>NC_091249.1:53890000-55140000 GCF_042477335.2 Ovis canadensis | reverse complement strand
GTCCTTGGGATTCTCCAGGCAAAAATACTGGTATGGGTTGCCATTTCTTTCTCCAGGGTTTTAACAGTGAGTGTAAGAGCATTTTTGCATGCCTAAATCCTAATACAGTGATAACTTATGTGGGTCTGGTATAGAATAGATTTCAAACTTGATTGTTTTCAAGTGGAGATTAACTTCAAATGCTAAATGAGTCTTTAATTCACTCATTCCAAAAATATTATTCACTGTGAGTTATTTGCCTGCCACTAGTGCAGTTTCATGATGGTGAAAACAAGATCCTTTTCTTATAAAGTTCATATCCTGGTGAAAAATAAAGGCAATAAACTACAAAATATGTAGTATTGTATCAGATGTTAATAACTACAGTGACTAAAACTAAGGCAGAGTGAGAGAATAAGAATCACGATGAAATCTATTTTATACTGCCTTATTAAGACTACATTAAGAATGTGAAACTTCAACACTCTCCAAAATGAAACAAGTGAATGAGATATTAAATATCTGGGCAATGATATTTTAAATAGAGGGAACAAGAAGTGAAAGGCCCTGCGAAAGAAACTTGCCATGTTTGTCACTAGTCAGCAGCAACTTTTCTGAAATAAAAATTTTGGAGAAACATACAAGATTAGGGTAGACATTGACCATGTGGCAGGTTCATCAGAACTGTGAGAGACTTGCAAAAGCCCAATTATCATCAAAATATGATTAAGGAAATTATTTTAAAGATGCATGTACAAATTCACAAAACTACATTAGCAGTTTTCTACTGCTAAGCAATTTTAAACTCGGCTTAAATTATACTTGGTAATGGCTTGTAATCATTTTTACAGTTTTGTATTTCAGTTTGCTAATAGTTGTTAAGAAATTTTCATCTACATTCAAGAGGTATATTGAGATTTAATTTCTGTTTATATCTTGATTAGATCTGATAGAGTGCCTAATGAATATGGATGGAGGTTTGTGACATTGTACAGGACACAGGGATCAAGACCATCCCCAAGAAAAAGAAATGCAAAAAAGCAAAATGGCAGTCTGAGAAGGCCTTACAAATAGCTGTGAAAAGAAGAGAAGTGAAAAGCAAAGGAGAAAAGGAAAGATATACCCACTTGAATGCAGAGTTTCAAAGAGAGAGAAGAAAGACTTTCTCAGTGATAAGTGCAAAGAAATAGAGGAAAACAATAGAATAATAGAATGGGAAAGACTAGAGATCTCTTTAAGAAAATTAGAGATATCAAGGGAATATTTCACGCAAAAGTGGGCTCAATAAAGGACAGAAATGGTATGGACCTAACAGAAGCAGAAGATATTAAGAGGAGGTGGCAAGTATACACAGAAGAACTGTACAAAAATGATGTTCACGACCCAGATAATCATGATGGTGTGGTCACTCACCTAGAGCCAGACATCCTGGAATGTGAAGTCAAGTGGCCCTTAGGAAGCATTGCAACGAACAAAGCTAGTGGAGGTTATGGAATTCCAGTTGAGCTATTTCAAATCCTAAATGATGATGCTGTGAAAGTGCTGCGCTCAATATGTCAGCAAATTTGGAAAACTCAGCAGTGGCCACAGGACTGGAAAAGGTCAGTTTTCATTCCAATCCCAAAGAAAGGCAATGCCAAGGAATGCTCAAACTACCACACAATTGCACTCATCTCACACTCTAGTTCCAGCTTTCTTGCGTGTTTAGCTTAGGTTTTGTGAGTGCATTGGTATTTACCCCATGAAATCATGTGTACAACACTCTGCTTTATAACGGGACTTGTATTATCTCTTTTTTCTGTTACCACCCATTTCATATTAGCTGCATGGTTAGTCAGCTTATAATTAAATTAACCGTGAATCACTTTAGTGGCCTGTGAAGTAACTAGTCCATTTTGTGGTCTTTTGCCGTACTGTTTTTATAATTTGCATCATTGGCTAATTAGTTGATATTTAAAATTCTTTGACGATTTCTCTGTGGTTTCATGCTTGATTTCTTTCTGAATATTTGTAAAAGAACAGTTTTGTATGTTTTCCTTGCTGTTGGAGTTCTCTGACGGTGTGTCTGCTTTCATCATTGGTTTTGATTTCCTGTCTCATCCTGTTGTCTGCTTAGTTGTCATCAATCCAGACCCCCGCCCCCCACCCCTGAGGCTATAGTTTACCCATCTATCTCCCCTCCCCCGTCCCCCACTTGCTCTGGTCATAGCAGTGCTGTCGTCCACAACGTGTGTCGCCTTAGTCGGGTTTGTGCTTTGTCTTCATGTTTCATTAAATGGTGTTTTTCCCCCCATAGCAGTAAGTTGAATTGGTGTATCACTATGCAGTTACAGGAGAAGGCAATGGCAACCCACTCCAGTACTCTTGCCTGGAAAATCCTATGGACGGAGGAGCCTGGTAGGCTGCAATCCACGGGGTCACACAGAGTGGACACGACTGAAGCGACTTAGCAGCACACTCTAGTAAAGTAATGCTCAAAATTCTCCAAGCCAGGCTTCAACAATATGCGAACCGTGAACTTGAAGATGTTCAAGATGGTTTTAGAAAAGGCAGAGGAACCAGAGATCAAATTGCCAACATCCACTGGATCAAAGAAAAAGCAAGAGCATTCCAGAAGAACATCTATTTCTGCTTTATTGACTATGCCAAAGCCTTTGACTGTGTGGATCATCACAAACTGAAAATTCTTCAAGAGATGGGAATACCAGACCACCTGACCTGCCTCTTGAGAAATCTGTATGCAGTTCCGGAAGCAACAGTTAGAACTGGACCTGGGAAAACAGACTGGTTCCAAATAGGAAAAGGAGCAGGTCAAGGCTGTATATTGTCACCCTGCTTATTTAACTTCTATGCAGAGTACATCATGAGAAATGCTGGGCTGGATGAAGCACAAGCTGGAATCAAGATTGCCAGGAGAAATATCAATAACTTCAGATATGTAGATGACACCACACTTATGGCAGAAAGGGAAGAAGATCTCAAGAGTCTTTTGATGAAAGTGAAAGAGGAGAGTGAAAAAGCTGGCTTAAAGCTCAACATTCAGAAAATGAAGATCATGGCATCTGGTCCCATCACTTCATGGCAAATACATGGGGAAACAATGGAAACAGGAGCAAACTTTATATTTTGAGGCTCCAAAATCACGGCAGATGTTGACTGCAACCATGAAATTAAAAGACGCTTGCTCCTTGATACAAAAGCTATGACCAACCTAGACAGCATATTAAGAAGCAGAGACATTACTATACCAACAAAAGACCATGTATTCAGAGATATGGTTTTTCCAGTAGTCATGTATGGATGTGAGATCTGGACTTTAAGGAAAGCTGAGCACTGAAGAATTGATGCTTTGAACTGTGGTGTTGGAGAAGACTCTTGAGAGTCCCTTGGACTGCAAAGGAGATCAAATTAGTTAATCCTAAAGGATATCAGCCCTGAAAGAAAGGAATGATACTGAAGCTGAAACTCTATAACGCTTTGGCCACCTGCTGAGAAGAACTGACTCATCAGGAAAAGACCCTGAAGCTCAGAAAGATTGAAGGTAGGAGGAGAAGGGCGCAACAGAGGATGAGATGGTTGGATGGCATCACTGACTCGATGGCATGAGTTTTAGTAAGCTCTGGGTGTTGGTGATGGACAGGGAAGCCTGGCATACTTCAGTCCATGAGGTCACAAAGAGTCTGACATGACTGAACAACTGAAATGAACTGAACAGTTGTGTAAATTCAAGGAATACATAGTGATTTGATTCATCAATGTGTTATAATATGAGTAATAATGTAGCATTTTTTTAGCAATTCTCTGTGAAAGTCACGTAGTCATGTCTGACTGCCTGCGAGCCTGTGGGCTATACAGTTCATGGAATTCTCCCTGCCAGAATACTGGAGTGGATACTCTCTGCTGCTGCTGCTGCTAAGTCTCTTCAGTTGTGTCCGACTCCGTGCAACCCCATAGACGGCAGCCCACCAGGTTCTCTCGTTCCTGGGATTCTCCAGGCAAGAACACTGGAGTGGGTTGCCATTTCCTTCTCCAATGCATGAAAGTAAAAAGTGAAAGTGAAGTCGCTCAGTTGTGTCCGACTCTTTGTGACCCCATGGACTGCAGCCTATCAGGCTCCTCTGTCCATGGGATTTTCCAGGCAAGAGTACTGGAGTGGGTTGCCATTGCCTTCTCTGGGGTACTCTCTACGATGTCACATAATTACTTTTCTGTGTTGTGTCTGCTGTGATAATTAAATCTCTTCTCTTAACAAGTTTTCTGATTATAATACAAAATTTTTTACATATTTACTATCATGTCTATTAAATATTCAGGATTTATTTATTTACAGTTTGTTTGTTCTCGTATCAATACCTCTCTTTCCTCATTCTTCAGCTGCTGAGAACCACTTTTTTACTCTCAGTTTTCACAAACTTTTTTTTAGATTGTACATTCAAGTGTTACCACACAGCATTTGCCTTTCCCTGGTTTATTTCACTTAATATAATGTTCTGAAAGTCCATACATGTTGTTAAAAATGGCAGGACATCCTTCTCTCTCATGGTTAGCTAATATTTTATTGAAGTAGTTCACAGATAGTCCACGAACCCCATATTTTTAATCTATCCATCCACTGATGGGAAATTGATTTTTCCCATTATCAGTATATTGTTAATAATGCTATAATACTGCATTTGGGAGTGCAGACATCCTTTTGATATTCTGTTGTCAATTCTTTGTCTATGTTTCTAGAACAGGAATTGCTGGGTCAAATGGAGACGACTCTTGAGAGTCCCTTGGACTGCAAGGAGATCCAACCAGTCCATTCTAAAGGAGATCAGCCCTGGAATTTCTTTGGAAGGAATGATGCTGAAGCTGAAACTACAGTACTTTGGCCACCTCATGCGAAGAGTTGACTCACTGGAAAAGACTCTGATGCTGGGAGGGATTCGGGGCAGGAGGAGAAGGGGATGACAGAGAGTGAGATGGCTGGCTGGCATCACTGACTCGATAGACGGGAGTCTGAGTGAACTTCGGGAGATGGTGATGGACAGGGAGGCCTGGCGTGCTGCGATTCATGGGGTCGCAAAGAGTCGGACATGACTGAGTGACTGAACTGAACTGAACTGAACTGAACTGATGGTAATTCAGTTGTTAATTGTTTAAGGGAAACTCCATACTTTTTTACATAGTAGCTTCACCAATTAATTACTATAAAAATGCACAATACTTCCTTTTTCTCCATATCCTTGTTAATATGTGTTATTTCTTGACTTCTGGATGATAGCCATTCTAACAGGTGTGAAATGATATCTAATTGTTGTTTTGATATGCATTTTATGATGATTAGTGATGTTAAGCAATTCATGGGTCGCAAAGAGCCAGACATGACTGAGCGACTGAACTGAACTGAACTGAAGCATCTTTACATGAACTTGTTGGATTTTTGTACGTCTTCTTTGGAAAAATATGTATTTAACTCCTCTGCCCATTATTTAAGCCAAATGGTTTGTATATTAATATTGATTTATATGAATTTATATATATTTTGGATATTTACCCCCTTTTCATTGTATGATTTGCAAATTTTTGTTCCACTGTCTTGCCTTTTCATTTTATTGTTTATTTATTTGTTTGTGTAGAAGTTTTTTTAAACTTATTTAACTTATATGCATAGTACATCATGAGAAATGCTGGGCTGGATGAAGCACAAGCTGGAATCAAGATTGCCAGGAGAAATATCAATAACCTCAGATATGCAGATGACACCACCCTTATGGCAGAAAGTGAAGAAGAACTCAAGAGTCTCTTGATGAAAGTGAAAAAGGAGAGTGAAAAAATTGGCTTAAAACTCAACATTAAGAAAACTAAGATTATGGCATCTGGTCCCATCCCTTCACAGCACATAGAGGGGAAACAATGGAAACAGTGAGAGACTTTATTTTCTCGTGCTCCAAAGTCACTGCAGTTGGTGACTGCAGCCATGAAATTAAAGGACGCTTACTCCTTGGAAGAAAAGTTATGATCAACCTAGACAATGTATTAAAAAGGAGAGACATTACTTGCCAACAAAGGTCTGTCTAGTCAAAGCTATGGTTTTTCTAGTGGTCATGTATGAATGTGAGAGTTGGACTATAAAGAAAGCTGAGCACCAAAGAATTGATACTCTTATACTGTGGTGTTGGTGAAGACTCTTTTTAAAAAAAATTTGTTTTTATTTTATTTATTTATTTATTTTTAAAAATATAAATTTATTTATTTTAATTGGAGGTGAATTACTTTACAATATTGTGTTGGTTTTGCCATGCATCAACATGAATCCGCCACGGGTATACATGTGTTCCCCATCCTGAACCCCCCTCCCTCCATCCTCCCCATACCATCCCTCTGAGAGTCCCTTGGACTGCAAGGAAATCCAACCAGTCTATCCTAAAGGAAGTCAGTCCTGGGTGTTCATCGGAAGGACTGATGCTGAAGCTGAAACTCCAATACTTTGGCCACTTGATGCAAAGAACTAACTCATTGGAAAAGACCCTGATGCTGGGGAAGATTGAAGGCAGAAGGAGAAGGGAACAACAGAGGATGAGATGGTTGGATGGCATCAGTGACTCAATGAACTTGAGTTTGGGTAAACTCCAGGAGTTGGTGACGGACAGGGAGGCCTGGCATGCTGCAGTACAGTCAGACATGACTGAGTGACGGAATTGAACTGAACCAAGAAATTTTTAAGTTTGATATACTCCCAGTTTTTGATTTTTACTTTTGTTCATCTGCTCTGTTGTCATAATAAGAAAATCATTGCTAAGACCAATGCTGAGAAATTTTCATCCATGTTTTCTTCCTAGAAAGTTACAATATCAGTTCTTCATGTTTTAGTCTTTGATCCATTTTGATAAAATTTTGTGTATTGTGGAAGATAAGTTGCATGAGATCATCCACTTTTTCCAGCACTATTTCTCACAGAGACTATTGTTTTCCTAGTGGGTGTTTTTGGCTCCTTTGTAGAACAATAGCTGAACATATATGCAGGAATTTAATTCTGGGCTATCCATTCTGTTCCAATGGGTGAATACTTATTTTAAGAATGTAGCATTCAAAGATGGCGGAGGAATAGGACGGGAAGACCACTTTCTCCCTCACAAATTCCTCAAAAGAACATTTCAACGCCGAGCAAACTCCACAAAACAACTTCTGTAGGCTGGCAGAGGACATCAGGCAACCAGAAAAGCAGACCATTGTCTTCAAAAACAGGTAGGAAAAAATATAAAAGACGAAAAATGAGACAAAGGAGGTGGGGAGGGAGCTCCGTCCTGGGATGGGAAGCCTGTCCCGGGAAGGGAATTTTAAGAAGAGAGGTTTCCAAACACCAGGAAACACTCTCCCTGCCGAGTCTGTGGCGAGCCTTGGAAATGCAGAGGGCAACATAACAGGAAGGAAAAATAAAGAAATAATTAAAACCAAGAGATTACAAGCCCAACAGTAACTCCCCCAGCGGAAAAGCAGCACAGACGCCTGCAGCCCCCATTGGGAAGTGGGGGCAGGGCAGGGACGCGCGGGAGGCGCGGGCTGCAGTGCTTTGTAAGAATCGGGCAGGAATGCCCCACGCGCAACCAGAACGATCTAACTTGGGCTAGCAAACCAGACTGTGGGATAGCTACCACACGAAAAGCTCGAACATAAGACACCGCCAGGACCGAGCACAGAACAAAGGACGGAACAGAATAAGCCGGCTGCAGACCATCCCCCGCCGGGGACAGGCAGCCAGAGCCATAAGGACTGGAAAGGGGCAATTGCAGACCCAGAGAGACTTTACTTACCTAACTGCAAGCAGGCTTCTTTGCTAAGACTTCTGGGGGTGCTGGACAGTCACAATCTGCCTCACGGGGGGCGCCAGTGGTCCACCCAGAAAGCTGAGCAGCAGCGGCAGAAAAGGTGACAAGCCGCGGCGATCGATCGCGCTCGCCAAACTCCTGAGCTACTCGGACCTGGGAAGGGCACAAAGTGCAGTCCCAGCCGAATCTGTGCCTCTGAGGGCTGCCTGAGCGCCGAACCTGAGCGGCTTGGACCGGGGAAGTGCACGCAGCCTAGGGCCGGCCCCACACGGTTCCCGGCAGAGCATCGTAGAGCTGGAGCGGTTTGTGCGCCGCGAGATGGGACAGGTCAAGCGGGGCTGAGACACTGTGTGCACATGACAGTGCTATTTGTTTGCAGCATCCCCCCTCCCCACAGCGCGACTGAACTAGTGAGCCTAAAAAAACAGCAAACAGAAGAAGTTAAACAGAGGGAACCACCTTGGAAGTGATCCCACACGGCCCACAACATCAGAGAAGGGCCAGATAAAATTTTACCATTTTTAAAATCATTCCTTTTTTTGGTTTGTTTGTTTGTTTTTCTTTTTGTTCTAACTTTTTTTTAAATTGTTAAGTCTTCTATTTCTCCTCTAATTTTTATTTCTATAACCTACTATTACTATTTTTAAAAAAAAAGCTTTTTTTTTTTTTTAAGGCAAACACCATATATAGTCTTTGGATGGTTGTTGGTGGTTTTTCGTTTGTTTGTTTGTTTTTGTTGTTTTTATTGTTTGTTTGTTTTTTAATTCTTATTTTTTTTTCTTTCTTCCTTTTTCCTTCTGCTTTTCTTTAATATTGTATCTTTGAAAACCCAACCTCTACTCTAGATTTTTAATCTTTGCTCTTAGGTTTTTGTTGTTAATTTTGTACATTTAAAAACCCAAACTTCACTACCCAAGTTTACCTGAGAGCGAGATTACTGGCTTGACCACTCTCTCCTCCTCTGGCCTCTCCTTTTTCTCCACCAGGTGGCCTCTGTCTCTTTTCTCCCCCATCTCTTCTCTATCCAACTCTGTGAATCTCTGTGTGTTCCAGATGGTGGAGAACACCCAAGGAACTGGTTACTGGCAGGATTTGTCTCTCTCCTTCTCATTCCTCTCTCTTATCCTCCTGGCCACCTCTGTCTACTTCCTCCCTCTCCTCTTCCCTGTATAACTCAATAAATACTTCTGAGTGGTCCAGACTATGGAGCGCACATAAGGAAGTGACTACTGGCTAGCTTGCTCTCTCCTCTTTTGATTTCACTGCATCTCATTCCAGTTACCTCTAACTACCCCCTCCATCTTCTCTTCTCCTTGTAACTCAGTGAACCTCTCTGAGTGTCCCTCAATGTGGAGAAACTTTTCATCTTTAACCTAGATGTTTTATCATCAGTGCTGTATAAACGGAGAAGTCTAGAGGCTACTGTAAAAGTAAAACTGAAAAGCAGAAGCAGGAGGCTTAAATCCAAAGCCTGAAAACATTAGAGAACTCTTGAATTCAGGGAACATTAAGCAATAGGAGCTCATCAAATGCCTTCATACCTACGCCAAAACCAAGCTCCACCCAAGGGCCATCAAGTTCCAAAACAAGACATACCACTCAAATTCTCCAGCAACACAGGAACACTCCCCTGAGCTTCAATATACAGGCAGCTCAAAATTATTCCAAAACCTTTGATGTCTCATAACCCATTACTGGTCACTCCACTGCACTCCAGAGAGAAGAAACCCAGCTCCACCCACCAGAACTCCAACACAAGCCTCCCTAACCAGGAAACCTAGACAAGCCACTGATACAACCCCACCCACAGTGAGCAAGCTCCATAATAAAGAGAACTCCACAAATTACCAGAATATAAAAAGGCCACCCCAAACGCAGCAACATAATCAAGATGAAGAGACAGAGGAATACTCAGCAGGTAAAGGAACAGGAGAGTTGCCCACCAAACCAAACAAAAGAGGAAGAAGTAGGGAATCTACCGGAGAAGGAATTCCGAATATTGATAGTGAAAATGATCCAAAATCTTGAAATCAAAATGGAATCACAGATAAATAGCCTAGAGACAAGGATTGAGAAGATGCAAGAAAGGTTTAACAAGGACCTAGAAGAAATAAAAAAGAGTCAAAATATAATGAATAATGCAATAAATGAGATCAGAAACACTCTGGAGGCAAGAAATAGTAGAATAACGGAGGCAGAAGATAGGATTAGTGAAATAGAAGCTAGAATGGTAGAAATAAATGAATCAGAGAGGAAACAAGAAAAACGAATTAAAGGAAACGAGGACAATCTCAGAGACCTCCAGGACAATATGCAACGCTCCAACATTCGAATTATAGGAGTCACAGAAGAAGAAGACAGAAAGAAAGATCATGGGAAAATCCTTGAGGAGATAATAGTTGAAAACTTTCCTAAAATGGGGAAAGAAATAATCACCCAAGTCCAAGAAACACAGAGAGTTCCAAATAGGATAAACCCAAGGCGAAACACCCCAAGACACATATTAATCAAATTAACAAAGATCAAACACAAAGAACAAATATTAAAAGCAGCAAGGGAAAAACAACAAATAACACACAAAGGGATTCCCATAAGGATAACAGCTGATCTTTCAATAGAAACTCTTCAGGCCAGGAGGGAATGGCAAGACATACTTAAAGTGATGAAAGACAATAACCTACAGCCCAGATTACTGTACCCAGCAAGGATCTCATTCAAATATGAAGGAGAAATCAAAAGCTTTACAGACAAGCAAAAGCTGAGAGAATTCAGCACCACCAAACCAGCTCTCCAACAAATTCTAAAGGATATTCTCTAAACAGGAACACGAAAAGAGTGTATAAACCCGAACCCAAACAATAAAGTAAATGGTAACGGGACCATACTTATCAATAATTACCTTAAATGTAAATGGGTTGAACGCCCCAACCAAAAGACAAAGACTGGCCAAATGGATACAAAAACAAGACCCCTCTATATGCTGCTTACAAGAGACCCACCTCAAAACAAGGGACACATACAGACTGAAAGTGAAGGGCTGGAAAAAGATATTCCATGCAAATAGAGACCAAAAGAAAGCAGGAGTGGCAATACTCATATCCGATAAAATAGACTTTAAAACAAAGGCTGTGAAAAGAGACAAAGAAGGCCACTACATAATGATCAAAGGAACAATCCAAGAAGAAGATATAACAATTATAAATATATATGCACCCAATATAGGAGCACAGCAATATGTAAGACAAATGCTAACAAGTATGAAAGGGGAAATCAACAATAACACGATAATAGTGGGAGACTTTAATACCACACTCACACGTATGGACAGATCAACTAAACAGAAAATTAACAAAGAAATGCAAACTTTAAATCATACATTAGGCCAGTTAGACCTAATTGATATCTATAGGACATTTCACCCCAAAACAATGAATTTCACCTTTTTTTCAAGTGCTCATGGAACCTTCTCCAGGATAGATCACATCCTGGGCCATAAATCTAAACTTGATAAATTCAAAAAAATCGAAATCATTCCAAGCATCTTTTCTGACCATAATGCATTAAGATTAGATCTCAATTACAGGAGAAAAACTATTAAAAATTCCAACATATGGAGGTTGAACAACACACTTCTGAATAACCAACAAATCACAGAAGAAATCAAAAAAGAAATCAAAATAAGCATAGAAACTAATGAAAATGAAAACACAACAACCCAAAACCTGTGGGACACTATAAAAGCAGTGCTAAGAGGAAAGTTCATAGCAATACAGGCATACCTCAAGAAACAAGAAAAAAGTCAAATAAACAACCTAACTCTACACCTAAAGCAACTAGAAAAGGAAGAATTGGAGAACCCCAGAGTTAGTAGAAGGAAAGAAATCTTAAAAATTAGGGCAGAAATAAATGCAAACGAAACAAAAGAGACCATAGCAAAAATCAACAAAGCCAAAAGCTGGTTCTTTGAAAGGATAAATAAAATTGACAAACCATTAGCCAGACTCATCAAGAAGCAAAGAGAGAAAAATCAAATCAATAAAATTAGAAATGAAAATGGAGAGATCACAACAGACAACACGAAATACAAAGGATCATAAGAGACTACTATCAGCAGTTGTATGCCAATAAAATGGACAACGTGGAAGAAAGGACAAGTTCTTAGAAAAGTACAATTTTCCAAAACTGAACCAGGAAGAAATAGAAAATCTTAACAGACCCATCACAAGCACGGAAATTGAAACTGTAATCAGAAATCTTCCAGCAAACAAAAGCCCAGGTCCAGACGGCTTCACAGCTGAATTCTACCAAAAATTTCGAGAAGAGCTAACACCTATCCTACTCAAACTCTTCCAGAAAATTGCAGAGGAAGGGAAACTTCCAAACTCATTCTATGAGGCCACCATCACCCTAATACCAAAACCTGACAAAGATGTCACAAAAAAAGAAAACTACTGGCCAATATCACTGATGAACATAGATGCAAAAATCCTCAACAAAATTCTAGCAATCAGAATCCAACAACACATTAAAAAGATCATACACCATGACCAAGTGGGCTTTATCCCAGGGATGCAAGGATTCTTCAACATGCGCAAATCAATCAGTGTAATTCACCACATTAACAAATTGAAAAATAAAAATCATATGATTATCTCAATAGATGCAGAGAAGGCCTTTGACAAAATTCAACATCCATTTATGATAAAAACTCTCCAGAAAGCAGGAATAGAAGGAACATACCTCAACATAATAAAAGCTATCTATGACAAACCCATAGCAAACATTATCCTCAATAGTGAAAAATAGAAAGCATTTCCCCTAAAGTCAGGAACAAGACAAGGCTGCCCACTTTCACCGCTACTATTCAACATAGTTCTGGAAATTTTGGCCACAGCAATCAGAGCAGAAAAAGAAATAAAAGGAATCCAAATTGGAAAAGAAGAAGTAAATCTCTCACTGTTTGCAGATGACATGATCCTCTACATGGAAAACCCTAAAGACTCCACCAGAAAATTACTAGAGCTCATCAATGAATATAGTAAAGTTGCAGGATATAAAATCAACACACAGAAATCCCTTGCATTCCTATACACGAATAATGAGAAAGTAGAAAAAGAAATTAAGAAACAATTCCATTCACCATTGCAACGAAAAGAATAAAATACTTAGGAATATATCTACCTAAAGAAACTAAAGACCTATATATAGAAAACTATAAAACGCTGATGAAAGAAAGCAAAGAGGACACTAATAGATGGAGAAATATACCATGTTCATGGATCGGAAGAATCAATATAGTGAAAATGAGTATACTACCCAAAGCAATTTACAAATTTAATGCAATCCCTATCAAGCTACCAGCCATATTTTTCACAGAACTAGAACAAATAATTTCAAGATTTGTATGGAAATACAAAAAAACCTCGAATTGCCAAAGCAATCTTGAGAAATAAGAATGGAAATGGAGGAATCAACTTGCCTGACTTCAGGCTCTACTACAAAGCCACAGTCATCAAAACAGTATGGTACTGGCACAAAGACAGATATATAGATCAGTGGAACAAAATAGAAAGCCCAGAGATAAATCCACTCACATATGGACACCTTATCTTTGACAAAGGAGGCAAGAATATACAGTGGAGTAAAGACAATCTCTTTAACAAGTGGTGCTGGGAAAACTGGTCAACCACTTGTAAAAGAATGAAACTAGATCACTTTCTAACACTGCACACAAAAATAAACTCAAAATGGATTAAAAATCTAAATGTAAGACCAGAAACTATAAAACTCCTAGAGGAGAACATAGGCAAAACACTCTCAGACATAAATCACAGCAGGATCCTCTATGATCCACCTCCCAGAATTCTGGAAATAAAAGCAAAAATAAACAAATGGGATCTAATTAAAATTAAAAGCTTCTGCACAGCAAAGGAAAATATAAGCAAGGTGAAAAGACAGCCTTCAGAATGGGAGAAAATAATAGCAAATGAAGCAACTGACAAACAACTAATCTCAAAAATATACAAGCAACTTATGCAGCTCAATTCCAGAAAAATAAATGACCCAATCAAAAAATGGGCCAAAGAACTAAATAGACATTTCTCCAAAGAAGACATATGGATGGCTAACAAACACATGAAAAGATGCTCAACATCACTCATTATCAGAGAAACGCAAATCAAAACCACAATGAGGTACCATTGCACACCAGTCAGAATGGCTGCGATCCAAAAATCTGCAAGGAATAAATGCTGGAGAGGGTGTGGAGAAAAGGAAACCTCCTACACTGTTGGTGGGGATGCAAACTAGTACAGCCACTATGGAGAACAGTGTGGAGATTCCTTAAAAAATTGCAAATAGAACTACCATATGACCCAGCAATCCCACTTCTGGGCATACACACCAAGGAAACCAGAATTGAAAGAGACACGTGTACCCCAATGTTCATCGCAGCACTGTTTATAATAGCCAGGACATGGAAACAACCTAGATGTCCATCAGCAGATGAATGTATAAGAAAGCTGTGGTACATATACACAATGGAGTATTACTCAGCCATTAAAAAGAATTCATTTGAATCAGTTCTGATGAGATGGATGAAACTGGAGCCGATTATACAGAGTGAAGTAAGCCAGAAAGAAAAACACCAATACAGTATACTAACACATATATATGGAATTTAGAAAGAGGGCAATGACGACCCTGTATGCAAGACAGGAAAAAAGACACAGATGTGTATAATGGACTTTTGGACTCAGAGGGAGAGGGAGAGGGTGGGATGATTTGGGAGAATGGCATTGTAACATGTATACTATCATGTAAGAATTGAATCGTCAGTCTATGTCTGACGCAGGATACAGCATGCTTGGGGCTGGTGCATGGGGATGACCCAGAGAGATGTTATGGGGAGGGAGGTGGGAGGGGGGTTCATGTTTGGGAACGCCTGTAAGAATTAAATATTTTAAAATTAAAAAAATAAAAAACTAAAAAAAAAATAGAATTTACCATTCAGTTTTAATTATTTTACTTTGTATTAATAGTGTATTTTGAAATCAGAAAATGTGATGGATCCAGGTTTGTGTGGTTTTCTTGGGATTGCTTGGTTTCTTTGGGCTTTTTTTGTGGTTCTGTACAAATGTTAAGATGATTTTTCATTTAATATCATTAAAATTTTGATAGCAATTGTGTTGAATCTATAAATGGCTTAAATATAATGGATATTTTAACATAGTCACTCTTCTGATTCATGAAATGGGATGTCTTTCCATTTGTTTTATATCTTTTTTTGATATCTTTCAGCAAACTCTTAAGTTTTGTTATTTAGATCATTATTTTCCTTGGTATAATTTATTCCTACATATATTATTATTTTTGATTTTATTTTAATTGGAATTATATTTTTACATGTTTAAATACTATTCCATAGAAATTCAAATGCCTTCTGTGTGTTGATTTTGTATCCTGCAACTTTATTGAGTTTATTCCTAGCTACAAAGGTTCTAGTTTTCTAATTGTATATTCTTGCCTCCTTTGTCATAGATTAATTGGTCATATAAATGTGTGCCCGCTTCTTGGCTCTCTATTCTGTTCCATTAATCTATGTGTCTGTTTTTGTTCCAGCATTATACTATTTTGAATATTATAGGTTTATAGTACAGTCTGAAGTCATGGGTTATGATATCTCAAGCTCTGTTCCTCTTTCTCAAGATCATTTTGGCTGTTGGGGTCTTTTTTCTATACATTCAAAAATTTCAAAATTGTTCGTTCTAGTTATATGAAATTTTTCATTGTTATATTTATAGGGATTGCACTGAAAATGTAGAGCACCTTGGTCAGGATAATCAGTTTAAAAATATTAAATCTTCCAATTCAAAAGAAGGCTATATTTTCTATCTGTTTTCTTTGTCTTCAATTTCTTTCATCAGTGTCTTATAGTTTTCCAAATACAGGTTTTTTTTTTACCTCCTGGGTTAATGGATTCCTAAGTATTTTTTTCTATTTTTATTCATTTACTTTTGATGTGACTCTACATGGGACTGTTTCCTTAAGTTCTGTTTCTTATAGTTCATTATAAGCATATAGAAAAGCAACAGATTTCTGTATAGTCATTTCCTGCAAATTTACTGAATTCATGGAGCATCTTTAGTAGTTTTTCACTGGTGTGTTTAGGATTTTCTATGTCTAATATTCTGTCACTTGCCAACAGTGACAGTTTTGCCCTAGATTTGAGTTCATGTGAGATTTCTTGTGGTTCTTTTAATAATGAAGTCTCTTTTAATAATTTTGCCCCAGCTTCCCCAGAAGCTTAGAGAGTAAAGAATCTGCCTGCAGTGCAGGAGACCTGGGTTCATTTCCTTGGTTGAGAAGATCCCCTGGAGAAGGAAATGGCAACCCACTCCAGTATTCTTGCCTGGAAAATCCCATGGACAGATGAAGCTGGTGGGCTCGTCCATGAGGTCACAAAGAGGCAGACATGACTGAGTGACTAACACACACACACACTATTCTGCCCAGTCCTTCAAGTTTCTAGAAAGCAAGTCCTACTGGCCTTTGCACAAAATGCTCTGGGAGCTTATCTTCCCAGTGGAGGACTCCCAAGCTTTGAAGTCTACCATGGGTTCATAAGTCTCCTATGGGACAATGTTTGCAGTACAATTATTATCTAGTTTATGTATCACCCTCCTAGGGTAATGAGACTTGATTATACTGTAAGCCCTCCTCTTCTATCCATCTCATTGCTATACCTTTTTATGTTTTTTGTTGTAGAAGATTTTTTTGATAGGTTCTGGTCTTTTTAACTAGTTGTGTTCTGTTCTGTTTTCACTGAACAGATTTGTGGTGTTAGGGTACAGATTCAGCAAGACCCTGTTTATGTATTTTTCCCAATCCCTCCTAGCTGCAGATTCACTTAGATTGACACCATTAGGCTCACCATCTTCACTCACCTGGACTCCCTACTTCTAGTCTTGTACTTCTTCAAATGATTACCAACAATTTAGCATTTCTAAAATGCAAGTCAGATCATTTTTATTGTTTTTGAATACCTAGATACAAAAGGGCAAGAAAATAGAAGATAAAATGAATAAGAAATAGAGAAATTACTGGAATAATTAATTCACTTGACTTGCCAATGACATTACCCTTAGTCATGATGTTCTTTTCCCACGACATCAGGTCCCTGAGCAAGTCCCCCTACCCCAGAATCCTTTACTAATCTGAGGGTAACATCTAGAGTGCCCAGGTTTTCTCTCAGCACCACTTTGTTTGGCTGAACTTGCTTGTCAGATGTGGAACATCAACAGCATCAAAATAATACATATATATTTTATTATAAGTGTTTGTACAAACTACACTTACAGTTCAAATTTGTAGGGATAGTTGGCATGTTCAATTAAGATTCTAAACTCACTTAGCTCTTATTTTTAATTATAAGATAAAAAAATATTGTTTGAGACAACGAAGGACTAAATGTTTCTTCTCCTTGCTTATATAATGTTACATACTTCAAATCTTTGCTCTGATGCCAACTCATGTGAAAAATGTTCCCTGCCTGAGAGGACATTGGGGTTAATATAATTCTGTCCATTCAGACTTAGTATTTTCCCCTCAGTACCTTGTGGGGTATTGAATTTTCAATATACCACAAGAAGCTAAGGATTTCAGACAGGAAACACTCACTAGATAGGTTCAGAATTGGATCATGAGGAACACACTAGTCCACAATAAAGACAGGCAGAAGATACGTAGTAGTTATGATTAGCTATGATAGCATGAAAGTGATTTCTAAAATTTGTCACACAGCCACCAAGGAGAAAATATGGACTAAAAAAGAAAGAAATGTCTGATAACTTTGCCTTTCTTTTTTAAAATTTAATTTTATTTTTAAAATTTTACTTTACATTTATTTTTAAGTAATTTCAAATATATACTGGTACCAAGGATAATAATAGTACAATGAACACATATAAAGCTTACCTACTTTAACCTGTTAACATTCTTTTGCCTCATCACCTTTTTCTGTCCATCTCTTTCCCATTAGTTGCATAAATTATGATATTTTACTCTAAATAATTTAGTTATATATTTCCTAAGTATATGAATACTATCCCCTCAGCATCACTGTACACTTATCAACTTCATAAAAGTAAAACATGGATTCAGTATAACTGTAAAAATAATTTTTACAAGAAGTATAAAATTAAAGATAAAATTTACAAGAGGTATAAAAATGAGCTTTCCAGTAGAGGGAAACAGTTCCTTCAAAGGGATGAATATAGGATGACACATGGTAGGACAATCCAAAGAATAACTTAAGCAGAAGGCTATATATTTCTGATAAGTAAACTGAAGAATAAACCATTAGCATAAAAATATCTTATTTCATAGTTCTCTGAAAGGCAGATTCCACATTCAACAAGTTCTTTAGAGCCCCTGTGACATCCTTATTCCTAAGACTATAGATTAAAGGGTTTAGAACAGGAGTGAGTATGGTGTAAAAGACAGATACAGCCATGTCCTTCTCAGAGGTGTGGTAGGAGCTGGGGAACATATAGCTGTAGGTTGAAGTTCCATAGAAGAGGATGACCACAGTCATGTGGGAAGAACAAGTCATAAAAGCCTTTTTCCTGCCCTCTGCTGAATTCATCCTGTGGATGGTGAGGAGGATGAATGAATAAGAGCTTGAAATGACTGTCACAGGGATGAGGAGCATGAGGACACAGCACAGGTACATGAGTGTCTCATACAGGGAAGTGTCTGAGCAGGAAAGCTTCATTACAGCAGGGACCTCACAGAAGAAGTGATGGATCTCCCGGGATCTGCAGAAGGGGAAGGTCATGGTGATGGGTGTGAGCATAAAGCCATCCACTGATCCCAGGAACCAGCAGCCAGATACCAGGAGGAGCCACACCTTATGGCTCATGAGGGTAGAATAGTGGAGTGGATGACAGATAGCCACATAGCGGTCATAGGCCATGGCAGCCAGAAGGAAATATTCTGAACCTCCTACTGTTAGATAGAGAAACATCTGCATTCCACATTCAGGGGCTGAGATCTTATTTTTACCCAGGGCCTGGTCCATGAGCATCTTGGGAACAATTACAGAAATGTATATCATGTCCATGAGAGACAATTGGCTGATGAAAAAGTACATGGGAGTGTGGAGGTGGGCATCGGAGTATATCAGAAGGATCAGCATGATATTCCCAGACAGGGCCATCAGGAAAATCACAAAAATGACTACACAGAGAAGAACTGGGTACTTGGATTGACTGAAGAGTCCCATGAGAATGAAATCCAACTGTCCTGTGTAGTTGGCCACCCAGGTGGAGTTGTCCATGAGATTTCACCTAGACCACCAAGGAGAGCTTTGTGATTAATAGATTATTCAAAGGATATGACCACCTGAAATGAACATCTAGTAAGATTGTGGGGTATGCACGTGTTCATGTGTATGCATGCTCAGAAACTCAGTTCTTCTAATTATGAAGAAATGTCACAGGGCTGTAGATTTTGAGATTAATAATTGCTTGCAATTCAGTTGAAATCTGAGATTCCACAACTTTTGCTTAAGTAGTTGGTTACTCACAGTAAAACTACAGTGTTTTGTTACAGAAGTCAGAATTGAATTAGTCTGTTTTAAGGAACCAACAAATCTTATAAAGTCTTTGAATGTATTCCACATGAGAAAGAATTAGAAAATAACTGAAACATAATTTGGGGAAAATCTATACCAAATGTTTGAACTCCCTTTGCCTGTAGGTTCTGGCCTTGCTGTGAGGCTCTGTGATTATGTGGGGGGAGACATGCATCCACAGAAGAAGACTGGGGTCCTCAGAAAAGCCAAATATTTAGTTATCCTGAGGGCACTGAGTGAGGAGCCCAGATTCTGAGGCAGGACTATGGCTGCTGGCTTACATTATCCTCTACCCGCCATTCCTCTGTCTGCAGTACATATAAATAATACAGTTTGGTCTCTGATATGGTTAGGATTAAATGAGGTAAATGAAGTAAACTAAATTGCTTAGAATATTGCCAGTTATAGATGAATAAGCATGTATATTGTCAAAGTATTAATATCTAGAGTTATGACATTATTTAATAGTATTTTTCTATTATTTGAGATGCATTATTTCAGTTTGCTAGTTTTAGCATCTATTTACATATATAAGAATTTGATTATTTCTGTAGTTCTGAAATAATATAATACATAAAAGATTTGTGTGATGTACATATATACACATGAATGTACCTGTATGTATAATCTCAGACTTTTTGTAAATGTATACAAATACTATAAAATATCTATTTATATAAATATGTTAATGTAAATAAATATACAATATATATTTCTTATTTTAATTTTGCTATGCAAAGCTTCATGGAAAAACCCCATCTCAGTTGTGTCTAGTACATGCTTCCCCAACACAATGTCCTTAAAGTTCATACCATTTGTTCTAAATCTCAGTGAGAACTAGCATTTAGATGATAACTGTCATTTACAAGACAAAACTTTAGTTGTTTCGTGAATATCATCTATCTGCTTTATTGTCAATGGCGGTCAGTTTTTCATGGAAACAGAGATGCAGAAAGGAAATGTGAAAAACAGGAGTCTTTGACTCCAATTCAAGGTTCCCTCCTCTATCTTTCTGTTCACAGACTACAACTATCTTGGAGGATGAAGACAAATCAAAGAAAAATTAAACTTTGTTACTCTTAAGGAGGTCACAGTCTATTCAGGGAAACATATCATATAAAATGTGGTTTTAAGTAGAATTTTGAAAGAGATACGAAGTAAATAAGAAAGAGTGATAAAAGAATATGTCTGGCCTTGCTCAAGAGAATCACAAAGCCCAGACATGTATCTACATCTGCTCTTATGGAGATTAAAACTTTGGAACTTTTCAATTCCTTACATGTTAAATGTTAAAATATATGTTATTACAAATCAGAAGGAAATGTTGGCTCCTCTTTCTGGGAAGACCTTACATTTCAGGAAGAATTGCCAAGTTTCATATATATTTTATATTCTTCTATTTTCAATTTATCTTTTAAAATTTTTAATTGGAGGATAATTGCTCCATAATGCTGTTCTTTCTTCTGCCACACAATGAGTGTGAGTCACTCACAAGTATACACCCTGTAATTCTGGAACCTCCTTCCCATCCCCCATCTCAACTCTCTAGGTTGTTTTAATAACAGATTATACTCTTGTAATAATCCCAGAGACTAATGACAACATTTGATTTACAAACAATCTCAAATTCTGGGATGCTAAGGAAGTAGACAGCACTGAAAATGAATTTGATGCCTTAATATGAATAATAAATTTGGGGAAAATTCCATTAAAAATATAATATTTCTGTCAAATTCCACTTACACTGGCAGATGAAAGCTGAAATCTATGTAAAATGTAAAAACAGTCCAATAAGCTAAAGAAACACTTGTGACTGAGTCACTACTTGTGGTCAAAGTGAAGTAAGGACCAATGTAGTGACTGGCACATGTGAAGACCTCAAATCTGTTTGCTGAATAAATGATGGGTGAGCAGAAAGGTGAGCAGGAGGCAGTGGTCAAATCTCTGTTGCACTTTGATAAACGGGAGCCACTGTGATCAAGCCACACTGAAGAGCCCATGTAGGACTCTGGACAAACAAGGCAATACAGTCTGTACAACACCAAGCGACTGGCCTCACTCATTGCTTTTACTGTTTTCTATCCGATTGCTTGAGTTTAATGTAAATTGGAAAAGTGCATATTTGGCTTGGGAAATTATTAAGAGTAGGAGTAGAATAATATCAAATCTTATATGAAATTGACAGCATCTTAGCCATTGTTCTATTGTTTTACCATACTTTGCTCCCCAAGAGCCTATGAGGTACTTATTAATTCACCTTAATTTCTCCTTTTATAGATTAAATGATTCAGGTTCCTACAGCATTGGCCTATCATCATACCATCCCCCTGAGGGAACGTGTGTCTCAGCTCTCACATCAGGACACAGCTTGTAACGCTGCCTATGTTCTCTAGGTCATAGTCTTGTCTTTACAGTCTATAATTCGGTTACTAGCCAGGCATTATCATTTCATCCAGGAAACATAAATAAGACTGAGACACTTATTTTAATATTATAATTTATAGTATCAATCTTCATTCAATGTAAAACTACTTTTTCTTTTGTAAAATTTCCATCTCAAGGAAACAAGCTCATCATACAATAAAAAAGGAGGAATATATATTCTTTTGTCCCTAAATAGCTGGAAATCAAAACCCATTTTTAATATGTTGCAGTAAATAATGTTACATAAAAGATTATGGAAAAAGAAACACTGTCTTTCCATAAAAACAATATGGAAATATAAGGAAACGTAGTATCCTGGAGTATACTCCATTATAGAGAAGTAGACTCCATTATAACGTAGTAAATGGAAAAATAAGGAAACATAGTCTAGAATTAACAGAATGTGCAAGAAGCAGAATAAATCAAAACCAGTGATTACCTTTTGATTCCGTAGTCTTGTTTTGCTATCTGACTGACCTCAACATCAGATGATGCCTGAAGTTTCATCAAGATGGACTAATGGAAAGTGTCCACAGTTAACAGTATAAAGAGAAACAGGAGTGTGATTTCATCCCTGTTATATTATGCCCACTGGGGGAATGGATGATGCTTTCTATCGATAAATTCCCTCTGGGATCTTCAAGTAGACTACAATTAAGACAGTTAAAAAAAGTTACTAGATATCTCTGTTGCACTTTTCTGGTTTCCTTCTCATGTGTTTTAAAATTTTTTTCCATTTGTTTTTAAACTAGAAATCTCAAAAATATTAACAATAATCTCAAATTTTACCATAATTGATAAAATCTTATTTATGACAAAAATGATATTTTATATATGGCCTTAGTCTTTCTACAAATTTGTTTTCCTTATGTATATTTACATATCTTTATTCTTTGTTCAAGAATATTTTGTGAGGTTTTGATGCCTCTCTTATCTTTCAAAGATACAGATTCTGAAAATTTTATATTAATTTATGGATCAAAGACTGCACCACTAATCAGTACTGTGGTTAAGACTAAAATTATGATGATCTTTACATTTTCATCTGGATCATTCTTCAATAGGTAACTAATTGTATTCTTTTTTTTGTTTGTTCACTCAGTTGTAATCTCTATTGCTTTAATGTTGAATTGCATTTTAGATATTTGGTCTTAATTTAATGTATACAAGAATCATAAAAATATTAAAAAACACAACTTGTTAAAATAAAAATTTAGTAATCAATCATACTTATATCTTCCTTTCAGACTTCAGATATTTAAGAAATGTATACCAGGTACTAGGCTTCCCAGGTGGCTCTAGTGGTAAAGAACCAGCCTGCTAATGAAGGAAACGTAACAGATGTGGGTTCGATCCCTGGGTCTGGAAGATCCCCTGGAGGAGGGCATGGCAACCTACTCCAGTATTCTTGCTTGAAGAATCCCATAGACAGAGGAGCCTGGCGGGCTACAGTCCATAGGGTAGCAAAGAGTTGGACATGACTGAAGTGACTGAGTGCACACACACCAACCATGTACCAGGCAGTTAGGATAAACCAAGAATTAAGATTAGAGTGACTCTATCCTCACTAAACTTGCAACCAAATTCTTCTGAACATTTTTCTGTATGCGTTCTCAAATTATGATTATTATTTTCCCATGGTATCTTTTCTGCATGGTATACTTTGCTCAGCCCACACCTTGGGGGCTGGGGCCTCCTGTGCCCTCCAAAGTGTGAGCTTGCAGGTGGTTTGCCTTAGCCCTTTTATTACCTGGATTTTCTTAAGATTCTGAGAGTGCAAGCCCTGGGAGGTACTGAACAGTGGGAAAAAGGAAGAAGTTGCATCTTTTTCTTGCTTTTGGAGATGATCTCTGGCAGCTTCAGCAGCTACTTTCAAGTAATGACCATTGGGCAGCTATGGGATACAGAGCCCCAGGGGTAGTTTCAGTGATGTCGGCAGGATGCAAATGTCTGGGTTTCATCAGAAGAGGAACTACTAGTAACCACAGATTACAGCATCTTTATCAGATCGGCTTGGGGGCACTTGGGGTCCAAGTCTGTTGAGGACTCCTGAGTGTGAAGACTCTTTTCTGCTTCCCCAGCCTTCATGACAGCCCTTTGTCAAAGTTCTGTCAATTTCCCTGTATCAAATCCCTTTGGTTTGAAATTTGTAAAATGTTTGTATGTTACTGGACACAACAATGAGGTTAATGTCTTATCAAATTAATTATACTTCAATTACAGTCCCCAATATTGAAAATTATGTTGACTTCACATTTATAAATTATACGTTGTGTGAAATAAACGTGCTTTCATAGAAAGCACTACCTGAATGTAATTTTTTTCTGTTAAACAATAACAGCATTTAAAATGTTTCAAGTTTCTTCATGCACAACACTAAATTTCTTTCCAAAAACATACTCAAATTGTGTTGTTTTAAATTCATGCAAACTCATACTGCTAGCCATATGACAGGTCATAATTAGAGAGACAAGGAGCAAGCTCTTAGTCTGAAAGAACCAAGCTCCTTTCAGGACAAGGAGAACAACTTTATTCAGAAAGCCAGCAGACCAAGAGCCTGGTAGACTAATGTCCCAAAGAGTCATCTTCAGTTCAGTTCAGTTCAGTCACTCAGTCGTGGCCAACTCTTTGCAACCCCATGAATTGCAGCACGCCAGGCCTCCCTGTCCATCACCAACTCCTGGAGTTCACTCAGAGTCACGTCCATCGAGTCAGTGATGCCATCCAGCCATCTCATCCTCTCTCGTCCCCTTCTCCTCTTGCCCCCAATCCCTCCCAGCATCAGAGTCTTTTCCAATGAGTTAACACTTCACATGAGGTGGCCAAATTACTAGAGTTTCAGCTTTAGCATCATTACTTCCAAAGAACACCCAGGACTGATCTCCTTCAGAATGGACTGGTTGGATCTCCTTTCAGTCCAAGGGACTCTCAAGAGTCTTCTCCAACACTACAGTTCAAAAGCATCAATTCTTTGGCGCTCAGCCTTCTTCACAGTCCAACTCTCACATCCATACATGACCACAGGAAAAACCATAGCCTAGTCTTTTAATTTCATGGCTGCAATCACCATCTACAGTGATTTTTGAGCTCCCCAAAATAAAGTCTGAGACTGTTTCCACTGTTTCCCCATCTATTTCCCAAGAAGCGATGGGACCAGATGCCATGATCTTCGTTTTCTGAATGTTGAGCTTTAAGCCAACTTTTTCACTCTCCACTTTCACTTTCATCAAGAGGCTTTTGAGTTCCTCTTCTCTTTCTGCCATAAGGGTGGTGTCATTTGCATATCTGAGGTTACTGATATTTCTCCCGGCAATCTTGATTCCAGCTTGTGTTTCTTCCAGTCCAGCATTTCTCATGATGTACTCTGCATAGAAGTTAAATAAGCAGGGTGACAATATATAGCCTTGACGTATTCCTTTTTCTATCTTACTAAAGTTAAAATTCAGAATGTTTTTAAATTTAAAAAGGAGGCAGTATGGTTAGTTGTTGCAAAATACTTCATCCCAAATTTCTTTGTTCTTGCAGCTGTTCAAGTAGGTCTGGTCACAATGTTCTATATATCTCCAACAAGTCCATCGTTATTTTTTATTCTTGCAACTTTTCATCTTTATATGAATGGAAAAGTGTTTTACATTAAAGGTTAATACCAGGAGGCAGAGCGTTGAGATATTCCCTTACAAAAGCACAGAGCCATCATGATTAAGCACAAGCGATAGAGCACAGAGATAAAGAAATACATTCAATGTGGAGTCAGGTTTGTTCTTCTTTGTAACAATTTCCAACTGTAACAATTTCCAACTGTAATTGTCCATTCCAAAGAATAGCAAGGAGAGATAAGAAAGCCTTCCTCGGTGGTAAGTACAAAGAAATAGAGGAAAAAAATAGAATGGGAAAGACTAGAGATCTCTTCAAGAAAATTAGAGATACCAAGGGAACATTTCATGCAAAGATGGGCTCAATAAAGGAAATGCTATGGACCTAACAGAAGCAGAAGATATTAAGAAGAGGTGGCAAGAATACACAGAAGAACTATATAAAAAGATCTTCATGACCCAGATAATCACGATGGTGTGATCACTCACCTAGAGCCAGACGTTGGGAATGTGAAGTCAAGTGGGCCTTAGGAAACATCACTATGAACAAAGCCAGTGGAGGTGATGGAATTCCAGTTGAGCTATTTCAAATCCTGAAAGATGATGCTGTGAAAGCACTGCACTCAATACACCAGCAAATTTGGAAAACTCAGCAGTGGCCACAGGACTGGAAAAGGTCTGTTTTCATTCCAATCCCAAAGGAAGGCAACACCAAAGAGTGCTCAAACTACCACACAATTGCACTCATCTCACATGCTTGTAAAATAATGCTCAAAATTTTCCAAGCCAGGCTTCAATAATACGTGAACCATGAACTTCCAGATGTTCAAGCTGGTTTTAGAAAAGGCAGAGGAACCAGAGATCAAATTGCCAACATCCATTGGATCATTGAAAAAGCAAGAGAGTTCTGGAAAAACATCTACTGCTGCTTTATTGACTATGCCAAAGCCTTTGACTGTGTGGATCACAACAAACTGGAAAATTCTTCAAGAGATGGGAATACCAGAGCACCTGACCTGCCTCTTGAGAAATCTGTATGCAGGTCAGGGAGCAAAAGTTAGAACTGGACATGGAACAACAGATAGGTTCCAAATAGGGAAAGGAGTATGTCAAGGCTGCATATTGTCACTCTGCTTATTTAACCTATTTGGAGAGTAAGTCATGAGAAATGCTGGGCTGGAGGAAGCACAAGCTGGAATCAAGATTGCTGGGAGAAATATCAATCACCTCAGATATGCAGATGACACCACCCTTATGGCAGAAAGTGAAGAGGAACTAAAGAGCCTCTTGATAAATGTGAAAGAAGAGAGTGAAAAAGTTGGCTTAAAGCTCAACATTCAGAAAACTAAGATCATGGCATCTGGTTCCATCCTTTCATGGCAAATAGATGGGGAAATTGTGGAAAGAGTGACAGACTTTTTGGGGGGGGCTCCAAAATCACTGCAGATGGTGACTACAACCATGAAATTAAAAGACACTTGCTCCTTGGAAGAGAAGTTATGACCAACCAAGATAGCATATTAAAAAGCAGAGACATTGCTTGCCAACAAAGGTAGGTCTAGTCAAAGCTATGGTTTTTCCTGTGGTCATGTATGGATGTGAGAGTTGGATCATAAAGAAAGCAGAGCACCAAAGAACTGATGCTTTTGAACTATGTTGTTGGAGAAGACTCTTGAGAGTCCCTTGGACTGCGAAGAGATCCAAGCAGTCCATCCTAAAAGAAGTCAGTCTTATTTATTCATTGGAAGGACTGATGCTGAAGCTGAAACTCCAATACTTTGGCCATCTGATGTGAAGAACTGACTCATGGAAAAGACCCTGATGCTGAGTAAGACTGAAGGTGGGAGGAGAAGGGGACAGAGGATGAGGTAGTTAGAAGGCATCACTGACTTGATGGACATGAATTTAATTGGTTTCCAGGAATTGGTGATGGACAGGGAGTCCTGGCATTTGCAGTCCATGGGGTTGCAAGGAGTCAGACATGACTGAATGACTGAACTGACTGACCCAAGATTCTCTGCCTTATGCTATTTTTGTACATCCATTTTAAAGAAAAGGTGTCATTTTCTCCTTTGGTACTTTACAACAAGTGATTGTTACTGGGAAAGTGAAGCAAAATAGAAAAGAAAGTCAGCATTATTCATCTGGTAAGGAGCTTGGCTTGAAAAAGCTACTTAATATCTTTTGCTTTTTTTGTCCCATCTAGTTTTTGGAGAAGTAGTTTTTTACATTTATAGTCTAATTTTGACTAATTTAACAAAAGAATGAGTTTTTAGCACCTTGTATGGTCCTCTCCACTTAGCTGCAGGTTGATATTTGGATGCTTGTTCTCCCCAGCATTTGAGAAGGACCCAATCTCCTGGCTGGAAAGAGTGCAGGATCACCTGAATTGGGAGACAAAATTATTGACTCAAACTCATAAACAAAAGTTATTATTGCCTAAAATCTTAACATAGTTGGCAACTTCTATGTCCTTTAAGACATTCTCTTGCCTGTACAGATACCTGGAGTGGTCTAACATACAGTATTTCAAAAAGACTTAATTGGAACTTGCTTTTGGGAACCACTTTAATCCATAGCTGGGAAGGACGTGTTCCAAATTAAATTAGTCTCCTGATATATTTGTCAATGCTCTTTCATTATTTCTGTTTTTCCTGTTGATTGGGTTCTCTAGAATGAATGTAATTTCCAATCTATATGGCATTGTGATTTTGAAGGATATTTGATAATATAAATGAAAGAATACATTCCTTAAGGATTATTCTATCTACTTCAGATTTTTTTTTCCTGTCCAGGTGGAATATACTGCCACTCATCCTGAAAAAACTGTCCACAAACACAAAGAGTGTTGGCAATTTTGGCCCCTCCTGAGCTATTGTCAGTCCATATTTCTGGTCTTACTTTTTCAGAGACATCAGGGTGAGGACATTCTATCTCTTTTTCTGAGTTTTCTGTGACAGTTATATGTAGGTTTAAAACATGTTCCATGGGAACTCTGATATCAAGTTGTCATTTAATTTACAGAGGAGATCTTGGCCCTGACAAGGGATAGGAAAATTAGGCATGTATAATAAACTACATTTTATGTGAGATTTCATATTTGAGCTTGCAGTGGTTGTAAAAATAATCAGCCTTGTCCTTCTACTGATACCCCAGTGGCTGGGGTAGACTGGAACATTCTATGTGCTGACTTGGTATTTTACATGGAATACATTTTCCCTGTGTCTACCAGAAAGTCAGTCAACTTGTTCTCCACTGTCAATTTTACCAAGGGCTCCTGTTCAGTCGCTCAGTCATGCCCGACTGTTTGCAACCCCATGAATCACGGCACGCCAGGCCTCCTTGTCCATCACCATCTCCCAGAGTTCACCCAAACTCATGTCCACCGAGTTGGTGATGCCATCCAGCCATCTCATTCTCTGTCGTCCTCTTCTCCTGCCCCCAATCCCTCCCAGCATCAGAGTCTTTTCCAATGAGTCAACTCTTTGCATGAAGTGGCCAAAGTACTGCGAGTTTCAGCTTTAGCATCATTCCTTCCAAAGAAATCCCAGGGCTGATCTCCTTTAGAATGGACTGGTTGTATCTCCTTGCAGTCCAAGGGACTCTCAAGAGTCTTCTCCAATACCACAGTTCAAAAGCATCTATTCTTTGGTACTCAGCTTTCTTCACAGTCCAGCTCTCACATCCATACATGACCACTGGAAAAACCATAGCCTTGACTAGACAGACCTTTGTTGGCAAAGTAATGTCTCTGCTTTTGAATATTCTATATAGGTTGGTCATAACTTTCCTTCCAAGCGTTTTTTAATTTCATGGCTACAGTCACCATCTGCAGTGATTTTTGAGCCCCCCCAAATAAAGTCTGACACTGTTTCCACTGTTTCCCCGTTTATTTGCCATGAAGTGGTGGGACCAGATGCCATGATCCTCCTGTAGGGATATTTGAATTGAGTGTCTTAAATCTAGGTAAGCCCCTGAGTCTCTTCATTCATCATCTGAATATTCTTTCCTTTTTACCATCTGAGAGGTCCCACTACTTTTTTCTTTTCTTCAGCTTTCCTTTAATTTGGGGCATTCTCTTTTTCAGTGTCTTACCTCTTTATAATAGACACATTGTTCTTTACCTATTGATAGCTTAGCTTTCTTAGGGTCTCCTATCTTTGGAGAATTCAATTCAGCAGCAGGAAATGGGCCATTTCACCTTATGTTTTCCTTTTTATGTTTCTGTTCTGTGCTGATGACTATTTTAAAAGCAATGTATACCAACTGAAAAAGATCATCCTAAATGTATCATCTAATTGTTGCAATTTTCAACTGATATCTGAGGTATTTTGCTGAATAAAGGCTATATTTACTATACTAGCATTTTTGGACATGACTGAGCGACTTCACTTTCACTTTTCACTTTCATGCATTGGAGAAGGAAATGGCAACCCACTCCAGTGTTCTTGCCTGGAGAATCCCAGGGATGGAGGAACCTGGTGGGCTGCCGTCTCTGGGGTCACACAGAGTCAGACATAACTGAAGCAACTTAGCAGCAGCAGCAGCAGCAGCATTTTCAGAGGACTCAGGATCTGCTGTAGGCCTGATAAATCATTTCTCAAAATTCAGAGGACTCTTTCTTTCTTTATTTTTTGTTGAACTTCTTGAATTTGGTTCAAATTATTTTGCTATTCATAAAGGTAGTGAAAAGTGAAAGTAGATCACTTGTGTCCAACTCTTTGCTACCCCCACGGACTATACAGTCCATGGTATTCTCCAGGCCAGAATACTGGAGTTGGTAGCCTTTCCCTTCTCCAGGGGATCTTCCTGAACCCAGATCTCCCACATTGCAGGTGGATTCTTCACCAGCTTAGTCACCAGGGAAGCCCAAGAATACTGGAGTGGGTAGCCTATCCCTTCTCCAGAGGATCTTGCTGACCCAGGAATGGATCAGGGGTCTATTGCATTGCAGATGGATTCTTTACAACTGAGCTATCAGGGAAACCCATACCGTTTAGGCCCCCTATGGAATAATGGAGTAAGGGAAATTGCTTTGCCCAAGGAGTGGATCTGGTCCAAACTAGATGTCCTATTGGATCTTAGACAATGATTCCAGCCCAGGTCTCTGCATCTCCCAGTTAGAGGATCACATAGTTCAAAAGTAGTGGGTCATCCATAGAAACCCAGCCTGATGGCTATTTGCATTTAAGCCCCCTATGAAATAATGGAGTAAGGGAAATTGTTTTGCCCCAGGAGTGGATCTTAGTTCAAATTGGATGCCCTATTGGATCTTACATAATGATATCAGACCATGTCTCTGTGTCTCCCAATTAGAAAATCACAGAATTTTCTAACTGATGCCTATAAGGAAGGGCATTATTCTGACCATTTCTTGAGTCCCAGTGTTGGGAATTGAGGCAGGTGGTATAGAAATGAGAGGCAGTGGAAGGGGGTTATCCTAATTTCCTTTTCTTATTTTCCTTACTATACCAGCTTAGATGCTTGCACATAGGGTATTTCATCATTCTTCCCCACTTCTTTATGAAATAGCTCTAATAGTAGGATTGTATAAAGCCATTCAAAAGACAATGCTCTTCACCATTTTGTTGTAAAATCATAACAAGCAATGTGTCTTCTCTGTCCATTATGGAACCTTCTTCTTCCACTTAAGAATATCCAGTTTAAAATAAGAACAGACAGGTTTGTGTGTGTGTGTATTCCTTTCCTTCATTTGACATCTGAAAAAGTTTTCAACATCACAAAACTGATTTGACTATAAATAGAGAAATAGTACTGAAACAAAATGAAACCAAATACCCAAGCAACAGATAAAAAATCTTAAATAAACTCTCAAGCACAAGAACTGTGAACTCATCCCCATGAAATATGACTTCCCTGATAGCTCAGCTGGTAAAGAATCCGCCTGCAATGCAGGAGACACTGGTTCGATTCCTGGGTCGGGAAGATCCCCTGGAGAAGGAATAGGCTACCCACTCCAGTATTCTGGCCTGGAGAATCCCATGGACTGTACAGTCTGTGGGGTTGCAAAGAGTCGGACATGACTGAGCGACTTTCACTTTCACTTCACAGAGAGTGTTGGGTCCACACTCATGGTACAGGAGACCACAGACAGTGCCTTTGTTAATTAACAAAGCATGCGTAACAGTCGGTAAGTTTTGTTTTAAATACAGTGTAATGTACACAAGGTCCCAAGATAATTCTGCATAAATCCCTTGTGGAGATCCTAACAGGTACTCTGGCCAAATATTGTTGCAATAATTTATAATGAGGCCACTTCTAAAAAATGTTGATGTAAGGCAAAACCAATACAATATTGTAAAGTAATTAACCTCCAATTAAAATAAATAAAATTATATTAAAAAAATGTGCTCCAGAGGGCTTTATTTAGGAATAGATGAAAACTTCTCCATCTTTTAAAGACAGAGATACAAAACAAAACAAAACAAAAATAACATATACAAATGGAACAAATGAATCAGTTCAGAAATCAGGTAAAAGTTCAGCACGTATTTCTTCTCCAGCAGGATATGCCACTCAAATACAAAACAAATTGACTTCTGGAGATTAAAAAAAAAAGCCCCAAATGAAGGGGAAAAAAGAGTTTCTGGCTATATGTACTGAGGGACTTACTGTTCTGTATCAAATCAGTCAGCCTCCATGTGTTGATTTCTTACCCATCTGCCAAGCACTGGGGCAGCCAGTGGTACTACAGGAAATTTTGAAGAGGAGAGCCTCAGAAATTGTCTCTAGTAGCCGCTAGGGCCTTCAGCTCCAAATTTCCCAACCAGGGCCTCCTGGCCATGAGCATTATGACTCCTGACAGTTTCACCAAAATTTGTTATGGAGATCAAGGTTCTAATGCTCACTACATCACAGGCCAATAAATTGAGAGACATGGCATTGGGACAAGAAATAGAGACTTTATTCAGTAAGCCGACAGATCTAGAAGGTGGTAGACTAATATTCTAAAAAAATCCTACCTCAGTTAGAATTAAAAATTCTTTTATCCTAAAAGTGTGAGGGTTGTAGCTGGTTGTTACAAATTCTTGGTGTAGGAATCCTTTGTCTTTGGAGCTGTTCACGTAGGTCTGTTCACAGTATTCCTATAAACCTCTAATAAGACAATTGCTATTTTCTTTTCTTCAATATTTTATCTCTATATGAAAAGTATTATAACTTTTTCAAGTTATAAATGTATTGTAAGTTCTTTTTCAATGATCTATCACTATATTCCTTTAAGATATCTTATTTTATTGATATTGTTTATAATAATTTTTAATATCTGGTGAAACAATTTTCCTTGTTTTTATTATATTTACAGTGAATATGTAAAAATCTTTCTTACTTTTTTTAATTTAAATTGATCTTTCAATTCATTTGATAACATTCAGGAGATCTAATTAGAATTTGTACGAACATATAATTAAAATATTTGGGAAGGATTGATATTGTTTAAATGCTATAAACTTGTATTGATATTCATGGTAGGTACGTCAGGTTACTCAAATGTTAGAAATAAACGCTTATTTTTTTCCTTGATATTTTCCCACAGTACTTCTTTTGATTATTCTAAGGTAGTGGATCTCATGACTTTTCTTTTATCTGGATTTATTCTTTTTGGAATGGGAGTATCTATTCCATAGCTGTCCTATCATTGTATTTTTAGAAGAGATAACATGTTGTCTGGTTTCACAAGCTCACAGATGAAAAGAAATTCTGCCCCAAGATGATTTTTACTTGAAGACTCATTTATACCTAATTTATAAGTGTATAAAATTTTTGATTTGGAGTTGATCCTAGATTGGGAATCAATACTTTTGGGGATGTTGGGATAAGGTAACTATATTGGGTAGCTAAGAAGGACATGGATTTGGGGGAGCAGAGGTTAGAGTTTAATGGGCTGATTTCTTCTTTCAAAATCCATATATTAAAATCTTAATTTCCAATGCACCATAATGTGGTCTTATTTGGAAACAGATTGGTAGCACATATGATTAGTTAAGGTAAGGTCCCATTAGAAACTTAACAACAACAACACTACCCAGTTTGTGGTCCTTTGTTATGCCTAACTAATATAATATTTTTCTCTTTGAGGAAAACCAATAAACATCAGTTCAGGTAGGTTCAGTTCAGTAGCTCAGTCATGTCCAACTCATTGCAACCCCATGGACTGAAGCATGCCAGGCTTCCCTTTCCATTACCAACTCCCAGAGCCTACTCAAACTTATGCCCATCAAGTCGGTGATGCCATCCAAAAATCTCATCCTCTGTTGTCCCCCTATTCTCCCGCCTTCAATCTTTCCTAGCATCAGGGTCTTTTCCAATTAGTCAATTCCTCGCATCAGGTGGCCAAAGTATTGGAGCTTCAGCTTCAACATCAGTCCTCCCAATGAATATTCAGAACTGACTTCCTTTAGGATTGACTGGTTTGATCTCCTTGATATCCAAGGGACTCTCAAGAGTCTTTTCCAACACCATAGTTCAAAAGCATCAATCCTTCAGTGCTCAGCTTTCTTTATAGTCCAACTCTCACATCCATTCATGACTACTGGAAAAACCATAGCTTGACTAGATGGACCTTTGATGGTAAAGTAATGTCTCTGCTTTTTAATATGCTGTCTCGGTTGGTCATTGATTTTCTTCCAAGGAGCAAGTGTCTTTTAATTTCATGGCTTCAGTCACCATCTGCAGTAATTTTGGAGACCCCCAAAATAAAGTCTCTCCCTATATCCATTGTTTCCCCATCTATTTGCCATGAAGAAATGGGACAGGATCCCATGATCTTAGTTTTCTGAATGTTGAGCTTTAAGCCAACCTTTTCACTCTCCTCTTTTGCTTTGCTCAAGAGGTTCTTGAGTTTTTCTTCACTTTCTGCCATAAGGGTGATGTCATCTGCATATCTGAAATTATTGTTAGTTCTCCTGGCAATCTTGATTCCAGCTTGTGCTTCTTCCATCCTAGCATTTCTCATGATGTATTCTGCATAGAAGTTAAATAAGCAGAGTGAAAATATACAGACTTGATGTACTCCTTTCCCGATTTGTAACCAGTCTGTTGTTTCATGTCCGGTTCCAACTGTTGCTTCCTGAACAGCATACAGATTTCTCAAGAGGCAGGTTAGATGGACTGGTATTTCCATCTCTTGAAGAATTTTCCAGTTTGTTGTGATCCACACAGTCAAAGCCTTTGGCATAGTCAGTAAAGCAGAAGTAGATGTTTTCTGGAACTCTCTTGCTTTTTTGATGATCCATCGGATGTTGGCAATTTGATCTCTTGTTCCTCTGCCTTTTCTAAATCCAGCTTGAACATCTGGAATTTCACTGTACACATGCTGTTGAAGTGTGGCTTGGAGAATTTTGAGCCTTACTTTACTAGCAGGTGAGATGAGTGTAATTGTGTGGTAGTTTGAACATTCTTTGGCATTGTCCTTCTTTGGGATTGGAATGAAAGCTGACCTTTTCCAGTCCTGTAGCCACTGCTGAGTTTTCCAAATTACTGGCATATTGAGTGCAGCCCTTTCACAGCATCATCTGGTCAAACAAGAATAAACATCAACAGTTTAGGAATCAGTGAACTAAAATGGGCTGGAAAAGGTGAATTTAACTCAGATGACCATTGTATGTACTACTGTGGGCAAAAAGTCCTTTAAAAGAAATGGAGTGGCCATCATAGTTAACAAAAGAATTCAAAATGCAGTACTTGGATGAAATCTCAAAAATGACAGAATGATCTCTGTTTGTTTTCAAGGCAAACCATTCAATATAACAGCAATCCAAGTCTATGCCCCAACCGGTTATGCTGAAGAAGCTGAAGTTGAATAGTTCTATGAAGACCTACAAGGCCTTCTAAAACTAACACCTACAAAAGATGTCTTTTTCATTATAGGGGACTGGAATGCAAAAGTAAGAAGTCAAGAGATTCCTGGCGTAACAGGCAAATTTGGCCTTGGAGTACAAAACGAAGCAGGTCAAAGGCTAGCAGAGTTTTGTCAAGAGAATGCACTGGTCATAGCAAACACGTTCTTCCAACAACACAAGAGAAGACTACACATGAACATCACCAGATGGTCAATATCAAAATTAGATTGATTATATTCTTTGCAGTCAAAGATGGAGAAACTCTATACAGTTAGCAAAAACAAGACTGGGAGCTGACTATGGCTCAGATCATGAACTCCTCATTGCCAAATTCAGATTTAAATTGAAGAAAGTGGGGAAAACCACTAGACCATTCAGGTATGACCTAAATCAAATCCCTTATAATTATACAGTGAAAGTGATAAATAGATTCCAGGGATTAAATCTGATAATCAGAGTGCCTGAAGAACTATTGTACAGGAGGCAGTGATCAAGACCAACCCCAAGAAAGAGAAACACAAGAAGGCAAAGTGGTTTTCTGAGGAGGCCTTACAAATAGCTGAGAAAAGAAGAGAAGCTAAAGGCACAGGAGAAATGGAAAATATGCCCATTTGAATGCAGAGTTCCAAAGAATAGCAAGGAAAGATAAGAAAGCCTTCCTCAGTCATCAATGTGAAGAAATACAGGAAAATAATAGAATGGGAAAGACTAGAGTTCTCTTCAAGAAAATTAGATACCAAGGGAACATTTTATGCAAAGATGAGCACAATAAAGGACAGAAATATTATGGACCTAACAGAAGCAGAAGATATTAAGAAGAAGAGGTGGCAAGAATACTCAGAAGAACTATTCAAAAAAATATTCATGGCCCAGATAACCACAATGGTGTGATCACTCTCCTAGAGCCAAACATCCTGGAATGTGAAGTCAAGTGGGCTTTAGGAAGCATCACTTTGAACAATGCTAGTGGAAGTGATAGAATTCCAGTTGAGCTGTTTCAAATTAACATCAGGAAGATATCAGTTCTATGTAAGTGAATACCAGCTTAATGTTATTAAGTGGAATGAAAACTTTGTCATCAGCTTGAACTGCCATGACAAATTATTACAGATTGGATATCTTAAACAAAAGAACTTTATTTCCCTATAATTTGGCAGATTAGAATTCTAATATTAAGATTTTGCTTAATTCACTTCTGATGAGGATTTCTTCCTCACCAGACTGCCATCTCGTTATTTGCAGACAGCCATCTTGTTATTTTCCCCTTTGCGACTTTCCACAGTGTGCAGAAGGAAAGAGAGTGTGCTCTGGTATTTCTTCTTAAAAGAAGACTAATCTTGTTGGATCAGAATGGCACACTTTGGGTCTCATTTAATCTTATTTGCTTCCTTTGGGTAGCCGGCTCCAGACACATTCAGATTACAGATTAGGGTTTAAACATATAAATTGGGGGATGGAACTACAGACCTTCAGTGTATAACAAACACTCATCAGAAATACTTTTTTTTTCTTCTTTAAGGAACAGTTGTTCATTAAGTTTGTATGGGAAGTAAATGTTTCAACGCAGGAAAATGTTGAAAAATAAGAGCAGTATTGGAGACTAGACTATTTTGATACTTAAAGTCTTATAATAAAAGAATGTAACATTATAGAAAGTCTATCAACTGACACACTTACAATTACTATGGGATAATGATGACCTCTCAAGTCATTGTAAAAAAAATTGCTAGTTTTTATTTAATTCAAAATTTAAATGTAATTAAATATTGAATAAGTATTTCAATTAAAAGAAAGTTAAAGTCACAGTAAATAATGTAATGTGTTATTCTGCTTCCAACTGAACCTTGAATTAAAGACAATTATAAAGACATTGCAACCTAAAATTCTTAAGAAATGAAAACACATTTCAATAATAAAGGATATATTCAGAGAAACTGAACTTAAGGGAATTTGATACCAGTAGAATGTCAGATAAAAAATATATGCAATGAAAGATGAAGATACACATTGTTGTTTGTTACACATAACAGTTGTTGGGAAAGTAAATCCTAATAGTTCTCATCATAAGAAAAAACTATTCTTTTATTTCTTTAATTTTCCATTTAACTTTTCATTTAAAGAAGTAAAAGAATATATATATATATATATATATATATATATTTGATGAGAACTATTAGGATTTACTCTCCCAGCAACTGTTTTGTATAACAAACAACAATGTTCATTTTACTTATCATGCTATATTTTACATCCCTAGTACTTATTTATCTTGTAACTGGAGCTTTATACCACTTGACTGCCTTCATTCAGTTCCCCATCTGGGCACCCTCAGCCTCTGTTAACCAAAAATCTGACCTCTTTTGTTAGGTGTTTGTGTGTTTCTTTGGTTGTGAAGTATAATTAATCAAGCACAGCACATTAGCTCCCATTGAAGAACATAATGGTTCAGTATTTCCATATATTTCAAAATTCCCACCATGTATGCTAGTTGCAATATGTCATCATAAAAGTTATTACATATGTTATTGACTATGTTACCCTCACTGTATATTTCACACATTTATTTTGCAACTGAAAGTTTTTACCTCTTAATCTCCTTCAACTATTTTTTTCCTCTTCCTCTTCCCCTCCCCTCTGACCACCACATATTTGTTCTCTGTTTCTATTACTGTATTTCTGCTTTGTTATATTTCCTCATTTGTGTTCCAGCTTCCACATACAGATGTAATCATACAGCATTTGTTTTTCTCTATCTGGGTTGCTTCACTTAGCGTAATAAACTCTAGGCCATTCTATTAGTCACAAATGGCAATATTTCTGCTATTTGTATGGTTGAGTAATATTTTGAATATACATAAACCATATCTTCCTTATTCATTCATCTATTGGTAAGCATTTTGCTTCCATAATTCAGCAACAGCAAATAATGCTCCTATGAACTTTAGGGTGCATATATATATATATATATATTTTCTATTTCGGGCTTTCCAGGTGGCTCAGTGGTAAAGGACCCTCCTGCTAATGCAGTAGAAACATGAGTCACAGGTTCAATCCCTGGGTCGGGAATATCCCCTGGAGGAGGAAATGGCAACTCACTCCAGGGCTTCCCAGGTGGTGCTAGTGGTAAAGAATCTGCTTGCCAACACAAGTATACAGACGTAAGAGACGTGGATTCAATCCTTGGGTTGGGAAGATCCCCTGGAGAAGGGCATGGCAACCCACTCCAGTATTCTTGCCTGGGGAATCCCATGGATAGAGGAGCCTGGCAGGCTACAGTCCATAGGGTCGGACATGACTGAAGTGACTTAGCATTAGCAATAGCACCAGTATCATTGCCTGGGAAATCCCATAGGCAGAGGAATCTGGTGGGCTAAAGTCCACAGGGTCTCAAGGAGTTAGATACGACTGAGCACACATGCATATTATTTATTTATTTATTGGAAGTATAGTTCATGATGTAAAACATTATGTAAATCTCAAAGGTATGTTCTGTTGTTGTTCAGTCTCTAAATCTTGTCTGACTCGTTGTGACCCCATGGACTGTAGCATGTCAGGCTTTTCTGTCCTCCATTATCTCCTGGAGTTTGCTCAAATTCTTGCCTGGAAAATCCCACGGATGGAAGAGCCTGGTAGGCTACAGTCCATGGGGTCGCAAAGAGTCAGGCATGACTGAGCGACTTCACTATGAACATTAAGTCAGTCATGCTATCTAACCATCCCATCCTCTGCTGTTCTCTTCTTATTTGTCATCAATCTTTCCCAGCTTCAAGGTCTTTTCCAATGAGCCAGCTCTTTGCATCTAGTAGCAAAAGTATTGGAGCTTCAGCTTCAGCATTAGTCCTTTCAGTGAATATTCAGGGTTGATTTCCTTTAGGACTGACTAGTTTGATCTTGAAGTCCAAGAGACTTTCAAGAGTCTTCTCCAGCAGCACAATTCAAAAGCATCTATTCCTTGGCTCTCAGCCTTCTTTATGGTCCAACTCTCACATCCATACATGACTAATGGAAAAAGCATAACTTTGATGATACAGATCTTTGTTGGCAAAGTGATGTCTCTGCTTTTTAATACACTGTCTAGGTTTGTCATAGCTTTCCTTCCAGGGAAGAAGCATCTTTTAACTTCATGACTGCAGTCACCATCCCTGGGGATTTTGGAACCAAAGAAAATTATAGTGGTTCACAATTTTTAAAGTTTATGCTCCATTTATAGCTATTATAAGATATTGGTTTTATTCTTTGATTATACAAAATATATCCTTATCTTATTTTACACGTAATGTTAATAGATTATATTTCTGAAAACCTCAGCATATATCACCCTTTCCATTCCTTCTCAACACTGTTAACTACTAGTTTGTTTTCTATATGTGTGTCTATTTCCTTGCTGTTTTACTCACTAGTTTATTTTTTAAATTCCACATAAATTTGATATCATACAATGTTTCCCCTTTCCTGACATCTCACTTAACATAATCATCTCTAACTCCATTTATGTTGTTGAAAATGGCAAAATTTCATTTTTTTATGGCTGAGTAGTGAGATATATATATATATATATATATATATATATCACTTTTTCTTTCTCCATTTTTCTGTTGATAGACACTTAACTTGTTTCCATAACTTGGAAATTGTGAACAGTCTTACTATGAACACTGGGGTTCATATATCTTTTTGAATTAGTGTTTTTATTTTTTGGATATACACCCAGGTGTGGAATTGCTGGGTCATACAGTACTCCAATTTTCTGTTTTTGGAGAAACTTACATAATTTTTCCATAGTGGCTGTACTACTGTATGTTCCCAGAAATAGTGTATGAGAGTTCCCTTTTCTTCATATCCTTGACATTATTTTTATTTGTGTTCTTTTTGCTCATAGTCATTTTAACAGTTTTGCATTGAAATCTCATTGTGGTTTCAATTTTCGTCTTCCTGATGACTAGCAATGTTGAATAATCTTTTGATGTGCCTTTTGGCTATCTGCATGTCCTTTTTGGAAAAATGTCTATTCAGATCTTCTGCCGATTTTTTAATTGAATTGTTTGTTTTTTGATATTGAGTTCTGTGAGCTGGTTATGTATTTTGGATAATAATCTTTATTAATTATATTACTTGAAAATATTTTCTCCCATTCAGTAAGCTGTCCTTTTGTTGATGATTTCCTTTACTGTTGCTTTGCCAAAAGTTTTACTTTTGTTTTAGGTTTGAAAGATTCATCAACCAAAGAAACATTTGTCACACACAAATAATCAATGTAAAATTTTTAAGGAAGATTATTTGACTTAATTTCAATAGATAGTCATTAAAAGAAAAGAAATAGAAACAATAGAGAAAAGTAACAGCACCTCTGTCTATGGGATTCTCCAGGCAAGAATACTGGAGTGGGTTGCCATTTCCTTCTCCAGCGGATCTTCCTGACCCAGAAATCTAACCTGGGTTTCCTGCATTGCAGGCAGATGATTTACTGACTGAGCTATGAAGGAAGCCCCAGTAATAGCACATACATCATCAAATTGTGTTGACCAGCTTCTAGACTTAAACAGTGCTGAGAAGTCCCTCGTCAACAGCAATCTGGAGTTCCAACTAGGAAAGAGTCTGGGTGAGATTTCAAATTGCAGGTTTGGGGCCTCCTGCTTATAATCCTAGGCTGCAAACTCATCAGTTTGAATGCAAAAGTGCTGCTCTTCCTTCTTTTATAATGCTGTTTGTTTCACCTTGTGAGTCATAAGACTTCTTAGACCTCAGGTGTCTGGCCAGGCCCACAGGGACTTGAGAGATTTCAAGACCCGCTCCCTTTCTTGTATAAAGTGCTGCCTGATTTGCTGTGCTTGCAGGCAGGCACGGAATCTGGGCAGTCTCCAGGGAGGTCAGAAGGTCAGAGACCTGTTCTGAAGCTTGAACAAGACTTCTTCCATTTTAATTTCTCTAACAGCTATACAAAAGATTTTGATTTTAATTAGGTACTCTTTATTTTTGCTTTTGTTTTGCTTATGTAAGGAGACAGATCCAAAAAATTATTGCTATGATTTATGTCAAAGAGAGTTCTACTTATATTCTTTTCTAGGAATTTTATGGTTTCTGGTTTGAAATTTAGTTTTTTAATCCATTTTTATTTTATTTTTATACACAATGTTAACGTATGTTCTAACTGCATTCTTCTACATGTGGTTGTCCAGTTTTCCCAGCACGAATTTTTGAAGAGACTCTTTTTCCCACTGTATATGCTTAACTCTTTCCTCATAGATCAGGTGATAATAAATGTGTGGTCTTATTTGGGCTCTCTATTCCATTGCATTGATCTATATGTCTGTTTTTGTATCAGTCAGTTTTGTCCAACTCTTTGTGACCCCATGGACTGTAGCCCACCAGGGTCCTCTGTCTGGCTGATTATCCTGGCAAGAACACTGGAATGGGTTGCCATTTCCTTCTCTAGGGAATCTTCCCAACCCAGGGATTGAACCCATTTCTCCTGTGGTTCAAGCATTGGCAGGCAGATTCTTTACTATTGAGCCACCTGGGAAACCCAGTAACTCTTAATTATTGTAGCATTTTTTTCTACCATCTCAAGTCAGAGAGTGTGAGTCCTTTCATTTTGTTATTCTTTCTCAAGATTGTTTTAGCAGTTCAGGTCTTTTGTGTTTCAATATAAATTTTAAAAAGTTTTTTCTAGTTCTGTGAAAAATCCCATTGGATTTTGAGAGGGATTGCTCAAAATTGATCTTGTAAATTGCTTTGGGTAGTGTAGTCATTTTAACAATCTTGATTCTTCCAATTCAAGAACATGATATATCTTTCCGTCTGTATGTATCATCTTCAGTTTCTTTCATCAGTGTCTTACAGTTTTTGGAGTACAGGTCTTTTACCTACTTAGGTTTATTCCTAGGTATTTTATTATTTTTGATGTGATGGTAAATGTGATTGCTTCCCTAAGCTCTCTTTTTGATAGCTCATTGCTTGCATATAGAAATGCAACAGATTTCCATGTATTAGTTTTGTATCCTGCCAATTTACTGAATTCATTAATGAGTTCTAGTACTTTCTGATAGTGTCTTCAGTATTTTCAATGCATAGTATAATGTCATCTGATATTGTGAGAGTTTTACTTCTTCCTTTCCAATTTGGATTTCTTATATTTCTTATTCTTGTTGGATTGCTTTGGCTAGGAGTTCCCATACTATATTGAATAAAAGTGGTGTGAGTGGGTGTTCTTGTCTTGTTCTTCATCCTAAAGGAAATGCTTTTTAAAAAATTACAAATGGATGTGAATTTTGCCCAAAACTATTCCTGCATATCTTGATCTGATTGCATAGATCTTATTATTCAATTTTAATGTGGTTTATCACAATTATTGTTTTGTGGATATTGAAAAATCTTTGGATCCCTGGAATAAATCTCCTTGATAATGGTCTATAGTCATTTTAATGTATTGTATGATTTAGTTTGCTACTATTTGTCTGAAGATTTTTGCATCTATATTAATCACTGGACAGTAATTTTTTGTTGTGATGTATCTGTCTGTTTTTGGTATCAGGGTGATGCTGACCTCATGGAATGGGGTTAGAAGTATTCCTTTCTTAAAATGTTTTGGTATAGTTTAAGAACTAAAGGTGTTTACTCTTAATGTTTAGTACAATTCACCAGTGAAATCCTATGGTCCTGGATTTTTGTTGTTTGGGAGTTTTTAAATTACTAATTCAATTTCATTATTGGTAATATTCTGTTCATATTTTCTATTTTTTCCTGGATCAGTTTTGGGAGATTAGACATATCTAAGAATGTCCATTTCTTCTAGTTTGTCCATTTTGGGGGCATATTTTTATTCCATAGCACTCTCTTATGATCATTTGTGTTTCAGTGGGGTTGTTTGTAACTTCTTTTTTCTGATTTTATTAATTAGGGGCCTCTCTATTTTTCATTGATAAGCCTAGCTAAAGTTTTATTAGTTTTGCTTATCTTCCAAAGAGCCAGCTGGAGTTTCATTGGTCTTTCTATTGCTTTCTAGTCTTTATTCATTTCTGTCTCATCTTGATGATTTCTTTTTTTGCTGCTAATTTCAATTTTGTTTGTCCTTCTTTCTCTAGTTTCTTTATGTGTACCAGCATTTTATTTGAGATTTTTACCTTTTCCTAAGGTAAGCATGTATTGCTGTACACTTAACTCTTAGAACTGGTTTTACTTTGATCCATAGAGTTTGAATCATTGCAGTTGTGTTTTTATATGTCTCGGGGTACATTTTTTGTCTTCCTATATGATTTCTTCAATGATCCATTAGTGGTTTAGTAGCATATTTTCTTGCTTTCATGTGTTTGTGATTTAAGGAGGTTTTTTCCTTGTGTTGATTTCTGGTCTCACAGCATTGTGGCTGGAAAACATGTTTAATGTGATTTTAGCTTTCCTAATTTTACCAATGCTTGTTTTATGGTTTCACATGTGATCTACCTTGGACAATGTTCTATGTGCGCTTAAGAAGAATGTGTATTCTTTTACTTTCATATGGCATGCTCTCTGTACATCAATTAAATCATCTGAGGTGTCATCTAAGGCCAATGTTTTTCTTATTTATTTTTGGTCTGTATGATCTGTCCATTGATGTAAGTGGCATGTAAAACTCCCCTACTCTTATTGTGTTACTGTCAGATTCTTTATGTTCCTTAATATTTACCTTATGTATTTAGGTACACATATGTTGGGTGCATATACATTTAAATTGTTATGCATTCTTCTTGAAATGATCTTTTAAATATTATGTATTATTCTTCTTTGTCTCTTGTAACAGTTTTTATTTTAAATGCTGTTTTGTCTAAAGTGAGAGGTTGAAAAAAACAAACTCTAAGCAAATGGTTTATGTTGATTTCCATTTGCTTGGAGTTTGTTTTCTTCAACCTCTCACTTTCAGTCTTTGTGCCTTCAAATCTAAAGTGACTCTTTCTAGGCAGCATATATACAGGACTTTTTTCTTTTTTTCCTATCCAAAGAGTGCATTTAGGCACTCTATGTCTTTTTTTTTTTAATTTAGTTTAATTTTATTATTTATTATTATTATTTTTTAAACTTTACAATATTGTATTGGTTTTGCCATACATCAACATGAATCTGCCATGGGTGTACACATGTTCCCCATCCTGAACCCCCCTCCCACCTCCCTCCCCATACCATCCTTCTGGGTCATCCCAGTGCATCAGCCCCAAGCATCCTGTATCCTGCATCGAACCTAGACTGGCGATTCGTTTCTTATATGATATTATACATGTTTCAATGCCATTCTCCCAAATCATCCCACCCTCTCTTTTGGACTCCCACAGAGTCCAAAAGACTGTTCTATACATCTGTGTCTCTCTTGCTGTCTTGCATACAGGGTTATGGTTACCATCTTTCTAAATTCCATATATACGCATTGCTGCTGCTGCTGCTAAGTCGCGTCAGTGGTGTCCGACCCTGTGCGACCCTTTAGACGGCAGCCCACCAGGCTCCCCAGTCCCTGGGATTCTCCAGGCAAGAACACTGGAGTGTGTTGCCATTTCCTTCTCCAATGCATGAAAGTAAAACGTGAAAGTGAAGTCCCTCAGTCGTTAGTATACTGTATTGGTGTTTTTCTTTCTGGCTTACTTTACTCTGTATAATCGGCTCATTAGAACTGATTCAAAAGTATTTTTTTTAATGGCTGAGTAATACTCCATTGTGTATATGTACCACAGCTTTCTTATCCATTCATCTGTTGATAGACATCATCTATGTCTTTTTACTGAAGTATTTAGTATACTCACATTTAAGATAATTATTGGTATGTATGTTCTTATTGCCATGTTTTCAGTTGTTTTGGGTTTTTTTCTGTAGGTCTTTCTTTTTTCATTTTTCTTGTGATCTCTTGTGATTCAATGGCTATCATTAGTGTTATGTTTAAATGTAATTTTATGTGTTTGTGTGTCTAATATTGGAGAAGGAAATGGCAATCCACTCTAGTGTTCTTACCTTGGAAATTCCATTGACAGAGGAGCCTTCTGGGCTATAATACATGGGATTGCAAAAGAGTCAGGCTTGACTTAGTGACTAAACAACAAAACAAAATCTGATATAGGTTTGTGCGTGTGTGTGGTTGCCATTAGGTTTTGATATAGCAATATCTATATATAGTTATACACACACACACACACACACACTGATTGTTTTAAGTTGCTGATCACTTAATTTCAAATGAATAGTAACAACTTTGCATTTGTACTTTCCTTATGGTTTGACATCATATTTTACATCTAATTGCTTTGTGTATCTCTTAACTGCTTATTGTGAGTGTAGATAATTTTCCTACCTCTGTATTTTGACTTTTCTACTAGCTTTGTGCATGAATTATTTTTTACTTTGCTGTATGTTTCCATTTCTCTATGATTTTTTTTTCTGTTTGTAATTTTCATGTTTCTTGGTTTCTCTTTTCATTTATAGAAGTTAGCATTTGTTTTAATAGGGCTTCCCTGGTAGCTCAGTCCATAAAGAATCCACCTGCAATGCAGGAGACTGGAGTTTGATCCCTGAGTCAGGAAGATCCCCTGGAAAAGAAAATGGCAACTCACTCCAGTATTCTTGCCTGGGAAATGCATGGACAGAACAGCTGGTTTGGTGATGGTAAATCTTTTAGCTATTTCTTTTCTTTAAATCTTTTCAACTCCCCATCAAATCTGAACAAGAGTCTTGCTGGTTAGACTAATCTTGGTTGTGAGATTTTTCCTTTCACCACTTTAAATATATCATGCCCTCTTTTTCCTGCAGTGTTTCTGTTTTTATGGAAGCCTTATGGAAGTTGCTGTGTATGTTATTTCTTGGTTTTCCTCTGCTGCTTTTAGTATTTATTCTTATTTAATGTTTGCAATTGTAAATATAATGTACCTTGGTGTGTTCCTCTTTGGGTTAATCCTGTTTGGGGCTCTTTGTGATTCCTGTATTTGGATGACAATTTTCTTTTTTTTACCTATGATGTCTTCAAATACATTCTCTTTCTTTCTCTTCTCCTGGGTCTTCTATAATGTGAATATGAACGTGCTTAATATTGCCCCATAGGTCTCTTAAACCGTCCTTATTTAGGTCTTATTTATTTTATTTTCTTTTGTTATTAAATATCAGTGACTTCTACTTCTCTGTCTTCAATGTCACTGATTCATTCTTTTGTATCATTTTGTCTACTGATGATTCCTTTAGTGAATTTTTTTCATTTTAATTATTGTATTCATCACCTTTGTTTGGATTTTTAAAAAGTATTTTCTACCTCCTCAAAAAAAAAAAAAATGAAACGAATGCAGAAGAATACATCTTCTTCTGAAGTGCACTTGGAACTTTCTCCATAATGGACCACATCTTGGGTCACAAATAAAACCTCAGGAAATTTAAGAAAATTGAAATCTTATCAAGCATCTTCTCCAACCACAATGATGAGACTAGATGTCAATTACAAGAAAAAAAACTGTAAGAAACACAAATACATCGAATTAAGAAACCATTTCTAAATAACCAGCAGGTTACTGAAGAAATAAAAAGGGAAGTCAGAAAATGTCTAGAAACTAATGACGATAAAAACATGACAACTCAAAACCTATGGGATGCAGCAAAAGCAGTTCTAAGAGAGAAGTTTATAGCAATACAATTCTACCTCAAGAAACAAGAAAAACATCGAATAGACAGCCTAATTTTACACATTAAAAAAACAAGAAAAAGAAGGGAAAAAATTAGTAGAAGGAAAGAAATCATAAAGATCAGAGCAAAAATAAATGAAAAATAAATAAAAGAAACAACAGTAAAGATTAATAAAATCAAAAGCTGGTTCTTTGAGAAGATAAAAAAATTTGACAAACCTTTAGCTACACTCGTCAAGAAAAATAGAGAGAAGAATCAAATCAAGAAAGTTAGAAATGGAAAAGGAGAGGCTACAACAGACAATGCAGAAATACAAAGCATTATAAGAAACTATTATGAACAAAAGTGAAAAAGTGAAAGTTGCTCAGTCGTGTCTCATTCTTTGAGACCCCATGGACTACATAGTCCATCAAATTCTCCAGGCCCAGAATACTGGAGTGGGTAGCCTTTCCCTTCTTCAGGGGATCTTCCCAATTGAGGTATTGAACCCAGGTCTCCCACATTGCAGGTGGATTCTTTACCAGCTGAGCCACAAGGGAAGTCCATTATGAACAACTACATGGCAATAAAATGGATAACCTGGAAGAAATGGACAGATTCTTAGAAAAGTTCAATTTTCCAAGACTGAACCAGGAAGAAAGAGAAATTACGAACAACCCAGTTACAAGCACTGAAATAGAAGCTGTGATCAAAAATCTCCCAAAAAACAAAATCTCAGGACCAGATGGATTCGCAGGAGAATTCTATCAAACATTTAGAGAAGAGCTATTGTTTATCCTTCTAAAACTCTCAAAAAATTGCAGGGGAAGGAACACTTCCAAACTCATTCTATGAGGCCACCATCCCCCTGACACCAAAACCAGAAAAAGACAACACACAGAAAGAAAACTACAGGCCGATATCACTGATGAACATAGATGCAAAAATCCTCAACAAAATTTTAGCAAACAGAATTCAGCAACACATCAAAAAGCTCATACACCATGATAAAGTTGGGTTTATTCCAGGAATGCGAGGATTCTTCAAAATACACAAATCAATCAATGTAATACACCATATTAACAAACTGAAAGATAAAACTCATGATAATCTCAATAGATGCAGAAAAAGCCTTTGACAAAATTAAACACCCATTTATGATAAAAATTCTTCCAAAAATGGGCACAGAAGGGACCTACCTCAGCATAGTAAAGGTCATATATGATAAGGTTAAAGCAAACATTATTCTCAATGGTGAAAAACTGAAAAGCATTCCCACTAAGATTAGGATCAAGACAAGGGTGTCCACTTTCACCACTATTTTTCAACACAGTTCTGGAAGTCTTAGCTACAGAAATCAGAGAAGAAAAAGAAATAAAAGGAATCCAGATCAGAAAAGAAGAAGTAAAGCTCTGTTTGCAGATGACATGATACTGTATATAAAAAACCTTAAAGACAGTATAAGAAAATTACTATAGTTAATCGGTGCATTAGCAAAGTTGCAGGATACAAAATCAATACACAGAAATCACTTGCATTTCTATATACTAACAATGAAAATCAGAAACAGAAATTAAGGAATCAATCCCATTCACCATTGCATCAAAAAGAATTAAATATCTAGGAATAAACTTACCTAAGGAGACAAAAGAACTGTACACAGAAAATTATGACACTAATGAAAGAAATCAAAGATGACATAAACAGATGGAGAGATATTCCATGTTCCTGGGTAGGAAGAATCAATATTGTGAAAGCAACTATACTACCAAATGCAATCTACAGATTCCATTTGATCCCTATCAAATTACCAATGGCATGTTTCACAGAACTAGAACAAAAAATTTCACAATTCATATGGAAACACAAAAGACCCCCAATAGCCAAAGCAGTCTTGAGAAAGAAGAATGGAGCTGGAAGAATCAACCTTCCTGACTTCAGATTATACTACAAAGCTATAGTCATCAAGACAGTGTGATACTGGCACAAAAACAGAAACATAGACCAATGGAACAAGATATAAAGCCCAGAAATAAACCCATGCATGTATGGATACCTTATTTTTGACAAAGGATGCAAGAATATACAATGGGGCAAAGACAGTCTCTTCAATAAATGGTGTTGGAATAACTGGGCAGCTACATGTGAAAGAATGAAATTAGAACATTTCTTAACACCATATACAAAGATAAACTCCAAATGGATTAAAGACCTAAATGTAAGACCAGAAACTGTAAAACTCTTAGAGGAAAACATAGGCAGAACACTCAATAATGTAAATCAAAGCAAGATCTTCTAAGACCCACCTCCTAGAGTAACAGAAATAAAACAAAAGTAAACACATGGGGCCTGATTAAACTTAAAAACTTTTGCACAGCAAAGGAAACTATAAGCAAGATGAAAAGACAACCCTCAGAATGGGAGAAAATAATAGCAAATGAAACAATTGACAAAGGATTAATTTCCATAATATATAAGCAACTCATACAACTCAATGCCAGAAAAACAAACAACCCAATCCAAAAGTGGAAAAAGACCTAAAGAGACATTTTTCCAAAGAAGACATACAGAAGGCTAACAAACACATGAAAAGATGCTCAACATTGCTCATTATTAGGGAAATGCAAATCAAAACTACAATGAGATATCACCTCACACCAGTTAGAATGGCCATCATCAAAAAGCTGACAAGCAATAAATGCTGAAGAGGGTGTGGACAAAAGGGAATGATCTTGCACTGTTGGTGGGAATGTAAATTGATACAGCCACTATGGAAGATAGTATAGGTATTCCTTAAAAAACTAGGAATAAAACCACCATATGAGCCAGAAATCCCACTCCTAGGCATATATCCTGAGAAAACCAAAATTGAAAACCACACATGTATCCCATTGCTCATTGAAACACTACAATAGATAGAGTATGGAACTGACTCAGATACATTCCTCTTCATTTATATAGTCTTCTGTGTTTCTAGTTTGTTCCTTCATTTTTGTAGCATTTCTCTGCTTTTTCATTACTTTTTTTTTTAAACTTATTGTGTTTGAGGTCCCCTTTCCCCAGGCTTCAAGGTTGAATTCTTTCTTCCATTTGGTTTCTGCACTCCTAAGGTTGGTCCAGTGGTTTGTATAAGCTTCCTATAGGGTGAGATTTGTTCTGAGTTCTTTATTGTTTGTTTTTCCTCTGGTGAGCAAGGTTGAGTGAGGTGGTAATCTTTTCTGCTGATGATTTTATTGTTTGGTGTTTAGATGAGGCATCCCACACAGAGTGCCACCGGTGGCTGGATGATGCTGGGTCTTGTATTCAAGTGGTTTCCTTTGTGTGAGTTCTCAATACTTTATACTTCCTATGGAGAAGCTCTATACAGTCAGTAAAAACAAGACTGGGAGCTGACTGTGCCTCAGATCATGGAAACTGAAGAAAGTGGAGAACACCACTAGACCATTCAGATATGACCTAAATCAAATCCCTTATGACTATACAGTGGAAGTGAGAAATAGATTTAAGGGACTAGATCTGATAGACAGAGTGCCTGAAGAACTATGGACCAAGGTTCATAACATTGTACAGGAGACAGGGAGCAAAACCATCCTCAAGAAAAAAAAAATGCAAAAAAGCAAAATGGCTGTCTGAGGAGGCCTTACAAATAGCTGTGAAAAGAAGGGAAGGAAAAAGCAAAGAAAAAAAGAAGAGATATACCCATTTGAATGCAGAGTTCCAAAGAATAGTAAGGAGAGATAAGAAAGCCTTCCTCAGTGATCAATGCAAAGAAATAGAGGAAAACAATAGAATAGGAAAGGCTAGAGATCTCTTCAAGAAAATTAGAGATCCAAAGGGAAGATTTCATGCAAAGATGGGCTCAATAAAGGACAGAAATGGTATGGACCTAACAGAAGCAGAAGATATTGAGAAGAGGTGGCAAGAATATACAGAAGAACTGTACAAAACAGATCTTCACAACCCGGATAGTCACGATGGTGTGATCACTCACCTAGAGCCAGGCATCCTGGAATGTGAAGTCAAGTGGGCCTTAGGAAGCATAGCTATGAACAAAGTTAGTGGAGGTGATGAAAGTCCAGTTGAGCTCTTTCAAATCCTGAAAGATGATGCTGTGAAAGTGCTGCACTCAATATGCCAGCAAATTTGGAAAACTCAGCAGGGGCCACAGGACTGGAAAAGGTCAGTTTTCATTCCAATCTCAAAGAAAGGCAATGCCAAAGAATGCTCAAACTACCACACAATTGCACTCATCTCACATGCTAGTAAAGTAATGCTCAAAATTCTCCAAGCCAGGCTTCAGCAATACATGAACCATGAACTTCCAGATGTTCAAGATGGTTTTAGAAAAGGCAGAGGAACCAGAGATCAAATTGCCAACATCTGCTGGATCATGGAAAAAGCAAGAGAGTTCCACAAAAACATCTATTTCTGCTTTATTGACTATGCCAAAGCCTTGACTGTGTGGATCACAATAAACTGTGGAAAATTCTGAAAGAGATGGGAATATCAGACCACCTGACCTGCCTCTTGAGAAATCTGTATGCAGGTCAGGAAGCAACGGTTAGAACTGGACATGGAACAACAGACTGGTTCCAAATAGGAAAAGGAACACATCAAGGCTGTATATTGTCATCCTGCTTATTTAATTTACATGCAGAGTATATCATGAGAAACGCTGGACTGGAAGAAACACAAGCTGGAATCAAGATGAACGGGAGAAATATCAATAACCTCAGATATGCAGATGACACCACCCTTATGGCAGATAGTGAAAAGGAACTAAAAAGCCTCTTGAAGAAAGTGAAAGTGGAGAGTGAAAAAGTTGGCTTAAAACTCAACATTCAAAAAACAAAGATCATGGCATCCGGTCCCATCACTTCATGGGAAATAGATGGGGAAACAGTGGAAACAGTCTCAGACTTTTTTTTTTTTGGACGCCAAAATCACTTCAGATGGTGACTGCAGCCATGAAATTAAAAGACGCTTACTCCTTGGAAGAAAAGTTATGACCAGCCTAAATAGCATAATGGAAAGCAGAGACATAACTTTGCCAACAAAGGTCCATCTAGTCAAGGCTATGATTTTTCCAGTGGTCATGTACGAATGTGAGAGTTGGACTGTGAAGAAGGCTGAGCGCCAAAGAATTGATGCTTTTGAACTGTGGTGTTGGAGAAGACTCTTGAGAGTCCCTTGGACTGCAAGGAGATCCAACCAGTCCATTCTGAAGGAGATCAGCCCTGGGATTTCCTTGGAAGGAACGATGCTAAAGCTGAAACTCCAGTACTTTGGCCACCTCATGCGAAGAGTTGACTCATTGGAAAAGACTCTGATGCTGGGAGGGATTGGGGGCAGGAGGAAAAGGGGACGACAGAGGATGAGATGGCTGGATGGCATCACTGACTCGATGAACGCGAATCTGAGTGACCTCCGGGAGTTGGTGATGGACAGGGAGGCCTGGCGTGTTGCGATTCATGGGGTCGCAAAGAGTTGGACACGACTGAGCGACTGAACTGAACTGAACTGAACTGAACTGAACTGATATTTTGCTTTTGAAACCAGAAGTTTTGTAATAAAACTATTAATGGTGGCTATATATACACCTTGACCTTAGAACCTGGTTATCAACCCTTACCTTTACCAGAAGTAACATATAGAACTATTCACTAAAGCATCACTCATATTAGAAACTTGAGAAACACTCAGAAGGTTTAAGATAAATGTCATTTAATTTAAGATTTTTCCAGGCATTACACTTTATCAGTTAAATTTTTAGCATAATTTGCAATAAAGTGTGGGAAGAAATCTTTTTAAATCTTATGTTGTAAATGCAAAACAAAAAAAAGAAAACTACTTTCCAGTATCTTTATCTTAGTGTTTCTAGGGGATAAAAGTAGGAGATATTATTTTTATTATTTATGTGATTATGTGCCTTTCAAATTTTCAAGAACTGTTCTAACTTAAATTAAAATTACAGTTAAAATGTTCATATCATTAATAAACTGCCCTCAAATATTTATAGTCTCAATATGAAATATTTTATTGCAAAAGTATATTCAACATTAATAATAATCAAAAATTTAGAATTTATCTGAATATTTAGTAGTGTGAAAATTTAACTTTGACTACATATTGCTTTGGCTATTAGATAAAATATTCATCAAGAAACAAAGGGAGAAAAATCAAATCAATAAAATTAGAAGTTAAAATGCAGAGATTGCAGCAGACAACACAGAAATACAAAGGATCACAAGAGACTACTATCAGTAATTGTATGCCAATAAAATGGACAACTTGGAAGAAATGGACAAATTCTTAGAAAAGTACAACTTCCCAAAACTGAACCTGGAAGAAATAGAAAACCTTAAAAGACCCATCATAAGCACAGAAATTGAAACTGTAATCAGAAACATTCCAGCAAACAGAAGCCCAGGTCTAGATGGCTTCACAGCTGAATTCTACCAAAAATTTAGAAAAGAGCTAACACCTATCATACTCAAACTCTTCCATAAAATTTCAGAGGAAGGTAAACTTCCAAACTCATTCTATGAGGCCACCATCACCCTAATACCAAAACCTGAGACAGATGCCACCAAAAAAGAAAACTACAGGCCAATATCACTGATGAACATAGATGCAAAAAAAGTTTACTGATCTGTGGAATTAAAAAAAAAATTTCAAAGACACATAAAACATAGGTACCATATTTTACAAGTAAATTATATTAATTATTTAAACTGCATAAAAACATCTAAGAAAAAATACTGCCAGTGGTGAGGCAATGAGTTCAGATATGGGAGCTGCCTGGGAATTTCCTGTAACACTGAGAAATTACTGATGAAAGCACTCATTTACACAATAATTTTTTTTAATGTGGAAGAGACGGGACTATATAGGAAGAGGATGCCAGTCTGAAGTTACATTAGCAAGGAAGAGAAGTTGATGCCTGTCTATAAAGCAGCAAAGGATAAGCTGTCTCTGTTTTTTGGTGGCAATGCTTCCCGTGATATGAAGCTGAAACCTCTCTTAGTTTATTATTTAGAGAACCCAAGATCCCTTAAAAACATAACCAAGGGCTCTCTTCCCGTTGTGTGGAAAAGTAACCCCAATGTCTGGGTTACACAGGCTATTTTCCAGGACTGGCTTTTCCATTTATCTGTAGGTGAATTTACAGATAAATAATGAGATTTATACTGGAATTATCAATATGAACATTCTCTTTGGAACAGCCCTCATTCCATAAGGGCTTCCCAGGTGGTTCAGTGGTAAAGAATACACCTGTTAACACAGGAGATGCTGGTTTGATTCTTGGGTCAGGAAGATCCCTTGGAGAAGGAAATGGCAACCCACTCCAGTATTTTTGCCTGGAAGTCTGGCAGGCTACCATTCAGAGGGTCACAAAAGATTTGGACATTACTTAGCAACTAAACAGCAACAACAGAATAATTCCTTAGTGAATTCATAAGTGTGTATACACTGAATCAAATTTCTACTTATAAATCCTATTTAAAGAATCTAAAAAAGACTGGATATATGTATAACTGATTAATTTTGCTCTATACTTGAATCTAACAGAGCACTGTAAATCTATACTCCAATAAAATTTTTAAAAAAAATTATCATATTAAAAAAGATAGTCAAGGGAATAAAAAATTTCTCTTTAAAGATATTCACCACAGGATATCTTTTCATTAGTAAAAATTGAGAAATAATTTAAATATTAAGCTCTGGGAGAGATTTTTATTGAAAAAATTATATTGTCACAAGCAATATTAACTACAAGAAAATTAGCATTAAATTTGTGTTTAAAACTGAATGCTAGAACCCCAGCATATTTTTAATCTTAAGTGTCTAAGGAGAAAACCAATTAAAAGGAACTTAAAGACAGCAAACTCATTTATCAAAAGTTGGAGCTGTATAATAAATGCAGCCACAAGGGAAGCTAGATTAATCTACACATTGCTTTTAATATTTGCATTTCCTGAAATAAACATTCTGACAAATACAATCTCTTTGAATATTTACTCTATAAACATAATTTTCCTTAACAAAGAGGTTTGGGTTAGCAAGTTTTGCTGTATTCATAGCTACAAATAAATGGTTATTTAAATAAAAAAATAATGCAAATTTATGCATTAAAATAAAAGAAAAAATCACTAGAAAGTGATTCATCCTCAACAAATAAGGAATTCACAAATATTGCCACATGATTGCAAGATACAAAGTATATACAACATTGACTAAATAAGACTCTTCCCATCAATAGGCTGATAGACTTTCAGTTCAGTTCAGTTCAGCTCAGTTGCTCAGTCGTGTCCGACCCTTTGTGAACCCATGAATCGCAGCACGCCAGGCCTCCCTGTCCATCACCAACTCCCGGAGTTCACTCAGACTCATGTCCATCGAGTCAGTGATGCCATCCAGCCATCTCATCCTCTGTCATCCCCTCTTCCTCCTGCCCCCAATCCCTCCCAGCATCAGGGTCTTTTCCAATGAGTCAACCCTTCGCATGAGGTGGCCAAAGTACTGGAGTTTCAGCTTCAGCATCATTCCCTCTAAAGAAATCCCAGGGTTGATTTCCTTCAGAATGGACTGGTTGGATCTCCTTGCAGTCCAAGGGACTCTCAAGAGTCTTCTCCAACACCACAGTTCAAAAGCATCAATTCTTCAGTGCTCAGCTTTCTTCACAGTCCACCTCTCACATCCATACATGACCACTGGAAAAACCATAGCCTTGACTAGATGGACCTTTGTTGGCAAAGTAATGTCTCTGCTTTTCATTATGCTATCCAGGTTGGCCATAACTTTTCTTCCAAGGAGTAGGCGTCTTTTAATTTCGTGGCTGCAGTTACCATCTGCAGTGATTTTGGAGCCCAAAAAAATTAAGTCTGACACTGTTTCCACTGTTTCCCCATCTATTTCCCATGAAGTGATGGGACCGGATGCCATGGTCTTCATTTTCTGAATGTTGAGCTTTAAGCCAACTTTTTCACTGTCCTCTTTCACTTTCATCAAGAGGCTATTTAGTTCCTCTTCACTTTCTGCCATAAGGGTGGTGTCATCTGCATATCTGAGGTTATTGATATTTCTCCCATCAATCCTGATTCCAGCTTGTGCTTGATAGACTTTATTCTTTACATTTTTGATAATTTCTTTGCAAATACCATAATAGTTAAAGACAAGCCTAGGGCTATGAATTTATTTTTATCTTTTTAACACTTTACAAATTTTATTAATCCTTTAAACAAAATAAGAAGCCATGTTAACAAATATTTTAAAATGAAACTTTATTTTTCCAAATAAAAACAAAGGTAGTGAGAAGAGTAGTGCTGTTTTACTTTTTTGTTTGTTTGTTTTTTGCAAACCCCATACTTCTGCATCCAATCTGTTGCTGAAAAACTTTAATGCATATTCACCAGAGAATGACAGTAAAGAAGTCAAATGCTGTCTTAGTGTTAATATGAAAAGTAGTTTTAACTCCACAGAACCACTGAAAGCATTCCCAGGACACATATTGAGCATTGACTCTGGAGTCAGATTTTCTAAGTTTCAAGAAACTTATTTTAGCTATGCTTATTTTTAAATTTAGTTATAAGTAACATACAATATTAGTTTCAGGTATACAACAGCAATTCAATATTTTTTAAAATAAATTTATTTATTTTAATTGGAGGTTAATTACTTTACAATATTGTATTTGTTTTGCCATACATCAACATGAATCTGCCACAGGTATACATGTGTTCCCCATCCTGAACCCCCCTCCCTCCTCCCTCCCCATACCATCCCTCTGGGTCATCCCAGTGCACCAGCCCCAAGCATCCACTATCATGCATTGAACCTGGGCTGGCAACTTGTTTCGTATATAATATTATACATATTTCAATGCCATTCTCCCAAATCATCCCACCCTCTCCCTCTCCCATAGAGTCCAAAAGACTGTTCTATACATCTGTGTCTCTGTTGCTGTCTCGCATACAGTGTTATAAGCTTACTGAAGTAGGACCAGTTACCAACCCTCAACAAACAATGTTTTTTTGAATTGGAGGATAATTGTTTTACAATTTTTTTTAGTTCAAAATTATTTTATTTTTAATATGAATTTATTTATTTTAATTGGAGGTTAATTACTTTACAATATTGTGTTGGTTTTGCCATACATCAACATGATTGTTGTGGTGGTCTGTCTTGTACATGAATATGAATCAGTCATAGAATGTTCAAATTACTGAACAAATGTGCTAATTTCACACGCTAGCAAGGTTATGCTCAAAATCCTTCAAGATAGGCTTCAGCAGTTCAATGTTCAGATGTACAAGCTTGGTTATAAAGGCAAAGGAACCAGAAAGGAAACTGCCAAAATTCACTGGTCATGGATAAAACAAGAGAACTCCAAAAAACATCGATTTCTGCTTCATTCCCTAAGCTAAAGCCTTTGACTGTGTGGATCACAACAAACTGTGGAAAATTCTTAAAGAGATGGGAATACCAGACCATTTAAACTGTCTCCTGAGAAAACTGTATGCAGGTCAAGAAACAAGAGTTAGAACTGGACATGGAACAACTGACTGGCTCAAAATTGAGAAAGAAGTACAGCAAGTTTGCATATTGTCACCCTGCTTGCTGCTGCTGCTGATAAGTCACTTCAGTCATGTCCAACTCTGTGTGACCCCATAGACGGCAGCCCACTAGGCTCCCCCGTCCCTGGGATTCTCCAGGCAAGAATACTGGAGTGGGTTGCCATTTCCTTCACCAATGCATGAAAGTGAAAAGTAAAAGAGAAGTCACTCAGTCATGTCTGACTCTTAGTGACCCCATGGATTGCAGCCTTCCAGGCTCCTCCCCTGTTGGACTTTCCAGGCAAGAGTACTGGAGTGAGGGGCCATTACCTCCTCCGTCACCCTGCTTATTTAAACTTATATGCAGAGTACAGCATGTGGAAATACTGGGCTGGATGAATCACAATCTGAAGTCAAGATTGCTGGGAAAAATATAAACAACCTCAAATATTCAGATGATAACACTCTAATGGCAGAAAGTGAAAAGGAATTAAAAAGCCTCCTGATGAAGGTGAAAGAGAAGAGTGAAAAAGCTGGTTTAAAAGTCAACTTTCATAAAACTAAGATCATGGCATCCAGTTCCAGTTCAGTTCACTCGCTTATTCATGTCCGACTCTTTGTGACCCCATGAATCACAGTACGCTAGGCCTTCCTGTCCATCACCAACTCCCAGAGTTCACCCAAACTCATGTGCATTGAGTTGGTGATGACATCCAGCCATCTCATCCTCTGTCATCCTCCTCTCCTCCTGCCCCCAATCCCTCCCAGCATCAGGGTCTTTTCCAGTGAGTCAACTCTTCGCATGAGGTGGCCAAACTACTGGAGTTTCAGCCTCAGCATCAGTCCTTCCAATGAACACCCAGGACTGGTCTCCTTTAGGATGGACTGGTTGGATCTCCTTGCAGTCCAAGGGACTCTCAAGAGTCTTCTCCAACACTGCAGTTCAAAAGCATCAATTCTTTGGCGCTCAGCTTTCTTCATAGTCCAACTCTCACATTCATACATGACCACTGGAAAAACCATAGCCTTGACTAGATGGACCTTTGTTGGCAAAGTAGTGTCTCTGCTTTTCAATATGCTATCTCGGTTGGTCATAACTTTTCTTCCAAGGAGTAAGCGTCTCTTAATTTCATGGCTACAGTCACCATCTGCAGTGATTTTGGAGCCCCAAAAAATAAAGTCTGACACTGTTTCCACTGTTTCCCCATCTATTTCTCATCAAGTGATGGGACCGGATGCCATGATCTTCGTTTTCTGAATGTTGAGCTTTAAGCCAACTTTTTCACTCTCCAATTTCACTTTCATCAAGAGGCTTTTTTGTTCTTCTTCACTTTCTGCCATAAGGGTGGTGTCATCTGCATATCTGAAGTTATTGATATTTCTCTTGGCAATCTTGATTCCAGCTTGTGCTTCTTCCAGCTCAGCATTTCTCATGATGTACTCTGCATATAAGTTAAAGAAGCAAGGTGACAATATACAGCCTTCATGTGTTCCTTTTCCTATTTGGAACCAGTCTGTTGTTTCATGTCCAGTTCTAAATGTTGCTTCCTGCCCTGCATACAGGTTTCTCAAGAGCCAGGTAAGGTGGTCTGGTATTCCCATCTCTTTCAGAATTTTCTACAGTTTATTGTGATCCACACAGTCAAAGGCTTTGGCATAGTCAATAAAGCAGAAACAGATGTTTTTCTGGAACTCTCTTGCTTTTTCCATGATCCAGCAGATGTTGATCTCTGGTTCGATCTCTGGTTCCTCTGCCTTTTCTAAAACCAGCTTGAAAATCTGAAAGTTCATTCCAGTTCACGTATTGCTGAAGCCTGGCTTGGAGAATTTTTAGCTTCGCTTTACTAGCGTGTGAGATGAGTGGCAATTGTGCAGTAGTTTGAGCATTCTTTGGCATTGCCTTTCTTTGGAATTGGAATGAAAACTGACATTTTCCAGTCCTGTGGCCACTGCTGAGTTTTCCAAATTTGCTGGCATATTGAGTGTAGCACTTTCAAAGCATCATCTTCCAGGATTTGAAATAGCTCAACTGGAATTCCATCACCTCCACTAGCTTTGTTTGTAGTGATACTTTCTATGGCCCACTTGACTTCACATTCCAGAATGTCTGGCTCTAGGTGAGTGATCACACCTTCATGATTATCTGGGTTGTGAAGATCTTTTTTGTACAGTTCTTCCGTGTATTCTTGTCACCTCTTCTTATTATCTTCAGCTTCTGTTAGGTCCATACCATTTCTGTCCTTTATCGAGCCCATGTTTGCATGAAATATTCCTTCGGTATATCTAATTTTCTTGAAGAGATCTCTAGTCTTTCCCATTCTGTTCTTTCCTTCTCTTTCTTTGCATTGATCACTGAAGAAAGCTTTGTTATCTCTCCTTGCTGTTCTTTGGAACTCTGCATTCAGATGCTTATATCTTTCCTTTTCTCCTTTGCTTTTCGCTTCTCTTCTTTTCACAGCTATTTGTAAGGCCTCCTCAGACAGCCATTTTGCTTTTTTGCATTTCTTTTCCATGGGGATGATCTTGATCCCTGTCTCCTGTACAATGTCACAAACCTCCATCCATAGTTCATCAGGTACTCTGTCTAGCAGATCTAGTCCCTTAAATCTATTTCTCACTTCCACTGTATAATCATAGGGGATTTGATTTAGGTCATACCTGAATGGTCTAGTGGTTTTCCCTGCTTTCTTCAATTTAAGTCTGAATTTGGCAATAAGGAGTTCATGATCTGAGCCATGGTCAGCTCCCAGTCTTGTTTTTGCTGACTGTATAGAGCTTCTCCTTCTGGTTCCATTACTTCATGGAAAATAGATGGGGTAAAAATGGAAACAGTGGCAGGTTTTATTTTTGGGAGCTCCAAAATCACCGCAGATGATGACAGCAACCACAAAATTAAAAGACACTTGCTCTTTTGAAGAAAAGGTATGACATACTTGGACAGTGTTTTAAAAAGCAGAGGCATTACTTTTTTTGACAAAGGACCATATAGTCTAAGTTATGGTTTTTCCAGTATTCATGTACAGATGTTAGAGTTGGGCCATAAAGAATGCCGAACACTTGATGATTTCTAACTGTGGTGCTGGAGAAGACTCTTGAGAATCCCTTTACAGCAAGGTGATCAAACCAGTCAATCCTAAAGGACATAAACCCTGTGTATTCATCTGAAGGACTGATGCTGAAGCTGAAGCTTCAATACTTTGGCCACCTGATGCCAAGAGCCGACTCATTGAAAAAGACCCTGATGCTGGGAAGGATTTGAGGGCATGATGAGAAAGGGCCACAGAGGATGAGCTCATTGCATGCATCGTCAACTCAACGGGCATGAGTTAGAACAAATTCCAGGAGACAACAAAGGAGACAGAAAGTCTTCCTGGTTGCAATCCATGGCATCACAAAGAGTCAGACATGACTGAGTGATTGAACATCAACACCCAATCTTCAGTCTGAGTCCACCAAGCAGCATGGGAGAGAAGGCAGTGCAAGCAAAGTTTAGCACATATCCTTTCACAGCTGGCAAACTTTAGTTGCACTAGTGGCTGTAGAGTTGGACTTTTTAGCTTTTTGGTCACTACAATCAGTAAGGTCAAAGAAGAGAGTGTTGAAATAGATTTTTTGGGAAGTCTAAGGTGTTCTATCAACTAGAATTGTCCAGATTTTTTCTTCTGTTAGATTCAGCTTAGTTGTTTTCAATAAAATGTTAATTGTATTCCAATATCATTTCTCCTTATTTATTCTACTTACAGATCAATAAATTGTCACCACCCATCTCAGTTTATCCAAGACTGAAGGATATTCTGAAGGAATATAGGAATATATTCCTAAGACTGAAAGAATGTCGGAATTTCAAGTGCTAAGACCAAGAAAGTCTCTGGCAAGCTGGAATGAGTTGGGCACCATATATATATGTTAAATGGTGACACATAGCTCAGCCAGAAAATACACTCCTCAGATTCCTTTGCAGGTATAGATGGCTACATAACAAAGTTTAGATAAGGGGAATATAAATGGAAATGACGGTTTCAATTTCTGGCCAACTCTTTAATGAAAAGTCTTCTAATCCTGGACCCTTTCTTTCTCCTCATTGTACTAGCTGGAAACGGTAATAACTGAAATAACTATTTGAAGACATATAGAAAGAGAGACATTGTCCTTATATAATTTGGTGGAACATAATCTAGCTATATTTACTCTGAATTATCTTGTGAAAAAAGATCTCTTTCTTAACTGATTCACTGCATTTCTTTATCTCTTTGTCACTGCCATTCTTGGAATGCAGTTGCTGTAATTAAAATCAGTAAAAACATGTGACATTTACTAGCAGAAGAATTTGCCTGCAATGCAGGAGACCTGGGTTTGATCCCTGGGTCAGGAAGATCCACTGGAGAAAAATACTGGAGAATCCACTTCAGTATAATTGGCTGGAAAACTTCATGGACAGAGGAGCCTGGAGGGGTACAGACCATGAGATCTCAAAGAGTTGGACATGACTCAGCGACTAACTTAGCACTATTGTAGGAGCATAAGGAACCAAAAATACATGCTAGGAAATCAGGACATTTTATTGTGCTGTGCTATGAAAATTAATAAGATGTGATCAGAAATAATTTAAAGGCAGAGTCCATGTTCTTAGAACTTGCAGCTGTATGGGCAGCAGTTATTAAAATGTAGAATATTTAAGCATTTTGACTTCCTATTGATACTGTTAGCAAGCAATCACATTAAAGATGTGTACTGGTAAAACTGGACATCTTGTGAGCATAGATAAAAGAAAACTGAGTGTCTCTAAGAGGAGCTTATTTCTTCCTGTGACTTAAATTGCTTAATGCTAAAAATTGTATAGTCTGCAAAGCTGGAAAAGCCAGTTGGTTATGATGCACAAAGCCCAAAATATCCCCCATGATATTGCTGAATATAAAATATTTATTCCAAGGAGGAATGAGGGGCATGGTTAAAGCATTATTTTAAAAAAGACAACAAGAACAAGATGGCTTAGACTGTGAGGATTTGTTCCTAGTTACAAAAAAAGTACCTGATATCAGACTTACTATTCATTTATAAACAAGGGAAAAAAGTACATTTTTCCTTGAGGTCATTTTGTTTTTCAACTATGTATCAGAAAACTTAATCTCAACATAAGAACAGCAGAATGAATGGACAGAGAAGAAAAGATTAGAGTAAGATTGCAAGGTGGTTGAAATTTGCGGTTTTCCTTTTGGTTATGGGAAAGGAAGAAGTTGAAGAAGAGACCCAAAGTCTTAACTTTTTTAGTTTTGAGTTTGTAGTAAATGCTAAGGTGCTCAGTCAGTACTTCACAACATTTAGAAGATAACAGTGCTCGTAAAGCTGAGAAGTTTCAAAGATAGGCCATTGCTGGAAACATGTTGAAGTTCAGATCCTCCTAACATGGAACAGTCTTTTATAACACGCTGGTTATTTATGTAAGATTTCAATAAGGCCATACATTAAGGTCTTTGCATGAGGCGGAAGGGAAAAGCTGAAATAAATGTGCCTTCACAAAGCTTTAGTGCAATCTTCTGGGGGATCAAAGTGATCTGTTGCTAATATATCTGCCCTATAATTTAACCAGTTATATGTGATTATATTTATTTCTATATGCTATAGATGAAGATGAAATAGTGAGAAACTCCAAAATGTATGACTAAAAATGAAAAAAAGAAAAACCCTAATTACTAGGGATACTAAAAAGGACAAACTGACAGATAATCAAGAAATAAAATATAGATTTGGGTCCTATACTCCTCTTTTTTGCAGAGCAGAAATAAATAGAAATGAAGAAAATAATAGCAAATGTCAATGAATATAAAAGCTTGTTTGTTCTTTGAGAAGACAAACAAAATTGATAAACCTTTAGTCAGACTCATCAAAAAAAAAGGGGTGGGGAGAGGATTCAAATCAACAAAATTAGAAAAGAAAAAGAAATTATAACTAATGCCATAGAAATGCAAAGCATCCTAAGAGACTACTACAAGAAGCTATATATCAATAAAATGGACAATCTGGAAGAAATGGACACATTCTTAGAAAAATACAACCTGCCAAGAGTGAACCACGAAGAAATAGAAAATATGAACAGACAAATCACAACTAATGAAATTGAAACTGTGATTGAAAATCTTCCAACAAACAAAAGTCCAGGACCAGATGGCTTTACACACAAATTCTATCAAACATTTAGAGCAGAGCTAATACCTATCAGAGGATGAGATGGTTGGATGGCATCACCGACTCGATGGACATGGGTTTGGGTGGACTCCAGGAATTGGTGATGGACAGGGAGGTATGGCGTGCTGCGGTTCACGGGGTCACAAAGAGTCAGACATGACTGAGTGACTAAACTGAAGTGAACTGAATACCTATCCTTCACAGTTCAGTTCAGTTCAGTCGCTCAGTCATGTCCGACTCTTTGCGACCCCATGAACTGCAGCATGCCAGGGCTCCCTGTCCATCACCAACTCCCAGAGTCTGCCCAAACCCATGTCCACTGAGTCGGTGATGCCATCCAACCATCTCATCCTCCATCATCCCCTTCTCCTCCTGCCCTCAATCTTTCCCAGCATCAGAGTCTTTTCCAATGAGTCAGCTCTTTGCATCAGGTGGCCAAAGTATTGGAGTTTCAGCTTCAACATCAGTCCTTCCAATGAACACCTAGAACTGATCTCCTTTAGGATGGACTGGTTGGATCTCCTTGCAGTCCAAGGGACTCTCAAGAGTCTTCTCCAACACCACAGTTCAAAAGCATCAATGTTTTGGCACTCGGCTTTCTTTATAGCCCAACTGTCATATCCATACATAACTACTGGAAAAACCATAGCCTTGACTAGACGGACCTTTGTTGACAAAGTAATGGTCTCTGCTTTTTAATATGCTGTCTAGGTTGGTTATAAGGGTGGTGTCATCTGCATATCTGAGGTTATTAATATTTCTCCCTGCAATCTTGATTGCAGCTTGTGCTTCTTCTAGCCCAGCTCATGATGTACTCTGCATAGAAGTTAAATAAGCAGGGTGACAATATACAGCCTTGACATACTCCTTTTTCTATTTGGAACCAGTCTTTTGTTCCATGTCCACTTCTAACTGTTGCTTCCTGACCTGCAGATTTCTCAAGAGGCAGATCATGTGGTCTGGTATTCCTATTTCTTGAAGAATTTTCCACAGTTTATTGTGGAAAAAGCTTCGGCATAGTCAATAAAGAAGAAATAGATGTTTTTCTGGAACTCTCTTGCTTTTGTGATGATCCAGTGGTCGTTGGCAATTTGATCTCTGGTTCCTCTGCCTTTTCTAAAACCAGCTCAAACATCTGGAAGTTCACGGTTCACATACTGCTGAAGCCTGACTTGGAGAATTTTGAGTATTACTTTACTAGCATGTGAGATGAGTGCAATTGTGAAGTAGTTTGAGCATTCTTTGGCATTGCCTTTTTTTGGAATTGGAATGAAAACTGACCTTTTCCAGTCCTGTGGCCACTGCTGAGTTTTCCAAATTTGCTGACATATTGAATGCAGTACTTTCACAGCATCATCTTTCAGGATTTGAAATAGCTCAACTGGAATTCCATCACTTCCACTAGCTTTGTTCGTAGTGATGCTTCCTAAGGCCTACTTGACTTCACATTTCAGGATGCGGCTCTAGGTGAGTGTGAGTGATCACATCATCGTGATTATCTGGGTTGTGAAGATCTTTTTTGCATAGTTGTTCTGTGTATTCTTGCTACCTCTTCTTAATATCTTCTGCTCCTGTTAGGTCCATACCATTTCTGTCCTTTACTGAGCCCATTTTTGCATGAAATGTTTCCCTGGTATCTTTAATTTTCTTGAAGAGATCTCAAGTCTTTCCCATTCTATCCTTCTCAGACTCTTACAAAATTTGCAAAGGAAAGACCACTCCCAAGCTCATTCTGTGAGACCACCATCACCTTGATGTCAAAAATCAGACAAGGCTATCTTGACAAGGAGACAAAAAAAAAAAAAAGAAAATTACAGGCCAATATCACTGATGCACATAGATGCAAAAATTCTCAATAAAATGATAGCAAACTGAACTTAACTCATAAAAAGAATCATACACCATGATCAAGGGGAATTTATCTCAAGGATGCAAAGATCTTCAATGTATTCAAATTGATCCCTGTGACACATCAATATTAACAAATTGAAAAATAAAATCATGTGATCATCTATTGCTCTTGAATCTCTATTTTATATATCTCACTCTGATCTTTATTATTTCCTTTATTCTACTGACTTTGGACTTTGTTTATTCTTCTTCTTTAATTCTTCATATTGTAGGTTAAGGTGTTTGTTTGGGGTTTTTCTTGTTTTCTAAGGTATTCATCCATTACTGCAAACTTCCCTTGTAGTGTTATTTTTTTAATATAAATTTATTTATTTTAATTGGATGCAAGTCCATGTGCCTGACACACAGTGAGACCAAACCATACCAAAGCTTCAGAGTTTGGAGTAGAGAAACATTTATTTCAGGCCCATACAAGGAGACAGGTGCCTCATGCCTTAAAATTCCCAAACTCCCCAAAAGCTTTCAGCAAATTCCTTTTATAGGAAAGGTGAGAGAGTGGCATGGTTAGTTGTTGCAAACTTCTTGGTGTCAGATTCTTTTCTCTTGAGGTCTTGTCACAGTAGGTCAAGATGTTCCTGTAAATCTCTACCAAAAGAAATGTTATTCCCTGTTATGACAAGAATGAGCAAATCCCAAGGCTCAACTTTTGCCCTCCAAGGTCCAGGCCCTAGCTAAGAGGAAGAGATCCCTGCATGGCCATTTCCTCAAGTACCCAGGCTGGATCCTTCTTCTAGTTCCTAGGTCCAACTGAAGACGTAGATCTCAGTGGCTATGATGAGGTCTCTGAAACTCTGAAGGGCACAGGCCTTCTTTGGTCAATGGGCGCCCCAGCTCACCATCTATCCCTGGGGCCAGAGGGCCTCAAAGACCCATGAAGAAGTCCTAGATTTGATTCTCACTTCACACTTTTTCATGAGGACCACTGTTTGGCTGACCATGGGTACAATGTGACTTCTAACTGCCATGCTAAGGATCATGCATTAATGGTCCTGTGGTAATGGTTGCAAGGTAATGGTCATGAACCTGTCCTATTTCTATTATACCATCAGTAATTTTTCTGTGTCACACAGATTTTGGAGAGTTGTGTTTTCATTTTCATTCATCCTGAAGTATTTCTGACTTCCACTTTTTTCTTTATTAACCCATTAGTTGGTTAGCATGCTGAGTATCCAAATATTTTCATTTTTTCCATTTTCCCTCATGTAATTAATTGGCACTTTCAAGCTGTTGTTGTTCAAAAAGTTGCTTGATAAAAATTTCTACCCACTTAAATTTGGTGAGACTTCTTTTGTGGCCTACCATGTGATCTCTCCTAGAGACTGTTTCATGTGCACTTGAAAATAATGGGCATTTTCCTGTTTCCGGATGGAATGTCCTGTAGATATATCTTCCATTCAACTGGATTGGCATGTCATCTAATATGTTTCCTTATTGATTTTCTGTCTGGATGATCTGACCATTGATATAAGTGGTGAGGGGGTTAAGATCCTCTACGATTATAGTATTACTATTAATTTCTCCTTCTGTCTATTAATATTTTATCTATATTTAGGGCTCATATATTAGGTACACATATATTTATGATGTTATATCTTTTTCTTGTATTTTTCTTCTTTATCAGTTTATTGCCCTTCTTTGTCTTTTGTCATAGACTTTGCTTTAGAGTCTATTTTGTGTGAGTATTTCCACCCTCCACTTTCCTGTCATTTCCATTTGCATGAAATATCATTTTTCATCTCCTCACTTTTAGTCTGTCTGTGTGTTTAGGTCTACAGTGAGTCTGTATATATAGCATGCAGATTATTTTTAATACAATCAGCCACCCTATCTCTCTTTTGTTTGAACATTTTGTTCACTGACACTTAAAGGAATTATTGATTGGTATGTACTTATTGCTGTTTTCTTTTTTGTTTTCTTATTGCTTTTATAGTTCTTTGTTTTTTCCTTTTATCATCTTCCTTTCTGGTTTGGCTAGTTTTTCAATGTTGTGCTGTGTTTTCTTCTATTTAACTTTGAACATTTATTATAGATTCTTGATTTGTGGTACTGAAGGGTTCATATATGTGGACTATAAGTATATCCACTTTTAAAAAAATTTTTTTATTTTTACTTTATTTTACTTTACAATACTGTATTGGTTTTGCCATACATTGACATAAATCCACCACGGGTGTATACAAGCTCCCAATCCTGAATCCCCCTCCCATCTCCCACCCCATATCATCTCTCTGGATCATCCCCATGCACCAGCCCCAAGCATCCTGTGTCCTGTATCAAACATAGACTGGCACTTTGTTTCTTACATGATAGTATACATGTTTCAATGCCATTCTCCCGAATCATCCCATCCTCTCCCTCTCCCTCAGAGTCCAAAAGTCCGTTCTCTACATCTGTGTCTCCTTTGCTGTCTTGCATACAGGGTCATCATTACCATCTTTCTAAATTCCGTATATATGTGTCAGTATGTTGTTTTAAAGTGATAGTCATTTAAATTCTAACACATTCTAAAAGCTCTATATTTTTTAAATTCTACCCCCCATGTTTTTGATGTCATATTTTGCATCTTTCTGTTCATCCCTTAACTGTTTTTTTTTGTTTTGTTTTGTTTATTCATTTTATAATTTTTGGAATTTAAATTTTGTATTAGGTGTTTTATGTGGTCAATTCACAGCCTTTACTATTTATTTGCATTTACTAGTGGGATTATTCCTTTCTTATAATACTTCTTATTGTAGCCTTTTCTTTTCCACTTAAAGAATATCTTTTAACAGTTCTTATAATGTTGAAATAGTATTGATTAATTCTTTTAGTTTTTGCTTATCTGGCATCCATTTATCTCTCCTTCAAAATGATAACCTTGCTGAGTAGAATATCTAAGTTTGCAGATTTTTCCATTTCATTGCTTAAGACATATCATGCCATTGCCTTCTCACCTGCAAAGTTTCTGCTAAAAATCAGCTGTTAGTTTTATTAGAGTGTCCTTGTATGTGACTGTTTTGTTTTGTTTTGCTATCTTTAGAATTCTCTATCTTTACCTTTTTAAAGTTTTAATTATGACAAATCTTGTTGTGTGTCTGTTTGGGTTCATCTCATTTAGGAAACTTTGTGCTTCCTGTACCTGAAAATCCATGTCTTTCTTCAGGTTTGGGTAATTCTCAGCCATAATTTTATCAGATACACTTGTGTTCCCTTTCCCTCTCTCTTATCCTGAGACCACTACAATGTGAGTGTTAGTGTGCTTGATGCCCCAAAGGCCCCTTAAACTATTTTTAAAAAAATTTGGTTTGTTCTTGTTTGTGGATTGGGTGATTTCCATTTTTCTCTCTTCCAGATTGCTTATGCATTTTTCTGAATCACTTAATCTGCTATTAATTTATTCTCATATATATTTCATTTAAGTTATTGTACTCTTCAGCCTTGTCTTTTAACATTTCTTTGTTCCTTGTTTAAATCCTAACTGTGTTCATATATTTTTTCCCATGTTCAGTTGCTTTCCATTCTGTATGTGGTGAGTTATTTATCTGCAAGTTTTTTTAAAGTTATTCTTTCATTTGAAACATATTCCTCTATTTTCTCATTTTAATTCTCATTGTCTCTGCAATTAGGTAAAACAATTACTCTTGTGGGTCTTTTTTTTTTAATTTTTATTTTTACTTTATTTTACTTTACAATACTGTGTTGGTTTTGCCATACATTGACATGAATCCACCACGGGTGTACATGCGTTCCCAAACATGAACCCCCCTCCCACCTCCCTCCCCATAACATCTCTCTGGGTCATTCCCATGCACCAGCCCCAAGCATCCTGTATCTTGCATCGGATATAGACTGGTGATTTGTTTCTTACATGATAGTATACATGTTTCAATGCCATTCTCCCAAATCATCCCACCCTCTCCCTCTCCCTCAGAGTCCAAAAGTCCGCTCTACACATCTGTGTCTCTTTTGCTGTCTCGCATACAGGGCCATAATTGCCATCTTTCTAAATTCCATATATATGTGTTAGTATACTGTATTGGTGTTTTTCTTTCTGGCTTACTTCACTCTGTATGATCGGCTCCAGTTTCATCCATCTCATTATAATTGATTCAAATGTCTTCTTTCTAATGGCTGAGTAATACTCCATTGTGTATATGTACCACAGCTTTCTTATCCATTCATCTGCTGATGGACATCTAGGTTGTTTCCTTTATAAGACCCAGATAGTAATGTCCCTATATAGCTACCATGTGGGCTTCCCTGGTGGCTCAGTGGTAAAGAATCTGCCTGCCAATGCAGGAGACACAGGTTTCATCCCTGGTTTGGGAAGATCCCCTGGAGACGGAAACGCAACCCCCTCCAGTATTCTTGGATAGGAACTCCCATGGATAGGAGATCCTGGCAGGCTACAGTCCATGGGGTTGCAAAAGAGTTGGACATGACTTAGTGACTAAACGAGTCAGCATCTACCTTGTGGCTTTGTTTGGGGAGCTGGATCTGAAGTGAGCATGAGTCATATATTCATGTCCGACTCTTTGTGACCCCATGGGCTAAAGCATGCCAGGCTTTTCTGTCCTTCATCATCTTCCGGGAGTTTGCTCAGACTCATGTCCATGGAGTAGATGATACCATCCCACCATTTCATCCTCCATCATCCCCTTCTCATTCCCTCCTCCTGCCTTCAATCTTTCCCAGCATTAAGGTCTTTTCTAATGAATTGGTTGTTTGGATCAGGTGGCCAAAATATTGGAGTTTCAGCTTCAGCATCAGTCCTTCCAAAGTATATTCAGGACTGATTTCCTTTTGGATAGACTGGTTTGATCTCCTTGCCGTCCAACGGACTCTCAAGATTCTTTTTCAATACCACAGTTTGAAAGCATCATTTCTTCAGTGCGCAGCCTTTTTTATGGTCCACCTCTCACATCCATACATGACTACTTGGAAATCCACAGCTTTGACTATATGGGCCTTTGTGGGCAAAGTAGTATCTCTGCTTTTTAACATGCTATCTAGTTTTGTCGTAGCTTTTCTTCCAAGGAGCAGGCATCTTTTAATTTCATGTAGTGATATGTGCACTGGCAAAGGCTGTCTCCATCCTTTCTGAGGCAAGGTTGAACTAATTCCATTATCTCTAAGTTTGTGCACTCTCCTTGGTATTGGAAGAATCTGCCTTAGTGGAGAGCAATGCTGAAGCCAGATAGGCTAGAGCAAATGCCTATTGCTCCCTGGGGTGTGTGCACTAGGGTCATTCATGCAAGCTGGTCAGAGTTCCAAGCAGTTTTTAATCTGCTGTCTCAGCAAGCACTGTGTCTTGAAGTAAACAAGCCTGTGTGCATACTCTTCAAGCGTTGAGCCTTAATTTCTTATAGCTTTCTGGTAAGTCCCACTGATTTTCAAGCCAACTATCCTGAAGCTGAGTTTCTGAATATGTGACTTGAACTCATCACTCCCCAGAGAAAACCCACAAGCCTGTGATATCCCCATCTTTCTCTGTGTCCCCTGCTAGGGGTGTAGGCCCTGGCCAGATTGCTTCTCCTCCCTTTCTACTCAAATCTATGTCTAGTGTTGACATAATCCCTCAATTTTTATTTGTTTGGGAAGAGCTTCTTTCCCTTATTTTTGAATATTTTTTTCTTTTTTTTTTTGCTCATATATTTTTGATTGCTGGTTTGTTTCTATCAGCATTTTAAATGTATAATTTCACTCCCTCCTTGCTATTTCTGCTGAGAAATCCCTTATTAGTTTTGCAGGGACTCTCTTGTAACTTGTAATATAACAAGTAATATTCCTCTTGCTCCTTTTAAAAGTCTCTTTGTGTTGGAATTTCAACAATTTGTTTACAATGTGTTTTGATTTATGGTTTTTTTTTTGTATTTCTTTTATTTGGTATTTTTAGACTTTATGAATCTTGATGTCCATTTTCCATCCAGATTTGTAAAGTTTTCTAGCATTATTTCTTTAAGTAAATTTTCCAGTCCTTTCTTTTTCCATTTTTTCCTGGGATACCATTGTCTTAATCTGTTCAGTATGTTATACCAGAATACCATAGGCTAGGTGGCTTGTAAATACTGCTAAGTTGCTTCAGTCATGTCCGACTCTGTGCATCCTCATAGATGGCAGCCCACCAGGCTCCCCCATCCCTGGGATTCTCCAGGCAAGAATACTGGAGTGGATTGCCATTTCCTTTTCCAATGCCTGAAAGTGAAAAGTGAAAGTGAAGTCACTCAGTCATGTCTGATTCTTAGCGACCCCATGGACTGCAGCCTGCCTACCAGGCTCCTCCATCCATGGGATTTTCCAGGCAAGAGTATTGGAGTGGGGTGCCATTACCTTCTCCGGGTTATAAATAAGATACATTTATTTTTCTGTTTCTAGAGACTAAAAGTCCAAGATAAAGGTGCCAGAAGATTTGGTGTCTGGTAAGAGCTCACTTCTCTTGTTTAAAGGTACCAGTTCAATTCATGAGGATTCTGCCTTCATGATTTATCACCTCCGCAAAGTCCCACCTTTAAGTACTATCACACTGGGAATTAAGTTTTCACATATGCATTTTAGGGTACACATCTGTTCAGCATCCATAATGCATACACTGGTTCTCATGATTGTGCCATTTCAGTTCTGCAGCCTTTTTCTCTTTTTTATTAATTTTTATTTTGCTTATCTGACTACATGATTTTGAGTAACTTGTCTTTGAGTTCACCAGTTCTTTCTTCTGCTTAAGTATTATACTGAAACTCTCAACTGAATTTTTCACTTGTATTATTGTATACTTGAGTTCCAGAACTTGTTTGCTTGCCTTTTTATACTTCCTATCTCACTGATATTATTTTTTTCAGGTACAGTTTTCCTGATTTTCTGGTTGTTATCTGTCTTTTCTTCTATCTCACTGAGCTTTTCAAATAATCATTATTTTAAATTCTTTGTCAGGCAAATCACAGATCTCCATTTTGGGGCAGGGTTAGTTACTAGAAATTTATTTCTCCAGTAGTATCATATTTTCCCGATTCTTTGTGTTCCTTGTAGCTTTATGTTAATGTTTGAGTATTTGAAGAAGCTGCCTGTTCTAGTTTTACAGATAAAAGCCTTCAGCAATAACTCTTTATAGAGATTCTGCAAATCTCTCAGACATTTCTCAGACATCTCAGTGCATACTTCACTACTCTCCCTCAAGTTTCAGGGTTTTGCAACTTCTTCCAATCTCATTGAGCTATATTGACTATCATAACCTTTTCTCCCTCTTTATCTAGGAGATAAATGGTATGCTGGCAGGCTGGGTGCAAGCCTCATTGCTCTTTCCTCTCCTGAAAGAATCATGCACCATTTCTCAATATTCCAGAGACATGCAAATGTCTGAGATCCATCTACATCTATTCTTTAGAGTGATGCAATGAAATGCAGAGAAACTTGGTATGAGATTTTCTTCCCTTTTTAGGAAGAAGTCTCAGAATTGCACACCTCTTCTCAAACCAGGGCTTTCCTGGTGGCTCAGATGGTAAAGAATCTGTCTGAAATGCAGGAGACCAGGATTCAATCCTTGGATGGGGGAACATCCTCTGGATAAGAGAATGACTACCCACTCCAGTATTCTTGCTTGAAGAATTCCAAGGACAGAGGTGCCTCTTGGTTTACAGTCCATGGGGTCACAAAGAGTCAGACACTACTGAGTGACTGCCCTTTTACTTTTTTAATCCTACAGTATCATGCGGACTGCTGTTAGGCCCCATATTTTGTCTTTGCTTTTAGCTTGGACCTAGCATCTAAACTATGCTGGATGTCTTAGTCCTCTTAGTGAAGTTTAAGCAGAAATTGGTCCCTTGGGTTGTGATCCAAAGGCTGGGATGTATGATGAGTATTTCTTTCACTTTTCTCTGAGGGCCAAGTTGTAGACAGGATATGTATAAAAATTTAAAGCTCCTATGTCAGTTTTTCTTCTTGGGATGCCCTCTAAATTATCTTGCTAGTTTGCACATCTATTTTATGCACTGAGCTGGACCACATCCCAGATTACTGCAGCTACTAGACTTCTGTGTTCATTTGCACTAAGATCACAACAATTGTCTAATTATGTGAGACCTCTTTAGCAAGCAGTGGCAAAGCTGTTGGTTTTCACTGCCTTGTTTCACTGTCCTTTTTGAACAACCACTCAAAGTAGCTGAAGGTGGGCAATGGACACAGCCTGGATCAAAACACCACAAACAAGCTATTCTTACACAGATTTTAGTAGTCTTCATGAACAAACACTTGTAAACTTGTTATATAATCTTCAATCATGTAACAGAGCAGTGAAATAGTGCATTTTGTGCTCTTTTGTTGATTATTAGGGGAGAGAATTTGCCCAGCAACTCAATTCTTATGATCAAAAATTAGAAAACCATCTCTTCAGTTTAGTTTGCAAACCCAAGATCATGTTCCTCAGGGATTCTGGAGGCAAGCCATGGTTCCAGTAAGATTCACAACTATATTTCAGATCTCCAGGAAGGATGGTGGATAGGAGGCTGGGCATGGGGAAACTCAATTTACTTCAAATGTCTACTAGATAGTCAAGTATTAAAAAAGCATCTTTTTTTTCAGTTTTTTAATTTAAAAAATATGCTATGTTGGCAAGGCACTTTCTATTATTAAAACTGGAAACTCTCATTGTCCTAGTTCCCAAAGTAGCTTACAAACTCTTTGAGATAAATGATATAAAAAATGAAATCAATAAACAAACTTTCCTATCTCTTATAGGAACTTTCATATCTCTTATTATGATTTTTTCCTATCCCTTTGTTTATTGATTTCCTATCTCTTATAGGAAAGTTTGTTTATTGATTTCATTTTCATATCATTTATCTCAAAGAGTTTGTAAGCTACTTTGGGAACTAGGACAATGAGAGTTTCCAGTTTTAATAATAGAAAGTGCCTTGCCAACATAGCATATAGATGGGCTTCCCTGGTGGCTCAGAGGTTAAAGCATCTGCCTCCAATGCGGGAGACCTGGGTTCGATCCCTGGGTCGGGAAGATCCCCTGGAGAATGAAATAGCAACCCATTCCAGTATTCTTGCCCAGAGAATCCCATGGACAGAGGAGCCTGGTAGACTACAGTCCACGGGGTCGGAAAGAGTCAGACACAACTGAGCGACTTCACCACCACCTATAAGAGATAATGACATAAATGAGACAAAACAGTATCTGAGAAAGTGTAAGAAATGTTCATTGTATATTTGTGGAGTCTAAGTTCTTTCAATAACGTGTTGAAAGAACATGGGATTATGCAAGGCATAAAAAACAGCATGTACTAATATAAACTGAAAATTTGAAATTTGGATTAATGCAAATTGAAAACTTGAAAAGCTACCCGTGATTAAGCTTTTGATTCAAGAAGTGTATAAAATTCATTTAAAGAATAGCTATTGACAAATGCATATACAGTGTCCATCATGTTCCAAATCAATTTCAAAAAATCAAATTATTTTGGTATATTTATTTCAAGTTGATACATTATAGATACATTGAATGTGTAACATACATTATAGATGCATTGAAGCTCTGTGTCCTCTTTGATCATCTCCCCTCAGTGTTCTCAGAGAGAGCACTTTCCTTATAGAAGTTATGCACCTTACTTGTCATTTACAAAATATTTTTATTGTATGCATGTGTCCAAATTTAATATTTAACAGAGGTTTTTACTAAATGGTATCACACTGGTCATTTTGTAATGTATCTTTCTCCTTAACTTTATTTTTAAAATATTTTAAATAAATCAGTATTAATATTGGTTATTGATGTATCTACTTTATTTTATTAAATATTTAGGCTTCTTCTTTATTTTTCATGGCTATAATAGTGTTTATGATGTATATTTTTGTATAATCTTCTTAGAAGTCTTAAGTTAGTAATAACTTCTTTAAATTTATGAGAGTACTGAATTCTCCTCTGGAAGGGTTGCACTGATTTCCTCTCTCCTTTTCTCTCTTTCATTTATTCATTCATTCAGTAGATATTAATAAGTATGTATTACATGTCAGTCATAGTGCTGTGCTAGGGGAAAACAATAAAATAAACCCATTTGCCTATCAAGTATAAAACAATGTAATATCATTATGTTAGAAGCTGATATGTGTAATGAAAGCAGAAAAAAGAAAGGGAGGTAGGTGAGGATTAAGGGGAGACAGTATTGCACTTATAAGTAAGGGGGTGGGTCAATCGTAATGGACAATGTTGTGCTGGAGTAAAAACAACTTCAACTTATCATTGACTTTCTTTTTTTTAATATAAATTTATTTATTTTAATTGGAGGTTAATTACTTTACAATATTGTATTGGTTTTGCATACATCAACATGAATCTGCCACAAGTATGCACGTGTTCCCCATCCTGAACCCCCCTCCCTCCTCCCTCCCTGTACCATCCCTCTGAGTCATCCCAGTGCACCATTGACTTTCAACAAATAAGTGTCTATGAGGTACCCACACTGTGAGTGTGTTCAGTGGGACTGGGGCTCTGCTCACCAAAAATCTCTCAGGGACTCAGGATGACAAAGCTCTTCATTGACTATTTTGACATTTTATTTTATTAAATCTTTTCATATTTGTAGTTATAGAAGAACCTTTATTGTTTTTTAGTCACTAAGTCTTGTCTGACTTTTTTGTGACCCCATGAACTGTAGCCCACCAGGCTCCTTTGTCCATGGGATTTCCCAGCAAGAATACTGAAGTGGATTGCCATTTCCTTTTCCAGGAGGTCTTCCTGACTTAAGAATCCATCCCGCAACTCCTCTCTTGGTAGTCTGATTCCTTACCACTGATTCCTTACCTTAATTGAGGTAAAATGTGCACAAAACATTCATATGTACAGCTCATTCATGATGTCATCATATTAATTAAAATTTATTGAGAGAGAATTTCACAACTTGATGTATTCAAATATATTAACTCTCCACCTGTGATTTTTAAAGATTTATTTTAGGACATCCATGGTGGACCAGTGGTAAAGAATCCTCCTGCCAATGCAGGGGACTTGGATTCTATTCTTGGTCAGGGAAGATTCCACATGCTTCAGGGCAGTGAAGCTCATGCGCCATAACTACTGAAGCCTGTGCTCAACAAACATGGAAGCCACCACAATAAGACCTCATACTGCAATTAAAATGTAGCTCCTGCTCACTGCAACTAGAGAAATTTCACACACAGCAATGAAGACCCAATGTCGCCCAAAATAAAAATTTTAAAAAGATTTGTTTTACATTTTAAACTTTCTTATCTACACAGAATTTACATTTTTTATCTTCAACTATAAACACATAATTTATGTGGAGTTTTTGCTGAAATTTAAAAATAACTAAACTATAGGGATAAGTGATATAAAGCCCATGAGAGTAGTATAAATGATGCACTGTGATATCTCACTTTCGCTTTTCACTTTCATGCATTGGAGAAGGAAATGGCAGCCCACTCCAGTGTTCTTGCCTGGAGAATCCCAGGGACGGGGGAACCTGGTGGGCTGCCGTCTATGGGTTCGCACAGAGTCGGACACGACTGAAGCGACTTAGCAGCAGCAGCAGTGATATCTCAAATGTATGAGAGTTCTCAGTGATTGAGGATAGAGAATGCAGAAGTTTTCGTTTTAGCTGAACATGTAGGGATTCTTAGAATTTAGGCAGAAACCAAGGGATTAAGTTCACAGAAAGGAAGGATACAAGAAGGGTTCAATTTGAAGGTACCAGAGACCTAAGGGTAACAAAATTGGAGGGCAGGATGGACTCTTGTAAAGAGCTGATTCTTATTCCTGGTGTTTGGACCTTCTTGTCCACAGGGTCAGATAGGGGCCTGAAATGAATTATTCAGTCTTTGTACCCGTGACGTGCTGAGAAAGGTACAGCACAGTGCCCAGAACCAAGTCAGCACTGGTAAATATTAATTATTTTTTTCACGGTCTTTTCCATTTCTGAATTATGTATTCTAAGTTTGATGCAGCAGACCTTCAAGGGAAATCTTTGAGCCTTTGAGGTTAGGAATAAGGGGAAGGAAGATCACCCTGTCATGGAGAAAGCTTAGACCACATTTGCACATTAGAGCTATAGATGTCTTGAGATTCACAGACGCATAGGAGGTGCATAAATGTTGCCTCTTCTGTTTGGTGCTGAGAAACTGACACCCAGAGATTTTAGTGGCATGACTAAGATTATGCAGTTAGAAGTAAAGGTAATACTTGAACAACAGTTCTGCAAGTTTAAACCAAAATTTTTTTTCTATTATAAAATCCCCTTTGCTGCCATCTGGCTTCCTCTATCCTATCCCAATTGCATGAAAATAGAAAACTGAGCAGAATCAGAAAGTTGAGTTGTTGATCACATTTTAAACTCAGGTTTCTTTGAGTTTGAGAGTCATATTAATGAATTTAGATGCACAATTAGAAAATACAAATTGAATAGTGTTTCATATAAAGCTATAATGGGTTTTTAAATCTGTCATGTGGTATGGAGAAGAGATATGAACTGAAGATACAACACCTGCATCTTCAAGTATTAATTAAGATTTGTATTTACAAAGAGAACATTTTAAATAAGCATGAAAAAGGAAAAATGTGATTTTAATCTGAGTAGTATATTTTAAACTTAATGTACAATATCCTTTTGGAAAAGGAAGATTGCTTTTTGATAGGTGCAGCACCCAAGTGGGAAACACATTCAATTCCCATGTATAGGAGTGGAAATATACAATGTAACTGGTAAAGCAAATGGAAAAACAAAAAACAAAATGGTGGATTATGAGAGTGCCTTAAAAAAAGTAGAGTTCCAAGGATGAGCTGAGGGTGGGTAATATGAATAAATAAGAAACTTCAAAATTCCTCTTTGCTTCTCCAGTCTTGTTAGTTTTTATGCTTGTTTAATGCTATGAAGGGCTGAAGAACAAAATTTTATCCCAATTCCCTAATGTGAAAAAACTGATGATGTAACTTTCCCACTTTTTCTCCTGAATTTAAATATGATTGCCTTGGCTTTGGAATTGTAAAAGCAGCTTCACTGGTGTGGCTCAGATTTACTCTCTGAAGGAACAGGTAGGACTTAAAAGGTATATGCACTATATTATTCGCTTGTCTCATTCCTGGGATGTGGCTTGCCAGCATGTTTCCTCAGAAATTGATAAAGGAGCAAACAAAGTAAGGAGCAAAGACATCTGATTTCTGTTGCTATCCTTAATGTAATTCTGATTTTAGATTTCCTGAAGTCACACACTTTTATTTACTTATTTGCTCTAAGTTCTAAACTCTAAATTTTGCTCTAAGTTCACTACATTACTCTTTACTTATCCATGTATTTCAGATATTATGTGAACTTTTCCTCTATAAATTTCTTCAAACTGTTATACAAATTTCTCTAACCTTGAGAGTGATAAAAAGTCTTTCATTGAGCACTTGAACTTTCCATAACCTGGAACACTATCCCTAACTTAAATAAGTATAGGATAATTAGGTTAAGTATAATTCAGAAAGTTGAAAACTGAAATATTCAGGCAAAGCAGTTGTTGAACAAAACTGATAATTTTTAGACAAGAGAATTTTATTAGTTTCCTAAGAAAACTGAGATACAGGACTAGAGGGATCATGATTAGGTTGCAGCTTTGAGTGTGGTTAAATCAGCTACTCCATCCAATCTTATTAACTCCTATCACTCACTCATTCACTGTGCATGAAATATCTAATATTTTAGACACTGTTTGGGGAGAATAAATGGCATGAGAAAAAATGTTATTCAATTCATTCTTAACTAAAATAATTGCTATTCAGGACATATGTTACTTTTTAAAAAAATTCCTGTAAAAATCATTTGTCTAAATGAAACTTAACATATTAAATGCCTTAGATGTTATCTTGGGGCTTTGAAGGGGACCAAGCAGGACATTCCTGGACTCCTGGCCTTTATCATCTCTGTATCCTGATTGCCCTCCTTGCTCTGTACAAGGTCTGCACACTGAGTACCCTTCTGTGCTGCACCAAATCTATACATCTTCTGGCTCCCGTATTGTATAAGACTGATCCCCTCTTGCTTTCTGTCCTGCAAGAGGTCTTCACCTAGAGCTGCTCTCCACAGTCAGGCTGGGCAGTCTCTGCTCTGACACCCACGGTGGTCCTGCTTTATGGAGCTTCATTGTGCAAGAAACAGTTGAGTAAATTGAAATGTTTAGTAAGGGAAGTGGAATTAATGGAAACATGACAGAAGAATATTTAATGGTATTTCAAATTTCAGTAAACTTAATTTATATTAGTACAATTAACAATATTAATGTTGACATTCGCACCAGCTTTGACTTCAATTTTTGAGTCCTGGATGGCCTACTGTGTTCAAAAGTGGAGTGGGAGCTTTAGTGAATGATTTCATTCTATATTCATATTGTGTTAAAACTTATTGCGTGTTTCTTACTCTAGTTTTCTAATCATCCTATGAGATGAGTCCTTTTATATTCTCAGTTTGGGGGAAAAATAAGTAATTTACAGAGTGTAAACAACTTGTCTGTTGGTATAGTTGTCACCTCCCCAGGTCCATTTCATAATCTCCTCAAAGCTTATGGCCAAAGTGTAACCTGGCCTTTCAGAAATTTGAACATTTGATTTTACATCAGTACAATCTCATATTAAAAAAAATAGTTCTAAGTACTTTTTTGGAAAAATCTTAAACAAATATGTGCATATGAAATTTCTAAAAGTGATGGCTCTTCTTTTCTTCTTCAGTGAGAACTGTAACCATGTGCTCAGGAAATCAAAATTCACAGAATCAAACGTTGAATACTGATTTCATCCTTGTGGGGCTCTTTGGTGAAACCAAACACGCCCTCCTCCTCTACACTGCGACCTTCATCTTCTTCCTGATGGCCCTAGCTGGGAATGCTCTCCTCATCATCCTCATCCGCCTGGAGCCCCGCCTGCACACCCCCATGTACTTCTTCATCAGCCAGCTCTCCCTCATGGACCTCATGTACATATCTGTGACTGTGCCCAAAATGCTCCTGGGCCAGGTGACAGGAGATCATACAATCTCTCCCTCAGGTTGTGGGATACAGATGTTCTTCTATCTGATGCTCGCTGGAGCTGAGACTTTTCTCCTGTCTGCCATGGCCTATGACAGATATGCTGCTATGTGCAGACCTCTCCATTATCCTTTGCTGATGAACCAGAGGGTCTGTGAATGCCTGGTGTCTGGATGCTGGTTCCTAGGAATGGTGGATGGTTTGTTGCTCACACCCATAGCCATGAGCTTTCCCTTTTGTCATTCCAGAAAAATCCTGAGTTTCTTCTGTGAGGCTCCTGCCTTGCTGAAGCTCTCCTGCTGTGACATCTCCCTGTATAAAATGCTCATGTACCTATGTTGTATTCTCATGCTCCTCATCCCCATTGTGGTTATCTCAAGCTCATATGCCCTCATCCTGCACCTCATCCACAGCATTAATTCAGCCAAGGGCCACAGGAAGGCCTTTGCCACCTGCTCCTCACACATGACTGTAGTGTTACTCTTCTTTGGTGCCACCATCTACACCTACATGCTTCCAGATTCCTACCACACAGCTGAGCAGGACATGATGGTGTCAGCCTTTTATACCATCATCACCCCTGTGCTGAACCCCCTCATTTACAGCTTCCACAATAAAGAAGTCACAGGGGCTCTGAGGAGCAGGATGCAATTAGGACTGAGCCTAGAGAAAGTTGTAAAGGGGAAAGTCTAGGAATGACCACAACTCTTTCAGCTTTTATATTATCCCTCCTTTCCTTTCTTCTGCTTTCATTTGTCTGCTGTTTACAGGGTCCCCCAAACTAAGTCTAGTCATGTCTTTCTTCTTTCCTGTGCCTGTGACGTTTCTCCTCCATCCTGTTTATTCATCCTAATTTATCACATTAAATGTAACATTCTTACGGTCCTTTTATATATGAGTCCTTTCATCCTTTTTGTCAACATTGACATAAACTATCTCATCTCACATCCCAAGTTTATCAATCATTTTAGTATGAGACTTGATTTGGAACAATAGCAGTAAAAATGAATTACTATGAAGTCTTCAGGAACTACTATATTCATGAACAAAATGATACAGTGTTTTGGGAATATGTGAAATTAGGAAAATGTACATTTCCTCTGATTAACGTACAAGAAGGAGACTTGGATTCTCAATTGTTGAGGTACCACCACTTGGAACAGAACCTTTATCTTGCTATCAAAGGTTAGACATTGGGTATTCTCATACCTCATACCTGCTGCATGTCAATAGACTGACAAGCAGTTTCTTTACATGGCATGTCAACTCAATGCTTTTGCTACTCGTTTATGATTATTCCTATAGTGTTACATAAGGAAATTGTCTGAACATGGAAATAACTCCACCAATGAGGGGAAAGAACCTGTACCTAAAAAGTGAGAGCTTTATCTAGAGGCAGGTAAAATTTTAGTTTTAGACACTGCTGTGATTACATAGATAAAACAAGCAAAACTGCCCAAACTGATACTATCAATTAAACAATTTTAATAATCTTATTATTAACAATATCATTAGATAAGTCTTAGGTATTATCTTTCCAATCAGTTTGATTTTTGTTTTTAATGAGTGTTTGATTTATGTATTTGTCATCCGGGAACACAAAGTGCAAAGAAAAACAAATATTGATTTTGAATTTACCCACAAATAGAGGGACTGTTGTGATTAGATGCAATAAAGTGAAAAGAATTAGTCTTGAGGTTAGTTCAGAATCTGCCTCTTTAGTTCTCAAGAGCTATGTGGCATTTGTGAACCTGCCCAAGCCCTAACAGTTGCCTTATAATCACTTTTGAGATGGGGAAAGCAAAATTTGCTATTCAAGTTCCTTGACAAATATGGAGGTAATATGCACAGGCAGTCCCTAATACCTGTTGCAAACTGATTTCTATTCCCACCTCTGTATTTTCTATTCTTTTTATTTGCCTTCAAGTGGTGGAGCTGTGAGAGAGGGTGTAGGATCAAGGAGACCTCTAGCTAAATCCTAGCTTGCTACACAGCAGCTTTAATATCAAATTCCTCCCCCCCCCCACCCCACTATCTTGATTTCTCTACCACTAATAGAACTAGTAACAGAACATCACCATGGTACTTTGAACAGTAAGTGAATTTAATTCACTTGTCCAGTCCAGGGCTCAGTCCCTTCAACGGTCTGTTGTCCCCTCTTAGGTACGACTGGATAAACGTGGCTTTACCCCTGGCTCTGACTCTGTATGTCAGAGCCCTGGCCCTGCTTCTTCATGAGCATGAAGGAGCCAGTGTAGACTCTGTCTCATGAGGAAAGTTCGTGAGCTGATGTTGAATTAAAGAACAGTATTGCTGGCCTTTTAAAATCTTTCTTTTAGAAAGGTCAATGTAAGTACTTGGTTAACCTATAAAACCATCTTGTAAAACATTTATTTTATCTTTTCATCACAAGTCTAGTATTTAACCAATGTTCTTTCATTTAATATCAGTGTCATTCTGCTAATTAAACTCTTTGAAATTCTTCCTAGGCACTTGGCTTATTTAATCATTTATTAAACCTTTATAGATTACTTGCAATGTTATGGAAACTCTGAAGTTTGTGAGGGACACAGCAGTGGCCAGAATGCAAGCCCTTATATCTAGGGTTTTATTTCCTAGTAGAGAAGAGAGCTGTGCAGATTTGGGATCCCAGTCATAAAAACTATGAGAACCTTACAGCATCTAGTAGGGGACACCAGATTTGAACAGTGATTCCAAAATAAAGAATATATATTTGTAAAGAGACAAAGGAACACTTCAAAGAGGAAATGCTTGTGAGGAAATATGAATATAAATGAAACAGTGGAATTAAATATGCATGTAGAGTGGCATGAACAGGGAAGCTGTAAGAACACATATTTTACATATTATATGCATATTATTTGAATATCATATATTATATACATAACATATACAAAATTCTTAATATCATTCAATTTTTGATTACTCTAAATGCAGAGTAAATTATGTGCAATAATTATGTTCATATACTGCTTTTGAACTGCAATATTGGAGAAGACTCTGGAGAATTCCTTGGACTGCAAGGAGAACCAACCAGTCCATTCTAAAGGAGATCAGCCCTGGGTGTTCTTTGGAAGGAATGATGCTAAAGCTGAAACTCCAGTACTTTGGCCACCTCATGTGAAGAGTTGACTCATTGGAAAAGACTCTGATGCTGGGAGGGATTAGGGGCAGGAGGAAAAGGGGATGACAGAAGATGAAATGGCTGGATGGCATCACCGACTCAATGGACATGAGTTTGAGTGAACTCCGGGAGTTGGTGAAGGACAGGGAGGCCTGGCGTGCTGTGTGATTCATGGGGTCGCAAAGAGTCGGACACGACTAAGCGACTGAACTGAACTGAACTATTAATTTATATAAAATTAAATATATATTAAGTATATTAATAAACATTTTTACAATATTTATTCTAAAATTAGAGTACCTGGAGATTGAAGGAGGGCAAGGATAGAGACAGGCATACTTAAGAGAAAGTGGTTGTCCATCCTCAAGGGTGAGATATGGGATACCCTACTTGCATAAACAACCATCTGAAAGATTTCTGAAAGGTCTTCCTAAAAATTTTCCCCAGCTTTTCTCTTTTTTAACAATTCCATCTGTGAAGTAATTGAACAATATTTTTTATTAAAGAATAAAGCAAATCATCCTAATCTCTAGCCTTCTATATTCTTCCAATCTATTGCATAATTTCTATAACAAAATTTTAATGTAAAAAATAGTATTGAAAAGCGTGTAAAGACTTTAAGGATGCATCTTATGGAATATTTGCAAATGAATCATCCAGAGCCCATCCCCCAAACCTAGAATGAGAATTACTCTGGTGCCTGGAAGCTCTCAACCTGTTTATTCAAGACCAGCTCTTGATGCCAGGTAGTCATTATTTTGAATTTTATTTAAAAAATCATTTTATTGTTTTTATTCACAGATTTATTACCTGTTTTTGTATCTAACAATGTCAATTGATTTGGTTTACATATGGATTAATCATGTTGCTTGTATTTTTGCCTTTCTCTTAGAATCTCTTTTTATTATGTTTAATTCATCCATGTTGTTGAATCATGGATTTATTCATTTTCTGTGCTGTATAAAATAGAATTTTCTGACTATACTTTAATCATGCACTCTTGTGCTGATGAATACATATATTGTCTTCATTTTATTAGCAGTTACAAACAATGCTGCTATTTTTGTATATGTGTCCTGGCGGTATGAATTCTTATATCCCATAATCAATAAACAGTTTACAGAATCAGTAAGTATCATGTAATTTTCTGGCTCCCCTACTGATGTCCTTGTTTTCACTGCTGATAATAGTTTATGATTGTGGTTTCTCTCTTATTTCTTGATCATTTTCAGCATAAGTTTATCAGTATTGTTTGTCTTTTCGAAGAACTATCATTTAGTTTGTTGAAGTGCCTTATTGTATGTTTTGTTTCTTTTACTCTCTTTGGTTTATGTTTGCCATTATATGACATACTTTCTTTTTTTAGTTTTTTATTTTTTTTTAATTTATTTTTTTTTAATTTTTAATTTTAAAATCTTTAATTCTTACATGCGTTCCCAACCATGACCCCCCCTCCCACCTCCCTCCCCACAACATCTCTCTGGGTCATCCCCATGCACCAGCCCCAAGCATGCTGCACCCTACGTCAGACATGGACTGGCGATTCAATTCTTACATGATAGTATACATGTTAGAATTCCCATTCTCCCAAATCATCCCACCCTCTCCCTCTCCCTCTGAGTCCAAAGGTCCGTTATACACATCTTTTTTTAGTTTTTTAAAAAATTTATTTTAATTGGAGGCTAATTACTTTACAATATTGTGGTGGTTTTTGCCATACAGTCACATGAATCAGCCATGGGTGTGCATGTGTTCCCCATCCAGACCCTCCCTCCCACCTCCCTCCCCATCCCACCCCTCAGGGTCATTCCAGTGCACCAGCCCTGAGCACCTTTTCTCATGCATCGAATGTGGACTGGCGATCTATTTCACATATGATAATATACATGTTTCAGTGCTATATGATATTTTTTAAAAGGATGTTTAAGTCATTGAATTAAAAAAAATAGGCTAACATACATATTTAAGCCTCTAAATTTCCTTTTACTTGGTGCCTTTGAAGTATCCTATAGGTCTGATATGTGAATATTTTATTTGGCCCAAATATTATTTAAAATAATATTTTATCATCTACAAACACATGAGACATTCTTATTTATGTTTTAATGCATTCTGAATTCAAACTCTGAGTATAGAGATTTAATCTTCTGAAGTGTTTTACACCTTATATTATGGGCCTTATGTGATCATTTTTTTGGTGAAAATTCTATATTTTCCTCTGTCATTGAGTGTAATGTTTTTCATGTGTTCATTCGGAATTCTGACATTCAAATTTTATTAATTTTTATCTATTTCTTCTGTCTATAATAGAGAAGGGAATGTGTTATAATCCCCCTCCTGCTATTTTGTTCTCTCTGTAGTTTTTTGTTTTGTTTGATATATTGTCTTTGTGTTTAGTTACTAAGTTGTGTCTGACTCTGGAACCCTATAGACTGGTGCTAACTGGGCTCCTCTGTCCTTGGGATTTTCCAGGCAAGAATACTCGAGGGGGTTGTCATTGCCTTCTCCAGTTGATGTGTTTTAGGGATATTTTATTAGGTTTATAAAACATTTTAACAGGCTATCATACATTTTATTATGTTTAAGTAACTTTCTTTGTATTTATTAATGAATTTCCCCTAATTTGTCCAATGAACCAACTTTATTTAGCTTTACTTTGTGTGAAATACCTTATCTCATATATATATATATATATATTTACCTCAAATTTTTCTGCGCTATGCAAAGGGCAGTTAGGATTTTAAGATAGTTGAACCTCATTTTTGCATTCCCATTTCAGTTCAGCTCAGTTCAGTTCAGTTCAGTCACTCAGTTGTGTCTGACTCTTTGCAACTCCATGGAATGAGCACGCCAGCCTTCCCTGTCCATCACCAACTCCTGGAGATTGCTCAAACTCATGTCCATTGAATCGGTGGTGCCATCCAACCATCTCATCCTCTGTTGTCCCCTTCTCCTCCCTTCAATCTTTCCCAGCATCAGAGTCTTTCCCAGTGAATCAGTTCTTCACATCAGGTGGCCGGAGTATTGGAGTGTCAGCTTCAGTATCAGTCCTTCCAATGACTATTCAGGACTGATTTCCTTTAGGATGGACTGGTTGGATCTCCTTGCAATCCAAGGGACTCTCAAGAGTCTTCCCCAATACCACAGCTCAAAAACATCAATTCTTCTGCACTCAGCTTTCATTATAGTCCAACTCTCACACCCATATATGACTACTGAAAAAACCATAGCTTTGACAAGATGTACCTTTGTCAGTAAAGTGTTGTCTCTGCTTTTTAATGTGCTGTCTAGATTGGTCATAGCTTTTCTTCCAAGGAGCAAGCGTCTTTTAATTTCATGGTTGCAGTCACCATCTACAGTGATTTTGGAGCTCAGAAAAGAAAGCCTGTCACTGGTTCCATTGTTTCCCCATCTAGCTGACATGAAGTGATGGGACCAGATGCCATGATGATAGTCTTCTGAATGTTGAGTTTTAAGGCAAATTTTTCACTCTCCTCTTTCACTTTCATCAAGAGGCTCTTTAGTTTTTCTTCGCTTTCTGCCATAAGGGTGGTGTCATCTGCATAGTTGAGATTATTAATATTTCTCCCAGCAATCTTGATTCCAGCTTGTCCTTCATCCAGCCCAGCATTTCACATGATGTACTCTGTGTGAGAGTGAAAGTAAAGTCTCTCAGTCATGTCTGACTCTCTGCAACCCCACAAGTTATACAGTCCAAGGAATTCTCCAGGCCAGAATACTGAAGTGGGTAGCCTTTCCCTTCTCCAGGGGATCATCCCAACCCCAGGATCAAACCCAGGTCTCCTGCATTGCAGGTGGTTTCTTTACCAGCTGAGCCACAAGGGAAGCCCAAGAATACTGGAGAGGTTAACCTATCCCTTCTCCAGCAGATCTTCCTGACCCAGGAATCGAGCTGGGGTCTCCTGCATTGCAGGTAGATTCTTTACCAACTGAGCTATCATGGAAGCCCTTGCGTAGAAGTTAAATATGCAAGGTGATACTATACAACCTTGACATACTCCTTTCCCATTTGGAACTAGTCTGTTGTTCCATGTCTGGTTCTAACTCTTGCTTCTTGAGTTGCATACATATTTCTCAAAAGGCAGGTAAAGTAGTTTGGTATTTCCATCTCATGAAGAATTTTCCACAATTTGTTGTGATCCACACAGTCAAAGGCTTTCGCATAGTCAATAAAGCAGGAATAGATGTTTTTCTGGAACTCTCTTGCTTTTTTCGATGATACTGTGGATGTTGGCAATTTGATCTCTGGTTCCTCTGTCTTTTCTAAATCCAGCTTGAACATCTGGAAGTTCATGATTCATGTACTGCTGAAGCCTGGCTTGGAGAATTTTGAGCATGACTTTGCTAGCATGTGAGATGAGTGCAGTTGTGCAGTAGTTTGAACATTCTTTGGCATCACCTTTCTTTGGGATTGGAATGCAAACTGACCTTTTCCAGTCCTGTGACCACTGCTGGATTTTCCAAATTTTCTGGCATATTGAGTGAAGCATTTTTAACATCATCTTTTAGGGTTTGTAATAGCTCTGTTTGAATTTCATCACCCCCACTAGCTTTGTTCATAGTGATACTTCATAAGGCCCACTTGACTTTACATCCCAGAATGTCTGGCTCTAGGTGAGTGATCACACTATCATGGTTATCTGGGTCATGAAGATCTTTTTTTGTACAGTTCTTCTGTGTATTCTTGCCACCTCTTCTTAATATCTTCTGCTTCTTTCAGGTCCATACCATTTCTGTCCTTTATTGTCCTTTATTTCATGCCCATCTTTGCATGAAATGTTCCTTTGGTATCTCTGATTTTCTTGAAGAGATCTCTAGTCTTTTCCATTCTATTGCTTTCCTCGATTTCTTTGCGTTGATCACTGAGGAAGGTTTTCTTATCTCTCCTTGTTAATTTTTTGAACTCTGCATTCAGATCGGTATATATTTCCTGTTGTCCTTTGCTTTTCACTTATCTTCTTTTCTCAGCTATTTGTAAGGCCTCCTCAGACAACCATTTTGCCTTGTTGCATTTCTTTTTCTTGGGGATGATTTTGATAACTGTCTCCTGCACAATGTTACAAACCTCCTTTCAGAGTTCTTCAGGCACTCTATCAGATCTAATCCCTTGAATCTATTTGTCACGTCCACTGTATAATTATAAGGGGTTTGATTTAGGTCATACCTGAATGGTATAGTGGTTCCCCCCCCCTTTTTTTTTCTTCAATTTCAGTCTGAATTTTGCAATAAGGAGTTCATGATCTGAGCCACAGTCAGCTTCCAGTCTTGTTTTGGCTGACTGAATAGAGCTTCTCCAACTTGGACTGGAAAGAATATAATCAATCTGATTTCAGTATTGAGCATCTGGTGATGTCCATGTGTAGAGACTTCTCTTGTGTTTTTGAAAGAAGGTGTTTGTTGTGACCAGTGCATTCTCTTGGCAAAACTCTGTTATACTTTGCCCTGCTTCATTTTGTACTCCAAGGCCAAACTTTCCCATTACTCCAGGTATCTCTTGACTTCCTACTTTTGCATCCCAGTACCCTATGATGGAAAAGATTGTTGTTTTTTTGGTGTTAGTTCTTGAAGGTCTTGTAGGTCCTTATAGAACTGTTCAACTTCAACATATTCAGCATTAGTGATTGGGGCATAGACTTGGATTACTGTGATATTGAATGGTTTGTTTTGGAAATGAGCAGAGATCATTCTGTCATTTTTGAGATTGCACCCAAGTACTGCACTTTGGACTGTTCTTTTGACTATGAGGGCTTTTCCATCTCTTCTAAGGGATTCTTGCCCACAGTCGTAGATATAATGATCATCTGTATTAAATTCTCCCATTCTGGTCCATTTTCGTTCACTGATTCCTAAAATGTCAATGTTCACTCCTGCCATATCCTGTATGACCACTTCCAATTTACCTTGTTTCATGGACCTAACATTCCAGGTTCCTATACAATACTGTTCTTACAGCACTGGACTTTACTTTCACACCAGTCGCATCCACAACTAGGCATTGTTTCCACTTTGGTTCAGCCTCTTCATTCCTTCTGGAGCTATTTCCCTGATCTTCTCCAGTAACCTATTGGGCCCCTACTGACCTGGGGAGTTCATCTTTCAATGTCATATATTTTTGCCTTTTCATACCGTTCATGGGGTTCTCAAGGCAAGAATGCTGAAGTGGTTTGCCATTCCCTTCTCCTGTGAACCATGTTTTGTCAGAATTGTCCACCATGACCCGTCCATCTTGGGTGGCCCTACACAGCATAGCTCATAGTTTTATTGGGTTAAGCAGGGCTGTGATCCATGTGATCGGTTTGGTTGATTTTCTGTGACTGTGGTTTTCATTCTGTCTGTCCTCTGATGGATAAGGATTAGAGGCTTGTGGAAGCCTCCTGATGGGAGGTACCTGCTGTGGGGCAAACTGAGTCTTGCTCTGACGGAGGGGTGGGTCATACTCAGTAAATCTTTACTTCAACTTTCTGCTGATGGGTGGGGCTTGTTCCCTCCCTGTAGTTTGACCTGAGAACAAACTATGGTAGGGGTCATGGCAGTAATGGTAACCTCCTTCAAAAGGACTTATGTCAGCATGCTGCAGCTCCGAGGACTGTTGTATTCAGTGCCCCTGAACCATTGGCAGGCTACTGTCGACCCACACCTCTGCTGAAGATTCCTGGACACTTACAGGCAAGTCTGGATCAGTCTCTTGTGGGGTCACAGCTCCTTTCTCCTGTGTCCTGGTGCACACAAGGTTTTGTTTGTGCCTTCCAAGCATGTGCTTCTACAGTCTTGTGGAATTTCTGTAATAAAATCCTACTGGTCTTCAAATTCAAATTCTCTGGGGGTTCTCAGTGCTTTTGCTGGATCCCCAGGTTGGGAAAACTGCTATGGGCCCTAGAACTTTTGCAACAGTGCAAGAATATCTTTGGTATAATTGTTCTCCGGTTTGTGGGTAATCTGCTTGGTGGCTGTATGGTGGGACTAATGGCAATCTCCTCTCAGAGGAGTTATGTCACATGTCACACCTCCCAGATCTGCTGTAGCCAGAGGCCCTGTCCCTGCAACAGGCCAGTGCTGATCCATGCTGTCTCAAGAGACATGCAAACACTCAAAGGCAGGTCTGGCTCAGTTTCTGTGGGGTCTCTGCGTCCTGGTGCACACAAGGTTTTATTTGAGTGCTTCGAGGATCTTTGGCAGGTATGAGGCTGATACACATATGCATATATCAACTCTTTTTTTAAATTTATTTTTTTTCCCATAGAGGCCATTACAGAGTATTGAGTAGGGTTCCTTGTCCTAAATGGCAGTTCATTATTAGATGTCTATTTTTTATATAATGGTGTGTATACGGGTTTCCTTGGCAGCTCAGTGGTAAACAAGTTGCCAGCAATTCAGGAGCTGCAGGGGATGCTGGTTCGATCCCTGGGTCAGGGAAGATCCCCTGGAGGAGGGCGTGGTGACCTGCTCCAGTATTCTTGCCTGGAGAATCCCTAGGCAGAGGAGTCTGGCAGGCTACAGTCAATAGGGTCACAAAGAGTCAGACACATCTGAAGTGACTTGGCATACATGCACACAGTGTGAGTATGTCAAACACAGTCTCCCAATTTATCCCTTCTCTCTTCATCCCCTGGTAACCATTTGTCTGTTTTGTACATCTGTGACTCAGCTCTGTTTTGTAACTTAGTTAATTTGTACCCTTTTAAAATATTCCACATATAAGTGATATTATATGATATTTGTTTTTCTGTGTCTTAGTTCAATCACCATGAGAATCTCTAGGTCCGTCCATGTTGCTGAAAATGGCATTATTTTTTGAATACTGTTTCATTGTACATATATACTGTATCTTTATCCATTCACCTGTTGATGAACAAACCTACCTAAGGAGGCAAAAGATTGTGTGCAGAAAACTATAAGATACTGATGAAAGAAACCAAAGACGACACAAACATAATGATAGATATACCATATTCTTGGATTGGAAGAATCACTATTGTGAAAATGACCATACTACCCAAAACAAGTATGATTCCTATCAAATTACCAATGGTATTTTTTCATAGAATTAGAACAAAAGATTTTGCAATTTTTATAGAAACACAAAGACCCTGAAAAGCCAAAGCAATCTTGAGAAAGATAAATGCAGCTGGCACATAAATGGTAGTGAATATATATTTTTGGAATGAGTGAATGAAAGATCGAATTCTTTAGTCCTTGAAGTTAGTCTCTACTTGAAAACCACATTAGAAATCCACTCCATATTACACCCCCAAGAAGTTATTGCTGGTTTAGAAATTAACTGTTCAAAAATACCGTGAAACTCATTCTTTTAAAAAAAATGCAAAATTGATTATTTTTAATGATTCCAAACTGTGTAAGGACTTCCTAAATACAAAAATGTTAAAATAAACCACACATTAAACTAAATAAAATATTCTGATGAGATAAAATATCACAATCAAAAATTTAGGAAAAAAAAAACACTACTCACAAAGAGTTACTATTCTTAATATAGTAACACTTTCATACTTCTAAAGAAAAACTTTTAAAAATTAAATGTGCAAAAGATATAAACATGTTTCACATAAGCAGTAGTTAGATGGATAAACATATGAAAAGTTATGTTACCATATGGTAAAGTTACCACATTAGTAATCAAGAAAGGCAGGTGTGGATAAAGGCAAATTAGCCAATAAGGCATGGTCAGGCTCTCTTGCTCCATGTTCTGTAAACAATGACTTTGCATGGTTGTGTAACAGCTGAGACTGCTTATAGCATTGTGCATGCATGTCACAAGGTACACACTTGCTCACAGTGTTGTGTGTGGTTATGTTGTGTTATGTTATGACTGCTGCTGCTTCAGCAAGGAGAGATGCTGTTTTATGGCTGCTGTGCCAGCTAGGAGAGAATAAGTGTGTCTGCCATTCCTATGGTTCCTTGAGTCTTCTAGCCTCTTAGCTCATGCCTTGTCTACCCTGGGTTCAGCAAACAGTGTGAATAGTGTGAACAGCAAGACAAATGGTGTCACAAACAAGATCAGCAATGTAGCAGGTATTAATTATATGCCTATCAAATTGACTGAGATGGAAAAGCACATACAACTTAATGTAGTTCAAGTGAAATTTGATATCATAGCACATTTGAAGACATTTCTGGAAAAGCAGTTCTGTGTTGTGTATGAAGAAACGTGAAGTATTTCCAGCCAGCTCCTCTGTCTATGGGATTCTCCAGGATAGAATACTAGAGAGGATTGCCATTCCCTTCTCCAGGGAATATTCCTGACCCAGGGATTGAACCTGGGTCTCCTGTACTACAGGCAGATTCTTTACCATTTGAACTACCAGGTGAGAGAGTCATTTCTTAGGCAAGTTGATAAGAAGTCTAGGGGTCCCCAAGGAGAGAGGGGAATTCTCAAGGAGGAAGAAAGGACAAACTTTCTTTTTTTTCTCTACATTCCTTAGGATTATGTATCCTGCCTGAGGACAGTCTCTGGATTAAACCTGGCTAATCATGTTATGGCAGAAAGTGAAGACGAACTAAAAAGCCTCTTGATGAAAGTGAAAGAGGAGAGTGAAAAAGTTGGCCTAAAACTCAACATTCAGAAAACGAAGATCATGGCATCTGGTCCCATCACTTCATGGGAAATAGATGGGGAAACAATGGAAACAGTGGCAGACTTTATTTTGGGGGGCTCCAAAATCACTGCAGATGCTGATTGTAGCCATGAAATTAAAAGATGTTTACTCCTTGGAAGGAAAGTTATGACCAACCTAGATAGCATATTCAAAAGCAGAGACATTGCTTTGCCAACAAAGGTCCACCTAGTCGAGGCTATGGTTTTTCCAGTGGTCATATATGGATGTGAGAGTTGGACTGTGAAGAAAGCTGAGTGCCAAAGAACTGATGCTTTTGAACTGTGGTGTTGGAGAAGACTCTTGAGAGTCCCTTGGACTGCAAGGAGATCCAACCAGTCCATTCTAAAGATCAGTCCTGGGTGTTCTTTGGAAGGAATGATGCTAAAGCTGAAACTCCAGTACTTTGGCCACCTCATGCGAAGAGTTGACTCATTGGAAGACTCTGATGCTGGGAGGGATTGGGGGCAGGAGGAGAAGGGGACGACAGAGGATGAGATGGCTGGATGGCATCACTGTTTCGATGGACGTGAGTCTGAGTGAACTCCGGGAGTTGATGGACAGGAAGGCCTGGCGTGCTGCAATTCATGGGGTCACAAAGAGTCAGACACGACTGAGAGACTGAACTGAACTGAACTGAATCAAGTTATTTTAAAATGTAAATTATGGGAGTAGGTTTACAAGGATTATATAATAATGTATCCTGCCTGAAGGCAGTCTCTGGACTAAACCTTCCAGCTAATTCTGTTATCTTAAAATGTAAATTATGGGTGTAGGTCTGGTGTGGTCTTTACAACCTCCAGACATTCTTTGGATTCATTGGAGAGTATATAACTCCATTGCTACCATTAGCAAGGGGGTACTCTTTCTACCCCCTTCTGATGTCTATGTCAGAAGCTCTCTCTATCTCCTTTATACTTTAATAAAACTTTATTACACAAAAGCTCTGAGCGATCAAGCCTCATCTCTGGCCCCGGATTGAATTTTTCTCCTTTGGAGGCCAAGAATCCTGGCATCTTTGCGTGATTCAGCAATAACTTTTCACAGGGAAGCCCACAAGTATTCTATACCCTCTGATAAATTATCTCAGGGGAAATTACATTCAGAGAATGTTATATATATATATTTTTATCATCTTTGTCACAGTGTAACTTGTAATTTAGAATGTGAATGAAACACAAGTATTCAATATTATGGGGAATTGTAATTAATGTATATTCATTTGATAGAACCTTAACCTCATTATTTTACACACTTTGAAGTGAAGAAATTTACTTCAGGGGATTGGTTATGGGGATGTCCATGGACTGGAGTGAAAGCTGGGGGAAAAGTGAAGGAAATGTCAAGTCTGCCAAACACTGGAGCCCCACACTCCCCACACTACTGAGCCGACTGAGATGGTGCATACTCTAGTTACAGAGGGGACCCTTCCTTGCTGCAGCCCAGTCCTGCTTTGCACTAATAACACTGAAACTGCCTTTGAGATACTGGAACCTCCAGTTCCTGCATGTTTCTCAATAGCTTACAGCTGCTGCCAGAGATATTCATCGGAAACAAGAAAAAAGATGCAATTTCTTCCTTTTTTCTCACTATCTAGAGCCTCCCAGGGCTTGCACCATCAGAGTCTTCTGGGAAACCATGTGACAAAGTGGTGAGAATAAACCATTTTCAGGCTGAAACCCTGGAGGATGTGGGAGGCTCCAGCCCCCGAGCGTAGGCCTTTTAAACAGGAGTCACTCTCTAGACAAGGATGTCATGGACAAAAGATTGCATGGAAAAATAATCAACATAGTTTGAGGGCACACATATAGAAAAAGGTTCAGAAGAATTTGCCTGCAAGTTTCATGATGGTGGGGTTGCTTCTTGTTGCCTTGTTTATCCCAACTACCTGGTGTGTGATATACAATTTGAAGATATTTGTAATCTCAAGGCAAAATAAAACTGTTAAAGCATGATGTTTGTCTGATAGATTAGATTATGGCCCCTTTAAAATATTTTCTTTGTAATGGTTTCTGTTTTTTTTTTTATATATATTTTTCTATAAACAAGATGTTGACATTTCAATTTTTAAAAAATACGCTAAAATGCAATGCAACACAGATTGCAGCTGAGTAACAAAAGAAAGAACACAATCAGCAAAGCATTAATAATGAAGAGTGATCCAGATGAAGATATAAAGGAGACCCTCTCAAATTTATCTCAACTACATTACTGATTATTGGTACTCTTTTTGACATATCAATTAGACTATGAGTTTCAGGGTCTATATCTGTGAAAGATAAGGCAAACACCGATACTTCACAAAATATTCTTGAAGATTACATGGGGATATATGTATACATGAAATACTTTTAATGTGAAAAGGCTAAGGCTTATATTAGATATATAAGCTAATATCTATTTCATAGATAATTTATTGATGATGGTAAAGATTTAAGATTATTGTTAATATTGGTTAAGAGTTCTACTTTAATAATAAAAGTGGCTAAAAATGAGAAAAAAATCAGAAATTGCAGTACAGATATTTGTTACTTTTAACTCTCTTGATTTCATTATTCTACAAAGACCCAGAGGGAATTTATCTATAGAAGCCCATGTTCCACTCCCTTAATGGGCATAGTAAAACCAGCTATGATGTCACTCTCCAGTTTCTTTTTATATAGTTAATTGTGGCCACTTCCCATTAGTCCATCTAGATGAGGTTTTCGGCATCATCTGATTTTGGGGTCAATCAGATAAGAAGACAGGAAAAAAGAATCAAAAGGGTAATTAATATCATTTTTACTTGGGTTTCTGTCACATTCTGTTAATGTTTGAACTTATTTCTAATATTTTTCATTATCATCTATTTCTCTGGAGAGAAGCAAATGTTTTTTTTTTTCTTGAATCTTTCATATTACATTTATTTACTGCAACATATTAGGATACAAGTTTTGATTTCCAGTTATATACAGACAAAAGAATACACACCCTCCTACATTATTGTAATTTCTTTTCTTGAGACTGAAATTAATAGAAGAAAAGGGACTAATTTTACTTGGTATGGGTGTTATTTCTGGATGTTAGAACATTGAAATAAATGTCTCAATCGTATCTGTTTCCTAGAGGAAATCTACAGTTGGTGGCTAATACCCAAATTGTAGACTGTGGAGGGGACAGTGGGTTCTACAGTATTTGTGCAGTATTACAGACTCTGTGTCCCAACTCCTGAGCTGAGACACAAGTCTAGGCAGATGCCCCAAGAACCTGAATTATTTAATTTGTAAAAGGAGAAAATAAGATGAGTAAGTACTTCCTAGGCTCTTGGGGACAAAAAGCCCAGTAATGCAATAAAACAATTGCTTAGAAGCTGCCAGATTAATGTAAGATTTGTTACTACTCTACTATTACTGTTATTAATTACTAAGTTTAATAAGCACCGTTTTTGTTGATTTTGAGCTCAGGCAATTTGGTAGAGAAAAGTAAGAAAAAAATTGGCCTCCCTTTTGAATAGGGAGGCCAATTGTGTTTTGTGGTACAAACAGAATTCCCTTATCTGTCTGGTGTCCTAGGTATTCAGTGTCACTTGAACACAGTGACTTTCATTTACCAAAGAAATGAAAGTCCCACTTCCCACTTGCCCTCTACTCTCTTTTTATTTGCTCAACAAATAGATCTGAGGTCTTCACTTGTACCAGCCACTGTACTGGTCCTTCATTCTGACCACAAATAGACAGTCACAGGTGTAATTTTGTCTTAATTGTACAGTTTTAAAATTTTACACAGATGGAGCTCAGCATTCATCTGCCAGTGAAGGTAGAAACTGACAGAAATATATGTTAATGCAATTTGTGGCAAATTTGTTGTATATCTATATTAAATCACCAAATTCACTTTCAAAGTTGTCTGCAGCTTCATCACTCCAGAACATGGGATTGTTAATAAACTGAATATTGTAATTAGTCTTGGGATTATCACGAGAACATAAAATATATTTGAAACTTGGAAATTCTACTTGAAATATTACTGCATCATAAGCATTTCTAAACTCTTTCCAGAAAGTAGAGCCAATATTTCCTTTTGTTGATAAGGACTTATAAAACTTAACATTTAACATGTCAGAAAATGAAAAGATCCAAAATGTAATCTGCCTGGTAGAAATTTTAGAAAAAACTACGAATTCTCTTAAGAAAGTTCAGGTGTATTTTTTTTCCTACTGTTCTTAATAATTTATTTTGTATGTCTTTTAATATTCTAGTTTAAATCATATTTATGTAATATTTCTCCCTCATCGACTGATTATGACCTTAAGTGTAACCAAGTTTTTTTTTTTTTTTTTCTTCAGCATTGAATGCAGATATGTACTGTGAGCAGCAAGATAGGGGACAGAACATTACATGGAGTCAGAGACTTCTCAGTGTTTTTCAGTTTTTCTTTACGCATCTCTTTTTCCATGAAAACTTGATTGCTGTAGGCAATAAAGCAGATAATGCTTGCAAAACAATGAATGCCTTGTCTTGTAAATGGCTGTGACCTTCTAAATGCTAGTTCTGTTCCCTGATATTTGAAACAAATGGTAGGAACTGTAAGGAGATGATGTTGCAGAAGCATGTACTAGATAAAACAGAGATGGGATTCTCTATGAAACTCTGCTTACCCACAGTTAAAACTGGAAATATAATTTGTACTTATTTATATTTATATACTCTTATTCGCTTAAATATGTATTTATGTAGAGTTTGCATCAGGATATCTCATGACACTGAACTTTGGCAAACTTACTATTAGTAACTGATTAATTTAACCCACAATATATTCACTGAAAGACAAGTTTTGAATTCTTTCTCTTTCAAAGAATGTATTAGTTGCAGGAATCTTACAATCCTCAAATCTACAACCCCATGACATCTCCTCTTATTAGCACAACTGGATTGTATACATGGCTGTGCATGCAGGTGTGTGTGCACACACAGACAAAAACACAAACACACATGCAGCAGAAGCTCACTAAACATTAATATCAGGTGGTCACATTGCATGAGCAATCTATTAATTACAAAGCTCTCCTTGCTTATCTAGGTGAAACTTTATGGACAACTCCACCTGGGTGGCAAACTACACTGGCCAGTTGGATTTCATCCTCGTGGGATTCTTCAGTCAATCCAAGCACCCAGCTCTCCTTTGTGTGGTCATTTTTGTGATTTTCCTGATGGCCTTGTCTGGTAATAGCATCCTGATCCTTCTGATACATTCTAATGCCCATCTCCAAACTCCCATGTATTTTTTTATCAGTCAGTTGTCCCTCATGGATGTGATGTACATTTCTGTCACTGTGCCGAAGATGCTCATGGACCAGGTCATGGGTGTGAATGAGATTTCAGCCTCTGAATGTGGAATACAGATGTTTCTCTATTTGACTCTAGTAGGTTCAGAATTTTTCCTTCTGGCTGCCATGGCCTATGACCGCTATGTGGCCATCTGTCATCCACTCCGTTATTCTATTCTCATGAACCATAGAGTGTGTCACTTCTTGGTGTCTGGCTGCTGGTTCCTGGGATCAGTGGATGGCTTCATGCTCACACCAGTCACCATGACCTTCCCCTTCTGCAGATCCCGGGAGATCCATCACTTCTTCTGTGAAGTCCCTGCTGTAATGAAGCTTTCCTGCTCAGACACTTCCCTGTATGAGACACTCATGTACCTGTGCTGTGTCCTCATGCTCCTCATCCCTGTGACAGTCATTTCAAGCTCTTATTTATTCATCCTCCTCACCATCTGCAGGATGAATTCGGCAGAGGGCAGGAAGAAGGCTTTCACTACTTGTTCTTCCCACATGACTGTGGTCATCCTGTTCTTTGGAGCTGCAGTCTATACCTACATGCTCCCCAGTTCCTACCACACCCCTGAGAGGGATATGCTTGTATCTGTATTTTACACCATACTCACTCCTGTTCTTAACCCTTTAATCTATAGTCTTAGGAATAAGGATGTCACAGGGGCTCTAAAGAAAATGTTAAACATGGGATCTGTCACAATACTGTAAAGTAAGACATTTTTGTAGTAATGGTTTATTTTCCTTCACTGTACATCAGAAATGTATAGTCTCATGCCAATATTATTCTTCAGATTTTCGTGCCATGATGTATCATCCCATATTCATCCCTGAGAGAGTTGATAGGCAGTGCAGGGCCCTTCCAGTAGGAGGTGAGCATTCTCCCTCATGCTTTTCTTAAGCCTTGTACAACAATGTATCTTGCCCTAGAACTGGCCTTTCTTTAGGTCCAGAGCTAATGGTCACACAGCATGATATCTTACTCATGGAAATGATTTTATTAAACATTTCTTATATTACATTATAATTTTTAAAAAATAAGTGAAATTAGTTTAAAATCTGAGTAACGCATGGATCCTACCTGGAAGGAATTTGAACTATAAACGTAGTTCATGCAATAACTGTAATTGCTGTTACTCAGTCACTAAGCCATTTTTGACTCTTTGTGACCCCATGGACTGCAGCATGCCAGGCTCCTCTGTCTTCCACTATCTCCCAGAATTTGCTCAAATTCAGCATCTGGGTGTTTTCCAGTGAATCAGCTTTTCACATCAGGTGGCCAATGTATTGGAACTTCAGCTTTAGCATCAGTCTCTCCAAATAATATTCAGGATTGATTTTCTTTTAAGATTGATTGGTTTCCTCTCCTTGCTGTCCAAGGGCCTCTCAAGAATCTTCTCCAACACCACAGTTCAAAGACATAAATTCTTTGGTGCCTAGCCCTCTTTATAGTCCAACCCTCACATCCACACATGACTACTGGAAAAATCATAAGTTTGACTATATACACCTTTGTTGGTAAAGCGATGTCTCTGCTTTGTAAAACGTTGTTTAGGTTTGTCACAGCTTTCCTTCCAAAGAGCAAGCCTCTTTTAACTTCATGGCTGCAGTCACCATCTGTAGTGATTTTGAAGCCCAAGAAAATAAAATCTGTCACTGGTTTCACTATTTCCCTTTCTATTTGCCATGAAGTGATGGGAATGGATGCTATGACTTTAAGATTCTTTTCTTTTTTTATAATGTTGAGTTTCAAGTCAGCCTTTTCATTCTGTCCTTTCACTCTCATCAAGGTGCTCTTTAATTCCTCTTTTCTTTCTGTTATTAGAGTAGTATCATCTGCATATCTGAGGCTGCTGATATTTCTCCCAGGAATCTTGATTCCATCTTGTGATTCATCCATCTTAGCATTTCACATGATGTTCTCTGTATGTAAGTTAAATAAGCAGGGTGACAATATAAGCTTTGTTGTACTCCTTTCCCAATTTTGAACCAGTCCATTGTACTGTGTCTGGTTCTAACTATTGCTTGTTGACCCACAAACAGATTTCTCAGGAGACAGATAAGGTATTCTGGTACTTAATCTCTCTCTATTCACAAATGATAAGATATTGTATATTAAAATTTCTAAGAAATATAAGTAAATACTACTGAATTCTATTAGTTCAGGATAATATAAGACAAATATGCAAACACTGTATTTCTAAATGCCAGGTATTAACATTCTGAGACTGAAATTTAAAAAATAATTAATCAAAGAATAAAATATCAAGAATTTGGGGAGAAATTGAACAAAACTACTGTTAAGATTCATACCTGAAACATACAAAACTTTGTTGAAAAAATTTAGAAAGACCTAAATAAACAGAAATGCATCTCATATTCATAAATCAAGGATTTAATATTATTAAGATGGAAACACTGCTTAACTTAATTTACAGATTAAATACAATCTTTGTCAAAATTGCAGCTGGCTCTTCTATAGAAATTTGGAAGCTGATCCTAAAATTCATATAACATTGCAAAGTACTTTGAAAAGCCAAACCAATAAGCAGAATAATAAACTTGGAAAATTCCACTTCCCAATTATAAAAATTGCTACTAAGCTACAGATATCAAAAGAGCATTCCACTTGCATAAAGTGAAGTGAAAGTCACTCAGTCATGTCTGACTCTGCGACCCCATGGACTATACAGTCCATGGAATTCTCCAGGCCAGAATACTGTAGCTGTTAGCCTTTCCCTTCTCCAGGGAATCTTCCCAACCCAGTTGCCTAATATAGACATTTAGATCAATAGAGTAGGATTTTTTGTCCAGAAACAAATACACATTTATAGACAATTTATTTTCAATAGAAGTTTCAAGACAGCAGGGAAAAAATAGATGATTTAACAAAAAACACTGCAACAAGTAGATATCCATGTGAAAAAAAAAAAAAATGAAGTTGGTCCCCCAACCTACAACTTACAAGAAATTAATTGAAAATAAAGACCTAAATTAAATGACAAAAATATAAAGCCCTGGGGAAAAAAACATATGAGTAAATCTTCTTGACCTTTTGGCTTCTTAAATATGGTAATATGGTACTAAATGAACCAGATTTCAAAAGAAAAAAAATTAATTTAATCAACTTGAAAAACTAAGTCCCCCATAGAATGGAAGAAAGCCCCCCAGGCTCACCTGAGTTCCAGAAATTTGTCCAAGGACAACCATTTAAAGGTGTACCACTAATCAGAGTGAGGGAAAGAGTGATTGTATAAATAGGAGTGATTTTGTGAGTAAAGCAAGCCCCTTATTCACACAATGAATGAGATGAATCCAAGAGAGTGTGAGTGGGTAAACAAGAAAGAGAGTAAACAAAGAGGACAGATAGATGGAGAAAGAGAAATGGGATACCTGGGTGGGTGAAGGAAGAGACATAAGGAGAGCCAAAGAGGAGGAAAGAAGAATAAATACCAGGAAGAAAAGTTGAGAGATGAATGGAAGTACAGAACAAAAGAAGGACAAACGAGTGAACGGTTATTTGGATGGATGAAAGAAATGAAGGAAAAAGAAAAGAAGGAATGAGAGAGGGAGATTAGTATTTGAGAGAACAGATAATGGTAGGATAGAAAAATGGATTGAAAAATACATTAGGGAGGCATTGAATAAAAAATGCAAATTTCACCATTAATAGTGAATAGTCACCAGTGTTTACATCTTTACCTTGATACTTCTGCGGCACCCAGAGGAAATTTTGTTAGTAGGAGTCATAAATTATAAGCTCATTATAGAACTTCAACTCATTTCTGTAGGAAATCATTGCTCAAATATATCCTTCTAAGCCAGAAAAATATAGAAAATAAAATTTGACAAGCCAGTACCATTGCTGCAGTTGCAAAAAGAGACCAAAGGCTCAGCATTTTTCCTCCCACTGACATCTTGGCTCCACTCAGGAGACCAGTCTGAGTTTGGGGAAAGCTCCCTTTCTGAGTGAAAAGAAAAGCTTGGCAAAAGACCCATGGAGGCTGAAATGAAAGATGGATGCAAAGATATTTACTTGTAGGAGGCTCATTCAGACCATGTCCATTAAAACCTGGAGACAAAAATGTACACATTAAGGAGAGGTGAAAGAACCCCAGATTTCTTTGTCCATGTGGGGCTCCTTTAGAGATGCCATTCTCTCTGTATCAGGTGAACATTTATTAATCTTCTATTCAGACGTAAATGTCATCTCTATTATAAAGGAACTCCTTGCCTTTTGATTAGAAATGACCCTTCTATACCCACCTCTCCAACATGAGACCATCTCCAACAAGAGACCCTCATTACATTTTTGTCCACACATTTTTGCCCCCACCCATTTTGCCCCCATTTTTGCTTGCTATATGCCCTTTTACCCTCACTGGCCCAGGGAAGGGGTGGTTGACCTTTGGGGGATGCAGTTCACTTGGAATCTCTCCATTTGTCATCACTGTACACTTCATTTCCAGCCTTGTTGAACCACTTACAGTTTCTCCACCCTGTCATACATTCTTATCTTGGGATCTTTGCACATGCAGTCACTTCTGTCTGGATGTTTCTCCTCTTCTTTCCTTATCTGGGTAATTTCCTGATCATCCTTCAGGTCCTCACTTAGATGCCTGCTCCCCCAAGAACTCTCCCACACTAGGTCAAGGACTATTTCTGGTACCCACAATATCCAATGCTGAACATATCACAACCCTGGTTATCTTCTATACAAACATTTATTATTTATCCCCCTTTCCTCAAGATTGTGACCTCCATGAGGTCAGGGAATGGGACAATCTAGTTTATCTTTGTCCTGCCAGACCCCTAGCACCTAGCACATTGCCTGATCTGTGTAAAAACTAAAATCTTAATGAGTGAAGAACTAAAGAGCCTCTTGATGAAAATGAAAGAGGAGAGTGAAAAAGTTGGCTTAAAGCTCAACATTCAGAAAACTAAGATTATGGCATCCAGTCCCATCACTTCATGGGAAATAGATGGGGAAACAGTGAAAACAGTGGCTGACTTTATTTTTTTGGACTCCAAAATCACTGCAGATGGTGATTGCAGCCATGAAATTAAAAGACATTTACTCCTTGGAAGGAAAGTTATGACCAGCCTAGATAGCATATTAAAAAGCAGAGACATTACTTTGTAACAAAGGTCCACCTAGTCAAGGCTATGGTTTTTCCAGTAGTCACGTATGGATGTGAGAGTTGGACTATAAAGAAAGCTGAGCACCAAAGAATTGATGCTTTTGAACTGTGGTGCTGGAGAAGACTCTTGAGAGTCCCTTGGACTTCAAGGAGATCCAACCAGTCCATCCTAAAGGAGACCAGTTCTGGGTGTTCACTGGAAGGACAGATGTTGAAATGAAACCCCTATATCTTGGCTACCTGATGCGAAGAGCTGACTCATTTGAAAAGACTCTGATGGGAAAGATTGAGGGCAGGAGGAGAAGGCGACGACAGAGGATGAGATGGTTAGATGGCATCACCGACACAATGGACATGAGTTTGTATAAACTCTTGGAGCTGGTGATGGACAGGGAGGCCTGGCATGTTGCAGTTCATGGGGTCATAAACAGTTGGACACGACTGAGTGACTGAACTGAACTGAATGAGTGATAAGCCAAATGTGGCACATCTACCCAAGAGAATGTCATGCAGGCTTTCACAGAAGGAAACTCAGACATATGCCACAACATGGGTGAAACTTGCAGAAATTATACTAAATGAAATAGGCCAGTTACGAAATAACAAACGCAGGATAATTTTGCTTATATTACTTGCACAGAATAGTCAAATATTTAAAGACAGGAAGTAGAATGGTAGTTGTTAACACCTGGGGTAGATTGAAATGGAGAGCTATTTGTTAATGTGCATAGAATTTCAGTTTTGCAAATTCTAAAGACTGGTTGCACCACCTATGTATATACCTAACACTACTGTACTGTACACTTAAACATGGTTCTGATAAGTTTTGTATTTTGTTTGTTGTTTTAGTTGCTAAGTCATATCTAACTCTATGGGACCCCATGGACTGTAACCTGCCGGTCTCCTCTGTCCATGGGATTTCCCCTGGCAAGGTTACTGGAGTTTGTTGTCATTTACTTCTCCAGGGGATCATCTTGACCCAGGGATAGAACCCATGTCTCCTCCATTGACAGGCAGATTTTCTTTCTTTCTTTTCTTCTTCTTTTTTTTTTTTTTTTTTTTTTACCATTGAACCACCAGGGAAGCCTGACCTGTATTTTACTACAATTTAAAAAAATCAGCTCCCACCAAGGCTCTTCCTAGTGTAGACCCTGCTGATTTTCTCAAATCTCATCTCTTCTCTCTCCCTTGCTCTCTCTCTGATTCAGTCACAATGGCCTCATTGATAGTTATGTGATAAAGCAAGCACAGCAAGATATTATCGTGCATTTGATTATAATTATAATAAGTATTTCTTATTTATTTTGTTTTAAGTAAGTTAGAATGCATTTATTATTATATTTGGCTAGTAATGTAGATCTGCATTACAAATTTTTGCTGTTTTTGGACTATCAGTATGCTTTGGCAATTAGAAGCCCATACATTATATAAGTTGTCCCTCTGCCTCAGTTGTACTCACAAAACCTATGTAATATTGCTCTATGTTGCCCCTGCTCTCAGGAGTGTCACAGTCTTCCAAGAGATATCCTTTAGACGTCAGTTCCTCCTCTTGGCCTTGGATGAATCCTGGGACCTGGTGTTATATTTCTCTTTGGAGTGAAAGTACAGTCTTGTAGACTTTCCTTTCTTTTATTGTTGTGCTATGTCATGTAGGACCTGGGCTTCCGGGAACAAAGATTTATCCTCATGTGCTGAAAGTCTTCCCTGACAGAGGCCAGCCTGTTATGCATCTCCATAACAGTTGCAGCCACCAGAAAAGGAAGCTTTCAGCTCAGAGGCGTCAAATTATCCATCTTCCCTTTTCTTTAAAAGAAAATTTTTTTTTAAGTTTTAATAGTATGAAAACACATTTACATGAGACTTGGAAAATACAGAACAAAGTTACATATAGTTCCACAAGTGTAATGTGACATTTACAAAGAAGGATCTTTGACTAAGCCATCAAAAGCCTCAAAAAGTTAGAAGACTGAAAAAAATCACAGAGTGTAATTGCATAGAAAGTGAAGTCGCTCAGTTGTGTCCGACTCTTTGCGACCTGTGGACTGTAACCCACCAAGCTCCTCCATCCATGGGATTCTCCAGGCAAGAATACTGGAGTGGGTTGCCATTTCAAGAAAGCATTTAAATGAGAAATTAATAAAGATACTTTAAAAACCCTATGTGTTTGGAAATTAAATGTCCACTTTTAAGTGATAGGCATATCTAAGTAGTCATAATAAGGAAAATTAGAAAATATTTTTTAACTGAATTGCTTTTAAAGTTTTCTAGGAGATGAAGTTCAAAATGCCAGATAAAAGCCCTTTAGCTCCTGGTTATGGCATGGGTACATGGGGTGACCTCAGCTCAGTGACTGTTTACCCACTAAGATTGGAAGCATTCTGAGATGTGGTACAGCTGTGCTCATGCATGGCCATGCATTATCAGTTTGGTGACATCCATTCCTGGACCTTTCAAACCCCTCTTCTCAAGCTTTATCTTTTAGACTCCCGTCAGGAGAATTTCAGGCTCTCGTTCACCTTCACTGAGCATAGCTCAAGGCATTGGAAAAGAACACAGCCATCCCCAGGGCTATAGCTGGGTGGACTCAGGGCAACTGCTGCTTTAGGACACATTGGCAACAAGACAAACGTATTTGTGGTTACTAAAGGCAAAGAATTTGTGGGAGGAGATTGAGGATGAAGGTTGTCAAGAAATAAAAACATAAGGAAGAAAATGGCAGAGGAGTAGGTGGACATGGAATATATCTCTCCATGGATATATCAGGAATACACCTTCAGACACAGCAGTGATTGCAGACCACCAGCTGAGAGCAGGCAGGAGTACCTGACCACCAGAAAAGAATATATAGAACCATGCAAAACTTGCTAGGATGAAGGAACAAGGAGGAAAAACAGGAGAGTTAGTAAGACTGGACTTGCCCTCAGTGAGTGGGGGAACTGAAGCAGGGGTCCAATCTCAGGGTATTTATTTGTGACTTAGGAGAAACATTTGAGGCTGAGTGGAACAGCTGATCTGTGACAGCCTAAATGGAATGATAATCACATAGACATTCCTTTCTGCAGCCATTCGTACCCCAGACAGGGTTGCAGTTCCCCTAGAAGGCACAGTGGCTGGGAGCTGAAGTGTAGGGATTGTGGACCAATCCCAGGGCAAAGCCTGCTGTTGACTGCAGGGAGACAGCCAGAGGGGACATGAGGGAGGAGACTGGTGAGAAATGCCTGTGGAGAAAAGTCAGGCAGCCATGGCAGCAAGCGGATACTGCTGAGTCATGAATAGGGGATGAAGCCATCATGGTAGCCTCTCTCTCCTCACACACTAAGACCAACACCAGCACGTGAACAATGGAGATGCTGGCCTTTCAAGTGCTTGAGGCGGGGGAACAACAGAGAAGGGTCCCAGCCAGAGGAGCCCTTCATGTGCCTGATGCACCAAGCAACAGAGAAGGATGTCAGGCAGGGGAGACCTCTAAGTGCATGAATGGGTGGAGCAACAGAGAAGGACTAGCCAAAGAGGCCTTCTGATTGCCAGCTGCCAGAGGCTGGAAAAAGACTCTGATAGAGCCATAGCTGCAGCTGAGGCAGTCTGTGTCCCTGCACACTTGGCACTGTCAAGAGCTGCGCCACTTTCACACTCAACCCTCACTGGGGCAGAACTGCCACAGGCTAGAAAAAGTCCTGCATCTGTGCATGTGGGTTGCTTCAGTGGTGACTAAGTCTTTGTGACCCTGTGAACTGTGGCCTGCCAGGCTTCTCTGTCTGGGGGTTCTTCAGGCAAGTGGAGTGGGTTGTCACTCTTCTAGAACAGCATATTTTCTGCTGCCCTAGCCACCAGCTCCCCTGAATACCCGGTGCTGCCAAGGGCCCTGTGACCCAAGCAGCTGTACCACGTCCACGGCTGGCACTCAGTGGGGCAAACCCAAGTCCTCCTGGGCACCTCAGGAGCAAACTCCTGTGGACAACTCACATGCAGAGGTGGAGATAAAGCCACTATTGAAACCCAGGGACAGTGTGGCTAAGGAAGAAGACCCAAAACCTTGTCATCAGCTGGGCAAGCTGTAGATTAAATCTACACCATCAACTAGGCAGACTCTGTGTCTATGGAATATATTAAAAAAACATTGAGAGTTCTCAAAAAGAAAACAAAAACAAAAAGATGCACCCACTAGTTCTGACAGCTCTGGATATTGGAGGCAAAAACACTCCAGTGTAGGACCAGATTAGAGTCTGAGCTGCCCCCATAGCAGGTACAGAGACCAGCAGTGTTGGAATGCATCTAGGGAGGCAAGGTGGACTGTGACTCCCAGCGAGGGAAAGTACACTGGTAGGAGAGACTCTCAAGAGAAGCATTTATTATTCTTATATTTTGGCTTTTACTGTAGTTTCTTCTGGATTTATTATTAATTTTCCCCCCTTCCCCACCCCCTTTGTTGTTGTAGTTGTGGATTTAACTAATACTATCAAATCTATTTACACTTTTGAGAATTTTCTTAAAAATCACACATTTTATTTGTTATATGCTTCTGCCTCAATGTTGGCCTTTTGTGGTTTTCTGGGGTTTTCCTTTTTCTATTCATTTTTCTGTCTTCTTTCTTTTTTTCCCCTTTCTTCTAATTTTAATTAAAATTTTAAAATTTATTATTATTTTTCTACATTTATTCCTTTGTTTGCCTTTCCCACTGTTCTTTTCCTTTTGCGGTTAATCTTTAATATACATAAATCTTCTCAATCTACCTCTAATTAACTTGCATTTCTATTCTTTCTTTTTCTCACCATATTTGTTCTGTTTTTTGTTGATTTATTCCCCAGGTAGCACTTTTCTGTAGTTTTGTTTTCCAGTTTATACTGTAGTTTTGTTCTTAACTGGTGGATTTCATTTTTGGTTTCCTTCGTTTGTGGGGTCAATCTATTATGCTTAATTTTTTTGGACAGTTTTGGTTCTGCTTATGGGTGTATATGTATGTGTTTATTCCATTATTTTAGTTATTATTTACCTGATTTTGTAATTGCCATTTGCCTGGGGTGCTTGTTTTCTTCCTCTTTTTTTGTGTATTTATTTTCATCCCATTTAATGCCATAACAAACCACATGTGGAATCTCTGTTTCCAGCCAGAGATCAAGCCCTGAGCCTTTGGAGTGGGAGTGCTGACTCTAAGACCCTAGACTACCTGAGGACCCCTAACCCTAGGGATTAGCAAATAACGAGAATTCCACAAAGGCAACTACTTGTACACAAGGCCTATCATCACCCAACTACCAGTAGCACACTTTGCACCCTCACCCAAACAACAAACAAGACAAAAATACAAACCCAATCATCAGCAGACAGGATTACCACCTCTCTCAGCCCTGCCCATCAGAGGAGAGAAAAAAAAAAAAAACCTTACCTCCACCCACCATAATACAAGCAAAAATCACACCCTACACAAAGCTTACACAACTGGACCAAACTAATGAGGCCAGAAACCAAGGAAGAAAAAATTCAACCTTGACGTGTGGGAAAAGGAAACCTCAAACACAGTAAGTTAAAAAAAATTAAAGGCAGAGAAATACTGCACAAATGAAGGAACAACCTAAAAACACACAAGTGCAAATAAATGAAGAGAAAATAGGCAAACTACCTGAAAAAGAATTCAGAATAATGATAGTAAAGATGATCCAAAACCTTGAAAATAGAATGTAGAAAATGAAAGAATCAATGAACAAGGCGTAGAAGAATTAAAGAATAAACATACAGGGACAAGCAACACAATTACTGAAATTAAAAATACTCTAGAAGGAATCAATAGCACAATATCTGAAGCAGAAAAATGGATCAGTGAGCTGGAAAGTAAAATGGTGGAAATAACTGCTGAAGAGCAGAATAAAGGAAAAAGAATGAAAAGAATTGAGAATAGTCCCAGAGACCTCTGGGACAATATTAAATGCACCAACATTCAAATTATAGGGGTCCCAGAAGAAAAAGAGAAAAAGAAAGTGTATGAGAAAATTTTTGAAGAGATTGCAGTTGAAAATTCCCTCAACATTGGAAAGGAAATAGTCAATCAAGTCCATGAAGTGCAAAGAGTCCCATATATGACAAAAGAAAGAAGAAACATGCCAAAACACATACTAATCAAACTAACAAATATTTAGCACAAAGAAAGAATATTGAAAGCAGCAAGAGAAAAGCAACAAGTAACATACGAGGGAAACCCCTATGTTTAACAGCTGATCTTTCAGCAGAAACTCTGAAGGCCAGAAGGGAATGGCAGGATGTATTTAAAATACTGAAAGAGAAAAACCTACAACCAAGAGTATTCTGCCTAGCAGGCATCTCATTCAAAATTGATGGTGAAATCAAGCTTTACAGACAAACAAAAGTTAAGAAAATTTACTACCGCCAAACCAGCTTTACAACAAATGTCAAGGGACTTATATATTCAGGAAATACAAGAGAAGGAAAAGATCTACAAAAACAAATCCCAAACAATTAAGAAAATGGCAATAGGAGCATATATATCAATAATTACTTTAAATATAAATGGATTAAATCTTCAATCAAAAGACATAGACTGGTCTAATGGATACAACAACAAGACCCATATATATGCTGTCTACAAGAAACCCACTTCAGACCTAAAGACATGTATAGACTGAAAATGAGAGGATGAAAAAATATTTCATGGAAGTGAAAGTCAAAAGAAAGCTGGAGTAGCAATCCTCATATCAGACAAAATAGACCTTAAAATAAAGAATGCTACAAGAGATAAGGAAGGACGCTATGTAATGATCAAGGGGTCAATCCACGAGGAAGACATAACAATTGTAAAATCTATGCACCCAACATAGGGGTAACTCGATAGATAAGGCAAACACTAACAGACATAAATTGAGAAATTCACAGTAACACAATGGTAGTAGGAGACTTTAACACCCCATTTGTACCAAAGGAAAGATCATCAAAACAGAAAATTAATAAGGAAGTACAAGTCTTAAATGACACATTAGACCAGATGGATCTCATTGATATCTTCAGGACATTCCATCCAAATGCAGAATACATCTTTTCTCAAGTGCACATGGAACATTCTCCAGGATAGACTACAAATCAACTTTCAGTAAATTTAAGAAGATTGATATCATATCAAGCATCTTTCCTAATGACAACGCTATGAGACTAGATATCAGCTACAACAAAAAGACTAAAAAACACAAACACATGGAGATTAAACAATACATTTCTAAATAACCAACAGGTTACTGAAGAAATAAAAAGTGAAATTAAGAAAATTTCCAGAAACAAATGACAGTGAAAACACAACAACTCAAAACCTATGGGATGTAGCAAAAGCAGTTCTAAGAGGGAAGTTTAGTAATACAATCCTACCTCAAGAAATAAGAAAAAACATTGAATAGACAACCTAACTTTACACCTAAAACAGCTGGAAAAAGAAGAAAGAAAACCCAAAGTTAGCAGAAGGAAAGAAATAAAGATCAGAGCAGAAAAAAAATGAAAAAAATGAAAAAAAATAGCAAAGATTAATAAAACTAAAAGCTGGTTCTTTGAGAATATAAACAAAATTGACAAGTCTTTTTAGCCAGACTCATCAAGAAAAAATGAGAAAAGAAATCAAATCAAAAAAATTATAAATGAAAAATAATATAAATTATAATATAAAATAATATAAATGGAAAAGGAAAGCTTACAACAGACCATGCAGAAATACAAAGGAGTATAAGAGGCTACTATGAGCAACTGTATGGCAATAAAATGGATAATCTGGAAGAAGTGGACAGATTCTTAGAAAATTTCAGTCTTCCAAGACTGAACCAGGAAGAAATAGAAATTATGAACAACTCAGTTACAACCATGAAATCAAAACTGATCAAAAATCTACTTAAAAACAAAAGCCCAGGACCAGATGGCTTCACAGGTGAATTCTATCAAACATTTAGAGAAGAGCTAATGTCTATCCTTCTAAAGCTCTTTTAAAAAGTTGCAGAGGAAGGAATACTACCAAACTCATTCTATGAGGCCATCATTACCCTGATACCAAAATCAGAAAAAGACAACACAAACAAGAAAACTACAGGTCAATATCACTGATGAACATAGATGCAAAAATCCTCAACAAAATTCTAGCAAACAAAAATTCAACAGCACAATAAAAAGCTCATACACCATGATCAAGTTGGGTTTATTTCAGGGATGCAAGTATTCAATATACAGAAAATCAATGTGATATGCCATATTAACATATTGAAAGATAAAAGTCATATGAAAATCATAATAGATGAAGAAAAAGCCTTTGACTCATAAAAAGAGCTTTTATGATAAAAACTCTTCAAAAAATGGGCATAGAAGGAACCTACCTCAACATATCATATATAGACTTTACTCCTTGGGAGAAAAGATATGACCAATCTAGACAGCATATTAAAAAGCAGAGATATTACTTTGCCAACAAAGGTCCATCTTGTCAAGGGTATGGTTTTTCCAGTAGTCATGTATGGATGTGAGTTGGACTATATAGAAAGCTGAGCAAAGAATTGATGCTTTTGAACTGTGATGTTGGAGAAGACTCTTGAGAGTCCTTTGGACTGCAAGGAGATCCAGTCAGTCCATCCTAAAGGAAGTAAGTCCTGAATACTCTTTGGAAGGACTGATGTTGAAGCTGAAACTCCAATACTTTGGCCACCTGATGCAAAGAAATAACTCACTGGAAAAGACCCTGATGCTAGGAAAGATTGAAGGTAGGAGGAGAAGGGGACAACAGAGGATGAGATGGTTGGATGACATTGCTGACTGGATGGACATGAGTGAGTAAGCTCTGGGAGTTTGTGATGGACAGGGAAGCCTGCTGTGCTGCAATCCATGGGGTTGCAAAGAGTTGGACTTGACTGAGTAACTGAACTGAACTGCTATATGATAAGCCTGCAGCAATCAGTATTCTCAATGGTTAAAAACTGAAAGCATTCTCTCTAAGATCAGGAATAAGACGAATGTGTCCACTCTCACCACTATTATTAACACAGTTTTGGAAGTCCTAGCTATGGGAATCAGATAAGCAAATAAAAGGAATCCAGATTGGAAAAGAAGAATTAAAGCTCTCCCTGTTTGCAGATGACATGAAACTATACATAGAAAACCCTAAGGATACTATCAGAAAATTACTACAGCTAATCAGTGAATTTAGCAAATTCGTGGGATACAAAATCAATACACAGAAATCATTTGTATTCCTATATATTAACAATGAAACAGTATGGTACTGGGAGAAAAATAGAATATAGATCAACGGAAAAAGAGCCCAGAAATAAACCCACACACCTATAGGTATCTTATTTTTGAAAAGGAGGCATGAATATACAATGGGGCAAAGATAGCCCCTTCTATATGTGGTGCTGGGAAAACTGTACGACTACATGTAAAAGAATGAATTTAGAACACTTCCTAATACCATACACAAAGATAAACTCAAAATGGATTAAAGACCTAAATGTAAGACCAGATACTATAAAACTATTAGGGGAAAACATAGGCAGAACACTCATCAAAGCAAGACTCTCTATGACCCACCTCCTCAAGTAATGGAAATAAAAACAAAAATAAACAAGTGGGACTTAATTAAACTTAAAAGCTTTTGGACAGCAAAGGAAACTAGAAGCAAGGTGAAAAGACAACCTTCATGATGGGAGAAAACAGAAAATGAAGCAACTGACATATATACAAAATATACAACCAGCTCGTACCACTCCATACCAGAAAAACAGACTACCCAATCCAAAAGTGGAAAAAAGACAGACATTTCACCAAAGAATACATACAGTTGGCTAACAAACATGAAAACATGCTCAACATTGCTCATTATTAAAGCAGTGCTAGAAGAACTGTAAAGATGGCGGAGGAATAGGACGGGAAGACCACTTTCTCCCTCACAAATTCCTCAAAAGAACATTTCAATGCTGAGCAAACTCCACAAAACAACTTCTGTAGGCTGGCAGAGGACATCAGGCAACCAGAAAAGCAGACCATTGTCTTCAAAAACAGGTAGGAAAAAATATAAAAGACAAAAAAGGAGACAAAGGAAGTGGGGAGGGAGCTCCATCCCGGGAAGGGAATTTTAAGAAGAGAGGTTTCCAAACACCAGGAAACACTCTCCCTGCCGAGTCTGTGGCGAGCCTTGGAAACACAGAGGGCAACATAACAGGAAGGGAAAAATAAAGAAACAATTAAAGCCAACAGATTATAAGCCCAACAGTAACTCCCCCAGCGGAAAAGCAGCACAGACGCCTGCACCCGCCACAAGCTAGTGGGGGCAGGGCAGGGAAGCGCGGGAGGCGCGGGCTGCAGTGCTTTGTAAGAATCGGGCAGGAACACCCCACGCACAACCAGAACGATCTAACTGGGGCTAGCAAACCAGACTGTGGGATAGCTACCACGCGAAAAGCTCGAACATGAGACACCGCCAGGACCGAGCACAGAACAAAGGACAGAACGGAATAAGCCAGCTGCGGACCAGCCCCTGCCGGGGACAGGAAGCCAGAGCTGTAAGGACTGGAAAGGGGCAATTGCAGACCCGGAGAGACTTTACTTACCTAACTGCAAGCAGGCTCCTTTGCTAAGACTTCTGGGGGTGCTGGGCAGTCACCATCTGCCTCACGGGGGGCGCCAGCGGTCCACCCAGAACACTGAGCAGCAGCGGCAGAAAAGGTGACAAGTTGCGGCGATTGCGCTCGCCAAACTCCTGAGATACTCGGACCTGGGAAGGGCACAAAGCGCAGTCCCAGCCGAATCTGTGCCTCTGAGGGCTGCCTGAGCGCCAAACCTGAGCGGCTTGGACCGGGGAAGTGCATGCAGCCTAGGGCCGGCCCCACACGGTTCCCTGCTGAACATCGTAGAGCCTGAGCGGTTTGTGCGCCGCGAGATGGGACAGGTCAAGCGGGGCTGAGACACTGTGTGCACACAACAGTGCTATTTGTTTGCAGCATCCCCCCTCCCCACAGTGCAACTGAACTAGTGAGCCTAAAAAACCAGCAAACAGAAGAAGTTAAACAGAGGGAACCGCCTTGGAAGTGATCCCACACGGCCCACAACATCAGAGAAGGACCAGATATATTTTTACTATTTTTAAAATCATTCCTTTTTTGTTCTGTTTTTCTAACTTTTTTTAATTGTTAAGTTTTCTATTTCTCCTCTAATTTTTATTTTTATAACCTACTATTACTATTTTTTAAAAAAAGACTTTTTTTTTTTTTTTTTAAAGGCAAACACCATATATAGTCTTTGGATGGTTGATGGTGGGTTTTTTTTTTTTTTAAATAATTCTTGTTTTTTTTTTTCTTTTTTTCCCCTCTCTTCCTTTTTCCTTCTGCTTCTTTTCTTTAATATTGTATTTTTGAAAATCCAACCTCTACTCTAGATTTTTAATCTTCGCTCTTAGGTTTTTGTTGTCAATTTTGTACACTTAAAAACCCAAACTTCACTACCCAAGTTTACCTGAGAGCGAGATTACGGGCTTGACCACTCTCTCCTCCTCTGGACTCTCCTTTTTCTCCACCAGGTGGCCTCTGTCTCTTTTCTCCCCCATCTCTTCTCTATCCAACTCTGTGAATCTCTGTGTGTTCCAGAGGGTGGAGAACACCTAAGGAACTGGTTACTGGCAGGATTTGTCTCTCTCCTTCTCATTCCTCTCTCTTATCCTCCTGGCCACCTCTGTCTACTTCCTCCCTCTCCTCTTGCCCGTATAACTCCATAAATACCTCTGAGCGGTCCAGACTATAGAGCGCACATAAGGAAGTGACTACTGGCTAGCTTGCTCTCTCCTCTTTTGATCTCACTGCATCTCATTCCAGTTACCTCTAACTACCCCCTCCATCTTCTCTTCTCCTTGTAACTCAGTGAACCTCTCTGAGTGTCCCTCAATGTGGAGAAACTTTTCATCTTTAACCTAGAAGTTTTATCATTGGTGCTGTATTGATGGAGAAGTCTAGAGGCTACTGTAAAAATAAAACTGAAAACCAGAAGCAGGAGGCTTAAATCCAAAGCCTGAAAACATTAGAGAACTCTTGAATTCAGGGAACATTAAGCAATAGGAGCTCATCAAATGCCTTCATACCTACACCGAAACCAAGCTCCACCCAAGGGCCAACAAGTTCCAAAACAAGACATACCACGCAAACTCTCCAGCAACACAGGAACACACCCCTGAGCTTCAATATACAGGCAGCTCAAAATTATTCCAAAACCTTTGATGTCTCATAACCCATTAATGGTCACTCCATTGCGCTCCAGAGAGAAGAAACCCAGCTCCACCCACCAGAACTCCAACACAAGCCTCCCTAACAAGGAAACCTTGACAAGCCACTGATAGAACCCCACTCACAGTGAGGAAGCTCCATAATAAAGAGAACTCCACAAATTACCAGAATATAAAAAGGCCACCCCAAACGCAGCAATATAACCAAGATGAAGAGACAGAGGAATACTCAGCAGGTAAAGGAACAGGAGAGTTGCCCACCAAACCAAACAAAAGAGGAAGAAGTAGGGAATCTACCTGAGAAGGAATTCCGAATATTGATAGTGAAAATGATCCAAAATCTTGAAATCAAAATGGAATCACAGATAAATAGCCTAGAGACAAGGATTGAGAAGATGCAAGAAAGGTTTAACAAGGACCTAGAAGAAATAAAAAAGAGTCAAAATATAATGAATAATGCAATAAATGAGATCAGAAACACTCTGGAGGCAAGTGAAATAGAAGATAGAATGGTAGAAATAAATGAATCAGAGAGGAAACAAGAAAAACGAATTAAAAGAAATGAGGACAATCTCAGAGACCTCCAGGACAATATGAAACGCTCCAACATTCGAATTATAGGAGTCCCAGAAGAAGAAGACAGAAAGAAAGATCATGAGAAAATCCTTGAGGAGATAATAGTTGAAAACTTCCCTAAAATGGGGAAGGAAATAATCACCCAAGTCCAAGAAACACAGAGGGTTCCAAATAGGATAAACCCAAGGCAAAACACCCCAAGACACATATTAATCAAATTAACAAAGATCAAACACAAAGAACAAATATTAAAAGCAGCAAGGGAAAAACAACAAATAACACACAAAGGGATTCCCATAAGGATAACAGCTGATCTTTCAATAGAAACTCTTCAGGCCAGGAGGGAATGGCAAGACATACTTAAAGTGATGAAAGACAATAACCTACAGCCCAGATTACTGTACCCAGCAAGGATCTCATTCAGATTTGAAGGAGAAATCAAAAGCTCTACAGACAAGCAAAAGCTGAGAGAATTCAGCACCACCAAACCAGCTCTCCAACAAATTCTAAAGGATATTCTCTAGACAGGAAACACAAAAAGGGTGTATAAACCCGAACCCAAAACAATAAAGTAAATGGTAACGGGACCGTACTTATCAATAATTACCTTAAATGTAAATGGGTTGAACACCCCAACCAAAAGGCAAAGACTGGCCGAATGGATACAAAAACAAGACCCCTCTATATGCTGCTTACAAGAGACCCACCTCAAAACAAGGGACACATACAGACTGAAAGTGAAGGGCTGGAAAAAGATATACCATGCAAATAGAGACCAAAAGAAAGCAGGAGTGGCAATACTCATATCCGATAAAATAGACTTTAAAACAAAGGCTGTGAAAAGAGACAAAGAAGGCCACTACATAATGATCAAAGGATCAATCCAAGAAGAAGATATAACAATTATAAATATATATGCACCCAATATAGGAGCACCACAATATGTAAGACAAATGCTAACAAGTATGAAAAGGGAAATCAACAATAACACAATAATAGTGGGAGATGTTAATACCCCACTCACACCTATGGACAGATCAACTAAACAGAAAATTAACAAAGAAACGCAAACTTTAAATGATACATTAGACCAGTTAGACCTAATTGATATCTATAGGACATTTCACCCCAAAACAATGAATTTCACCTTTTTTTCAAGTGCTCATGGCCTTCTCCAGGATAGATCACATCCTGGGCCATAAATCTAAACTTGATAAATTCAAAAAAATCAAAATCATTCCAAGCATCTTTTCTGACCATAATGCATTAAGATTAGATCTCAATTACAGGAGAAAAACTATTAAAAATTCCAACATATGGAGGTTGAACAACACACTTCTGAATAACCAACAAATCACAGAAGAAATCAAAAAAGAAATCAAAATATGCATAGAAACTAATGAAAATGAAAACACAACCCAAAACCTGTGGGACACTATAAAAGCAGTGCTAAGAGGAAAGTTCATAGCAATACAGGCATACCTCAAGAATCAAGAAAAAAGCCAAATAAATAACCTAACTCTACACCTAAAGCAATAGAAAAGGAAGAATTGGAGAACCCCAGAGTTAGTAGAAGGAAAGAAATCTTAAAAATTAGGGCAGAAATAAATGCAAAAGAAACAAAAGAGACCATAGCAAAAATCAACAAAGCCAAAAGCTGGTTCTTTGAAAGGATAAATAAAATTGACAAACCATTAGCCAGACTCATCAAGAAGCAAAGAGAGAAAAATCAAATCAATAAAATTAGAAATGAAAATGGAGAGATCACAACAGACAACACAGAAATACAAAGGATCATAAGAGACTACTATCAGCAGTTGTATGCCAATAAAATGGACAACGTGGAAGAAATGGACAAATTCTTAGAAAAGTACAATTTTCCAAAACTGAACCAGGAAGAAATAGAAAATCTTAACAGACCCATCACAAGCACGGAAATTGAAACTGTAATCAGAAATCTTCCAGCAAACAAAAGCCCAGGTCCAGACGGCTTCACAGCTGAATTCTACCAAAAATTTCGAGAAGAGCTAACACCTATCCTACTCAAACTCTTCCAGAAAATTGCAGAGGAAGGGAAACTTCCAAACTCATTCTATGAGGCCACCATCACCCTAATACCAAAACCTGACAAAGATGTCAAAAAAAGGAAAACTACAGGCCAATATCATTGATGAACATAGATGCAAAAATCCTCAACAAAATTCTAGCAATCAGAATCCAACAACACATTAAAAAGATTATACACCATGACCAAGTGGGCTTTATCCCAGGATGCAAGGATTCTTCAATATCCGCAAATCAATCAATGTAATTCACCACATTAACAAATTGAAAAATAAAAACCATATGATTATCTCAATAGATGCAGAGAAGGCCTTTGACAAAATTCAACATCCATTTATGATAAAAACTCTCCAGAAAGCAGGAATAGAAGGAACATACCTCAACATAATAAAAGCTATATATGACAAACCCACAGCAAACATTATCCTCAATGGTGAAAAATTGAAAGCATTTCCCCTAAAGTCAGGAACAAGACAAGGGTGTCCACTTTCACCGCTACTATTCAACATAGTTCTGGAAATTTTGGCCACAGCAATCAGAGCACAAAAAGAAATAAAAGGAATCCAAATTGGGAAAGAAGAAGTAAAACTTTCACTGTTTGCAGATGACATGATCCTCTACATAGAAAACCCTAAAGACTCCACCAGAAAATTACTGGAGCTAATCAATGAATACAGTAAAGTTGCAGGATATAAAATCAACACACAGAAATCCCTTGCATTCCTATACACGAATAATGAGAAAGTAGAAAAAGAAATTAAGGAAACAATTCCATTCACCATTGCAACGAAAAGAATAAAATACTTAGGAATATATCTACCTAAAGAAACTAAAGACCTATACATAGAAAACTATAAAACACTGATGAAAGAAATCAAAGAGGACACTAATAGATGGAGAAATATATCATGTTCATGGATAGGAAGAATCAATATAGTGAAAATGAGGATACTACCCAAAGCAATTTACAAATTCAGTGCAATCCCTATAAAGCTACCAGCCACATTTTTCACAGAACTAGAACAAATAATTTCAAGATTTGTATGGAAATACAAAAAACCTCGAATAGCCAAAGCAATCTTGAGAAAGAAGAATGGAACTGGAGGAATCAACTTGCTTGACTTCAGGCTCTACTACAAAGCCACAGTCATCAAAACAGTATGGTACTGGCACAAAGACAGACACATAGATCAATGGAACAAAATAGAAAGCCCAGAGATAAATCCACACACATATGGACACCTTATCTTTGACAAAGGAGGCAAGAATATACAATGGAGTAAAGACAATCTCTTTAACAAGTGGTGCTGGGAAAACTGGTTAAATACTTGTAAAAGAATGAAACTAGATCACTTTCTAACACCGCACACAAAAATAAACTCAAAATGGATTAAAGATCTAAATGTAAGACCAGAAACTATAAAACTCCTAGAGGAGAACATAGGCAAAACACTCTCAGACATAAATCACAGCAGGATCCTCTATGATCCACCTCCCAGAATTCTGGAAATAAAAGCAAAAATAAGCAAATGGGATCTAATTAAAATTAAAAGCTTCTGCACAACAAAGGAAAATATAAGCAAGGTGAAAAGACAGCCTTCTGAATGGGAGAAAATAATAGCAAATGAAGCAACTGACAAACAACTAATCTCAAAAATATACAAGCAACTTATGCAGCTCAATTCCACAAAAATAAACGACCCAATCAAAAAATGGGCCAAAGAACTAAATAGACATTTCTCCAAAGAAGACATACGAATGGCTAACAAACACATGAAAAGATGCTCAACATCACTCATTATTAGAGAAATGCAAATCAAAACCACAATGAGGTACCACGTCGCACCAGTCAGAATGTCTGCGATCCAAAAATCTGCAAGCAATAAATGCTGGAGAGGGTGTGGAGAAAAGGGAACCCTCCTACACTGTTGGTGGGAATGCAAACTAGTACAGCCACTATGGAGAACAGTGTGGAGATTCCTTAAAAAATTGCAAATAGAACTACCTTATGACCCAGCAATCCCACTGCTGGGCATACACACTGAGGAAACCAGAACTGAAAGAGACACATGTACCCAATGTTCATCGCAGCACTGTTTATAATAGCCAGGACATGGAAACAACCTAGATGTCCATCAGCAGATGAATGGATAAGAAAGCTGTGGTACATATACACAATGGAGTATTACTCAGCCGTTAAAAAGAATTCATTTGAATCAGTTCTGATGAGATGGATGAAACTGGAGCCGATTATACAGAGTGAAGTAAGCCAGAAAGAAAAACACCAATACAGTATACTAACACATATATATGGAATTTAGAAAGATGTCAATGACGACCCTGTATGCAAGACAGCAAAAAAGACACAGATGTGTATAGTGGACTTTTGGACTCAGAGGGAGAGGAAGAGGGTGGGATGATTTGGGAGAATGGCATTCTAACATGTATACTATCATGTAAGAATCGAATCGCCAGTCTATATCTGACGCAGGATGCAGCATGCTTGGGGCTGGTGCATGGGAATGACCCAGAGAGATGTTATGGAGAGGGAGGTGGGAGGGGGGTTCATGTTTGGGAACGCATGTAAGAAAGATTTTAAAATAAAAAATAAAATTAAAAAAAATAAAGCAGTGCTAATCAAAACTGGAATGAGATCACCTCACATCTGTCAGTGTGGCCATCATTAAAAAGTCTACAAATAATGATAGAGAGGATGTGCAGAAAAAGGAACCCTCTTTCACTGTTGGTGGAAATGTAAACTGATTCAGCCACTACAGAAGATAGTATGGAGATTCCTTAAATAACTAGGAACAAAACCACCATATGACCCAGCAATCCCATTACTATGCATATACCCTGAGGAAGCCAAGATTGAAAAGGACACATGTACCGCAATGTTCTTTGCAGCATTGTTTACAATAGAACATGGAAACAGCCTGGACGTCTATCGATAGATGTAGGGATAAAGAAACTGTGGTACATATACACAATAGAATATTCCTCAGCCATAAAAAGGAATGCATTTCATTTGAGTCAGCTCTAACGAGATGGATGAATCTCGAGCCTATTATACACAGTGAAGTAATACAGAAAGAGAAAGATAAATATTGTATATTAATGCATATATATGGAATCTAGAAAGATGGTACTAATGAATTTATTTATTTGCAGGGCAACAGTGAAGAAACAGACATAGGGAACAGACTTATGGACACGGGTGGGGGGAGGATAGGGTGGGATGTATGGAGAGAGTAACATGGAAACATGTGTTACCATATGTAAATTAGATAACCATAATTTTCTGTATGACTCAGGGAACTCAAACAGGGGCTCTGTATCAACCTAGAGGAGTGGGATGTGGGGGGAGATGGGAGGGAGGTTCAAGTGGCAGGGAACATATATACACTTATGGCTGATTCATGTTGATGTTTGACAGAAAATCCTGTTAATTTCTGTAAAGCAATCATTCTTCAATTAAAAAAATACATTCAGTTCTAAGATAAACATAAAAGAAGTAATGTACATGAAGGCCATACTTAACACTGAAAGTTAAGGATTATCATAATAAAAATGTTACAGTATGAGATAAATGCTATAAAGTTCTATAGTAATCAGTTTACAATACATATAAATCATATTGTGCTGCATATTTAAATATATGGTGCTGTATGTCAATGATCTCAGAAAGTGAAGAAGCATTTATTAAAAAGAAAGAATAAAAATGCAAAAACATCACTGAAAGAACAAATAGCTGTTTTCCTTTAGAGGTCTTTATTAAATCATAAATGTACAACAACTTCTTAATACTACAAGACATTTCAGTTTTTAAAAACAGAAACTTTGTGAGAAAAAATCTTGAAAACAGGTTCACATGTCACTGGACACTAAAAAAAATTAATGTTATCAAGGAAGGGATGCTTCTATCCTCTTGAAAGAAACAAAAAGTTGGGAACTGTCTCAAAAGCAATTTTTTTCATTCTTTCCTCCATAGTAAGGTGATGTTCTTAAGCAAACCAATCCATTCACAAATGACTGTCTGCATCTGTTCTGGTGTCTTCTGCTACATCACTGCCACAGTCATGGCATGACTGAGAAGAGTTTCCTTAAAGTCATTAATTATTTGGATAACTTAAAGCTGCCCTATTACCTCTGGGCTCTTATCCTCTCCTCTTTATACAGTCAGAAAGTGAAAGTGAAGTCACTCAGTCGTGCCCAACTCTGTGACCCCATGGACAGTAGCCTGCACCAAGCTCCTCTTTCATCCATGGGATTTTCCAGTCAAGAGTACTGGAGTGGGTTGCCATTTATACAGTCCACATAAAATAGGAAGCTAAAGATCCTCTTGTCAATCCATATCCAAGTCTTCCACCACCATAAACTCCTTTTCTTCCTCCATAACCAGGGCTAACCCCCAAATTGCCACTTCCTGGTCATCCTCCACACCTATTATAACCATGACCAAGTCCACTGACCACTTCTCAATCCATCAGATCGTCCTCCAAAGCTACTTCGTTGTCCTGACCCTGGTCCAACATTTCCATCATCACCAGGAGAATCTCCCAAACCAGCTTTGTCTCCCCTTCCACTTCTAGAACTCTGGACTTGTTGCCTTTTAGGTCGAGAAAAGGCCTTTCTTACTTCTGCATGATGGCCGTTGATGGTATGGTTTTTCTGCAACACAATCTTATCCACGGGATCATGGTCATCAAAAGTCACAAATGCAAAGCCTCTTTTTCTTCCAGACTCTCTATCAGTAATTATCTCAATGGCATCGATTTTTCCATATTTCTCAAAGTAATCTCTAAGATGATGTTCCTCAGTATCTTCAATTCCACCAACAAACAGCTTCTTCACAGTTAGGAAAGCCCCTTGCTGTCCAGATTCCTCTCTTGGGATAGCGCGTTTGGGGGCAATTGTTTTCCCATCAATAGAATGAGGTCTGGCGGCCATGGCAGCATCCACTTCAGCCATGGATAAAAAGGTGACAAAACCAAACCCTCTTGATCTTTTGCTTGCAGGGTCCCTTATGATCTTACAGCTTGTAAGCGTTCCCCACTGCTTGTAGTAGTTCCTCAGACTTTCTTCTGTGGTTTCAGAGCTCAAGCCACCAATAAAGAGTTTACGGAATTGTTTTTGTTCCTTCTTCTTCCTCCAAGAATTAACAGTTTGGAAACTTTGCTCGCTCTCGGATTCCATCACTCCAGCCATTTTCCTGGTGAGGAAAGGTGAGGGAGATGAGGGAGGTCGCTGGGAAAGCTCAGCAACCTGACTGTTCACAATGCTGAGGTAACAAGAAACTAGAACCTAACTCACCCCAGATCTGAGGGGAGAACAGCCACTGCTCCAGGAACACCTCCTAAGAGCACCTTCACAATCACCTGGTGCCACTCTTTAAAATTCTTGAGCACCTTTCAATTTTCCTGCAAAAACATCATTTACATGAATGATTTTTCCTGATTCAGGAATCCAAATTAATATTACACTTTCTATTATGGTGGACTGCAATCATATCTTTTCAAATCATTTTTCTCTGTGTAATCTATTTTAAGACTCATGTTGATGTATGGCAAAACCAATACAATATTGTAAAGCAATTAACCCCCAATTAAAATAAATAAATTTATATTAAAAAAATAAAAATGCACACAAAGAAAAAAAAAGACCCCAGCCACAATAATCTCTTTAAGATGTAAAGCTAATCAGTGTACCCTTTCTTTTAAATTTCTGTCCACATTGGTATTTTTAAGGGGAGAAAAAAAATAAAATTCCATTCCTGCTGTTCTGCCATAATTATTAACACTGCCTCTTAAAACACTCAAGATGTTTGAGTCTGGAGGGAAAGTTACTTGATCCTCTCATTTACAGAACACCTAGTATTATGACAAGTTGCAGACTAAAACCCAGGATTCATAATTCCACTTAACAAAGTTACTGCCCCAATTTATTTTAATCCTGATGAGATAAAAGTGTTAGTAGACTAAAGAATGTCTACTCTAGTGCAAGGTATGAATAAGGATTCTGACAATTAGTAAGGCCAATGCAGAGATAGGAGACATAGGGCAAGAGTGGAAAGGCAAAAGGGAGGGAGAATTAACTACAATTTCAGATGATGATGAGATTATGGGAAATCTGACTCCTGATATCTGAGCAAAGAAAAAAAAGGATGGGGGTAGAGTTCCCTGGGGGTCCAGTGTTTAGGACTCATCACTTTTACTGCTGTGGCCTGGATTCAATCCCTGGTTGGGGAACTAAGATACCAAAACATAAAGGGAAGAAAGGAAAACTGAGAAAAAAACATTGTGATTAAGGAATTTTAAGAGAGAGAGAACAATTTATGCAACACAGGGATAAACACTACTTTGCTTTCCAGGGATGTTGATTTTAAAAACTGAAATGTTGGGGCTTGCCTGGTGTCCAGGGGTTATGAATACTCTTGCCAATGCAGGGGACACAGGTTTGATCCATAGCCTGGGAAGATTCCTCACACCATTAAGCAACTGAGCCCACACCCTAGAGCCCTTGAGCTACAACGACTGAATCCCATATACCTTAGAGCCCATGCTCTGCAACAAGAAAAGCACATGCAGTGCAACTGGAGCAAGCCTGAAAGTAATGAAGACTCAGCACAGTCATAAATAAAAATTAAAATCTAAAATCTGGACTGTTATCCCAAGAAAGTTTCATATACAAAGGTATGTAAAACCATGAATCATAATTAAAAGTTAAAAAACTAAAATCTGGGCTATTATCCCAAGAAAGTTTCATATACAAAGGCATATAAAACTATTTCCTAATACTGCTGCTGCTAAGTCTCTTCAGTCATGTCTGACTCTTTGCCACCCCATAGAAGGCAGCCCACCAGGCTCCCCAGTCCCTGGGATTCTCCAGGCAAGAACACTGGAGTGGGTTGCCATTTCCTTCTCCAATGCAGGAAAGTGAAAATTGAAAGTGAAGTTGCTCAGTCGTGTCCGACTCTTAGCGACCCCATGGACAGCAGCCTACTAGGCTCCTCTGTCCATGGGATTTTCCAGGCAAGAGTACTGGAGTGGGTTGCCATTGCCTTCTCCACCTTCTTAATACTAACATCAAGGAAATAACTTCAATAAGGTAACTTCTTGTTTTAAGAGTAAAATCTGCTAACTTAAGAAGAGATTTTACCAAAGAAAAAAGGATACAAAAGGACATTCTTGCCATCAATAAAAATGCCACACTTACCAGAACAGTCTGATTTGTGAATACTTGTTCTCCCAATTCCAAGAGCTGTCCTGTGACCCACACCTGAGATGAAGGCAACCAGTAGCTTGCTGGAGATAGTAGTGACTTCTGCCTCTGATTACCCTTTTATAGACTAACAGGGTGGATAATCCAATCGGTAGATAACCCAGACACACCCTATTTTAGATTAATGAGATTGAAGAGATTCTAAAAGAAAAAATATGGGGCTACTGATATTTGCATAATGTCCTAGATGAAAAAAATGCAATATGTTTGTACCTGGGGAGTGTTACTTAGAGTTTATGTCAACATTTTGTTTCCTTTTTCTCCCACTATGGAATACATTCTGCAAAAATAAGAATGGAATTTTCTTAATATAAAACTTTTCAGATAAGCTATGCTTTCATAGGAAAAAATACAGACTGTTTAATGTTTTTCAATAAAAAATGTCAAAAAACTTATTGACAACCACTACAACAAAATTAGTGTTTTGGGCATTTACATTTCACCTAATTACTGAAATTTGAAATGATCACAACCGTCTGGCTTTTTCCTTACCCTTTGACCTAAATAGTCTCTTTACTCTTTTCACTTCACTTTTATTATTCCAGGATTCCCTACTCAATTTGTTAATCCTAATCTGTATCTTGTCACCCTGCTTATTTAACTTATATGCAGAGTACATTATGAGAAACCCTGGACTGGAAGAAACACAAGCTGAAATCAAGATTGCCGGGAGAAATATCAATAACCTCAGATATGCAGATGACACCACCCTTATGGCAGAAAGTGAAGAGGAACTAAAAAGTCTCTTGATGAAAGTAAAAGAGGAGAGTGAAAAAGTTGGTTTAAAGCTCAACATTCAGAAAATGAAGATCATGGCATCTGGTCCCATCACCTCGTGGGAAATAGATGGGGAAACAGTGGAAACAGTGTCAGACTTTATTTTTGTGGGCTCCAAAATCACTGCAGATGGTGATTTCAGCCATGAAATTAAAAGATGCTTACTCCTTGGAAGAAAAGTTATGGCCAACCTAGATAGTATATTCAAAAGCAGAGACATTACTTTGCAGACTAAGGTCTGTCTAGTTAAGGCTATGGTTTTTCCAGTGGTCATGTATGGATGTGAGAGTTGGACTGTGAAGAAGGCTGAGCACTGAAGAATTGATGCTTTTGAACTGTGGTGTTGGAGAAGACTCTTGAGAGTCCCTTGGACTGCAAGGAGATCCAACCAGTCCATTCTGAAGGAGATCAGCCCTGGGATTTCTTTGGAAGGAATGATGCTAAAGCTGAAACTCCAGTACTTTGGCCACCTCATGCAAAGAGTTGACTCATTGGAAGACTCTGATGCTGGGAGGGATTGGGGGCAGGAGAAGAAGGGGATGACCGAGGATGAGATGGCTGGATGGCATCACTGACTTGATGGACGCGAGTCTGAGTGAACTCCTGAAGTCGGTGATGGACAGGGAGGCCTGGAGTGCTGCGATTCATGGGGTTGTAAAGAGTCGGACATGACTGAGCAACTGAACTGAACTGAGCTGAATCATATGCAAATCTGGGTGTTATTACATTTGTGATTAAATTATGAATCTTTCACTTAATAGTCTAATACACTTAAAGTCTAATATTTTCACCTCCTTTGCCGAAGTCTAAAACCTTAGAACACTTTCAATTCCATTACACTTTCCTGAGTGTTTTACTATTTCTACAATGCATTTTAATTCTATCTATGTTTTAATTTCCATGGGATGTTATCTGTCACTGTTGTTTAGTCAGTAAGTCATGTCTGACTCTTTACCAGAGATTTAACTAGTTCTTTATAAAACAAAATTAAATTATATTTATTTCCTAATCATTGCTTCCTTTCCTCCTCATTCCATTCTGCATTCCTAATTTTCAATCTGGGATTATTTTCCTTGGACTTGATATCTCACTCTAGTATTTTGTCTACTTCAAAGCTGTAAACAATGAAATATTTCACTTTCAGTTTTTAAAGACATCTTTACTTGGGGCAACACAGATGCTTGATATAGAATTCTGGTTTGATATGATAATTATCACACTTTAAAAATAGTGTTCTGTTAGTACTTATCTTATTTTGTTTCAATATCAGTGTCAAAAATTAAGCTTTTTCTTGCATGTTTGGCTTCTGTATTCTCTACGGATTCATTAGGTTAATTTTGGCTTTTAGACCATAGGATAGCTTGTCATTGTTTCTTCTGCATATACTTGTGTTAGCTAATGTTGAGTTACTGCAAATGTAGGTGGATGCCTTTCACCAATATGAAATGTGCTTTTGTGACTGAAAGTGGGGTCCAGCTGTTTACCACTCAAAAGCCACTGAAGAGGCAAGGTTGGTAGAAAGGAAAATTTGCTTCATTTCGATACCAGAAATGGGGGTGGGAGAGAGAGGACGCCTATCCAAAGGCCAACTTCCAACCTCATACTCAGGGAGTACTAGCTTTTATTGACAGAGGGAGGGCGCTACATGCAGAAACAGCACAGTCAGCTCCTACAGTCATCTTGAAATTGGTCATGCAGTAATGTGACCAGTGTCATCTTGATTGTTTTAAGTTGTTCAGTTCAGTTCAGTTGCTCAGTCTGTCCGACTCTTTGCGACCCCGTGAACTGCAGCATGCCAGGCCTCCCTGTCCATCACCAACTCCTGGAGTTCACCCAAACCCATGTCCATTATGTCGGTGATGCCATCCAACCATCTCATCCTCCGTCGTCCCCTTCTCCTCCTGCCCTCAATGTTTCCCAGCATCAGGGTCTTTTCCAATGAGTCAGCTCTTTGCATCAGGTGGCCAAAGTATTGGAGTTTCAGCTTCAACATCAGTCCTTCCAATGAATACCTAGGACTGATCTCCTTTAGGGTGAACTGGTTGGATCTCCTTGCAGTCCAAGGGCCTCTCAAGAGTCTTCTCCAACACCACAGTTCAAAAGCATCAATTCTTCTGCACTCAGCTTTCTTTATAGTCCAACTCTCATATCCATACATGACCACTGGAAAAACCGTAGCCTTGACTAGATGGACTTTTGTTGACAAAGTAATGTCTCTGCTTTTTAATATGCTGTCTAGTTTGGTCATAACTTTCCTTCCAAAGAGTAAGCATCTTTTAATTTCATGGCTGCAATCACCATCTGCAGTGATTTTGGAGCCTCCCAAAATAAAGTCAACCAGTTTCCACTGTTTCCCCATCTATTTGGTTTTAAGTAGAATTAGTCTTTATCCTTGGAGAAAGCAATGGCACCCGGCTCAATTACTCTTGCCTGGAAAATCCCATGGATGGAGGAGGCTGGTAGGCTGTAGTCTATGGGGTTGCTAAGAGTCAGACATGACTGAACGACTTCACTTTCACTTTTCACTTTCACTTTTCACTTTCATGCACTGGGGAAGGAAATGGCAACCCATTTCAGTATTCTTGTCTGGAGAATCCCAGGAATGGGGGAGCCTGGTGGGCTGCCTTCTATGGGGTGGCACAGAGTCGGACAAGACTGAAGAGACTTAGCAGTCTTTATCTTCAGGGTTGGTTTGTTCCCATTTCCTTGAGGCAAATTCCCAGAATTATGTCCGATTATGTCTTGGCTATAGTTAACTTCTTTCGCATGTTGAAAGTTTCAGTATCTAGCTCAGAGGGTGTGTTCAGAATTTATTTATAGCACTTGAGGGGGAATTAAAAGACTCCCTTGTAGCTCAGTCAGTAAAGAATCTACCTGCAGTGCAATCCCTGGGTCGGGAAGACCCCCTGCAGAAGGAAATGGCACCCCACTCCAGCATTCTTGCCCAGAAAATCCCACGGACAGAGGAGCCTGGTGGGCTGCAGTCCATGGGGTCGCAAGGAGTCAGGCATTACTGAGCAATTAACACTTACTTACTTACTTGCTTAATGACTAAACTAAATTACTTATTCTTGTTGGACTCTTTTCCTTTATTCCTGCATTTTCTTGTTTCTCTGCTTAAACTTATTTTTGACTAAAATTTTTCCAGAGACAAAAGGCAAGCTGAGGACATGGGGGGAGTGGTGAAAGACCATAAGGTCTTGCTCTGTTTCAATATCAATTCCTCCATACTTTCTCTCTGTTCCCCTTTTAATCATATCTCTTTTCCATTTTAAGTCTGTGTTGTTTATTATTTTTCACTCTCAGTTTCTGTTGAAATATTTGCTCTGCCTTACTCTTTAGTAATCCAGGTAAAAAGTGTAGAATCAATGTCTTCTTAATTACCAAAATTTTTAGTTTCATTTCTAAGATAGACAGAATAAAAAACTTTGATTTTTTAAAAGGAACAGTTTTTCTTTCTGGCTTACTTCACTCTGTATAATCGGCTCCAGTTTCATCCATCTCATCAGAACTGATTCAAATGAATTCTTTTTAACGGCTGAGTAATACTCCATTGTGTATATGTACCACAGCTTTCTTAACCATTCATCTGCTGATGGACATCTAGGTTGTTTGACATTCTAACATGTATACTATCATGTGAAATGAATTGCCAGTCTATGTCTGACGCAGGATACAGCATGCTTGGGGCTGGTGCATGGGGATGACCCAGAAAGATGTTATGGGGAGGGAGGTGGGAGGGGGGTTCATGTTTGGGAAAGCATGTAAGAATTAAAGATTTTAAAATTTAAAAAATAAAAAACTAAAAAAAAAAATAAAAAATAAAAATAAAAATAAAAGGAACAGTTTTACAATAAGGCCATATGGTGAAAGAAAAATTTCACCACTTCTCTACTGGTTTGAATAAGCTCTATGATAATCCTAGTTTGAGCTCATAGGGTCTAACACTCTCCTGCCCTACATGAGGAGGAGCTAGTAATGTAAGTCTGAGGTCTACTCAGAGAAGAGGGTTTTTTCCTCCTCCCCCACTTTCCTTTGATTATAAAATTGTGGCCCACTTAATCCTTGGGGCAGAGCTCCCTTGCCTGCTTGTTTGCATTACTTATAAGCATTCTATATTAAAAAATCTATTTATTGCCTATCACTTTGCCTCTTGCCATTTCTCTTCCTGAGTTCCTTCTGCACTAAGATATGAAGAATCTGAGCCTCACTAAGTACAGACACCAGGTGAGTGATTCTAATTAAAAGCCCATGGGTTCGAGTTCCAATATGAGGTACACAGTTTCAGGTGTGTTCTTGAGGGTGTTTCTGGAAAAGACTAGCACTTGATTCTGTAGACCAAGTAAATAAATTCACTTTCATGAATGTGAGTGGGTGTTTTGCTATTTGGTCAGGGCCCAAATGGAAAAAAGTGAAGGAAGGATTAATCCATTCTCCCTCACTGGTACATCCATATTTTCCTGCCTCTGGACTTCAGAACTCCTGGTTCTCAAGCATTTGGAATTGGAATCAAGTATACTGCTGACTTTTCTGGCTTTCCAGTTTGGAGATGGTAGTTTCTGAGACTTTTTCATCTATCAAGCTACTGAGTCAATTCTTACAATAAATTTTCAAATATATATATATATATATACATATACATATATATAGTCCTGGTGAGCTGTTTTATGTTTTAAAACATAAAACAAAACAGATTTATGTTTTAAATGGATCATTGTGACTGGAATCTATATCTGAATTAATGGAGAAAGGATGAGGAATCTTAAACTGTCATTGCTAATCTATTAGAGGAGGTCATTCAAAAGATGACATCTTGCAAAAGTATGGTTAGTGGATGGATTTTCAATATACCAAAAAGTAAAGATTTAAAAATTTACCAATTTGTAAATTGGCCTGGGTTTGGATAGTAATCTTCAGATTTCTCTCCTTGTGTCACACCAGCTTTGTAATGTCCCTAAATCCTTTTTGCAATGTATAATACCTGTACCAGCATTATCAACATCAACTAGGAACCTCTTAGAAATGAAAATTCTCCATTCCCACCTAAGATCTATGTGGGTTGAAGTCCAGAAATCTGAGTTTTAGAAACCTTGTAGCTGATTGTGATGGCACGCTTATCCAGGACAGAAAAATGATAGAATATCTGAATAGGCTGAGACATTCACCATGGATAACAGTGTTTGTCCCTCATTTTACTCAAACTACATATTTTAATTTTAAAAAGAAAGCTCAGGAAATATGCCTCGACTTCACAGAGGAAACAATGAGACTATGAAATAGGTCAAGCAGAAAACTGGCTTCAGCCCTAGCTACTCTGCAAGGCTTGTGTCTGCATTGTATCTGGAACTACATGTTCCAGAGGTCAGTGACAAGAATAATTTCCCAGGCTGACAGTGAGTTCAGGAACAGCCAACAGGAGACCACCTTGGAGGTCAAGAAAGTGCAAGGACTACAGGTTGCAGCAGTGAAGGAGAACTAGTATGTCCTTTGTATTTTACAAATACCTTAACAACAGTTGCACCAAGTAGTTCTGATAAATCCTTTGGCCAGTGTAAGGGTGAATGGGGATCTGCATACTAGTGCTAAAAAAGCCCAAGAAAGTCCGTATCTATCATAGATGAGCCCAGAAACAGACCAGGTTCTCTTGCAACCTCTCTTTAGGAATAAAGAAAATTCTGGAGATGACAAGAAACAGAAGCAGATTGTGAAGAAAGCAGAGGAGAGACCACCACTAGCCTTGAGGACAGATGGGATTGCCAGGGAAGAAGAGAGGAAGAATATCCAAGAAAGACCCTAGAAAACACAGTAAGCAAGGCAACATTCATGCTGAAGAAAAGGAAAGTGGTGCAGACCTTGAGGAATTCATCTTGTGATGTATCTGACCTTTCATCAGCATCTCCTTACAATGTCCATCATCATATTCATGTTTCATAGTGAAAGGCTGTTGCTGAACCATGAAAGACTCCAGGATTCTTGGCCTCCAGAGGAGAAGAATTCAATCTGGGGCCAGAAATGAGGCTTGATTGCTCAGAGCTTTTGTGTAATAAAGTCTTATTAAAGTATAAAAGAGATAGAGAAAGCTTCTGCCACAGACATCAGAAGGGGGATGGAGAGTGCCCCCCTCACTAGTGTTAGTAAGGGAGTTATATACTTTTTAATTAGCTATTGTAATGAATCAAAAGAATGTCTGGAGGTTGTAAAGATCTTACTAGACCCACTCCCATAATTTACATTTTAAGATAACAGGATTAGCCAGAATGTTTTTGGGAAGGAGAAACTGTCCTCAAGCAGGATACATTGTTGTTATATAATCCTTAGCACAGAGTTTAAACTGAGTTGTTTGTTGCGTAATCATCAGTTCAATGCTTAAAGACAAAAACGTTTTAGGTGACTAAGACTAAGGAATGTAGAGGAAAAAAAATTTTTTTGTCCTTTCCTCCTCCTTGAGAATCCCAGACCCCTCTCTCTTTGGGGACCCCCAAACTTCTTATCAACCTGCCTAGGCATTAACTCTCTCAACAGAAAACTCAATTTACATTTTCCTTGATTGGTTGTCACTTTTATATTAAATCAATAGGAAAATTGAGGCTGAGGTTTTACTTAAGCGAAGTCGCTCAGTCGTGTCCAACTCTTTGTGACCCTGTGAACTGTAGCCGACCAGGCTCTTCCGTCCATGGGATTCTCCAGGCGAGAGTACTGGAGTAGGTTGCCATTTCCTTCTCCAGAGGGTCTTCCCAACACCAGGGATCAAACCCGGGTCTCCCGCTTTGGAGGCAGATGCTTTAACCTCTGAGCCACCAGTGATTTGAATTTACATTTCTTTCCTCTAGTACTTACACTCAAAGAAGAGATATCTACTCGTCAGATTTTTTTTCTGTTAATGCTGTATTAAATCTGATTTCATACATTATCTTCTTAATAATAATTGGTTTTGCTTGTAAGTTTCAGATAAAATCCATCAATCTTTCCTTTATTTGTCATATCTTTATTCATATATAGGTAATTTTTATATTACTGGGAGCTGACTGTGTCTCAGATCATGAACTCCTTATTGCCAAATTCAGATTTAAATTGGAGAAAGTGGGGAAAACCACTAGATCATTCAGGTATGACCTAAATCAAATTCCTTATGATTATATAGTGGAAGTGAGAAATAGATTTAAGGGACTAAATCTGATAGACAGAGTGCCTGATGAACTATGGACAGAGGTTCATGACATTGTACAGGAGACAGGGATCAAGATCATCCCCATGGAAAAGAAATGCAGAAAAGCAAAACGGCTGTCTGAGGAGGCCTTACAAATAGCTGTGAAAAGAAGAAAAGTGAAAAGCAAAACAGAAAAGGAAAGATATAAGCATCTGAATGCAGAGTTCCAAAGAATAGCAAGGAGAGATAAGAAAGCCTTCCTCAGAGATCAAGGCAAAGAAATAGAGGAAAAGAACAGAATGGGAAAGACTAGAGATCTCTTCAAGAAAATTAGAGATACCAAGGGAACATTTCATGCAAAGATGGGCTTGATAAAGGACAGAAATGGTATGGCCCTAACAGGAGCAGAAGATACTAAGAAGAGGAGGCAAGAATACACAGAAGAACTGTACAAAAAGATTGTCATGACCCAGATAATTATGATGGTGTGATCACTCATCTAGAGCCAGACATCCTGGAATGTGAAGTCAAGTGGGCCTTAGAAAGCATCACTACAAACAAAGCTAGTGGAGGTGATGGAATTCCAGTTGAGCTATTTCAAATCCTGAAAGATGATGCTGTGAAAGTGTTGCACTCAATATGCCAACAAATTTGGAAAACTCAGCAGTGGCCACCGGACTGGAAAATGTCAGTTTTCATTCCAATCCCAAAGAAAGGCAATGCCAAAGATTGCTCAAACTACTTCACAATTGCACTCATCTCACACACTAATAAAGTAATGCTCAAAATTCTCCAAGCCAGGCTTCAGCAAAACGTGAACCATAAACTTCCTGATGTTCAAGCTGGTTTTGGGAAAGTCAGAGGAACAAGAGATCAAGTAGCCAATATCTGCTGGATCATTGAAAAAGCAAGAGAGTTCCAGGAAAACATCTTTCTGCTTTATTGACTATGCCAAAGCCTTTGACTGTGTGGATCACAATAAACTATGGAAAATTCTGAAAGAGATGGGAATACCAGAGCACCTGACCTGCCTCTTGAGAAACCTATATGCAGGTCAGGAAGCAACAGTTAGAACTGGATATGGAACAACAGACTGGTTCCAAACAGGAAAAGGAGTATGTCAAGACTGTATATTGTCACCTTGCTTATCTAACTTCTATGCAGAGTACATCATGAGAAACGTTGGACTGGAAGAAGCACAAGCTGGAATCAAGATTGCCAGGAGAAATATCAATAACCTCAGATATGCAGATGATACCACCCTTATGGCAGAAAGTGAAGAGGAACTTAAAAGCCTCTTGAGCAAAGTGAAAGAGGAGAGTGAAAAAGTTGGCTTAAAGCTCAACATTCAGAAAATGAAGATCATGGCATCTGGTCCCTCATGGCAAATAGATGGGGAAACAGTGGAAACAGTGGCAGACTTTATTTTTGGGGGCTCCCAAATCACTGCAGATGGTGACTGCAGCCATGAAATTAAAAGGCGCTTACTCCTTGGAAGGAAAGTTATGACCAACCTAGGTAGTATATTGAAAAGCAGAGATATTACTTTGCCAACAAGAGTCCATCTAGTCAAGGCTATGGTTTTTCCAGTGGTCATATATGGATGTGAGAGTTGGACTGTGAAGAAAGCTGAGCGCTGATGAATTGATACTTTTGAACTGTGGTATTGGAGAAGACTCTTGAGAGTCCTTTGGACTGCAAATCCTACCAGTCCATTCTAAAGGAGGTCTGTGGTACATAAACACAATGGAGTATTACTCAGCCATTAAAAATAAGACATTTGAATCAGTTCTAATGAGATGGATGAAACTGGAACCAATCATACAGAGTGAAGTAAGCCAGAAAGAAAAACACCAATACAGTATGCTAACACATATATATGGAATTTAGAAAGATGATAAGGATAACCCTGTATGCGAGACAGCAAAAGAGACACAGATGTATAGAATGGACTTTTGGACTCTGAGGGAGAGGGAGAGGGTGGGATGATTTGGGAGAATGGCATTGAAACATGTATACTATCATGTAAGAAACAAATCACCAGTCTATGTTCGATAGAGGATGCAGGATGCTTGGGGCTGGTGCACGGGGGTGATCCAGAGAGATGATATGGAATGGGAGGTGGGAGGGGAGTTCAGGATTGGGAACTCATGTACACCCGTGGCCGATTCATGTCAATGTATGGCAAAACTAATACAGTATTATAAAGTAAAATAAAGTAAAAATTAAAAAAAAAATAAAGGAGATCAGTCCTGGGTGTTCATTGGAAGGATTGATGCTGAAGCTGAAACTCCAATAGTTTGGCCACCTCATGCAAAGAGTTGACTCATTGGAAAAGACCCTGATGCTGGGAGGGATTGGGGGCCAGAGGAAGAGGGGACGACAGAGGATGAGATGGCTGGATGGCATCACCGACTCGATGGACATGAGTTTGAGTGATCTCAGGGAGTTGGTCATGGACAAGGAGGCCTGGTGTGCTGTGATTCATGGGGTCGCAGAGTTGGACATGACTGAGTGACTGAACTGAGCTGAACTGAATATTTATATAAGAAATTGAGTTCCTTAGTACTTGATAAAATTATCATTTCAAGTAAATGGGAAAACTGATTTAAGAGGATGAGGAAAATTTACAAGTATTAAAAATTGGCTAAATTTTCATTCAAAAATAAGCCTTTTATTTTTGTTTCATTTTAAATTAGTATATTACATTAATTCAGAATTTTGAAACTCTAAAAGAGTTGCAGTAACCCCTGGAAAAATCATGATTTAACTTAATATTTTATCCAAATATGGATTTTTACACTAACTGACAATTGAAGAAAAAAATACGGAAGGTGCAGTAAAAAATATTCTAAATAGCATTTAAATATTGTGAGATAGTGGCATGGTTGAGGCAATAAGGATGTGTTTAATATATAAATAGTTAGATCGATACTAAATGTTTTGAGGAAAGTAAGTAATCTGTGAGAGAATACCTATCTAAGTCTTGATGACTGAGTGTAGTTTGAGTAAAGTGAGTGAAGTTTCTCGATTGTGTCCAACTCTTTGCAGTCCCTTGGACTGTAGCCTACCAGGCTCCTCCATCCATGAAATTTTCCAGGCAAGAGTGTTGGAGTGGGCTGCCATTTCATTCCCCAGGGATCTTCCTGACCCAGGGATTGAACCTAGGTCTCCTGCATTGCAGGCAGATACTTTACTGTCTGAGCCACCGGGGAGACCCCGAGTGTAGTTTATGGACTCACAAAGAGAGCAGAACCACTTGATAAATAGAGGTGAAGTAGTTTTTATGTTTAACAACATTTGAATGAATAACTAGAATATCATTTTTTTTCTGAATTGTTCTTTGATCAAGGCCAAAAATGTGATAGAGATTCAGGAGAAAAGAATCTAAGAAGGCCTATTTCCCTTGGAACCTAATTTATACTTTAAAATTTTCAAAGAATTCTTATCAGGTTTTAGGAGAATAATATAGCACTTTGGGGCAAAGATGCAGCCTAGTAGCCCAGCACTGGACGCCAAGATGGAAAAGATCTCTATGGACACCATGACCTTGCCCTTGGTGTTGTGGTAGACTGGGATGAAGGTGACCCAGACACTCCTGAACATGCTGAAGGTCAACAATGTGGCTTCACTGAAGGTGTCAGGTAGGGTCCTGGCCAGGAAAGCAGAGGGAGAAGGTCCCCAGGGCTAAGGGGTCCGGGTATCCCAGGACCCAGTAGAAGGCAGTGACTGAAGCCTTATTACACATGATGAAGAGCTCCTTAGGCTCAGAAGGAGTGTCCATCTCAAGGAAAGGGGGAGAGGTGCCCAGTCAGACTTCACAGATAATCACTCGGATGAGGGAGCACATGGGAATGACATTGTTAGAAGCTCCTGTTACCAGCTGTTTTCTCATGGTTCCTCCTGGTTTCCTGGCCTTGAATACCAGAATCACAGTCAGGGTTTTGGCTGAAACAGCCACCGTAAACACAGCTCCAAATGTAATTTGTCTGAGGGTGCAGGTGGCTTTGTTGGGATGGGCAATGAAGGGTAAGCAGCAGAGAAGTGCAGGAGGAGGGAGATGAGCAGGACATAGCTGAGACCCCAGTTATTGGCCTTGACTATGGGGATGTCTCAGTGTTTCACAAAAACCCACAAAACCACAGCTGTAATGACTCAGAATTACAGAGTTATGCAGGCCAGTGACATCCCTAAGGAATCCTTGAAGGTCAAGAAGGTCACAATTTTAGGGAGGCAGTGATTTCTCTCACTGTTTGAATACTCTTGGTCTGGGCACTGGACACACTGCTTTGCATCTGGGAATAAAGCATTTTTTCATTTGTACCACATTTAAATATGTGATAAACAAAAATATTTCCTGTCATTGTGCATATGTGCATTGTACATATTGATCACTTCTGATGTCATACTCACATTTAATTAGAAAGTATAGGTGAGGATCTAGAGATTGGAAACTTTGTGTGGTCTTGTGGGAATGAAAAATGGTATACCTGCTGTGGAAATATATCTGGCAGTTCTAAAAATTAAACATCACTGAGCAATTCCCATGAGGGGTATAGTCCCCAAAATTGAAGGCAGTGACTTGAATAGATAATGTCTTACCAGGATTACTTACAATAGCTGAAAAATGGAAGCAACCCTAACATCCATTGAAAGACAAATGGATAAACAAAATGAGATACATACATACAATGTGGTATTATTCTCCCTAAGAAGATAAATTAATTTATCACATTGAATAGTCAAATCATGGACACAGAAAGCAGAATGGTGTTTACAAGGGTATGTGCTAAGTGCTCAGTTGCTTCAATTGTGTCCAACTCTGTGAGACTCCACAGACTGTAGCTCTCCAGGCTCCTCTGTCCATGGAATTTTCCAGGCAAGAATACTGGAGTAGATTGCCATACCCTTTTCCAGGGGATCTTCCTGACCCAGGGATTGAACCCATGTCTCTTACATCTCCTGCATTGACAGGTGGGCTCTTTACAACTAGCGCCACCTAGGAAGCACTACAAGGGAGGGGGAGTAACTGTTTCTTGGTAACAGAGATGAAGATAGGGGCGATAGTTTTGTGGAGGGACAGCGGAGATGGTCACACAGCAACCGAAATTCATTAATGTCCCCAAATTGTACTCATAAGAGTAATTAAAATTGTAAGTTTTATATGATGGATATTTTTACCACAATAAAAATGGAGAGGCAAAAAAATGAATAAGGACATGAATTAAACTGTTGCCCAATGACTCCTTTTCCAAAGCCTGGGTTTCCTTTTCCTTGTGAAATAGGTAAGAGGTAGAAGGTGATTATGAATTTTTATACTGGTGTGCTCAGAAATGTGTCGCTCTGAGCAAAAAGCACAAATAAAACAGCAAATAGGCCTTCCTTCTTGTGGGATTTTTCCTCTTAACATTTATGAGCAAGAATATGACTGATGACAATGGAGGGAAAACACCTCCTACAAAAGAAAACTAAAATCTGCAACTTGTAGAGTATTAATGAGACTATGGATTTAGCCTTTATTCCTTGAACCTCAGAGTTTTTGACACTCTGTTGTGGGAGAGAATAAATCTATATTGTTTGCTTTAGATTAAGGTAAAATTCACACAATGTATAGTTCACCATTTTAAGTAGTATAATTCAGTGGATTTTAGTACACTCGCATGTTGTCCAAACATCACCACTGTAAAGAATAGTACCAGTGTAAGTTAAACATCATGAAGTTTTATAACAAAATTCAGCTGTATCTTTTTAACTCTTCATTAAGAATTCCGTATGTTGGAAACTTTAGTTTGGATACCAAAATCCTAGCATGCTTCCTTTAAATTCATTTTAAAAGCAGTTAAAAAGACAGACATTTTATTTAATCTGGTTAGTTCATTTTATTTAATCAACAATTTGATGAAATGTATTTGTCTTTTGTGTATAATGACAAATTTCTAAAATATTCTGAAATGGATTTCTAGATTCACAAAAGCATCATAAAATTAAATGAATTAATTTCTAAACCATATAATTTATGTTGAGTTTATAACCACCATCAGTGTTCTCACATTTTAAATTGTTTGCAGGTTTTGTAGTTATCTCTAAAAATGGTTCATTTTCCAGGGTCAGGGTAGAATACTGCAGAGACTCCATTTCTGTTTTCATCACAATCATTTCAAGGAACATTTGGAGCATAGCATATACAGCAGTTTAGATGAAAATGTTGGATTTTCTTATGGTAATTACATCAACATTTTCTGAATCGAGTACACTCCAAGGAAATGTATAGATTTTATGGTGTTTTGGCTTTTGTATGTTTTGTAAACACTCATCTTAATATTTGACTACATTACATCCTAAACTAGTAATATTTTTCAAGTATATGTTCTGCAATATTGTAAAGTAAAAATAATAATAAAAAAAATAAAATCCTAAAGGATGATGAAAAAAAAAAAAAGAAATAATTACAAAGTAAGGACCCCCTTCCTCATGTAGAATTCTCCAAATAGACCTAGTAACAAGCCAGGCTTTAGCAGTACGTGAATCGTGAACTTCCAGATGTTCAGGCCGGTTTTAGAAAAGGCAGAGGAACCAGAGATCAAATTGCCAACATCCGCTGGATCATGGAAAAAGCAAGAGAGTTCCAGAAAAACATCTACTTCTGCTTTATTGACTATGCCAAAGCCTTTGACAGTGTGGATCACAATAAACTGTGGAAAATTCTGAAAGACATGGGCATACCGGACCACCTGACCTGCCTCTTGAGAAACCTATATGCAGGTTAGGAAGCAACAGTTAGAACTGGATATGGAACAACAGACTGGTTCCAAATAGGAAAAGGAGTACGTCAAGACTGTATATTGTCACCCTGCTTATTTAACTTCTATGCGGAGTACATCAGGAGAAATGCTGCACTGGAAGAAGCACAAGCTGGAATCAAGATTGCCGGGAGAAATATCAATAACCTCAGATATGAAGATGACACCACTCTTAGGGCAGAAAGTGAAGAGGAACTTAAAAGCCTCTTGAGCAAAGTGAAAGTGGAGAGTGAAAAAGTTGGTTTAAAGCTCAACATTCAGAAAACGAAGATCATGGCATCTGGTCCCATCACTTCATGGCAAATAGATGGGGAAACAGTGGAAACATTGGCAGACTTTATTTTGGGGGGCTCCTAAATCACTGCAGATGTTGATTGCAGCCATGAAATTAAAAGGCGCTTACTCCTTGGAAGGAAAGTTATGACCAACCTAGATAACATATTCAAAAGCAGAGATATTACTTTGCCAACAAGGGTCCGTCCAGTCAAAGCTATGGTTTTTCCAGTGGTTATGTACGGATGTGAGAGTTGGACTGTGAAGAAAGCTGAGCACTGAAGAATTGATGCTTTTGAACTGTGGTGTTGAAGAAGACTCTTGAGAGTCCCTTGGACTGCAAGGAGATCCAACCAGTCCATCCTAAACGAGATCAGTCCTGGGTGTTCATTGGAAGAACTGATGCTGAAGCTGAAACTCCAATACTCTGGGCACCTCATGCAAAGAGTTGACTCATTGGAAAAGACCCTGATACTGGGAGGGATTGGGGGCAGAATGAGAAGGGGAAAACAGAGGATGGGATGGCTGGATGGCATCACCGACTTGATGGACATGAGTTTGCGTGAACTCCGGGAGTTTGTGATGGACAGGGAGGCCTGATGTGCTGTGATTTATGGGGTTGCAAAGAGTTGGACAGTACTGAGCGACTGAACTGAACTGAATTATAGATACATATATGACCAATGTGGAAGGACTGTGCATCCATTGTGCCTAATCCTGTGGACTTGAGAGAAACATATGATGTATCTCAATAAAATATAACCATATATCTTCTGCTTTTCTATTCATGACCTGCATCTGAAGGACAGTTATCTTCCAGGGTAGAATCATGGGTTCGTCAGCATCTCCTGGAAGTCCCATTTCTGTCTTCACCAGAAGCATTTCATGAAGGGCTTGGGCCACTGCATACACAGCATTATGGTTGAAATAACTGGATTCAGACAAGGTCATCATGTCAGCAGAGAAGGCAATGGCACTCCACTCCAGTATGCTTGCCTGGAAGGTCCCAAGGATGGAGGAGATTGGTAGGCTGCAGTCCATGAGGTCGTGAAGAGTCAGACACCACTGAACGACTTCACTTTCATGCATTGGAGAAGGAAATGGCAACCCACTCCAATGTTCTTGCTTGGAGAAACCCAGGGATGGTGGAGTCTGGTGGGTGGCCATCTATGGGGTCGCACAGAGTCAGACATGACTGAAGCAACTTAGCAGACACATCATCATGTCAGAATTCCCTTGCATAAACACTAAAGAAGAATTGGGTGGGCAGTAGAAGATATTTCCACAATGTGATCCAGCAGATGAATATGTAATAATTTGAAGCCACACATTACGTTCAGTTCAGTCTCTCAGTCATGTCTGAGTCTTTGTGACCCCATGAATTGCAGCACGCCAGGCCTCCCTGTCCATCACCAACTCCCGGAGTTCACTCACACTCATTTCCATTGAGTTGGTAATGCCATCCAGCCATCTCATCCTCTGTTGTCCCCTTCTCCTCATGCCCTCAATCCCTCCCAGCATCAGGGTCTTTGCCAATGAGTCAACTTTTTGCATGGGGTGGCCAAAGTACTGGAGTTTCAGCTTTAGAATCAGTCTTTCCAAAGAACACCCAGGACTGATCTCCTTCAGAATGGACTGGTTGGATCTCCTTGCAGTCCAAAGGACTCTCAAGAGTCTTCTCCAACACCACAGTTCAAAAGCATCATTTCTTCAGCACTCAGCTTTCTTCACAGTCCAACTCACATCCATACATGACCACAGGAAAAACCATAGCCTTGACTAGACAGACCTTTGTTGGCAAAGTAATGTCTCTGCTTTTGAATATGCTATCTAGGTTGGTCATAACTTTCCTTCCAAGGAGTAAGCGCCTTTTAATTTCATGGCTGCAATCAACATCTGCAGTGATTTGGGAGCCCCCCAAAATAAAGTCTGCCAATGTTTCCACTGTTTCCCCATCTATTTGCCATGAAGTGATGGGACCAGATGCCATGGTCTTCGTTTTCTGAATGTTGAGCTTTAAACCAACTTTTTCACTCTCCACTTTCACTTTGCTCAAGAGGCTTTTAAGTTCCTCTTCACTTTCTGCCCTAAGGGTGGTGTCATCTTCATATCTGAGGTTATTGATATTTCTCCCGGCAATCTTGATTCCAGCTTGTGCTTCTTCCAGTGCAGCATTTCTCCTGATGTACTCTGCATAGAAGTTAAATAAGCAGGGTGACAATATACAGTCTTGACGTACTCCTTTTCCTATTTGGAACCAGTCTGTTGATCCATATCCAGTTCTAACTGTTGCTTCCTAACCTGCATATAGATTTCTCAAGAGGCAGGTCAGGTGGTCCGGTATGCCCATGTCTTTCAGAATTTTCCACAGTTTATTGTGATCCACACTGTCAAAGGCTTTGGCATAGTCAATAAAGCAGAAGTAGATGTTTTTCTGGAACTCTCTTGCTTTTTCCATGATCCAGCAGATGTTGGCAATTTGATCTCTGGTTCCTCTGCCTTTTCTAAAACCGGCCTGAACATCTGGAAGTTCACGAATCACGTACTGCTTAAGCCTGGCTTGGTGAATTTTGCACATTACTTTACTAGTGTGTGAGATGAGTGCAATTGTGCGGTAGTTTGAGCATTCTTTGACATTGCTTTTCTTTGGGATTGGAATGAAAACTGACCTTTTCCAGTCCTGTGGCCACTGCTGAGTTTTCCAAATTTGCTGGCATATTGAGTGTAGCACTTTCACAGCCACACATTACTGAAGTAAAAATCTTCTGGGTATTGGGAAGGATTAACTGTCTTGAGCAAGTGTTTAAAACTTGGGATGTCCCTCTTCTGAAGTGAGAAGGAGAAACCTCCATGGAAAGAGTGCAGTATGCAGTTCATCTCAGTCAAAATACTATCTTCCTTTGCTGCCGTAATCCACACTCTGTCCGAGGTTAAATAGAGTCCTGCTCCTTTGCCTATGGAAATGAAGCATCCCATATCACCGTGTAGTCTATACACATTTACAGATGAAATTCTGGGCATCTTCAGTGAATGTACATCAGTTAATTGATACAGTTCCTTAATGGTAGGGAGCTTTTCAGTAAAGGCCACGCATACACTTTTCTTTACCATCTCTGCTTTCAGGTTCCAGAGTAACCTGCTTCCCTTTCTTATCTTCAGAGAGAAAACAGTGCCAACCATATCCAGTCAAGATGCAAGAACAGCCTAATCATTCCAAGGATTAGATAGCTGTCCTCCCTGGCCATCTGATAAATGGATGGAAATTAGTCTTTATCACTCAGTGAAGAATCAAAAGGACCATATGTCATCTGAGCAAGAAAAGATGAACATGATTCTTCTAACCCATGTTTAGTGGGTTTGGGGCTGTCCTCCTTGAGGAAAGGGTGAACCAGTCCTCTCTGCTATAGGGAGAGTGACCAAATTATTTCCTGAAAAGAAAGAGATCCAGTGGACATTCTATAGTTCTTATTTCATTCTGGGCACACAGAAGACTGTGTTTCCTAGATCCCTCACTCTTGGAAAAGACATGTAGTTTCTTCTGAAAAATGATATAAATATGGTACGAAAAGCCAAAAGAGAATGTGTGAGATTCTCATGAGCTTTTTATCTCCTTCAATGGCAGCTGACATTTCAGATGGTGCACTGCCGGGGTCCAGCCCCGGTGGATCCAGGGAATTCGAAGGTGGGGACTGCGTTGGTGTCTTTGGAAAAATACATATTTAATTACAGATATATAGAGAGATTAGAAACGGATAGTGTAGTAGGAGATAGTGTAGTGGAGAAAAGGAGGCTGAATCCAAATGGGAATTCAGCCAGAGAAACGGGAGCAAGAAAGAAGCGACATGGGGGAATCAGTCTTTCCAGAAACTGATCCATTTTCTTCATTTTTAGGTTTGCTTATATACCTTTTGTTACAGATAGGGATGAATACAGAGTCATGGGCGGGGGCGGGGGGGGGGGGCGGTCAGCAGTCCTGACCTTTATCAAAATCAGGTGCTTCACATAAAAAGGTCTTAGGGATTTTATGATCCTTTCTTTCTGATAACCAAAAAACTTATTTTTTCCAAGGGTGTTTTTTCTTAAACCAGGCACCACCCTCCAAATAAAGTTACATTCCTATAAGGTGAGGGTGTAGTGAGTTACAATCAAGAAAGGAATTTATTTAATCCAAGGTTAACATGATTAGTCTTAAAGGTTAATACTTATTTCTCCTATATGTTAGTTATATTCATTATAAGGGTAGGGAACATGGAGATTTAGCAGCAAATGTCAGCCCAACAAATGAAAATCCTTTCACCAATGTTCCCCTTAAGATCTATTAAGACTTAAGATAGTGATAAAGTTACATTTTTACATAACAAGGACACAGTGATTTATAACAAAGCACAGTGATCTATTACAAAAGAGAAAATCCATTAACTCAAAAAGTCTAGTATTGCTAACATCAAAAACTACTTTATTTCCTTTTCTATAGTCCAAATATATTGATTAATATATTCCCAGGTGCCTAAGGATATGGAGGCCTGGCGGCAATCATTGACTCCAAGAGAAGAAAAAGCCCTATGCTAATGAAAACTCTCAAAATACTCCAAAACTCTCTGTGCTGTTTATGGTTAAGAGGTAGTAAACAATCATGTGGCAGGAGTATGGATAATCCTGTCACACAAGCTAGTCTGTCAGCAGAGAGGTTTGACCTGAGACATCCTTGTCCCACCCAGAGCAGGGAATTGGCAGCAATTATTGACACAACAAATGAAAAACCCTTCACCAAAATAATTCCTAACCAACCCACTATACTAATAATTTCTAACTCCCCCAAAGAATTTGCCTTTAGTAAGTCTAAAACATCTCGTGCCTTTCAGATTGGGAGGCTGTAAACAATCACATGTGGCCTGACTAACCTATACAGGTGGGCTAGATAAACTTCAGAGGAGTTCGTAAGCTGAAACACTCTTGTCACGCCCAGGAATTTTTATTGCCTTGGAGCTGCACGTTTACTCCTTCTCCGAGAGAAACGGTTATGGGGGAGAGCCCCCCGTAAAGCCAGAGGCTTAGGTAAGAGCATAAAACAGACTCTGGTTTTGGGGTTAGATGCTCGGGAACAGGGAGTTTCCTGAGGCTTGATCACTCCTTTGCATATGCCAAGCCTCCTTCCTCATGACCTTTGCCATGGGCGGAGTTCCTCACACTGGCCCCAGTGCACCTAGAATAATCTAGTATTTCCATCAACTTTGCCCCAGGTGGCTTGTGAAGAAGAGATTACTTCTACCTGGCAACTAATGTTTCATGTAAATGCTGAGAATAAGTAAATCTTGTCTTATTAAATCTTCATGATGGATTAAATGTACTACCACAGCATTACCTACATTATCCTAGAGATTACAATGCCCTACCCTTCCATGCTTTCTTTAAAAATATTCCACGGACAGCATTCTTCTATTCTACGCTGCTGTGCTTAGAAGTAATGTCTCCTGTTCGTTGCTGGTCGGATTGGTCCTTGGAAAGAGATCCTGAGATGGACAGACCGGTGTGGAAAGTTTAATGGAGATATGCTTGGGGGACAGGAGCAAGGCAGAAATGGGGAAAAAGAACTGCTGAACCACAAGACAATTACGACTGAATCTCAGTCAGTCCTCAGGGCTCTGGGATGACCCTTCAGTGTTGTCCAATACTGAGGCTAGGGAACCAGGCTTCTTATTACTATGTCTCTAAGACCCTGGCTTCTGGCTGTTACTTGAGAGGGTCCTGTCCTAGAGTGAGGGGTTTCCCTATGCTGTGAGTGTTTCCTATGTAAATAGTAGTAAACCATCACACTCAGTGTTTCCTGGATGGGTGCCTTGACCCTGTGCATGAACTTGGGCTTTAAAGTACTGACTGATCATTTCCATCACCTCCCATCCCCAGGAATAACTCACCATCTGAAGTCTCTAGAATGTGTTTATAACTCAGTGGAATGCATACACACAATGTCTACATTATTTTTTTATGGGATGTGGGTGAAAGACACCAGGAAAGAGACATTGTCTCTCACCAGAACTCAGACCCACTCACCTGTGACATTTTGTACAGCTCCAGAAGCATTCAAATCTTGGCTGAAAATACTGATGCAGTTTCTGTAACTATGGCCAAAGATTTCCTCTCTCTCTGGCCGTTGTAGTTAGGGGCAGTCTGTTTCCCTTCAGAGAGCCAAAACAGGGCACCTTTCAGAGTCCTGTTGTCACTTTCAAGGACACTGTAGAGACCATAACCCAGGGACACGTTGGGAAGGAGATGAGAGTTCTTGCTGATCTCCTCAATGGCAAAGCGAAAAGCGGGACATATTGATAATTCCTGAGAAACCACCTAAACAGAGGGGACAGTATTAGACAGAATGGTCATGTAATACAGGAATATATCCCAAGCAAAGGGAAGGGAAGGGCTTAAACCCAGTTTTCCCACTCAGAGATTCTTTTGATTTCTTGGTATGAATAAGGTCTCAGGGGTCTGGAGGACACTGGCAAGGCTCTCTCATGGTAAGGAAGCAAATCATGGCCAATCCACCTAGAGAGGTTTCTAGGGCACTGTAAGAATGGTAAACAACAGATTTTTTGAGTTCTTCAGAGGTTAGGTGAATCAACATAGCGAGATATTTGCCTCTAGGTATGTTCTTCAGCTCTTCTCTTGGATGACTCAGGTTAACTTTTATACTGATCTTAAGTATTTATTTTATAAATTTTTTTTACATTAAATACTGTTATCAGTTACCCTAGCTTTCTGTATCCTTTTGAAACTAATAAAATGCATTGTATGTTAATAATTAATTGACCTCATGGTTAATTCCATGAAATTAGAGTCTGTCTGTGTTTTTGACCATTCCCTCTGTACTTGGCAAGTGGTATTTAAAAAAAAAAATCTTAGCTAAATACGTTGGTATTTGAAACATATCACTGAAATAATTTTAATACTGGTCATTTACTATTGTTAGTCATTTATTTGTCATCTCTGAAGTTCTTCCTCATGTAAATATCTTTGTCATATCTATACCACACACTACTGTGATATTTGATTTGCCAATTGATGCTCTATCTCTTTAGGCCTATAAAACCTAGACATAAGAATTTATACTATTGAAATAAATGCAGGGTCAGTGCTCACTCTATAGTGAGCTATTATTTATTTATTTAGTTTTTGGTTGGAGGAAACAAAGTTGGTTGAATGATGTATATGTTGGCATTGAAGGAGTTTTGATTTCTTCTGTTTGTTTGTGTGTTTTTTTTTTTAAATGCTATTTCCCCTTTCAGTTTTATTGAGATATAATTGACATACAGCACTATGTCAGTAGAAGGTATGCAGCATAATGATCTGACTTACATCAGTCATGAAATGATTATCATGGTAAGTTTAGTGAACATCCATCATCTCATATATATGCAAAATTAAAGAAATAGAAAAAATTTTTTCTTGTGTTGAGAACATTTAAAATTTATACTCTTTCCAGTTTTTTAAGGAATCTCCACACTATTCTCCGTAGTGGCTATACTAGTTTGCATTCCCACCAACAGTATAAGAGGGTTCCCTTTTCTCCACACCCTCTCCAGCGTTTATTGCTTGTAGACTTTTGGATCGCAGCCATTCTGACTGGCGTGAAATGGTACCTCATTGTAGTTTTTATTTGCATTTCTCTGATGATGAGTGATGTTGAGCATCTTTTCATGTGTTTGTTAGCCATCCGTATGTCTTCTTTGGAGAAATGTTATTTAGTTATTTGGCCCAGTTTTTGATTGGGTCATTTATTTTTCTGGAATTGAGCTGCAGGAGATGACCCAGAGGGATGGTATGGGGAGAGAGGTGGGAGGGGGGGTTCAGGATTGAGAAAACGTGTACACCCGTGGCGGACTCATGTTGATATATGGCAAAACCAATACAATATTGTAAAGTAAAAAAAAAAAATTATATTCTTAAGAAGTTTCATATATAACATACAACAGTATTAATTATATTTACATGCTGTATAATGTATCCCCAGTACTTATTTATACTATAACTCTAAGTTTACAACTTTCAGCTGTTTTCATCTGATTTCCCCTTCCTACCTCTGGTAACTACTATTCTGATTTATCTATAACCTTGTTTTTGTTTGTTTGTTTGTTTTTAAAGTGTAACTAGCCTACAACATTATGGTAAGTTCCTGTTACAGGACATGATTTGGTATTTCTGTAAATTTCAAAATGATCTTTATAATAAGTCTAGTTAAAATATGCCACTATATAAAAATATTACATTATTATTGACTATTTTCCCCACACTAAGCACTTCACTTATTTTGCAACTGGAAGTTTATATCTCTTAATCTCCCTAACCTATTTTTTTCTTCCTCTAGCTCCTCACTGGCAATAATCTGTTTGTTCTCTGTATCTGTGACTCTGCTTCTGTTTATTTTATTTATTTGCTTGTATTTACACCTATAAGCAAAATAATGAAGTATTTGTCTTTCTATATCTGACTTATTTCACTTAGCATAATATACTTTAAGTTCATCCATGTTGTCACAAATGACAAGATTTTATTCATTTTTATGGTTGAATAATATCTCTAAATCTGAGATATATCTCACATCTTCTTTACCTGTTTTTCTGTTGGTTACCACTGTTTGGGTTGTTTCCATATCTTGGCCATTCTAAATGCTTCATACTACTTCAATGAACACAGAGAATGCATATATCTTCTTGAATTAGTGTTCTGGTTTTCTTAGAATCCCAGGGGTGGAATTGGTGGATTATATGGTAGTTCTACTTTTAATTTTTTGAGAAATTTCCATACTGTTTTTCATAATGACTATACCAAGTTTATACTCCCATCAACAGTGGATGAGTTTACTTTTTTCCACAACTTCCTCAACATTTGTTATTTATTGGTTTTTGATAAAAGCCATTCTGACAGGTGTGAAGTGCTATCTCACTGACATATTGATTTGCATTTCCTGAAGATCAGTGATGTTGAGAATCTTTTTGTATGCCTATTGGCCATCTGCATATCTTCTTTGAAAAAATAATGTCTCTTCAGTGCCTCTGCCCATTTTTGTTTGTTTAATGCTGAGTTGTATGAGTTCTTTGTATATTTTGCACATCATTCCTGATCAGATCTGTCATTTGCAAATGTCTTCAGTCATTCATTAGGGCTTCCCTGCCAGCTCAGATGGTAAAAAATCTTCCTGCAATTCAAGAGACCCAGGTCCCATCCCTGGGTCAGGAAGATCACTTGGAGATAGAAATGACTAACCACTCCAGTATTCTTGCCTGGAGAATTCCATGGACAGAGGAGCCTGGTGGGTTACAGCCCATGGAGTCACAAAGAGTCAGATAGTACTGAGCACTGAGCAACTAACACTTTCACTTTTCAGTCATTCATTAAGTGAAAATGAAAGTTGCTCATTTGTGTCCGTCTCTTTGTGACCCTGTGGACTATGCAGTCCGTGGAATTCTCCAGGGCAGAATACTGGAGTGGGTAGCCTTTCCCTTCTCCAGGGCATCTTCCCAACCCAGGGATCAAACCCAGGTCTCCTATATTGCAGGCGGATTCTTTACCAACTGAGCCACAAGGGAAGCCAGGTGGCCTCTTATTTTGCTGATAGTTTTCTTCAGGATGCAAAAGCCTTCTTGTTTGCTGTAGTCCTACTTGCTTATTTTTGCTTTTGTTTCCTTTGCCTGAGACACTAAAAAAAAAAAAAATGTGTTACTAAGACAGATGCCTATGTTTTCTTCTAGAAATTGTATTTTAGGTCTTACATTTACATCTTTAATCTACTTTGAATTTATTTTGTACGTGGCATGAGAAAGTAGATCAATTTGATTCTTTTGCATGTAGCTGTCCAGTTTTCCCAATAGAATTTAATAAAGAGTCTATCCTTTCTGCATTGTGTATTTTTGCATTCTTCTTTGTAAAAGAAATGCTCTATATGATATTTTTATTTAGAATCTTCACAAAAATTATGCCTATGATGTGTACATAGTTATTCTATAAAGACACATTAATTCTGTATTAAAAAAACCTTCCAAATGTCTTTCATCAACTGAAAGATAATAATCAAATATCACAGACCTTGACAAAGTAAGTAACTCCTTTTTAAAATCTTGACTCAATAGTATTTTTAATTTTTTAAAATGTATATTTCTTGATCTGGAGTTTATTGTTATTCCTTTCAATGTTGATTTTTCTTATGTTTTATTATATTTATTTATTTAATTAAAAATCAATTTTTAATTAAAAAATTTTATTGGCGAGTAATAGAAGTTCTGATTATTTTTTATTAAACATTAAAAATATAAGCCCAGATACATAAGTTTAATTATATATGTGCTGTCCATTGGAATTGTATTGTGCATATTTAGGTCAATTGGATGGTATAATTTTTTTTCCCAGAGGAAGCATTCTCAGGACCATAAACCTCCATTGAATCTCTCTAACTTTAATTAGTGGGTTGAGATCACAGTCCCAGTGGTATTGCCAGTATAAACAAGCCATACCCTAAATTTAGGCACTTTATCCCTAAGGGGAGAATCTGTTCTCTTCCATTTCCTATCAGACTTGTTTTAGATTCAAAGTAGAACTTCTTGTTACTCTGTGGTTTTAGTCTCCTGACTCCCAAACAGGCAACGATTCAGAGAAAGCAGATCAAGGATCCAAACTCTTGCATCTGCTATCTTTTCTTTCTTAGTTGGTACTTTTTCATTACTTTCTCTATCGAATTCTTTTTTTTTCTGTCTTCATTATGCAAGATTTATAATTAGATTCACACAAAATTTCTAACTGAAGGGACCATCCCATCCAAGAAGAGGCTGGGATCATCCATAACATCAGGTATTGTGAAATATTCCATATGAGTTAAAATTATTTAAAGAGAAAAAAAATCATAGGATATTGTGCATATCATTTTAAAATTGGTGTTAGAAAGAAAATGTTGGGCTGAGATCCAGAAGTAAACTTGCTGATTGGTTGCAGCTAGGAATTGCAGTAAAATTTAAAGATGTTTGTAAACTTGACCTGTCTCCAATGCAAGTCAATTATGTTCATGGCCATATAGACTATGAAGCATTGAGTATAATTTTTCTTTTCCAAATTTCATCCAAATGGTGTTTCAAGGCAGAACTAGACAGCCAGAATGATTCTTTTATTTTGAAAAGTATAATTGGGTAAAAATAGCAGAAATTGGTATGGTGGTGGTGGTGGTTTAGTCACCAAGTCATGTCTGATTCTTGCAACCCCATGGACTGTAGCCTGCCAGGCTCCTCTGTCCATGGGATTCTCCAGGTAAGAATACTGGAGTGGGTTGCCATTTCCTACTCCAGAAATTGGTGTGATTTAAAGCCAACTGATTGATTTTCCTGGATATGAATATTCTTTAAAAGCCAGAGAAGGAAACACAATACCAGAACCACTTTTTTTTATGTTCAGTCTCAATATACAAGAAAAAAGGACTTGACAGTATATAGGTGGTTATTTGCTGCAGCAGTTTTTAAAGTATAAAGATATTGTTACCATATCTGTTTCCATATCTAAATTTTAACATCACAGAGTCTCCAGGCCTGAACTCAGTGCCTAGCACATTATAAATTTTTGGGAATTGTAGATCATGTGAAAATTAAGTGTTATGATGGCATGAGATGCTAAGGGATGGCAGAGAAAACTACTTGGGGAAACAAAAAATTGGTTATTCTTCTGAGTTTGCTTGTTATGTTCACCTCTTCAGATGACAGGCTTAATGTGTAAAGTTAACAAAATGAAGTCTTCAGTGTACCTGGGGACCTTAAGATTCATGAGTAAAGACTTATGGCATCCAAGAATTCTTCCATCCACCCTTAGTATTTGATAACCACTTGTCTAGGCTTTGCATTGAGCTTTAGGTAGAGCACCAAGTTTAAGGAACAAGCAGTTCTTGAATGGTGGGAAGAGATGGCGGCTTGAAATGCTTGGAAATAGACTATTGCTATTTTAAGTGTAGTTATTAAAATTTGTCCTGAGGAAATGACATGGGTTTTATATAATACAAAATATAAAAAATGTATGTCAGAATGATTATTTTTAGGAACTCTCTTCAAATCAAAGTTGATTGTATACTTATCTTAAATACAAACGGAAAGAAATGCAGCCATGAAGTAAAGCAACACTTCCCTCACCTGAGCAAAGACACAGACAGAAGACAGGACTGACAGAAAGACAAATATTCATGTGTTCAAATGACATTCTGTAGGACTTCAAGCAAGCTATATTTTAGCGTTTATGAGTTCATAAAACTAGGACTGGCAAAAATACATTTATAATTTGAGTCTTCAATTTTTTTCTCAGAATTAGGAAACATTGTGTGGGTGTGTACATCTATTGTGTGTGCCTGTGTGTGAGAGAGAGAGAGAGAAAGGGAGACGGAGAAATTAGGCCCATTTGGTCTGAATTATATAGCTCAGTTCCAACATTTTCTTATTGATTTTCTCTCTGGATGATCCTTCCTTTATTGAAAATGGGGTATTGATCTCATAGTATTATTGTGTTGGTGTATATTATTCTCTTTAAATCTGTTAATATTTGCTTAATATATTTAGCTGCTCCAATGTTGGATAATATATATTTACAATATGATGGTCAATTTATCCTCTTGGTTAGCTGTCTCTCTTTATCATACAATGCCTTTTTTGTCTCTTATGAGTTATTGCAATGTGTTTATTTTACCTGATATAAGTAACACCACCTCTGCTGTCTTTTGCTTATCATTTGCATGGAATATCTTTTTCCATCCCTTCACTTTCAGCTAATACTTATCTTCAAAGCTAAATGTGTCTCTTTCGGTTCATACAGTTTAATGTGAAAGGATTTTTAATTCTCTTTCATTTCTAAAGGACAGTTTGTCAGGTATTCTTGGTTGGTATTTGTTCTCTGTCAGTACATTGAATATATCATCCGATTCTCTCCTGGCCTGCAAGGTCCCTGCTGAGAAATCTACAAAAAGGCTTACGGGAGATTCCCTTCTATGTGATGATTCTTTTTCTTGTGGCTCACAAAATTTTATCTTTTGTTGTAATTTCAAATTTTGATTATATTATGTTTCAGAGACGTCCACTTCAGATTGAGTCTGAGAATTTTTGGTATTTTTGTACCTGGATGTCTGTATGCCTCTTCAAAACTGAAAATTTTCAGTCATTATTTCTTTCAATAGACTCTATTATTGTTCTGAGACTCCTAAGGTGTTTATATTGTATACCTACGTAAGGTCTCATAAGTCTTGTAAGATCTTTGTCACATTTTTTTCTTTCTTTTTTCTTTTTGCTCTTCTGAATGAGTAATTTCAAATGGATTGTTCAAGTTCATGGAAGAATTCTTCCTCTTGATCAAGTCTGCTGTTAATGTTTTAGACAAGCACTGTATTCTTCAGCTGTAAGATTTCTTTTTGTTTTTGTTTATAGTTTCTTTTCCTTTGTTGAAGAGATCTCATTTTGTTCATGTATTACTTTTTCTTTTTAATTTTTGTATAGTTGTATATTTTTCTTATAATTCACTAAACATTTAAAATAATTATTCTGAATTCTCTGTCAGTCATTTCATAGATCTCCCTTTCTCTGCGTTTGGTCGTTAGAGTTTTATTGGTTTTCACTGGCAGTGCCATCATTCCTGTTGTCTTCATGATGCTTGTAACTGTATGTTGGTGTCTGTATATTTGAGCATCTCTTCCACTCTTTACAAGCTCATTTTGTCAAAGACCAAAAGACCTTTACCAATCATCCCAACCTGGTGTTCCAGCTAAGCTAGCTTGTAATATACATGGGGAAGTGGGGCATTCTGCTAGTCTCTGATGAAGTGGGTGAATGCCTGGACTTTGAGGTCAGCTAGGACCTCTGCCTGAGTTGTAGTTGAGAAGACCTAATGGCTGGCCTCTGTGATCTGATGGTTCCACTGACTGAGCTCCTTTATCAAGCAGGGCCTCTGGCTGGGCTTTCTGGGATGGTAACACCACTTACTGCTCTCTATAGTTTAGTGGGTTCTCTGGCTGGGCCCTGCGATAGGGAATAACAGCTGACTGGACTTTGTATTCAAGCAGGGCCACTTACTAGGCAACATGATCAGGCAGGAATGCATGCTGTGATTCCTGACCAGGCAATGTCACAGGCTAGATTCTGCAAATAAATGAGACTGCAGGTTGAGCTCTGAATAGGCAATACTGCTGGCTGAATTATGTGATCATGCAGAGTTACCACTGCAATCACCTCTTGTCAGATGGTGCCACAGGCTATACTCCAAGTCCGGGTGATGATACTGATTGGGTCTATTTTCAGAAGGGCTGTACTCTGGGTTTGAACAGAGGTACAGACTGGACTCTGTGATCATATAGGTCCAGTGGCTGTGCTTTGTCGTGTGGGGTCACTGGAGTCCCAGGTAGGATGATACCTCTGACTATACCACACATTTGGATGGGGCTGCAGGTTGAGATATGCATTTAAATAGGGTTGCAGCTCTGAAGAAAGCTGCTCTGCAGTTAGGTGGGGTTGTAGGCTTGTCTCCATCAATGGACTGAACTACCATTTAGGAACCTTAGCCAAGCAGAACTGCTGACTGTGCGTATTAGTCATATGGGGCTGCAGTTTGTCTCCACAAATGGATGAAGCTGCCGGTTTGGCTTTCTGGTAAGGGAGAATTTTCAGCCAGAAAGAGGTTGCTGTTGTTCAGTCACTCAGTGGTGTCCAACTCTTTGCAGCCCAATGGACTGCAGCACACCAGGCTTCCCTGTCCTTCACTATCTCTCCAAATTTTCTCAAACTTATGTCCATTGAGTCAATGATGCTATCCAACCATCTCATCCTCTGTCACCTTCTTCTCCTCCTGTCCTCAGTCTTTCTCAGCATCAGGATCTTTTCCATTGAGTCAGCATTTCACATCAGGTGGCTAAAGTATTGGAGCTTCAGCTTCAGCATCAGTCCTTCCAATGAATATTCAGGGTTTACTTCCTTTAGGACGGACTGGTTTGATCTCCTTGCAGTCCCAGGGACTCTCAAGAGTCTTTTCCAGCATCACAGTTTGAAAGTATCAGTTCTTCAGCACTCAGCCTTCTTTATGGTCCACCTCTCACATCCATACATGACTATTGGAAAAACTGTAGCTTTGACTAGATGGATCTTTATTGGCAAAGTAATGTCTCTGCTTTTTAATTACATAGTCTAGGTTTACCATAGCTTTTCTTCCAAGGAGCAAGTGTCTTTTAATTTCATGGCTAAAGTCACCATCCACAGTGATTTTGGAGCCCAAGAAAATAAAGCTTTTCACTGTTTCCATTGTTTCCCCATCTATTTGCCATGAAGTGATGGGACTTGATGCCATGATATTTGTTTTTTGAGTATTGAGTTTAAACCAGCTTTTTCACTCTCTTCTTTTACTTTCATCAGGAAGCTCTTTAGTTCCTCTTTGCTTTCTGCAAAGTTGGAGTTGTATCATCTGCATATCTGAGGTTACTGATATTTTTCCCACCAGTCTTGACTCCAGCTTGTGCTCCATCTAGCCCGGCATTTCGCATGATGTCCTCTGCATACAAGCTGAATAAGCAGGGTGACAATATACAGACTTGACATACTCCTTTCCTAATTTTGAACCAGTCTGTTTTTCCATGTCTGGTTCTAATTGTTGCTTCATGACCTGCATACAGGTTTCTCAGGAGACAGGTAAAGTGGTCTGGAATTTCCATCTCTTTAAGAATTCTCCACAGTTTGCTGTGATCCACACAGTCAAAGTCTTTAGCATAGTTAGGAAGCAGAAGTAGACCTTTTTTCTGGAATTCCTTAACTTTTTCTATGATCCAACAGATGTTGGCAATTTGATCTCTGGTTCCTCTGCCTTTTCAAAATCCAGCTTGTACATTTGGAAGTTCTTTGTTCATGTGCTGTTGAAGCCTAGCTTGAAAGATATTGAGTATTACTTTGCTAGCATATGAAATGAGTGTAATTGTGGTTTGAAAAATTTAGTTTGAAAATGTAGTTTGAACACTCTTTGGCAATGCCCTTCTTTGGGATTGGAATGAAAAATTGATCTTTTCTAGCCCTGTGGCCACTGTTTTTTCAAATTTACTTCTCTGGTGGCTCAGACAGTAAAGCGTCTGTCTACAGTGCAGGAGACCTGGGTTCAGTTCCTGGGTTGGGAAGATCCCCTGGAGAAGGAAATGGCATTCCACTCCAGTACTATTGCCTGGAAAATCCCATGGACAGAGGAGCCTGGTAGGCTACAGTCCATGGCGTCACAAAGAGTCAGACATGACTTCACTTTTACTTTCATTTACATTACATTATCTTGCATCACTATCAGATTGATTCCATGGGGTTGCAGCCATTGAGAATCCTTTCCTGGTTTCTGTTCCTTTGTTGTGTGAACACCTACATTCTTCTCTAAACTGCACTTCTTTTAACTTTCTTATCCTTTGCCATGACTGGGATAATAATTCCCTTAGTTTAGATAATGCTACTTTGATAGCTCTACCAGTCCCTTGCCAGAGTTTCCTCTACACATTTTCCCTGATTGCTCCCTGCCTCCTTGTCCATTAGACGTGTGTACAACTGTTCACAAAATAGTAAGAACTTCATTTAAAGGGAAATTATTTTTGATATTTTGGGGGTGTTGCCCATATCAGTGACATTGAATAACCTCTTCTTCCCTTCAAGGCCTACTGGTCCCATTCTGGGATTTCTGCAACAATTCTGATGAATGTCAGTACCTTTTTTCTTTATTACATTTAATTTGGTGAGATTTTGTTTGTTTTGTTTCTGATGATAACGAAGGTACAATGTTAGCCATTGTTCAAAATGTTTAGTATATATTTTCAAAATAGCAGTAGAAATATCAAGATTAGAAGATTACCTAAAGTGTTTACCAGCACCTAGAACTTCCTTTTTTATATTTGAAATTTTTTACCTTGTTCCCCTCTGTAAAGGAGGTGACTGGGGGAAGAGTGCAAAAGATTTTCGATTTGGGAACTCTGGCAGAGGTGCAGGTGCTAGATGATAGTGATTGGAAGGGAAGTGGTGGGGAAGATCATAAAGGGACTTTGGCATGCGCACACACACACACACACACACACACACACACTGTCTTGATTTTCATATACATTTTCCTGGCGGCTAAAATGGTAAAGAATCTGCCTGCAATGCAGAAGACGTGGGTTGGAACCCTGGGTTGGGAAGTTCCCCTGGAGAAGGAAAGGGCTACCCACTCCAGTATTCCTGACTGGAGAATTCCATAGACAGAGAAGCCTGAGGGGCTACAGTCCATGGGGGTTGCAAAGACTCAGACATGACTGAGTGATTAACAAATTCTTTTTTTTTTTTTTTGATTTTTTAAAAAATATAAATTTATTTATTTTAATTGGAGGTTAATTACTTTGCAATATTGTATTGGTTTTGCCATACATCAACATGAATCCGCCACAGGTATACACGTGTTCCCCAGCCTGGACCCCCCTCCCTCCTCCCTCCCTGTACCATCCCTCTGGGTCGTCTCAGTGCACCAGCCCCAAGCATCCAGTATCATGCATCGAACCTGGACTGGCGATTTGTTTCATATATGATATTATATATGTTTCAATGCCATTCTCCCAAATCATCCCACCCTCTCCCTCTCCCACAGAGTCCAAAAGACTGTTCTATACATCTGTGTCTCTTTTGCTGTCTCACATACAGGGTTGTCATTACCATCTTTCTAAATCCCATATATATGCATTAGTATACTGTATTGGTGTTTTTCTTTCTGGCTTACTTCACTCTGTATAATAGGCTCCAGTTTCATTCACCTCATTAGAACTGATTCAAATGTATCGTATTCAGTTCAGTTCAGTTGCTCAGTCGTGTCTGACTCTTTCCAACCCCATGAATTGCAGCATGCCAGGCTTCCCTTTCCATCACGACTCCTAGAGCTTACTTAACTCATATCCATCGAGTCAGTGATGCCATCCAACTATCCCATCCTCTGTCGTCCCCTTCTTCTCCAGCCTTCAATCTTTCCCAGCATCAGGGTCTTTTCCAATGAGTCAGTTCTTCCCATCAGGTGGCCAAAGTATTGGAGTTTCAGCTTCAGCATCAATCCTTCCAATGAATATTCAAGACAGATTTCCTTTAGGATGGACTGGTTGGATCTCCTTGCAGTCCAAGGGACTCTCACAAGTCTTCTCCAGCACCACAGTCTATTAGCAAAACTAATAACTGAAACTGTAAGCAAAGTGCTTATAGACCAAATTTTTTCCCTTTTTTAATCTATATTATTCCAGCTCAAATAAAAACACTATTTTGCATATTTTTCCTTAACTACAGAGGGAATTTTTTTGATTTTGTTTCCATATTATATTAAAGAAAGTCTTAAACTCCACAGATTGTAAACATGAATAAATATATAGATTTTTTTTAGATAAGACAATATTCTGTGAACATTTTGTATATATAATTATGTATAGTTTTATATATCACATACATCATTGCATCACATATAATTTTATATATATGTATATATATATTTATAAATTATGTAAATACAGTAGATTATATTATATATAAATATAATAACAAATTATAACCAACTTTAATGGCAAATAATAAAATAAGTCACATTTCCTACATGATGAAACCTTATGTAATCTTTGAAAGTTAGATTTTTTTGTTGTGCTTTAAACTTTTGATATAACATAAAAATACAAGATTTGGATATATAGTAAGTGTAAGCAGCATAAAGTATTGAAAATTATAAAAATAGATAGTATTTACTTAAAGAAATTATTAACTTATAATTTGACTACCACCAGTTTAACATTTATTCCCATTATAATAATAAATTATAAATTTTTATTAATGTTTACAGGTGTTGAGCAAGGAGTATGGAGATGAAAGTAAGTAAAGATGAAGAAACTAAGCTGTTTCTTCTGGTACACTAAGCAGTTAACAGTAATCATTTTTAAATGAAGATATCATAAGTAAATATTATTTTGAAAATTTGTTTTTATTATTCAAATATTATGTACTAAAATGTAATGTGTTCAAAGTAAATTTTCAAATGAAATAATAAACAATTAAGTGAATATAAGCAGCATTAAATTATTTCTAAAATACTTTTTCAACTATTGGATTTTAATAGAAAAAGGTATGAAAATTTTAAGTGGAAATACTTATAAAGGAGAGAGACAAGATAAACTACTTCTCTAACTCATTTCTAAATACTTGTAAGCTACTCTACAATAATCAAAAAATGTTAAAAATTATTGGAAAGGAGGTAATTGAAGAGAAGGAGGTGGGAAGTGAAGAAGGAACCATGGAATAAGGTGTGTGTGAGTGACTGCTAACTACTGGGTCTTTAGTTAAAAATGTCCGTAGCTCAAACTCTGTGTTAAGTCAACACCAGTGTCCAAACCAATTAGTGGGTATCATGGTGATGCTACTGTTATTTTCATCTAGTCTCTTTCCTCTCTTCTCAAGACCACCCACCTCTAAGAGTTGCCTTCTTGGCCACATTGGTTCAAACTTCTTTCCATGCCTGGGATGTCATCACTTCTTGCATCTAACCTATATTTTCTCCACATATAACTGTTATTTTCCCCAATGTCTCCTCCACATTTGTCTACCATTGGATAATTTTTTTAGAAAACAATAGCAGACTCTTCTAGGAGTCTGCAACCACTATTGATAGAATCAGTCAGTCAGTTCAGTCTCTCAATCGTGTCTGACTCTTTGCAACTCCATGAATTGACAGAATAGAGTCTCACAAATGCACATTACTAAATTTACAGAGATGTCTCTGCTAGATGAAGGATGTCAAGCAGATGATACCCTTTCGGATTAGGAATGAAAAGAATCGAGCATTGTGATGGTGTCTGTGTTAGAGTTCTTCCTATTAGGGTGGCATTTACTTCAAGGAAACATGGGGAGAGGTATTTTCTGTCAAAAATATACATTGAGAAAAATATACATTGAGGAAACTGCTATCATTCTTCCACAACATGGTTGAATGTTGTAAGAGAAAAATAATCATATTGGAAACAATTGCAGTTTACTAATAATATTCACCTCCTCACTTTCTATCTCCAGAGTATAAACCCTTTTATGAATTGAAGTCTGCAAGATAATGGAAGAAAGCAACAGCAGCTCTGAAAAAGGGTTTCTTCTTCTGGGATTTTCTGATCAGCCCCAACTAGAGAGAATACTTTTTGTTATAATTTTGCTCTTCTACATGTTAAACCTACTGGGAAACACTGCCATCATTTTAGTTTCTTACTTGGACCCCAAACTCCACACTCCAATGTACTTTTTCCTCAGCAACCTCTCTTGTGTAGACATCTGCTTCACCACAAGTGTTGCCCCACAGTTGCTGGTTACTATGAATAAGAAAGACAAGAACATGAGCTATGGCGGATGTGTGGCTCAGCTCTATGTAGCCACTGGGCTGGGTTCCTCTGAGTGTATTCTCCTAGCGGTCATGGCTTATGATCGCTATGCTGCTGTCTGCCGGCCTCTGCACTACACAGCCATTGTGCATCCTCAGCTTTGCGCATCCCTGGCCAGCACAGCATGGCTCAGTGGCCTCATCACCTCCCTTATTCAGTGCTCCCTTACTGTACAGCTGCCTCTTTGTGGTCATCGCAAATTGGACCATATTTTTTGTGAGGTGCCAGTGCTCATAAAACTGGCCTGTGTGGACACAACTTTCAATGAAGTAGAACTATTCGTGGCCAGTGTAATCTTTCTCATTGTCCCTGTGTCACTCATCCTAGTCTCCTATGGCTTTATAACGAGAGCTGTGTTGAGGATTAAATCAACAGCAGGGCGTAGCAAGGCCTTTGGGACTTGCTCCTCCCACCTGCTTGTGGTCATCATTTTCTATGGGACCATCATTTTCATGTACCTTCAGCCAGCTAAAAGTAGCTCCAAAAACCAGGGAAAGTTTGTCTCCCTTTTCTACACCATAGTCACCCCACTTTTAAACCCCATTATCTACACTCTGAGAAACAAAGATGTGAAAGGGGCCATGAGGACACTGGTAATGGGAAGTGCTTTCAGTTCATAAATGGTATGAGCTGTAGGTATAGTTTTAGTGGGTTGGTTTTAGTTTATGGATTATTTGTTCTAAGTGCAATTTTCTTATTCAATGCTGTAAGGGATAGTAAAAGACACAGAACTCTACAAGAAGCTAATATTCTTGAGCCACAATAGTGTTTCACTTTTTCCAAACATTCTTCTCATGAAGTCCAAAATTCTATGCTCTATCTAGAGAAAACTCTTTGCTCTTCCTCCACTATGCCATCAACTTTCATACACAAATTATTTCACCGTGGAATACTGGTCTACTTGGTAAATCTCAGCTTATCTCTAAAATCTAAAATAAATTTTACCTGTACTTCTTGAAACTTGATCCATCTAATCCTCTGGGTAAAACTGGTTCATAATATATGTTTCCTTAAACCATAAAGCATTCTCTCTCTCTCTAATAATATAGAGACCATTTTGGAAATAATATATGACCACTTTCCCACAATGCCATTTTAAACCAGAGACTGGACAAGCCTTATTATATTGGCTCATTTATATTATGAAAAATATAAAACAATTATGATACATTGATAACATTTATGATGTAAATTTTCACTATATTATTTTACTAAATTGATAAAATAAATAATATTTCATTAAACAGATCAGTCCATATATAATTTAGAGTTGTTCCCCTTTTCTTTAAAAGGATTAGAAATTGAGTGAAAGTGACAGAGTGTGTGTCATTCTGTCTCTTTCTCTCAAAAAGAGCAGAATTGATCAATTTATCAATCTCCAGTATTTTAAGAGAACTGTGCAACTAGAGAGAGATTAATTTAATCTACATATTAAGTTCACTTCCATCTTTCATAATAATTTCAAAGTAAAAAAAAAAACATGAAAACAATGAAGACAAAAAATCAAATTCGTATGTGACTTAGACTTAAGAAAACTGAGGCTCATTTAAATTCAGTTGGTTCTAGAATATTGCTGTTAGTCTACAAATATTACAGATAAAGTTTGGAGCTGTTCTTACTGCCAAAGCCTAGATTGAAGGCAAAATGGCTGCACACAAAAGGGAAAAAAAAAAAAAAAACCATGTAGAGAATTTTCTGAGTGAATCAGTGATGTCTCTGCAAACAACCTCTGTCCAATTTACATCTATCTAACATCTTTATAGGAAATAAAATGACTACTGTTTAACAGAAAGAAGAATCATAAAAGTCTGATTGAATTTGTCTTCTGGAAGTTTCTTAATGTGAGTTCCCCACTCAATAATGGAAGGAAGAGTTGGGAATTCAATTGAACATGTTTTTAGAAATGCATGCTTTCATTTATAATGCCCAAGGAGAGAAGATGTTCTGTAGGAAAGCTCATACTTATAAAAACATCACTTCTTTATACCCAGAAAGCACAACACAGGAAAGAACATACATATGTCAGAATCTAAATAAATTTAAACAAAATAAAGCCCCTATGACACAAAATTTTACAATTAATAAAGCATTAAAAAAATACAACAAGAAACAGTTAAAGTTTTTTCTGGATATTTAGGACTCTGAATTACCATGGTGGAGAGTCCAGACTCTATGCTGTGAAACATCTCTACTAATTCTAATACCCTGTGGAGAAGAGAAATGTCATCCTTGAGATCCTTAGTAAGGGCTACGACAAAGTGCTGGCCAGAAGTCTCCCAGGAAATATCTGTAGATGCTCATTCTCAAGGGCATGTGTGGGAACCTAGGTTGGAGGCCTTGAGGATGACTCCAAACCGAACCCCTCTTCAAGTGCCACATGGACGATCTTCAAGGACAGCAATAGTTGCTACCATAATAAATCAAATAGCTGTCAAGAAATACTTGGCAGCCAATCTCAGGAAAAGAACTTAAAAAAAAAAGAAAAGAATAAACAGCTGAAAAATGAGAGGAAAAAAATGTATGAAGTAAAGGAAGTAAACAATAGATAGGACTACTGTGAGAAAAAAAAAATGCAAGGACAAAATAACAACAAAACCAACACTTAAAGGTAATATGAAAAAAATTTCTCACCGGAAAAAGTAAAATTTTTATGTATTATTACTTAAATGCTAACATAATTCATAAAAAGGTATATATATAATGAAATAAAGAGAAATACACTATTTTCTACAACCAAAAAATAATAGGCATAACTCTTCAAAAAGAAATCAATAAATAACATGAGTGGTAACACATATGGAAAGAAAAATTAATAAAAACTCTCATTATTAGATGAAAATGTAAACATATTTGAAAAAACATGCCATTATTTTTTCTTCATTAATTTAATGCAGGGTTTTCTATGATAATATGTTTGCATTGATTTTGCAATATACAATTCTAACTATATTTTAAAATTTATAATTGTTAGATAAAAGATGACCAGACACCCAAAAAATGTTTAACGGGCTTTCATGGCGAAGCACTCCCGGGTGGGGTTCCTGGACCGGAACGGGGCAGGTCGAGGAAATCCGCAGGCCCGGACGCGTTGGAAGTTTTTTTATATATGCATGTTGTGAGGGATGGCTGGGCTAGCAGATGGGGGTTTGGATAGGCTGCTGGTTCGTGGCGTCGCAAGCTGATAGGTTTCTCTATGTGGCTGGGGTGGGGCGGCTTTAGCTGGCGGAGTGTGCTGTCATTGGTCCCTGGCATCTGGGAGGCTCCCTCCGTTAGGGACTTAGGAGGGGGTGGCTTGTCATGGCAACTGGCGAAGTGTGCTGTCATTGGTCCCTGGGATCTGGGAGGATCCTCCGTTGGGGACTTTCTCGCTGGCAGGAGGGAGAGGAGGGGCGGCCCATCATGGCCCCCGGGGTCCGACCTTACAATAATATTCTAACTTTTCCTATAATGATTGAATAATCTCAAAAAAACCCATGGTTTATTTTTTAAAATTTCTCCATAGTTTGCTCAGAGAAGGCAATGGCAACCCACTCCAGTATTCTTGCTGGGAGAATCTCAGGGACTGGAGAGCCAGGTGGGCTGCCGTCTATGCGGTCGCACAGAGTCAGACACGACAGAAGCGACTTAGCAGCCATAGTTTGCTTTCAGTTTTTCTGTTGATTAATAACTGGTGTAAGCATCAGTTCAGATCAGTTCACTTAGTCGTGTCCGACTCTTTGCGATCCCATGAATCGTAGCATGCCAGGCCTCCCTGTCCATCACCAACTCTCGGAGTTCACTCAGACTCTTGTCCATTGAGTCAGTGATGCCATCTAGCCATCTCATCCTCGGTCATCCCCTTCTCCTCCTGCCCTCAATCCCTCCCAGCCTCAGAGTCTTTTCCAATGAGTCAACTCTTCGCATAAGGTGGCCAAAATATTGGAGTTTCAGCTTTGGCATCAGTCCTTCCAATGAACACCCAGGACTGATCTCCTTTAGAATGGGCTGGTTGGATCTCCTTGCAGTCCAAGGGACCTCAACAGTCTTCTCTTCACATTTGTAGTCTGTTTATTGTTATATATTGATAAGGCACTTTAAAAATATATGTATATTTTATTGAAATATAGTTGACTTACAGTGTTTCAGGTGCAGAGTAAGGTGATTCAATTATACATATCAGTTCAGTTCAGTTCAGTCACTCAGTCGTGTCTGATTCTTTGCGACCCCATAAATCGCAGCACGCCAGGACTCCCTGTCCATCACCAACTCCCGGAGTTCACTCAGACTCATGTCCATCGAGTCTGTGATGCCATCCAGCCACCTCATCCTCTGTCATCCCCTTCTCCTCCTGCCCCCAATCCCTCCCAGCATCAGAGTCTTTTCCAGTGAGTCAACTCTTTGCATAAGGTGGCCAAAGTACTGGAGTTTCAGCTTTAGCATCATTCCTTCCAAAGAACAACCAGAACTGATCTTTAGAGTGAACTGGTTGGATCTCCTTGCAGTCCAAGGGACTCTCAAGAGTTTTCTCCAACACCACAGTTCAAAAGCATCAATTCTTCAGTGCTCAGCTTTCTTCACAGTCCAACTCTCACATCCATACATATATATGTATATTATTTTGAGATTATTTTCAGTAATAGGTTATTATAAAATATTAACTAAGGTTTCTCATGCTGTAAAGTAAACCTTTGTTGCTTGTTGCATATATATTTTTAAGTAAATATCTAGCATTTTATTCATACTAAGTCAAACATGTGGATTCAAAATGTCATAAATTTTTTAGTTAGGCAAAAATTCTTGAGTTTTAGAAAATGTATATATTACACACACACACACACACATATATATACAGAAACTTTTCTATTACACTTGATACAGGCTTGAGAAAGAACATCAAAATAAAGAGACAGATTGGAGAATGTAAGCAAAATGAAATGGGATTATTGAATATGAAATAGAAAATGTGAAATAAACTAAATAAAAGTAAAAGATCATCACATAATGCAGTTGTTTTTAAACATGAATACTCATTAGAAACATATCTGGAAGTCTGGAGAAAGAAGGCAATACTTGAGCATTTGTATTTTTCAAAAAATTCCAAGAGAATTCTGGTATGCATCTGGACTTTAAAAAGTGATTACAGGTTTTTCTATGAAATGGTAGTTTTGGTGATATAGAGTTCTATTATTTTTTTTTATTGACCAGCCTGGCGTGCTACAGTCCATGCAGTCACAAAGAGTCAGACACAACTGAGCAACTGAACTGAAATGAATCATGATATGACACTGTTAAGTAACAGTTACACAATCACAATAGTAATATATGTTTATCAGTTCTCACAATCAATAGCCAGATAAAACATAAAAGGTAATTACAATTGTAAGCCATAATGGGAACACAATTCAGTTCAGTTCAGTTCAGTTGCTCAGTCACATCTGACTCTTTGTGACCCCATGGACTGCAGCACGCCAGGCTTCCCTGTCCGTCACCAATTCCTGGAGCTTGCTCAAACTTGTGTCCGTTGAGTTGGTGATGCCATCCAACCATCTCATCTCTATAGTCCCCTTCTCCTCCTGCCTTCAATCTTTTCCAGCATCAGGGTCTTTTCCAATGAGTCATTTCTTCATATCAGGTGACCGAAGTATTGGAGCGTCAGCTTCAGCATCAGTCCTTCCAATGAATATTCATGACTGATTTCCTTTAGGATGGACTGGTTGGATCTCCTTGCAGTCCAAGGGACTCTCAAGAGTCTTCTCCAACACCACAGTTCAAAAGCATCAATTCTTCAGTGCTCAGCTTTCTTTATAGTCCAACTCTCACATCCATACATGACTACTGGAAAAACCACAGCTTTGACTAGACAGATCTTTGTCGGTAATGTCTCTGCTTTTAAATATGCTGTCTAGATTGATCATAGCTTTTCTTCCAAGAAGCAAGCATCTTTTAATTTTATGGCTGCAGTCACCATCCACAATGATTTTGGAGCCCAAGAAAAGAAAGTCTGTCACTGTTTCCATTGTTTCTCCATCTATTTGCCATGTAGTGATGGGACCAGATGCCATGATCTTAGTTTTTGGAATGTTGAGTTTTAAGTGAGCTTTTTCATTTTCTTGGCCACCTGATGCGAAGAGCTGACTCACTGGAAAAGACCCTGATGCTGGGAAAGATAAAGGGCAGGAGGAGAAGGGGACAACAGAGGATGAGATGGTTGGATAGCATCACCGACTCGATGGACATGGATTTGGGTGGACTCCGGGAGTTGGTGATGGACAGGGAAGCCTGGTGTACTGCGATTCATGGGGTTACAAAGAGTCAGACATGACTGAGTGACTGAACTGAACTTGCACTCTCTGCTTTCACTTTCATCAAGAGGCTCTTTAGTTTCTTTTCTCTTGTAAGGGTGGTGTCATCTGCATATCTGAGGTTATTGATATTTCTCCAAGTAATCTTGATTCAAGCTTATACTTCATCCAGCCAGCATTCCACACGATGTACTCTGTATATAAGTTAAATGATCAGGGTGACAATATACAGCCTTGATGTACTCCTTTCCCAACTTGGAACCAGTCCATGATTAACTGAACAATATAAAATAATTGCATACAATTTGGGAGGGTCAAACAGAGTTATGTGGTAAGTGGAAGTACATATATGCATATGTATTCCACCCAGGAAATCTATGTCTTTTGGTTGGTGCATTTAATCCATTTACATTTAAGATAATTATTGCTATTCATGATCCTATTGCCATTTTCTTAGTTTTTGGAGTTTTATTTTCTGTAGGTCTTTTCCTACCCTTGTGTTTCCTGCCTAGAGACATTGTTTTAGCTTCTGTTGTAAAGCTGGTTTGGTGGTGCTGAATTCTGTTAATCTTTGCTTGTCAGGAAAGCTGTTTATTTACCTATCACATCTGAAGGAGAGTCTTGCTGGGAAAAGTATTCTTTTTTGGAGGGTCTTCTCTTTCATCACTTTAAATATATCATGCCATTCCCTTGTGGCTTGTAGAGTTTCTGTCGAGAAATCAGCTGATAGCCTGTTGGAAGTTCCTTCTTATGTTGTCGCTTTTCCCTTGTTGCTTTTAATATTTTATCTCTGTATTTAATTTTTGTCAGTTTGATTACTATGTGTCTCAGTGTGCTCCTCCTTAGGTTTATCCTTTCTGGGACTCTCTGTGCTTTCTGGACTTGGTTAACTATTTCCTTTCCCATGTTTGGGAAGTTCTCAAGCTATTATCTTTTCGAATATTTTCTCAGGTCCTTTCTTTCTCTGTTATGTGAATATTGATGTGTTTAATGTTTTCCAAGCAGTCTCTTAGGCTGTCTTCATTTCTTTTTATTCTTTTTTTAATATTCTGTTCTGTGGCAGTGAGTTCCACCATTCTGTCCTCCAGGTCATTTATCTGTTCTGCCTCAGTTATTCTGCTATTGATTCCTCCCAGTGTATTATTAATCTCTGTTTGTTTTTCAGTTCTTCTAGGTCTTTGGTAAACATTTTGAGCATCTTCTTGATCTTTCCCTTCATTCTTTTTCCTAGATCCTGGATCATCTTCACTATCATTATTTTGAATTCTTTTTCTGGAAGGATGCCTATCTCCATTTAGTTGTTATTCTGGGATTTTATCTTGTCCCTTCATCTGGGGCATAACTTTATGCTTTATTGTTGTTATTAATTCTCTGCAATATGGTTTTTATTTTGGCCACTGTGAGCTGTGAGACTGCGCTTTTTCTTGCTTCTTCTGTCTGCCCTCTGATGGATGAGGCTAAGAGGCTTTGTAAACTTTCTGATGGGAGGGACTGGTGATAGGGAAAACTGAGTCTTGCTCTTGTGGTCAGGGCCTTGCTCAGTAAAGCTTTAATCCAATTATCTGCTGCTGGGTGGATTTTCACTCCCTTCCTGGTAGTTGTTTGACCTAAGTTGACCCAGCTGTGGGGTCTATGGGTTTTATGGTAGAGTTAGTGACAAACTCCAAGAGGGTTTATGCCAAGGTGTACCCTCCAGTGCCCCAGTTCCTGCAGTAAGCCCCCGCCAAGTTATGTCTCCACAGGAGACCCTCCAACACTAACAGGTAGTTTTGGTTCAGTCTCTTGTGGGGTCACTGTGCCTCTCCTTTAGATCTTGTTATGCATAAAATTTTGTTTGTTCCTTCCAAGACTGGGGTCTCTGTTTCCATCAGTCCTCTGGAAGGATAATCTAATCCTGCTGGCCCTCAAGGACAGATTCCTTAGGGGTTCCCAGTCCCTTTGTCAGATTTCCAGGCTGTGAAGTCTGATGTGGGGTTCAGAACCTTCACAATACTGTGAGAACTTCTTTGGTATTATTGTTCTCCAGTCTGTGGGTCACCTACTTGGCAGGTATGGGGTTTGATTTGATCATCATGTGCCCCTTCCACCATCTTGGTGAGGATTCTTCTTTGTATTTGGGCATGAGTATCTTTTTTTGGTGGGTTCCAGCATCCTCCTGTCAATGGTTGTTCTACAGCTAGTTGAAATTTTGGTGCTCTAGCAGGAGGAGATGAATGCACATTCTTCTACTCCTCCATGTTGAACAGGAATTGGTAAGACACTTTTAGAAATGCAATTGTCAATAACAAAGACACATAAGTAGATTTACATACATTACCAATTTATTTTCCAATTTTATTTCCATTCTAGCCCCATGGAAGGGGCAATCTTGCCTATCTCTGTGATAATTACATATTGAAATTGCTTTTAACCTGTACAATAAAAAGGGCATAATGAACAAATAGTTCCAACATCCTTCCATGAAGCAAGAGATGTACTTTTTAGAATAATTTTTTAAAAAGCTACATATATTGGAAATACTGAAGAATTTAAGGGAAAGAGAAATATAGGATAAGATTTAAAAAAAAAATTGAGGGAAACCATAGCACAAACCTAGCCTAAATATTAAGTCAAAAAATGGAAACATTTTGAAGTTTATAGATACAGATGCAGGAATTATTAAGCAATTCATCCAGGATAATTTGTAGAGGAGCTGAGGATCATGATGACTTCCATCCCAAATATGTACCCCTCCTCCCCCCACCCCCCACAAAAGCTGTTTAAGGAATAAAAAAGAAAAGAAAAAAAATTATCATGATGCTCAGGAGATAAACTGTAGTTATGCCTTCATATGACACAAAGAGTCTCAGAAACAATAGAGGAAAGAAAATAATACTACTACATATAAAAAAAGAATAAACAATTTCCTCATATTTAAGCAGAACCAAACTCACCAAAGAAATTAAAATAAGAAAAATAATGAAATGAGGAAGATAAAAGAAAAAGAATCATTAAATACCAAAAAAAGAGTCTAAATACAGTAAAAAATTTTTTTAAAATACCTTCAAAAGTAGTGGGAAAAATAAAAAATAACTAAACACCTGACTTTCAAAAATATTAAATTTAGAAAACATAGTAATAGGACTCAATAGAAGGAACACAGATGAGGAAATGTTTATCAAATGGAAGATAAAGTCTATAAATGTTCCCTGAATATTTTGAAAAAGGAAACACATATATATGTATATAATAAAAATAAGTAAACATAGATAATATATGTTATATATAAATAATGTATAAATTATATATAGATAACATGAGCTTCCTCCATGGCTCAGTGGTAAAGAATCCACCTGTACTGCAGGAGACACAAGAGACTTGGGTACGATCCCTGGTTCAGAAAGATCCCCTGGAGGAGGGCATGGCAACCCACTCCAGTATTCTTGCTGGGAGAATTCCATTGAATTTCATGGATGGAGGACTCTGGCAGGTAATAATCCATAGGTTCACAAAGAGTCAGACACCACTGAAGCTACTGACCACACATATACATAACATATATATTTACATGATATATATAATAAATGTTGAAGAAGCAGTAGTGTTGATCATCTCTCTCTTAAAAGAAAACTACACTAAAAATAATTCTGCTTATTTGTGTGACTTTTATTTGCAAATTTCTATGGTCTAAATATTTCCACCATGGTAAACTCAAGTTGCCAATGCAATATCACTGACTACAGAATTAGGAAAAGATGTATCAAGTTACATCTCACAAGAAAGTGCAATCTTTCTCTAGCACACTGATGAACAAATACTATACATCAAATTACATTTCCAAAACACACGAAACGAAGAAAGCTAACAGGACAGAATGATAGAAACTGATTTCCCTGAAATGTGTAAAGATACCCATCTTTCTGGACTGGGGGATTAAACACAAGTACTAAAAATTTCCACACCATATATATCATATTAAACTATACATATCATATTGCTTTTGTTCAGTTAATAAGTCCCATCCACTCTTTGCAACCCCATGGACTGCAGCATGCCTGGCTTCCCTGTCCTTCACTATCTCCCAGTTTGCTTAAATCCATATCCATTGAGTTGGTGATACTATTTAACCATTTCATCTTCTACCACCTGCTTTTCATTTTGCCTTCATTCGTTCCCAGGATCAGGGTCTTTTCTAACGAGTCAGCTTTTCACATTCAGGTGGCCAAAGTATTGGAGCTTCAACTTCAGCATCAATTCTTCCAATGAATATTAAGGGTTCCAATCGTAAAGAATTGGGATTGGCTGGTTTGATCTCTTTGCAGTCCAAGGGACCCTCAAGAGTCTTCAGTACCAGAATTTAAAAGCATCAATTCTTTAATGCTCAGTCTTCTTTATGGCCCAACTTTCACATCTGCACATGACTAGTGGAAAAGCTATAGGTTTGACTGTATGGACCTTTGTCGGCAAAGTGATATCTCTGCTTTTTAATACACTGTCTAGGTTTGTCATAGTTTTCCTTTCAAAGAGAAAGTGTCTTTTAATTTCATGGCTACAATCACCATCCACAGTAATTTTGGAACCCCCTCCCCACCCCCCCAAAAAATCTGTCACCATTTCCACTCTTTCCTCATTTACTTGCCATGAAGTGATGGGACCAGATGCCATGATCTTAGTTTTTTAAAATATTGCATTTCAAGCCATCATTTTCACTCTCCTCTTTCTCATTCATCAAGAGGCTTTTTAGTTCCTCTTCTCTTTCTGCCATTGGAGTCGTTTCATCTTCATATCTGAGGTTGCTGATATTTCTTCTGGCAGTTTTGATTCTAGGTTGTGATTCATCCAGCTTGCATTTTGTATGATGTACACTGTGTATAAGTTATATAAGCATAGATTTTATATATCCTTATGACTTTATCTTTGTATATTATAGTTTTCTAAGAATGTACTTATTTATTTTAGGTTATCTAATTTGTTGGGATATACCTATTCATAGCAGTCAATATAGTAAAAAATATGAATCTTTGCATCTTGTGGTATCAGTTGTAATGACTCCTCTTTAATTTGTGATTTTATTTAATGTATTTCCCCATTACTTCTTAATTTTTCTAGTCGGAAATGTTGTCAAATTTATTTGTCTTTTCAAATTTATTTGTCTTTATTTGTTCTTAATCTTTCAAAATATCTCTTTTATTTTTCTAATCTCTGTTTTATTTCTGTCTGATTTTTATTTCTTTCCATTAGTAGGGCTTAGTTACTTTTCTAGTTCCCTGAGGTGTAAAGTTAAGTTGCTGAATTAAATTCTCTCTTTTTATTCCTAACACAGTTGTATATTACTAAACATTTTCCAGGTTTCCTTCTACTTTTGATTCTAGTTTTATACCATTGTGGTTGAAAAATATACCTGGTGTAATTTCAATCTCTTAAATATGTAAGAGTTCTTTGCTGATCTAATGAACTATGTTTGAAAATGTTACATGTGTTTATGAGAAGAATGTGTATATTGTTGCTATTTTATGGAATGTTCTGTGTATGTCTATTAGTTTTATATAGTGTATGGCATAGTCCTAGTCTAAAGTTTCTTTGCTGATTTTCTTTCCTGATGATATTCACTTTTGAAAGTGGGTTACTGGAAATCCCTATAATTATTGCATTGCTGCCCATTTCTCCCTTAAGATTTGCTAATATTTGAACACTCCAATATTAAGTGCAGATATATTTATGAATGTTATGTCTTCTTGATGACTTAATCTTGTTTATCATTATATATCAGTTTAGTTCAGTCACTCAGTTGTGTCCGACTCTTTGTGCCCCCCAAAATTGCAGCACGCCAGGCCTCCCTGTCCATCACCAACTCCCGGAGCTCACTCAGACTCATGTCCATCGAGTCAGTGATGCCATCCAGCCATCTCATCCTCTGTCGTCCCCTTCTCCTCCTGCCCCCAATCCCTCCCAGCATCAGAGTCTTTTCCAATGAGTCAACACTTTGCACGAGGTGGCCAAAGTACTGGAGTTTCAGCTTTAACATCATCCTTTCCAAAGAAATCCCAGGGCTGATCTCCTTCAGAATGGACTGGTTGGATCTCCTTGCAGTCCAAGGGACTCTCAAGAGTCTTCTCCAACACCACAGTTCAAAAGCATCAATTCTTCGGTGCTCAGCCTTCTTCATAGTCCAACTTTCACATCCATACATGACCACAGGAAAAGCCATAGCCTTGACTAAATGGACCTTAGACGGCAAAGTAATGTCTCTGCTTTTGAATATACTATCTAGGTTGGTCATAACTTTTCTTCCAAGGAGTAAGCGTCTTTTAATTTCATGGCTGCAATCACCATCTGCAGTGATTTTGGAGTCCCCCAAAATAAAGTCTGACACTGTTTCCACTGTTTCCCCATCTATTTGCCAAGAAGTGATGGGACCAGATGCCATGATCTTTGTTTTCTGAATGTTGAGCTTTAAGCCAACTTTTTCATTCTCCACTTTCACTTTCATCAAGAGGCTTTATAGACCTTGTCTTTAGTTACCATTTTTGGATGAAAGCCTATTTTGTCGAAAGTGAGTAGAATTACTCTATCTTTTGAGTCTCAATTGTATGAGACATCTTTTTTTCCCCATCTATTAACGTTGAACCTTCATATATATTTAAAGTTGAAGTGAGTCTTTTATTTTATTTTATTTTTATTATTTATTTATTTTTTAATTTTTATTTTTACTTTATTTTACTTTACAATACTGTATTGGTTTTGCCATACATTGACATGAATCCACCACGAGTGTACATGAGTTCCCAAACATGAACCCCCCCTCCCACCTCCCACCCCATATCATCTCTCTGGATCATCCCCATGCACCAGCCCCAAGCATCCTGTATTCTGCATCGAACATAGACTGGCGATTCGTTTCTTACATGATAGTATACATGGTTCAATGCCATTCTCCCAAATCATCCCACCCTTTCCCTCTCCCTCAGAGTCCAAAAGTCCGCTCTACACATCTGTGTCTCTTTTGCTGTCTCACATACAGGGCCATCATTGCCATCTTTCTAAATTCCATATATATGTGTTAGTATACTGTATTGGTGTTTTTCTTTCTGGCTTACTTCACTCTGTATAATCGGCTCCAGTTTCATCCATCTCATTAGAACTGATTCAAATGTATTCTTTTTCATGGCCAAGTAATACTCCATTGTGTATATGTCCCACAGCTTTCTTATCCATTCATCTGCTGATGGACATCTAGGTTGTTTCCATGTCCTGGCTATTATAAACAGTGCTGTGATGAACATTGGGGTACACGTGTCTCTTTCAATTCTGGTTTCCTCAGTGTGTATGCCCAGCAGTGGGATTGCTAGGTCATAAGGCAGTTCTATGTGCAATTTTTTAAGGAATCTCCACACTGTTTTCCATAGTGGCTGTACTAGTTTGCATTCCCACCAACAGTGTAGGAGGGTTCCCTTTTCTCCAAACCCTCTCCAGCATTTATTGCTTGTAGACTTTTGGATCGCAGCCATTCTGACTGGTGCGATGTGGTACCTCATTGTGGTCTTGATTTGCATTTCTCTAATAATGTTGAGCATCTTTTCATGTATTTGTTAGCCATCTGTATGTCTTCTTTGGAGAAATGTCTATTTAGTTCTTTGGCCCATTTTTTGATTGGGTCATTTATTTTTCTGGAATTGAGCTGCATAAGTTGCTTGTATATTTTTGAGGTTAGTTGTTTGTCAGTTGCTTCATTTGCTATTATTTTCTCCCATTCTGAAGGCTGCCTTTTCACCTTGCTTATATTTTCCTTTGTTGTGCAGAAGCTTTTAATTTTAATTAGATCCCATTTGTTTATTTTTGCTTTTATTTAAGCAACATAGACTAGTTTCATTTTTTTTTTTCTCTAGTTTATCTATCCATTTAATGCCTTCTGTTTGGAGAATTCAATCAACTTATATGTAGTATAACTGTTGATAAGTAAGGACTTAATAATGATAACAACGTCTTGTGGTTTTCTAGGTGTCTTGTAGTTGCCATATTCTTTTCCTCCTCTATTGTTTCTTTCCTTTTAAAATTGATAATTTTCTGTAACGGTGCACTGATTCCGTTTGCTTTCCCTTTTGTAAATCGTTTGTAGATTTTTTTTTTTTTGGTGGTTACTATGAGGCTTATATAAATCATGTCATAGATATAACAATATGCCCTACACTGATAAATGGTCTATCAAAACTATGTTTCTCTCCAGCTTATTTTTAATTTTGCTATATTTATTAATGAATTATTTTACCTATAGTTAGTTTTAATACTCTTGTCCTTTAACCTTTATATTAGAGTTAAACTATTAATATATTACCATGTTAAAGTATTAATATTTGGATTTGACTATATTACCAGTACATTGAATTTTTCACATGCTTTCACGGCACAAATTAACTTTATTTAATAAGTATTTGAAAGACTGTTTTCATATTTTTTCTAAAGCAGTTGTAATGGTGATGAATTCCCTCTCTCTCTCTCTTTTTTTTTTTTGCCTGGGAATGTCTTCATCTCTTTTTCGTATATGAAGGACTGTTTTTCTGTGAATAATCTGCTTCATTAACAGCTTAGTTTGGTTTATTGCACTGAATATATCATCCCAATCTCTTCTGGTCTTTAAGAAACCCATTGATATTGGTAAGTAAACGTCTTTGTATGTTACAAACATTTTCTTATGTATCAATGAAAATTCACTCTTTGTCTTTGATTTTTAACAATTTTATTTTAACAAGGCTTGGAGAGAATCTCTTTATTTGATCTTAATTGGTAACCTATGAACATCATGAACTTGAATACTTATGTCCTTGCCATATTTGAGAGCTTTTAGCCATTATTATTTTTTAAAAATAAACTTTCTGTCCTTTTATCACTCTCTTCTCTTTCTAGAATTCAAATTATTCTCAGTTTCACCCTTTTAGTTGTAATTTATGCACCATAAGCTTTCTTTCAAAGAAGACAATGGCATCTCACTCCAGCACTCTTGACTGGAAAATCCCATGGACGGAGGAGCCTGGTAGGCTGCAGTCCATGGGGTCGCTAAGAGCCAGACATGACTGAGCGACTTCACTTTCACTTCACTTTTATGCATTAGAGAAGGAAATGGCAACCCACTCCAGTATTCTTGCCTGGAGAATCCCAGGGACAGTGGAGCCTGATGGGCTGCCATCTATGGGGTTGCACAGAGTCAGACACAACTGAAGTGGCTTAGCAGCAGCAGCAACAGCAACAGCAGCAGCAGCAGCAGCAGCAGCAGCAGCAGCAGCAGCAGCAGCAGCAGCAAGCTTTCTTTATAATTTTTTATTATTTTCTCATCTTTTAAAATTATTTTAGTTTGCTCTATTATAATGGATAATTTCAAAGTTCCTGTCTTCAATTTCAGCAATTTATTTCTTCTGCTTGACCACATCAGCTTTTGATGCTGTCTTTAGTATTTATCATTTCATGCATTATATTCTTCAATTCCAGAATATTTTAAAGACTTCTACTTCTTTTTAAAGTTTATTTGTTCATGTGTTGTTCCCTTATTTTGCTGAACTGTCTTTCTGTATTCTCTTGTAGAGCTTCTCTGTTGTCTCAGGTAGAGAATCTGCCTACCAATGCAGGAGACACAGGTTCAGTTCTTGGATTGGGAAGATCCCCTGGAGAAGGAAATGCAACCCACTCTAGTATTCTTGCCTGAGAAATCCCGTGGACAGAGAAGCCTGGTGGGCTACAGTCCATGGGCTTGCAAACAGTTGGACATGACTTAGCAACTGAGCATGCATGCAAGATATCTTATAACTCATTGAATTCCCTTATAGCAGGTGTTTTAAATTGTTTATCTGATAAGTCGAAGACCTCTGTGTCTTTCGGTTTGACTAACAAGATGATTATTGTGATCCTTTGTTGGTGTATGTTGCCTTAAACTTTTCATATTTCTTATTATTTTTATTTGATCCCTTTGCATTTAAAGTAACAGGTATCTCTTCTAGATTTTACTGCTTGTCTTAAGAGGGGAAACACTGTGTGATATACAGAGAGTCTGAAGTTTTCTCAACCTTCTATTGATATACCTGTTCCATGCTTCTTGCTCTATACTGGGGCAGAGCTCCTAAGCTTGTATGCCTTCTCTGGATCATGCAACTCACCAGTTTGAATTTTGGCAATCTCTCTTTTGTTTTCCCAAATATAACTCTAGAACTTGTGTTTGTAATATTTCCCTGGCCTCCAGATTTGATGAATACTCTTTGTACATTCACTGCTATCTGCCAAAGCCTGCTTATGCAATCCTTGTGAGTGCATACAGGAAGATGTCCACAAAGTGGGGGGAGGGGATATGTCGGTGAGGCGGTGTGTTGGCATGCCCATGGGCCAGGTATGGAAATTAATGGAAAGCACATTTCCAGTGGCTTGTGATTAGATTTCTCATTGGAATCTGTGATGTGGTTCATATCCATGTCTCTTTAATACCTTCTGCTATTCCTGTCTGTTGCTCTTCCACAGTTTCCAATCCCCAGTAACAGAGCACTTGATTTAGTTCTCTGAAAGAGGTGAGAAAAATGAACCCCTTTGTCCCGTTCCATATAACTGGTGAGGTTAGGTATTCACTGGCGCATTCTTTCTCCTCTGGGGATAAAATACCGAACAACAAAAAAAATTTCATGGATGGGCCACTTTGGGGATGGATAATATGGATAAGGTAAACTGTTCTTCTTACACACTCAAATGTGTGTGGATGATTGCACAAGAATGTTCTCCAGGGAATCCTAGAATGCAGCTAAGAGTTCCTGAGCCTAGTTCATTGGCCACATCAGGAATTATAGTCAGAACTGAGGTATGTCTGCCTATTACTCAATGTGTAAATGTGCAAGACCCTTCCAGAATCCCCTGGCATATGGATATGAAAAAAGTTTTATCAAAAATATTTTTGTCCATGGAAGTATGGTGTTTTTTTTTTTAAATGTGTGTGTGTTTCTTTGTTTGCTTATGGGGGTACAAAATCAAGGAGCCTCTTCTGTCAATATAATGTTGATGTCAGTCTTGGTTTTGTGATTCTTTTTTGTCATATCATATTTTTTCTTTTTAGGTGTTGTCTAAGTTTTACTTTTTCATGTGTTTCTATCTTAGCTATCAATATATTTTATTCAGAATTTGATTTTGAAATATGTTTTTTAACTTATTTCTTAGAATTTATTTTCGTATAGTTGATTTACAATGTTGTGTTAATTTCTGATGCATGGCAATGTGACTCAGTAATACATATATATTCTTTTTCATTTCTTTTCCATTAGGATTTTTAAAATTAATTAATTTTAATTGCAGGATAATTACTTTACAACATTGTGATGATGTTTGCCATATATCGACATGAATTGGCCACAGGAATACATGTGTCCCCCCCCATCTTGAACACCCTTCCTACCTCCCTCCCAACGCTTATCCCATTAGGATGTCCCAGAGCACAGGTTTTGTGTGCCTTACTTCAATCACTGAACTTGCACTGGTTGTCTATTTTACGTATGGCAATGCATACGTTTCAATGCTATTCTCTTAAACTGTCCTACTCTTGTCTTCTCCCACTGAGCCTGAAAGTCGTTCTTTATGTCTGTGTCTCCTTTGCTGCCCTGCATGTAGGATCATTGGTACCATTTTCCAGATTTCATATATATGTGTTAGTGTGTCTCTTTCAGTTCTGGTTTTCTTGGGGTATATGACCAGCAGTGGGATTGCTGGGTTGTATGGCAGTTCTAGTCCCAGTTTTTCAAGGAATCTCCACACAGTTCTCCATTATCAGTTTTCATCCCACCAACATTGTAAAAGGGTTCCCTTTTCTCCACACAATCGCTGTCATTTATTATTTGTAGTCTTTTTGTTGATGGCCATCCTGACCAGTATGAGATGATACCTCATTGTGGCTTTGATTTACATTTCTCTAATAATAAGTGAGGTTGAACATCATTTCATATATTTATTAGCAATCGGTATGTCTTTGGAGTAATGTTTGTTTAGGTCTTTTGCCCATTTTTGATTGGGTTGTTTATTTTTCTGGTATTGAGCTGCATGAGGTGCTTGTGAAAGTTAGTAGATGGAAAGAAACCTTAAAAATCAGAGGAGAAATAAATGAAAAAGAATTGAAGGAGACTATAGCAAAGATCAGTAAAACTAAAACCTGGTTCTTTGAGAAGATAATCAAAATAGACAAATTCTATTAGCCAGACTCATTAAAAGAAAAAAAGGGAGAAGACTCAAATCAATAAAATTAGAAATGAAAATGGAGGAACTGTGACAATACAGAAATTTTAACGATCATAAGAGACTACTGTGGGCAACTGTATGCCAAAACAACAACAACAACAACAACAAAAACGGACAACTTGGAAGAAATGGACAAATTCTTAGAAAAAGGTAACCTTCCAAAACTGAACCATGATGAAATAGAAAATTTGAACAGACCAGTCACAAGCATAGACATTGAAATGGTAATTAAAAAATCTTCCAACAAATAAAAGCCCAGGACCAGACGACTTCACAGGTGAATTCTACAAAAAGTTTAGAGAAGAGCTAACACCTTCCTACTCAAACTCTTCCAGAAAATTGCAGAGGAAGGAAAAGTCCCAAAGTTATTCTATGAGGCCACCATCACCCTGATACCAAAACCAGAGAAAGATGCCACAGAAAAAGAAAACTACAGGCCAATATCATTGATGAACATAGATGCAAAAATTCTCAACAAAATCCTAGCAAGCAGAATCCAACAACATATTAAAAAGATCATACATCATGATCAAGTGGGCTTTATTCCAGAGATGCAAGGATTCTTCAATATTTACAAATCAATCAATGTGATACACCATATTAACAAATTGAGAGATTAAAAACCATATGCTTATTTCAATAGATGCAGAGAAAGCCTTTGGCAAAATTCAACATCTACTTATGATAAAAACTCTCCAGAAAGTGACATAGAAGGAACATACCTCAACATAATAAAAACTATATACAACAAACCCAGAGCAAACATTATCCTCAATGGTAAAAGATTGAAAGCATTTCCTCTAAAATCAGGAACAAGACAAGAATGCTCACTCTCAATAGAATGCATTACTATTCAACATAGTTACGGAACTTCTGGCCACAGCAATCACAGAAGAAAAAGAAATAAAAGGAATCTTCTTTTCTTGGAAAAGAAGAAGTAAAACTCTCACCATTTGCCAACGACATAATCCTCTACATTTAAATATGTTTTAAAGAATTTCAGGTTTGTTAAACATATTACCATGCTTCATGCTGCTGCTGCTAAGTTGCTTCAGTCGTGTCTGACTCTGTGCAGCCCCACAGAGCTCCCACATCCCTGGGATTCTCCAGGCAAGAACACTGGAATGGGTTGCCATTTCTTTCTCCAGTGCATGACAGTGAAAAGTGAAAGTGAAGTCTCTCAGTCATGTCCGACTCTTCACGACCCCATGGACTGTAGCCTACCAGGCTCCTCCGTCCATGGGATTTTCCAGGCAAGAGTACTGGAGTGGGGTGCCATTGCCTTCTCTACCATGCTTCATGGAGTAACCATTAATGAACTGTTACACAGTCCTGTTTAGACTTATTTTGTTCATCAATGCATGCCTAAGATAAAACTGAGTTGTTTTCATCTTTTACTTTATTCTCAGTCCCTAAACTTTATTTTTTTCTTTTTTCTTGTGTAAATACTGCTTTGAATTATCTAATGTCCTCTAACTTTTAAATTATATAATAGTGTATACAATCAATTTTAGATTGATGAATAATTTTTGATGCTTCTTGATTTTCTCTTATCTCTAATGTTTCCTAATACTAGCATAGGGACAGGAAAAAAAAAAGTCATTTAGTAAAAATTTGTAAATAAGTAAACCAATGACTTTACATTTTAGCATATATAATTGATTGCCTGATAATGTTGTTGGGAGAGCAATTAAAAAGAGTTAATTGAAAATAGTTAAATTTCTACCTCATTTCATATGCTAAAACAAAGGATTTTTTTTTTTTTTTCAATTTTGTAGGCTTTTAAGACTTTTCTGGACTGTCAGCTGATTACCTGCAATGATTAAGCCTCAGGGACCTCCTGGGAAGTGCTGTTCCCTCTGTGCTGCTTATGCTTTATAGAAAGAAAGGTTCACTGTTTTGATCACATCTCCTGTTGACTACGGGCTTCCCTGGTGGCTACACAATGACATATATTTAATTGGAGAGTAGCTCAGAGTAGGGGAGGCTGATATCAAGGAAAGCAAGGAAGAGTTTCTGAATGGCTCTCAGGCAAGCTAACTTATGTTTTCCACATTCTGCCACTGATCTGTTTTCCAACCCAGGTACGTTACTTACATTTACCAAGTAGAATAGTTAAAAATAAAGAGAAATAATCAGGCTTACATATTAATAAATTCAAGAGTCATGATATGTCTTTGGACTTAAGGGAAACCTATACACATTTCTGTTGAATGTCATGGAACGTGATGTATTTTAAGATGAACAGATTATTACTGTACCCTTTCTAACCTCAAGGATACTATGTTTTCACTTATGTACAAAGTATATGTTAAAATACAACCACACACACAATTGAGATTTTAAAATGTTTTGTTACTGAAATTTTTTTGGACACTTTCATTTCCTGTGAATGTCACTCAGTCATATCCTATTCTTTGTGACCCCATGTATTATAAGTCCATGGACTTCTCCAGGCCAAAATACTGGAGTGGGTAGCCTTTCCTTCTCCAGGGGATATTTCCAACTGAGGAATCAAACTGGGGTCTCCTGCATTGAGAGAGATTCATTTCTTATATCACAAAAATAAATTTTACAACTCCCCCATATTAAAAGCTACAGAGTTGGTTTATTATTTAGCATAATTTAAAATAAATCCTAGATTTCAATGATTTCTTTAAACACTTTATATGTGATAATCTGAAACAGAGTCAGTCTTAAGAAATGTGTTGATTACCTATTCAAGCAAATATCTACATATAAAGCTATTTATTAGGTATGACGTGTCATCACAAAAAATTTTTAGCATCATAATCTGATTAAAATAGAGTGCTGAACAATAATCAATATTGTGGCTGCAAAAAACAAAGAGATTTATTTAGGGTCTTAAGAAATGTAATTCAGGAGACATATTTTAGCAAAACTGAGAGTATTCTGGGAAAAAGAAAGAGTCAGGGTCTAACAAAGGCAAAACCAAAAGTCTGTATTCTGACACAAGAAAAAATTATTTATCTAAATGGGATAGGCTATGATCAGTCATTTTAAGGTAAGGACCTGATGAGTATCTTGAGTTTCTGGCAGATGTTTTGGAAGTCTTTATTAGTATGTTCTAAAGGCCGAATTCCACTGAGGCAGAGACATACTTAAGTTACACTTCATCAGTGTCTTCTCAGGTTAATTTTGGAGAGCTCTCTTAACAGCAGGAGAATCCAACTCCATTTTAATTTCCCTTCAATTTCCTTTTTAAAAAATACTGAAAGAGAGATAAAGTATTCTCTTAACAGACTAGTTAATTTTTGGCAGTAATCATAACAACAGAGCATGAAACCCGCAACCATGATTGTAGCTGAACTCTTGGCAAATAAATACAGCAAAATCATCATTGTGCATCAATGAATTGAAAAAAGATTTTTTAGTAAAATGCTCTGATAATATGGCAACAAATTAGAAATAAACTTTATATATAAGGTTGACATTTAAAAATTAAACTAATTAAAGATTTGAATCTAAAAAAATTAAAAACTCAAGCAGTAAGGCAAAAGTATATGAAAAATTTTAAATAAACTATGAATAAATAAATTTAAAGATACTATGGGAAGTAATTTAGGATTTGCAGAAAATAGGGAGAAGAAAAAGATGAACTATAATAAGATATATTTAAATTTGTAGAATTTGTAATTTGAATCGTGCAAATGTATCAAAAGCTAAAAGCAGTGTGTCCCATTGCTTATTAATCAGAAAAATCAGAAAAAGGAAGCATATCAAGTTAAAACTGTCACAGACATTTTGATGAAGAAAAATTTGCATAAACAAACATATAAGTAACAAAAATGCAAGTTAAATTCATAATAGGGATTCATTTCTTTACTTGATCAATTATAAATAGGAAAAATGATGATCCTTACTGATTGTGAGAAAAGTAAAAATAAAAATTACCTTTTGTGATAGATCAGGGAAGAGCCTTCATAGAAAGCAATTTGAAACTATAGAAGACAATATTTTCTTAATGCAAATACATTCATAGAATAAAGGAATTTTTACATAGAGTGTTGTTTAGGTTATCAAAAATTTTAAAAGGTACATTTAAAATAAAATATTTTGTATAAACTTTGTTAGTAACATAAAATACTATGAATTATTAAACTATACTCAAGCAGATTATATTTCTAAAAGTATTTAGAGTCATGAGAATGTGTAAAAGGTATAATATTGAGCTATGCACATTTTAAGTATACTATATAGCAGATACAGTTTATATATTATATCTATATATCTATGTGCATTCTTTATTAAAATATATTCTTAAAGGAGGAAACCAAAGTTTTACAGAAAAATTCATATTTGATGGTGGGGTTAAAGGTGACTTTATTTTTGTTTTTGTTTCATACTTATATTGCTAAATTATCTGTATGTTAGCTGCTTATTCTTGCCTGACGTTTTGTGATCCCATGAACTGTAGCCCTCCAGACTCCTCTGTCCATGGTATTCTCCAGGTAGGAATACTAGAGTAGACTGAAGTGGATTTCCATTCTGTTCTCCAGGGAATCTTCCGGATCCAAGGATCAAATCCAGGTCTCCTGCAATGCAGGTGGATTCTTTACCAACTGAGTCACCAGGGATATATACTATACTGCTCATAAAATGTGTTTATATAGTAAAAAATAATCTTTAAAAATAATTCAAAGGAATTTGTAAATATATATATATACACACATATATATACACACACACACACACACACATATGCTGTTGCTGCTGCTAAGTCGCTTCAGTTGTGTCTGACTCTGTGCGACCCCATAGACGGCAGCCCACCAGGCTCCGCCATCCCTGGGATTCTCCAGGCAAGAACACTGGAGTGGGTTGCCATTTCCTTCTCCATATATACATATATATTTGACTTAATTTTTTTTAACGTAATGACAAATGAGCCCATGATATCATTTAAAAATAAATCCATATGAACTTGGTCATTCATTTCTAAACATCGAGTCTGACACATTTTGAGCCAAGTGAAGGTAAGTACATGAAAAAGACTCCAAATAATGAGAGAACTAAAGGAACAATACAGTCTGGTAAAGCAAATGGATATTTTATAGTTGATTCAGGAATCCTGCAGGAAGAAAACGAAATCAGTTCAGGACATGGTCATGGGAACTTAGCACAGAGAAGCTGAGTTCATCTGACATGTGTCACCACATCTAGTGTACAAGGCTTTAACATTCTGTCAGCCAGCTGGACTCCTTGTATAAACACACTTCCTCAGTACTCGACTGCTTTGTCTTCCTGTTTTCTCTGAGTAAAATGATTCTCTTCTGTTCTCATATCCTCCATTTTTATCCTTAATGACAATACTCTTGATTTTAAAATGATCATTTTTAGAATTATCTTTAAAATAGTTGAATACTACTTGTGATTTATTTGCTTGTTTTTTTTTCACGTGCTCTCTCTTCCATGGGCCTGCATTAAGGATTTCTTCTCTCTCCATTTGGGGCTTCCCTGGTGGCTCAGTTGATAAAGAACCTGCCTGCAACTCTAGGAAACCCGGGTGCGATCCCTGTGTCAGGAAGATCCCCTGGAGAAGGGAATGGCAACCCACTCCAGTATTCTTGCCTGGAGAATTCATGGACAGAGGAGGCTGGACAGGCTACAGTACATAGAGTCACAAAGAGTCTGATATCCCCATGCCATAGCACAGTGCCTGGCATGTGACAGGTTCTAAATAAATACACATAAACTTACTACTGAATAGTAGCAGACCTCTGTAATGATTCTCAGATTTTTGTATTGTTTGACCGCTAGCAAAATGTAAATTTACAGTCTAAATATCAATTCTATATACCTAACTGTATTTTTGTCTTTGATGCCTCTTACATTCTTGAAATTCTCTGAACTATTATAAAGTTCCTAGAAGAAAAAATTAATACCCCAAGACAATGATACCCAAAACTAATACCATACCTTTTTGCTAATTAGCATTAGCCCATGAATCACCTTTCTTTGCTTTCCTGTCCATGATGTAAAGCTTTAAAAATACATATTTTATAATTTTATTAGTTTGATTTTTCTATTATTTATTGTTATTAAAGATTTGTGTTATCCCCAAGTGATTATTGAAAATATTTTACAATTATTCATATAATTCAGAATTATTATATAATAATTGGTATAATTCATGTGATACACCTGGGGTAAGAGTTATTGTAGCTACTCATGAGATGAGAATATTGATGCATATTTTAAAATTATCTATTAAGTGAATTTAAATTGCTTTAGTTAAAAATGGTAAAACATTCAACTTAATTTTGCCTCATTTAAAAATTGGTATGGTTCCTATCCCAAATTTCTGTTCTTCAGACACTAAAAATTATTTATGTTCAGGGCATCACTATTTAGACCTCCATTTCATGTGTTCCTATTCATATCACCAAACTGCAAATTGTACCCTGATAAATTAGATAACTACATATTTCAAAGCAAAAGCTTGCTGTTCAACATGGCATGAACAATCTGGGAGGAAAATGTATGTGATCTAAGGTGATTATCTGAGGATGTCTGATGGAGATGTTATGATTACAGATTATGGGAATGAATCTCAGGGTTAGTTTTTAATGAATACTCCTTTCTTTGTTAAACTCAGCTTTGTATGCTATTGGTCTAAGGTATGAAAATCACCAATATGTCCCATTTCCCAAGACCCTATGGAAAACAAACTCTTTTCCTGTCTAGTTAACCTTTTCTCAAATCTATTCACATTTTTTTTCCTTAAAATTATGTCCAAAACTCTATGCCAAAAGCAACAGGAAGCACCAACAAGAGCTTCCCAGTGGGATTTGTACTTCTTGGCTACTCTGAAATTCCCCAGCTAGAAATGGTTCTCTTCTGGATAGTGATCTTCTTATACACCATGATCATTCTCTCCAATGTGACTATTATCTTGCTCTCATACATGAACCGTCAACTCTACACCCCCATGTACTTCTTTCTTAGCAATCTCTCTTTCTTGGATCTCTGTTTCACCACGACTGTTGTGCCCCAAATGTTGTTCAACTTGCGGGGGCCAGATAAGAGCATCACCTACCCAGGATGCATCATTCAGCTGGGCATGGTGCTCTGTGTTGGTGCCACACAGAGTGTCATGCTGGTGGTGATGGCTTTTGACCGCTATGTTGCTATCTGCCAGCCCTTGCGCTACACTATCATCATGCATCCTCAGTTCTGTTGGAAACTGGTGCTTACATCTTGGCTGTCTGGACTGATTGAATCTGTTACTCAAACACCTATCACATTCCAGCTGCCGTTTTGTGCCCACCACTGTCTGGATGACTTTCTCTGTCAGGTTCCTTCTCTCATAAGACTAACTTGTGGAGACACTTCCACTACTGAGTGGCAGATGACAATCTCTGCTGTTTTCTTTACCATCTTGCCAATGGGGTTGATCCTGACTTCTTATGGTTACATAGCTCAAACTTTGGGTAAAATCCAATCTGAGGAGGGAAGGCAGAAAGCCATTGCTACCTGCTCCTCCCACCTCACTGTGGTCTTCATGTTTTATGGGACAGTGGCCATGGTTTACACAGACCCTAAGAACCAGTTTGCTTCAAAACATGGCAAGTTTGTCGGTTTCTTCTTCACTGTGATCACACCATTGCTGAACCCTCTCATCTATACCCTGAGGAACAAAGAAGTGAAGAGCGTCTTGCAAAGACAGCTAAGGAAGGGCATCAGCATAAGAAAAAAAAAGAAACTGATCTTTTGAACCAGAATGTTCACAGTGCAGAAAATCATGACATCCACTCTACATGAGAGTCTTTGAATTATTACTAAAATTGGGTAGATTTACTTCAAAGACAATACTTTATGAGTTACTATTTATTCCTACAATTGGCATGTAATTTTTGTAAAAATATCTGTACAAAGTTAATATTTTATCCATCTATTTAGTGTTAAAATATATTTGTCTAAGGAGATACACCATTTGCAGAATGAAGTTTTGATGAATTTATTTTTCTTAAGCAATACATGCAGCATGAGCTAAACATTTTAAAATTATAAAAACAATAAATTATAAATTATCTTTCATATATATTTTAAAATTGAAAAAATGAAAAGAAATGTTTATCATGAATTCTTTTTAGACAAGTCTAAAGGGAGAAAAGTTTTTCTGGAGTTTCCTTAAGTTTTTTCTACACATCCAGTCTTCCTTTTTTAATATGACTATAAGGATGACACTTTGGGTATAAAGAAGAAATCTTACATGTACATATTTTGCTATATTTTCCTTTTATTTACAGTATAAGATGAAATCATAGTGAAATGCCTCTGAAGTGTCTGAATAGAGGTGTTTAGGTATTCTTTTCCTATGAAAGAGATGTATAAATTTAATTCATACTTATTTTATTCTTTTTGTAATTATTAATACAAATTGCTTAAATATTTAGTCATATCTATTCTTCCACCCATGTCAGATGTGCTGTGCTGTGCTTAGTTTCTCTGTCGTGTCTGACTCTTTGCAACCCCATGAACTGTAGCTTGCCAGGCTCCTCTGTCCATGGGATTCTCCAGGCAAGAATATTGGAGTGTTTCCATACCCTCCTCCAGGAGATCTTCCCAATCCAGGGACTGAACCCAGGTCTCCCACTTTGCAGGTGGATTCTTCACTGTCTGAACCACCATATCAGATAATGCTATTTAAATATAAAATGGCATATTTTAAAAAGTAATTTTCTCATGTATTCTCCAATAAAACAGAGAATCTTTCTTATAAAGTTGTACAAACATAACTCAGCCAAAATCCAGGTGAATTTTTGCAAATGGACGTTAAGTGTTAAATGGTGGTCTCAGCATTTTAGCACAATTAAGTTGAGTTGGTAATTTCCATTAAAGTGTATTGATCATTTTATAGGTACTTGTGCTATTAGGAATACCAAGGATAACACACAGTTACATGAAATTTTAAGACATCTATTTTCTGATTTATCAGTCTTTGCAATGTTCACAGTGATTCTCTAATGTCATTAGCAAATTAGGTGGAACAGACGGAGTACTAGTGAATAGTGGAATGCCTAACACACACATAAAAGGTGAAAGATAGACTCAGCTGAAAATGTTGATAAAGATGAGAGGGAAGGTTATGCTTATTTGTGATGCTGTTAATCAAATAGGAGTTTTCTTTTTAAACATTGTATGAAAAAGGTTGTTTCTTTCAAAAGCCTAAGAATATTTCATAGAAAGAAAAATTATAGAAAACACTTTTGTTGCACTGTCAACTGATTCAATAAAGTGGTAGTGGTTTCTGTGTTTATTTTTTTCTTGTTTCTCCTTTCATTCTTTCTTGTTTCCTTTCTATTCATTACTCTAATATACAATCAATTTCCTTTATAAAAATAAGTTTTTTTATTTATTCCTCTTCTTTCTATTTCAAAATTTTTCCTTCTTTAAGAATTATTCACTGTTAGTCTTGTTAGCTGTGAAAATTGATGCCTTGAAGTGCATTTCATCACTGTCCACATACAGAGTTTATATTTAAAATCACAAGGAGAAGATTCAGGGTTAAAATTTCTCAAGAGATAAAGTTTTATTATTTTGATTTTTTTCAGAAATAAACTTAGTAAGCAATATGTTTCAAGTGAACATCTTCAAATGATCTTTTTCTTCCTGAAAGGCTCAAACGATTGGAAACAAATTCTGAATGGAAAAAAAAAATAAAGAGACAACCCTGACACAATGCAGACTGACATATTTCACCTCCAAAAATAGAATACAAATAATTTTTAAGCATTCAAAAATATTAACCAAGGTAGACAGTTTTCTGAGTCATAAAAGCAATATGAAAATGTTAAAACACTGAAATCATACAGACTGTACTCTCTCAAATAATGAAATAAAATTGAAAATAAAAACAATATGTTTTTAAAATTAAGAGAAAAATCTATAAGTATAGGGAAATTAATATATATCTGAGTAAACTGAGATAAGAGGAGTCTCAAAGGAAAATGCCTAGAATAAAACTATCAGTCTTGTACATAAACAAAGCTCAACTATTTTTCAAGAGTAAGAGAAAACTTAGTTTCAAAACAGATTTTTCAGGAGATGGAGCCAAAATGAAGAAACAGGAGGACATGGAGTTCACCTCTCCCTGTAAGTACATCAATAATACATCAACAAATTAAACAGTTCTCACAGAGCACCTACTGAATGTTAGCAGAAGATCTCAGATACCTGAAATGACAAGCAAATCCCCACACATCTTGGTAGGACAAATTAAAGAAAAAAAAAAAAAAAAGGAAGCAACTATACCCTTGGGGGGAGCTGAAAGAGAGGAGAGGTTCCCTAACTCAGGGAAGCACCCTCACCTGTGGAGAGATCAGCTGGGACAGAGAGGTAGCGTTAGTGACTTGGAAGAGAACATAGCAACCTTAAAACCTACATGAATGGTCCATGCCTCAACCCTGAACACCCAGCCTGAATCTGTCTCTGCTGATGTGAAGGGGGCTGGATGCTGGAACACGGGATTTGGAAAGTGGGCCCAGGGAGGGGAAACTGTTAGCTGCAAAGAGATGGGAGTAAGGAGCTCCTAAACCAGAAATTTCATGGAAGAAGCTTGAGCAGCTACTAAAGAAGGGTGCCATTGTTGAGTGGTGTGCAAGGCGCAGGGCTGCCACTGTAGTCCCCTTCCCAAATTCTTGCCCCAGCCTCTGCTGGTATTAGGAGGGGTGCCAACCTGAGTAGGCTTTCTCACCCAGCTCACAACTGCTTCTTCCAGTCCCACAGGACCAGATGGGCTTGTGGACTTCACCCACCAATGCCTCCACCTCTGTCTACCTGTCTACCTGGGCAGGTGCCTGTGCTTCAGGCAGCTTCAGGAGCAGACATGTGTTGGAGGAGCACATGCAGAAGTGGGGTTGAAATCACACCTGAGCACTAGGGACTGTGCAACTAAGGAAGAAGAGCTGAAATCTCTGCTTATGGCTGCAGCAGCTACAGATTTACCCCCGTGTTGGCTCTGTAGACTCAGCACCTGTGGAACTTCTGAATGTATGAGTGCTCCCAAAGCTGAGATGGGCCTAGTTTTAGCATCTGTGGGCTTTGTGAGCATGTATGCACTCAGATAGAAGTAGATCAGAATCTGAGCTGCCTCCAGAGCTCCCACAGTGGTTCCAGGCGCACAATTACTGCAGTCCTAGGTCTTGATTTGGTGGATCTACAGTGGTAGCCTGGTGAAAACAGTGCCTTAGAGATACTAAGGTCAACTGCCAGAATATCCACAGATAAGGTGGGGCTAAGAGCAGTCCAAATAACACTGTAATAAGTGAGCCAGCACAATGGTTGAAAAGTGAAACCTGTAACACACTCACAGGTGATCAGCTCCAGGGGAGGAAAAATCAGTGGCTTCTCTCTCACTGGGAATGCTCCCATCCCACCTACCTCACATCACAGGTCAGAATTGCAGCAAAGAAACAGATCTAGGAGCCTCTTCTCCTACAACTAAGGAGCAGACCCTGCCTCTGACACTGCAGTAACAACCATGCAGCAACAGGGAGGCCCCATTTAACAACCAGTGCAGGCTCGGGTCACCAAAACTTTAGTCACATCTTCTATCAGGGTGGTAAAAATCACCATGCACTGAGGAAAGAGGGCTACTAAAAGTAGCCCTTGCACCAAATAGTATTAAGCACACAGAGACCATACAGAGATGCTCCAACATTAAAGTAGCCCTCGAAGAAAGTCTAAGGATCAGGAATCCAGAGGAAGAAGCCCCAGAGCATTTGGCTTTAAAGGGCAGTGGAGCCTGAGTGAGAGAGCTCCACAGGGCTGGAAGAAACAAAGACTCCACTCTTGGAGAGTGCACACAAAACCTCATGTGCATTGGGACACTGCACAAAGTACTTCCGCAGGAGCTGGGGTTAGCTATTACTAGGGGTCTGGGAAGTTCTCCTGAAGAGGTGGGGATTCACTGTAGCTCACTGTGAAAGTAAAGACGCTAGTGGAGGAGACCTCAGAGAATATTGATTGGTATGAGCTCTCTCAGAGGTCTTCATCTCAGCCTCAAGATCAAAAGCTTATAGGTTCCAGACCTGAAATGCCTCAGGCCAAACAACCAGCAAGATAGGAGCACAATCCCAGCCTCAGCAGACAGACTGCCTAAGGTCATACTGAGCTCACAGCTACCTCAAAACACCATTTAACATGGCCCTACCCATCAAAGGGACAAGACCCAGCTTCACCCATGAAAGGAAGGCACCAGTTCCTACTCCCAGACAGCCTGCAGAAGCCACTGGACCAGCTTCACTCATCAAGGGGCAGATATTCAGAAATAAGAGGAACCACAATCCTGCAGCCTGTGGAAAGAAAGCCACAAACACAGAAAGTTAGACACAATGAGATGACAGAGAAATATGTTGCAAATGAAGGAATGAGATAAACCCCCACAAAACAACTAAATGAAGAGGAGATAGGCAATCTGCTGGAATAAGAATTCAGAATAATAATAGTAGAGATGATCCAAAATCTCAGAAAAAAAAGATGGAGGCACAATTTAAGAAGCAAGAATAGCATTGACACATATACATTACCACATATAAAACAGATAGCCAGTGGGAGTTAGATGTATGATGCAGGAAACCCAAAACCAGTGGTTTGTGACAACCTAGAGGGGTGAGATGGGGAGAGAGGTGACAAGCGGGTCAAGAAGGAGGGGATATATGTATACCTAATGCAGATCCATGTTGATATATTGCAAAAAACCATCAGAATATTGTAAAGCAATTTTCTTTTAATTAAAAAAATTAACAAAGAATTATAATATTTAAATAACAAATAATCAGAACTGAACAGTACAACAATTGAAATTTAAAAATACACTAGAAGAAATCAAAGAGGAAATTGAAAAAAATACCTAGAAATAACTGACAATGAAAACATGATGATGCAAACTCTATGGGTTTCATCAAAAGCAGTTCTAAGAGGGAATTTTATAACAGTGCCATCTTACCTCGGTAAATAAGAAAAATTTCAAATAAACAATCTAACCTTACACCTAAAGCAACTAGAGAAAGAACAAACAATATCCAAAGTTAATAGAAGGAAAGAAATCATAAAAATCAGAGCATAAATAAATGAAATAGATACTGAGAAAACATATACAAGCTCCTGCATCCCTGTTGTTTGAAGTAAAAGGCTTTTGCTTTAGTCTCCCAGGCCTCCTCTGAGTCTAAATACGCCAGCCCAAGAGTTAATAATTAGGAAATGTGAAGATGTAGAAATAAAGAATACACACTGAGCTGCGATACTGGTAAAAATTTAGACTATATACCAGTCATAAAGCAGAAACACCAAATTCCCAGTTCCTTGAAAAATATAAAGGATTGAGGAACATTCCAAAGTTGTTTTTCAGAAGTAAAGCCCTAATAGATGAAAACTGTTGACCACAAGCATGTAGACTTCAGACCAATTGAAACCAGAAGATTAGTGATACTTAAAACTTTATCTTGAGGCCAACCAGTCAGAGAATTGTAAAAGATCTGATCGTGCATCCTGCAGCCCCTTCATTCATCTTGCCTCTGAAACCCATTTTCTGAAGGTCATTGGGAATTTTGAGTCTTTTGAGTCTTTTGAGCATGAGGTACCCATTCTTATGTGTGTGTGTGTGTGTGTGTGTGTGCTTAGTTACTCAGTCGTGTCAGACTCTGTGTGACTCCATGGACTGTAGCTTGCCAGGCTCCCCATGGGGATTCTCCAGGCAAGAATACTGGGGTGGGTTGCCATGCCCTCCTGCAGGGGATCTTCCTAAACCAGGGATTGAACTCAGGTCTCCCTCATTGCAGGGTGATTTTTTTTTTTTTTTACCATCTGAGCCACCAGGAAGTCCATTTCTTATTGTTTGGTACTCTGCATGAACTATGTACTTTTCTTCACCACAACCTGGTGTCAGAAGATTGACTTTACTGTGGATGAATGAGAGTACTCAAGTTCAGGTTCAGTAACAGTAACAGGCTCTATGGATTTTGTTTCCCATGTCTGATTCTCAGATAATTCATGTTGAGCTTAGTCTGTGACCATTCTTTGTACTTTTTAAATAGCAGAAACTCTGGACAGTAAATGTTCTTTTTGAAAAGGCAGACAACAAGAATTCTGATTTTATTTTTTAGTTTCTTGAATCCTCTTTTTTATTTTTTTGGTATTTTCACTTGAGTAATATGATATCTATTTGCATTTTGGATACATATCTTTTGCCACTAATCAAGAGTTGTTTTATTTATATTTTTTTTAGTGATCTCAACCTTGGATTTCAGAAGTCCCTTTCTACTCTAGTATTTATCTTTTCTTACTATTGTTAAATTTCTTGTGCTTTTGATTGTAATGCATTTTTATGTGCATGCTGTGTGTTTCCCTCACTGCAAAAATTAGTATTCTCCTCAAATACAAGCTGACTAAGAGTACAAACTACACAATTTTATTTCTATAATTTTCATCTAACAGGAAAAACTAAATTTTTGTGTTTAAAAATACATTTTTTATCTAGGGATACAACAGTAACTTTCAGAAATGATGACAATCAAATTGATTCGACAAAATAAGCAGTTGATATTCCTCAAAGTTGTCAATATTTCAGGAAGGGAACAGACTGAAGGAGACTCAGGGAAAATAACGACTAGATACTGTGTGGGATCCTGAATGAGGAAAAAAAAAACCAACAAAAACAATGGCAAGAGTCAAAACATGGGTGAAATATTAACTTCCTTGTTCTGACAACTTTTTATGGGTATATATTATGTTAATACTAGTAGAAGTTGGTTGAGAGTGCATGGAAACTTACTAACTTTACAACTTTTCTAAATGCCTAAAGATAGCTCAACAAGAGAGAGGCACAAGATGGTTATGGAGAGCTATTCATGTTTTCCATAGATGTGTGGGGACATTACATGAATGGTTTCATGATTGTTTTTTCTGTGATTAAGCAGTAAATTTTGGACACTTCTTTTTTTAAAAAAATTATTTATTTTAGTTGGAGGCTAATTACTTTTATGTGTTTTATTTATAGTATAAAAAAATAAAAGTCATTTTTAATGTGGTTGTCTCTCTAGGACCTCTGCTGCCTCTGTTATTAAGCAATAAGTGTAAGTTAGCTTACTGAAATCCCCATAAAATAGTTCTTAAAGGTACCTGGAAGCTTTCAAATTGATGCTTTCAAACTGTGGTGATGGAGAAGACTCTTGGGTCCCTTGGACAGGAAGGAGATCAAACCCATCAACTCAAAGGAAATCAACCCTGAATATTCATTGGAAGGACTGATGGTGAAGCTGAAGCTCTGATACTTTGGTCAACTGATGCAAAGAGCCAGTTCATTGGAAAAGACTCTGAGGCTAGGAAAGATTGAGGGCAGGAGGAGAAGGGGGCTGACAGAGGATGAGATGGTTGGATGGCTTCGTTGACTCAATGGACATGAGTTTGAACTCCAGAAGACAGTGAAGGGAAGCTTGGCTGTAGTCAATGGGGTTGCAAAGTGTTGGACATGATTGAGAAACTGAACAGCAAAAGGAACCTAGGCAGTCATATTGATGGGAACTTTTCTCATGTGTCCTGGAGTGTCAGGTTTAATTGAGCCTTACCTCTTCAACTTGATCAGACAACGAGGCTTTCCTCTGCATCTTAACTGAGCTTGTCTCCTTCCATTGTCCTGAGTGTCACAGGGCAGGAGGACACTTGAGGTAGAACTAACTCCAGAGGGTCATAACAAAAGCAGGAGGGCTCAGAGGAGCTACTCCACCTTCAAAGTCAGGAAGGGCGGCTGTGAGGAGATACCCCTCGTCCAAGGTAAGGAGTAGCAGCTGCACTTTGCTGGAGCAGCTGTGAAGAGATACCCCACGTCCAAGGTAAGAGAAACTCAAGTAAGACGGTAGATGTTGTGAGAGGAATCAGAGGGCAGACACACGAACCATACTCACAGAAAACTAGTCAATCTAATCACACAGACCATAGCCTTGCCTAATTAATGAAATTAAGCCATGCTGTGTGGGGCCACCCATGAAGGGCAGGTCATGGTGGAGAGGTCTGACAGAATGTGGTCCACTGGAGAAGAGAATGGCAAACCACTTCAGTGTTCTTGCCTTGAGAACCCCATGAACAGTATGAAAAGGCAAAATGATAGGATACTGAAAGAGAAAATCCCCAGGTCCGAAGGCACCTATTATATTACTGGAGATCAGTGGAGAACTAACTTCAGAAAGAATGATGGGATGGAGCCAAAGCAAAAACAATACCCAGTTGTGGATGTGACTAGTGATAGAAGCAAGGTCCGATGCTGTAAAGAGCAATGTTGCATAGGAACCTGGAATGTCAGGTCCATGAATCAAGGCAAATTGGAAGTAGTCAAACAGGAGATGGCAAGAGTGAACATCGACATTCTAGGAATCAGTGAACTAAAATGGACTGGAATCGGTGAATTTAACTCAGATAGCCATTATACCTACTACTGTGGCCAGGAATCCCTTAGAAGAAATGGAGTAGCCATCATGGTCAACAAAAGAGTCTGAAATGCAACATGAAAGAATGATCTCTGTTCATTTCCAAGGCAAACCGTTTAATATCATAGTAATCCAAGTCTATGCCCCAACAAGTAACACTGAGGAAGCTGAAGTTGAATGGTTCTATGAAGACCTACAAGACCTTTTAGAACCAACACCCAAAAAAGATGTCCCTTTCATTATAGGGGACTGGCATGCAAAAGTAAGAAGTCAAGAAACACGTGGAGTAACAGGCAAATTTGGCCTTGGAATGTGGAATGAAGCAGGGCAAAGACTAATAGAGTTTTGCCAAGAGAATGCAATGGTCATAGCAAACATCCTCTTCCAACAACACAAGAGAAGACTCTATACATGGACATCACCAGATGGTCAACACCGAAATCAGATTGATTATATTCTTTGCAGCCAAAGATGGAGAAACTCTATACAGTCAGCAAAAACAAGACTGGGAGCTGACTGTGGCTCAGATCGTGAACTCCTTATTGCCAAATTCAGACTTAAATTGAAGAAAGTAGGGAAACCACTAGACCATTCAGGTATGACCTAAATCAAATCCCTTATGATTATACAGTGGAAGTGAGAAATAGATTTAAGGGTCTAGATCTGATTGATAGAGAGCCTGATGAATGATGGAATGAGGTTCTTGACATTGTAAAGGAGACAGGGATCAAGACCATCCCCATGGAAAAGAAATGCAAAAAAGCAAAATGGCTGTCTGGGGAGGCCTTACAAATAGCTGTGAGTAGAAGAAAAGTGAAAAGAAAAGGAGAAAAGGAAAGATATAAGCATCTGAATGCAGAGTTCCAAAGAATAGCAAGGAGAGATAAGAAAGCCTTCCTCATGATCAATGCAAAGAAATAGAGGAAAACAACAGAATGGGAAAGACTAGAGATCTCTTCAAGAAAATTAGAGATACCAAGGGAACATTTCATGCAAAGATGGGCTCAATAAAGGACAGGAATGGTCTGGACATAATAGAAGCAGAAGATATTAAGAAGAGGTGGCAAGAATACACAGAAGATCTGTACAAAAAAGATCTTCACGACCAAGATAATCATGATGGTGTGATCACTCACCTAGAGCCAGACCTCCTGGAATGTGAAGTCAAGTGGGCCTTAGAAAGGATCGCTATTAACAAACTAGTGGAGGTGATGGAATTCCAGTTGTGCTATTTCAAATCCTGAAAGATGATGCTGTGAAAGTGCTACACTCAATATGCCAGCAAATTTGGAAAACTCAGCCATGGCCACAGGACCAGAAAAAGTCAGTTTTCATTCCAGTCCCAAAGAAAGGCAATGCCAAAGAATGCTCAAACTACCACACAATTGCACTCATCTCACATACTAGTAAGGTAATGCTCAAAATTCTCCAAGCCAGGCTTCAGCAGTACGTGAACCGTAAACTTCCAGATGTTCAAGCTGAATTTAGAAAAGACAGAGGAACCAGAGATCAAATTGCCAACATCTGCTGGATCATGGAAAAGCAAGAGAGTTCCAGAAAGACATCTATTTCTGTTTTATTGACTATGCCAAAGCCTTTGACTGTGTGGATCACAAGAAACTGTGGAAAATTCTGAAAGAGATGGGAATACTAGGCCACCTCACCTGCCTCTTGAGAAACTTGTATGCAGGTCAGGAAGCAACAGTTAGAACTGGACATGGTGACGCAGGATGCAGCATGCTTGGGGCTGGTGCATGGGGATGACCCAGAAAGATGTTATGGGGAGGGAGGTGGGAGGGGGGTTCATGTTTGGGAATGCATGTAAGAATTAAAGATTTTAAAATTTAAAAAATAAAAAACTAAAAAAAAAAAAAAAAAAAAGAACTGGACATGGAACAACAGACTGGTTCCAAATAGGAAAAGGAGTACGTCAAGGCTGTATATTGTCACCCTGCTTATGCACCGTGCATCTATGCAGACTATATGATGAGAAACGCTGGGCTGGAGGAAGAACAAGCTGGAATCAAGATTGCTGGGAGAACTGTCAATAACCTCAGATATGCAGATGACACCACCCTTATGGCAGAAAGTGAAGAAGAACTAAAGAACCTCTTGATGAAAGTGAAAGAGGAGAGTGGAAAAGTTGGCTTAAAGCTCAACATTCAGAAAACGAAGAACATGGCATCTGGTCCCATCACTTCATGGGAAATAGATGGGGAAACAGTGGAAACAGTGTCGGACTTTATTTTGGGGGGCTCCAAAGTCACTGCAGATGGTGATTGCAGCCATGAAATTAAAAGACCTTTACTCCTTGGAAGGAAAGTTATGACCAACCTAGATAGCAGATTCAAAAGCAGAGACATTACTTTGCCAATAAAGGTCCATCTAGTCAAGGCTATGATTTTTCCATTGGTCATGTATGGATGTGAGAGTTGGACTGTGAAGAAAGCTGACCACTGAAGAATTGATGCTTTTGAACTGTGGTGTTGGAGAAGACTCTTGAGAGTCCCTTGGACTGCACGGAGATCCAACTAGTCCATCCTAAAGGAGATCAGTCCTGGGTGTTCTTTGGAAGGACTGATTCTAAAGCTGAAACGCCAATACTTTGGCCACCTCATGCGAAAAGTTGACTCATTGGAAAGACTCTGATGCTGGGAGGGATTGGGGGCAGGAGGAGAAGGGGACGACAGAGGATGAGAAGGCTGGATGGCATCACCAACTGGATGGACATGAGTTTGGGGGAACACTGGGAGTTGGTGATGGACAGGAAGGCCTGGCGTGCTGTGATTCCAAGGGTCATAAAGAGTCGGACACAACTGAGTGACTGAACTGACTGAATTACCTCTTAAAACTGTCCTATACCCAAAACCCCAGAGTCTGGAAACCTGGATACTTTGGATATCAGCCTTATCCTTTGCCTCTGATTTCCTCGGCATCAGAGACATCAAATTGTGGATATCAATATTTGCTTATCCACTGTTATGCTTAAGTAAAAAAATATTAATTCATGACTAGATATTTTATAATCTTAAATGTCTATATTGCAAAGGGAAAAAAACATGAGCGACATTTTATAATTTTTGTCATGCAATATAATATGTATCAATTTAAAAACTGATAATGTTTCATGATGTCTTATTATACTTGATAGAATAATAAATAAGAAAATATACATTGAGCATTCAAGGAAATTTTTAAAGAAATCACTTGAAAATTAGTATAACCAAATAAGAAAACAAAAACACTTTCTTCCCTTGTGTTGAATCTGAACTGATCTACAGACTCAGTGCCATCCCCATCAAAATTCCATTGAAATTTTTCACAAAGATGGAAGCAATGTGTAATATTTGTACAGAACCTAAACAACCAAAGCAATCCTGAAATTTAAGAACAGAGCTGGAGATGTATTTTGGATTTCAAAGCTATACATTACAAAGCTGTATTAAATAAAACAATAAGACACTGGTATAGAAAGAGAAACAGACCAAAGGAATAGAATATATGTATGGGTTTATTGACTCATATATAAACCTATGCATATATGGTCAACTAATCTTTGACAGGGTTGCCTATCATAAGTAACAAGAAAAGGCAATTAATTCAATAAAACATGTCAGTAACACAATATACAAATACAAAACACAAATAAGTAAATAAATGTGTGAATGAATGAATGAATTGAGAAACAAAAACTAAGCCCCTATCTCACACAACTCACAAGAAAATATAAATGGTTTAAAGACTCAAACATAGGTACTATAACCATAAGACTACTAGAAGAAAATAGAAAAAATAACTACCTTGGCATTGATCTTGCAATCAATTTTGGATATGATATTAAAAGTACAGGCAAAAATGCAAAATTAAGAACTAAGACTGTATCAAACTAAAAAGTTTCTGCTTAGCAAAGTAAACAATCAGATATAAAAACAAATTATAGAACGGAAGAAAATATGTGAAAATCATGAAACTGATACAGTTGAATATTCAAAGTTTATATGGAGTTTATACAGTTCAATATAAGTTGCTCAGTTGTGTCCAACTCTTTGCAACTCCGTCGACTGTAGCCCACCTGGCTCCTCTGTTCATGGAGTTCTTCAGGCAAGAATACTGGAGTGGGCTGCCATTTGCTTTTCCAGCAGATCATCCTGACCCAGGGATCGAACCTGGGTCTCCTGCATTCCAGGAAGATTCTTTATCATCTGAGACACCAGGAAAGCACCCCCCCCCCCAAACCTAGTAGCAAAATATAAATGAATAAAGAAATTGTATAATTCAACATAAAATTTGGCAAAGTACGCAAATAGACCTTGTTCCAAAGAAGATATACGTTGGCCAACAGGGTTATGAAATGTGTACAATATTTGTCATCAGGAAAATGCAAATGGAAACCATATTGTAATACCAACTCATGCCTATTAAAAATAGCTTTTATAAAATTATCGACAGAATACAAATTGGTGAGAATGTCAAGTAAAGGTAGACACTGTTAGTATATGTTAATTGGTATAGCCATATGGAAAACAATATGGATGGTCCTCAACTTATTAAAAGAGACATTACTTTGCCAACAAAGGTCCATCTAGTCAAGGCTATGGTTTTTCCTGTGGTCATGTATGGATGTGAGAGTTGGACTGTGAAGAAAGCTGAGCACCAAAGAATTGATGCTTTTGAACTGTGGTGTTGGAGAAGACTCTTGAGAGTCCCTTGGACTGCAAGGAGATCCAAGCAGGCCATTCTGAAAGAGATCAGCCCTGGGATTTCTTTGGAAGGAATGATGCTAAAGCTGAAATTCCGGTACTTTGGTCACCTCATGCGAAGAGTTGACTCATTGGAAAAGACTCTGATGCTGGGAGGGATTGGGGGCAGGAGGAGAAGGAGACAACAGAGGATGAGATGGCTGGATGGCATCACTGATTCGATGGATGTGAGTCTGAGTGTACTCCGGGAGTTGGTGATGGACAGGGAGGCCTGACATGCTGCAATTCATGGGGGCTCAAAGAATTGGACACGACTGAGCGACTGAACTGAACTGAATGAGAAAACCATGCCATGGATAAGTTTAAGAGGACATAAATCAAAATAAAAATAGATTAAAACTACTGATATTCAAGCTGGTTTTAGAAAAGGTAGAGGAAACAGAGATCAAATTGCCAACATCCGCTGGATCATGGAAAAAGCAAGAGAGTTCCAGAAAAACATCTATTTCTGCTTTATTGACTATGCCAAAGCCTTTGACTATGTGGATCACAATAAACTGTGGAAAATCCTGAAGGAGATGGGAATACCAGGCCACCTGATCTGCCTGTTGAGAAACCTGTATGCAGGTCAGGAAGCAACAGTTAGAACTGGACATGGAACAACAGGCGGGTTCCAAATAGGAAAAGGAATACGTCAAGGCTGTATATTGTCACCCTGCTTATTTAACTTCTATGCAGAGCACATGATGAGAAACGCTGGGCTGGGGGAAGCACAAGTGGAATCAAGATTGCTGGGAGAACTATCAATAACCTCAGATATTCAGATGACACCACCCTTAAGGCAGAAAGTGAAGAAGAACTCAAGGGCTTCTTTATGAAAGTGAAAGAGGAGTTTAAAAAGTTGGCTAAAAGCTCAAAATTCAGAAAACTAAGATCATGGCATCACTTCATGGCAAATAGATGGGGAAAAGTGGAAACAGTGGCTGATTTTATTTTTGTGGGCTCCAAAATCACTGCAGATGGTGATTGAAGCCGTGAAATTAAAAGAAGTTTACTCCTTGGAAGGAAAGTTATGACCAATCTAGACAGCATATTAAAAAGCAGATACATTACTTTGCCAACAAAGGTCTATCTAGTCAAGGCTATGGTTTTTCCAGTGGTGATGTGTGGATGTGAGGGTTGGACTATAAAGAAAGCTGAGCACTGTAGAATTGATGCTTTTGAACTGTGATGTTGGAGAAGACTCTTGTGAGTCCCTTGGACTGCAAGGAGGTCCAACCAGTCCATCCTAAAGGAGATCAGTCCTGGGTGTTCATTGGAAGGACTGATATTGAAGCTGAAACTCCAATACTTTGGCCACTTGAAGTGAAGAGCTGACTCATTGGAAAAGACCCTGATGCTGGGAAAGATCGAGGACAGGAGAACAAGGGGGCAACAGAGGATGAGATGGTTGGCTGGCATCACCAACTCAATAGACATGGGTTTGGGTGGACTCTGGGAGTTGGTGATGGACAGGGAGGCCTTGCATGCTGTGGCTCATGGGGTTGCAAAGAGTCGGACATGACTGAGCGACTGAACTGAACTGAATAATACATTATTTTGACAGTTAGCCAAATAGACTCTGAATAACTAATGAAATATTTTGGGTTCCTTTCACCTAAAAGGAAGAAACCAGGCTAGGTAAATCCTCTTAAATTGTCACCTCTAAAAAAAATATTTAATAGCCACAGATAGTCTCTGTGAAACAAAACACACTGAGGATATTATTGGGAAAACCTATTCCGAGATTATTGAATCTCTAAGCATCACTTGTGAGTACCTTCTATGTGGATAAGCATTGTGCAAATATCCTTTTAAATGCTCCCATGACATCCTTGTTTCTGAGGCTGTAGATAAGAGGATTGAGCATGGGTGTGACAATGGTATAGAAAGCTGATACTACCTTGTCTTGCTCAGGAGTGTGAAATGACTTGGGCAGCACATAAGTGTAGAAGGCAGCCCCATAGAAAATGCTGACTACAGTCAAGTGGGAAGAACAAGTGGTAAAGGCCTTTTTCCGGCCTTCAGCAGAGTGCATGCGGTGGACAGTGAGCAAAATGAGGGAGTAGGAGGCTGAGATAATACAGATGGGGATGAGCAACATGAGCACACAGCAGATGTACATCAAGGTTTCATACAAGGATGTGTCAGCACAGGCCAATTTGAGAACAGCAGGGATCTCACAGAAGAAATGATTGATGATGGGGGATCCACAGTAGGGGACATTCATGGTGATAGGGGTGAGCAGAAAGCCATCCAGGGACCCACCAAACCAGGCACCAGCAGCCAGAAGGAGACACACTCTGCGGTTCATCAACAGGGGGTACCTAAGAGGGTTGCAGACAGCCACATAGCGGTCATAGGCCATGAGGCCCAACAGGAAGAACTCTGATCCAATCATGGTCAAGTAGAGGAAGATCTGGATGCCACAGGCCACAAAGGAAATGGTCTTCTGTATGGAAACCATGTCTACCAGGAGCTTTGGGACGGTAGTACAAATGAAAAGGGTGTCCATGATGGACAGTTGGCTGAGCAGAAAGTACATGGGGGTGTGGAGGTGGGAGTCCATGTGAATCAAGAATATCATGATCAAATTTGCAGTTACAGCCACCACAAAAATAGCCAAAATAACTGCAAAGACAATGCCTGTAGCTTTACTGTTTACTAGAAGCCCCAGGAGGATAAAGTCAGAGGAAGCAGTTCTATTCTCCATTGACATGTCTGTTGACAGCTCCAGGGAAAAGGGAGCCACAAATGCGATGGAAAACAAAAGACAGAAAACACTTCCAAGAAGCTAGAAACTCACAATGGAGATAATATCTCAGAAGCTACTGGTTCAGATAAGATTTTCCAAGTCATAAAACTAGAGAAAAACAAGCAGACAAAGAGACATTATAAATTAGGAACTATAGATCTATTTTTTTCTTTCTGGAGCACAACCCTTTTTATATTGTGCTGCAATACATAAGTAATGCAAATTGCATAATAAAGCTGGCTTTTGCTATATTTAGATTGGAATTTTAAATATCACTATCTGCCCTATTTATTCTGCATTGGTGGCCTTCAGAATCTTGTTCAGCCAATAGTAGGCTTAATTAAATAAAATTGGTTATTTGGATTGCCAAAGATGGGCAGAATGAATAGCTGATTAAGTGAAGGATATAAAGGAGAAGACATGTCCTGTGTCTACTCTCAGCAACGCTTTCCGACACTTCAGATAACCAGATGTGTGGGGTTTTCCCCACTTGTGAAGCAACCAGCAAATTTCCAGACACTAGATTGGCATATTGCAACTTAATTCAGTTCTCACACTATCTGCCTAGATAGAGCCCAATATCCCATAGCTTCAGTCCTCTAAGACTGACCCCACTTCAGAAACCAATTGCTAGTACATGTCATCACCTGTGCTACTAATCTCCTGGCTATATATTGGAGTTCCCTATGACTCTCTCCAAGAGTGCAATTAAATTTTCTAGAGTGTTTCATAGAACTCAGGAAAACATTTTACTTAACTGACTAGTGTATAACTCAGGAACAACAGAAGTGGAAGATAGACAGGGGAATATGTAGGAAGCTTCCATCATTTGTGCTTGCATGCTAAGTTGCTTCAATAGTGTCTCTTTGCGCCACGAGGGACTGAAGCCCACCAGGCTACTCTATCCATAGGATTCTCTATGCAAGAATACTGGAGTGTGTTGCCATGCCCTTCTCCAGGGGCTCATTCCGACCCAGGGATTGAACCTGTGTCTCCTGCATTGCAGGTGAAATCTTTACTGCTGAGCTACTGCAGAAGCCTGCCTCCATTAGTCACTGGTGATTAATAAAATCTCTCCGCTTTTTTTCCCCTTGGAGATCTAAGAGGTAGGAATTTAGAAGTTCCAAACCATTGAAGGTATGGTTAGTTTCCTGGTAGCCAGCTCCCACCTGTAGGGCTTTCCATAAGTAACGTCATTAACATAAATTCAGGCGTTGCTAGAAGGGCTTCCTTATGAATAAGATACCTGAGGAAGCCTCATTTCATTTAGGAAATTTGGAGGAATTTAGGATCTCTGCCAAGGAATTCAGACAAAGACCAAATATATTTCTTATTATATACCATAATATCACAAAATGTTAGAAAAACTTGCTTGGGCATTATGAGTAAAATGTTAAAGCTGTTTTCTAAGTTTTTTTCGGTAGCTTTGCCATCATCTACGTGTTCTTTCTTGTCTGTTTTTATTCTGATCTCAGTAGAGCACCATGATTTTGAGAAATTTACATCAGACAGGTAACTTAAACCTCAAAACTCTGTTGAGGAGCTTCACATGCCACTTTAAGGCTCATTGTGTTGTGACAATTTCATCCTCTGAAGTCATTTTTTTCTGCCTCCAATGCATTTGCTCTGGTGCTACAGCTCCTATGACCTCCTTGCTGATCCTTTGTCCTCACTTTGTGGGAGTTTCCCAGCCCAAGTCCTTTGCTTCTGCCCTAACCCTGGCTTGTTTCTCACTCTCATAACTGTATGTGGTCATCTCCTCAGGTTTTTCCTCAAAATCCACTTCTCAAAAGGATCTATTCTGTAGGACTTGATGACTTTCTATTTTTCATTGTCCTTAACACAATCTGTCATACATAATCATTTTATTGTGGGTTTCTGTCCTGCCCACTAGACAGTAAGATGAATATGGACATGGATATTTGCTTATTTTGCTTACTGTGCACTTTCAAAATATAAAATAATGTCTAAGATCTGGTAACTTTGCTGAATATTTAAATGAATGATTATTTAGCATATGCACTCCTTAAAATGCAATTTTGGTCTTTTAATGATTCATTTTTAGTAGAATTTCTTTAAAATTCACCTCAGTATGTTCTATAGAATATGTCAAAATAAAATTATAGTCCAGGTCTTTCTGTTTATCTTAAGTCTAAAATAACATCATAAGATAGGATTCACTCACACTTTCTAATTAAAAAAAAACTTAGTAATAAGAAACAGAACTACATTACAATCCAAGATCAATACAAATATTACATCTTAATGAAGTTTTATGTAAACAAATTTGAAACAATCACTGTGAATTAAAAGCATCATTCTTTTAGAAAATGAAACTCACCTCTTTTTCTTTTGAATCTGATTTTTTGGTGACAGCTATTCATTCATTATGTATCAATTATTGAGTAAAAGACAAATTTAACTTCAGATGTTATTATTCATACAGTGATTGTTTTGTAGAAGTTAATATAGTTTGAACTCACCCTATGTTCCACAACTAAAAACACAGAAAATCATTATGCATTATTCTTAGCAACAGGTTTCCATCTAGTATCAGAAAAATTGTGCAGTAAATGCTAGTGTTAATTTGGTATCTTATTAAAATAGTAAGTCTGTAATAGATTAACTTGTGTGCATGCATGCTAAGTCACTTTAGTTGTGTCTGACTCTTTGTGACCTTATGAACTATAGCCCACCAGGCTCCTCTGTCCTTGAGATTCTCCAGGTAAGAACACTAGAGCGTGTTGCCATGCCCTCCTCTGGGGATCATCCCAACCCAGGGATCGAACCTGTGTCTCCCATGTCTCCTGCATTGGCAAGTGAGTTCTTTACCACTAGTGCCACCTGGGAAGCCCCATAGATTAATTTAGTGTTAAACAAAGCCTATCTTGAAAGGCAGAATAATGTTCCCACCCCAATTCAAAGAACCCTCCGTCCTAATCCCCAGCCTATAAATATCTTCCCTACTTGGCAAAAGAGACTTTGCAATTGTGATTCAGTTACATATGATGAGATGAGATTACTCTGGAATGTCCCATTGTGCCCAATCTATATTCCAGGGCCCTTATAAGAGGGAGACAGGAAAGAGGAGGCAGGGATAAGAAGATGAGATGTGACATTATGAACAAAGGTCCAAGTAATACAAATGCTGGTTTTGAAAATGAAGGGAACTATGAGGCAAGGATTTGGGTGACCTCTAGAATCTGAAAATGGAATCTCCTGAGAAACTTTCAGAAAGAAGTATAGCCCTCCTGACATCTTAATTTTAGCCCAGCATGACCAGTTTTAGAGTTGCAGTCTTCAGAATGGCAAGACAGTCAATTTGTGTTATTTTAAGGCACTGAATTTGCTCTATTTGAGTAGTAGCCACAAGAAATTATTATATATAATTTTACCAGATTTTAAACATAAGTATAACATGAGGGAGTCATATTGCTAATAATAAAATACCCAGCATCCATCTATGCCAGGCATCTTTTTTTGCATGCTTTCATGTTTAATGTAGTTCCTCTTCACAGTGCCTCTGTGGGGCAAATTAGTGTAATTATTACCATCTTATTGTTGGAGAAAGTGAGGCATAAAGAATAAGTAGTGGAGATGGGTCCTGGCTCAAATCTAAGGCTTTGTTTTCCATATGCTCCACAGCTACACTCAACTGGCCCCTAAATGCATAGTATCCTTTTAATCATCAGTAACTTCAACCAGCTTAAAAAAAATGTCAGAAGAATACCAACAGCAAGACCATAATCACAATCAAGAAAAACTTGAATTTCTGGGCAAAACTTGTTGACAAATTACAAAATAACATAATGAAGTTAAATATTTCCAGATTTTCAAAATTCTAACTCCTGGGCAATCTCTAGTCATCACATACCTGTGGCTTTCTAATGATGTCCAGGGGGAAAAAGGTCCTCACCAAATGGATGCTGAGAAAGATCCTGCAAACATCAGATCCACAAATCACAAATCTCACTGCTGAGCACACACAGCCAATGACAGCTTCTTATCTCCAAGCAGACCTAGTAATGTCCCATCCAAAAGTCCCGCTGTCAGGCTGTCATCAGTGTAACCACCATTACAAATACAGCTCAGTAAAGATTGTCCCAGATTTCCTTTTGAATACAGAGTTGAATTAAATCTTCTGTTAATGTGTATCAGAGGAAAGTAGCAGAGTTCACTTAAGGATAAAGAACCCCTGAGGACAAGACTATTACATGAAGTTGAGTAAAGAATAAATAATAAAACCATTAAAAAATATTGCATAGAGTTATGAACCCACTTTGGAGTAGGAAATGGAAACCCACTCCAATATTTTTGCCTGGAGAATCCCATGGACAGAGAAGCCTGGTGGACTTCAGTCTATAGAGTTGCAAAGAGGTGGACACGACTGAGTGACTGAGCACAAACACATGCACGTGAATCCATTTTAAATCCTTGTGAAATAAACGGAAATGTCTTCAGAATTATCCTGTCAGTGATATACAAATCTAAAATCACAAACTTGCAAGCATTTTAAAATTATATTTATCCTCTTCTACTATATTTTCCTACATACAGGTGCTCCCAAATGGGGAGCAGACATAACATTTTAAATTGCATGTTTCAAAAGACTCTGTCAAATGTGAACCCTGCGATTAGACTTCTATGTTTTATGGTTATGTGCAATTTTTGTTGAAACACAGTACATCATTGTCTTAAAGCAAAGCCTCCCTCCAGGCAGTGGTACTTTGAAAGTTCACTGACTTGTGAATCTAGGACAAGCGGTTACATCAGACCAGATGTTTCCACTACAATTATTCCCTGCTGGAGCTGGATCAGACTTATTATTTAAGAATGTCATTTGAAAAGTAAATGTGTTCCCAAGCTTCTTTTCCAGCCAGGTTGTCCCCTCTGTATTTTCCTGGGTGATTTTAGAAAAACAAATCCCACCACTTTTTCCCCTGAATATGTATGATGAGTCACTGAATCTGTTGTGCCGTATTTCTTTAACTATGAGGCTATGAGATATGATGAAATGTTAAGCTGTTAATCTGATTGTACTTAGGTGTGTACTGCATGCTCAAAGTGAAAAAGTTGGAGCATAAGATTAATCTGCTCTAACTCTTCTTGTTTGTACAGGCTTAAAGAGGCTTCCTCAACAAGATTGATGTTGGAGAGCACTGGTTGCATTCTCTTCTGCTGCACGGGACACGGGCTATAGAAATGGAGTTGGAACTGCCAATCATACTCAAATTGAACCTCTATTTGAGAGTTAGATTGTTTCAACACTGAGTATCTAGAGAGTACTATCATATATTGCTGGTGAGAATGTAAGTAGGTATTATTTTTGTTAGAGAGAGCAGCAAACCAATATCTGGACTTTAAAAATAACATATACTTTCTACTCCTAGCAAATTTTATATAGAAATTAAGACGACCCAGAGGGATGGTACGGGGAGGGAGGCGGGTGGAGGGGGGTTCAGGATGGGTAACATGTGTATACCTGTGGTGGATTCATGTTGATGTATGGCAAAACCAATACAATATTGTAAAGTAATTAACCTCCAATTAAAATAAATAAATTTAAAGAAATAAGTGAGCAATTTTATATAAATATTCATCTTGGTGTTTTTTGTATTACTAAGAAAGCAGAATCAGCTTAAGCATCTGCTCTTGGATGCTTATTAAATTATTTAGTTTTTGGAATTAGTAACAAGATTCCAAGCATCCTTTAGGATATGAGGTAGACCAAAAATCATTATGGTATGACAGTTTCACTGCATTCTTAAGTGAAAAATCCAGCAGTTAGAAACCTCTATGTTTTTTATATATAATATAAATATCTTACCATAATATATATAACATTTTTGTATGTGTCCAACAGCAGATGCTATTATGTATATATTTTTCCTCACTTTGATAAAAAAATGTCTTACACATATAACCTATAATATATATGTGATAAGGATATATATATCACTAGTTTTCACTTTCATGCATTGGAGAAGGAAATGGCAACCCACTCCAGTGTTCTTGTCTGGAGAATCCCAGGGACAGGGGAGCCTGGGGGGCTACCGTCTATGGCGTTGCACAGAGTCGGACACGACTGAAGCGACTTAGTAGCAGCAGCAGTATACATGTAGTAAAGAGCTATATACAAAAACATATATACATATATTTTAATGTGCATATATATGTGCACATATAAGTATGTGAATGTATATATGTATACACACACACACACATATATATATACACACACACAATTATGAAGTAAAAGTTTCACTGATGGTTGAGTCTCAAGAACATCAGTTTGTCTTCACTACATTTTCCGTTTTCCTACATCATAGATTATGTGTGTAAAAGTAATTTAATTTCAAGTTAAAGAATAAGCCTCCTATTCACAACTTTGGCAATAAATACCTATAATTTTCCATTTCTCAATCTTTCAGTATCGATAGGGTCACTAAGATGTATCAAATTTACCCCAGAATCCTGCTTAAATTGGATCCTGCATTCTAAAACAGAATTCATCTGATTCCTTTTGACTCTTAAGCTTCCATACTACAAGATGTCACCTGAAGTATGTGCTTCTGGCCTTAAAATATGCACTTTAGTCTCTGCACGTTAAATTTGAAGGGACTCACTAATATACATACATCAAAATAATCAGAAAATGTGAACTTGCAAACATATAACTTAGTAGAAAAGTAAAATAACTTTTTATCAAAGAGAGGAGAAATATATACAAAATAATTCCCGTAAGTGATAGATTAATACATTGGTATAAACAACTCTGGTTTGATAGTTTCAATTTCCCAGGTTTCTATAATCACTTCAAACCCTGTCAGTTTACCTTTTGTTCCTGATCATTATGTAAAACCTGTACTTAATTGCCTTGGGTGAAAATCCAAAACCTGCCATTTATTAGACATATGACAGTGGGAAAGTCCCTCCTCAAATTTGCAACTAGCCAAAAGTACATCAGAGCAGCCCCTGCCCTCAGGGTTACTGGGAGGGTTTTGTGTAATGGTCTCATAACAGCACCTGATAATGTTATGGAAATGTTTAGACTCTCCCTTCACTCAAAATAAAGAACTCTCTAATTTGGCAATTGTGGAAACAGAACAGGCTCCAGAATGAGAAGATAGTATTAACTTTTGAATTTGAAAGTGGCCAGTATGTATGACCTTTAATCTTTTTAGCCTAATTTTCCCTGTATTTAAAGCAAACATGATAGTAAACATAATCATATAATTTTTGGATTATAAGTATAAATTTATAAAAACATTTATTTTTCAATTAAAATAGCACTAGAAAAGTTCTCTGTCTTAAGACTAAGACCATTGAAGTCATGCACTGCATACGTTGCTATCTTGTTGTTAAATATAATCAATTACAAAGATTGTTATAATCTTTCAGATTACAAAGGACCATTGTTTACAGGGAGTCCTGACTTCGTTCAACTCTATATTCATTTTTGTCTCTTGAAATTTTCCCACAGTATTTCCAGGGATGCAAGGAAACAGCTCTCTGTCGCAGCTTCATCAGTTCTATTAGTTGAGCTGTAGATGAAGTCCAAAGACATGGACTTAACTATGTTCTAACCTGTTTCCTCATTTTATCTTCCTAAGGTTATTGGCTGCTGATTAAAACCACTGCCCATTGCAGGTAAACACTATGGAAATTCAGGGAAAGGATAACTTTTGATAATGCCAGCTCATATATACAATCATTAGCCTTGTTCTAACATGTAAGTTTTCAGTCAATATGGAAAAAAATGCAAGTTTCTATCTCTATACCTGAGTAAATGCCTACCTGTGATACCTACTTCTAATTGGCTCCAAAGGAAGACAGATATCTATGACAAATCCAGCAAAAACCAATGATGTTTCTTAGCAGGAGTCATAGCTCTAAAATGCTTCAATAGAAATGATATCTGAACTGGTGGTTCAGTTAATTTTATGCCCATATCCCTCACCTGTAGAAAGACCCCAGGTAGGGAGTCTGACTGCCTCTCAGCACGGAACATCAGGTCCTTGGTAGACCAGACTAGCTGGCACACAACAGAAGCTGAACATAGATTTTATCTGCATGTTACTCCCGGAGGGATATGTTTTCCCCAGGTCATTATCAGGATTAACAAGCGTCCAGGTTTGTATTGTGCCATATGCCTCCCTGCTTTTGGAAATTGTCTATCAAAGAATAGCAAGTTTTAGCACAAAATCACAAGACCAGAAGTCAGAAAATTAGGTTATAAATTTCTCTATCTCCCATGAGGCTAATTCCTTCTCAAAATAACTTGGCAGAACTTTGTGAAGATCAAAGTCAAATAATGTAGTTAAATGTGTTTTGAAAAATGGAAACAGTTTTCCCTTCATGTTTACCCCATGTTTAAGAACAGTATCTGACATTTTGCACGTATGCAATTGTTTTTTTTAATTAATTTTAAATTGTTACAATTTATCACTTTCAATCTCAAGCTAATACATTATATTTTTAAATTTAATTTTATTTTATATTAGAGTATATTTGATTTACAATGCTGTGTTAGTTTCAAGTATACAGCAAACAGTTATACACATATCCATTCTTTTTCAGATTCTTTTCCCTTATAGGTTATTATAGAATATTGAGTAGGGTTCCCTGTGATATATAGTAGGTCCTCATTAATTATCTATTTTATGTATAGTAGTGTGCATACGGGGCTTTCGTGCTGGCTCAGCAGTAAAGAATCCACCTGCAATGCAGGAACCATAAGAGACAGGGGTTCGATTCCTGAATTGTGCAGATCCCCTAGAGAAGGACATGGCAACCCACTCCAGTATACTTGCCTGGAGAATCCCATGGACAGAGGAGCCTGGCAGCTACAGTCCATAGGTTCGAAAAGAGGATTGAGCGTGAGTGTGACAACGGTATAGAAAGCTGATACTACCTTGTCTTGCTCAGGAGTGTGAAATGACTTGGGCAGCACATAAGTGTAGAAGGCAGCCCCATAGAAAATGCTGACTACAGTCAAGTGGGAAGAACAAGTGGTAAAGGCCTTTTTCCGGCCTTCAGCAGAGCGCATGCGGTAGACAGTCAGCAAAATGAGGGAGTAGGAGGCTGAGATAATACAGATGGGGATGAGCAACACGAGCACACAGCAGATGTACATCAAGGTTTCATACAAGGATGTGTCAGCACAGGCCAATTTGAGAACAGCAGGGATCTCACAGAAGAAATGATCGATGATGCGGGATCCACAGTAGGGGACATTCATGGTGATAGGGGTGAGCAGAAAGCCATCCAGGGACCCACCAAACCAGGCACCAGCAGCCAGAAGGAGACACACTCTGCGGTTCATCAACAGGGGGTACCTAAGAGGGTTGCAGACAGCCACATAGCGGTCATAAGCCATGAGGCCCAACAGGAAGAACTCTGTTCCCATCATGGTTAAGTACAGGAAGAGCTGGATGCCACAGGCCACAAAGGAAATGGTCTTCTCATTAGAAACCATGTTGACTAGAAGCTTTGGGACTGTAGTACAAATGAAAAGGGTGTCCATGATAGACAGTTGGCTGAGCAGAAAGTACATGGGGGTGTGGAGATGAGAGTCTCTGTGAATCAAGAATATCATGACCAGATTTGCAGTTACGGCCACCACAAAAATAGCCAAAATAACTGCAAAGACAATCCCTGTGAATTTACTGTTGACCAGAAGCCCCAGGAGGATAAAGTCAGAGGTTGAATTTGTATTCTTCACTGACATCATCTGTGACAGTGCCGAACAGCAGGAAGCCGCAAATACTAGAGGGAAAAAAGAGAGAAAACACTTCCTATAATGGAGAAACTCACAATGGAGATGACATCTTAGAGGCCACGGTTCAGATAAAATTTTCCAGTCATAATGCTAGAGAAAATCAGACCCAGAGATGTCTTAAATCAGTAGCTAGAGATATGTTGCTTCTTTTTGGAGAACAACTTATTTTATACTGTGCTCATATATATGCTATAAAACATAGTTTATGCATAACAAAATTTGTGTTTGTTCATATCTAGAGTTTTAATTATATCTGCCCTATTTATTCTACATTTTTAGCCTTCAGAATCTTGTTTGTCTCATAGTTGGGTTAAATGAACACTGTGTCAACTGCAAATTGGCACTGGTCATGGGCACTTGTGCTTCCCTGGTGGCTCAGACAGTAATCTGCCTTCAGTGCAATAGACCCGGGTTTGATCCCTGGGTTGGGAAATTCCATGAAGAAGGGAATGGCTACCCACTCCAGTACTCTTGCCTGGAGAGAATTCCATGGACAGAGAACCCTGGTGGGATGCAGTCCATGGGGTCAGAAAGAGTCAGACAGAACTGAGCAACAATGACACACACAGGCACTTGCCTTCCACCTCTGTAAGGACTAAATCATGTGCTACTGCTGGTGCTGTTGTTGATCTCCAACATCCCCTGAAGTAGTTCAGGGTAGAGAGCAGAAATGACGCGCTCTGTGCTCTGGGAAAACTGGCAGGACAAGTCTTCACATAGTCAGATATTCTCAGGAACTGATTTTATGAGCCCAATTCTTGCGTCTCCTCATATCTAGAAAAGCACTAAAATTCTGGATAATGATTCTCAGGACTAGGAAAAGCTTCAGAGACCAGTAGAAACTTTCTACAAAAAATATGTGCTTGATTGCATTTGCTTAATTGCACTCCCCTCTTAACCAAAATCATATATATATACTATCCTTTCCCTCTACCTTTTGGAGCAGTTTCTTAGAGTTATCTGAGGTGCTATCTCCCAGGTGGCAGTCCTTATTTCACCCCAATAAAACTTACCTTGCAATTCTCACATTATGCATTTTGTTTTTCAGTTGACAGCTAGTTAGAGAAAAGAATAATTGAATCATTGCTTATTTGGATGTTTAAAGGTGAGCAGAATGAAAACCTTGAGTTGTGACCAGAGTAAAGGAAATTTTATGGAATTCTCCAGGCAAGGATACTGGAGTGGGTTGCCATGCCCCTCTCCAGGGCATCTTCCCAATCCAGGGATAGAACCTACATTTCTTATGTCTCCTGCATCGGCAGTGGGTTCTTTATCACTAGCACCATCTGGGAAGCCATATGCAGAGTACATAATGGGAAATACCACTTAGGTATAAAATTGTTAGAGAAACTAAAATGGAGAAATCTTATTCAGGCTTCAGAAGAAATTGAGCAGGTCCTGACCTTGCTTCAGACCTGCCGGGACACTGACTGGATTCCCTGCCAGTTCAGAAGCTCAGCAAGTCAAGAGGAGTTTTAGATAAGAAAGGGAGTGCATCTTAGAATGGCTCCTGGAGGTCTGGCCAACTGCCTGGGGCATAATGAAATCCTGTAGATAAAACAAACAGCATTGTAAAAAGCAAAAGTTTAAAGTAAAATCATAACTGCATGCTTGCACACAAACTGATGATGATATAATTTTTTGGCATAGGATTATATGAGGGAACCCCTAAATCTGAAATTTGGAATCTTGCCCCTGCTGAGGTCACACCGCCCAGGATCTCTCTACTGGGACTCCAGATTGCTGTCAACAATGGATTTCCCTACACTGTTTTAATCTGAATGTTGGTCTGCCAAATTTGGTGGTATATATGCTCTTACTCTTTTCTTTTATTTCTATTTATCTTTTCTTTTAATGATTATATATTGAAATTAAGTCAAATAATCCTCTATTAAATATTGAAATTATTTATCATGTGTGATGAATGGCTTCTTTTGTTAACAAATCCTTGGATCCTAAAACAAAAGTAAAACTTTCAGCAAAACATAAATTGGCACTATGAGCAGGATTTGTGAAATAAAAGGAAAAAGAAAGAGGTTAAGACTATTCAACATTTTTTTCCTTGATGGGAAAGTTTGCCTTACTGCTCATGAGTTACTGAATGGGGCATATTCACTGGACTATGTCAGAATTGGGGCCCCAAATTAAAGTGGGCCACACTTTCAGAAGTTATTCAGTGTTTGCCACTTGTGCCAACTAAGGAAGAATAAGAATGTATTGCCATGCTGTGTTGGAGAGATTAGATCCTCCTCTCTGCTACAGTAAGGTTCAGTTCAGTACAGTTCAGTTGCTCAGTCGTGTCCAACTCTTTGCGACCCCACGAATCGCAGCACGCCAGGCTTCCTTGTCCATCACCAACTCCCGGAGTTCACTCAGACTCACGTCCATCGAGTCAGTGATGCCATCCAGCCATCTCATCCTCTGTCATCCCCTTCTCCTCCTGCCCCCAATCCCTCCCAGCATCAGAGTCTTTTCCAATGAGTCAACTCTTTGCATGAGTACTGGAGTTTCAGCTTCAGCATTATTCCTTTCAAAGAAATCCCAGGGCTGATCTTTCTTGTCACACTCAAGAAAAAATTGAATTTCTGGTCAAAAGATGTTAAGAAAGTTACAAAATAACAAAATGAAGTTAATTATTTTCAGAAATTCTTTTTTTTAAATTTTTATTTGAAGATAATTGCTTTACAATATTCTGCTGGTTTCTGCCATACATCAACCCCTATGGCAGAGCATACATGTTGAGCATCTTTTCAGCCACAGGTATACATGTGTCCCCTCACTCTTCCACTCCATCCCATCCCTCTAGGTTGTCACAGAACCCTGAGTTGAGCTTTCTGTGTCACATAGAAATTCCCACTGACTATCTATTTTACCTATGGTAACGTATATATTTCCATGCTACTCTCTACTCATTTCACCCTCTTCCTTCCACACTGTGTTCACAAGTCTGTTCTCTATGTTTGTGTCTCCATTGCTGCCCTGCAGATAGGTTCATCAGTACCATCTTTCTAGATTACATGCACATGCATTAATATACAATATTTATCTTTCTCTTTCTGACTTTAATTCACTCTCTAAAATAGGCTCTAGGTTCATCTACCTCATTAGGACTGACTCAAATGTGTCCTTTCTTAAAGCTGAGTAACATTTCATTCCTCTGGAGAAGGAAATGACAACCCACTCCTGTATTCTTGCCTGGGAAATCCCAAGGACAGAGAAACCTGGAGAGCTACAATCCATGGAATCACAAAGAGTTGGGCACAACTGAGCGACTAAGCAACAACATTCTATTATATGTATGTAACACAATTTCTGTATCCATTCATCTGTTGATGGACATCTAGGTGACTTCCATGTCCTACCTACTGTAAAAAGTGCTGCAGCAGACACTGGTGTACACACATCTCTTTCAATTATGATTTTTTCAGGATATATGCTCAGTAGTGGGATTGCTTGGTCATATGGTAATTCCATTCCTAGTTTTTAAAGAAATCATCATACTGTTCTCTGTAGTGGTTGAATCACTTTTTATTTCCACCAGGAGTACAAGAGGGTTCCCCTTTTTCCACATCCTCTCCAGCATTTATTATTTGTAGGTTTTTAAATGATGCCCATTCTGACCAGTATGAAGTAATACCTCATTGTAGTTTTGACTTGCATTTCTCTAAAAATGAATGATATTGAGCATCTTTTCATGTCTTTCTTGGCCATCTGTATGTTTTCTTGTAGAAATGCCTGTTTAAGTCTTATGCCCATTTTTTGATTGGGTTGTTTGTTTTTCTGGTATTTTGCTGCATGAGCTGCTTGCATATTTTGAAAATTAATCCTTTGTCAATTGTTTCATTTTCAATTATTTTCTCTCATTCTGAGGGCTGTTTTTTAACCTTGCTTATTGTTTCCTTTGATGTATAAAATCTTTTAAGTTTAATTAAGTCCCATTTGTTTACTTCTGTTTTTATTTTCATTACTCTAGGAGGTGGGTCAAAGAGGATCCTGCTGTGATATAATGCCAAAAAGTGTACTTCCTATGTTTTACTCTAAGAGCTTTATAGTTTCTGGCCTTACATTTAAATCTTTCATTTATTTTGAGTTTATTTTTGTGTATGATGTTAGAACCTGTTCTAGTTTCATTTTTTTTTTTTACACATAGTTGATCCATTTTCCCAGCACCAATTGTCAAATAGGCTATCTTTTCTTCATTGTATATTTTTGCCTAGTTTGTTAAAGACGGGTGTCCATGGGTGTGTGGATTTATCTCTGGACTTTCTATTTGGTTCCATTGATCTATATTTCTGTTTTTGTGCTAGTACAAAATACTGTCTTGATGATTGTAGCTTTGTAGTGTAGTCTGAAGTTAAGAAGGTTGATTCTTCCAGTTCCATTTTTCTTCTTCAAGATTGCTTTGGCTATCTGGGATCTTTTGTGTTTACATACCAATTGTGAAATTATTTATTCTAGTTCTTGAAAAATACCATTGGTAATTCGATAGGGATTGCATTGAATCTGTAGATTGCTTTGGGTAGTATAGTCATTTTCACTATATTGATTCTTCTAATCCAATAACGTGGTATATGATACACCTAAAAACAAATCCAAGAATATGGTATATTATATACCTAGAAACAAAAATACTGAGAAACAAATGATAATGAAAACACAACCACCCAAAACCTATGGGATGAAGTAAAAGCAATTCTAAGAGAGAAATGTTTTTTCAATCAAAAAAAAATAATTTTTTAATTGAAGGATAATTTTTTTACAGAATTTTCTGTTTTCTATCAAACATAACATGAATCTGCTGTAGATGGGCATATGTCCCGTCCATAAGAGGGAAGTTTATAGTAATACAAACATGCCTCAAGAAACAAGAGAGATATCAAATAAAGAACCTAACCTTATACTAGAAAGAGAACACAATGGTGAATGGGATTGTTCCCTTAACTTCTCCTTCTGATTTTTCATTGTTGGTGTATAGGAATGCACGTGTTTTCTGTGTGCTAATTTTATATCCTATGACTTTATTATATTCATTGGTTAGCTCTAGTAATTTTCTGGTGGAATCTTTAAGGCTTTCTGTATATAGTATCATGTCATCTGCAAATAGTGAAGATTTACTTCTACTTTTCTGATTTGGATTCCTTGTATTTCTTTTTCTACTCTGATTGCCATAGCTAGGATCCCTGTGAATAAGACTTCCAAGACTATGATGAATAATAGTGGTGAGAGTTGTTCCTCTTGTCTTATTCCTGATCTTAGAGGAAATATTTTCAGTTTTTTAACATTGAAAATAAGGCTTGCTATGGATTTGTTGTATATGGCCTTCATGATGTTGAGGTAGATTCCTCCTATGTCCACTTTCTGAAGAGTTTTTATCATAAATGGGTGTTGAATTTTGTCAAAAGATTTGTCTACATCTATTGATATGATATATATATATATAGAAGAAAAATCATAAAAGGAGAAATTTGCAGTAGCACAGTAATAGTAGGGGACTTTAACATCCTACTTATGCTAGTGGACACATCATCCTGGCAGAAAATGAAAAATTAATAAGGAAGTATAAGCCTTAAATCACACATTATACCAGATGAACCTAATTGATATCTTCAGAACATTCCATCAACAAACAGCAGAACATAGTTTTTTTCTGTTGTGCACAGAACATTCTCCAGGACAGATCACATCTTGAGTCACAAATCAACCTCAATAAATTTAAACAAATTGGAATTGTATAAACCATCTTTTCTAACCACAACACTATGAAACTAGCTATTAATTACAGGGGGAAAAATGAAAACTGTAAAAAATACAAACACCTGGAGGCTAAACAACACACTTTAAATAACCAACAGGTCACTGAAGACAGCAAAAGGAAATAAAAAAAATACCTAGAAACAAATGACAATGAAAATGTGACCATTCAAAACTTATGGGATTAAGTAAAAACACTTTTAAGAGGGAAGTTTACAGCAATACAAGCCTACCTGAAGAAATAAGAGAGATGTCAAATAAAGAATCTAACCTTATGCTTAAGGCTACTAGAAAAAGTGAAAGGCTATTGCTGAACCAGGAAAGATGCTGGGATTCTTGGCCTCCAGGGGAGAAGAATTCAATCCAGGGCCAGAGATGAGGCTTGATTGCTCAGAGCTCTTGTGTAATAAAGTTTTATTAAAGTATAAAAGGGATAGAGAAAGCTTCTGACAGACATCAGAAGGGGGCAGAAAGAGTGTCCCCTCACTAGTGTTCCAAATGGAGTTATATATATTTTAATTAGTTATTCAGTTCAGTTCAGTTCAGTCTCTCAGTTGTGTCTGACTCTTTGCGACCCCATGAATCGCAGCCCGCCAGGCCTCCCTGTCCATCACCAACTCCCGGAGTTCACTCAGATTCACGTCCATCGAGTCAGTGATGCTATCCAGCCATCTCTTCCTCTGCTGTCCCCTTCTCCTCCTGCCCCTAATCCCTCCCAGCATCAAAGTCTTTGCAATGAGTCAATATGGAGAAGCTGGAAGGCTTTAAGCAAATACTGAAAATGTATTTGCTCCACTCATGACGAAGGTTGGAAGCTGGGACGAGCATAACAAAGGGTTATGAGTGTTCACTGAGTGCCCAAGGCTGGGAACGGATGATGAAGGGTCAATACGCCTCGCCTTGAGGCATTCGAAGGCTTCCTTCTGACCACCTGTATCTGAGAGCAAGGACTGTTGTTTCATGATAAGACTCCCTTTAGAGTTTCGCCAAAGCTATGTTATGGCTTGGACGGTGGGAACTGTATTTTATGCTTGAATGCTTTAATGTTTATCTAGAATGGCTATGTGCAAGTCAGCCTTATGCTCTATTCCCTGAAAATTATAAAACTACACAATTGGATAATAAACTTTGTCAGTCCATTAGAGGCTGTCCCTGAGTGTCCTTTCCAGAGTGCGGTTCTCCGAGCCTTACAAGTCAACTCTTTGCATGAGGTGGCCAAAGTACTGGAGTTTCAGCTTCAGCATCATTCCTTTGAAAGAAATCCCAGGGCTGATCTCCTTCAGAATGGACTGGTTGGATCTCCTTGCAGGCCAAGGGACTCTCAAGAGTCTTCAAAAGCATCAATTTTTTGGCACTCAGCCTTCTTCACAGTCCAACTCTCACATCTACACATGACCACTGGAAGAACCATAGCCTTGGCTAGATGGACCTTAGTCGGCAAAGTAATGTCTCTGCTTTTGAATGTGCTATCCAGGTTGGTCATAACTTTTCTTCCAAGGAGTAGGCGCCTTTTAATTTCATGGCTTCAATCACCATCTGCAGTGATTTTGGAGCCCAAAAAAATAAAGTCTGACACTGTTACACTGTTTCCCCATCTATTTGCCATGAAGAGATGGGAACAGATGCCATGGTCTTCGTTTTCTGAATGTTGAGCTTTAAGCCAACTGTTTTACTCTCCACTTTCACTTTCATCAAGAGGCTTTCTAGTTCTTCACTTTCTGACATAAGGGTGGTGTCATCTGCTTATCTGAGGTTATTGATATTTCTCCCAGCAATCTTGATTCCAGCTTGTGCTTCTTCCAGTCCAGCGTTTCACATGATGTACTCTGCATATAAGTTAAATAAGCAGGGTGACAATATACACCCTTGACACACTCCTTTTCCTATTTGGAACCAATCTGTTGTTCCATGTCCAGTTCTAACTGTTGCTTCCTGACCTGCATACAGATCTGTCAAGAGGCAGGTCAGGTGGTCTGGTATTCTCATCTCTTTCAGAATTTTCCACAATTTATTGTGATCCACATAGTCAAAGGCTTTGGCATAGTCAATCAAGCAAAATAGATGTTTCTCTGGAACACTCTTGCTTTTTCCATTATCCAGTGGATGTTGGCAATTTGATCTCTGGTTCCTCTGCCTTTTCTAAAACCAGCTTGAACATCAGGAAGTTCGCAGTTCATGTACTGCTGAAGCCTGGCTTGGAGAATTTTGAGCATTACTTTACTAGCATGTGAGATGAGTGCAATTGTGCAGTAGTTTGAGCATTCTTTGGCGTTGCCTTTCTTTGGGATTGGAATGAAAACTGACCTTTTCCAGTCCTGTGGCCCCTGCTGAGTTTTCCAAATTTGCTGACATATTGAGTCCAGCACTTACACAGCATCATCTTTCAGGATTTGAAATAGCTCTACTGGAATTCCATCACCTCCACTAGCTTTGTTCGTAGTGATGCTTTCTAAGGCCCACTTGACTTCACATTCCAGGATGTCTGGCTGTAGAGGAGTGATCACACCATCGTGATTATCTGGGTCGTGAAGATCTTTTTTGTACACTTCTTCTGTGTATTCTTGCCACCTCTTCTTATTATCTTCTGCTTCTGTTAGGTCCAGACCATTTCTGTCCTTTATCGAGTCCATCTTTGCATGAAATGTTCTCTTGGTTTCTCTAATTTTCTTGAAGAGATCTCTAGTCTTTCCCATTCTGTTGTTTTCCTCTATTTCTTTGCATTGATTGCTGAAGAAGGCTTTCTCATCTCTTCTTGCTATTCTTTGGAACTCTGCATTCAGATGCTTATATCTTTCCTTTTCTCCTTTGCTTTTCACCTGTCTTCTTTTCACAGCTATTTGTAAGGCCTCCCCAGACAACCATTTTGCTTTTTTGCATTTCTTTTCCATGGAGATGGTCTTGATCCCTGTCTCCTGTACAATGTCAGGAACCTCATTCCACAGTTCATCAGGCAGTCTATCTATCAGATCTAGGCCCTTAAATCTATTTCTCACTTCCACTGTATAATCATAAGGGATTTGATTTAGGTCATACCTGAATGGTATGACCTCTAGCTTCCAAGAGGAGCCACCCTGCACCCGAGGCCAGGGGCGGCGGCCAGGAGGAACAACCCCATGTCCAAGGAGCAGTGGCTGTGCGGTTGCAGAAGGGCCTAGAAGAGCCATCCCACTTTGAAGGTCAGGAAGGGTGGCGATGAGGAGATACACCTCATCTAAGGTAAGGAGCGGTGGCTGCGCTTTGCTGGAGCAGCCGTGAAGAGATACCACACGCCCAAGGTAAGACAACCCCAAGTAAGATGGTAGGTGTTGCAAGAGGGCATCAGAGGGCAGACACACTGAAACCATACTCACAGAAAACTAGTCAATCTAATCACACTAGGACCACAGCCTTGTCTAACTCATTGAAACTAAGCCATACCCATGGGGCAACCCAAGACAGATGGGTCATGGTGGAGAGGTCTGACTGAATGTGGTCCACTGGAGAAGGGAATGGCAAACCACTTCAGTATTCTTGCCTTGAGAACCCCATGAACAGTATGAAAAGGCAAAATGATAGGATACTGAAAGAGGAACTCCCCAGGTCAGTAGGTGCCCAATATGATACTGGAGATCAGTGGAGAAATAAGTCCAGAAAAAATGAAGGGATTGATCCAAAGCAAAAACAATACCCAGCTGTGGATGTGACTGGTGATAGAAGCAATATTCGATGCTGTAAAGAGCAATATTGCATAGGAACCTGGAATGTCGTGTCCATGAATCAAGGCAAATTGGAAGTGGTCAAACAAGAGATGGCAAGAGTGAACGTCGACACTCTAGGAATCAGCAAACTAGAATGGACTGGAATGGGTGAATTTAGCTCAGATGACCATTATATCTACTACTGTGGGCAGGAATTCCTCAGAAGAAATGGATTAGCCATCATGGTCAACAAAAGAGGCCGAAATGCAGTACTTGGATGCAATCTCAAAAACGATAGAATGAAGTCTGTTCATCTCCAAGGCAAACCATTTGATATCACGGTAATCCAAGTCTATGCCCCAACTAGTAACACTGAAGAAGCTGAAGTTGAATGGTTCTATGAAGACCTACAAGACCTTTTAGAACTAACACCCCCAAAAGATGTCCTTTTCATTATAGAGGATTGGAATGCAAAAGTAGGAAGTCAAGAAACACGTGGAGTAACAGGGAAATTTGGCCTTGGAATGTGGAATGAAGCAGGCAAAGACTAATAGAGTTTTTCCAAGAAAATGCACTGGTCATAGCAAACACCCTCTTCCAACGACACAAAAGAAGACTCTACACATGGACATCACCAGATGGTCAACACTGAAATCAGACTGATTATATTCTTTGCAGCCAAAGATGGAGAAGCTCTATACAGTCAACAAAAACAAGACTAGGAGCTGACTGTGGCTCAGATCATGAACTCCTTATTGCCAAATTCAGACTTAAATTGAAGAAAGTAGGGAAAACTGCTAATTAGTTATTACAGTGAATCAAAAGAATGTCTGGAGGTTGTAAAGAACTTACTAGACCCACTCCCATAATCTACATTTTAAAATAACAGGATTAGCCAGAAGGCTTTTTCCAGAAACTGTCCTCAAGCAAGATACATTATTGTTATCTAATCTTAAGGAACGTAGAGGAAAAAAAAGTGTCATTTTCTCCTCCTTGAGAATTCCAGACCCTTCTCTCCTTGGGGACCCCCAGACTTCTTATCAACCTGCTTAGGAATTGACTTTCTCAAAACAAGAACAAGAACAAGAACAACAAAACCCTAAAGCTCAAATTTAGTAGAAGAAAGGAAATCATAAAGATCAGAGTAGAAACAAATGAAAAAGAGATGGAGACATTAGCAACACTCAATAAAACTAAAGATTAGTTCTTTGAGAAGATAAATAAAATTTATAAATCACTAGTCAGACTCATCAAGAAAAAAAGGGAGAAGACTCAAATCATTTAGACTCAAATAAGTGGAACAATAGACTGGTTCCAAATAGGAAAAGGAGTACGTCAAGGCTGTATATTGTCATGCTGCTTATTTAACTTCTATGCAGAGTACATCATGAGAAACACTGGGCTGGAAGAAGCACAGCTGGAATCAAGATTGCCAGGAGAAATACCAATAACCTTAGATATGCAGATGACACCACCCTTATGGCAGAAAGTGAAGGGGAACTAAAAAGCATCTTGATGAAAATTAAAAAGGAGAGTGAAAAAGTTGGCTTAAAACTCAACATTCGGAAAACAAAGATCATGGCATCTGGTCCCATCACTTCATGGGAAATAGATGGGGAAACAGTGGAAACAGTGTCAGACTTTATTTTGGGGGGCTCCAAAATCACTGCAGATGGTGATTGCAGCCATGAAATTAAAAGACGCTTGCTCCTTGAAAGGAAAGTTATGACCAACCTAGACAGCATATTCAAAAGCAGAGACATTACTTTGCCAACAAAGATCTGTCTAGTCAAGGCTATGATTTTTCCAGTGGTCATGCATGGATGTGAGAGTTGGACTGTGAAGAAAGCTGAGCGCTGAAGAATTGATGCTTTTGAAGTGTGGTGTTGGAGAAGACTCTTGAGAGTCCCTTGGACTGCAAGGAGATCCAAGCAGGCCATTCTGAAAGAGATCAGCCCTGGGATTTCTTTGGAAGGAGTGATGCTGAAGCTGAAACTCCAGTACTTTGGCCACCTCATGCGAAGAGTTGACTCATTGGAAAAGACTCTGATGCTGGGAGGGATTGGGGGCAGGAGAAGAAGGGGACGACCGAGGATGAGATGGATGGATGGCATCACCGACTCGATGGATGTGAGTTTGTATGAACTCTGGGAGATGGTGATGGACAGGAGGCCTGGTGTGCTGCAATTCATGGGGTTGCAAAGAGTCGGACATGACTGAGTGACTGAACTGAACTGAACTGAAGCTTTATTCAATATATTGATTCTTTCAATCCAAGAATAGTAATTTGTTCATCTCTATCATCTTTGATTTCTTTCATTAGTGTTTTATTAGTTTTTCTACTTGAAGAGATTCATCCATTTAAGCCTTTCTTCCATCTCTTTTCTATTTGTTTATTTGTTTCAGCATAAGATCAAATTTGGGAGAATCTTCCAAGGCAAAATGAACCCTGGATTAGCATATTAATGAGATGAGATTTACTTACATGAACATCTATGAAGGATACAGTTTTCACTTTGCATTGGCACTAACAATGACATACAGTAACCTATTCTTAATCTTTGTCAATTAAAAAATCACCCAAAAAATGATCCCAGCACATTCTAAGCTTTTGATTGCAAAACAAGATAAACACCAGGTGAATGAAAATTTGTTTGTCATATTTTAGTGCCTTACACATAAGAAGGAAGTTAAAATTAAGTAGGTAAATGGATGGACAGTCCTTAGTGACTGTGGTGTTTTAAAATAAACATTCTATTGTATCAGGATCCTGTATCTATTAAACTTCTCAAATAAGCAAAAGATAATTAATAGAGAAAATAGTACCAGTCTACTAGATGAAAACTTTTACAATAGGAAAATTGACCAAGGGAGCTGTTTTAACTAACAAAGATCTTGATTTATTCATGTTTTGTTTCATAAGTCATTTTATTAGGGAATAAATGGAAGTTACTACAGGATTATAGCAATGTCTATCAATAATAATAGAATTTAAATCTAATCAATCAGAAATATTTAGTGATTTCCAGACACATAATGAACTCTACATGAATAAAGTTATGATAACAGTTTAAATTTAGAGATTAGAGAACACAGACATTTATAAAATATAACAAAGAATACTGAACCCCAAACCCAATTGAATTATTGTTACAGAAGTTTTCTAAAAAGAGGTGCCACATAGACTATAGTCATCAGAAAATATTTAATTTGTACTGAACTTTTGACTTTAAATCAACAAGGACATGAAAATTATTCCTCGCATTTTCTATTCAAAAGTTTGTCAGAAATACAGACACAAAAGACACATGAAAATATATAACATAAAAATATTCATTCAGGACTTTCAAAGGGATGTTTGGACTGACTGGAATGATTTATAATGCTACGTGAAGAAAATGCTCTCTGAGAGATGTCTGTCAGTGAATTCAGACAAGTGAATTGGCTGTTGCTGAGATACTGGCTGTGTTCAGCTATAGTTCTTCAGTGTTGGTGTCAAAAGAATTATTTTGCCTGGTATAATTCAGGATTGTGAAAATGATAGTGAATATTTTTCAGAACCAACAACATATTTTTTTAGAATTACTGTGTGCCAGTAACCACAGTACCAAGAAAGTTTGTACCCAGCTCCTTCTAGTATTTCTTGGATACATCTCCTGCTCTGACTTTCTGGGAGTATGTACATCTCCCCTGTATTCTCCTTAGAGCTGTAGCCACATCTTTATTTCTCAAGCTGTAGATGAGTGGGTTGAGCATTGGAGTGAGTATGGTGTAGAAGGCAGATACAACCTTGTCTTTCTCTGGTGTGTGATATGATTGGGGCAGCACATTGGTGTAGAAGGCTGCCCCATAGAAAATGATCACCACCACAATATGGGATGAACAGGTAGCAAAGGCTTTGCGCCGGCCCTCAGCAGAGTTCATCCGATGCACTGTGAGCAGGATGCGTGTGTAGGAAACAGAGATGATGGATATAGGGATGAGAAGCATCAGCACGCAGCAGGCATACATCAGGGTCTGGTAGAGTGATGTGTCAATACAGGACAGCTTCAGTACTGCTGGGATCTCACAGAAAAAGTGATTGATCTCTCGGGACCCACAGTAAGGGAAGCTCATGGTAAAGGGAGTCAGCATGAACCCATCCAAGGAGCCACCAACCCAGGAACCCACCACCATAAACAAGCAAATCCTGCGGTTCATGAGGAGAGGATATCGAAGAGGGTTGCACACAGCCACATACCTGTCATAGGCCATGAGGCCCAGCAAGAAGAATTCCCCTCCAATCAGGGTCAGGTAGAGGAAGATCTGAAGTGCACAGCCCAGAAAGGAGATGGTCTTTTCCTTGGACAAGAGGTCTTGCAACATCTTGGGGACAGTGATGCAGATGTAGACAGTGTCCATGATGGACAGTTGGCTAAGCAGGAAGTACATGGGCGTGTGGAGGTGGGAGTCTGTGTGAATGAGCAGAATCATGACCATGTTGGCCGTTACAGCCACCAGAAAGATGGAGAAGACCACTGCAAAGATAAACCCAGGGAATGTGGGATGTGTGATGAGGCCCAAGAGGATGAAGTCAGTGGAATTTTGAAGAACCATCTCCATGTTTACATCACATAATAGCTCCTAGAACTGCAAAGACAGGAAGTTGTTAGGTTAATTAATAATTCAAAATTTAGGGAATTTGAATTTAATTCAAATTTTATTTAATTTCATGGATAGTATGTCAGAAGCAGAGTGAGATAAAGGAAAGAACATCAGTTCAGAATCATGCTGAATCCCAGTTTTGGCATTAATTGTCTACGTAACAGTGGACAGAAAAATTAATCTATAAACTAACTCAGTTTCATCACTTGTGAAAAGTTATCATAGGTCAATATCTCTGTAGGCTGATATAAGATATAAATGTAATAATTTATACAGTATTGTTTTCAAATTTATCTTTATTTTGAACTATCTTCTGTATATCTTTTATAATCTTATTTTAGAATGAAAATTTCTTCAGTTTGATAACTGTGCCTTACCCTTCATATTGCCTTGCAATCAATATGTATGGGTAGATTAAATTTAAATTGTACTCTGCCATTTAATATTGCATTGTTAACATCATGGACATCCATTTGTGATTTCATAAACTGATAAAGAATAAGCATGAAGCCAATAAATTTAGATAATTTGGCTGCTATTGTAATTAAGCTGCTTTGTGAATGGTTGGAACATCAGGAATTAACAAGGCAGTACTACTAACTTTAATTAATGGTCAATATCTGTGGTGTATGGTTAGATGTTATTTTGCCAAGGAAGTTCATGTTTTAGGCACAGGTCATTTTAAGTACTTGGATCCATTTTTTTTCTCACAGAATAATTTAGGGTCGTAAATATCAAATGAGTACCACCTTATATGTATTCTGCAAGCAAGGCTTTGGATTCTTCGTCATTGTGGTCTTTCTGATTGACACCACTGAGTGGACTGAGATTCTATGACTTAGAATGGCCTCATATCATTTCATAGTGACCTAAGCAACTTTTTAATTATTGTTCAGCTAAACATGAACAGTTTTTCTGACATTCTGAAATTATGAAAATTTTATATTGTCCTAGGAATTCATTACTACTTGCTTTGTTTTTTATTTTTAATTCCTTAACAATTATATTTCTACATTGTTATCTATCCTCTGTGTTTATAAGTAAAGGCAACTCTAGATGGAAATGAGATTCCTGAATTTAGAGGAAAAAAACTCAGTTGAATTAGGTGGAATGAACTCTTGCATGTTTTATTCTTGAGAGATGTAAGAGTGCACTTCTTAGATATATTCAAGAACATTTTATTACTACCATTGTTTTATAGTATACATTTCTGTAGTGTACATCTCTTCATTTTAGTGACAGAATTACTGAAGAAGTATATTTCTATAAAATATACTAGTTACTAATACTTTATCTGGATTTTTAAATAAATATATAGTCTTTGAGGTATTAAGAATGAATTAATCTTTATGCTGAAGCAGAACTATTAGGAACAATACTGAGACTTTTTCTGAGTGTTCGTTAAAGATGTAATTACACTATAGACTAGGTAAGTGAGCAAAATTTCAGAGGAAGAAGGTAAAAAGCAATTTTATGTTGGCCTGTGTTGAAATTTAATATACCTTTTCAACTGAGAAGGAGAAAAACAAATGCCTGGGTAAACCAGCATAAACCTTAGCTAAATATCAAATATCAGCTTTCAATAAGTTTGATAAAAGTCAGCTACTTCTGCCTTTTTAAATATGTGAAAGATTTACTTGTGAAAGCCACAGCTCTGAATCATAGACACAGAAATTAAATTCAAGATATTAGAATTAAAACTGTGTTTATGGAGCTCTGCAATAACTGGTTGGGATAAAAATATTCATGCAGGCAGACAATAACTTTATCTTGATCAACAATCCTTTTTTTCACTTAAACACATTGTAGATTATACGTGGACTACTGACAGTATCAAATCCACTCTTAATCATCACTTTGAAAATACACTGAAAAACTGAGATAGCCAAATAATCTGAAAATTGCCCAGGAAAAGCTGCTTTGCATCAAAATATGGGTCAGAGAAATTTAGTTCACACATACACTCAGATTGGAGTCTACAGAATATTCAAAATGGTAAATCATTCTCATTGCCTCAGAACTCTTTGATTAAGGAATGCAAATTTTTCAAACTTCAGATCCTTTCTTAGAGTAGATCCTAGAATGTTAAAATATATTAATAAAACTGAAGGAGCAGAAAGATATGTTGTAAACTAACTTTATTTCTAAAACAATCAGTTTCAGTGACTAAAAGAACCTCAATTTGGATCCAAGCTGCTTCTCTGTGTATATGTGAGTGTGTGTGTGTGTGTGTGTGTGTGTGTGTGTGTAAGAGAGAATACTTAAGAGTAGGGAATAGATCCTGTTAGAGGAATAGAATACTAAGAGGCTTAGCACAAAGGTGTATGTGTTACTTTTGTCAGTGAATCAAATATATAAAACAAATGTGACACACTATCAAAATATGTTTTCAGCATTGCACTGTGGAATATTTGACATGGCAACATCTACATTGTGAGCACAATGACATGTCATGATTTAATCTATTTGCATCAGTTCCCAGTATCTAATTTTAACATTAGTGTTAACACTACTGACTACTTTTTAATGTAATGCGTGATTTGATTTTCACGTACAAGATACTGGATTCCATTCCCCATTAGGTAACCTTTCTACCACTATCATCATTATTCCCTAGTCTCAAGTTTTCTACCATTTCCTTCTTTAATTACAATCCTTCTAAAAATTAGAAGAAAAAAAATGAAACCTTGTATCTGCATGGCTCCAGGTTCAGGCTCTTCTCTTGTTCAAGACAGAGAATACCCCACCTCCAGAACTGACATAAATATCATCTAGTATAGATACATAACCCACCTGGTATGGCAGAGGCTAGGGTATGGGAAGATCCAGCCAAGGTAAGAAGAGCGCTGTAGTGGAGACTCTGGATCTCTGCCATGGGGAAGGATGGGTAAGTTTTGCAAGAGGCCTTGATTTTTTTCTCTGATATGCCATGTGGAGAGTAAAGGTAAGGAGATGAAAGAGGGTTCCTGTGCAAGGTGCTAGGTGGTAGAGGCGGAATGTTTCAGGACAATAAGCCTGAAATTATTCTGAGAGAAGCCACAGAAGTCTGGACACAGTTCAGATCCTTGCAACATCTTGTAAAAAGAGGCCTTCAAGTGAAATCAGGGAGAAGGACTACTGAAGATAAGGAGGTCTTGGACCAATCCTTTCTGATTCACTGTATGTACAATTGACAGGGAGAAGGTCTGATTCCAGATAGTTTAGTTTTCATATCAAAGACATGCTGAGACTTTTGCTATCTCTAATAACTGACTAGTCCAGGGAGGGGCAGTCTCTCCACAGCTAGAAAGTTAAGATGTCAAAACATCATAAGATACAGAAGATTTAAATATGTACATATAGTTAATCATAAAGTGTTAGTTTTAATACCAGGTGCCAACTTACCTAAAGCGTACTGTTAAGGGTATACCCTGATGCTGGGAAAGATTGAAGGCAGAAGGAGAAGGGGACGACAAGGTTTGAGATGGCTGGATGTGACCACTGACTCGATGGACATGAGTTTGAGTATGCTCCAGGAGTTGGTGATGGACAAGGAAGCCTGGCGTGCTGCAGTCCATGGGGTCTCAAAAGAGTTGGACACAACTGAGTGACTGAACTGAACTGACTGAAAGGTGTGGTCAGTGGTCTGGAAACAATAAGTACAGCTGGCTTCCTGGAATATTCCATGAAGGGTCTAAATGTAAAGCTGTCAGATGCCAGGACAGCTACTTATTTTGATTAATAGAGATACATCCTTTTGAGTAGTGGTGTCAGTTTGTGCAGAGGTAAACAGAAATCAAAGGATCAGGCACAAGGGACATCTACTCTCTACTCTGCTAGTGCTATAGGGGAGTAAAGAATTAGAGGAAAGAAACAGCTGCACAAGATCAGAAATGACAGAGGAACATAAAAACCTGATACCTTCAGCTCTAAATGTAACATGCTCATTATTGCGTGATGCGATCTAAGTTTCTGACATGTAGACATAATCCTATTCTGCTTCTGTGATTTAGTCCAGTGGTCTCTGATAGGACCATGGTAAAATCTTTTAAGGGAATTTCTTTAAGAAATGCTGCTTGTCTATTAAAAAAATAGATTTTATCTTCTGAGCACTATGAGAGCATATGACCATGCCTATGGAGTAAAGAAGGGAGAAGGGAGCTTAGAAAATAATAACAATAAAAAGAAATAATTCAATATATTTTAATCTCCCTCTAAGGATGCAAAAACCTCTACCCACACCTTTTTCCATACAAAAAGGTTAACTCTTGCCTTAAAAATATTCAGAGGGGGAAAAGAAAGGAAAACATATTCAGAGGGTAGTCCATACTTTTCATTAGTAATACATACCTTAGACATTAAAGTCTAAAAATTACTCATCATGAATACTAAGCTAGATCTTTCAACCATCAGCTTTTTTTACATGCCCTTTCTCTCTTTAGTAAATTCATTCAAGCACCCATAAACTAATACTAGATTCCCCTATGCTTCCTATTGTATGCTAAAGTATCCCTTTTCTGAGAACTGAATGTACAAATTTATCCTTCTTAAACCTGCAGATAGTTTCTAATAGTCTTAGAGTGACGCCTAAAGAAAACATTATAGTGTATGGGAAATGTTCTATTTGGTTTCCATGAAACTATTAAGTCTTACCTCAGAGCAATTGAGTCCAGACCTTAGTTAGGCAACACTGAAATGGCAGCCTTTTAAAATACTTGGATATGAAGGTGGGGCTAAGATAACAGTAAACATTTAATTAATATTAGATTTCAGCATCTTGCAGGAGAAATCCCTAGGTTAGTAATTAATCTATATTTACTGGGCTCACCTTGTGCATAAGAGGAAGATCAGCCAAAGTCCAATCCAGTCTATTCTTTTCCAAAGCAAAAGTTATAATTGCTTCTTGAGATTTTTTTTTCATAAAACTACTTATCTAACCCTGGCATCTGTTAAGAATAAAAAAAGCATGTAATGTAGAGATGAAAGTAAAGATCATTCTAAAGTTAAAACTTCTGTTGTGATCTCCCCATTTTCATTTCTAATTTTATTGATTTGATTTTTCTCCCTTTGTTTCTTGATGAGTCTGGCTAATGTTTTATCAATTTTATTTATCCTCTCAAAGAACCAGCTTTTGGCTTTGTTGATTTTTGCTATGGTCTCTTTTGTTTCTTTTGCATTTATTTCTGCCCTAATTTTTAAGATTTCTTTCCTTCTACTAACCCTGGGGTTCTTCAATCCATCCTTTTCTAGTTGCTTTAGGTGTAGAGTTAGGTTCTTTATTTGACTTTTTTCTTGTTTCTTGAGGTATGCCTGTATTGCTATGAACCTTCCCCTTGGCACTGCTTTTACAGTGTCTCACAGGTTTGGGGTTGTTGTGTTTTCATTTTCATTCATTTCTATGCATATTTTGATTTCTTTTTTGATTTCTTTCATGATTTGTTGGTTATTCAGCAGCGTGTTGTTCAGCCTCCATGTGTTGGAATTTTTACTAGTTTCTCTCCTGTAATTGAGATCTAATCTTACTGCATTGTGGTCAGAAAAGATGCTTGGAATGATTTCAATTTTTTTTTTTTATTTAGCAGGGCTAGATTTATCACATGTAAAATTTTCCAGCCATTTAGAATGCTATTCAATAACTAGCTAATGCTTCTTAAAGAATAGTTTATATCACTTATCAAAAAATATAAAAGTCCTTTAATTAGAAATAGAATTATTTGAATATCCTTTTCCTTCCAGTGTGATGTAGCTCAATACAGAGCCACCAATGGTTTACAACCAGGTATTACAACGAGGTATTGATGTTCCCCGGAGAAGGCGATGGCACCCCACTCCAGTACTCTTGCCTGGAAAATCCCAAGGACGGAGGAAGAGCCTGGTAGGCTGCAGTCCATGGGGTTGCTAAGAGTCGGACATGACTGAGTGACTTCACTTTCACTTTTCACTTTCATGCATTGGGGAAGGAACTAGTAACCCACTCTAGTGTTCTTGCCTGGAGAATGCCAGGGAGGGGGAGCCTGGTGGGCTGCCATCTATGGGGTTCCACAGAGTCGGACACGACTGACGCGACCTAGCAGCAGCAGCAGCATTAATGTCCCCGGAGAAGGAAATGGCAACCCACTCTAGTATTCTTGCCTGGAGAATCCTGTGGACAGAGGCACTTGGTGAGCTGCTGTCCATGGGGTTTTACAGAGTTGGACACGACTGAAGCGACGCAGCAGCAGCAGCAGCAGCAGCAGCAGCAGCAGCAGCATTGATACCCTCAACACTAAATGGGTCTGATAATACCTGAGCAGGTATAGCCACCAGGAAATTGATTTGGCAGTCAACAGCCACCTCAATTTACCCCAATGACTACCATTTTTTTTTTTTTAATGTCCATGTCAGGAAAATGGTTGAGAAATGCTGCTATAACAAGTTGGTCTTCTATTATTATTACCAAGTTTACAAAGGAAAATAACACAGCTTCTGAACATGACAATTTGTGTTGGTAAAGTATCAGAGTCTAAATTATTTATATATGATAGATATTTTGTAACTTCTCAAGGTTTTCTTTCTTTTTTCTTGCTCATCTTTCTCTTTTAGCTCTTTTCCTACTAATACCCTTCATCTCCTTTAGCCTTTTCCAGTAACAATCCTTAATAGAACTATATTATAAGATAGTAATTCTTTTTTTAATTTTTTAAATATACATTTATTTATTTTAATTGGGGGCTAATTACTTTACAATATTGTATTGGTTTTGCCATACATCAACATGAATCTGCCACAGGTATACACATGTTCTCTTAAATTCTAGATGTTTTGTTTAATCTCAGATAATTTTGTTTGCCCACCCATTCCAAAGTGCTACCTGGCATTTAGAGTGAATTCTTGGACAAAATTCCAGTATTTATCATGATAAGACCTAAATTCATATATTTTTAGGAAGCTCTTTCTAAATTTCTAAAGCATTTAGTTCTCTGCTGATGTTCTTGAAAGACAGAGGCACATATCAGGTTACTTAACTGGAACTTCATACATAAAGAAAAAAGTGTGAAGACACTGAGAGACCTGGGGGGGAAAAATTCCAAAGCTGCCAGAATATTTAATCTAAACAATGACTCATAAATCACATAATTCACCCATCTTCTGGTGACAATGATTAAATACAAAGCCTTAGAAGATATGCTAAATATCCATGAAACTAGAATAAGGATTCCTCGATTGCAACCGCAGTTCTACCATTTCCCATATGTCTTTGGGAATGGAATTCTGTTCTCAGGGTTTGTTTTTCCATCTATTAAATGAAAAGGTGTGGCACAATCACCTCTAAGGTTACTTCAGACTCAAATTTTCTATGATGCAGAATTCAAGTAACATTTCCTTCTTTTCCTTTTTAATTCTCATTACTTTATTATGTTTACTTCATCTGAAATAATCCCTCACTATAACCAAAATAGACAATATTATCTATTGTTTACAAATAAGACAGTGAAGAAAATAATGTTTAGAGTATTTCTATTTCTCTTGAGATTATGGAATATGCTCTGTGATATCTCTAAACAAAGACTGGGAGTTACTAAAATATAAGTCTATACTCTAAGTAAAAAAATGTTAATGCAAATATCAAAGAAGCAGTCATAAGCAGATGACTAAACTTACACAGAGCACACGTGAAGGATCAAGCATGTAAGACAGAAAGAATGCCCAATCAGGCTGAGAATGAGGTCTCTGCTTCTCTGCTTAGAGATGCAAACAACTTTCTCTAAATTTACCTTACTCACTGTGGAACAGTAGATTCTCAATGCTGGGGAAAATCCATCTATTTTATTTTACTTTTAAATTTCTTCAGACTATAACTTTCTTTTTTTATTTACATTTTCATTTTATAATGGATCATAGTTGAATAACAACATTGTGTTAATTTCAGTGATTCAAAAAAGTGATTCAGTAATATTGAATACATATACATGTATCCTTTTTTGAACTCTTAGACTAAAAATTATGTTGAAATAGCAGAACCAAAGAGGCCTATTGAGCACACAATTAAGAAAGTACTATTAGATTTGTCTACATTTTCCATTATGCAAACCTTCTGGCTACAGTTAAGTACATCTAACCAAGACAAACACATCTATGTTAAGTAGTTTCTATTAAAATTCTCTTTATATTAAAACCTCATCTTCTCTTTCATTTTATTGCTAACACACTTCAGAAGCCCATTTTAAAAGTCCCTGAAATCCCCAAGCCCCTAGTTATCCTAGTAATCTAGAATAATTAAAATCCCATGATTCACTAGAGAAGAATAGCATCACTACCAAGAGCAATGAAAGCTGGAGCATAGTCAATAAAACAAAAAGTTGGGAATAGATAAAGTGCAAGAGCAAGGAAGAGAGAGAGAAAAAAAGAGAGGAATATGTTTGGGAAGTAAGAATTGTTAGGAATGGAAGAGGGAGCAGTATAAATTGGGGAAGATAAATAATTTGTAGAAAAAAAGGAGAAGAAAAGCAAAAATTGAGGAAAAGAAGATCTTTTGCCTTGGATATGCTAACACTACTGTAGAGGGGAGAAACTGGACTGATGTTGAAAACAAATGCATTGTAAGATATGTGACATTTATTTTATTCATTCAGTTTATATCATCTGAGTGACAACTACAAGTGTCTCTAAGCTGGAAAGTGTCAGGCAAGAGTAATCTCCTCGGTTCTGTCTCATCTCAACAAAAACTTGAAGCAATGGACATTAAAGCCCTTGGCGCATCACAGCTCTTGGACAGACCGTGTTATAGCTCTTGGGTTTTGAACAGACGGTGTTCTAGCTCTTAGACAGATCAGTGTTAACAGCTCCGTGTTACAGCTCAATTTTATTTAGAAAATAGCAGGAAAATTCATCCTCAAGGTGAAACAAAGATGAGAAAAGAAGAGAGGGCCCCAGCCCTTTGGCTCCTCTTTTTGTCTGTTTTTCCCTCCCCTGGGCCTGCCCTATGTAAATTGGGCTAGCCAGGAGTGCTGTTTGTCCTAACTGAGGTCCTCACTCTGGTCCTCTGACCTTCCTTTGTTCTATTTTCGTGGGCTTTTCCCTTCCTTGTCTTTTAGCCCCGCCATTCTGGACTTCCTATTCTAACTACCTAACAAAAGAAAAGTAAATATTCTCTGGCCCCTTTTAATTCACTATGTGGAAAAAGAGAGGGATCAACCCCTACACAGGTGGCTATAGAGTTCCCTCCCAAGAGGCGTTCTTCATATAGGGTGGTCTTGCTTGTTTTCTTCAGCTTCTGAAGTCAGGTAGAATTTAGTGTGAAGTGAGGTTAGGATATCTATCCTCTCATGATACACTAGAGGCAATGACCATTGTTTTTGAGAGAGTTAATTTAGGTAGATTGATAAGGAATCAGAGGCCCTCAAGGAGAAAGGGGTCCAGGGCCTTCCAGGAGGAGAAAGGGACCCGGGGCTCTCAAGGAGGAGAAAAGGAAAAATTTTTTTTTTCTACATTCTTTCCTCTTAATCACACAAAATGCTTTTTCTTTAAGCCCGGAGCTAATGGCTCAAGAGTATGTTTTCCCTTAAACTCTGTACTAAAGACTGTATAACAACAATGCATCTTACTCAAGGACATGTTTCTTCTTTTTAACAAGAATCTTCTGACTAATCTTGTTATCTTAAGACATTTGTTTCAAGAGTGGGTCTGTTAAGATCTTTCTATTATTAGTTCTAATCTTGTTAATTTAAGGTGTCTGTTGTGGGAGTCAGTCTGGTAAAAGTATATAAGGCCTTGATAAGACTAGCAAGGGGAGCACACTCCATCCCCCTTCTAATGTCTATGTCAGAAGTTTTCTCCGTCCTTTTTCACTTTAATAAAACTGTGCTACACAAAAGTTCTTGAGTGACCAAGCCTGGTCCCTGAACCTGAAGCTAAATCTTCTTCGGAGATCACACGTTTGACATCATTCACTGTAAGCTATCATTTTATCATAAGTATGCGCTGTGGACAGACTAACATCAGTCCTTGAAACAGTTTCTGAATGTTTTAATAAAGGTCTTATACTAGAGTTAGAGGACATTAATCACCTCTGTAACCTCATCTCTGCAAGAGGGAATGCTATGTTAAGTACAATGTCGAGAGTCAAGACCTCTTCTGGTATAGAAACGGGTGAAGAAAGCAGGTTTCACTGCCTCCTCTCTATAGTGTTGTGTCAGTTATAACAATACCTCATGGCATATAGCACCTTCCAAAGCTAAAGTTGCTTTGCACCAGTTATATCGTGTTCTTTTAAAATAATTCCTCTGAGGTAAGAATTAAGTTTGAATGGTCTAATTTAATACCTTGAAAAAGAGAGTTTCAAGAAATTAAATTAATTTGTTCAACCGGACATAGAGAGGTTGAAAAAATTAATTTCAAGTCTGTAGTTAAAGTTTGATAAGTGTTATAATACCAAGGCATCTTTTTAAATGTGAGTACAATTTTTCCAATCTATTTCTTTTCTATCCAGAAGCTATTTGTAAAGCATATTCACTATTCCTATATCATAAAAAGCCAAAATTTTCAGTCTTGGCCTGAATCCTTCTCTCAATGACACAAGTGTTAGAAAATAAATTCCAAGGACTAGGTTGAAGGTTTCTAGGAAATTTGGACAAAATGGTGGAGTCTTTAAATTTGACTCCAACTTCTGGTTATAATATAGGTGTTATTGAGAGAAAATAGGACAAATTTTTACATTTAGGAATACTAAACAACATTATTTTTGCAACATAGAAAAGTGAGATGCATTAGAAAGTTCTCTAATATGTTCCTCCTTTTTTTTTCCAAGATGTAGAAGCATTGGATTTTCTGAAACATATGTCAATTCCCAGCTGACTTATATGTCATCAGACCACTCTGATATTAATAAAATTTTAAATGAGCTTACACATAATTACATCCTCATTTTTGTAATGCAAAATGTTTTCCTTTTAGAAAATTAAGTCTAAGATAAGCAAACTTGAAGATACAAAGGTAGAAAGACAGAAAGACTGAGGACTCAAAATAGAAGGAGTTTGGTCAACTAGAGAAAAGCGTAGAAAAGAAAATAGATGATGAAAAATAAATTTCTCTATTTCAGAAGACTATGGGTTAACCACAATTATTCAAGCAATTAAATTATTAAATAAAATAATTATAACTAAATTAAAATATTATAAAATAAAAAATAAGGAGTAGCATATATTAATTTTTAAAAGAATAAATCAACATTTAACTCTCAAAGGAGTTCCATTCTTTTGCATGAAAATCTTTCAAAATGAAATATATTAGGTCATCAGGCAATTTAAATACAGTGAAAAAGATATGACTTCAAACTACCCTGGATGTTCCTATTAAATTATATCATTAGGAAGGATAGAAAATGTAGAAGCCATCCATGTTTACCTGTCTCAAAAGCACATTGGTCCATTATTCTGAGATTATTTTAGCAAAACTTCATGGGAAAAAAAGTAAAGGTATTGGTCTCTTCCAAAAATTGATGTTTACTATTGTGTCTACTAGCCATGTTATTAGAATTCAGTTGAAAAATTAATTACATAAAGTCAAACCAATTTTTAAAATAATGATACTGCCAATACTGGCTTGATTGAATTAAATGTTTTGGAAGGCTAAAACCATCATTTGTAAAAAATTCAGTTAGTTACTAAAATAGCATTTGAATACAATCAAAATAATATTGGACATATTGATGTCTTTTAAGTACTCAATTTGTATGATGTCTAAAAAGAAACTGTAATGAGAAGCTAGAGGAATAGCAGAAGATTAGCATTTCTTTTGTCATGACTGATCATGGCCGGAAAAAAACATCTGTTCAGTGGGATGCAAAATTTGTCGAAAGTGTATGGGTGAAACCGTCTACTGGAAACTCCTATTTTATTCCAGTTTCATTCAACACCATTTTGTAGAATCCTCTTATGTTTCAAAAGATGATGAAATCTTCAAAATGCTACTGTAGGCTTTCTAAATCCCAGGATGCCTCACAGTTGCTGGCATGTGGATGACTTGCTATTTCCAGGCAGACAATGTTTCAATCCAAAGATGACAATTAAGTCCTATATCCTCTTCTTCAAACCTGTAGCAGCAAATGCAGTTTCTTTGGAAGGTGGTTACCTTCCTGAGGATGAGCACCTTCCCAGAGCTTTCTGTAGGGCCCCTGTGACGTCTTTGTTCCTGAGACTGTAAATAAGTGGGTTGAGCAAGGGAGTAAGGATAGTGTAGAAGGCAGACACAGCCTTGTCCTGCTCAGGAGTATGGTAAGAGTGAGGTAGCACGTAGGTGTACATGGCAGCCCCATAAAAGAGACTGACAACTACCATGTGTGAGGAGCAAGTGGCCACTGCCTTTTTTCTCCCCTCCGCCTCGTTCATCCTGTAAACAGTAACGAGAATCCTTGTGTAAGAGGCTGAGATGACAGAGAAAGGAATGAGGAGCATCATAATGCAGCAGACATACATGGCTGTCTCATAGGCTGATGTATCTACACAGGAGAGCTTCAGAAGAGCAGGTACCTCACAGAAGAAGTGATTTATTTCCCGAGAAGCACAGAAAGGGAACTGCATGGTGACTGGAGTAAGTAAGAAGCCGTCTATGGACCCTCCCAGCCAGGCTGCCACCACAATCAACAAGCAGACTTTGCGGTTCATAAGGACAGGATAGCGCAGAGGATAGCAGATGGCAACATAGCGGTCATAGGACATGAGTCCTAGAAGGAAGAACTCGGCTCCTGCCAAGGTCAGATAGAGAAAGTGCTGGGCAGTGCATCCTGCAAAGGAAATGGCCCTTTGGTCTACCATTTGGTCAATCAGCATCTTGGGCACAATGGTGGAAATGTATAAGATATCCATGATGGAAAGCTGGCTGAGCAGGAAGTACATGGGAGTGTGGAGGCGGGAGTCCAGGTGGATGAGAATGATCATCATTGTGTTGCTGGCTATTGAGATGACAAATACCAAGACGATCAGGGCAAAGAGAAGCCAGGGGAAACGTGTGTTGCTGAACAAGCCCAAGAGGACAAAGTCAGCATACATGGAATAATTGCTCCACTCCATAATTCTGTGGGGTACACAAATGAGAGATGGATGTAATAGGTAAAGCTGGACACACAAGGTAAACGTTGGGTTGCTTAAAGCCTGATGTGGCCACACAAAAATCAGGACAAATTAATAAAATCTCTTTGTGTTATAGCCCACTATTTCCCATACTTCCTGAGGTTGATTTCAATTATAGATTGCCTTAAGAAATTAGTTTTTACCTTTGGAACCTAGGTAGACCCACCATCATTCAAGAAGTTGAAAACTTTCAATTTCTTGGAAAATCAGCCACAGGACGCTTATGTCACACTATACCATCATTCATTCAAGGAAGATATTCTTAATTTACTATTACTTTTTGACTCTGAGGTCACAAGAAAACAATTTTATGTCAATTGGCTCAAGAATATTTATTCATTTACTTGTGCTCAAGCACACACTTGCATTGAGATGGATATATATAAAACAGATAAAAATGAGATTTCTGACAGTATAGTTCCTCCCATGGACACAGCAAATCTACGATCACATGTGGAACAAGTCCCTGTGAAAGGAACATAAAAATTAAAGGAACAATAGCCAGAGAAAAGGGTAAAAATATAGCATCAGGATGGATAGCAGACACAATTATATGATCATACTAAAGGAAGAAACCATCACTCATCAGTGGCAGTCAACAATTGAGAAGGATCACAAAGGTGTGTTTATAGGACCCTATATAGGACAGAAAAGCCCCCAAGACACTTCATTTTAAAATAACCATGGGGAATACATCAAGGAAAGCTGTAAAATTACAGCAAATGGAAAATCTCATCAAAGGCTTGCGTGAAGACTTGACCCAAAAGCAGTCCAAAAACACCAGATTGAAATGCACATAAACTTTATTACTAATCTTAAAGAATGTACTAGACAGGAACTATCTGGGATTCTACTGGGGAACTAAAACATCAGTGGGGGTCTTTTTTGTGATCTCAAACTACCTTGCTAATACTGTTTTTGGCAAGCATTATTTTAGACATTTCCGTCTAACCTGCAGTCGCTAGTATGCATACCATACTGAGAGCCCCGTCTATCCATGACTCCCATCTGGACCTCACAGCCAACTGAGCAATAGACAAAACCTCAGTAAAAGACCTAATAAAACAGAGATAAGAAGTCTACATGGTGAAGAATTAAAAGTATTCATGATAAAAATGTTCACCAAACTGAGGAGAAGAATGGATGAACAGAAAGCAGATTTCAACAAAGATACAGAGAATACTAAGCACAAGTTATAACTGAATTTTAAAAAATTAGATTATATAAGAACAAATCAGGAAGCTGGAAAACAAAGTTATGGGATTCACCCAGAAGAAGCAGCAAAACTGAAAAATAAATAAAAAGTGGATACCTTAAGACACCTTTGGGACAACATCAAACAGAATGATATTTGCATGTAAAATCTCTGAAAGATAAGAGAAAGAACCAGAAAAAATATTTGAAGAAGTAATGGCTGAAAATTTCCCTCATATTGGGAAGGAAATAGACATCCAGGTCCAGGGAGACCAGAGACCTCCAAATAAATAAATCCAAAAAGACACACATCAAAACATACTAGAATTAAAATAGTAGACTTAAGGATAAAGAGAAAATCCTAAAAGCAGCGAGAGAAAAACAACTTGTTATGTACAAGGGAAAACTCATAAGGCTATCAGCAGATATTTCAGCAGAAATAAGGGAGTGTCTTGACATATTCAAAGTGCTGAAAATAAAAACACTTCAAACCAAAAGTTATTTTTTCAGCAAGTTCATCCTTTAGAACTGAAGGAGATATTAAGAGTTTCCCAGAGAAGCAAAGGGCTTCCCTAGTGGCTTAGACAGTAAAGAATCTGCTTGCAATGCGGGAGACCTGGGTTCAGTCTCTGGGTTGGGAAGATCCCCTGGAGAAGGAAGTGGCAATCCACTTCAGCATTTTTGCCTGGAGAATCCCCATGGGCAGAGAAGCCTGAAAGGCTACAGTCTATGGAGTTGCAAAGAGTTGGACATAACTGAGTGACTAAGCATGCCACAGAGAAGCAAAAGCTGGAATTCACCACCACTAAAATGGCCTCACAAGAAATATTGAAAGGGACTTATTAAAACTGAAAGAATGGCACTGATTAATAATATGAAAACACATAAAGTAAAATTTTTACTGAAAATGTAAGTATACAATAAAGATAGTGAATCAAATGCATAAGGCAAGCTTAAAAGAAAAAAAAAGCAAAAGTAGTAAAATATAGAGGGGAAAGATAGAGAGCTTTGGAATGTATTTGAAGTTAAGTTGCTACCAACTTAAAACACACTACTGTTTACTTAGGATCTTATATTAACATATAAAACTAAAGACAAATGCAAGGAAAATACTTACAGGCAGTACACAAGAGGGAATGAGAAAAGGATCAAAACATAACACTAAAGAAAAACACCAAAATGTAAAAGAAGAGGGACAGAAAAGAAGAAAAGATAGGAGCCACAAACGTGGCCAGAAAATAGTCAGCAAAATGGAAAGCAGTACATCTTATCAAAAAAAAAAAAAAACAACAACCCAGAAAGAAAGCTCATTTGTATGCTGCCTTGAAGAGGCTCACTTCAGAAATAAGGACACACACAGACTGAAGGTTAAATGATGGAAAAATACATTTTATGCAAATGGAAATTACACGAAGGTTGGTTTACCTATACTCATATCACAAAATAGATTTTGAAACAAAGATTATTAGAAGACAAGCAAAGGCATTGCATAATGGCAATGGGATAAATCCAGTAAGAAAATATATTTACAAACATATATTCACAGAACATGGGGCACCAAGATATATAAAGCAAATATTAATGGACTTAAAAGGGGAGATTAGAAGAAACACAATAAAAATACTAGACTTTAACATCTCACTTATATCAGTGAAAAAATCGAGACAAAAAAAGATCAATAAGGAAACAATGAACTGAAAATATACATTAGTCCATATAGACTTGACATATATACAGCACATTTCATCCATAAGCATCAAAATACACATTATTCTCAAGTATATTTGGAGTATTCTCCAGGATAGATCACATGTAAAGTCATAAAACACGTCTCAGTAAATGTTAGAAGACTGAAATCATATCATCAATATTCATTTATGAAAAAAAGTCTCATCAAAATAAGTATAGAGGAAACATACTTCAACATGATAAAGATCATGTATGAGGAACTCATAGCTAATGTCATATTCAATGGTGAAAAGCTGAAAACTTTCCCCCTAAGACTGAGAGGACAAGAATGCTCTCTCTCACCACTTTTATTCAACATAGTATTGGAAGGACTAGCCACAACAACTAAGCAAGAAAAATAAATAAAATGAATCCAAGTTGGAAAGGAAGATAAAAACTCACTATTTAAAGATTATGTGATGCCATGAATGAAAAACTCTAAAGACTCCACCAAAAATTTGTTAGAACTAATAAATAAATTTAATAAGGTCTCAGTAGAGAAGGAAATGGCAATCCAGTCCAGTATTCTTGCCTGGAGAATCCCAGGGATGGGAGAGCCTGGTGGGCTGCCATCTCTGGGGTGGCACAGAATCAGACATGACTGAAGCTACTTAGCAGCAGCAGCAGCAGCAGTATACACTAATAATATACTACCAAACCAATCTCACCTGTGATCACAATAAAATGAATAAAATACATACGAATAAGTTTAACCTAAGCAGTAAAAATCTTTTATATTAGAAATGATAAGACACTGATGATAAAAACCAAAAAATAAAAAAAGATTTTGTGTAGTCATGAATTGGAAAAATTAATATTGTCAAAATGTTTATACTACTCAAAGCAATCTATAGACTTAATGTAATTTCTATCAAAATGCCAAGTCATATTTCATATACTAGAACATATAATTTTAAAAATTGTATGCAAATATAAAAGACCCCCAAATAGCTAAAATAATCTTGAGGAAGAAGAACCACGCTGGGGGAATCAGACTCCCTGATTTCAGAGTATACTACAAAGTAACTAAAATAGTATGATCCTGCCACAAAAACAGACATATTCATATGAATGAATGTAACAGAATGGAAAGCCCAGAAGAAAAAAAATTCACACATACACACAGACATACTTAGACAATTAATCTATGACAAAGTAGCAAAGAACATATAATAGAAAAACCAGAGCCTTTTCAATAACCAGGGCTAAGAAAGCTGTACAGTTACATGCAAACAAATGAGATTAGACCACTATCTTATACCATATACAGAAATTAACTCAAAATGGATTAAAAACTTTAATGCAAAATCTGAAATCATAAAATTCCTAGAAGAAAACAGGCAATAATGTTACTGACTCTGCTTGTAGCACTATTTTGTGGATCTGACTCCATAGGCAAGGGAAAGAAAAGCAAAAATAAACAAATGGGACTACATTAAGCGAAAAAGTTTCTGCACATTGAAGGAAATCATCTTCAGAATGAAAAGGAAACCCACTGAATGGGAGAATATATTTTCAAATGAAGAGCCCATTAAGGGGCTAATATTCACAGTATATAAAGAGCTCATATGACTAAATGCAAACAGCAACAACAATTAACTTTATAAGGAACAAAAGATCTGAATAGGCATCTTTCCAAAAAAGACATACAGACGGTCAACAAACATCAACAGTTGCTCAACACCACTAATTGTTAGGGAAACGAAAAACAAAATCAAAATGAGGTATTATCTCATACCTTTTAGAATGACTATTGTGGAAAAGACAAGGAATAACAAATGTTGGAGGCATTGTTTAAAAAAGGAATCTTTCTAGTTTGTTGTTAGTAGGACTGTAAATTGATGCCAGCACTATAGGAAAGATTATGGATATTTTGCAAACAATAAGAACAGAACTACTATATGACCTATCTATTGCAGTTCTGGATATTTATCGAAGAACACAAAAACCCTAATTTGGAAAAATACATACACTCTTATGTTTACTGCAGCATTATTTGCATTAGTCAGGATATAGAAACAACCTAATGATCCACTGATAAATGAATGGATAAAGAAGATGTGTGTGTGTGTGTGTGTGTGTGTGTGTGTAGAAACAGGGAATCTTCCCAACTCTGGATTGAGCCCAGGTCTCCCACATTGCAGGTATAGTCTTTACCATCTGAGCCACCAGGGAAGCCTAATGAAGCAGTGCTGCTGCTGCTGCTAAGCCGCTTCAGTCATGTCCAACTCTGTGCGACCCCATAGACAGCAGCCCACCAGGCTCCCCCACCCCTGGGATTCTCCAGGCAAGAATACTGGAGTGGGTTGCCATTTCCTTCTCCAATGCATGAAAGTGAAAAGTGAAAGTGAAGCTGTTCAGTCGTGTCCGACTCTTCGTGATTCCATGGACTGCAGCCTACCAGGCTCCTCTGCCCATGGGATTTTCCAGGCAAGAGTACTGGAATGCTCAATCATAAAAATAATGAATATTGACGTTTGTGACAAGGATGGAATTTGGGGTAATTATGCAAAGTGGAATAAGTCACACAGGAAGAAAATACTGTATAATTTCACTCATATATGAAATCTAAAACACACACACACAATGAAAAAACAAAATAAAGCAGAAATAAACTCAAAGACACAGCAGATAGATTACTGTTTACTACAGGGGAGGGAGATTGTAGGGAGAGTGAAATGAGTGAAGGATCTCATCTGTATGATGATGGATTCTAACTAGATTTATGACAATGATTACTCTGCAGTGTATACTGCTGTTTAATGCTATACTCCTGAAACTTACATAATGATTTAAAAGAAAACAGAAATGAAAGCTGTATAACTAAATATGGAGTGCTATGTAAGTAGTGAAAAATCCCCGTCATATGCTTCTCTTGTATACTAGACTCTAGTTCTCACAGTTAGAATGCAGTTTGAAAACCATTGATCAAGATTATACACTTTGACTATGAAAGGATAATAACTGTAACTGATTTTACCTAACTTAACCCTATTCTTGACATTTTTTCTATATTGCAAAACTTGAGTATTTAGTTTATAGGTCTTGGATATTTGAAAATGATTACTCCATTTTGAAGAAAAAAAGCACAAAAGTTCTGAACTCTAGAAATAATCACAAATCATTAGAAGAAAGGCAATCAGGCAGAAATATTGAGTCAAGTTGTGTTTAATTTTCTTTTTTCAGCAGAAATGAATAATTAATAACATAAATAGCTTATATAACAATTAGATGTAGTTAATAACTAATACACAAATTTTAATAGAAAAATAAGTGAAAAAAAAGGATTTAAATGATACTAGAGGGTATGATCTTCCAAAAGAGGGGCTTTTCTGTTTAAGCCTGATATTTAGTTATGCACATTTACTTATTTTACTTAAATAATATTTTACCACACTTAGAAGTCCTAGGTTATTTGAACAAAAGTTCCTATTGGTATCATATAGAACTGGGCTCTCCAGTATGGTGCTACAAGCCACATGAGGCTGTTAAGGACCTGAAACATGGCTTTTCTGAACTAAGTTGTGCTGAAAGTACAAGTAACATTAAGAATGGCAGTCTAACATGTATACTATCATGTAAGAATTGAATCGCCAGTCTATGTCTGACGCAGGATACAGCATGCTTGGGGCTGGTGCATGGGGATGACCCACAGAGATGTTATGGGGAGGGAGGTGGGGGTGGGGTTCATGTTTGGAAACGCCTGTAAGAATTAAAGATTTTAAAATTTAAAAAATAAAAAACTAAAAAAAATAAAAAAATTAAAAAAATCAAAAAGAAATGAACACACATGAAACAAAAGGAAAAAAAAACAGATAAACTGGACTATGTGAAAAAAAAAAGAATCAAAGGTTTAGTAAGACAACAGATATGCAACATATCACATTAGATTTTTTATATTGACTAAATGCTGAAATGATAATGTTTTGCATATACTTGGTTAAATAACATCAATTAAATTTGTTTAACTTGTTTATTTTTATGTTTTTGATGTTGCTACTAGAAAATTTAAAATCACCTCCATAACTCCCAAAAGATTTCTAATGGAGAACAATGTTCTAGAAGCTTCCCTTTCCCAAAATATGACTTTTCCAAATAGCTTTGTCCAAGCAAGTTTGTCAGAATTGATTAAAATCCATATTAGAAAGAATTGGGCACAAATTTAGGTTTAATAGCAAATTAGGAAGTAGTCAGAGCACATTGATAACAGAGTGCTTAGTGCTTTTTAGTTATTCATAAATATTAATTTGCTTTCCTCAACAACCCAATGAAACACTGCTTTATCTATGCTACATATGTTTTAAGTAATATTTCTCAGAGGCATAAGACCAGTGGGAGAGTATTGGCTTTCTGCCATTTTCCAGTAATCCAAAATACATATCAATTCATTCATTTCATAACTATTTCCTGAGGCACACTGTGTGAATCATAGTTTAAATTGTGAAAAGACCTAAAACAATATATGAGACATGGTTCCTGCCTTTCATGAGTGTTGAATTGAGACAAATAAAAATCTCTAAAATAGATGTGGCCACAGGGGCACTTTAAGAATGGTTTTGATTGTAACCTTTGTGGTTTGACTTCTCTCCAATTTGTGTGTAAATGTAGAACATGAAAAGGGCAGAACCTTGTGATAAGAATTTAATGGAAGTGATGGAAGCTGAATTTCAAGGGCAGCTTCATGAAAAAACTCATACCATGGATCCTCTGCACTTTTTACCAAAACTAAGTCATGACAGATTAGATCTGTAACTATGAAAAGCAGATTTTCAGCTAGGTTCTTATTTATTTGACCCACATTATATTCTTACAGATTTTCATCTTTTCATTCTTTAAATATTACAAGCTTTACATTAGGGCTTTCATATACTGTTTTTCTGACATGAGTGCTTCTGTTTCACTCTTCCTCTCACTCCTCACTGTGTTAAATCACTAGGGAAATTAAAAGCAAGCACTCCACAACAATTCACATGATGAAGAGAGAGGGAAATGCCCACTCAGACCTGCCCTTTAGAAACTTAATAAGAACAAGCTCCTTAGAGGACTTGGCTCCTTATTTCACTATAAATTCAGAGGATGGTAGATGGTTAGTAGGGATCAAGTACAGTGCTTGTTATTGGTCCATGAAAAATGTTAACGCTCAAGAGACAAATGGGCCTCCAAATCTCTCTTTACAGGCAAAGAGGTCCCTAGTCCTGACCATGATGACTTCTAGCACTGCAACTCAGTGATGAGTCCCTAGAGATCTCAGCATTCTTCACAAAGGGAAAGGGATTTCAGCATCTCCACAATTCCTCTGATTTTAAAAGCATGTTTGTCATACTCTATTAGTGTTGAATCATATCCAGCATTTAGATAATTACAAACATATATTAAATATTTGAAAATAAGAAAATAGGAATCAACTGGAACTCTTGATGCCCCATACATATAATAACTATTTCTATGCTTATGTATAATTTCTTTTATCTTAGTATGTTTTCTATTTGATTATATCTATATGTATTTAGTATCAATACCATATTAATACTAATATTAAAATAGTATATTAATATCAGTATATATACTAGTATTTTATACTGTTAAGTATACCTTTTTATGTAGAAGTGCAGTTCTTACACAGTATATCATTGTGGTGAATAAAGTAATATGAAACTACCTATTTCTTAATTGGTTGACATTCACATGGTTCATAAGTTTGATTACAATGTACAACATTGTGGGATGAATTTTATGAAAATAGGCCATGGAGTATGGGTTCTTAGACTCGAAGTCTATCACCAAATTGTTATACAAAGCCGATGACTAGTGATGCTAAAAGAACAACAATGGAGCACACATGTAGTATGATACTGCAACATTCCCTGGTAGCTCAGAGGTTAAAGCATCTACCTGCAATACGGGAGACCTCGGTTCGATCCCTGGGTTGGGAAGATCCCCTGGAGAAGGAAATGGCAATCCAGTCCAGTATTCTTGCCTGGAGAATGCCATGGATGGAGGAGCTTGGTGGGCTACAGTCCATGGGGTCGCAAAGAGTCGGACACGACTGAGCGACTTCACTTTCACAAACTTACTTTAGTGTGACTTTGATAATAAAAAATGAACATATTATTGTATGTATATTTTGTATTTCTATTATTTATTTTTGGGTTTCATTGTTCATGACCCTTGCCCTTTTTATATTGGCGATTTCTAAAAAAAAATTAGCATTTGTATATACTTTAAAGTTGTATAGGTAAATATACTTTTCCAACAACAGGAACATTCTTGAAGCCTTACATTGAAACAAACCTGTATAGTATTTTCCAAAGAAGAGGAATTATCTACATACTAATGTACACAATAAAGAATTGAGAGAAAAGCTTAGAGAAGAAATCAGATCAAAAGATATAAAATTTATATGAGTAGTACTGATTCATGAGTACCTATAATTGGAACACTGAGGTATATTAACCTCAAGATTCCCTAGTATGCCCCTAGTTTAAAACAGCTTCCCAATAAGTTCAGAATAGGATACTATTTCAAATACCACATAACTAATTGAATAAAAGTCCTCAGAGTTACTTACCTCACACAGTAGCTCCCCCCAAATCTGATGGTCTGAAGTGAAGATCAAGTACCTACTGTGCAGAGAAAAATCTTACAGAACTAAAGGAGTAACATGGAATTGCTCAGCAATTTTTAAGTAACTTTGGGTAACTTAGAGGCATGAATAGACTTTTCAAACTGAGAGCTGGTATTCTAGATGAAGGCAAAGCAAAGGGAAGAAAAGCAAAGAGAAGAGAGTATATTAAGATAGAGTGACTATGGATTCAAGTAATAAAATCATACATTGGCTTGAGCATAGAATTATTAACACATCTTGTTGGCTTAAGATTAAGGGTTGGCCCCAAACAAAGTGAGATACTTTCAAATAGGTAAGTATAGGCAAATAGATTGAGAACCTATAGATGGACAGGCTGAGTCCTTAAATGCCTAATAAATATGGTGCAAGGACAACTGGCACCAGCTACATTATGTAAGCTGGTACAAACAAAGAGAACAAGCAATTTAAATAAGAGAGCCTCAATTATCAGAGTGGAACAGTACCCTCATTTAGAAGAATAATTGACATCAGCATATCAGTCCCTGGGGCACTTTGTCCCTAACCTACAATTACACAATTTATATAGGTGTGATTTTTTAATTTGCCTTTTTTTGGGAATAAATTCATAAATAAGTATGATTTTTTAAAAATCACAAACCTGTCCATTTTCAAAGAATTGCAATAGTTAAGCTGCCCTCAAATAAATTAGGCTGTGGGATTCTATACTCAAACTAATTACTTTTTTTTAGAAAAGAATTTTTCATGGCATTATTTTGAATCACTCTTTCCCTTTTTACATTTCTAACCCTTATGCATTCCTCTTCTCAAGGGTTAAAAAGAAAAATCCAATTCTCCTAGTAAAGTATTGTCTTGCTAAAGACACTATGTTTTAGGCCTATCCTGTCATTAAAGCATTCACTTGGTATGTAACCATCTTATATTTCTTATAACTTGTTACAGTCATAAGTAAAAGTTTCAGCATTGAAAAACATTTAGAATATATAGAAAAACATCGAAAATATATAAGAAAATAAAATTTGAGTTACTTAAGGAATAAGGTCCCCTTTCCCCTTGTTTCTAATATTCTCGCAAGTGCCTATCCTCTACTCTTGGGGAAAAGACAAAACAAAAACAACCAAAACAACCAAACAAAAAAATCCTTTGACCAGGGTCTTTGTTATGTTGTTATCTCACTCTGTATCATCTGTTAACTCTTTATCATGCAATTCACATTTAATTGTGCCTTCTGTGTATGTAAATGAAGACAGGATTTCAGGTGTTAAAGTTTAAGTAATACAGGAAGTCTTACTCATAGCTATGTACAAACATATTGTCTTTGGATGAGGAAAGAAATCCTTTCAAATTACAAATTGAAAAAGTTAATAAATGCCAAGAAGGAATTCATAAAAAATACTAACATAATATTATTGTCATTTAACTGCTTGACACTTAAATTGTGTTTCCAACAATTTGGGGTTGCATATTCTGTGATTGCACTTTATAAGACAACAACATTTTTCTGTAAAGAGAAAGATAATTTTAATCTAGTGTGGTTGACTGAGAATTTTTTTTTCACTTTCATAACTTTAGAAAAGCTCATTTCTGTGTCTTCTGCATTTTTAAGATTGTGATCCAATTTGAGATAACTGTCATTAAATTACTTTTTATATGGCCTGCCTTAGCCTGAACTTCCCAGAAATTTGATCTTAGGAAAAAAAAAAAAAGAAAATGAATATTGAATTGTAAGTTTTTCTAAAGAAATGTGGTCCAGGTAGTCAAAGGGAAGGACAAAGGGAGATGGGGGTTGAAACAGGAAATAAGAGAGAGTCAGTGTTAAGATAACCTGATGTGGTGGCAACCACAAAAACTGCTGTCTGGAAGTTACCAGAGACCCTGGAAAATCCAGGTTAGACGCATCTTAATGGCAACCCACTCAAGTATTCTTGCCTGAAAAATCCCATGGATGGAAGAGCCTGATAGGCTACAATCCATGGGGTCGCAAAGAGTCTGGACACGACTGAGCGACTATCACATCACTATCACAGCACTGCCCTTTATAAGGAAGAAATGGATCAACATCCATTACCAGCCCACCAGGTCTCTATTAAGGTTTCCCTCCAGACTGTGCCCGCACAAACTCAGAATTTATCTTCCCTGGTAAAAGAGAAGATAAATTCTTCTTGATAAAGAGCAGGAAGAGATGTCTGGCAAAGATGAGTTCCCATCTGGCTTACCAACATAAAGTCTGTTGGTTCAGAACATAACTGATTTTTTGGGTGGTTCTTCTTGTTGAGTTATAAGAGTTTTTTGTTACTCTGGATATTAATCTCTATTCAGTTACACCATTTGCTAGTATTTTCTCCCATTATATGCTCAGTTCTTTACTCTCTTGATAAATCATTTGATACTCACACATTTAAAAGTATGGTTTAGCTCAATTTACTTATTTTTTTCCTGTGATTTTGGTTTTACATCCAGAAATCACTGCCAGATCAAATCTCAGAAATATTTTCTCTTGTGTTTTGTTATAAGAGTTTCATAGCTTTAGGTCTTACTTTTAGGCCTTTGATTCATTTTGAATTAAATTGGAAAGTGTGTGTTCTCCAACTTTGCTCTTAATTTTCAAAATGTTTTGGATATTTGGAGTCCCTTGGGATTACAAATAAATTTTAAAACTCTTAATAGAGCCAGAAGCAAGTCTGTGGATATCAGATATAAAGATGTAAATAGAGTTAGCCTATAGGTAAAATAGTCTTCCCTGGTGGCTCAGATGGTAGAGTGTCTGCCTGCAATGAGGGAGACCTGGGTTCGATCCCTGGGTTGGGAAGATCTCCTGGAGAAGGAAACGGCAACCCACTCCAGTACTCTTGCCTGGAGAATCTCATGGACAGAGGAGCCTGGTAGGCTACAGTCCATGGCGTTGCAAAGAGTCGGATACGACTGAGGGACTTCACTTTCACTTTCTTTCTTTCATAGTTAAAATATATTTCTTTTGCAAATTTTCAAAAGGAGAATGGCTTATGACACAAAAATATATGTCACTTGATCACATTGCCAGGGGCACACCAATGGTCTGTAAATGATAATGGCTGCTAATTTTTCAGAACTGTTAATAGACACCAACATATCTATAAATCCTAATGAATACTCAGCAGGATGAATAACAGAGAGACCCATGGCTAGACAACTCATAGCACAATTACAAAATATAAGACAAAGATAATTACAAAATGACCTAAAAAAAGAGAGGTTACTTAAAGTACAGACAGTTAAATTGAAAGCTGACTTCTTAATTGTAAACAAAAGAAGTCAAAAGATAGAGAAATGCTATCTTCAACGAACTGTGAGGTATCTACCACAAATTTGTATATCACAAATAAATTGGTGGTGTAAATCACTGAGATTCTGGGGGTTGTATGTAATTCCTACAACAAGGTTTAGTGTTTGCAGACTGATGTATTATTACATTTTATAGATGCACAATAATATGTAAGGCTAGAATACAAAAGAATTAGCAATGTATCTTGAATGTTCTGATATAAAAATAGAATGAGTTAAAAATAAAATTGGTTTATTGAGATAGTGGATACAGATAGATACATAGAGATAGATGTAAACATAGGATAGAGATTTAGATTCAATGTAATCTCAATAAAATTTACATATATAAATATAATTTGAAAAGCTGGTTCTTTTCAAGAAGAGTGAAAGTGAGTCGCTCAGTTGTGTCTAACTCTTTGCGAACCCATGGGCTATACAGCCCAAGGAATTCGCCAGGCCAGAATACTGAAGTGGATAGCCTTTCCCATCTCCAGGGGATCTTCAAAACCGAGGGATTAAACCCAGGCTCCTGCATTACAGGTGGATTCATTACCAGCTGAGCCACACAGTAAATGGCCAAAAAAAGCAGCCAAGACAATGTTCAGTTCAGTCAGTTCAGTCGCTCAGTCATGTCTGACTCTTTGTGACCCCATGGACTGTAGCACGCCAGGCCTCCCTGCCTATCACCAACTCCCGGAGTTTACTCAAGCTCATGTCCATTGAGTCGGTGATGCCATCCAACCATCTCATCCTCTGTCATCCCCTTCTCCTCCCACCGTCAATCTTTCCCAGCATCAGGGTCTTTACAAATAAGTCAATTCTTTGCAGCAAGTGGCCAAAGAATTGGAGTTTCATCTTTAGCATCAGTCCTTCCAATTAATATTCAGGACTGATTTCCTTTAGGATGGACTGGTTGGATCTCCTTGCAGTCCAAGGGACTCACAAGTCTTCTCCAGCACCACAGATTAAAAGCATCAAGTCTTTGGTGCTCAGCTTCCTTTATAGCCCAACTCTCACATCCACCTGTGACTACTGGAAAAACCATTACTTTGACTAGATGGGCCTTTGTTGGCAAAGTAATGTCTCAACACTTTAATATGCTGTCTAGGTTGGTGATACCTTTTCTTTCAGAGAGCAAGTGTCTTTTAATTTCATGGCTACAGTCATAATATGCAGTGATTTGGAGCCTCCCAAAATAAAGTCAGCCACTGTTTCCCCATCAGTTTGCCATGAAGTGATGGGACCAGATCCCATAATCTTAGTTTTCTGAATGTTGAGCTTTAAGCCAACGTTTTCACTCTCCCCTTTCATTTTCATCAAGAGGCTTTTTAGTTCTCCTTCGCTTTCTGCCGTAAGGGTGGTGTTATCTGCATATCTGAGGTGATTGATATTTCTCCTGGCAATCTTGATTCCAGCTTGTGCTTCATCCAGCTCCATGTTTTTCACGATGTACCCTGCATATAAGTTAAATAAGCAAGGTGACAATATACAGCCTTGACGTACTCCTTTCCCTATTTGGAACCTGTCTGTTGTTCCATGTCCAGTTCTAACTGTTGCTTCCTGACCTGTGAATAGGTTTCTCAAGAGGCAGATCAGGTGGTCTGGTATTCCCATCTCTTTCAGAATTTTCCACAGTTTATTGTGATCCACACGGTCAAAGGCTTTGGCACAGTCAATAAAGCAGAAGTAGATGTTTTTCTGGAATGCTTTTCTGATGATCCAGCAGATGTTGGCAATTTGATCTCTGGTTCCTCTGCCTTTTCTAAATTCAGATTGAACACCTGGAAGTTCACAGTTCATGAATTTCCAGATGTTCAAGCTGGTTTTAGAAAGGTCAGAGGAACCAGGGATCAAATTGCCAACATCTGTTGGATCATCACAAAAGCAAGAGAGTTCCAGAAAAACATCTGTTTCTGCTTTCTTGACTATGACTTTATAAGCCTTTGACTGTGTGGATCACAATAAACTGGAAAAATCTTCAAGAGATGGGAATACCAGACCACCTGACCTGCTTCTTGAGAAACATGTATGCAGGTCAGGAAGCAACAATTAGAACTGGATTGCAACAACAGACAGTTTCCAAATAGGGAAATGTGTATGTCACACTGTATATTGTCACCCAGCTATTTAACTTATATGCAGAGTACATCATGAAAAACATGGGGTTGGAGGAAGCACAAGCTGGAATCAGGATTGCCAGGACAAATATCAATAACCTCAAATATGCAGATGACACCACCCTTATGGTAGAAAGTGAAAAAACTAAAGGGCCTCTTGATGAAAGTGAAAGAGGAGAGTGAAAAAGTTGGCTTAAAGCTCAACCTGCATAAAACTAAGATCATGGGATCTGGTCCCATCACTTCATGGCAAATAGATGGGGAAACAGTGGAATTAGTGGAATTTTTCTGGGCTCCAAAATCACTGTAGATGGTGATTGCAGCCATGAAATTAAAAGACGTTTGCTCCTTGGAGGGTAAGTTATGACCAACCTAGATAGCATATTAAAAAGCAGAAACATTACTTTGCCAACAAAGGTTCGTCTAGTTAAGGCTATGGATTTTCCAATGGTCATGTATGGATGTGAGAGTTGGACTATAAAGAAAGCTGAGAACTGAAGAATTGATGCTTTTGAACTGTGGTGTTGGAGAAGACTCTTGAGAGTCCCTTGGACTGCAAGGAGATCCAACCAGTCCATCCTAAAGGAGATCAGTCCTGGTGTTCATTGGAGGGACTGATGTTGAATTGAAACTCCAATACTTTGGCCACCTGATGCAGAGAGCTGAATCATTGGAAAAGACCCTGATGCTAGGAAAGATTGAGGGCAGGAGAAGAGGACGACCGAGGATGAGATGTCTGGATGGCGTCACTGACTCGATGGACGTGAGTCTGAGTGAACTCTGGGAGTTGGTGATGGACAGGGAGGCCTGGCATGCTGAGGTTCATGGGGTGGCCAAGAGTGGGACACAACTGAGTGACTGAACTGAACTGAATGGACCTAGCATTCCAGATTCCTATGTATATTGCTCTTATAGCATCAGGCTTTGCTTCTATCATGTCACATCCACAACTGGGTGTTTTTTTTTTTTTTTGTTTGTTTGTTTGTTTGTTTTTGCTTTGGCTCCATCTCTTAATTCTTTCTGGAGTTATTTCTCCACTGATCTCCAGTAGCATATTGGACACCTACCAATCTGGAAGTTCATCTTTCAATATCATATCTTTTTGCCTTTTCATACTGTTCATGGGGTTCTCAAGGCAAGAATAGTGACTTGGTTTGCCATTTCTTTCTTCAGTGGACCACATTTAGTCAGAATTCTCCACCATGACCCTTTCGTTTGGGCCCTACATGGCATGTTTCATAGTTTCATTGAATTGGACAAGACTGTGGTTCATGTGATCAGTTTGCTTAGTTTTCTGTGATTGTGGTTTCCATTTTTTCTGCCCTCTGATGGAGAAGGATAAGATGCTTATGAAGCATCCTGATGGGAGAGACTGACTAATGGGAAAGCTGGATTTTGTTTTGATGGGCAGGGTGATGCTCAGTAAATCTTTAATCCAATTTTCTGTTGATAGGTGGAGCTGTGTTCCTTCCCAGTCATTTCAGTTCTGTTCAGTTCAGTCGCTCAGTCATGTCCGACTTTTTGCAACCCCATGAATTGCAGCACGCCAGGCCTCCCTGTCCATCACCAACTCCTGGAGTTCATTCAAACTCACATCCATCGAGTCAGTGATGCCATCCAGCCATCTCATCCTCTGTTGTCCCTTTCTCCTCCTGCCCCCAATCCCTCCCAGCATCAGAGTTTTTCCCAATGAGTCAACTCTTCACATGAGGTGGCCAAAGTATTGGAGTTTCAGCTTTGGCATCAGTCCTTCCAATGAAAACGCAGGACTGATCTCCTTTAGAATGGACTGGTTGGATCTCCTTGCAGTCCAAGGGATTCTGAAGAGTCTTCCCCAACACCACAGTTCAAAAGCATTAATTTTTCAGTGCTCAGCATTCTTCACAGTCCAACTCTCATAACCATACATGATCACTGGAAAAACCATAGCCTTGACTAGACAGACCTTTGTTGGCAAAGTAATGTCTCTGCTTTTGAATCTGCTATCTAGGTTGTCCATAACTTTCTTTCCAAGGAGTAAGTGTCTTTTAATTTCATGGCTGCAATCATCATCTGCAAGGATTTTGTAGCCCTAAAAAGTAAAGTCGGCCACTGTTTCTGCTGTTTCCCCATCTATTTGCCATGAAATAATGGGACCAGATGCCATGATCTTAGTTTTCTGAATGCTGAGCTTTAAGCCAACTTTTTCACTAGCCTTTTTCACTTTCAACAAGAGGCTTTTTAGTTCCTCTTCACTTTCTGCCATAAGGGTGGTGTCATCTGCATATCTGAGGTTATTGACATTTCTCCTAGCAATCTTGATTCCAGCTTGTGCCTCTTCCAGCCCAGCATTTCTCATGATGTACTCTGCATAGAAATTAAATAAGCAGGGTGACAATATACAGCCTTGACATACTCCTTTTCCTATTTGGAACCAGTCTGTTGTTCCATGTCCAGTCCTAACTGTTGTTTCCTGTCCTGCATATAGGTTTCTCAAGAGGCAGGTCAGGTGGTCTGGTATTCCCATCTCTTGAAGAATTTTCCACAGTTTACTGTGATCCACACAGTCAAAGGCTTTGAACTCAGGTAGTCGCAAATTCAAAAATTCCAGGCAAATAGCACTGTAAATGGACTGCAGACTGTGAGCTTTGCTGTCAATTCTCAATAAATGAGACAGATCAAAACTGAAGGGTAAAATGTCAAAAATTTGTGAAGTTTCTAACTGTGGGATTTAGAATTTTTCACTCTTCTGCTTAAATCAATCTAATAGTTTAAAAGAACTCAAATAATAATTTCAACCAAAAATTTGGCTGTCATAGATACTGTCTCCAAGACCATAGAAATTAATCTATCAGGCATGTGTTAAAAAACAATAAATAAGCAGGTAGCTGCATAATAGTGATGGATTAGGGAGTAGAAATAATGGAAGTAAGGGAACAAATTTAAAATATTCAATCTTATTTTTCCTCATTTTATGTAATCTAGCTAGCACCGAAAAATTGATGTTTTTGAACTGTGGTGTTGGAGAAGACTCTTGAGAGTCCCTTGGACTGCAAAGAGATCCAACCAGTCCATTCTGAAGGAGATCAGCCCTGGGATTTCTTGGGAAGGAATGATGCTAAAGCTGAAACTCCAGTACTTTGGCCACCTCATGCGAAGAGTTGACTCATTGGGAAAAACTCTGATGCTGGGAGGGATTAGGGGCAGGAGGAGAAGGGGACGAAAGAGGATGAGATGGCTGGATGGCATCACTGACTTGATGGACGCGAGTCTGAGTGAACTCCGGGAGTTGGTGATGGACAGGGAAGCCTGGCATGCTGCGATTCATGGGGTCGCAAAGAGTCGGACACGACTGAGCGACTGAACTGAACTGAACTGAGCCTTGCTTTATATGAAGAAGTGTTTTTGCTCCCACTCAAAATTAAACCTTCCTCAGTCATGTATTCTAATCTCTTGCACATGTATTCCAATCTCTTTCACCCAATTAACAAACCTGCATCCTGAAATACTCCTTTCTGGAATCACTTGATTTTTCCTTTAACACCAGACATTTCTTTTCAAAATCTAAATTGCTGTTGTTTTTGCTGAGTCACTAAGTCATGTAGGACTCTTTGTGACCTCATGGACTGTAGTAGACCAGGCTTCTCTGTCTTCCATTATCTCCCATAGTTTGCTCATATTCATGTCTATTGAGCCACTGGGGCTAACCATTCATCCTCTGCCACCCATTTCTCCTTTTGCCTTCATCTTTCCCACCATCAGGGTCTTTTCCCATGAGTTGGCCCTTTGCATCAGGTGGCCAAAGTATTGGAGCTTCAGGTTCAGCATCAGTCCTTGCAATGAATATTCAGAGTTGATTTCCTTTAGGATTGACTGGCAAAACCCAAATGGTATTAATATTATTCATACCAAAAGGAATTGTTAAACCTTAACTTAACCCCACGTACTCTCAAGATATAACTTCACCTTTCTTCTAATAGGGTGTTTGTAGGGTGTTTATAAACACACTGTATTGGGTGTTCTCAATCATGCCATGGAAATATCTCTAGAGAGAATAAACGTGTCCATGAACTTGGTTACTCAGGTGTTCAACTTTCTGTTTCACATTAGTCAAACTACACCCAGTATTTCAGATGGTGGACTCCTCCCTTTCACATCTTTTCTAATATTTTATTGCCACCTCTTCCATGGCCTGACATCAATATATTGAAATTTCCCTAACCAAGGTCTGCAGTTTTCATTTCTTCCATATCTATACAATGCCTGTCTACGTATATCTTTTAACCAAATCCTTAATTGCTGAGAAACAAAGAATCCACCTGCCAATGCAGGAGACACAGGAGTTGTGAATTCAGTCTCTGGGTTGAGAAAATCCTCTAGAGGAAGAAGTGGCAACCCACTTCAGTATTCTTGCCTGAAAAGTCCCATGGACAGGGGAGCCTGGCGGGCTACAATCCAAAGGATTGCAAAGAGTTGCACATGACTGAGCAACTAAACCTGAGCCGGAGGATAAACATGTCTTTGCATTCATCTGCATGAAATGACCCCTAAAGCTTACCTTTACCCTTAGTAACCCAAATTATAAACAGATTAAAATATCCAGCTTTTTATATTGCATTTCCACTTTGATACTCAATGGACATTTGAAATTTAACATTCTTAAAAAAGAACTCTCAATTCTATGCACAAACCCTGCTTCACTCTATTTCAGCAAAGATATTCACCATCTACTTTATTGCTCAGGCCTGATATCTAGAAGTTCTTCTTGATTCTATTTCTTTCACACCTCAAACTCGACATATCATGAGCTTGTATTACCCATGCCTTCAAAATATGTGTCAAGTTACAGTACATCTTAACATCTTTACTTCTGAAACTCTAAGCTGTAAGAGGAGCATCTTTCTTCAGAACATATGAAAGATAGCCAAAGAGGTCTTTGCTTTAATGTGTTTTTCCCCCCTACTGCTCACTCTCTGTGAAGCAGCCATTGTAATAGTCTCAAAATTTTAGTCATAATCTGACTTTCCATTACCTGAAATCATAAGTAAGTGATATCAGATTTTTAATGTAGAATATGTCATTATTTATTGAGCAGATCAATTGAGGGACTAATAAGTAGATTTCCTGTTAGCCAAGGTGAAATGTGGTACAATGCACCCAAATGTCTTCAGAATTTAGGTAAATAAAGGTTTAATCCCAGTCATAAGGTACACATGACATCCAAATAAAGGGTATTGATTTCTTATACATAAATAAAGCAGATGTGTTGGAAGGTCACACAATTAATTCTTTGAAATTTGAGAATCCCATTTCCTTAGCCTTTGAATCTTTCAAAGCCAACCTAATACCTAAGCAGCTGTACCACTAGGTTGGGTGTTGTGTGATGTTTTCCAGTGTACATCAATGCACAGGAATTTTCTTGAGGTGGCAGATGACTTTGTGTCAACCTAACCCATTCCATGAAAAGTTTATTGTTACATGGAGTCTGAGTAATAGGCAGCATGCAATCTAGCAGTTTTACCTCAGGTTAAAATTAAACAGACCAGCAGAAACCAAAGAGATGTTATCATGAGTTGGCCTGTAGTAGGCCTGTGTGTACCACCAACAATGCCCAGTGTGGAACTGAGGACAGAGAGAAGAACTGAATCTGCAGACTGGAGAATGGGGCCTGTGGATTAGGATTCATTCAAATCTAGGACTGCTGATGGAACCACACGCAATTCCAAAAGTGGAGTCTGAGGACAGAACTGAGGTCTGAGGATGCCAATCAGATGGGTAACTGCATACTGAATAGAGGTTTAGGGACTTGGGTTCAGTGTGGAAGCTTCTGTTAGCTCAAGATGACCTGCTCCAGGGTTAAAAAGCTGATTAAATCAGTGGCTCAACACAAAGAGGGTGGTGCTCAACACAAGAGAACTTTCCCACAACCCTCAGTGTTTGTGGGTGCCAGTGTGCATGTTGTTCCTGAAGCTATCAGAAGTTTCCTTCAGATTACTACACTCCCACCAACTTTCCAAAAAAAAAAAAAAAAAAAAAAAAAGAATCAACTGAGTAAATTTAAAAGATCTTGTAAATAGACAAACAAAACGATATTTATATGTAAACTTTTTTTATTGAAGTGTAATAAAAATTTTTAAACATACAAAAATTTGAGCTTGATCAATTCTTTTTCAAAATAAACACTGAGCATATCATGTATCCACATCTAGAAACAGAAAACCACCAGCACATGAAGTCTTCCCATGCACTATGTCACCCACTGACTTTCCCAAAGCATGGGTTCATCTTGCTGGATCTGTATTTTATACAAATACAAACTTTTGTAACAACTTGCTTCATTAGTCCAACATTACATTTTTGAAATCAAACCATGTTGTTACTAGTGGTGCTACAACAATTATTATATCGGATATGCCACAATTTATGTCTTCATTTCACCAGCAGTGAGCTTTTGGGTTGCTTCTGATTTTTTGTTTGTTGCCACGTGACATCTGGTGAAGCTTTTGTATATATATATCTGTTAGAAATTTACCTAAGTAAGTACCTACTAGGGCATAAGTTATGGGTATGTTCAGCCTTGGCAGCTGCAGTTACACGCAATGTGATGGAAATATAAATTGTTTGCTTGTTTTCTTGCTTGTGCTTTCTTTTCATCGTATTGACCCAATTGAAATATAACGCTTTGAGTGAGGGTACTTTGCCTATTGTATTAACATCTACGACGAATGAATGAATGAGGGACCTGTATCTGAAAGATACATATTCCATTAATCCCATTCCTGAAATCCTGCAATTTAGGCATTAATTGAAATGTTACCCTACTCTGTATCTTCAACTTAATTTTTTCTGTTAAACTAAAACTGTTCTTAAAAATAAATCTATTTTTAAAACAGGAAAAAAAATGTTACTCTAAAGAATTCCGTGACCCCTATTTTCCTTATCAGTAAATTAGAACTCATAATGAGTGCTTCATTTATTATGAGGTTGATGAATCTGACAAGATGTTTAAATTGCTAAGTTTTGGACAGATTTACCAATACGATAATAAACATGAGGAATTTAATAAAGTTGCCCCTTTTATCCTTGAGTGAATACTTTATAGAGTCTTATAGGATGTGAACATGATTTGCCACATGCTTTCTTTCTCAATTCCTGGTTCAGTGGGGCTGTGGTTATGAACTATGAGCTAACTTCTATTATATGACTGATGTGCTTAATCTTAATAAGATAAGATGTCATATGTCTTAATTTGTGACATATTTGAAAAATTCTTTTAGTATCTTTCCAACTTGTACCCCTGTATGTTTCTCCAACATCTTAGAAATGCTTTCAGGAAAACAATCTTGTCACTTTGTCTTCTCTGTACAATGTCATTTGCTCTCATCCACCAATTTTAGTTTCTCTTACAAACATTTCTTGATAATGTATTGCAAACAAGCAAAAGTTAAATACATTATTTCTATATAAAATTAAAAAAAATCACCTAATGATTTTAGCAAGTATAATGGCTTCTTGAGAAAATATGCTGTGACTTTTCTTATCATCTGACATCTTGGGATGTACAATTAGCTATCCATCTGTCTTCCTAAATGGCTGGGTCAGAGTATTAATATAAACCTAAGAAAAAAAAAAGATTTCTCTTATCCTTAGATGGTGAGCTCTATTTATACACTAGAATCAAGGAGCCAAGTGTCAAAAAGCATCCCCTGACACTCTCTGTGTTTGTAGTGCCATCTTCTCTCTTGTACTCCTTAACATACTTCACGCTATCTAAAATCACATGCAATTTATTTTACCTCCAAAAGGTAAAATTGCTGAGTATGAAATTTTAGTTTGTGTTTCTGGGAATCACTGAGCATTTTATTTTGAATACATATGAATAGGGCAGGAGGAAAGGAAGATGAAGGATAGGAGACCAGAAGACACACTTTTTATAATGATTTTTTCCTGCACATTTGAATCTATGTTCCAGTTTAATCTTTCACTGAGCATGGCCACATTGGTCAAAGAGGCTCCCATTCTCCATTTGCATAGGAAGGAGCCCAGTGTCAAAAAGCACCCCCCGACACTCTCTGTGTACCCTTGAACCTTCCCAGTACCCTCTTCATAGCTCCAGTCACATCTTTGTTTCTCAAACTGTAGATGAGTGGATTAAGCATGGGTGTGAGGATGGTGTAGAACACAGAGAAGACTTTGTCTTGTTCTGGCCTGTGGTAAGAGTGTGGCAGCATGTACGTGTACATGGCAGCCCCATAGAACAAGGTCACCACTGTCATGTGAGATGAGCAGGTGGCAAATGCCTTCTTTCTCCCTTCCACTGAGCTCATGCGGTGGACTGTGGTCAGGATTTGAGCATAGGAGGCAATCACCACAGAGAAAGGAATCAGCAGCATCAAGACACAACACACATACATAACTGTCTCATAGAGAGCTGTGTCTGCGCAAGCCAATTTCAGGACTGCAGGTGCCTCACAGAAGAAATGGTTAATCTCCTGAGAGTTGCAGAAGGGGAAACTCATTGTTATGGGAGTTAGAAGAAAGCCATCTAAAGAGCCCCCAAACCAGGAACCTGCTATAATCATCCAGCAAACACGGCGGCTCATTAGGATTGGATAGCGGAGCGGGTTACAGATGGCCACATAGCGGTCATAGGCCATGAGACCCAACAGGAAGAACTCAGCTCCCACAAGGGTGAGGTAGAGGAAGTGTTGAGCTGTGCATCCCACAAAGGTGATGGTCCTTTGATCCAGCAGGTAGTCTACCAACATCTTGGGCACAATGGTGGAGATGTACATCATGTCGATGAAGGAGAGGTGGCTAAGTAGGAAGTACATGGGGGTGTGGAGGTGTGAATCAGTGTGGATCAGAAATATCATGACCCCGTTGGCCATCAGTGCAGTAAAAAAGATAATAGAGATGATGGCAAAAAGTAGGCCTGATGTTTCCTTTCTATTGAACAACCCTATGAAAGTAAAGTCTGTAGAAGATGTGTTGTACTCTTCCATTGATCCCATGAGAGCACTGCTGTGACCTAGAATCTTTAAAATAAAACCATGATATTTACAAGGAATTAACATAGCATACAGATTGATTGTTAAGAAGTAGATTTCTAAAAGTTGGAAGAAAACATTTAACATATTTTTCTTCATATTACTTTGCTACTGATACTTAGCAACTAGTCTATTCTAGAAGAGTTTTAAGAAAAATTATTTTAAATCAATAATTCTTTAAATCATTGGACAAGATGACATCAGCAGATACTATCATATAACATCACATAACAACACTTAAGGATGCATACCATGATATATGGTAGTTAAACATAACCTGGTCTGTTGCATATGTGTGTACATCTCTGTGTGTGAAAATACTACCTTGGATGCTATCCTTATTCAGTGTATCTTTATTGTTACAATTATCAGCACCAACTTCAAAACATCTCAGGACTGGCTGTTCATAGTGTGTGTCTGACTTTTACTCACAAATATAAGTAATTTACCATCTGGGCTGCAAGTCAATGTCTATAAATGTTTTCATGGTGTCAGTTCATCTATATTGCAGACAAAATTGAATAGAGGAAGTAAAGCGGGCAATGGAAATTACTCTTTCAAACCCAGATGTGAAAGGATCATCACATCCAAGAGGCATTCACTGTTATAGAATTATTTTTTGAAAATTAGCTTTCATTTAAGATGATGAATAATTAGCATTAGGATTATGATTAGTATTAGCATGTAGCACTAGCGGTTAGGATTCAGCACTGACACAAAAACATATATATTGAACAACTGACCTATTGTTTTTGGAAACTGGAATATCTTTCCCAGTAATTTATAATTAAGGAAAATTCATTGACTGTGTTCTATATAACTTCTGAAAGTGAAATGAAGTCACTCAGTCGTGTCCAACTCTTTGCAACCCCGTGGACTGTAGCCTACCAAGCTCCTCTGTCCATGGGATTCTCCAGGCAAGAACACTGGAGTGGGTTGCCATTTCCTTCTCCAGGGGATCTTGCCGACCCAGGGAACAAACCTGGGTTTCCCACATTGGAGGCAGACACTTTAACCTCTGAGCCACCAGGGAAGCCCTATATAACTTCTGGTGATGATAAAGGAAAAATTCCACAACAAAAGTTTTGAAAGTTGAGGATGAGTTTCCATGTGCTTGGAGTTAAATATGTCAAGGTGAGATATAGTTTATCAACATGTTTGAAAGTTAAATTGATCAAATTAGTCTATGTTCCTTCTAAATATACTAAAAATAGAAGACTCTTGAGAGTCCCTTGGACTGTAAGGAGATCCAACCAGTCCATTCTGAAGGAGATCAACCCTGGGATTTCTTTGGAAGGAATGATGCTAAAGCTGAAGCTCCAGTACTTTGGCCACTTCATGCAAAGAGTTGACTCATTGGAAAAGACTCTGATGCTGGGAGAGATTGGGGGCAGGAGGAGAAGGGGATGACAGAGGATGAGATGGCTGGATGGCATCATGGACTCAATGGACATGGGTCTGAGTGAACTCCGGGAGTTGGTGATGGACAGGGAGGCCTGGCGTGCTGCGATTCATGGGGTCGCAAAGAGTTGGACACGACTGAGCGACTGAACTGAACTGAACTGATGAGAATTTGAGTCAACTGCACAGAAAAATAACACTATTGAGAAAATTATAATGGTATTCTGAACAGTTTGTGCCTTGTGCTTCATATCTATTGACTCATCAAGCTTCACAGTAAACCTTACATGTGAGAAACTATAAAACCCCCTTTCACTGATGGCAGATTTAAAAGTAATATTCCCACAGTCACACATGATGTTGGTGGCAGGGATTTTTGAACCAAGTAGTCTCAATTCATTCTGTGTTCTTATAGCCCAGAGCAACAAATAGACATTACGCTGGCTATGAAGTAAAGTGTGCCCAAAATGTGAATTGTTAAATGTGTATAGTGAAATTTTTAACTATAGGTAATCATTAATGGATGGCATCACTGACTCAATGGACATAAAAGTTAGAGCAGGCTCCAGGAGTTGGTGATGGACAGGGAGGCCTGGGGTGATGCAGTCCATGGGATTGCAAAGTCATGACTGAGCAACTGAACTGAACTGAATCATTAATGTGACTAGTGAAAATTAGTCATAATCAAGAGAATATCACCTTAATTATTATAATCTAGACTGCTGATTTTTAAGAAGGTAAACTCTGTTTTTCTCCCTTTTTACTTTATTTTCTTGCTAATTTTAAAATCTTTGGTGCCAGATATCATATATTTTCCTGACACTGTGTATGATTTTATTATCATTTCAACTGGCCATATTTTTCTTTGGCTCTTCAATTTCCAATTAATGAATACTATTAAACTATGCATCTAAAGGAAAAATTCTGTCCAGTTTATGGAAAAACCTAAACATTAATAATGTTTTAACTGCTTTCACAACTCCCACATTTCTGTTTTGTTTTTTTTTTTTCCCTCTTGTACTAAGGTACTATAAACAGAGAGGAAGTTATGTATTGCTTTACAAAATCAAATAGCTCTCTTTGCTCTCCATTCACATTCATTTCTAAATCTTTTAAACATTCTCTGCTGCCGTATATATATATTTTCCCACCTGGCCCTATATTTCTTCAAGCAATAACATAGGCAACTCCAAAGACTTCTTCCTTTATCAGGAAACTGGTATTACCTTTTTAATTGCATGTTAAAAAGTCTAAGTTGTTAGAGAGCAACCCCACTTGATTAAATTTATTATCTGCAATCTCATTATGGGGTAGCATAATGAGGCTATAAGTGAATTTCTTCTGAGCACAGATTATATTACTTTGTTTTGATTTAGTAAAAATGAGAATAATTATAAAATGCCTGAAATGATTCTGTCACTTTATAGAGGATCTTGTTTCTGGAAGGTTGTGATAGACATACAGTAAAACAAAATTTGGAATCAAATGAACTGATTTCTCCTAACCATGATGTTTTCTTCATGGGTCACAGCCTTGTAGTGGGGAAGGGGTTGCATAACTCAATGAAGCTATGAGCCATGCCATGCAAGGCCACCTAAGAAGGATGGGTCATAGAGGAGAGTTCTGACAAGTGGTCCACTGGGGTAAGGAATGCAAAAAATTCCAACAGTAGTGTCACAAGAACCTCATCAACAGTATGAAAGGCAGAAAGATATGACACCAGAAGATGAGACTCAAGGTGGAAAGACCATTGGAGAAGAGAGGAAGGCAATTACTAACAGCTCCAGAAAGAATGAAAAGGCTAGGCCAAAGCAGAAACAGTGCTCAGCTATGAATGTGTCTAGTGATGAGAGTAAAGATCAATATATAAAAAACAATATTGCATAGGAATCTGGAATGTGAGATCCATGAATCAAGGTAAATTTGAAGTGGTCAAGCAGGAGATGACAAAAGTGAACACTGACATCTTAGGTATCAGTGAACTTAAATGAGCTGGGAGAATTTAATTTAAATGACCAATATATCTACTGCTGTGGGCAAGAATCCCTTATAAGAAATGGAGTAGCCATCACAATCAACAAAAGAGTCTAAAATGCAGTACTTGGGGGCAATCTCAAAAATGACAGAATGATTTTGGTTTGTTTCCAAGGCAAACCAGTCAACATCACAGTAATCTAAGTCTATGCTCCAACCGCAGATGTTGAAGAAGCTGAAGCTGAACAGTTCTATGAAGGCCTACAAGATCTTTTAGAATGAACACAAAAAAGATGTCGTTCCACCATAGGGGACCGGAAGGCAAAAAGGAAGTCAAAAGATACCTGGAGTAACAGGCAAGTTTGGCCTTGGAGTACAAAATGAAGCAGGACAAAGGCTTGACAGAGTTTTGTCAAGAGCAAACTTGACAAAATAAAGCGCACATAGCAAACATCATTTTTCAAGAGCACAAGAGATGTTCCAACAGCACAAGAGATGATTCCACACATGGACATCACCAGTTTGTCAATATCAAAATGAGATTGATTATATTCTTTGCAGCCAGTGATGGAGAAGCTCTGTATAGTCAGCAAAAACAAGACCTTGAGCTGAGTGTTGCTCAGATTGTGAGCTCCTTATTGTAAATTTCAGGCTTACATTGAAGAAGGTAGGGAAAATCACTAGGCCTTTCAAATATGACCTAAATCAAATTCCTTATGATTATGCAGTAGATGTGACAAAAGGATTCAAGGGATTAGGTCTGGTAGACAGAGTGCCAGAAGAACCATGGATATGGAGGTTCATAACATTGCACAGGAGGCAGTAACCAAAATTATCCTACAGAAAAAGAAATGCAAGAAGGCAAAGTGGTTGTCTGAGGAGGTCTTACAAAAATAACTGAGTAAAGAAGTCAGAGGAGAAAGTTAAAGGAGAAAGGGAAAGATATACACAACTGAATACAGAATTCCAGAGAAGAAGGAGAGATAAGAAGACTTTCTTCAATGAACAATACAAAGGATTAGAGGAAAACAATAGAATGAGAATGACTAGAGCTTTCTTCAAGAAAACTGGAGATATCAATGGAACATCTCATGCAAGGATGGCATGATAAAGTACAGAGATTGTAAGGACCTAACAGAGGTGGAAGAGATTAAGAAGTGGTAGCCAGAATACATAAAAGAACTATAAAAGAAAAGGACTTAAAGACTGGGATAACCATGATAGTGTGCTCACTCACCTAGAGCCAGATATCCTGGAGTTTGAAGTCAAGAATGACTTAAGAAGCATTACTACCAACAAAGCTAGTGGAGGTGATGGAATTCCAGCAAAGCTATTTCAAATCCTAAAAGGTGATACAATTAAAGTGCTGCACTCAATATGCCAGTAAATTTGGAAAACTCAGAAGTGGCCAGAGGACTGTAAAAGGTCAGTTTTCATTCCAAACCTAAAGAAGGGCAGTGCCAAAGACTATTCAAGCTACTGCACAATTGCACTCATTTCACATGCTAGCAAGTTAATTCTTAAAATCCTTCAAGCTAGGCTTCAGTAGCATATGAACCAAGAACTACCAGATGTGCAAGGTAGACTTAAAAGCCAAAGGAATCAGAGATCAAATTGCCAACATCCACTGGATCAAAGAAAAAGCAAAAGAATTCCATAAAAATATCTGCTTCATTGACTATGCTAAAGTCTTTGATGGTGTGGATAACAACAAACTGTGGAAAGTTTGTAAAGGGAATACCAGACCGTTTTACATGCCTCCTGAGAAACCTGCATGCAGGTCAAGAAGTAACAGTTAGAACCAAACATGTAACAGTGAACTAGTTCAGTATTGGGAAAGGAGTATGTCAAGGCTGTATGTTATCAACCTGCTTATTTAACTTATATGCAGAGTACATCATATGAAATGCTGGACTGAATGAAACTCAAGCTGGAAGCAAGAAAGACAGGAGAAATATCAAAAATCTCAGATATGGAGATGATACCACCCTTATGGCAGAAAGGGAAGGGGAACTTAAGAGCCTTTTGATTAAGGTGAAAGAGGGAAGTGAAAAAGCTGGCTTAAAACTCAACATTCAAATAACTAAGATCATGGCATCTGTTCCCATCACTTCAGGGAAAATAGATGGGGAAACCATGGAAACAGTGACACACTTTATTTTCTTGGGCTCCAAAATCGCTAGGGATGGTGACTGCAACCATGAAGTTAAAAAGACACTTGCTCCTTGGAAGGAAAGCTATGAGAAACCTAGACAGTGTATTAAAAAACAGAGACATCACTTTGCTGACAAACATCCATATAGTAAAAGCTATGGTTTTTCCAGTAGTCATGTACAGATGTGAGTTGAACCATAAAGAAAGCTAATACTGCAGAACTGATGCTTTCAAACCATAGTGTTGGAGAAGACTCTTGAGAGTCCCTTGAACTGCAAAGAGATCAAATCAATAAATCCTAAAGGAAACCAGCCCTGAATATTCATTGGAAGGACTGATGCTGAAGCTGAAACTCCAATACTTTGGGGAACTGATGAGAAGCACTCATTGCAAAAGCCCCTGATGCTGGGAAATGTTAAAGGCAGGAGGAGAAAGGAACGACAGAGGATGAGATGGTTGTACGGCATCATCAACTCAATGGACATGGGTCTCAGCAAACTCTGGAAGACAGGGAAAGACAGGGAAGCCTGAGTGCTATAGTTCACAAGGTTGTGAAGAATCAGACATGCCTGAACAACTGAACAAGAACAAAGGTTATGCTGAAAATTCTTCAAGCTAAGCCTCAGTAGTATGTGAATCGAAAACTTGCAGATGTACAAGGTGGGTTTAGAAAGGTAGAGGAACCAGAGATCGAATTGCCAACATCCATTGGATTATAGGAAAAGCAAGGGGATTCCAGGAAAATGTTTACTTTTGCTTTATTGACTATGCTAAAGTCTTCGACTGTGTGGATTACAAGTAACTGGAAAATTCTTAAGGAGATGGGGATATCAGACCACCTTATCTTCCCCTGAGAAGCCTGAACACAGGTCAAAAAGCAACAATTAGAACCTTACATGGAACAATTAACTGGGAAAGGAGTTCAAAATTGGGAAAAGAGTATGTCAAGGCTATATACTGTTACCCTGTTTATTTAACTTTTATACAGAGCATATCATGTGAAATGCAGGACTGGATGAATCACAAGCTGGAATCAGGATTGCTGGGAGAAATATCAACAATCTCAGATATACAACTGATACCACTCTAATGGCATAAAATGAAGAGGAACTAAAAAGCCTCTAGACAAGGTTGAGAGAGGAGCGTTAAAAAGGTGGGTTAAAACTGAACGTTTAAAATACTAAGATCATGTCTTCCAGTCCATTACTTCATGGCAAATAAAAGGGGAAAAGTTAGAGTTAGGGACAAAGTTTATTTTCTTGGGTTCCAAAATCACTGCAGATTGACTGCAGCCATGAAAGGCAGATTCATGTTGATGTATGGCAAAATTAATACAATATTGTAAAGTAATTAACCTCCAATTAAAATAAATAAATTTATATTAAAAATAAAATAAAAAATAAATAAAAATAAGAAAATAAAAACCAAAAAAACACAAAAAATAAAAACAGACAAATACAAAAAAGCACAGACCTCACTTTGCACACAAAAGTTCATATAGTCAAAGCGAGAGTTGAACCATAAAGAAGGCTAAGTGCCAATGAATTGATGCTTTCCAAATGTGGTGCTGAAGAAGACTCTTGAGAGTCCCTTAAACTGCAAGGAGGGCAAATAATACTAAAGGAAATCAACCTTGAATATTCATTGGAAGGATTTATGCTGAAGATGAAGCTCCAATACTTTGACTACCTTATGGGAAAAGCTGACTCATTGGAAAAGACTCTGATGCTGGGAAAGATTGAAAGGAAAAAGAAAAAAAAAGACGATGGAGAGGATGAGATGGTTAGATAATGTTACTGAGTCAGATGACATGAATTTGAGCAAACTCTGGGAGATAGTGAAGTACAGGGAAGCCTGAAATGCTGCAGTCCATGGGGTTCCAAAGAGTTAGAGAGGACTCCGCAAATGGACAGCAGCATCAACCCATGACAAAAATTAATTTTGTGTATCTGGTTCTGTCCCTACATTGTCTAATCTTTGCTTTTCATTTGTAGTAAATTTAGATGACAACATTGAAGATTACCCTATAGATAAAATAAGAAATCCATTGTTCAGTTCCTAAGTTGTGTCCCACTCTATGTGACACCATGGATGGCAGCATGCCAGGCTTCCCTGACCTTCACTTCTCCCAAAATGTGCTCAAACTCATGTCCATTAAATTGGTGATGCTATCCAACCATCTCATCCTCTGTTGTGCTCTACTCCTCCTGCTCTCAATTATAGGTGAAAATATTTTATACAATTGCAAAGTAAAAAATTAATGCTATACACATATAACTTATTTCAAAGTAATTGGTAAATGTGTAAAAATCCCTAACTTTTCTTTAAGCTATCTACACATAGATCTAAAATCTATGAATTTGAATTGTAAATACCTTTTGAATGTCAAATCTAAGAACTCTGGCACTCTGGGTGAGAATAATTCAGCATTTAGAGTCTGTAATTTTTCCTCAGATATCTCTTAGGTTGGAGGAAATACTCTGTTGTATATTCTCAGAAAAGTATGTGCATCACACTAATGAGAACCTAATAATTTTGAGAAGGATATTTATGCTCAACCTGCAAATTGTGATATCATAACAAAGAAAAGTTTTTGAGCAAAACTGGCAAGTTAAATTATCTCTAAGGCTTACTTAAATTCTTTTTTATTATACTTACCACCCATTAAGTGAAAGTGATGCATTTATTACATCCAGAGACAATTGCTACTAGTAGCTTCTATTTTTTCGGGGTGTAGACATTTGGTTGAATTGCGATGGTTGCAAATCACTTTTTCCTACCCAGTTTAAGTTAGGATGCAATTCCATCCTCGGACTGGAATGATCACCAAGGCTGCCCTTTAAATCAAGTGACATTGGTATCTCAGTGTTGTAAATTACAGCCCTCTGCTTATATGGGACCACTGATGAACTTCCTACCAAATTAAACAGCATACTCCATGGTCCTTCAGGGCAACAGCCCCTTTGCTAGGAAATTCTATGTTCACTTGAATTAAAAGCTGCTCATAAATCCTCCTGCTTTGTCCTCTAGATCCACTCGGAGGCAGTTTCTTTACTTTGTAACATTCAGCCATTCATAATGTGAACAAGACTTTAGAGTCAGAAAAGATAGACTGAAAAAGAACATGATTAGAAAGTGGAAAAACACCCTTCTTTGTGCCAGTTTATGCGTTCCAATACTTATGTGCATTAATTTATACATTTCTTGCCAAAGTACTCCTTTCCTGTATTCATTTGGGATGATCTTTGGCACTATCTGTTTTAAAATTCAGTATCTCAATTTCAAGACATTACTCTAGGAACTATATGTAATCTTATTCTGTATTTTCCAAGTCTCCTGTAAATGTGTTATCATACTCTAGAAATATAAAACAATTAACTTCCTTAAATGGTAAGAAAAAAAAAAAAAGACGTTATTCTGGAATTGAATTTTCCAGAACCAAATACCCTGGGAATATTTTTGTTTGTTTGTTTTTATATCTGGTTTATATCTGTGCTCTGTAAACTATGATTCTGTGCAAGTTTTTCATTTAGCCCTTCACATAGTTCTTTCCCTGTCTCATCTAATTCATAAGGCTAAATTTTACTTAAACTATTAAATTTACTTAAAAAGGAGAATATTTTGCAAAGGTTAAACACAGAGATAGATATATAGTTTATAAAAAGATAATTCTTTGCACAGTTCCACTTAATAGTACTCCCAAACCTAAGATTTGTAATGCATATTCTAGATCACTCCCAGAAAGAAAGTGAAGTAAGTAATCTTCTTCTCAATGTACTTGCAGTTGGGATGGAGGGCCCCCACTGAGCTTGTAACCTGAGATTTGCAGTTCCTAAGTTGTAGATAACCCTGCCTTTATATCTCAAGACTCAGCTTGCATAAATTTTGTTTATATCATGCAATGAGAATCTATTCACTCAAACTCCTAAGATATGATATGGAAACTCAGCCATTTCCTTATTCACCAGATATTTAATGTGCCATTGGGAAAAACTAGGCTACATGCTCATCAGAGTTTGACTTGCCATCTGTTATCTTACTGCGCAATTTCAAAAGACCTGAATTTTCATTAAGATAATAGGTAGAGAGAAATGTACAAAGTCATTTTAAATATTGCAGAAGCTTCCAGATGATTCACTGAATTACTTAATTTAATCAAGGATTTCTTGTCGTTTAGATAAAACCTTGAACCTCTACATCCAATTATTTACTTAAAAAAAGTCATAAAGTGATTCATTTTTCCTTGATTCATCCCTCCTTGTTTAACCTCATCAACTCACATTTCTCAAATCTTTTCTCAAGAATTTAATCTGAATGCTACTTATTAAAAGCAGCATGTTACATGTCTCCTGGTATGCTTAATGGAATTAAACACACTTCATTGATATAAAAAGATCACCAAAATGTTTGATATTACCATAAACTTTGTTCTAACTGTATAAAAATATCTCTGTCACTTACATAGAGCTGAATCCTCTCCAGACAGTCGTTCAGGGTAGGGGAGGTCCTTCAAAGGTAGAGTATATGAGTGAGTTCTCTGTCACTAAGCCATAAAATGTGGAGATAGTCATACAAAATTTAGTAAAATCAAAATTCAGCAAGCTACAAGAACTTTAAATAACTCAAAGAAATAAGGAACAAAGAGATTTTTCATAAACTAGAAGATATGTGACTAGAAAAGAAGATAATTATATCTAGCAGATTTAATTTTTCTCCAGCTTATATTGAGAAGGAAAAAAAAAACAAAAAACAAAAAACCAAACAACAAAACACTAAGAGATTCATAGTCATGAGTATCCATAACAGGAAAGATTTCAAGTTCTGACTTATGTGCCCAGGTTTCCTCTGCATATTACCCATGATGATCCAAAACACACAGATTTAGGTTTATGAGCTTGAATTTACTGAATTGTAAATTCAGTAAACTAGAGATATCCTTAGCAACTGATGATAGAGTTAGCTCAAAAAGAGACATGCAGCAAGTTATTAAGAGAAATTTTGTAATATAAATTGGCAAAAGAAATTTAAAAAAAATGCCACCTTAAAAATCTTTGAAATATTTTTTCATTGCCAGAACAGATTGCACAAATACTCCAGCTTTCTAGACATGTGTGTTCATGCTTAACCTATTTTAACAAGAAATTTTAGAAACCTATGAGGGACACTTGTGAAAAACTGAAAAGGCAGAAAGAAAGTTGCAAACCATTAAAGAATGCTGAACTGTTTCTTAGTTTTCCATGTTTAGGTTTCCTGGAGCAACAGGAAGTGCTCAGAAGTGAGAAGAGGCAAGAGTTTATACAGTTTTCTGAGAAGGCAATGAAGTGAAGTTTTCTTGTAAACATCAAGTCTCTTCCCTGTGGACTTTGCAGACTGTAATGAAACAGATTTGGCACAGCTAATGAGTCGTGTATTTTTAGGATGAATGTCACATGGACTTTGAGAAAACTGTTTCCACTGCTGGGCTCCAAAGTGCAAGACTGTGAGTTCTCTATCCATCAGAAACTTCCTTTGGAAGCTATTCCTCCCAGTGAAATGTGGGAACTAATTTGAAGAGACATAAAAATAATAGAAGGTAGGTCAACTATTATTTATTTTAACACTTTATTGGTAGTCCAATCAATTAGTGCAGTCACTCAGTCTTGTCTTACTCTTTGTGACCCCATGGACTGCAGCACACCAGGCTTCCCTGTCTTTTCACCATCTCCTGGAGCATGCTCAGACTCATGTCCATTGAGTGCGTGATGCTATCTAACCATCTCATCCTCTGTCATCCCCTTCTCTTCCTGTGTTCAATCTTTCCCAGCATCAGGGTCTTTGCCAGTGAGTCAGTTCTTCACATCAGGTGGCCAAAGTATTGGCACTTCAGCTTCAGCATCAGTCCTTCTGATGAATATTCAGGACTGATTTCCTGTAGAATTGGTTTGATCTCTTGCAAGTCCAAGGTGCTCTTGAGAGTCTTCGCCAATGCCACAGTTGAAAAGCATCAGTTCTTTGGTGCTCAGCTTTCTTTATGGTCCAACTCTCACATCCATACCTGATTACTGGAAAAAGGATACTTTTGACTATATGGACCTGTGTTAGTAGTCTAACAATAATTATTTTTCGTGAGTTTTGAGTACTGGATACATATACTTGAGGAAATGTGAAAAATTTCTGAAAGTGAAAAATGAAAAATACTCAATGATAGTTACCAAAGCATTTCATATAGATAGCTATTTATATCAAATTAAATTTGTATTTTACACACACACACGCACACACACACACATATTGAAGTAGGAAATGGCAACCCATTACAGTATTCTTATCTGGAAAATTTCATGGACAGAGGAGCCTGGCAGGCTACAGTCAATGGGTTCTCAAAGAGTCGGACGTGACTGAGCAGCACCAGCAGCATAAACACATATGCATATGTGGAAAATATATATATATATTTGTATATACATACATATACACATTATATATATAAATATATACAATTTACACACACAAGTAGATGTGTGTTTACATATGATTTGATAATTTTCATTATTCAAAATAATTTCTTAAAAAGTGTTCTTAGTGAGAAATATTCTTCCAAATGTAGCATTCATTATCTGCATTGTGTCCTACCTCATCCGAAAAGTGTCCAAAAGTGAAGTCGCTCAGTAGTGTCCGACTCTTTGCCACCCCATGGACTGCAGCTTACCAGGCTCCTCTGTCCATGGGATTTCCAGGCAACAATACTGGAGTGGGTTGCCATTTCCTTCTCCAGCGGATCTTCCCAACACAGGGATCGAACCCAAGTCTCCTCCATTGTAGGTAGACGCTTTTACCATCTGAGCCACCAGGGAAGTCTAGTCCTACCTCATAAATATTCTCAATTTTATTTAACCAGCACTGCATTTTCATGCACATATTTAATTGTAGCGTTAATAGCTCATGTGAAGATAACCATTGTCTTTAAAACAAATCTTGTTTTAAGTTTTATTGAAATTTTTGAAGGCTTCATATCCACATTTTAACATTTAAATATATATGTATATATTTATTTTATTAATTTTATACAATTTTTAGAAGTCAGAGGATAACTCCAGGCCATAATCAGTCTTGCCTCTACCAGAAGCCTTCACTTAGAGATCTATCTTGGCTAGGGTGTGCATCAGCATCCCAGGGGAGGGTACTGAGACAAGTTAACATGGGAGGGACAAAGCAAGGTGGTTGTCCTGAAGGAAGATGAAGACTTAGAAAATTGCTTCTTTATAAAGAATTTAAACTTCCCACAGGTGTGAATCTGTCTCTGAGTCCACCCATAAAAATTTCTGCAAGTACTTTTCAGTAAATTTTTTGCTTTACTCTTTACTTTCTGCATATCACCAGATGGTCAACATCGAAATCAGATTGATTATATTCTTTGCAGTCAAAGATGGAGAAGCTCTAAATAGTCAGCAAAAATAAGACTGGGAGATAACTGTGGCTCAGATCATGAACTCCTTATTGCCAAATTCAGACTTAAATTGAAGAAAGTGGGGAAAACCACTAGACCATTCAGGTATGACCTAAATCAAATCCCTTATGACTATACAGTGGAAGTGAGAACAGATATGATAGACAGAGTGCCTGATGAACTATGGACAGAGGTTTGTGACATTGTACAGGAGACAGGAATCAAGACCATCCCCAAGAAATAGAAATGCCAAAAAGCAAAATGACTGTCTGAGGAGGCCTTAAAAAAGCTGTGAAAAAAGAGAAGTGAAAAGCAAAAGAAAAAAGGAAAGCTATACCCATTTGAATGCAGAGTCCCAAGAACAGCAAGGAGAGATAAGAAAGCCTTCCTCAGGGATCAATGCAAAGAAATAAAGGAAAGCAATAAAATGGGAAAAACTAGAGATCTCTTTAAGAAAATTAGAGATACCAAGGGAACATTTCATGCAAAGATGGGCTCAATAAAGGAGAGAAATGTTAGGGACCTAACAGAAGCAGAAGATATTAAAAAGAGGTGGCAAGAATACACAGAAGAACTATACAAAAGAGATCTTCATGACCTAGATAATCACAATAGTGTGATCACTCACCTAGAGCCAACATTCTGGAATGTGAAGTCAAGTGGGCCTTTGGAAGCATCACTATGAACAGAGCTAGTGGAGGTGATGGAATTCCAGTGGAGCTATTTCAAATCCTGAAAGATGATGCTGTGAAAGTGCTGCACTCAATATGCCAGCAAATTTGGGAAACACAACAGTGACCATAAGACTGGAAAATGTCAGTTTTCATGCCAATCCCAAAGAAGGGCAATACCAAAAGATGTTCAAAGCACTGCACAGTTGCACTCCTTTTGCAGGCTAGCAAAGTAATTTTCAAAATTCTCCAAGCTAGGCTTCAATTGTACATGAACCAAGAACTTCCAGCAGTTCAAGCTGGATTCAGAAAAAGCAGAGGAACCAGAGATCAAATTGCTAACACCTGCTGGATCATAGAAAAAGAAAGAGAATTCCAGAAAAACATCTACTTCTGTTTCATTGACTATGCTGAAACTTTTGACTGTGTGGATCACAACAAACTGTGGAAAATTCTTTAGGAGATGGGAGTACCACACCACCTGACCTGCCTCTTGAGAAACCTGTATGCAAGTCAGGAAGCAACAGTTAGAACCAGACATTGAACAATGGACCGGTTCAAAATTGGGAAAGGAGTATGTCAAGGCTGTATATTGTCCTCCTGTTAATTTAACATATGCAGAGTATATCATGGGAAATACCAGGCTGAATGAAGCACAAGCTGGAATCAAGATTCCAGGAAGAAATATCAATAAACTCAGATATGGAGATACCATCCTTATGGCAGAAAGCAAAGAGGAACTAAAAAGCCTCTTGTTGAAAGTGTAAGAGGAGAGTGAAAAAGCTGACTTAAAACTTAATATTCAAAAAATGAAGAGCATGGCATCTGGTCCCATCCCTTCATGGCAAATAGATGGGGAAACAATGGAAACAGTAACAGATTTAATTTTCTTGGGCTCCAACATTACTGTGGATGATTACTGTGGATGATTACTGCAGTCTTGAAACTAAAAGATGCTTAGAAAGGCTGTGACACACCTACAGCATATTAAAAAGCAGAGACATTACTTTGCCAACAAAGGTCTATCTACTAAAAGGAATGGTTTTTCCTAGTCATGGATGGATATGAGAGTTAGACCATAAAGAAGGCTGAGTACAGAGAATTGACGCTTGTGAACTGTGGTGCTGCAGAAGACTCTTGAGAATCCCTTGGTCTGCAAGGAGATCAAACCAGTCAATCCTATAGGAAATCAGTCCCAAATATTCATTGGAAGGACTGATGCTGAAGCTGAAGCTCCAATATTTTGACCACCTGATGCGAAGAGCCAATTCAGTAGAAAGGACTCTGATACTGGGAAGGATTGAAGGCAGGGGGAGAAGGGGATGATAGAGTATGAGACAGTTTCATGGCATCACCAGCTCAATGGACATGAGTTTGAGCAAGCTCTGGCAGATTGTGTAGGACAGGGAAGCCTGACATGAGGCAGTCTATGGGGTCACGAAGAGTCAGACATGACTGAGCTACTGAACAATATCAACAATAAATTTTGTCATTTTTCTAGAATTTTATATAGTTGGAATCATATATCACATAAGATTTTCAGACTGTTTTTTTTTTTCAGTTAGTAATATACCTTGAAGATTCTTCCTTTATTTCATGGCTTATTGGATCATTTCTTTTCATTGTTGAACAATATTCAAGAATATTGATATATCACACTTTAAAGTGTATCACACTTTGGTTATCTGTTTATCTACTAAAAGACATCTTGATTAATTATTGATGATTATGAAAAAAATTGCTCAATATTCCCAAGCAGTTTTTTGTTTATTATTAATTTTTAATGTCAGTAGGATAAATCCTGGGAAGCACTATTGCAGATTATGTGGTAAGACTAGACTTAGTTTAGTTGGAAACTGTCAAATTCTCTTCCACAGTGATTTGTTTTTACGTTCCCACCAGCAATGAATGAAGCTTCCTGTATTTTACAGTAATTTCAACTGTAACCACTCTAATAAGTATGCAGTACTATCACATTGTTGTTTTAATTACTACATTTAAAAAGTATGCATTAGTTATTTTTTCCCTAATTTCCTCACAAATTTATTTTTGATCCTTAAAATTGGATTTTTTTTACCCAATATCAATCTTTCTTAGTATAATTAATAAAGCAGCATGCTTGTATGTGTGAAGGATAGAAAGATTAAAGATAAATGGGGTGATTTTTTTTCTAAATCACAAATATTAGAAGCTTGAAAGGCAATTACCCCCATTACGAATAGCAAAAATAATGACCAGTGTTTATTGCATTTATCATATTTGCTCTTCAAAATCTTATAAGGAAAGCCATTATACTACCTCACTTTTCACAAAAGAGGAAATTGGGCCATAGTTACATAGAAAGTGGACAGAAGTTCACATGATCTTTAAAAATGGACCCCAAATTGATGCTCAGTTCTCAGGATCATTCCTCACCTCTTCTGACTTATTGTTTTCTTGTACCTCACTATCGTCTGTGTTGGAAATTCTTCCTCCTAATGCCTAGCATGTGGTACTTTCTTAGCCAGTTGGACAAGATTGAAGGAGATGAACCTTCCAGAAAGAGAGCTTCAAAAAGGCCACCTTTGGTAACAACTAATTTCAGTTCAGTTCAGTTCAGTCGCTCAGTCGTGTCTGACTCTTTGCGACCCCGTGAATTGTAGCACACGAGGCCTCCCTGCTCATCACTTCCACTAAAATAAAAGGAAGCAAGTCCACTTTCTTGATTAGTCAGTCCAATCTACAGGGTCCAACATAAATTTTTCCATTTGGTTAAAAATTTTGTTTACCACTCAGTTCCTTTCTCCAGTGCAATAGGAGGTGTGATTATGTTTACGATCATCAGTGTCTGTCAGAAGTAGAATATTACTGAACCCAGCTAGGGTTTTGAGAGCGTAGAATCTGGCATAGCCTCATTACAGAGAAGGTTAAGGGGCTTGGGATTTGGTCCAGGTTTTTACAACTGAGTCTATAATTTAGGCTAAACACATTCTCTTTAGGGACTCAACTTCCTAAAAAGAAATTATCTAAGTCATTTCCCAAGGAAATTTTTTTGGTTCCAACTTTCAGATGGAAAGCCAATTATTTTCTTCCCAGTTTGCAATGTTATACAATGTAAAACTTAGTACCATAGATGAGGAAAAATTAGCTGTCCACCACTTCTTTGGAATAAAAATATTCATATCACTATAATATCTAGAGCAGGGTTCCAGAAATTTAATAATTCTGGTGAATTGGAGAAAAAACTGAAAAGCAACTACTGAATTTATAAATCCATAAAGCACCCTTTTCTCTCCTGTCTATTACTGTGCCTTCTGATATAATGATTATTTACCATATAACATACATAACATTATAGAATCATGCCCAGAAGAATATTAGTCTCTATTTCTCCAAAAACTTATGATTCATTTTTTTTCCAGCCCCAGATTTAAATAAGGGAGGAATGTTTTCTGTTGTTACTCAAAGAAAAGATATGTAACTTTTCTAAATCCTGGTGTCAGTTTATGTATGTATTTCCTTTGAAGTTTTATGATGCTTTAGCTTGTTTTAAATGTCTGCACCTCTAACCTTTTTCATAAACTCTGTCTATGGTTCATTCAAACAACGTAATCAAAATTGCCATTCTTATGAAGTTCCCGAGAGTGGATAGAAATTGTAATATTAATCAGACAATCTGGGGCCCTTATATACATAAATTGCACTCATAGAATTGATATAAGGGAAGAATTAGAATGGGTGGCCACAAGGAAGAAATACTGTTGTTTATGAAACCAAGCAGGACTCTGTGGGGACTTCCTGGGTACAAACGCCCCTCTGTGTGCTTTTTTTCATTTGTAGAAAAAGGCTCTAGTCTCCTAGGCTTTCCCTGAGTTCCAAAGAGCAAACTAACTTACTAATTAGAGAAGTGAGGGAATTCAGAAACAAATACAAGACAGACAAGCAAGAAAATTAAAGATAGCTGAAACGCTAGTTCAACAGTAAAGCAAAATCACAGAATCAACAGTTCTTTCTCAAGTATTTAACCAAAACTTTGAGTCATTCTGTAGAAACAAAGAGCCCTGCCAAGGTAAAGAACAGTGATTACATGCTGACCTTAAGTGTGTGTGTCCTAGACTGGTTGTAACCAGAGGGCTGGTGATCAAGATTCCTGAAACATCACCCTGTTACCTCACCATCAACAAGTCAGAAGAATGTCTATGAGCTAATCAGGTACCCTGTAATCCTCAATCCTAATGTTGCCTTTAAAAACCCTTGCCTAAAAGCCATCAGGGAGTTGTGTTTTTTTTTGTTTTGTTTTGTTTTTTCTTTTGAGCACTAGCTGTCCACTGTTCTTACATGATGCCCTTCAGTAAATGCTGTACTTTCCTTCACCACAACTTTGTGTCAGTAGATTGGCTTGTTGCACAGTGGGCAAGTAGATATGAGTTAGTTTGGTAACATTTATAACACTCTGGCATTATTCAGGCATGGATGTTTCAGCTGTTTCACCTTTTTGATAAAAGTATGGCTGATGTACTTTTTGACATAACTGGCATTGATGGTTGCTGCAAACATTATCTATATTATCCGTGGCAAAACTTCATACACTCCTGAGCAGACATGGAGGAATTAGACTGTTAGAACTCTTCTCTTGTCATACCATGGGTCCCTCGACATCTTGCCAAAACCCTCTTAAAGGCCTCAGCCACATCTCTGTTTCTCAAACTGTAAATGAGAGGGTTTAACAAGGGGGTGATGATAGTGTAAAAGACAGAAAAGACCTTGTCTTTAGTTGGAGTGTGGTATGACTGGGGAAGCATATATGTGTATAGGGCAGCCCCATAGAATAAGATCACCACCATCATGTGTGAGGAGCAGGTGGCAAAAGCCTTCTTCTTCCCTTCTGCCGACTTCATCTGGTGCACTGTGATGAGCACTCCAGTGTAGGAAGCAATCACTACAGAGAAGGGGATCAGCAGCATCATGACGCAACAAACATACATCACCATTTCATAGGCAGCTTTGTCACCACAGGCCAGCCTCAGCATAGTGGGTGCCTCACAGAAGAAGTGGTTGATCTTGTGTGAAGCACAGAATGGTAGAGTCATCGTGATAGGGGTGAGGAGGAAGCTATCCAAAGCACCACCAAACCAAGAGCTGGCCAAGATCATCCAACAGACTCGATGGCTCATGAGGACAGGATAGCGGAGAGGGTTGCAGATGGCCACGTAGCGGTCATATGCCATGAGTCCCAGCAGGAAAAACTCGGCCCCTACAAAGCCCATATAGAGAAAGTACTGGGCTGTACAGGCAATAAAGGATATGGTCCCCTCACCCTCAAGGTAATCGGCCAGCATCTTGGGCACAATGGTGGAGATGTACAAAATGTCAATGAAGGAGAGGTGGCTGAGCAGAAAGTACATGGGGGTATGGAGGTGAGGGTCTATGTAGATCAGGAAGATCATGACCCCATTAACTATTATGGCCATGAAGAAGATGGCACAAATGATGATGAAAAGGAAGCCAGAGGCTTTGTTGTTAGTGAAGAGCCCTGTAAGGGTGAAGTCACTGGAAAAGGTCTTATTATTTCCATTCATGGTTTTAAATTGCACCTGGAGGCATAAGAAGAGAAATATGGGGTTGATGAAAATTGCAGTAGATAAGATGAACCATTAAAAATGTCTATGTAAGTATGATTAAATTAAAATTATTTATACACTAAATGTCAATTGTTTTATGTGGGGCAGATTTGCGGTTTCTTCTGTCTTGGAAATTTCTTCTTGTTGAAAAGCAATTCTAATGTTAGGTCCCACGTCATGAAGACAAATGGTCATTTGGAAATTAATCCTTGACTTAAGGGAGTTTGTCATTTTAGAATATGAGCTATAGATAAGATCTTCTACTGGAGTTGGCTCCACTTGTTTGAAATATGGATACAACTGAAAAACAATTGAGTCAATTGATTCAGTTCAAATAAACATACAGTTGAGTAAAAGGTTTCGTTGATATGAGAATTTTTGTGACAACTTTAAAGCCAATCAGTGTCATCAGAAAACAACCATTAAGTTGTAGTTCTGACTGTAGATTTTGAAGTATTGAGTTGGATCACAGCATTGTTCATGTGACAACTGAATGATAGTCATTTGCTTTTTCATTCATTTGTTGATTCCTCAGCCACTCATACACCAACGTTTATTCATGGAGAATAACTTTTGCAGTGTTCTAAGCTCTAGGGAAATTGTTGTAAACAAAAGAGGAATGTCTCATATGACTTACAGCTCTAATTGTGACAGAAAGAGAGTAAACCAAAGGAAAATGATGGTGCTAGGTAATGAAAAATGCTTCATTAATATACATAAAATAGGATAACAAATGAGAGTAGACATGTGAAGATTTGGGGAAAAGTTGTTCCTGCAGAATAAATAGCAAATTTAAGAGTCCTAAAGCAGAAAGGAGTTTGTTATGTTCAGGACAGTTCATGCAGAGCATTGCAACATGCATGAGTCAGGTAGTGAGGTGTTTGAAGTAAGATTCTTAAGATGTTTGGACCAAGGTAAAGAGGTCAAAAGCTTTTTCTAAATAATCTGTAGAACTGAGATGCCATTTCCATTTGTAATCATTTGTATAACATTTAAACATACGCTCATTCTGATTATTTTTGTTTGTGTCCCTTTTGTGCAGTTGAGCCTGTTATTTTTTCCCCCTTGATTCTGCAATTTTGTGGACCTTGAAGGCTTTACTAGAGGAGAATCTCCATCCAAGTTAGTTTGGGGCAGTCTGGGTCATTTCTTCTGTCTCTGGGTCCCCTCCAGTTGAGCATGTGTCCTGACTCCTTTCACTATCGAGAGCATTCTGATTTGGTCAGTCATACTCCTTAGAGATGATACCTGAAAGAAGTGTCTGAAGAACCACGCAGAGTAGAGGACAAATAGAGGAAATCCCAAGCAAAAGGAAATCCACACTCTGGGTGGTACATTTATGTACTGAATATATAATAAAAAGAGAATTCTTTAAAAAATTCCTCATTAGCTTTACCATTCTTCAAACATCAAATATAATTTTTGAAATATTTGGACATAATATTAAGCCCTATGCAATGTTATACTACAAAAAAGGGCAAATGATGTGACCATAAATGGACAGGATTACAGTCAATTTCCTCACCTAGGAATGATATTTTGGAGTAAGAGGTCTCTATGATTCCTTAATCTATGATTAAGGATGATCCTTTTTTAACCATACAAGGTGTTTTCCTCTGTTTCTTCATCTGCTCTGTAGTGAAAGAAACAAGACAGTTTTCAAGGAGTACATCACTTAGTACAATCAGTTTCTTAGTTTGGTAACTGGAATGTGTTATGTGCTTAATAAAAGCTATTGTCAATACTATTAGATACATACATACTGTCAATAATATATAAATCCAAAAGGAAGATATTCTGAAATATGTTAACAGAAATATACACTAATATATATCTAAATACTATATAGATGAAAGAAAGTTGAGAAATAAGAATAGAAAAGAAACTACAAACTGTCACTTATAGTGAACACTGAATTCACCTTAAATAAACATGTTTAAAAAGAATGTAAATATGATTGAAAACTTGAATAGAATTCAAAATAATGCTTAACATCAAAATAATATTACAAGGTCTGAAAGTATTATGCAAAAAATTATACATAAACCATACTTAATTTACATAGAATAAAATTATGAAGTACCAAAAAGCAGCTTGCATTCATTCACTCATTCAAATATCTATTGTGAACTACTGATCTAAGAGCTGATGATACATCAACAGTGCTCCCTCTCCTTTGGAACATATATTCAAGTTGAAGGAGCCATTGATAAATAAATAAATATAAAATTATCAAGAGTCCAGCACTTTCTCCCTCAGTAAATGAGCCAGAGATGATAGATTTTCACTCATGATTGGCACAAAAAAGAGAACTATAAGGATAAGAACATTTCTGAAAAGCACTAGCAGAATCAGTACTAGTATTAAAACAAAGGAATATGTATGTGTTCTAAAACACTGAAAATTATGAAATAAAAACACATAAAAGTGCAGGAGATAAAGGCATATACCAAGATCGGATAGAAAACAGTTATTTTAATAGTAGCATCATGGGGGATAAACACTTATAAAGAGGAGTTTCACTCTTTAAGAAAATAAATCAGAAAAAGTTAAAAACAAAAGAATGATAGACTAAATAGATGTGAAAAAGAAGTGACAAGTATATAGAGACATCACACTGAATGAAGTAAATCGGACAGATAAAGATGATTATCACATGATACTGCTTATATGTGAAACCTATATAAAGGGAATAAATGAATTTATCTAGGAAACAAAAATAGAGTTATAGAAAACAAACTTATGGCTATCAGGGGGTAAGTAGGAGGGATAAACTGAGAGATTGAGATTGACATACATTCACTACTATATATAAGTAGATAACTATTAAAAACCTTCTGAATAGCACAGGGAACTCTGTTCTACACTCTGTAATAGTTTATGTGGGGAAAAAATCTGGAAAAAGAAAGTGGACTTATGTATTTGTATAACTGATTCACTTTGCTGTACACCTGCCCTAACACAATGTTGACCTTGTAAATCAACTATACACTGATAAAAATTTTTAAAAGACACAGAGTGACTTAGATGGAGAATATACTAAAGACAAGTTCAGTAAGTGCAATTGGCCATCATGTGGTTAATTATTCTTAAGTAAAAGTAAAAGGACAACGGCTCTAAAAAGAATGTAATTTATATCAGTATTATAAATGGAAAAAAGATAATTCTTCCATTCATTTAAAATAGAGATGCTTTATCAGAATGTAAGCTATTTTACATACATTGGATAAACAAAAAGTCCTACTGTATAGTACTGCTGCTGCTGCTGCTAAGTCGCTTCAGTCTTGTCCGACTCTGTGCGACCCCATAGACGGCAACCCACCAGGCTCCCCCGTCCCTGGGATTCTCCAGACAAGAACACTGGAGTGGGTTGCCATTTCCTTCTCCAGTGCATGAAAGTGAAAAGTGAAAGTGAAGTTGCTCAGTCGTGTCCGACTCTTAGCGATCCCATGGACTTCAGCCTGCTAGGCTCCTCCTTCCATGCGATTTTGCAGGCAAGAGTACTGGAGTGGGGTGCCATTGCCTTCTCCGACTGTATAGTACAGGAACTATATTTAATATTCTATGATAAAACATAATGGAAAAGAATATTGACAAAATAATGTAACTGAATCACCTTGATGCATAGCAGAAATTAAAACAACTCCATCAATCAACTATACTTCAACAAAAAAGAGGAAAAAAAATTGAGGTGCTTTATATGCTCAATATGTTCAATTCATTTTCAAGGTAAACGAAAGTAAAGTATGTTAGAACTCTAAAATAATAGCAGGTCTATATCTAATAAAAAAATTGAACATATGGCTCAAAAATTATTGAGGGCAAAAAGTTCAAAGCTCAAAGATGTACTTAAATCAAACATAATACACTTGGAAGCCTATAAGACATAGCCAAAGAGTTAGACAATATTTTGTAGTACTTAAGGCATATTTTATAAAACATATGTGGGGTAAACAAAGATTTAACCCAATTAGTTAGAAATAAATCCACAATTTAAATTTAAATAAGAAGAAGAGAAATTAAGACTTCAAAGTAGGTATTAATGGATTCTTGTGGGGAGGGAGGTGGGAGGGGGGGTCATGTTTGGGAACGCATGTAAGAATTAAAGATTTTAAAATTAAAAAAATAAATTAAAAAAAACCTCAACTTTCAAAAAACTAAAAAAAAAAAATTAAAAAAAAATGTACACTGATTATATAAAGAACTGATTGATTCTTCAAAATTGAAACAAACCAGCTTCTGGCTATGCTAAAGAGAGCTGAAAACAAAACAAAACAAAAAACACAAAACTTTACTAAGAATAAGAAAAATAATGTAACCACACATATGAGAAAAGTGAAATATGTAACTGAAGAAAGTAGGGAAAACCATTAGACCATTCAGGTACTACCTAAATCAAATCCCTGATGACTATACAGTGGAAGTGAGAAACAGATTTAAGGGCCTAGATCTAATAGACAGAGTGCCTGATGAACTATGGGCAGAGGTTTATGACATTATACAAGAGACAGGAACCAAGAACATCCCCAAGAAAAAGAAATCCAAAAAAGCAAAATGGCTGTCTGAGGAGGACTTACAAATAGCTGCGAAAAGAAGGGAAGTGAAAAGCAAAGGAGAAAAGGAAAGATATATGCATCTGAATGCAGAGTTCCAAAGAATAGCAAGGAGAGATAAGAAAGCCTTCCTCAGTGATCAATGCAAAGAAATAGAGGAAAACAACAGAATGGGAAAGACTAGAGATCTCTTCAAGAAAATTAGAGATACCAAGGGAACATTTCATGCAAAGATGGGCTCAATAAAGGACAGAAATGGTAGGGACCTAACAGAAGCAGAAGATATTAAGAAGAGGTGGTAAAGATACACAGAAAAACTATACAGAAAAGATCTTCACAGCCCAGATAATCACGATGGTGTGACCACTCACCTAGAGCCAGACATCCTGGAATGTGAAGTCAAGTGGGCCTTAGAAAGTATCACTATGAACAAAGCTAGTGGAGGTGATGGAATTCCAATTGAGCTATTTCAAATCCTGAAAGATGATGCTGTCAAAGTGCTGCACTCAATATGCCAGCAAATTTGGAAAACTCAGCAGTGGCTACAGGACTGGAAAAGGCCAGTTTTTATTCCAATGCCAAAGAAAGGCAATGCCAAAGAATGCTCAGACTGCCACACAATTGCATTTATCTCACACGCCAGTAATTGTGTAATGCTTAAAATTCTCCAAGCCAGGCTTCAGCAATACATGAACCATGAACTTCCAGATGTTGAAGCTTTCTTCAGAGACAAACCTCTCTGGAGTCAGTATTAGCTAAAAGGCCCTATTTGTGTTTGCGTGCTCAGTCATGTACAACTCTTTGCGATGCTATGGACTGTAGCCTGTCTGGCTCCTCTATTTATAAGATTTTCCAGGCAAGAATATTGGAAAGGTTTGTCATTTCCTTCTCCAGGGAATTTTCCTGATCCAAGGATCGAACCCGCATCTCTCGCATCTCCTGCATTGACAGGCAGATCCTTTCCCTCTGCACCACCTGAGAAGCCCATAAAATGCCCTAATGATGTTAACATATTTGTTCATAATATCAACAAAATTTTAACAAAATATTTGTACATAATATTAACCAAAATGAGGAAATAGCTAGCAATTTCTAAACATGAAGACGAGTATGAAACTAATAAAATGCAATTCTAATTAAAATCTCAATAGGAATTCTTTTCTCTAGAAACTTGACAGAATGGTTCTAAATTTGATCCAATATAATGAGCATGTGTAACTTGTCCAGAGGAGAATGATGCTAAAATTGATAGCACTGTAACCTCTGTAGGACCAAAGTAAAACACAGATACTGAACAAGTAGCTAGAAAAGTGTGCTTAGAAATAAATATTCCTAACTCCTTTCATAAACCAACACAATATTGTAAAGTAAAAAGAAAAATAATAATAATATTGAGCTCAAAAAATAAATAAATAAGTAAATGAACAAACAAATAAAATACCTCATAGCACATAAATAAATGTTGCATGTAAGAGTTTTAAAACAGAAAAGATGGATTTCACAATGTGTATAAGAAGATGAAAGAAAACAAAATGTGTCACCCCAAATATGCCTTTTTGGCATAAACATTGTGAACTGAAGGTAATTTAAAAGCAGCAAACTCAGGAAAAGCTCTTTCTTTTCTGCCTAAATGCTAGATACAAATTCCGTTACTGGAGACAGACTCTTATAATTCAAAAAACACCAAAGGAATCTTCAAACAAGCCTTACTCTGTTATTTTCTATTATATTTCCTCCTTTATATTTACCTTCCCACAGGCATCAATCCTGAATATTCATTGGACAGATCTATGTTGAAGCTGAAGCTCCAATACTTTGGCCACCTGATGCAAAGAGCTGACTCATTAAAACAGACGATGCTGGGAAAGATTGAAAACAGGAGAAGAGGGCAACAGAGGATGAGATGATTGGATGATGTGAACTTGGGCAAACTCTGGGAGACGGTGAAGGACAGGGAAGCCTGGCCTGTTGCAGTCCATGGGGTTGCAAAGAATTGGACACAGCTTGACAACTGAACAACAGGTTACCATTCATGGAGACATCAAACTGCTTCCCTTTGTCTTATTTTCTCTACAAATGTATTTATTCTTTGCTGAAGATGCTATATGGCACAGTTCTAAGCCATCAACTTCCTTGAATTACTTTTTTTGCTGAGTTTTCTCCCATGCATTGTGAGCTGCATGTGTTAACAGCTGTTTTTCTTTTATTAATCTGTCTCTTTGCTAAAGAACCCCAGCTGAACACCTAACATTTGTAGAGGTAATGTTTTCTCCCCTACAGAGACAACAAAATTGCAATTTAGAGATGAATAAAACTTTCCTTTTAAGCTCACAATCTTTAGCCCAGGTCGCTCAAAAACTTAAATAAAATAAACACTTTTATAAAATGAAACATTTTGTATAATGTTTGAAACTCTATAAATACATTGTTTTGTAATCAGAAAAGATACATTCAAACAATAATAGTAACATTTAGCAGAGAAGGCAATGGCACCCCACTCCAGTACTCTTGCCTGGAAAATCCCATGGAGGGAGAAGACTGTTGGGCTGCAGTCCACGGGGTCGCTAAGAGTCAGACACGACTGAACGACTTCACTTTGACTTTTCGCTTTCATGCATTGGAGAAGGAAATGGCAACCCACTCCAGTGTTCTTGCCTGGAGAATCCCAGGGACAGGGGAGTCTGGTGGGCTGCCGTCTATGGGGTCACATAGAGTTGGACACGACTGAAGTGACTTAGCAGCAGCAGCAGCAACATTTAGGACTTTCACTAAAGGAAATGAGCTCATGAGCTGCCAGTGTGAGTGCAAATTAAATTATCTGGAAGTGTTTGGAAATATTTATCAATTTCTTAAAAAAATTTATCTTCTTTTTATAAATTTATTCTAAGGAAAAACACAGTATGAAGATGTCAATATACGAGAAAGTTTTAAACTAATTATTGCTTTTGATAAGGAGAAAATAAGCAGAAAACAATCTAAATGATCAAGACTACTGGACTGACAAAATTAAACATTATGGTCCTTACTTGAAACCATTGATAATAATGACATAGGTTAGTTGGATTGAATATAAATATTTTTTGAGTAAAAAAAAAATGATTACTATCCCTTTTCAGAAGTTATATATAAGCATAGAAAACATTAGTCACCCATAGTTGATATAGTGAGTTTTGCATTGAGTTAGAGAATAATAAAACCAAGGGCAGAAATCAGACTAAGGCAGAAAAGCAATCCAGAGGATGTGCTGAACTGGAGATTGAAGAATCAGGAAGACATTTTACCAGGGCAGCCTAGAATCTGGTTTGTTTTACTTATAGAATACTATGAACTTTGCATTTTATGCCTTTACAAATAAGATAGACTAGACCTGTTGGTCAGAGTTCCATAACACCTTAATCTCTGTGATGTTCTCAAATTTCTGACAATGGAGAATACTGCTCCCTACTTGCCCCTATGACATATCTTCAACTTGCTTTCAGAACTCCTGGCAGCCTGCCTGATGCTTGCATTTGTTGTGTATTTCTGTCTTCCCAACTACAATATGAACTATTTGAAGGTAGAGTCATTGTCTAAATAGTTTTTATATTCATGGGCAAGCACAGTCTTTCACATAATGTGAGTGCATGCATGCTCAGTTGCTTCAGTTGTTTCTGACTCTTTGCAACCCCATGAACTATAGCCCACCAGGCTCCTCTGTCCATGAGATTATTCCAGCAGGAATACTGGAGTGCTTTGCCTTTTCCTCCTCCAGAAGATCTCCTTGGTCTAGGGATCAAACCTGCTTCTCGTGCCGCTCCTTCACTGGTAGGCAGATTCTTTACCACTGAGCCCCCTGGGAAGTTTAATATGCTAAGTGGTCTATATGTCAATAGATTACTCCTAAAATTTAATGACTCCTATGTTTAAGATTGGGGCCTTCCCAGGTGGCACAGTGGTAAAGAATCCACCTATCAATGCAGAAGGTACAGGAGACACAGATTGGATCCTTGGGTTGGGAAGATTCCCCTGGAGTAGGTAATAGCAATTCACTCCAGTATTCTTGCCTGGAAAATTATGCAGACAGTGGAGACTGGCAAGCTACAGTCCATGGGGTTGAGAAGAGTCAGACACAACCAAGCATGCATGTAAGCATGCTTAATATTTTCCCAATTGCAGGTTATGCATGAGGACACAAAAGGTATGGATATTCACTTTTATATCCTCTATGATCTCACACTGCATCAAATAGGCTTACTTTGAAGAACTCTTATATCAGAATAAAACCAGTCTCTGGAAAAGAATGAAAGTTGAAGACACCAATCAGACAGGTGACGCTGTCAAATATTTGTTCCTGTCTAACATCAAAGGGTGCATTATATACATTCACTTTCAACACAGCCTAATGACATGTAACCAACCAATATCCGCAACCATTAGTGAAGAGTGCTCCCATCTTCTAGATAACTGTTGCTTGATATGTCCAAACTGGTTCATAAAATGCAATCAATAAAATCAGTTCACGAAATAGTGATTCAGTCACAATGCTAGCAGTATGATTTACCATTTGATCAACTTTTTTTTTTTGGAAAAAGTTATGTTTATTCTAAACAAGTATGTGGATAATTTGTAGCTGAAGCGACAGAAAATCTGAGGTCTTTCCCAGATGTGTCTATGATTATTTATGCCCAACTGCTGACTCTACAACATTTAACTGTATATATTTCATTGTTACCTCAAAGAAAAGTCTTTGTGCTTACTGAGTATTTTGACAGTGTTATGAAAACAGTTTAACTAGTAGCCTTTTTTTTTTTTTTAGTTTTGACAACTAGATTTTTGTCCACAATTTTGGGTTTATGTGATTCAGTCAAAGTTTTTTGCCTCTGTATTCCTTTCCTCCATTTCCAATTCAGTCTTCTTAAGGTAAAGAATCCTATCTCCTCACACTTTCACCAAAATTTTTACTTTCCAATATTACTCAGTTTAATTATTTTTCACCACCTAAGTCTCTATGCTTGAAACTTATAAGATAGCAAGTCTGTGGAAAATGAACTTGCATGAAACATCTAGACTGTCACAAATCAGTAACCTTTCTTAGCAATTCTTCCTGTCCCCCATACATATTATCCAAGAGAGCCAAGTGGCTTTCTTACCCTGAGCATGGAGGTGATGTCAGTATATCGCTTACAGGTATGATATATCTAGAGAGAGGAATATTAGTTATAGGCAAGGTTGGTTATGGACAATATCACAAAAGATAAGACCTTAAAAACTGAAAGATAAAACGAAACCTTCTTGGTTTTCTTTTCTGTCTCCATATTGGCTTCTTTTCTTCTTTGATAAGATGACAGGAAATCCGGGCTGAAAAGCTCAAAGCATCAAAAAGGAGACTGTTAGTTAGAACTATGTAAAGATGATGGTATAGATGAAGCCATGGATTTCATTTCAGTGCCTCCAACATGTTGGGGCACACAGCAGTAGGGACTCAGAGGGGAGACTTTAAGTAACTTAAAGAATAACACCATAACCACCCTGAGGTTTCTCATGGAGAGATCTCCTTCTAAGAATCCAGAGGGGATATTAATTAAACTGGTTCTGGTTAAAACTGAAAAGTTTACTCAAAATGGCTAAATGGCAAGCAAATTATATGCTCTAAAACTGACGTGATTATACTGAATTCTGTTTTTTTTTTTCAATTATCAACTTGAGAACAACTGTTTTCTGAATGTTTCATCACAAGCTTCCTTATGTATTTCACTTCCCTAGAGAGCAAATTAGCAATAGTGGGAATAGTGCCAAAGGAAAGAGAAGTTTTTTATGTGATCATTTTTTAAATCACTCTACTAACAATGAGGAACTCTAACTCATTTACTGTTTTTTTTTTTTTCCCATGAAGCAGCCTCCTGTAAACTATCATTCATTAACTCAATGCTGAAAAACAACCTGTGCAATCATCAATAGAAGCACTGGAAAAATTTGTAAAAAACAAATTGATTGGGAAGTGTTTTGCTATACCTATTGATGGGGTAGTTGATGTAAAAATCCAAGGATGAAAATGATTGTTGTCAAATTCTCTTGAGTGCTTGACCAGACATCAAGTTAATCAAAAGGGCTTCATCCTAAATTAGAACTCAAGAATTAAACTTATGTTTGAAAAAACAATAAGCTTTTGCTTCATTTTTTATTTTTAATTGGAGGAAAAATGCTTTACAATGTTGAGTTGGTTTCTACCATAGCAAAATTCATGCAAAAATTTGAAAAACATATGCACTACTTCATCACTTAAGTATATAAAGCAATGCGTGTCAGTCAGTTAGATAGTTTAGATATGCTTTTTTTTTTTTTTTTCTGGGAACATCAGACTCTTGAGGTCTGGGATGAATACTAATTGTGTCTTCCTGAAATGGGAAAAGTAATAAGTGTGGAAAGTTAAAAAAAGAAAAATAACATCTTATATCATTCCAACAACCAAAGAACTAGTGTAATGTTTTGATCTATATGTTTAGGAATATGGATGGAATTTAAATAGTAAGGGTATATTGTTAAGCATAATATTTCTGAAGAGTGGTCCATTGCACTGCTATACTTAATACCCCAAATGTGGAATCAGCCTAGGAAACTAGTTACAATTGTTTCTCTTTATAATAATTTATATTCAGTTGCACGAATGAACAAAAACAATATTTGCTTCATTCTTTCACTTTATTATATATCATATAATGTTGCAACCTGCAATCTGATTTTAATGATCTCCATGGTAAATTATTATAAAGAGAAACAATAGTAATGAGTTTACTATGTTGATTCTACATTTGTGTCATTGAATATGGCAGTGAAATGGGCTGCTTTACAGATATATTTGTGTTCAAATCTTTTTATTTGGAAGGGTTTTCAAGAAGTGGCATTACTAAGGGAAAGGAGAGAAATCCATATTGCCAAATAAACCCTCAAATGATTTTATAGCACTTAGTAGCAACATATATTGGGAAGACAATGTCTATTTCACCAGCCTTAGAGCTTCTCTTTTAATTCTGATATATACATATATATATGTCCATGTATATGTATTGCATGCTACAATTTCTGTAAAACAATTGAAAAAGCCATATTATCATCATCACTTTCATCATTATGACCTGAACTTTGCCTCAGTTTATGTGTGTGTGTGTACGTATTTGTGAAATGTAAGGACCTACATATAAGGCGATTGTAGATATTGATAAAAAGCTGATGCAGCTATTCTTTAAAAAAATTATTTATGTTAACTAGATGATAGTTATTTTACAATATTTAATGTTTTTTGCCATACATCAGCATGAATTGGCCACAGGCATACATGTGTCCTCCCCATCCTTAAGACCCCCTCCCACCTCCCTCCCCACCCTATCTCTCTGGGTTTTCCCAGAGCACCAGCTTTGAGTGCCCTGCTTCATGCATCAAACTTGCATGGGTCATCTGCTTTACATATGGTAATAGATATGTTTCAATGCTATTCTCTCAAATCATCCCACCCTCGTCTTCTCCCACTGAGTCCAAAAGCCTATTCTTTATGTCTGTGTCTCCTTTGCCACCCTGCATGTAGGATTATCAGCGCCATCTCTCTAAATTCCCTGCTACTGCTACTGCTAAGTCGCTTCAGTCGTGTCCGACTCTGTGCGACCCCATAGATGCCAGCCCACCAGGCTCCCCCGTCCCCGGGATTCTCCAAGCAAGAACACTGGAGTGGGTTGCCATCTCCTTTTCCAATGCATGAAAGCGAAAAGTGAAAGTGAAGTCACTCAGCCGTGTCTGACTCCCAGCGACCCCATGGACTGCAGCCCACTAGGCTCCTCTGTCCATGGGACTTCCCAGGCGAGAGTGCTGGAGTGGGATGCTATCTACTTACAAACATAACAGCTATGGAAAGTCACTAATTAAAAACTAGGTAAATGCATTAATATACAGTATTTGTCTTTCTCTTCCTGACTTACTTCACTCTATATAATAGGCTTCAGGTTCTTGATGATACTATTCTCCATATTAAAATCTATCAGCTAACATCTCCTGATATGCTATTTCTCTCTGGGGATATCAAACTATAAGTTATAGGATGAATTCTTCCTATGACCATGGGAAGAAAGTAAGAATATGTCAACAGTGTATTGTATGATGAAACATCATTATTTTATATGAAAATCTGAGATTACTGATATTAACTGACAAAACACCCAACAAACAAATTTAAGTGTGTATAATGTGCTAGGCATTATATTAGGAACCATTGACCTACTTGTGATAAAGGTATAAACTCTCCATGGCAAATTAGAGCTAATAGGTTTGTGATGATGAGATTAGTAAATGCATTCAAAGTAAAAAGTTATGACTATCATTAGTTTATATTATTACCAGATAAATGATCTTTTTCTTAAAATTTGTTTCTATCAGTTTCTACTTCCCAGAATTGAATATTGCAACCCCAGACCACTCTTATCTATTAAAGTTTGTTAAGGAAGAGCAAGTTTAGAGTGATTGGTGCACTTTTCTCTACTAAATTTGACATAAGCTCAGTTTCCTAAACAGCACTCAGTGTTGTCCTTGGTGTAAATTCAGAAGATTTCTACTCTGTGACTGTCAATAACCTGTTTCTGCATTGAACCCAGAGAAAATTTTGTATACTCTGTTCCTATATAATTTTCTTTGTCTAATACATTACTTTTGCAAATTTGGCCTTGGAATGTGGAATGAAGCAGGACAAAGACTAATAGAGTTTTGCCAAGAAAATGCACTGGTCATAGCAAACAACCTCTTCCAACAACACAAGAGAAGGCTCTACACATGGACATCACCAGATGGTCAATACCAAAATAAGATTGATTATATTCTTTGCAGCCAAAGATGGAGAAGCTCTATACAGTCAACAAAAATGAGACCAGGTGTTGACTGTGGCTCAGATCATGAACTTCTTATTACCAGATTCAGACTCAATTGAAGAAAATAGGGAAAACTGCTAGACCATTCAGGTATGACCTAAATCAAATCCCTTATGATTATACAGTGAAAGTGAGAAATAGATTTAAGGGCCTAGATCTGATAGATAGAGTGCCTGATGAACTATGGAATGAGGTTCATGACATTGTACAGGAGACAGGGATCAAGACCATCTCCATGGAAAAGAAATGCAAAAAAAGCAAAATGGCTGTCTGGGGAGGCCTTACAAATAGCTGTGAAAAGAAGAGAGGCAAAAAGCAAAGGAGAAAAATAAAGATATAAGCATCTGAATGCAGAGTTCCCAAGTATGGCAAGAAGAGATAAGAAAGCCTTCTTCAGCGATCAATGCAAAGAAACAGAGGAAAACAACAGAATGGGAAAGACTAGAGATCTCGTCAAGAAAATCTAAAGATACCAAGGGAACATTTCATGCAAAGATGGGCTCAATAAAGGACAGAAATGGTAGGGACCTAACAGAAGCAGAAGATATTAAGAAGAAGTGGCAAGATTACACAGAAGAACTGTACAAAAAAGATCTTCACGACCCAGATAATCATGATGATGTGATCACTAATCTAGAGCTAGACATCTTGGAATGAGAAGTCAAGTGGGCCTTAGACAGCATCACTATGAACAAAGCAAGTGGAGGTGATGGAATTCCAGTTGAGCTATTTCAAATCCTGAAAGATGATGCTGTGAAAGTGCTACACTCAATATGCCCGCAAGTTTGGAAAACTCAGCAGTGGCCACAGGACTGGAAAAGGCCAGTTTTCATTCCAATCCCAAAGAAAGGCAATGCCAAAGAATGCTCAAACTACTGCACAATTGCACTCATCTCACATGCTAGCAAAGTAATGCTCAAAATTCTCCAAGCCAGGCTTCAGCAATGCATGAACTGTGAACTTCCTGATGTTCAAGCTGGTTTTAGAAAAGGCAGAGGAACCAGAGATCAAATTGCCAACATCCGTGGGATCATGGAAGAAGCAAGAAAGTTCCAGAAAAACATCTATTTCTGCTTGATTGACTATGCCAAAGCCTTTTACTGTGTGGATCACAATAAACTGTGGAAAATTCTGAAATAGATGGGAATAGCAGACCACCTGACCTGCCTCTTGAGAAATCTGTATGCAGGTCAGGAAGCAACAGTTAGAACTGGACATGGAACAACAAACTGGTTCCAAATAGGAAAAGGAGTACGTCAAGACTGTATATTGTCACCCTGCTTATTTAACTTCTATGCAGAGTACATCATGAGAAACACTGGACTGGAAGAAGCACAAGCTAGAATCAAGATTGCTGGGAGAAATATCAATAACCTCAGATATGCAGATGACACCACTGTTATGGCAGAAAGTGAAGAGGAACTAAATAGCCTCTTGATGAAAGTGAAAGAGGAGAGTGAAAAAGTTGGCTTAAAACTCAACATTCAGAAAACAAAGATCATGGCATCTGGTCCCATCACTTCATGGGAAATAGATGGGGAAACAGTTGAAACAGTGTCAGACTTTATTTTTTGGGGCTCCCAAATCACTGCAGATGGTGATTGCAGACATGAAATTAAGACGCTTACTCCTTGGAAGAAAAGTTATGACCAATCTAGATAGTATATTCAAAAGCAGAGACATTACTTTGCTGACTAAGGTCTGTCTAGTCAAGGCTATGGTTTTTCCTGTGGTCATGTATGGGTGCGAGAGTTGGACTGTGAAGGCTGAGCGCCAAAGAATTGATACTTTTGAACTGTGGTGTTGGAGAAGACTCTTGAGAGTCCCTTGGACTGCAAGGAGATCCAACCAGTCTATTCTGAAGGAGATCAGCCCTGGGATTTCTTTGGAAGAAATGATGCTAAAGCTGAAGCTGCAGTACTTTGTACACCTCATGTGAAGAGTTGACTCATTGGAAAAGACTCTGATGCTGGGAGGGATTGGGGGCAGGAGGAGAAGGGGACGACCAAGGATGGGATGGCTGGATGGCATCACGGACTCGATGGGTGTGAGTCTGTGTGAACTCCGGGAGTTGGTGATGGACAGGGAGGCCTGGCATGCTGCGATTCATGGGTTCACAAAGAGTCGGACATGACTGAGTGACTGAAATGAGGTGAACTGAACTGAATACATGACTACTAATTTATGAGCTTGGCTTGTTGACTGTTCATTTAAAATACCCTAAATTGAACCATTTTTTCCCATCTTACTCTATCAACTGAGTTCAATCCATCAACAGTTTTTTAATCCCAACCACATTCTCTAAATATATTGCTATCAATCATTTATAATTTTTTCTTCTCATATAATATTACTGTGTATGTTTGAAAATTTGCTACATTAACTGACTTACCAATTTCAAATGATACATTGATGCTGCTAAGAATGATGAGGAAATTAACAAATGCTGCCTCCCAACATTTTGTTTCCTTTGACTCTATAATTTGGTTTCTTATGTTTTAATATTTATATTACAACAGATGACAACATATACATTAATTATTTTTTAAGCAAAAATCATTTTATTATTTTAATATTTAAGAAATACTATTTTAATGGGTGATACAGCATAGTTTTTTTAAATTTATTGAAATATGTTTGATTTCAGTCAAATTTATTGACTGATTTAAATTCAGTCAAATTTATTGAAATATGACTGATACGATATTAGTCTGAGATATACAGCATAGGGCTTCCCTGATAGCTCAGTTGGTAAAAAATTCATCTACAGTGTAGGAGACCCCAGTTTGATCCCTGGGTTGGGAAGATCCACTGGAGAAGGCATAGGCTACCCACTCAAGTACTCTTGGGCTTCCTGTGTGGCTCAGCTGGTAAAGAATGGTGGATTCATGTTGATGTATGGCAAAACCAATACAATATTGTAAAGTAATTAACCTTCAATTAAAAAAAAAAAAAAAAGAATTGCCCCGCTATACAGGAGACCTGGGTTCGATTTCCAGGTTGGGGAAATCCCCTGGAGAAGGGAAAGGCTTCCAGTATTCTGGCCTGAAGAATTCCAGGGAAACACGTTTGAATGACTTTCATGTGTAGCGTAGTGATTCAATATTTTTTCAGATTATACTCCTTAAGATTATTATGAGGTATGGCTGTAATTCCCTATGATATAAGATATATTCTTATTGTTTACTTATTTTATATATAGTAGCTTTCATCTCTCAATATGCCTACCTTATACTTCCTCTCTCTCCTCTCCCCTCTAATAACATGTTAGTTTTCTTTATCTTTGAGTCTGTTTCTGTTTTACAATAATATAGTCCTTTGTATTACTTTTTATTTCATGTATGAATGATGTCATAAACTATTTTTCTTTGTCTGACTTATATCACAAAGCATATTTCCAAGTCCATCCATGTTGCTTCAAATTACAGCATTTCATTCCTTTTAGGATATATAGTATTATTTTGTATATATTTACCACATCTTTTTTTTTTTTTTTTTAAGTGAAGTTGCTCAGTCATGTACAACTCTTTGTGATCCCATGGACTGTAGTTTACCAGGCTTCTCTGTCCATGGGATTTTCCAGGCAACAGTACTGGAGTGAGTCGCCATTTCCTTCTCCAGGGGATCTTCCTGACCCAGTGATCGAACCCAGGTCTCCTGCATTGCAGGCAGACGCTTTACCCGCTGAGCCACCAGGGAAGCCCCACATCTTTTTTTTTAATTGAGTAATATTGCATTGCATATACTACATCATCTTTATCCATTAATTCATCAATGGACATAGGACATCCAGGTTGGTTCCATGTCCTGGCTATTGTAAAAAGAGCTGCAATGAACATTGAGGTACATGTGCCTTACTGAGTTATGGTTTTCTCAGGGTATATATCCAGTAGTTAGTTTGCTGGGTCATATAGTAGTTCTATTTTTAGATTTTTAAGGAAACGCCATACTTTTCTCCATACTGGATGTATCAATTTACATTCTCACCAACAGTGTAAGAGAGTTCCCTTTACTCCACATCTTCTCCAGTATTTATTGTTCATAAAGTTTTAGATGAAGGCCATTCTGGCTGATGTAAGATAATATCTCATTGAAGTTTTGATTTGCATTTCTCTAATAATTTATGATGTTGAGGATCATTTCCTGTGCCCTTAGTTTCTATATATCTTTTCTGGAGTGATGTTTATTTATGCTTTCCACCCATTTTTTACTGGAATTTTTTTTTTTTTAAATATTGAGCTCAATGAGCTATTTGTATATTTTGGAGAGTAACCATTTGTCTGTTGCTTCATTTGCAAATATTTCCTCCTCTTCTTAAGGTTGTCTTTTTTGTCTTATTTATCATTTCCTTTGTTGTGCAAAAGCTTTTAAGTTTAATTAGGTCTCAATTTTTTATATTATTTTCATTATTCTAGGAAGTGGGTCCAAAATGGTCCTGCTGTGGCTTATATCAAATAGTTTTTTCCCTATGTTTTCCTCTAAGGGTTTTATAGTGTCCTGTCTTACATCATGTCTTTAATTCATTTTGAGTTTATTTTTGTGCATGGTGTTAGGCAGTGTTCTAATTGCATTCTTTTAAATGTAGCTGTCCAGATTTCCTATCACCACTTATTGAAGAGGCTGTTGTTTACTTTATTGTGTATTCTTGCCTCCTTTATCATTGATTAGATCACCATAGATGTGTGGCTTTATCTTTGTGCTCTAGGCTTTCTAACCTGTACTCTCTCTCTCGCTCATGTATATATATATAGCCCCACTACCATTTGTTTGATTACTGTAGCTTTGTAGTGTAGTCTTAAGTTGGAAAGCCTGATTCCTCCTGTTCCATTGTTCTTCCTCAACCTTACTTTAGCAATTTGGAGTCTTTCGTGCTTAAATAAAAAGTGTAAAATGATTTGCTCTAATTCTATGAATAATGACATAGGTAATTTGATAGGAATTGCATTGAATTTATAGATTGCCTTGGGTAATATAGTCATTTTCAATATTTCCTTTCTTCTGATACAAGAACATGGCATATTTCTCTATCAATTTATATCCTCTTTGATTGCTTTCATCAGTGTTTTACAGTTTTCTGAGTACAGTTATTTTCCTTTATAGGTAGGCTTATTCCTATGTATTTTCTTTTTGTTGTGATGGTAAATGGGATTGTTTCCTTAATTTCTTTCTATTCTTTCATTATTAGTGTATAGGAATGCATGAAATTGCTCTGCACTAATTTTGTATCTTGCAACTTTACCAATTGCATTGATTAGATCCAGTCATTTTCTGGTAGAATCTTTAGGGTTTTCTGTATATGGTAACCAGAGATCAAATTGCTAACATCCACTGGATCATCAAAAAAGCAAGAGAATTCAAAAGACTGTTCTATACATCTGTGTCTCTTTTGCTGTCTCGCATACAGGGTTATCATTGCCATCTTTCTGAATTCCATATATATGCATTAGTATACTGTATTGGTGTTTCTCTTTCTGGCTTACTTCACTCTGTATAATAGGCTCCAGTTTCATCCACCTCATTAGAACTGATTCAAATGTATTCTTTTTAATGAGAGGGAGATGGAGAGGGTGGGGTGATTTGGGAGAATGGCATTGAAACATGTATAATATCATATATGAAACGAATCACCAGTCCATGTTTGATGCATGATACTGGATGCTTGGGGCTGGTGCACTGGTGCACTGAGATGACCCAGAGGGATGGTACAGGGGGGTTCAGGATGGTGGACACGTGTATATCTGTGGCAGATTCATGTTGATATATGGCAAAACCAATACAATATTGTAAAGTAATTAACCTCCAATTAAAATAAATAAATTTATATTAAAAAAAGAAAAGTAAAAAAAAAAAGGCAAGAGAGTTCCAGAGAAACATCTATTTTGCTTTGTTGACTATGCCAAAGCCTTTGACTGTATTATGAAAAACTGTGGAAAATTCTTAAAGAGAGGGAATATCAGATCACCTGACCTGCCTCTTGAGAAACCTGTATCCAGATCAGGAAGCAACAGTTAGAATTGGACATGGAACAGACTGGTTGCAAATTGGGAAAGGAGTATGTCAAGGCTATATATTGTCACCCTGCTTGTTTAACTTTTATGCAGAGTACATCATGCAGAATACTGGGCTGGATGAAATGCAAGCTGGAATCAAAATTGCTGGGAGAAATATCAATAACCTCAGATTCACCGATGACACCACTCTTATGGCAGAAAAAAAGCAAAGAAGAACTAAAGAGCCTCTTGATGAAAATGAAAGAGGAGAGTGAAAAAGTTGGCTTACAACTCAGTATTCAGAAAACTAAGATCATGGCATCTGGTCCCATCATTTCATGGCAAATAGATGGGGAAACAGTGGAAACAGTGGCTGACTTTATTTTCTTAGGCTCCAAAATTACTGCAGATGGTGACTGCCTCTGTGAAATTAAAAAGACACTTGCTCCTTCGAGGAAAACTATGAACAACCTAGATAGAATATTAAAAAGCAGACACATTACTTTACCAGTAAATGTCTGTCTAGTCAAAGCTATGATTTTTCCAGTAGTCATGTATGGATGTGAGAGTTGGACTATAAAGAACGCTGAGCAGCGAAGAATTGATGCTTTTGAACTATGGAGTTGGAGATGACTCTTGAGAGTCCCTTGGACTGCAAGGAGATCCAACCAGTCCATCCTGAAGGATATCAGTCCTGAATATTCATTGGAAGGACTGATGCTGAAGCTGAAACTCCAATATTTTGGCCACCTGATGTGAAGATCTGACTCTTTGGAAAAGACCTTGATGCTGGGAAAGATTGAAGGCAGGAGGAGAAGGGGACGATAGAGTTTGAGATGGGTGGATGGCGTCACCAACACAATGGACTTGAATTTGAATAGGCCCCATGAGTTGTTGATGGACAGGGAAGCCTGGTGTGCTGCAGTCCATGGGTATGCAGAGTTGGACATGACTGAGCAACTGAATTGAAATGAACTGATGTATAGTAACATGTCATATACAAACAGTGGGTTTTACTTCTCTTTTTCCAATTTGTATTCCTTTTATTTCTTTTTCTTCTGTATTTGTTGTGTCTGGGACCTCCAAAATTATATTGAAAAAGCCTGGCAAGTGTGGGCATCCTTTTCTCTTTCCTGATCTTAGGGGAAATGTTTTCAGTTTCTCACCACTGAAAATGATGTTTTCTTTGGGTTTACCATGAAAGTGAAGGTCGTTCAGTCATGTCCAACTCTTTGTGACCCCATGGACTATACAGTCCATGGAAATCACCAGGCCAGAATATTGGAGCGGGTAGCCTATCCCTTCTGTAGTGGAACTTCCCAACCCAAGAACTGAACTGGTGTCTCCTGCATTGCAGGCAGATTCTATACCAGCTGAGCTACCAGGGAAACCCCTTCCCTGGGTTTACCATATTTAGGGAGGTTTCTTCTATACCAATTTTTATGGAGAGTTTTTATTATAAAAAGGTGCTGAATTTTGTCCAAAGCTTTTTCTGTGTCTATTGAGATGACCATATGGTTTTTGTTCTTTGTTAATATGGTCAGTCAGTCAGTTCAGTTGCTCAGTCATGGCTGCAGTCACCATCTGCAGTGATTTTGGAGCCTAAGAAAATAAAGTGTGTCACTGTTTCCATTGTTTCTCCATCTATTTACCATGAAGGGATGGGACCAGATTCCATTCTCTTCCTTTTTTGAGTGTTGAGTTTTAAGCCAGTTTTTTCACTCTCCTTTTTCACTTTCATCAAAAGACTGTTTAGTTCCTCTTCACTTTCTGCCATAAAGGTGGTGTCATCTGTGTAAATGAGGTTATTGATATTTCTCTCAGCAATCTTAATTCCAGCTTGTGCTTCATCCAGCCCAGCATTTCTCATGATGTACTCTGCATACATCACATTAACTGAATTTGTGTATATGGAAGTACCTTTCATTTCCTGGGATAAATCCCACTTGTTCCTGATGTGTGATCTTATTGATACATTGTTGGATTCTGTCAGCTAGTATTGCGTTGTTGATTTTTGTGTCTATGTTCATCAGTTATACTGGTGTATAATTTTCTTTTTATGTGATATCTGTGTCTGATTTTGGTATCAGAGTGAGGGTGAACCTGTAGAACAAATTTAGGAGTGTTCTTACCACTGCAATCTTTTGGAAGAATTTGAGAAGGATGGATTTTGGTTCTTCTCTGCCGGGAGCCAGCGTGAGGAATCCCGCCCATGGCAATGGTCATGAGGAAGGAAGCCAGACAAAATGAAAAGGCGTGATCTAGCTTCAGGGGTTCCCCCTGAGTTTTCCTGAACATCTACCCCAAAAAACCAGAGTCTGCCTGCCTTATTGCATATAAAAAGAATGTCTCGGTCTGAACCCCCTTTGGATGGCTCTCTAACTTGCCTAACAGGTTCCCCCTGAGTTTTTACAATTTGTGAATTGCTTACAGCCCCCCAACCACAAGAGGCATGAAGCTTAAAGCATCTTAAAGATATAGAGCCTTTTCTTAAGAGCTAAAAATTATATTGGTGACGGGTTTTCACTGTTGACTCAATGACTGTTGCCAGGCCTCCATATTCTTTATCTTTTAGGCACCTGGAGGATATTAATCAATGTAATTGGGATATAGAAATAGGAATATAGTAGTTTTGATGTTAGCAGCACTAGACTTTTGAGTTAATTACTTTTCTTTGTTATAAATCACTGTACTCCTTTTACTTGTTATAAATTGTTGTATCTTTGCTATGTAAGAATGTAACTTTATTTAGTGCTTTCTGGGAGTGGCACCAGACTTTGGGAAGAACAACACAAATAAGTCTTCTGATTGATAAGCCCTTATCAGAAAAGGGCTGTAAAATATTAATTGGCCCTCTGGCCAGAAGATGATGTACCTCACCTAAGACTTGTGTATACAGTTCGGTATGCAGAGAGAAAGCCTGGTTTTGATAAGAGTCAGGGCTGCTGATGCTGCATAATTTTGTATTAGCCATTGATCTCTATGCACAATCAAAAAGGTATAAAAGGCCTTTCTAGACAATAGAGGCCATGCCAATCGCTGGACTGGTTTCCCCCGTGTCTTCTCTTTACTCTGATTTCTGGCTGAATTCCCATCTGAGGCGTGGAGGTTCGCCATATCTACTTACTTGCCCTGGCTTCTAAGATCTGTAAGAGAGGGAGCCCAAGGCAGGGCACCCTCTGATATTCAAATGGATGCCGGTGGCCTAACGTAGATGGTGCAAACTTCTTGTCTCGAAGTTTTGTTGGCTTTCCACGTAAACCAAGTTATTCAGCCTCTTAATTTTCCCACTACACTATTTCTTCCTAATCTAATCTTATATTTCTAAATAAATAAATAAATAAATAAATAAATAAGTTTTTCCTTGCCTACACCGTTCACCCTTCGAATTACCCTGGATCCACTGGGGCTGGACCCTGGCACTTCTCTTCATGTTTGGTAGAACTCACCTATGAAGCCACCTGGTCTTGGACTTTTGTTTGTTGGAAGATATTTAATTACAGTTTCAATTTCAATGCTTGTGATTGATCTGTTTATATTTTCTAATTTTTCCTGATTTGGTTTTGGAAGATTTTACCTTCTCAATAATTTGTACATTTCTTATAGGTTTTCCATTTTATTGGCTTATACTTGGGCTTCCCTCATAGCTCAGTTGGTAAAGAATCTGCCTGCAATACAGGAGACCCCAGTTCGATTCCTGAGTAGGAAAGATGCGTAGAAGGGATAGGCTACTCATTCCAATATTCTTGGGCTTCCCTTATGGCTCAGCTGGTAAAGAATCCACCTGCAATGTGGGAGACCTGGGTTTGATCCCTGGGTTGGGAATATCCCCTTGAGAAAGGAAAGATTACCCACTTCAGTATTCTGGCCTGGAGAATTCCATGAACTAAGTCCATGTGGCTGCAAAGAGTTGGAAATAACTGAGTGAATTATACTTGCTTGTAGTAGTCTCTATGGTGTCAGTTGTGATTTCTTCTTTTTCATTTCTGGTTTTATTAATATGAGTTCTCTCTCTTTTTCTCTTGAGGAATCTGACTAAAGGTCTATCAATTTATCTTCTCATAGAACCAACTTTTACTTGTATTGATCTTTGCTATGGTTTTTTTCATTTTTATTTAAATTATTTCTGCTCTGATATTTATGATTTCTTTCATTCTACTGATTTTGAATTTTCCATGTTCTTTTTTCTTTAGTTGCCTTAGATGTAAGATTAGGTTTTCATTTGAGATTTTTCTCATTTCTTGAGGTGAGATTGAATTGCTATAAACTTCTGTCTTAGAACATTTTTGTTGTGCCCCATAGGATTTGGGTCATAGTGTTTCTGTTGTCATTTGTTTCTATTTATTTTTTATTTCCTCTTTAATTTCTGTAATGATCACCCAGTTATTTAGCAGCCCACTGTTTAGCCTCCATGTGTTTGTGCTTTTTACAGTTTTTTTTTCCTCCTGTAATTGATTTCTAACGTCATAGTGTTGTGGTTGGAAAACAAATTTGATACAATTTCAGTTTTCTTAAATTATCTGATGCTTCATTCGTGACCCAAGATGTAATTTATTCTGGAGTATGTTCTATGTGCTTGAGAAGAAAGTGCATTCTGCTGCTTTCAGTGGAGCATTCTATAATTATCAATTAAATCTATCTGATCTATTGGGTCATTTAAAGTTTCTGTTTCCTTACTCGATGGATGTGAGTCTGAGTGAGCTCTGGGAGATGGTGATGGACAGGGAGGCCTGGCATGCTGCGATTCATGGGGTCGCAAAGAGTTGGACACAACTGAGCGACTGAACTGACTGAACTACTAATTTTTTTGTCTGAGTAATCTGTCTATTGGTGCAGGTGGGGTGTTAACATCCCACACTGTTACTGTCTTACTGTCGATTTCTCCTTTTATGATGGTTACCATTATTAGTCTTATGTGTCTAGGTGCCTCCATATTTATAGTTGTTATATTGTCTTCTTGAATTGATCCATTGATCATTATGAAATGCCCTTCCTTATCTCTTCTAACAGTTTTTATTTTAAAGTCTATTTTGTCTATATGAGTATTACTACTCTGGCTTTTAAAAAATTTCCATTTACTTCTAACATCATTTTCCATCCCCTCATTATCAATTTGTATATGTCCCTAGGTTTGAAGTGGGTCTCTTGTAAGCAGCATATATACAGGTCTTGTTTGTGTGTCCATTCAAACAATCTGTGTCTTTTGGTTGAGGCATTTAATCTATTTACATTTAAGGTAATTATTGATATGCATGTTTCTATTTCCATTTTCTTAGCTCAGATGGTAAAGAATCTGCTTTCAATGCAGGAGATCTAAGTTCAGTCCCTGGCTTGAGAAGATAGCCTGGAGAAGGGAATGGCAACACATTCCACTATTTTTGCCTGGAAAATCCCATGGGCAGAGGAGTCTGGTGGGCTACAGTCCATGGGGCTGCAAAAAGTCAGACATAGCTGAGCAACTGACATTTTTACTTTCACTTTCAGTTGTTTTGTTTTTGTTTTTGTTAGTTTTTTTCTTCTCTCTCTCTCTCTCTCTCTCTCTCTCTCTCTCTCTCTCTCTCTCTCTTTTTCTGCCTAGACAAGCATTTATTGTAAGGCTGGTTTGGTAGTGCTGAATTCTCTTAGCTTTTGCTTGTCTATAAACTTTTGATTTCTTTGTCAAATCTGAATGAGATACTTGCTGGGTAGTGCAATCTTGGTTGTAGGTTTTTTCCTCCTTTCATTGTTTTAAATATATCATGCCTGTAGAACTTCTGGCTTGCAGAGTTTCTGCTGTAAAATCAACTGATAGGTTTATAGGGATTCCCCTGTATGCTATTTTTTTGCTTTTCCATTACTGCTTTCATATTCTCTGTATTTAATTTTTGTCAATTTGATTAATATTTGTTTTTGTGTGTTTCTCCTAGAATCTTGGGATTCTCTGTTCTTTCTGTACTTGTGTGTCTATTCCTTTCCCATGTTAGGAAAGTTTTCTACGATCTTCAAATATATTCTCACACCCGTTCTCTTTTTCTCCTGAGGCACCTATAATCCTAATAGTGCTGTGTTTAATACTGTCTCAGGGTTCTCTGAGTCTGTCCTCAATTATTTTCATTCTTTTTTCTTAATTTTGTTCCTCAACAGTTATTCCCACCATTTTATCTTCCAATTCACTTATCCATTTTTCTGTCTCAGTTATTCTGCAATTGATTCCTTCTGAAGTATTTTTAATTTCAGTTATTGCGCTGTTCATCACAGTTTTCTTTTTCTTTAGTTCCTCTTCTTCTGCTGCTGCTGTTAAGTCGCTTCAGTCGTGTCCGACTCTGTGCGACCCCATAGACGGCAGCCCACCAGGCTCCCTCATCCCTGGGATTCTCCAGGCAAGAATACTGGAGTGGGTTGCCATCTCCTTCTCCAATGCATGAAAGTGAAAAGTGAAAGCGAAGTCGCTCAGTCGTGTCTGACTCTTCACGATCCCATGGACTGCAGCCTACCAGGCTCCTCCGTCCATGGGGTTTTCCAGGCAAGAGTACTGGAGTGGGGTGCCATTGCCTTCTCCTTTAGTTCTTCTAGAATCTTGTTAAATGTTTTTGCATTTTCTCCATTCTAATTTCAAGATTTTGGAACATCTTTACTATAATTACTCTAAATTCTTTTTCAAATAGGTTGTGTATTTCCCCTTCATTTATTGGTGATTTTAGGTTTTTATCCTGGCCTTTCATCTGTAACATATCTTTTTGTCATCTCATTTTCTTTGATGGGTAGAACTGTGTTCCTGTTTTACTAGTTGTTGCGCCTGTGATTTCTTGCAGGCAGTTGTGTAGAGCTGGGTCTTGTTTGCTGAGATGTGGACCTCTGTGATGCCTCACTCCAGTTAGTATTCCCTGGGGCCTAAGGTTCTCTGATAGTCAAGTGGTTTGGACATGATGATCCTATCATAAGAGTTCAGGCCTGATCTTCAGCCCATGAACCAAGATCCCATAAGTACCATAATGTAGGAGAAAAAAAAAAATCAAACCAAACAGTAACAAAGAATAAAACATAAAATAAGTTTTGAAAACTGACATATACATTAGAAAAAATAAGAATATATATGAAACAATCATGACATCAGTAAAACTGAAATCTAATAGCATTTAATGAAAAGAATAAAAGGCAAAAACAAAACAAAACAAATAAACTTGTGTTGGTTACTACGAGTGAAATGACACAGAACATACAAGACACACAAGAGGCAGACAGGACACCACTCTGGCCAGAGGAACAGAACTGGGCAAACTAATTGCCGTTTATTATTATAAAGCCCTCCTTAGGCAGAATTCCAGACTGTAAGAATAAGCCTTTTCAGTACAGTGCAGGTGCATACATGTTATCGTACAGCAAAGGGGAGTGAAATCTCTGTCTACTGCAGAGTCTGCCCAAAGCCCTCATCTCCCTCTTATCTCAAGAAGGGAATGCTCCCTCGTTTGCAAGGGACCATTAAACTCAAGGCTGTATCCAGACTCTTTGGCAGAACGCCTCATATGCAAGGACGCTCAGCCTGAGCAGAGAGACCCGTTTGCAGGCACATCTCTGCTACCCTATTAACCCTTCAAACTTGGCTGTGGGGGGCAGGGCTTAGATGGGACAGGTCTTAGGTGGGAATGGGTTTAGGTTTAGGACCTATATCACAAGAAAAGCTCTTGGGTGTGGGTGGGGGCTAGGGCCCAGTCTCAGCCCAGCTGAGGGGGCCCCAGAGTGCTTCTGACCTCAGGGTGTAGAGGATCAGGCCTCAGGTCTCAGCAGGCTCTCCAGGGCTGAGTGGGTGTGGGGGAATATCAAGCACATTCCCTCCAATCCTCTGACCCTCAAATTTAGCCCCCACCCTAACCAATATCCCACAGTTAAACATACGTCTTCAGGCACGTGAACTTCTCCTTTTCCCTCCTTTACCCAGGCTTTAGGTGCATTGGTCCCTTCTGGACTCCACTTCTCTCCACTTGACCCCCTCCAAGTCCTACTGATCACTTGAGGATTCCTGTCATCTACCTGGTTGTCAGAAGTCCCTGACTAGCATCTAGAAAATATCATAGTTTTGAGGAGACATCAATTTAGGATTTTCGCTCTCTATCTTCTTGTCTCTACCCCATCACATTTTCTTTTTTTATTCATATGTTGATGGACATTTATATAAATAACCTCAGATATGCAGATGACACCACCCTTATGGCAGAAAGTGAAGAGGAACTAAAAAGCCTCTTCATGAAAGTGAAAGAAGAGAGTGAAAAAGTTGGCTTAAACCTCAACATTCAGAAAACTATTATCATGGCATCTGGTCCCATCACTTCATGGCAAATAGATGGGGAAACAGTGGAAACAGTGTCACACTTTGGTTTTTTTTGGGCTCCAAAATCACTGCAGATGATGATTGCAGCTGTGAAATTAAAAAACGCTTACTCCTTGGAAGGAAAGTTATGACCAACCTAGATAGCATATTCAAAAGCAGAGACAGTACTTTGCCAGCAAAGGTCCATCTAGTCAAGGCTATGGTTTTTCCAGTGGTCATGTATGGATGTGAGAGTTGGACTGTGAAGAAAGCTGAGCACTAAAGAATTGATACTTTTGAACTGTGGTCTTGAAGAAGACTCTTGGACTCCAAGAAGACCCTTGGACTCCAAGGAGATCCAATCAGTCCATTTTAAAGGAGAACAGCCCTAGGTGTTCATTGGAAGGACTGATGCTGAAGCTGAAACTCCAATACTTTGGCCATCTCATGCGAGGTGTTGACTCATTGGAAAAGACTCTGATGCTGGGAGGGTTTGGGGACAGGAGGAGAAGAGGATGACAGAAGATTAGATGGCTGGATGGCATCACCGAATCGATGGACATGAGTTTGAGTGAACTCTGGGAGTTGGTGATGGACAGGGAGTCCTGGTGTGCTGTGATTCATGGGATCTCAAAGAGTTGGACATGACTGAGGGACTGAATTGAACTGAACTGAACTGGTGGACATTTAGGTTGCTTCTCTATCTCAGTTCAGTTCAGTTCAGTTCAGTTGCTCAGTGGTGTCTGACATTTTGCGACCCTATGGACTGCAGCACGTCAGGCCTCTCTGTCCATCACCAACTCTCAAAGTTTACACAAACTAATGTTCATTGAGTCGGTGATGCCATCCAACCACTTTATCCTCTATTGTCCCCTTCTCCTCCTGCCTTCAATCTTTCCCCAAAACCAGGGTCTTTTAAATTCTTTGCATCAGGTGGACAAAGTATTGAGTTTCAGATTCAATATCAGTCCTTCCAATGAACATTCAGGGCTGATTTCCTTTAGGATGGACTGGGTGGATCTCCTTGCAGGCCAAGGGACTCTCAAGAGTCTTCTCCAACACCACAGTTCAAAAGCATCAATTCTTCAGTGCTCAGCTTTCTTCACAGTCCAACTCTCACATCCCTACATGACCCCTGGAAAAACCATAGCTTTGACTAGACAGACCTTTGTTGGCAAAGTAATGTGTCTGCTTTTTAATATGCTCTCTAGGTTGGTCAAAACTTTTCTTCCAAGGATCAAGTGTCTTTTAACTTCATGGCTGCAGTCACCATCTACAGTGATTATGGAGCCCCCCAAAAAGAAAGTCTGTCACTGTTTCCACTGTTTCCCCGTCTATTTCCCATGAAGTGATGGGACCAGCTGCCATGATAACAGTTTTCTGATTATTGAGTTTTAAGCCAACTTTTTCACTCTCCACTTTCACTTTCATCATGAGGCTCTTTAGTTCTTCTTTTCTTTCTGCCATAAGGGTGGCATCATCTGTGAATCTGGGGTTATTCATATTTATCCTGAAAATCTTGATTCCAGCTTGTGCTTCATCCAGCCCAGCATTTCTCATGATGTGCTCTGCATATAAGTTAAATAAGCAGGGTGACAATATGCAACCTTGATGTACTGCTTTTCCTATCTGGAACCAGTCTGTTGTTCCATGTCCGGTTCTAACTGTTGCTTCTTGACCTGCATACAGATTTCTCAAGAGACAGGTCAGGTGGTCTGGTATTCCCATCTCTTTCAGAATTTTCCACAGTTTGTTGTAATACACACAGTCAAAGGCTTTGGCATAGTCAATAAAGCAGAAATAGATGTTTTTCTGGAACTCTCTTGCTTTTTCAATGATCCAACAGATGTTGGCAATTTGATCTCTGGTTCCTCTGCCGTTTCTAAAACCAGCTTCAACATCTGGAAGTTCATGGTCCATGTATTGTTAAAGCCTGGCTTGGAGAATTTTGAACATTACTTTACTAGCATGTGAGATGAGTGCAATTGTGCAATAGTTTGAGCATTCTTTGGCATTGCCTTTCTTTGGGATTGGAATGAAGACTGACCTTTTCCAATCCTGTGGCCACTGCTGAGTTTTCCAAATTTGCTGGCATAATGAGTGCAGCACTTTCACAGCAACATCTTTTAGAATTTAAAATAGCTCAACTGGAATTCCATCACCTCCACCAACTTTGTTAGTAGTTTTGCTACCTAAGGCCCTCTTGACGTCACATTCCAGAGTGTCTGGCACTAGGTGAGTGATCATGCCATTGTGATTATCCTGGTCGTGAAGATCTTTTTTTGTATAGTTCTGCGTATTCTTGACACCTCTTCTTAATATTTTCTGCTCTGCTAGGTCCATAACATTTTTGTCCTTTATTTAGCACATATTTGCCTTAAATAGTCCTTGTTGTCTCTAATTTTCTTAAAATGATCCTTAGTCTTTCCCACCTCTGAGGAAGGCTTTCTTATCTCTCCTTGCTATTCTTTGGAACTCTGCATTCAAATGTGTATATCTTTCCCTTTCTCTTTTGCCTTTCACTTCTCTTCTTCACAGGTATTTTTAAGGCCTTCTCAGACAGCCATTTTGCTTTTTTGGATTTCTTTTTTTGGGGGATGGTCTTGATCCCTGTCTCCTGTACAATGCTATGAATCTCCATCAATAGTTCTTCAGGCACTCTTCCTATCAGATCTAGCCCCTTAAATCTATTTCTCACTTCTACTGTATAATCCTAATGAATTTAATTTAGGTCATATCTGAATGGTCTAGTGGTTTTCCCCACTTTCTTCAATTTAAGTCTGAACTTGACAATAAGGAGTTCATGATTGGGCTACAGTAAGCTCCCAGTCTTGTTTTTGCTCACTGTATAGAGCTTCTCCATTTTTGGCTGCAAAGAATATATTCAATCTGATTTCAGTGTTGACCATCTGGTGATGTCCATGTGTAGAGAGAGTCTTCTTATTTTGTTGGAAGAGAGTGATTTCTATGACCAGTGCATTCTCTTGGCAAAACTCTATTAGACTTTTCCTTGCTTCTTTCTGTACTCCAAGGCCAAATTTCCCTATTACTCCAGGTATCTCTTGACTTCCTACTTTTGCATTCCAGTCCCCTATAATGAAAAGGAAATTTTTTTTTAGTGTTAGTTCTAGAAGGTCACTTAGGTCTTCATAGAACCATTCAACTTCAACTTCCTCAGCATTACTGGTCAGGGCATAGACTTGGATTACTGTTATATTGAATGGTTTGCCTTGGAAATCAACAGAGGTCATTCTGTCATTTTTGAGATTGCATCTAAATACTGCATTTTAGACTCTTTTATTTACTATGATGGCTACTCCATTTCCCTCCCTTAGAGGGATTCGTGCCCACAGTAGTGGATATAATGGTTATCTGAGTTAAAATCACCCATTACATAGATAGCTTTTCTATGTGGGCTATCATAAATAGTACTGTTATGAACGCAAGTGCATGTATCCATTTGGAATATTGTTTTCATGTTTTTAGATATATACCCAGGGATAAAATTGCTGGATCATATGGTAGTTCTATTTTTAGTTTTTTTGAGAAACATCCATACTTTTTTCCCATAGTGATGCAGTTTACATTCCCAAGTGTTCACATAGTCCTTTTTCTTTATATCCTCACCATTGGCTATTTGTAGAGTTTTTGATGATAACCATTTGGACAGGTGTGATGTGGTATCTCACTGTGTTTGGATTTGCATTCTCTAATAATTTGCAATGTTGAGCATATTCATGTGCCTGTTGCCCATCTATATGTCTATTCTGCCCATTTATTTTATTGAGTCATTTTTTTTTGTATTAACTTGTGTGAGCTGTTCATTTATTTTGTATATTAGTCCCTTGTAGGTCACATCATTTTCAAAAATTTTCTCCCAGTTTTTAGTTTGTATTTTTTTGTGTGAAGTTCTATTTTTATTTTTAAAAAATTTTTTACAATATGTGTTAGTTTTTGCCATACCAGAGTATGAATCAGGTATAATTATGAGTGTATCCCCTCCCCCTTGAGCCTCCCTTTTTTTTTATTAGCTTCCATTTGTTTACTTTTGCTTTTATTTATTTTTCCTTAAGAGACAAATATAAAATATATTGCTATAATTTATATCAGAGTGTTTTGCCCATGTTTTTTTCTAAGAGTCTTATGATTTTAGGTCTTAAATTTAGGACTTTAGTCAAACTTGACTTTTTTTTTTTTTTTTAATGTGGTGTGAGGTATTCTTGCCTCTATTGTTGTAAGTTAATTGGCCATAGGTCTGTGGGTTTATTTCTGAGCTCTTTCTTCTGTTTCATTGCTCTATGTGGATACTTTCTGCCACTGCCATACTATTTTGATTACTGTAGCTTTATAGAACATTCTGAAGTTTGGGTACATGATACTTCCAGATTTGTTCTTTTTTTTTTTTTTAATCAAGATGCTTTAGTAATTTGGGATCTGATGTGGCTCATATGAATTTCAAGATTATTTACTCTTTTTCTGTAAAATGTCCAAGGGCATTTTTGATATGATAGAATTAAATTTTGATTGCTTTGGGAAGTATGGCCATTTTAACGATATTAATTCTGCTTATCCAAGAACATGGAGTATCTTTCCATTTCTTTATACCATCTTCAATTTCCTTCATCAATGTATTATAATTCTTAGAGTATAGGTTTTCATCATATGAGAGGCTTCCCAGGTGGCAGTGATGGTAAAAAACTCGCCTGCCATGCAGGAGATGTAAGAGATGTGGGTTCAATCTGTGGGTCAGGAAGATCCCCTGGAGTAGGAAATAGCAAACCGCTCTAAGATTGTTGTCTGGAGAATCCCAAGAACACCATACAACATTAACTACTGTCATAAATATTGTCAGTGTGTGTATTACATTCCTGGCACTTATTTTTCTTGTTCCTTTTGACTCTCTTCATCCAGTTTCTGCCCCCATGCACCTCTGATCTTTCCTATGAGTTTATATATTATTTTTTGTTTTAGATCCCACATAGAAATAAGATCAAACAGTATTTCTCTTTGACTTATTTAACTAGGCATAATACCTGTTAGCTCTAACTTTATTGTCTCACATGGTAAGATTTCCATCTTTTTTTTTCCTTATGAAATGAATTTTACTAAGACTGCATTCTGTAAATATGCTCAGAATTTAAGAGAGTTCTACTGTGAAAAGTACAGCACTAAGATTGATCTTAATAAGGAAAGAAAGTAATTTTGGCTTATACTTTGTATTTTGTATACTTTGTATTCTTAATATTTTGCATTTTGTATACTTTGCATTCTCCATGTCATCATTAAGTAACAAATATTATGGGGAAAAAAGTGGTTTCCCATGTGGTGCTAGTGGTAAAGAATCTGCCTGTCAACACATTAGATGTAAGAGACAAGGGTTTGATCCCTGGGTTGGGAAGATTCCTGGAGAAGGGCATGACAACCCATTCCAGCATCTTTGCCTCGAGAAACCTGGCAAGCTACAGTCCATAGGGTCACACAGAGTCACACACGACTGAAGCAACTTAGCACACATGGAGAAAATGAGAACAAAATATAGTACTGAAGACTAAATTTCTACACAGTAATATTTTATGACTAATTAAGGTTAGATTCCATTTTTTAAAAGAGTTTCCTTAATGCAGATCATTATTTATTTATTTATTTGGAGTATAATTGCTTTACAATGTTTGCTAGTTTCTTCTATACAACAAAGCAAATCAGCTATATGTATACATATATTCCCTCCCTCATGAGCTTTCCTTTCACTTCACCATTCCACTCCTCTAGGTCATCACAGAGCACTGAGCTGAGCTGCTGTGCTCTACTGCAACTTTTCAGTAGCTATCTATTTTACACATGGTACAATATATATATATATATATATATCAATGCTACCTCTCTCAATTTGTCCCTCCCTCTTTTTTGCTTCTATTTCCACAAATTAGTTCTCTAAGTCTGTGTCTTTATTCCTGTCCTGAAAATAGGTTCACCTAGTATTTTTCTCGGAGAAGGCAATGGCAACCCACTTCAGTACTCTTGCCTGGAAAATCCCATGGATGGAGGAGGCTGGTAGGCTGCAGTCCATGAGGTGGCTAAGAGTCGGGCAAGACTCAGTGCACCAGCCCCAAGCATCCAGTATCATGCACCGACCCTGGACTGGTGATTCATTTCATATGTGATATTGAGCGACTTCACTTTCACTTTTCACTTTCATGCATTAGAGAAGGAAATGGCAACCCACTCTAGTATTCTTGCTTGGAGAACCCCAGGGACAGAGGAGCCTAGTGGGCTGCCGTCTATGGGGTCGCAGAGTCGGACACGACTGAAGCGACTTAGCAGCTGTAGCAGTATTTTTCTAGATTCCATATATGTGTGTTATGGTAATATACAATGCTTGCTTTTCTCTCTCTGATTTACTGCACTCTGTATAACATACCCAAGGTTCATCCACATTACCACAAATGACCCAATTTTGTTCATTTTTTGGCTGAGCAACATTAAATTGTATACAATGGAACAGCACACTTTTTGTTGTTGTTCAGTTGCTAAGTGATGTCTGACTCTTTGCGACCCCATGAACTGCAGCACACCAGGCTTTCCTGTCCTTCACTATCTCCCTGAGTTTGCTCAGATTCACATTTATTGAGTCAGTGATGCCATCCAACTATCTCATTCTCTGTCACCCCCTTCTCTTCTTGCCCTCAATCTTTCCCATCATCAGGGTCTTTTCCAAAGAGTTTGCTCTTCACATCAGGTGTGTTGCAGAGAAAACACAGATTCTATCTCATTTTGGAGAGGAGGGAACATTCAAGGGAAATCGCATCAGCTGTGTAGTCCTAAAGATACACAGTTTACATTTGCCAAAGTTGGACAGAAAATATGGATATCCTTTATCTGTGTTATCCATCTATTTTGTTCAGTTTTTTTTTTTAAATATTGAAGAAAAAATGAAGTGGATATGCCTTTAATTGAATTAAACATAGTGCTGAAATAAAAGAAAATTCTTAGACAGGTGTTGAGCACTGCTGGGGCTCAGAAGTAAGATTTATTGGGGATGGGTTCACAGATGGTACCAATGATTTCAGCACAATTTCAAATTTTCTGGCTTATCTTTCCCTTCAATATCAGGTTGTATGGTTGATTCGATGTAGGGTGATAAGGAAACATAGAGGAGGTACAGGGCTTGGTGGATAAGGACCATGAAAATTGACAGTACTGGGGGTTTTTGCGTGGACCACAAGATAACATCTTTCTGCTCAAGAACTGCCCTGATTCTGGATCTTTCTGAGCATAAGCTGGAAAGGTGGCCTTGGGCAAGTAACTTCAACTTTCTGAGTTTCAATTGTGTCTCCTCCAAGGAGGGGACTGGAATAATAATGATGATGATTTCCTAGTGTTGTAAAGACAGATGAGTACCTTTTAAGAGTACAAGTTTTCTCTGGAGAACAGTTCCTTCATCTATTTAATAAATACTAAAGTTGAGAGGAAAGCAAGGAAATGGAGTCAAAGCTGAACAAATTACCCACAGGACTTCTGCCCTCTAGTACCTTACTGGCAGATAAGAAGATGTACATACTTTTGGTCAAGGAGCCTGGTCAAGGAGTCTTAGACGAGGGCTCTGGCCAAATTTCATGAGAGTCCAGGATAGACTTGGTCAGATCTTTTAAATGTGGATGCTTATACTGCTTGGGTAATTTTTTAAATAGCCTCAAAATCTTTTCATGTGCAGTATCAAATTAAATTCCTAATACACACCTATATATTAAGAATATGTTCTCACTTTTAGAGTTAAGGAAACTGAGTCTTACAGGAGATATTTTTTCATCCAAAACTTGAGACTAAGAGAGGTCAATGATTTGTTAAATTTACTCAGTGAATAAATGGTAAAGACAGGCCATGAAAGCAATGGTTTGAAATCCAAGGACATTGTTGATTTAGTCATGAATTAAGGGAAATAGTTTGCTTGAAACAGCTGGAAATTTGAAATTCAGAGGAGAAGGGACATAGAACTAGGACAAAATACTCTCAGACCTGCCTGCAGCATTTTCCTCTGAGAAACAGTCTGCTCTTGGGAGGTTACAGAGTCAGGCTTTGCCTGGAGTATCAGCAGCAGTAACCCTCAAAACCACTAGATGACAGCATTGACCCACCAGTATGGGTCCCCTCAGGGCCTGAGGTAGGTCCTTTTCCAATTTGGGTAGTCATGGGACCTGTTCTCACTGCTGTAAAATGGATGTTGGGAAACGAGGACAAACACCTCCTCTAAGATTTGGACAGTTGCTCCGTGTTATGCTAAGGCTGCTCATGTGCCTGCATTGGGCTCAGAGCTCTTCCTAAGACTGGTAGCCACCATACACAGCAAGCACAAGGCCTGGAGGGGAACTTTTCTATAGAGACAAGGAGTACTGGAGAAGAAAAAGGACCTTAGGGGAGCAGGCGTTGTCGTCAGGCTGCCTAACTGAGAAGCTGCTGAACAGATGGAGGGTTCCTTTACAGTCAACAGGGGATTTGGCTGCAGAGGTCAGGGATGACAGGACAGAGATACCAATAAAGCCAGGATATTTCAACACTGAGAGGTCACTGAGCACTCTGAAAATATTCTGAGACACAGGGCATACTCTGTCCCAGTTCACCAGTGAGTGCCCAGTTCAGATACAAGGCCTTAATGTCTCCATCTCCATCGGCAAGAGAGGGTGGTAAAGATCTCAAATGTTCCATTTCTCTGCCTATCTTATTCTCAGAAGAGCAAGACTGATGTGGTCTTAACAGCAATGAAGAGGTACATTTTAAGAGAACAAGTTTTCTCTGAAGAGCAGTTCCCTCATCCACTTAATAAACACTGAAGCTGAGAGGAAAGCAAGGAAATGGAGTCAAAGCTGAACAAATTACCCACAGGACTTCTGTCTTCTAGTACCTTGCTGGCAGATAAGCAGATGTATATACTTTTGGTCAAGGAGTCTGGACAAGGAGTCTTAGATGAGGGATCTGGCCAGAGGATACTCTGTGGATAGACGAGCTCTCTAGCGAAGGGTGTGAAGCTGATGCTGAGGGACAGATGGCATATGTGAAAAAAATATATGTAAATGATAGAATAGGCAGGATGGGTATTCCAAGTGCAAAGGATAAATAGGAGGCCCAGAGAGAAGGATGTTAGTGTCTTCCAGAAATTTGGGGAAGAAAATGAAGTTGATACTGGGTAAGTGGTGAGAGTTGAGGGGTAATGTCACTATGAAGGGGAGCATGGAAAAAGGCTCCAGGTAAAGAAAAGCTATAATTCACTGCATTTAGAAACTTCAGGTGTTATGCAATGTGAAGCTTTTCCCTGAATAAAACTCCCTACAGGCCTTGTGAAACAGCTACAGGTTGACTTGTTGTTTATGAGGTATGTATCTGGTCCATGAAACATCACTGAATGAAGCCATTTCCTCTTTAATTCCTCTCCTCCCATTTTCTCTTAAATACATTCTAGTTAGACTGTTGTACCAATCCCTCCTCTGAGTCCACTTCCCAAACGCCACAATGACATTAACATTTCCAAATATAATGATTAATTTTCAGTATCTATCTTTCTTAAGCAATGGCTTGAGATGAGTACCATAGATTCCTCCACTTTGCTTAGAACCCTAGCTTCATTTGATTTATGGGATACCGCTTTTTCCACCCCTCCACCGCTTCTTCAGCAAATGCTGTTCTTTTGGTTACCTTTGTTGAAAAACAAGGTTGGTCAGAAGTGTCCCTGACTTGGTTTGTGCTGAGGCAGAGTAGCTGTTACTGAAGTTTGGGGATGCCGTGTTAACACTGATATGGTCTTCTCAACATACCACTAGCTGTGAAATCACCCACAAGGTAGTTAAGTAAATTCTGGGTCCCTTATATGCCACAGTATGTTGTGGGGATAAATGAATGAGTGAGTGTGTTTTATGTGAAAATTAATTGAATCATTGACAAGGTAATATTTCTAGTAATAAAACACTGAAAAAATAAAATTGCATGTCTATCTTTAGTTCAGTTCAGTTCAGTCACTCAGTCGTGTCCGATTCTTTGTGACCCCATGAATTGCAGCATGCCAGGCCTCCCTGTCCATCACCAACTCCCGGAGTTCACTCAGACTCACGTCCATCGAGTCAGTGATGCCATCCAGCCATCTCATCCTTGGTCGTCCCCTTTTCCTCCTGCCCCAATCCCTCCCAGCATCAGAGTCTTTTCCAATGAGTCAACTCTTTGCCTAAGGTGGCCAAACTACTGGAGTTTCAGCTTTAGCATCATTCCTTCCAAAGAAATCCCAGGGCTGATCTCTTTCAGAATGGACTGGTTAGATCTTCTTGCAGGCCAAGGGACTCTCAAGAGTCTTCTCCAACACCACAGTTCAAAAGCATCAATTCTTCGGCGCTCAGCCTTCTTCACAGTCCAACTCTCACATCCATACATGACCACAGGAGAAACCATAGCCTTGACTAGATGGACCTTAGTCGGCAAAGTAATGTATCTGCTTTTGGATATGCTATCTAGGTTGGTCATAACTTTTCTTCCAAGGAGTAAGCGTCTTTTAATTTCATGGCTGCAATCACCATCTGCAGTGATTTTGGAGCCCACAAAAATAAAGTCTGACACTGTTTCCACTGTTTCCCCATCTATTTCCCATGAAGGGATGGGACCAGATGCCATGATCTTCGTTTTCTGAATATTGAGCTTTAAGCTAACTTTTTCACTCTCCTCTTTCACTTTCATCAAGATGCTTTTTAGTTCCTCTTCACTTTCTGCCATAAAGGTGGTGTCATCTGCATATCTGAGGTTGCTGATATTTCTCTTGGCAATCTTGATTCCAGCTTGTGCTTCTTCCAGCCCAGCATTTCTCATGATGTACTCTGCATAGAAGTTAAATAAGCAGGGTGACAATATACAGCCTTGACACACTCCTTTTCCTATTTGGAACCAGTCTGTTGTAATATACTAAAAATATTACATACTGATAAAAAAGTTGTATGTATTTTTTTTTAACCTGAAAAGAAGGTAGAAGACAACTTCTACAGTAATAGAATGGAGAAGGCCTTCATAAACAAAATAGGCATTTCCAAACCAAAAATAATTGACACCATAAAAATCTACACAACACAGAAAAATATAGGCATATGTTGAAATCTCACTTTTTGGAAAGACATTACATATATAATAAGATATTAATAATAATGGTACATAAATGAAATAAGTCAGACAGAAATGGAGTCAAAAAGTGTAATCTTTAATTGACTAATTCAGAGCTTAAGAAATACTCTAGAAGAGCAAACATGAAAGAACTAAATTAAAAGCTTTGGAAAGAATCTAAATCAAAATTTGTCAGAAAAATCCCAAGACATAACCTCGATTGAATTGATATGTTGGCGAAAACATGCAAAGTGTAGCTAATATTGGTGAGTAATTACATCAGGATATAAGTAGAAAAGATTTTTATCTAGGGATGGAGAATGACTCAAAGACATCAACAAAAGGAAATTCTCTCCAGCCCTGGTCCCAAGAAGCAATGGAAGAATTAACCATTTCCAGGATCTACAGTAGTTGAAGCTGCAGAGGGTAGGGCCATTGGTGAGACCTGGGCCTGAGCTGGAGGAACTTGGTCACTGCCAGTTGCAGCTGAGCAGAGAAGGTGTTGAAACAGTATTCAGACCTGAGTCTGCTGCTACCCTTCAATCTCCTCTGGAGTCTCTCACTGGCCAAACAATCCAGAAGGCAGAGGGACAAGTGACACTCTGGTCACAGAGAGAAATAGAAGATAAGCCACGTATGAGGAACAGGATCAAAATGCCAACACAGTGGCGATGTATGAAACTGATCCTCTTTCTTTTCAGGCAGTGGGGTGCTAATTAGTCTAAATTCTAAATTAGAATTTCATAGCATGCAGATTAATATTTTGTATTACAATTCAAAAATCATCAATTATTTAAACGATTTACTTGGGATTCTGTCATCTGAAAGTAATATATGTGAAGAAAGGTATTTGTATGAGACAATTATTTTTCAAATAACAGTTACTATGATTGAACAATGGCATCACTAAGTCCATTATTAGGCTATTTAATTCAAAATTACTGACCGATCCATTTTTGGAATATGATCCAGTTCCATGCACTGAAGTAGTAAGACACTTGAAACAACTTACTGAGCTAAAAAAGCATAGGTGAAGTTGAAGGTGAAGTTGATCAGTTGTGTCTGACTCTTTGTGACCCTACAGACTGTGGCCTACCAGGCTTTTCCATCCGTGCGATTTTCCAGGCAAGAGTACTGGAGTGCGTTGCCATTTCCTTCTTCAGAGGATCTTCCCAACCCAGGGATCGAACCCAGGTCTCCCACATTGTAGGCATGTTGGAGGTCAATGTTTGATTTGTTTCCCTAAAAAGAAGTGTGAATTATAGTACTGCACATTCTTGGTCATGGCGTTAGATAGAGGTCTACATTTTCCAAAGACAGTGTCAAGCAGGACAGAAAACATTTTCACCTAAGAGGTGAAAATGCATGTCAGTTTTAATGTCTCTAATTATGCTTAATAAACCCCTTTCTTTTAGCCATTCTTAGAAAATGATTTAGACCATCTGTTTCTTCAGATTTCATTCTTTGAACACATTAAAGAAAGCAGAATATTTATGAAAATGATGCACACTTCTCTATTTAATCCAAGTTGGTTAATTCCTATATTGGGATGAAGAATTCCAATCATATTCCTTTATGTACTTTATAAGATGGAGAAGGCTGATGCCTTGTTAACATGGAATTTAAGTGATTCATTTGCCCTAAGTCTAAATGCTGTCATTATTATCATAAACACACGAATGAATAAAAAGTTTGAAAATTTCAGAAGACAGCTACCTATGTAGCATGATAAGTGAATGGATTTGAGTGCTAAAAGTTCTTCCATTTCAATTTTTAACTCTATATAAAAGAAATTTTGAGTGGTAACTTGTTCTCTGTCTAAGAATTATATTATATGTAATTGATATTTTTATGAAGAATTTTATCCGCTACATAGTTCTTACAAATTATTATTAGTAGAGATCTTGGAAAATTGTATTTCAGACACATTATCTAAAAAGATAATTTGATTTTCTGAAAATATACTTTTAAACACTTTTCTTCAGTTTGATAGAGGGAAAGAAATCTTAGGAAGACTATAATTTCACACCACATTTTGTTTTATTTTATCCCCTATGTTTATGTTGTAAATGGAGCTATCAAACATGTGGATTATTGTAGTTGAGCAAATTAAGGGGTGATGAATACACTTCTCAATTACTTTAAATTCAGAGTGCATATTTCACCCATTTGTTTTCACTACAACAGAAATATTGCAAACTTATTTTCTGAAATTGTTTCCCAAAACACTGGGAGATATTTCTTTTACAGCCATTAATTAATTGTATCAAGAGGAAAAAGGAATAGGCACTTTTGAAACCACAAGCTGGACATAGCCAGTTGGAAAGTGAGGATACATGCAACCATGTCTATTATGGCTTTATGCAGCAGGTTCAACAAGGCCCCTCTTACTCCAAATCTTCTCCATTGGGATTCTTCTGTTGTCAAAGCATAATCCATGCCACTTATTAATAGATAAACACGATTACCCCTTCATAGAGCACAGCCTTGTTGTGGCAAAGGGGCTTGTGTAATTCAGTGAAGCTAGGAGCCATGATGTGTAGAGTCACCCAAGGTGGATGGGATAGTTCTGAGAAAATGTAGTCTGCCAGAGGAGGGAATGGCAAACCACTCCAATGTTCTTGCCTTGAGAATCCCATGAACAGTATGAAAATGCAAAAAGATATGCCAATGGAAGATGAGATTCCTGCATCAGAAGATGCTCAATAAGATACTGGGGAATAGAGGAGAAATAGCTCCAGAAAGAATGAAGAGGCGAGGCCAAAGCAGAAATGACACTTAGCTATGGGTGTGTCTGGTGGTGAAAGTAAAGTCTGATGCAGTAAAGAATAATATTGCATAGGTACCTGGACTGGTAGGACCATGAATCAAGGTTAATTGGACATAGTCAAGCAGGAGATGGCAAGAGTGAACATCGACATTCTAGGAATCAGTGGATTAATAATGGATGGGAATGGGTGAATTTAGTTCAAATGACCATTATATTTACCACTGTGGTCAAGAATGCCCTAGAAGAAATGGAGTAGCCTTCATAGTCAAAAAAACAGTTTGAAAAGCAGTACTTGGGTGCGATCTCAAAAACAATAGAATGATCTCGGTTTATTTCCAAGGCAAATCATTCAACATCACAGCAATCCAAGTTTATGCACCAACGACTAACACTCGAGAAGCTGAGGTTGAAGAGTTCTATGAAGACCTCCAAGACCTTCTAGAGCTAATGCCAAAAAAAAGATTTTTTTTTTCATCATAGAGGATTGGAATGCAAAAGTAGGAGGTCAAGAGATACCTGGAGAAACAAGTAAGCTTGACCTTGAGTACACAGTGAAATAGAACAAAGGCTAACAGAGTTTTGCCAAGAGAACACATTGGTCATAGAAAACACTCTCTTGAAACAACACAAGAGATAATTCTGCACATGAACATCACCAAATGATCAACACTGAAAGCAGACTGATTATATTCTTTGGAGCCAAAGATGGAGAATCTCTATACAGTCAGCAAAAACAAGACCTAGAGATGACTGTGCATATTGCTGACCCTGCTTGCTGCATCAGTGGTATTGCTGATCCTGAATGTTATGCCAGTTGTCTGATGTTCACACTGTCTGCACTATTTGCTGAACCCAGGGCAGGTAAGGTGTGAGTTAAGACGCTAGAAGAAGACTCAGGGAGCCAGGAACCGTAGGAACTGCAGACACGTTTATTCTCTCCTGGCTGACACAGCAGTTGTAGCAGCAGACACTCAATATTGTCTCGTCTTGTGGCTGACCCAAATGACACAGCTGTGTTACAGCAGTAATTCCCCCTCTTTCTAGGTGGAGCCCATATATCCCTACAGCATAAAGTAGCTTGTGACCAAGTGAGTACCTCGTGATGTGCATGCACAGTGATATAAATGATCTCAGCTGTTACATAGTTGTTCTCTATAAAATGTGGGATCAGAGAGCCTGAACATGCTATCTTGGCTAATTTGATCTTTCCCTACACTGAGGGATCTTTCCCCCAGGTCATGAGCTCCTTATTGTAAAATTCAGGCCTAAATTGAAGAAAGTAGAGAAAACCACTAGGCCATTCAGATATGACCTAAATCATATCCCTTATGATTATACAGTGGAGGTGACAAATAAATTCATCTGGTTGATGGAGTGCCTGAAGAACTATGATGGAGGTTCATGACATTGTACAGGAGGTAGTGACCAAAATCATCCCAAAGAAAATGAAATGCAAGAAGGCAGAATGGTTTTCTGAGGAGGCTCTACAAATATTTGAGAAAAGAAGATAAGTGAAAAACAAGGGAGAAAGGGAAAGATATACCCATCTGAATACAGAGCTGCAGAGAATATCAAGGAGAAATAAGAAAACTTTATTAAGTGAACAATGCAAAGAAGTAGAGAGAAAAAAAAAAAGGATGGGAAAGTCTAGAGATCTCTTCAAGAAAATTGGAGATTGTGAGGGAAAATTTTGTGCAAGGAAAGGCGCAATAAGGGGCAAAAATTATAAGGACCTAATAAGCAGAAAAGATTAAGAATACACAGAAAAGCTATACAAAAAATGTCTTCATGACCCAGATAGCCACGATGGTGTGGCCACTCACCCAGAGCCAGACATCCTAGAAGGTGAAGTTAAGTGGGCTTTAGAAAGCATTACTACGTACAAAGTTAGTGAAAGTGATGGATTTCCTGCGGAGCTATTTCTAATCCTAAAAGATGATGCTGTTAAAGTGCTACACTGAATATAGCAGCAAATTTGGAAAATTCAGCAGTGGCCACCACAGGACTGGAAAAGGTCAGTTTTCATTCCAATCACAAAGAAGGGCAATGCTAAAGAATGTTCAAGCTACCTTAAAATTGTACCTCGCACATGCTAGCGAGGTGTTGCTCAAAATCCTTCAAACTAGGCTTCAGCAGTTTGAGAACCAGCGACCTCCAGGTATACAAGCTGGGTGTAGAAAAGGCAGAGGAACCAGAGATTAAATTGCCAACATTCTCTAGATCATAGAGGAAGCAAGGAAACTTCAGGAAAACATCTACTTCTGCTTCACTGACAACAATAAAGCCTCTGACTGTGTGGACCACAACAAACTGCAAAATTCTTAAAAAGATACGACTACCAGACCACCTTATGTTTCTCCTGTGAAACCTAAAGTCAAGTCAAGAAGCAACAGCTAGAATCAGACATGCAACACTGAACTGGTTCAAAATTAGGAAAGGAGTATGTCAAGACTGTATAATTTAACCCTGCTTATTTAATTTGTATGCAGAGTACATTATGCAAAATGTCAGGTTGAATGAGTTACAAATTAGAACCACAATTTCCAGGAAAAATATCAACCACCTCAGGCATGCAGATGATACTATCTTAATGGCAGAACGTGAAGAGGAATTAAAGTGCCTCTTGATGAAGGTGAAAGAGGAGAGTGAAAAAGCTAGTTTAAAACTCACTACTCAAGAAACTAAGTTCATGACATCTTTTCCCATCACTTCATGGCAAATAACAAGAGAAAAAGTGAAAACAGTGACCCATTTTATTTTCTTTTGCTCCAAAATCACTATGGATGGTGACTGCAACCATGAAATTAAAAGATGTTTGCTCCTTGGAAGAAAAGCTATGACAAACTCAGACAGTGTATTAAATAGCAGAGACATCACTTTGCCAACAAAGTTCATATGGTGAAAGCTATGGTTTTCTAGTAGTCATGTATGGATATCAGAAAAGTGAAAATGAAAGTTGATCAATTGTGTCTGACTTTTTGTGACTCCATGGACTATACAGTCTCTGGAATTCTCCAGGCCAGAATACTAGAGTGTGTAGCCTTTCCCTTCTCCAGGGGATCTTCCCAACCCAGGGGTCAAACCGAGGTCTCCTGCATTTTTTACCAGCTGAGCCACAAGGGAAATCCAAGAACACTGGAGTGGGTAGCCTACCTTTCTCCAGAGGATCTTCCCGACCCAGGAACTGAACCAGTGTCTTCTGCATTGCAGGCAGATTCTTTACCAACTGAGCTATCAGGGAAGCCCATGGATATGAATTGGATCATAAAGAAGGCTGAGCCCCCCAAATTGATATTTTCAAACTGTGGCACTTGAGAAGATTCTTGAGAGTCCCTTGGATTGTAAGGATATCAAACCAGAGAATCCTAAAGGAAATCAACTCTGAATATTCATTGGAGAGACTGATGCTGAAGCTGAAGCTCCAATACTTTGGCCACCTGATGCAAAGAGCTGACTCACTGGGAAAGACCTTGATTCTGGGAAAGACTGAGGGCAAGAGGAAAAGGGAGTGACAGGATGAGATGCTTGGATAGCATCACCAACTCAATAGATTTGAGTTTGAATACACTCCAGGAGATAGTGAAGGACAGGGAATCCTGGGGTGCTGCAGTCCATGGGGTCAAAAAGAATCAGACATGACTTAGCAGCTGAATAATAGTAACAAAACACCATTCAGTTCTCATTCTCACTCACCTCGTCTCCCCATCTCAATGTTAAACTTCCCAGTTGATTTCCATGGATTTAACATTTCACAAAAAATAATCTCATTGTTTGGTTGATGTTTGTAAAACTCTGGATCACAGAAGGTCAAGAAATTAGTCTATAAAGTAAGGCAGGAAAGGAGGAGCCATTGGAACATTTTCCTCTCCTGCTTGGTAAACTGTCTGACCTTTGTGCTCTTCTTTTTCTGTGTCCTTGAACAATCCCCTCCCTCTCTTCCAGTTGTTTATACTCATCTGAAGTTAACGTCTGGTCACCATTCAACACTGAATTCCAGGGGCTGCTCTCAACATTTTATTTTACCCAACTTACACGTCACAGATAGAACTGATATCTCTTTATGAGCTGTACCCATTCTTCATGAACATCAAAACACAGCAAATACTTTATAGCACCCATTTGTATGTGAAACTACAGCTACAGATCCAGATCCCTTGGGAACAGCAGCCATGTAGTATTTAGATTTTACTCTCATTTAGCTTTTATTTTGGATTATAATATAGTATAGGAAATATTCATTGAATAATTGAATAAATGAATGAGTTTGAAATTTGATATCCTGCCTCTTTTTGTGTAATAAATTACATACTTCAAAACTTGGTTCAGATGTCACCCCGTGGAGGAATCTTCTCTAAATCTTTCTGCCACTTTGAATTTATATATTTCCCTCTGTCCTTTATGCAATTCTGCATTCTAAACCTACTACTTGCAGAGAACAATTAACCTCCACTAAATGCCTTCAGAATTCACCCATGTGGAACAAAGCAGGCCATATAATGTTGAGCAGAGACAGTATTATCTCAGTAGTAATTAACCACATTAAAATGAGCATGTTTTCTTAGGTATTATGCCATTTACAATACCACGAAGCAGAAGACAAATTCAATAAAGGAGTGAGGATTAATACTTTAACTGTTTATGTGGAGTGTTTATTTATTGAAAAGTAGCATGAATAAGAATAGTAAAAACCACATATCCTTTACTCAGAATCCCCAGTTGTTAATATTCTATAGTTTTTGTTTCATTATCTCCCACTTAATCAATTTCATAGCATCTTGTAACATTTTTCCTTCAAACATTGTTATTATGTGTTTCCAGAGAATATATATATTCATCTACAAAGTCATAGTGCAGTTATCAGGTTCAGTAAATAACATCAATACAGTATAACTGTATATTGCATTTTGAGTGGAGAAGGACTGGAAAATTGGAGAGTTTTCTCATTCAAGGAAGGACTTCTCTAAAAAGGTGTGAAAATGAGATATCATAGTATAAAATTCTAAGCAGTGCTGTTGGCATAAGAATCTAAACTTATGAAATGTAAAGAGAAGGTAAAACACATTAATACAAAGTTTCTTACTTTATAATTTATTGAAAAACAATTCCCAAGTTCAAAATTTTCTTCAGAGCCCCTATAACATCCTTATTCCTTAGACTATAGATTAAAGGGTTTAGTACAGGAGTGAGTATGGTGTAGAAGACAGATACCATCATGTCCTTCTCAGGGGTGTGGTAGGAGTTGGGAAGCATATATGTGTATATGGCAGCCCCATAAAAGAGGATGACCACAGTCATGTGGGAGGAACAAGTCGCAAATGCCTTCTTCCGACCCTCTGCTGAGTTCATCCTGTGAATGGTGAGGAGAATAAAGTAATAAGAGCCTGAAATGATTGTCACAGGAATGAGGAGCATGAGGACACAACACAGGTACATGAAAATCTCATAGAGGGAGGTGTCTGAGCAGGAAAGCTTTAATATAGCAGGAACTTCACAGAAGAAATGATGGATCTCCCGGGATCTGCAGAAGGGGAAGGTCATGGTGATGGGAGTAAACAAGAAGCCATCCACTGAGCCCAGAAACCAGCAGCCAGATGCCAGGAAGAGACACACCTTGTGGTTCATGAGGACAGGGTAATGGAGAGGATGGCAAATGGCCATGTAGCGATCATAGGCCATAGAGGCTAGAAGGAAAAATTCTGAACCTGCTAGTGTCACATAGAGGAACATCTGAATCCCACATTCAGGGACGGAGATCTTATTCACACCTGTGATCTGGTCCACGAGCATCTTGGGCACAGTAACAGAAATGTACATCATGTCCATGAAAGACAACTGACTGATGAAAAAGTACATGGGGGTGTGGAGGTGAGCATCAGAATATATCAAAAAGATCAGAAAGATATTTCCAGACAAAGCCATCAGGAAAACCACAAAAATGACCACACAAAGGAGAGCAGGGTGTTGTGATTGACTGAAGATTCCCACCAGGGTGAAATCTGATCTTGCAGTGTAGCTGGTCATCCAGGTGATATTGTCCATGAGATTTCACCTAGACCACCAAGGAGAACTTTGAAGTTAATGGATTACTTATAGGAATCTACCAACTGAAATGAATGTTTACTGAGAGTGTGCACATATGTGTGTGTGTGTGTGTGTGTGTGTGTAAGTGTATGTGTGTACCACTCAGTTGTGCTAACAAGAGGAAATTCTATGACTCTGTAGATATGGAGTTTTAAAAGTATCTATAATTCTACAGATTACTAGAAAACTAGTAATTCACAACTGTGGGTCTAAAAAAATCCTAACTTATAGCTATGGTGCTGCATTTGAAGTTTATGACATCTGATGATGTAATGTCCTTTGTGGAGAAGAATGGAAATTTATGTAGTGTCTGGCCTATACAAACACAAAAAGTAAATTACTTTTTTTAGAAAAAGATATCACACTCTTCTAAAATGCTTTTTATAGAACTTGGAATTTTATTATCCCAGTTTAAGGATCCAACTGGGAGTTTTAAAACTCTTGGAGGTGTATTACATGTAAGAAAGATTTTTAAAGTTACTGAAATATAATTTAAAGACAATCTATACAAAGCATTTGAATCTCTTTTGTCTATAGGACTGGGTGATACTGTGAGGCACTGTGGTTATGTGGAGTGTACATATACATATAATTATGTATATATTTAAATTTTAAACAAATATATCTATGTGGTGTGTGCTGTCTATATAAATATAAATAAATATGGATAAATATATAATAGGTTTAAAAAATGTTATCCTGTTTAAGCAGAGCTTTATGTAGAAATCCATTTTATTTCTGTCTGGTACATGTGTTTCCAAGTTGAAAATTCATCTGCTTTAAAGGGTTACTGCCATCTATCAGACAAAATTTTGGTTATTTTCCCAAATGTTATCTGCTTTCATACACATCAATTAATTATTCTTGGAAACTGAGATGAAGAAAGAAACTGAACAACACTGTGATATTTCTTACACTAATTCATTGTTTCCTCTTCTATCTTGCTGCTTATAGCCAGCCTTGTACTAGTCATTGAACATGAACCAAAGGCAAATTAAACTTGATTAGATTTAAGGAAATCATATTCATCTATTCAGGGGAAATATTATATAAATGTGATTTAAAGTATAATTTTAAAATAGCTACACAATAAACAAAAGGAAAAAGAGACAAAAAGTATAATCTGATCTTTCTTAGGGAATAAGGAATAGCTTCTTACTCTACATTTTTCTCTTATAAAGATTAAATCTTTAAACTTCTCAATTTCAGACATGTAAAATGTTAAATTTCAAAAGCTATTGCCAATAAGAATGAAATATTGGTTCCTCTTTCTGAGAAGAGTTTAGAGCGTGTTATGATGCAGGGATATTTCAAGAATCATTTTCAAGTTTCAGATATACTTTGTAATAATTCCCAAGGCTAATTATAATATTAAACTTATTATCAGTTCTGAGTTCCAGAGTACTAAAGAAGTAGATAACACTACAAAAGATTTCTTGATTTCTTGATATCAATATAAATGTCTAGCAAACCTAGGATGCATTTCGTCAAAAATGTAACTTTTCTGTTAAGTTCTACCTTCAGTGGCAGAAGAAATCTGGTTCTGAGCAAAACTGAAATACCGTTAAATAAATTTCAAAACAATGCATACTGATCAAGTTTATATTTGTGATTAAAGGAATTCAAGGACTGGAGAAGTGATCAATACACGTGAAGACCTTGAAGCTATTTGCTAAGCAGATGGAGGGAGACCAAGGAGGGTACTTGCTGGGCTCTGAACAAATCTCTGCTGCACTTTGGTAAATGGGGAGGTCACTGTTATTAAACCACACTAACAACCCACCCAAGACACCAGACAGTGTTTCCTTCTCTGTCTGTATAGCAACTTTGTCCCTTATTCATTCTCAAATTATCTAATCTAATTCCTTGAACTTCATGTAAACTGTTTTGTGCATATTTAAATTGGGAAATTATTGCTAGTAGTGGTAGGATAATATATAACCTTTATATGAAGCTGACGGCATTCCAGGAATTGTTCCAACTCTTTACTACATTTGATCTTTCCTGATAGCCTGTGAGCCTACTTATTCATTTCACTTTCTCCTTTTAAGTTAAAAAGGTCAGGGTCTCAGGGTATCTGTTTAAACACTACACAACGAAGTTGAGTGAGAATCCTTGTCTTAGCTCAAGAGTTGAACTCACAGACTGTAATTCTGCCTCTTGTCTCTTGGGGACATAGTCTTTCCTCCATAGCAGACAATTTGGGTGGTGGGTCAGCCATTGTCAGTTTCATTAGGAAAGTGTAAATATGATTGAGGCATTTATTTGCAGTGTTTTCTAACCCTCAGAAAACATCCCTATTCAAAGTAAAATGAGTAGCTCTTACTTTGTAAAATTTTAGCATCAGAAAAATAAGTATATTTAACAACATAGGAAGAATATATATTACTTTCTCTACAAATAATTGAAAAACAAAGAACCACTCTCTAACATATTGCAGTAAATGCATGCTACATAAGGAGATTCAAAAAGATAAAGCACCTTTGCTTTTCTCCTTAAAAGTAGCTAGCTAAAAATAGGAAAAAATATCTTTAAAAACTAATAGAATGTATCAGAACAAGTCAAGAACAATCATTACCTTTAGCTCTTGCAGTTCTGTCTGCTTGTCTGGTTGAACCCAGCATTAAGTGATGTTGGTAGTTTCATCCAGATGAGATAATGTAGTATTCTAGGTGAGGTGTATGAAGAGAAATAGTGGAGTGACATCACCCCTGGTTATGCTATGCCCGTTTAGTAAGTGGTTGAAGGTTATCTTTTGATAAATACCTCTGAGACTATAAAAAGGAATGCAATTAAAAAATCTAAAGAAGCTAATAGGTCTGCCTATTGCACTTTTCTGAGTCTTGTTCCTCATGTATTTTTATAAACATCTTAAAAATTTTTTTTCAATCTTAATATATATTAGCACTTTAAACAGTATTAACAATAATCACAAATTTCAACAGCAGCAATAAATTATTAGATATGGAAGTATATGAGTTAGTTTCTAAGTAACCTTTTCATTAAAATGTATTTTCATATATGCATAAATTACATTTTTCCTCATTTAAATTCAAGCAAAATTTGTGAGAAAAATGTTTTTCATTTTTCATAGATTCAGATTTTAAAAATTTGTTTATTTTCAATTGAAGGATAATTGCTTTACAATATTGTGGTGGAATTTGCCAAATATCAACATGAATCAGCCACTGGTACATATATGTTCCCTCCCTCTTGAATCTCCCTCCCACCTCCAAGTCCCCACCTCTCTAGATAGTCACAGAGCCCTGGCTTGAGTTCCCTGAGTCATCTAGCAAATTCTCACTGGCTATCTACTTCACTAGGGTATTGTGTAGGTATCCATGCTACTCTTTCCATTCATCCCACCCTCTCCTTCTCACCCCCCACCCCCAGATCCATAAGTCAGTTCTTTATGTCTGCAACTTCATTCAGTTCAGTTCAGTTCAGTTGCTCAATCGTGTCCGACTCTTTGTGACTCCATTGCTGCTCTGCAAATATGTTCATCAATACCCTCCTTCTAGATTCCATGTATCAGTTCAGTTCAGTTCAGTCACTCAGTCATGTCTGACCCTGTGACCCCATGAATGTCAGGCATGTCAGGCCTCCCTGTCCATCACCAGCTCCTGGAGTTCACTCAAACTCATGTCCATTGAATCAGTGATGCCATCCAGTCATCTCATCCTCTGTTGTCCCCTTCTCTTCCTGCCCCCAATCCCTCCCAGCATTAGGGTCTTTTCCAATGAGTCAACTCTTCGCATGAAGTGGCCAAAGTATTGGAGTTTCAGCTTTAGCATTGGTCCTTCTAAAGAACACCCAGGATTGATCTCCTTCAGAATGGACTGGTTGGACCTCCTTGTAGCCCAAGGGACTCTCAAGAGTCTTTTCCAATACCACATTTCAAAAGCATCAATTCTTTGGCGCTCAGCCTTCTTTACAGTTGAACTCTCACATCCATACATGACCACTGGAAAAACCATAGCCTTGACTAGATGGACCTTTGTTGGCAAAGTAATATCTCCGCTTTTCAATATGCTATCTAGGTTGGTGTTAACTTTCCTTCCAAGGAGTAAGCATCTTTTAATTTCATGGCTGCAATCACCATCTGCAGTGACTCCATATATATGTATTAATATATGATATTTGTCTTTCTCTTTCTGACTTACTTCACTCTATATAATAGGCTCTAGGTCCATCTACCTTATTAGCACTGCCTCAAATGCATTCTTTTTATGGTTGAATAATATTCCATTGTGTATACGTACCACAGCTTTCTTATCCAATCATCTGTCAATGGACATCTAGGTTACTTACATGTCCTGTGTGTGTTAATCTCTCAGTCATGCCCAACTCTTTGTGACCCCATGGACTGTGGCCTGCCAGGCTTTTCTGTCCATGGGATTCTCCAGGCAAGAATACTAGAGTGGGTTGCCATTCTCTTCTCCAGAGGAATTTCCCAACCCAGGGATCAAACCCTGGTCACCTGCATCACAGGCAGGTTCTTTACTGTTTGAGCTACAGGGAAGCCCTGTTTACATGTCCTAGCTATTGTAAATATTGCTGTAATGAACATTGGGGTACATGTGTCTTTTTCAATTGTGGTTTTCTCAGGGTATATGGCCAGTAGTGGGGTTGTTGGGTCATATGGTAATTTTATTCCTAGTTTTTTAAGGAATCTCCATAATGTCTCCCAAAGTAGCTGTATCAATTTACATTCCCACCAACAATGCAAGATGGTTTCCTTTATTCCAGAGCCTCTCCAGCATGTAGTGTGTGTATAAAATCTCCAGCATGTAGATTTTCTGATGATGTCCATTCTGACCAGGGGGCTTCCCTGGTGGCTTAGTTGGTAAAGAATCCACCTGAAATGCAGGAGACCTGGATTTGATCCCTGGGTTGGGAAGATCCCTTTGAAAAGGGAAAGGCTACCCACTCCAGTATTCTGGACTGGAGAATTCCATGAACTATAGTCCTTGGGGTAACAAAGAGTCGGACATGACTGACTGACCTTCACTTCACATTCTGACCGGTGTGAGGTGATATTTCATTGTAGTTTTGATTAGCACTTCTTTAATAATGAGCAGTGTTGAACATCTTTTCATGTGTTTATTAGCCATCTGTATGTCTTTTTTGGAGTAATGTCTGTTTAAGTCTCTTCCCCACTTTTTGGTTGTGCTGTTGTTTCTCTGGTATTGAGGTTGTAGGAGCTGTTGTATCTTTTGGAAATTAATCCTTTGTCAGTTGTTTCATTTATTCTGAAGGTTGTCATTTCACTTTGTTTAGAGTTTCCACAAACGATTTTAAGTTTAATTAGGCCCCATTTTTTAATTTTTGTTTTTATTTCCATTATTATAGGAGGTGGGTCATAGGGGATCTTGCTTTGATTTATGTCATTGAGAGTTCTGCCTGTGTTTTACACTAAGAGTTTTATAGCTTCTTGTCTTATATTTAGGTCTTTAATCAATTTTGATTTTATCTTTGTGTATGGTGTTAGGAAGTGTTCTAATTTCATTCTTTTTCAGGTAACTGTCCAGTTTTCCCAGCACCGCTTATTGAAGAGGCTATATAGATACACATTCTGAAATCACAGTTCAACTGATTTGTTAAAACAGTAGCACTACTTAGTACTATAGTCAAAAATGAGAGCAGATCCTTCACATCATTGTCTTGGTCACTCAATTAGATTACTGAATGCACACTTTCTTTTGTTCCTCATGTGGTATCAATGTTAGTTTAATGTTATATTTATTTTTTCAATGTTTCCAATTTCTTTTTAATTAAAAAATAGTTCCTAACTTTATCAAAATGTAATTTACATATTGCATCATGGAAGTTTAAGATGTATGTGATGATATATATTCCAAAATTTTTGTTGTTCAGTTGCTCAGTTCTGCCCAAATCTTTGCAGCCTCAGGGACTTCAGCACACTAGGCTTCTCTGTTCTTCACCATCTCCCAGAGTTTTCTCAAACTCATGCCCATTGAGTAGGAGATACCAACCAATCATCCTATCCTCTGTCATCCCTTTCTCCTTCTGTTTTCAATCTTTCCCAGCATCTGCATCATCTCAAATGTGTCAGCTCTTTGCATCAGGTGGCTATCATATTGGAGCGTCAGCTTCAGCATCAGTCTTCCCAATGAATATTCAGGCTTGATTTCCTTTAGGATTTACTGATTTGATCTTCTTACTGTCCAAGGAATTCTCAACAATCTTCTCCAGCACCACAGTTTGAAAGCATCAATTCTTCAGTGCTCAGCTTTCTTTATTGTGCAGCTCTCACATCTGTACATAACTACTAGAAAAACCATAGCTTTGACTATATGGACCATTGTAGGCAAAGTAATGTGTCTTCTTTTTAACACACTGTCTAGTTTTGTCATTGCTTTTCTCCCAAGGAGCAAGCATCTTTTAATTTCATGGCTGCAGTCACCATCTGCAGTGATTTTAGAGCCTAAGAAAATAAATACTGTCACTGTTTCCATTGTTTCCCCATCTATTTGCCATGAAGTGATGGGACCAGATGCCATGATCTTAGTTTTATGAATGTTGAGCTTTAAGCAAACTTTTTCACTCTCCTCTTTCACTTTCATCAAGAGGCTCTTTAGTTCCTCTTCACTTTCTGCCATAATGGTGGTGTCATCTGCATATCTGAGGTTATTGATATTTCTCCCCACAATCTTGATTCCAGCTTGTGATTCATCCAGGCCAGAATTTCACATGGTGTATTTTGCATGTAAGTTAAATAAGCAGGGTGCAATATACAGCCTTGGTGTACTCTTTTCCCAATTTTGAACTAGTCACTTATTCTATGTCTGGTTCTTCCTGTTTCTAATTGACCTGCATACAGATTTCTCAGGAGACAGGTAAGGTTGTCTGTCCCAACTCTGAGAATTTTCCACAGTTTGCTATGATCCACACAGTCAAAGGCTCTAACATAGTCAGTGAAGTAGCAATAGATATTTTCCTGGAATTTCCTTGCTTTCTTTAAGATCCAATGAAACTTGCCAATTTGGTATCTGGCTCCTCTGCCTTTTATAAATCCAACTTGTACATTTGAAAATCCTCAGTTCACATACTTCTTAAGCCCACTTTGAAGGATTTTGAGCATAACTTTACTAGCACATGAAATAAATGCAATTATACTTTCTTTGGTATTGCCCTTCTTTGGCACTGGAATGAAAGCTTTCCTTTTCTAGTCCTGTGGGCTTCCCTGGTGGCTCAAATGGTAAAGAATTTGCCTGCAGTGCATGAGACCAGGGTTTGATACTCAGGTTGGGAAGATCTCATGGAGAATGGAATGGCTATCCACTTCAGTATTCTTGCCTGGAGAATCCCATGGACAGAGGAGCTGGTGTACTATAGTCCATGGATTCCAGTCTGATGTGACTGAGCAACTAATACTTTTGAGTACAGCACTTTAACAGTATCATCTTTCAGGATTTTATATAGCTCAGCTGGAATTTCATCACTTCCACTAACTTTGTTCATAGTACTGCTTCCTGTGATGGAGCAGGAGTGAGGCGGCTGTGACGGTACAGGAGAGTGGCCAAGAGGAGCTACCCCACGTTCAAGGTCAGGGGTGGTGGCTGCACTTTACTGAGCAGCCTGTGAAGAGATACTCCATGTCCAAGGTAAGAGAAACCCAAGTGAGAAGGTAGGCGCTGAGAGAGGCCATCAGAAGGCAGACAGACTGAAACCACAACCACAGACAACTAGCCAGTCTGATCACAAAGACCACAGCTTGTCTAACTCAATGAAACTAAGCCATGCCATGTGGGGCCACCCAAGATGGATGGGTCATGGTGGAGAGGTCTGACAGAATGTGGTCCACTGGAGAAGGGAATTGCAGATCACTTCAATATTCCTGCCTTGAAAATCCCATGAGCAGTATGAAAAGGCAAAAAGGTAGCACACTGAAAGATGAACTCCCCAGGTCAGAAGGTACCCGATATGCTATTGGAGATCAGTGGAGAAATAACTCCAGAAAGAATGAAGGGATGGAGCCAAAACAAAAACAACACCTTGTTGTGGGTGGGACTGGTGATAGAAGCAAGGTTAGATGCTGTAAAGAGCAATATTACATAGGAACATGGAATGTAAGGTCCATGAATTAAGGCAAATTGGAAGTGGTCAAACAGGAGATGACAAGAGTGAACATTGACATTCTAGGAGTCATCGAACTAAGATGGACTGGAATGGATGAATTTAACTCAGATGACCATTATATCTACTACTGTGGGCAGGAATCCCTCAGAAGAAATGGAGTAGCCATCATGGTGAACAGAAATGCAGTACTTGGATGGCAATCTCAAAAATGACAGAATGATCTCTGTTCATTTCCAAGTCAAACCATTCAATATTATGGTAATCTAAGTCTATGCCCCTACCAGTAATACTAAAGAAGCTGAAATTGAATGGCTCTATCAAGACCTACAAGACCTTCTAGAACTAACACCCAAAAAAGTTGTCCTTTTCATTATAGGGGACTGGAATGCAAAAGTAGGAAGTCAAGAAACACCTGGAGTAACAGGCAAATTTGGTCTTGGAGTACAGAATGAAGCAGGGCAAAGGCTAGTAGAGTTCTGCCAAGAGAATGGACTGTCACAGCAAACACCCTCTTCCAGCAACACAAGAGAAGACTCTACATATGCACATCAAAAGATGGTCAACACCGAAATCAGATTGATTATATTCTTTGCAGCCAAAGATGGAGAAGCCCTATACTGTCAGCAAAAATAAGATGGGGAGCTGACTGTGGTTCAAATCATGAACTCCGTATTGCCAAATTCAGACTGAAATTGAAGAAAGTGTGGAAAACCTCTAGACCATTCAGGTATGACCTAAATCAAATCCCTTATGATTATACAGTGGAAATGAGAAATAGATTTAAGGCACTAGATCTGATAGTGAGAGTGCCTGATGAACTATGGATGAAGGTTTGTGACATTGTACAGGAGATAAGGAGCAAGACCATCCCCAAGAAAAAGAAGTCCAAACAAGCAAAATGGCTATCTGAGGAGGCCTTACAAATAGCTGAGAAAAGAAGAGAAGTGAAAAGCAAAGGAGAAAAGAAAAGACATGCCCATTTGAATACAGAGTTCCAAAGAATAAAGAGGAGAGAAAAGAAAGCCTTTCTCAGCGATCAATGCAAAGAAATAGAGGAAAGTAATAGAATGGGAAAGACTAGAGATCTTGTCAATAAAATTAGAAATACCAAGGGAACATTTCATGCAAAGGTGGGCTCAATAAAGGACAGATATGGTAGGCAGCTAAAGAAGCAGAAGACATTAAGAGGTGGCAGGATAACACAGAAGAACTGTACAAAAAAGATCTTCATGACCAAGATAATCAAACGGTGTGGTCACTCACCTAGAGCCAGACATCCTGGAATGTGAAGTCAAGTGGGCCTTAGAAAACATCATTATGAACAAAGCTAGTGGAGGTGATGGAATTCCAGTTGAGCTCTTTCAAATCCTGAAAGACGGTAATGTGAAAGTGTTGCACTCAATATGTTATCAAATTTGGAAAACTCAGCAGTGGCCACAGGACAGGAAAAGGTCAGTTTTCATTCCAACCCCAAAGAAAGGCAATGCCAAAGAATGCTCAAACTACTGCACAATTGCACTCATCTCACACACTAGTAAATTAATGCTCAAAATTCTTCCAGTCAAGTTTCAACAGTACGTGAACTGTGAAAACTTGCAAACGTTCAAGCTGGATTTAGAAAAGGCAGAGGGACCAGAGATCAAACTGCCAACATTCTATAGATCATTAAAAAAGCAAGAGATTTCCAGAAAATAACACCTATTTCTGCTTTATTGACTATGCCAAAGACTTTGACTGTGTGAATCAAAACAAACTGTGGAGAATTCTTAAAGAGATGGGAATACCAGACCATCTGACCTGTCTGTTGAGAAATCTGTATGCGAGTCAGAAACTGACACTTAGAACTGGACATGGAACAACAGACTGGTTCCAAATTGGGAAAGGAGTAGGTCAAGGCTGTATATTATCACCCTGCTTATTTAACTTGTATGCAGAGTACATCATGAAAAATGCTGGGCTGGATGAATCACAAGCTAGAATTAAGATTGTGGGGAGAAATATCAATAACTTCAGATAAGCAGATGACTCCACCCATATGGCAGGAAGTGAAGAAGAACTAAAGAGCCTCTTGATGAAAGTAGAAGAGGAGAGTAAAAACGTTGGCTTAAAACTCAATATTCAGAAAACTATGATCATGGCATCTGGCCCCATCACTTCATGGTAAATAGATGGGGAAACAGTGGAAATAGTGACAGACTTTCTTTTTGGGGGGGGGCTCCAAAAATCACTGCAGATGGTGACTGCAGCCATGAAATTAAAAGACACTTGCTCCTTTGAAGAAAAGTTGTGAGTAACCTAGAGATCATAATAAAATGCAGAGACATTACTTTTCCAACAAAGGTCTGTCTAGTTAAAGCTATGATCTTTCCAGGAGTCATCTACCGATGTGAGAGTTGGACTATAAGGAAAGTTGAGTGCCAAAGAATTGACACTTTTGAACTGCGGTTTGGAGAAGACTCTTGAGAATCTCTTGGACTGCAAGGAGATCCAAATAGTCCATCCTAAAGGAAATAAGTCGTGACTATTCATTGGGAGACTGATGCTGAAGCTGAAACTCCAATACTTTGGCCACCTGATGTGAAGAACTGACTCATTGGAAAAGACCCTGATGCTGAGTAAAGGAGAAGGGGAAGACGGAGGATGAGGTTGTTAGATGGCATCACCAACTCAATGGACATGAGTTTGAGTGAACTCTGGGAGCTGGTGATAGACGTGGAGGCCTGGCATGCTGCAGTCCATTGGGTCACAAAGAGTCGGGAAATGACTGACTGAACTGAACTATCTGAACTAGGTTTCTCATAGTTTTTCTTCCTGGAGTAAGTATTTTTTCATTTCATGGCTTCAGTCACCATCTGCAGTGATTTTGGACCCCAAGAAAATAAAATGTCTCTCTATTTCCACTTTTTCCCCATCTATTTGCCATGAAGTCATGGGGTGAGAAGCCATGATTATCTTAGTTTTTTGAATTTTGAGTTATAATCCAGCCTTTTCACTCACTTCTTTCACCTTCATCAAGAGGCTTTTTAATTACCCTTTGATTTCTGTCATAAGGGTTGTGTCATCTGCATATCTATGGTTATTGACATTTCTCCTGGCAATATCAATTCCAGCTTCTGATTCATCCAGCCCTTCATTTTGCATGATATACTCTGCATATCCTGCTTCCCTGGTGGCTCATATGGTAAAAGCATCTCCTACAATGCAGGAGATGGGATCAACCTGGGGTTGATCCCTGGGTTGGGAAGATTCTCTGGAGAAGGAAATAGCAACCCACTCCAGTACACTTGCCTGGAAAATTCCATGGATGGAGGAGTCTGGTAGGCTACAGTCCATGGGGTCACATAACGTTGGACACTATTAAGCAACTTCACTTTACCTCACTTCCTCACTCTTCATAGAAGTTAAATAAGCAGACTGACTATATAGAGCCGTGATGTACTTCTTTCCCAATTTGGAACCAATCCCTTGTTCCATGTCTGGTTCTAACTATTGCTTCTTGACCTGCATGTAGGTTTCTCAGGGGACAGGCAAGGTGGTCTGATATTCCCATCTCTTTAAGAATTTTCCAGTTTTTTTTGTGATCCACACAGTCAAAGGTTTAGCATAGTCAATGAAGCAGAAGTAGATGCTTTTCTGGGAATCCCTTGCTTTTTCTATGACCCAGTGAATGCTGGCAATTTGATCTCTGGTTCCTATGCCTTTTCTAAACCCAGCTAGTACACCTGGGAGTTCTCAGTCCAAATATTGTTTAAGCCTAGCTTGAAAGATTTTTGAGCATCACCTTCATAGCATATGAAATGAACACAGTTGTGCAGTAGTTTGAACATCCTTTGGCATTGCCTTTCTTTGGGATTGGAATGAAAACTGACCTTTTCCTGTCCTGTGGCCACTGCCAAGTTTTTCAAATTTGCTAGCATATTGAGTACGGCACTTTAACAGCATTATCATTAGGATTAGAAATAGCTCCATTGAATTCCATGATCTCCACTGGCTTTCTTTGTAGTAATTCTTCCTAAAGACTCCTTGACTTCACATTCCAAGACATTTGGCTCTAGGTGAGTGACCACACCATTGAGATTATCTGGGTCATGAATACATTTTTGTGCAGTTTTTCCATGTATTCTTGCTACCTCTTTTTAATCTCTTCTGCTTCTCTTAGGTCTTTGCCATTTCTGTACTTTTTTGTGCTCTTCTTTTTGTTTTATTAGAGTATTCCTTGGTGACTTAGGTGGTAAAGAAAATGCCTGCAATTTGGGAGACCTGGGTTCGATAGCTGGGTTGGGAAGATTCCCAGGCGAAGTACATAACAATCCGCTCCAGTATTCTTGCCTGGAGAATCCCCATGACATAAGAGGCTGCTTGGCTACAATCCATGGAGTTGCAAAAAGTTGGACGTGACTGAGTGACTACACACAGCACAGCACATTGGTACTTCTTCGTTTGGGTGGTAATAGTGCCTTAGAATCCTTTAGCATCTCTATTACTTTGCAACGAATGCTGTAAGAAAATACCACAGTCTAGGTGTCTTAAAAAAACAACAACAAAATAATTTTTAAAATTCTACAGACTAGAAGTCAAAATTAAGATGTCAGCATGTTTGCTTTATTCTAAGGCCTTTCTCTCTCCTTAATTTGTAAATAACTATCTTTTTTGCAGCATCTTCAAGTGTTGCCTCTATGTTTGTATACCAACATTCCAATTTAGTCTTCAAAATTTATCATTTATACTGTATGAGGACTTAACCTAATGACCTCATTTCATCTTATTTAGGTAAAAATCATGTCTTCAAGTATTTTAATATTATCTGGTGCTGGGAGTTAGGACTTCAACATATGGTTTGGAGGGGGAACATAATTCAGCCTATAACACTTCACTTTGACTCCCAATATTCATGTCTTTCTCACATTCAGAATACCATACTCCATTAGGCTCCAATGTCTTAATACATTATAGAATAAATTCTAAGTCAAAATTATCACCTAAATATTATCTAAGTCACATAGGGATACATCTGGAATTATACTTTTTCATCATGGGGAAAAAATTATCTCAAGCTACATACCAGATAAGTTTTATGCTTCCACAATGCAATATTGGGACCAGCACAGAATACATATTTTTATTTCAACAAAGAGAAATCAGAAATAAGATAGGGGTCATACGTGTAAAGCTAGTTCATAATTTATCAAGACAAATGCTGTTAGATTGTAAGACTCGGGAGTATTTCCTACCTTCATGCTTTATACGTAGAATCACTGGAGATTTTACTAATTTATAGGCCAACCAGTATGGCAACTTCTTCCTTTCTGTCTAAACAACTATCTGAAGCACTCAGACCTAAGATTGTGGACATATTGTGACAGTGGGATTACTGCTGAACTCTGAACCACCTTTGTTTTCATTATTTTTTTTTTGAATGATAATGTTGTTAACAAATGGATAGCTCTATTAATCCATTTGGTGAAATCCAAGAATTCCCACAGACTCACTGTATTCATTTCACTCCATCTTATTTCTGTTCCATTCAGTTAAAAACATAGTATTTCTGCAAGTGCAAACTCATCTCTATTTCTGGCTTCTGCTGAGATAAATAATTGGACTTATAAACTGCAAGCCAGTTATCTTTGTAACAGGTTCTTTTACAGCCACACCTTTGATACTGTCTCTAGAATCCTCTTTCATCTTTTGCCAAATAAATAGGCTGAGAAATTGTCAAACTTCAAACGTTTTGCATTGCTTAGATTTTTTTTGATTGTTCATACTTCTTTAATTTATATCTTTGCTCTAACACTTATTTTAAAAAAAGGCAAGAAGATACTAGGACATGCCTCTAACACTTTCCTTATAATTTTTCTTAGCTATATGTCTGAGTTTTTTTACTTGCCAATTCTACTTTTACAAAACACTAGAACACAATTTATGCAAGTTGTTTGTCATCTTATGGAAAGATTGACTTTTCTCTGGTTTCCAAAAACATGTTATTTATTTTGGCACTTCCGTTCCTAGTACCAAGATTGGTATACATTTGCTAGGGCTGCTGTAATGCATTTTCAAATTCTTAAAGAGTTGGAAACAGCAGAACGCTTTACCTACCTCCTGAGAAATCTGTATGCAGGTCAAGAAGCAACAGTTAGAACTGGATATGGAACAATGGACTGGCTCCAAATTGGGAAAGGAGTATGTCAAGGCTGTATATTGTCATCCTGCTTATTTAACTTCTATGCAGAATACATCATGAAAAATGCTAGGCTGTATGAAGCACAATATGGAATCAAGATTTCCAGGAGACATATCAATAACCTCAGATATGCAAATGACACCACCCTTATGGCAGAAAGCAAAGAGGAACTAAAGAGGTAGGTTTTTATTCAGGTAGGTTTTGTAACAATGAAAAATGAGAAAGGGAAATTAAAGGATTAATGCCATTTACCATTGCAACAAAAAGAATAAAATATCTAGGAATAAACCTACCTAAGGAGACAAAAGAACTATACAGAAAATTATGACACTAATGAAAGAAATCAAAGATGGCATAAACAGATGGAAAGATATTCTGTGTACCTAGTTTGGAAGAATCAATATTGTGAAAATGACCATACTACCAAATGCAATCTGGTAATTGCATTTGACTATACTACCAATTGCTATTCCTATCAAACTACCAATGGAATTTTTCAAAGAACTAGAACAAAAAATTTACAATCAACATGGAAACACAAAAGACCCTGAATAGCCAAAGCATTCTTGAGAGAGAAGAATGGAGCTGGAGGAATCAACCTTCCTGACTTCAGACTATACTACAAAGCTACAGTCATCTAGACAGTTTGGTGCTGGTACAAAACCAGAAATATAGGCCAATGGAACAAGATAGAGAGCCCAGAGATGAGCCCACACTTCTATGGGTACCCTATTTTTGAGAAAGGTTACAAGAATATGTAACAGGGCAAATATAGTCTCTTCAATAAGTGTTGCTTGGACAAGTGGACAGCTATGTGTCAAAGAATAAAATTGGAACACTTGCTTCCTAACACCATACACAAAGATAAACTCAAAATTGATTAAAGCTCTAAATGTAAGACCAGAAATTATAAAACACTTAGAGCAAAACAGGCAGAGCAGTTGATGACATAAATCAAGGCAAGATCCTCTGTGATCCATCTCCTAGAGTAATGGAAATAAAATTAAAAATAAACAAATGAGACCTAGTTAAACTTAGACAACCCTAAGAATGGGAGAAAATAATAGCAAATGAAACAACTGAAAAAGGATTAATTTCAAAAATATACAAGCAGCTTATACAATGCAATACCAGAAAAAGAAACAATGCAATCCAAAAGTGGGCCAAAGACCTAAACAGACATTTCTCCAAAGAAGACATAGATAGCTAACAAACACATGAAAAGATACTCAACATCTCTCATTATTAGAGAAATATAAATCAAAACTGCAGTGAAAGTACACCTTATACCAGTCAGAATGGCCATCCATCAAGAAGTCTACAAACTCTAAATGCTGGAGATGGTGTGGAGAGAAGGGAACATTTTGGCTCTGTTGGTGCAAATGTAAATTTATACAGCCTCTTTGGAACATGGTATGGAGATGTCTTAAAAAACTAGGAATAAAATCACCAGCAATTCAGCTCAGTCACTCAAACGAGTCCGACTCTTTGCAACCCCATGAACTGTAGAACTCCAGGCCTCCCTGTCCATCACTAACTCCCAGAGTCTACCCAAACCCATGTCCATTGAGTCGGTGATGCCATCCAACCATCTTAACCTTTGACATCCCCGTCTCCTGGTACAGCAGTACCAGGTAATCAGGGGAGCCGGCAGCTAGGACATCAGGAAGATGGTGCTCTTAGGGTTTTTTCCTAGTCTCTGGCTGTTCTGTCCCAGTGGGGATTGCACAAGGGAGTGGCATGGGAGCTTGGATCATGGGGACCCCAGCAATGCTGGATACACAGGGGTGCCAGTGGCAATTGTCACAGGAAGTATGGTACTATTAGGTTTTTTCCTAGCTTCTGACAGCTCTGCCCCAGTGAGGGTTGAGCATGAAGGTAGCACAGCTGTTTGGATTATGGGAACTCTGGCAGCACCAAGTGAGCAGGGATACCAACTGCCTCAGCTGGAAGAACTATGGTCCTATTAGAGTCTTTTCCTAGCCTCTGGCATCTGTCAATCTGGGCACCAATTGTGCAGTAGTTTAAACGTTCTTTGGCATTACTTTTGACATCAATAGCAGAAATATATTTTTTGATCTGTTTCCTAGGGCAATCTAAATGAATACAAAATAAAAGAGGGCAGCCAATTAAATATCAAAGCTTTTTCACAGTAAAGGGAAGCATAAACAAAATAAAAAGATAAATTATGAAATGGGAGAAAATATTTGCAAATGATGCAACAAAGAAGGGATAAATTTCCAATAATTGTAAACGACTCTTTCAATTCTGTATCAAAAACCAAACAACTCAGTTAAAAAGATGAAGAAAACATAAAATAGACATTTCTCCAAAGAAAACACACAGGTGGCCAATAAACACGTGAAAACATACTCAACATCTCTAATTATTGCTACTGCTAAGTCGCTTCAGTCATGTCCGACTCGGTGCAACCCCATAGATGGCAGCCCACCAGGTTCCCCCGTCCCTGGGATTCTCCAGGCAAGAACACTGGAGTGGGTTGCCATTTCCTTCTCCAATGCGTGAAAGTGAAAAGTGAAAGTGAAGTCGCTCAGTCGTGTCTGACTTTTACCGACCTCATGGACTGTAGCCCACCAGGCTCCTTCATCCATGGGATTTTCCAGGCAAGAGGACTGGAGTGGGTTGCCATTAGAGGAATGTAAATCAAACCAACAATGATGCATCACCTTGCACCAGTTAGAATGGCCATCCATCAAACGGTCTACAAATAACGAAACTATCTGGAGAAAATCATACTTTGAAAATATACTTGCACCCCAATGTTCACTGTATCAATATTTACAATATTCGATATATAGAAACAAACTATAGGTCCACTGGCAGATGAATGCATAAAGTATATATATATATATATATATATATATGTTATATATATATATATATATGTAATATATATATATACTCAGTGGAATATTGCTCAGCATAAAAAAAGAATGAAATACTGCCGTCTGAAGCAACATGAAAAGACATAGAGATGATCATACTAAGTGAAGCGAATCATGTGACTTTTATTGAAATATAAAAAATGACACAAATTAACTTATTTACAAAACAGGTCCAAACAAAAAACAAACTTATGGCTACCAATTAGAAAGGGGCAAGAGGCATAAGTTAGGAATTTGGAATTAACAGATATACACTACTATTATAAAATAGATAAACAACAAGGTTCTACTGTAAAGCACAGGAAAATATATTCGATGCCTATAATGAAAAATAATGTTATATATATATATATATATATATATGCTTTTGTGGTTCCTGTTATTTACCAGCTATTGGTTTATAATTTAATGTCACTGTTGTCTGAGAGTATAAGTTTAATGAAGTCTGTTTTTAAAAAGATGTATTTATGACTCAAAACATGCTCTATCTTTCTGAGTGTTCCATATAATCCTGAAAATAATGTGTGTTCTGCAAATTACTGTATAAAGTTTTTGGTATAATTATAAACTCTTTGATGCATGAAAAATTTTGATATGATGCTTTCAATGTTGTTTTTTTACCTTTTGTCTTTTAATGATGCTGGGAAAGACTGAGGGCAGAAGGAGAAGAATATGATGAGGGACAGGGAGGCCTGGCATGCTACAGTCCATGGGGTCAGAAAGAGTCAGACACGCCTGTGTGACTGAACATTTCAATGTTACAATATTAGATTATGAATAAATTTTATACCTATAAAATTTTTTATCTGACTTAGAAGCAGTTTAACCTAATTTTATTTGCTTTGAAGCTCTGCTGGTTAGGACTGAAGCTATATTTATTATAAGGTTAATTTGCCCGACTACTGAGTCAATAGTTTTCAGAAAGCTATATTTATTGTCCTGTGGATTTTGAGATACTTACTTTTTTATAATGGGACCGAATACTATTTTTATTTATTCCAATCCTTTGAATAATTTCTTCCAATTCTTTTGTAATTTCCTCACACCCAAGTTGATAAGTATTAAACAGAATTTAAGGAATATGCTTTGTAAGCATTTTTAATTCTTTCTGTGTGTAGCTCTCTCCTTTTCTTTATCCATCTCTGTCTAAACTATCTACCACAGTGAACTCAGACACCCAGCTTTAAATTTTCAACTCAGGAAGACTGGTAAGGTCCATTTGTGTTTACAGTCCCTTCTATCATGATGTTGAAATTCTTTCCAAGCAGTGAAGTTGAACACAGAAAGTCTCAGCTCATTTGATTTTAATCTTTCATAGATTCATTACTGGATGCCCACATTTTGAGGACAGCTGTTAGATATATTTTAAATATTACTTTAATTGTTTCAGGTTGGGATGAAATTTATCTTGTCTTTTTTCTGTCCATGGATACCAAAACATAAAAGTCTGCTCAAAAGACAACTGCTTTTAAAATAATTATCAAGATTCATAAATAGCACCAAGAGCTCATTAATAGGCATTTTTTAAATTGATGGACATACCCTTTCTATGGAATGCAGCTTCTGTGTGCTGATCTGGAATGCTAGTATAGGAAATTGAGTTTAAAAAGCATGATGTAGATCAATACTTGATTTTCAAATTAAAAAGAATTTTGCATTATTTAACTCTAGGTTTCCTAGTCATATATAAGAAGATTCCTTTATTTGAACTCAGCAATAAACAGCTACTGAAAACCTTTGCTTATAAAATAATCATGGGAGGGGAGGAAACCAAAAATAGTTAGTTTTAATGCATCTACATTTTTCTAGTTGTGTATTTAGCTTTGTTCCTGAGTCATTCCTAGGAAATGGTTTTGTTCCTTCTATTCCTTCAAACTTTATCTTTTGAACATATTTAACAAATTAGATGTTATGAAAATGATGCAAATTTCTCTACCTGATGAATGTTGATTTAATTCTAAGTTATGATTAAAACTTATAATCAGGGTCCTTAGTGTTCTTTGGAGGTTGTAAGATACTTGAGTTCTTCTTACCATGGAGCACAAGTGATTTATTTGGCCAAATGCTAGTGACACCACAAGCTAAAAATTATGGAATATATACTTTAATTTTAAAAGATTAAACTGTCAATACTTCAGTGAAGAGCTACTTTTTAAACAGCAAATAATTGTAGTTGAATGCCAGAAACATTTCCATTTAAAACATTAACATTTTATGCAAGAAATGTAGAAGAAAATTGTTCTTCCATGTCTAGAAATCCTAAGCATTAGATAAACCACATAATTTGACAGAAATGTTACCAAATACCACAGTTGTTGTAAACTGAGTAGAAAATTATATTTTGAACATTTAAAATACAATTTTAAAAGCACTTGAAATAATATTCTTTGCTATAAAACATTTCATTTGAGATAAGGTTTTTTAAAAGTTATATTTATAAAACTATGGTTCTACACCACATAATTTTTTTAAGCTATTTTGTTTTCTATTTCCAGGGTGTTTTAAATGGAAGCATCACATATTTTATCATTTTGTTCAGAAGATGGGAGGGTGATACATAATATTTCTTAATATATTTAAAAATTAATGTGTGCCTATTTTTTTCATTCAGATTGACCACAGAAAAATATTGGAAATTGATTTTCTAACATCTTTTCTGAAGTACTGCAATATTTTTAAAAATTTTACAGTAATAATAATTGAGTGCACCAAAAGGAAAACAAAATCTGTACTTTTGTTACTATCTAATTCTTCAGAAACATTGGACAAATGACAGAAATGCAACCATTTCTATAGTTTTATGGAACAGGTAGGTATAACAAAGTCCCAGTTACCCTCAATATAGTCTCTCCAGTCCCCTGCTATGAAACATGTTTAAATGGATATCAGTTTGTTCACCATCCTAACTCATTAAGAATACTTGCCTCCAGAATTGCACATTTCCAATCACTGACCACTAATTTAAAATTTCTAAAATACAAATCTTATGGTTTTATAACTGGAAAATAAGTCAGGAAAAGGCAAGAATTGAGTCTTTAGAGAGAAGGAGGAAAGGAGGGGACGTGCCACTGGAATATTTATGTATCTTGCATAGTCAACCATATGAGATTTGCTCACGACCTTTGCCGTTTATGAGGATTCTTGATTCTGAGCAAGGCTCCTCCTGTACTCACCTGAGAGTAACACCTAGTCACCATTTAAAAATGGACTCCAGGGTCTTCTCTCAGCCCCTTTGGCTTGGTTGAAGTCACATATTAGAGGCAGAACTGATGTGTCCTTATAAGCTGTACATACCGCATAATTCATCAAAGCAAAGCATATATTTAAAAGCATCTATCTGAATATACAACTACTAGTTCAAGTTATTTGAGGACAGCAATTGTGTGCTACTCATATTTTAATCTCTTTTAGCTGCTATTTTATTAGAAGACAACATAAGAAATCTGTATTAAATAAAAGTCTGAATATTTGTTATTCTGCCTTCATTTGTCTAACAGTTACATACTTAAAAATTCAGATCACAGGCCATCTGGTACAGGAAAACTTTCATAAATTTTTCTTTTGCCCTGTTCCTTATGCAGTTTTTCCCAGTTTCCCTTTTTTCCCCGGTTCCTTATACAGTTCTGGACCTTAAACCTACAACACAATGGAGAATATGAACTTCCACTAACTACTTTCAGGGTTGGACCTGGAAAAGATTTTGTTGCTGTTCAGTCACTAAGTCTTGGCCAACACTTTGCAGTCAAGTGGACTGCAGAACACCAGGCTTCCCTGTTCTTCCCTATCTCCCAGAGTTTGCTCAAATTCATATCCATTAAGTCAATGATGCTATCTAACCATCTCATCCCCGGCTGTCCTCTTCTCCTTTTGCACTCAGTCTTTCATAGCATTAGATTCTTTTCCAGCTGGTCAGCTCTTTGCAAAAGGTGGCCACAGTTCTGGAGCTTTGACTTCAGCATCAGTCCTTCCAATGTATATTCAGGGTTGATTTCCTTTAGGATTGACTCGTTTGATCTCCTTGTGGTTCAAGGGACTCTCAAGAGTCTTCTCCAGCACCACAGTAGGAGAGCATCAATTCTTCAGATCTCAGCCTTCCTTATGGTCCAACTCTCACATCCTGTACATTACTACTGAAAAAAATGTAGATTTGACTATGGACTTTTGTTGGCAAGTGAATGTCTCTGGTTTTTTTTTTTTTTTTTTTTTTTTTTATACTGTCTAGGTTTGTCATAGCTTTTCTTCCAAGTAGCCAGTGTCTTAAATTCATGACTATAGTCACCATCCAGTTATTTTGGAACCCAAGAAAATAAAATCTCTCACAGCTTCCAATTTTTCCCCTTCTATTTGCCATAAAGTGATGGAACCAGATGCCATGATTTTAGTTTTTTGAATGTTGAGTCTAAGTCAGGCTTTTCACTCTCCTCTTTCATCCCCATCAAAAGGCTCTTTAGTTCCTCTATGCTTTCTGCTGTTAGAGTGGTTCTATCTGACTGTCCAAGGTTATTGATCTTTCCCCTAGAAATCTTGGTTCCAGTTTATAATTCATCCAGCCCAGCATTTTCATATGACTTTCTCTGCATGTAAGTTAAATAAGGAGGATGACTATATACAGCCTGTCATACTTCTTTCACAATTTTGAGCAAGTCAGTTGTTTCATGTCCAGTTCTAACTGTTGCTCTTTGACCCTCATACAGGTTTCTCAGGAGACAGGTAAGGTGGTATGGTATTCTTATCTCTTTAAGGATTTTCCACAGGTTGCTGTGGTCCATACAGTGAAAGGCTTTAGCATAGTCAATGAAGCAGATGTAAATGTTTTTATGGAAGTTCCTTGTTTTCTTTACAATCCAATGAATGTGAACCAATGTAGCTTCCAATAAATGTGGCAAATGACTGAACTAAGTCATGAATAGCCACAAAGTAATAAGCACGGTTTCTATAGGATATTTTGTAATTTACATAGCCACCAGACAGAAAATAAAACAGAAAAAGTGGGCGGTGAATATAAATTAACATTTATTTTGAATTAATTTATAATTTACAGAAAAATAACATGAATAATAAGGTACAAAAAAATCCATATACTTTTACCCATTGTTAAAATTGTACTCATGTGCTTCATAAGTTTTCTGTCATTCTCCCTCTCCTTCTCAGCCTCTCTCTCATTTTATAACTTCATACCACTTAATGAATTTTGTCTCTGAATATTTTCATTATGTGTTTCCTAAGAATATAAATATTTTCCTGTAGAATAAGAGTGTAGTTATCATTGTCATTAAGTGCAACATGGGTACAATAAAAAAAACAACAACATTTTAAGTAGAGAAAGAGTATGGAATTAAAATCAGCTTTGTAGTACACAGAAGTAATTACTTAAGTGTGAAATGGAATGAAATATTATGTTATGAAAGTTAAATAAATAACATTGGAAAATATTCTAAAATTCTAATGTTTTGAGAGAAAAATAACATTAACATAAAGTTGGTCTACTTTATATTTTCTTGATTAACAGGTCTCATATTCAAAATTTTTTTCAGAGCCCCCATGACATCTTTGTTCCTAAAACTATAGATTAAAGGGTTTAGCGCAGGTGTGAGTATGGTGTAAAAGACAGATACCACCATGTCGTTCTCAGGGGTGTGGTAGGAGTTGGGGAGCATGTAGGTATAAACAGCAGCACCATAAAACAGGATTACCACAGTCATATGGGAAGAACAAGTGGCAAATGCCTTCTTTTGGCCCTCTACTGAGTTTATTCTGTGGATGGTGAGGAGAATAAAAAAATAAGAGCTTGAAATGATTGTCACAGGAATGAGGAGCATGAGGACACAACACAGGTACATGAGAGTCTCGTAGAGGGAAGTGTCTGAGCAGGAGAGCTTCATTACAGCAGGGACTTCACAGAAAAAATGATGGATCTCCCTAGATCTGCAGAAGGGGAAGGTCATGGTAATGGATGTTAGCATGAATCCATCCACTGATCCTAGAAACCAACAACCTGACGCCAGGAGGAGACACACTCTATGGCTCATGAGGACAGAATAACGAAGAGGATGGCAAATGGCCACATAGCGGTCATAGGCCATGGCACCCAAAAAGAAAAACTCTGAACCTGCCAGTGTTACGTAGAGAAACATTTGCATTGCACATTCAGGGACTGAAATCTTATTCATGCCCATGATCTGATCTATAAGCATCTTGGGCACAGTAACAGATATATACATTACATCCATGAGGGACAACTGGCTGATGAAAAAGTACATGGGGGTGTGGAGGTGGGTATCAGAATGAATCAGAAAAATCAGCACAATGTTTCCAATCAAAGCCAGCAGAAAAACGATAAAAATCACCATACACAGTAGAATTGGATGAACTGATTGACTGAAGATTCCCACCAGGATGAAATCAGACTTCCCAGAGTGATTAGTCATCCAGATAATGTTTTCCATGAGGTCTCATCTAGATCATCAAGGTGAGCTTTGGGATTAATGGTCAGTTACGGAATTTTTCCACCTGAAATAAATGAATAGATGTTTACTGAGATACTGTATGCAGGCATTTGTGTGTGTGTTTCTTTTTTATTGCAATGTAGTTGATTTAAAATGTTGTATTAATTTCAGGTATACACAAGGTAAATCAGTTATAGATATACATACACCCACACTTTTTTCCTAGATTCTTTACCCACAAAAGCTATTATGGAGTACTGAGTTCCCTGTGCTCTATACCTGTTCTTATTAGTTATCTATTTTATATATACCAGTCTACTTATGTTTTTTAGATTGATTTGTTCCTTTTTTTAGATTCTATATGGATATCACATGATATTTGTCTTTCTGTGTCTGACTTACTTCACTCAGTATAACAATCTTTAGCTTCATCCATGTTACTGCAAATGGCACTTTTGTTCTTTTTTATGGCTTGGTAATATTCCATTATGTGTATGTACTACATCTTCTTTAGTCATTCCTCTGTTAATAGACATTTGGGTTACTTCCATGTCCTGGCTACTGTGAATAGTACTGCAATAAATATTGGAGTGCATGTATCTTTTTGAGTTATAATTTTCTCTGGATATAAAATCAGAAGTGGAATTGCTGGGTAATATGGTAGTTCTCTGTTTAGTTTGGTGAGAATGAAAATTGGTACAGTCACTATGGAGAACAGTATGGAGGTTCTTTAAAAATGTTTTATGTGTTTGAGTACACCAACCTGATTGTGATAATCAAAATTCCATAGACATGTAGAAAACAGGATTGCTAATTGTTTATAATATAGATTTTACCAGAAAAAAATAATTTATAACTGTTGGTCAAATGATTTGGTGAAGTTTAGGTCATGAGGTTTCCTAATAATAGTGACATATGACAATGTGCAATGAAATTCGCCAAGATAATGACTTAAACACAAAAAATAAATTATTAAAAATAGAAATATACAGTAGGCTCTCACCAGCTATCTGCCTCATACCTACTACTGCACATACATCAGCTATAATCTCTCAATACCTCCCACTACTCCTTGGTCTCCATATGCTTTACTACAATTAAAACTATATTTTAAAATAGAAATATATTTATATGTCTAGGGTTTCTGTTGCCAGTTTAAATGTTATTTTCCACTGTGCTTTGAGAATCCAACTGAAATCTTACAAAAATTTTGGATGTATATTCTATGCAATAGGGATTTGAAAAGTAACTGAAATACATTTTGAGGAACTCTATATCAAATATTTGAGTATCCTTTTCCATAAGATAGGGCTTCCTAGTGAGGTTTTATTACTGTGTGGAGCAAGCCACACACTCTCAGGAAAGTACAGAACTGAGGGACATGGGGTGAGGCGCTTGGAATCTCAGCTGACAATAGTCATGTACCCAGATTTTCCTCTATCCTCCCATTGATCATCACCGTACATAAAAAGGATAACTATACTTTTTGATATCATTTATGGTAAGGATTAAATCGGGAAAATAAAGCAATTAGAACATTAAAAGCTACAGATGAATAAGTATGGATACTATTAGTTTAGAGAGTTAATATCTATAATTATTTTTGTGTACAATCTATGTAAGCGTTGACTGTTACTATTATTTTCTTATAAGATATATTACTTTAATTTTCAAGTTTCTATTTATACATTTAAGTATTTGAACTTGATAATTTCTATAGTCCCAATCAAACTGCATATACATTTCTATACTTAAATAAATATGTAATTTATACATTTATGTAGAAATACATATAAATGTAAACATAATTATTTTTTATTTTATACCTAGTTGTGAGCTCTATGGAGAATCTCATCTTGGTTCTGTCTGCTACATGCTTCTCTAGACTGAAATTCATTTTTTAATAACTCCCAGCTCAGAGAAACTTGAATTTAGATGGTCACTGCCATTTTATCATATAAAGGGCTAGTAATTTTACCAAACAACATCTGTATCAATGCACATAGAAATAAGTTTTAATAAAAAGTGAAATATAAAGAAGAAATTTGAACAACATCATGATGTCACTAACTCCTATACCCTGTTAACTTCTCTATCTTGATGCTTACAGCCTGTATCTGTGTTAGCATCTAAAGATAAATGAAAGCAAAGTTAAACTTGATTATACTCAGTACTCATGTTTCCAAGGGCAAGTATTATGTAAATGTGAATTAAAGTAGAATTTTAAAATAGCTGCAAAATAAATGAAAAAGAGCAATGGACACAAAATTTGTCTGATCTTCATGAAGACAATTTATCAATAGCTTGTTCCACATTTTCTCTTAAAAAGATTAAACCTTTGTAACTTTTCAATCCATAGCATGTTAAATGTTAAGTTTCAAAAATCCATACCACCGAGAAGGAAACATTGCTTCCTTTTTCTGGGAAATGGCAACCCACTCCAGTATTCTTGCTGGAGATTTCCATGGACAGACACGCCTTGTTGGCCACAGTCCATGGAGTCACAAAGAGTCAAACACGACTGAGTGACTAACATTTTCTGGGAAAAGTTTACAAGTAGTTATCAGTTCTGTTCAGTTCAGTCGCTCAGTCGTGTCCGACTCTTTGCGACCCCATGAATTGCAGCACACCAGGCTTCCCTGTCCATCACCAACTCCCGGAGTTCACTCAGACTCATATCCATCGAGTCCGTGATGCCATCCAGCCATCTCATCCTCTGTCGTCCCCTTCACCTCCTGCCCCCAATCCCTCCCAGCATCAGACTCTTTTCCAATGAGTCAACTCTTCACATGAGGTGGCCAAAGTATTGGAGCTTCAGCTTTAGCATCATTCCTTCCAAAGAAATCCTAGGGCTGATCTCCTTCAGAATGGACTGGTTGGATCTCCTTGCAGTCCAAGGGACTGTCAAGAGTCTTCAACACCACAGTTTGAAAGCATCAATTCTTCGGTGCTCTGCCTTCTTCACAGTCCAACTCTCACATCCATACATGACCACAGGAAAAACCATAGCCTTGACTAGACAGACCTTAGTCAGCAAAATAATGTCTCTGCTTTTGAATATACTGTCTAGGTTGGTCATAACTTTTCTTCCAAGGAGTATGATGCAGTGATATTTCAGGAAATTCAGATTATCCCAGTCTCAAATACATGTTATATACTTGTAATACTTTTGTAGGCTAAGTGTGGTGTTCAACTTATTACAGTCTCATATTCAAGGATGTTGATAAAACAGACAACAGTGAAAATTATTCTGATGTCTTACTATAAATATTCAATAAGTCCAGAATGCAATGCAAAACAAAGATAATTTTTGTATCAAATATCATGTTTCATGCTGTTTTCTAAGAATATAGGGAGAGAGCAAAGGGGTTCTTGAGGAGTTGTAGGAAAATCACTGACACACTTTGATAAATGAGGATGCCTATACAAAGTCTACCTGGGCCACTTGACAGACAAGGGAAGGCTGTCTGTACCACACAAGAGAATTGGTTTCTCTGTTCTTTCTTAGTCTTCTCCATCCAATTTCTTGGGGTTAATATGAATAGCTTAGTGCATGTTTAACTTGGGAAATCAGTGATTGTGATGGTAGAATAATATTTACTCTATATTTGAAGTATAACACTAAGTATTTAATTATATGGCACAATTAATCTTCCCTGAGTCCAAGAAGTATATAATTTATCCTTTAATGAATTAAAAAAAAATAAGCTATTGTTGTAAGTGCCTAACATAAAAAACTAACCTTAAGGAGTACTCTGTCTCAGCCAAGAGTGGAACATAGAGTCTGTAAGTGCTTCATATCTATAGCAGACACAATCTTCCCTCCACATATCATAAACAGAGTTTTAGTTTACTCAGTGTTAGTTTAAATGGGAAAAAATATTATTGAGAACTTTGTCTCAGTGTTCTAACTACCAGAAACAAAACCTCTAAAGTTAAAAATATTAACTTTTCTGCAAAATTGCAAAATTCACTCTTCTGCAAAACTTCAAAATTGTTTTTTCAAGGAAAAAAACACATAATTCAATAATATAGAGTCTTTACTATTTATATTTTATTCCATCAGTAATTGGACATTGAAAATCTACTTCTAAGACTTTTATTGTAAATAAGTTTATATACAGAGTTTTTAAAAAGTGTATTTGTTTTCTCACTAAAAACAGGCAAAATGATTAAGGAAATAGAGTGAGAAACTAACAGAATGGTTGAAAGTAGGGCAAGTAAAGAATACTAATTACCCTTTTGCTTCTTCAGTCATGTCTACTTGTCAGGTTCAATACACCATCAGAAGCAGTGATCCTCACAGAGATGGTCAGGTGGAGTGTGAAGCATGACCAAGTTAAATGTATAAAGAGAAGTAGGAGTGTGATGTCATCTTTGGTTTTATAATGCCCGATAGAGGAGTGGAAAAATTTTCTATTGATGAATCCCCTTGGATCTTTGAAGAAGTATACAGTTAATACAGCTAAAAGAGCAAATTGATATTTTATTTATACTATTCTGGTTTTCTCATAACATACTGATTAACATACAGTGCATAAACAAACAGTTTAAATAATCACAAATCATAGACTTGTAAATAAATTCTTATCTGTAAAATACATAAAAACATTTGCATGCAGCATTTTAAGAAAATATATTTGTATGAAAAATATATAGGAAATCAACCTTAAAAATTTGTGAAATATTACTAATTTCATCTTTTATTCTCTAAAGTTACAGAAAATAAAACTATTAAATCAAGTAATGTATCAAGGATAAAAGCAATCAATATTGTGAAAGATTAAAATTGAGGTTGTCATCTTCACATCTTTTCCTCTATTACTTTTTAAGAAATTTTTTAATTGGAGGCTTATTAACTTTACAATATTGTGGTGGTTTTTGCCATACATTCACATGAATCAACCATGGGTGTACATCTGTTCCCCATCCTGAACCCCCCTCTCATCTCCCTCCCCATCCCATCTCTCAGGGTCATCACAGTGCACCAGCTCTGAACACCCTTTCTCATGCATTGAACCTGGACTGGCAATCTATTTCACATAAGATAATATACATGTTTCAATGCTATTTTCTCAAATCATCCCACCCTTGTCTTCTCCCTCGAATCCAAAAGTTTGTTCTTTATATCTATGTCTCTTTTGTTGTCTTGCATATAGGGTCACTGTTACCATCTTTCTAAATTCCATATATATGCGTTAGTATACTGTGTTGGTGTTTTTCTTTCTGACTTACTTCGCTCTGTATAATAGGCTCCAGTTTCATCCACCTCATTAGAACTGATTCAAATGCATTCTTTTTAATGGCTGAGTAATATTCCATTGTGTATATGTACCATACCTTTATTATCCACTCGTCTGCTGATGGACATCTAGGTTGTGTCCATGTCCTGGCTATTGTAAGCAGTGGTGCAATGAACATTGGGGTACATGTGTCTCTTTCAATTCTGGTTTCCTTGGTGTATATGCCCAGGAGTGGGATTGCTGGGTTGTATAGCAGTTCTATTTCCGGCTTTTTAAGGAATCTCCACACTGTTCTCCATAGTGGCTATACTAGTTTGCATTCCCACCAACAGTGTAAGAGGGTTCCTTTTTCTCTGCACCCTCTCCAGCATTTATTGTTTGTAGACTATTTGATAGCAGCCATTCTGACCAGCGTGAAATGGTACCTCATTGTGGTTTTGATTTGCACTTCTCTGCTAATGAGTGATGTTGAGCATCTTTTCATGTGTTTGTTAGCCATCCGTATGTCTTCTCTGGAGAAATGCCTGTTTAGTTCTTTGGCCAATTTTTTATTGGGTCATTTATTTTTCTGGAAATGAGTTGCAGGAGCTGCTTGTATATTTTGGAGGTTAATACTTTTTCAGTTGCTTAGTTTGCTATTATTTTCTTCCATTCTGAAGGCTGTCTTTTCATCTTGCTTATAGTTTCCTTCATTGTGCAAAAGCTTTTAAGTTTAATTAGGTCCCATTTGTTTATTTTTGCTTTTATTTCCATTACTCTGGGAGGTGGGTCATAGAGGATCCTGCTATGATTTATGTCAGAGAGTGTTTTGCCTATATTTTCCTCTAGGAGTTCTATAGTTTCTGGTCTTACATTAAATCTTTAATCCATTTTGAGTTTGTTTTTGCATATGGTGTTAGAAAGTGTTCTAGTTTCATTCATTTGTTTTTAAGAAACAATAGTACATTTTATTCACTACACATTTTTTTTTTAAAATTTTACTTAACAATACTGTATTGGCTTTGCCATACATTGACATTAGTTTCATTCTTTTACAAGTGGTTGACCCATTTTCCCAGCATCACTTGTTAAAGAGATTTTCTTTTCTCCATTGTATATCTTGCCTCTTTTGTCAAAGATGAAGTGTGTCATATGTGCGTGGATTTATCTCTGGGTTTTCTATTTTGTTCCATTGATCCATATTTCTGTCTCTGTGTGGTACCATACTGTCTTGATGACTGTAGCTTTGTAGTAGAGCCTGAAGTCAGGAAGGTTGATTCCTCCAGTTCCATTCTTCTTTCTCAAGATTGCTTTGGCTATTCAAGGTTTTTTGTATTTCCATACAAATTGTGAAATTATCTATTCTAGTTCTCTTAAAAATATCATTGGTAGCTTGATAGGGATTGTACTGAATCTGTTGATTGCTTTGGGTAATATACTCATTTTCACTATATTGATTCTTCTAATCCATGAACATGGTATATTTCTCCATTTGTGTAATCTTTGATTTCTTTCATCAGTGTTTTATAGTTTTCCATATATAGTCTTTTGTTTCTTCAGATAGATTTATTCCTAAGTATTTTATTCTTTTCATTGCAATGGTGAATGGAATTGTTTCCTTAATTTCTCTTTCTGTTTTCTCATTAGTAGTGTATAAAAATGCAAGGGATTTCTCTGTGTTAATTTTATATCCTGCAACTTTACTATATTCATTGATTAGCTCTAGTAATTTTCTGGTGGAGTCTTTAGGGTTTTCTATGTAGGAATCATGTCATCTGCAAACAGTGAGAGTTTAACTTCTTTTCTAATCTGGATTCCTTTTATTTCTTTTGCTTCTCTGATTGCTGTGGCTAAAACTTCCAAAAACTGTGTTGAATAGTAGTGGTGAGAGTGGGCATTCTTGCCTTGGTCCTGACTTTAGGGGAAATGTTTTCAATTTTTCACCATTGAGAAAAATGTTTGCTGTGGGTTTATCATATATGGCTTCTATTATGTTGAGGTATGTTCCTTCTATGCTTGTTTTCTGGAGGGTTTTTTTTTTTTTAATCATAAATGGATGTTGAATTTTGTCAAAGGCCTTCTCTGCATGTATTGAGATAACTATATGGTTTTTAATCTTTCAATTTGTTACTGTGGTGTATCACGTTGATTGATTTGCAAATACTGAGGAATCCTTGCATCCCTGGGATAAAGCCCACTTGGTCATGATGCATGATCTTTTTAATATGTTGTTGATTCTGTTTGCTAGAATTTTCTCAAGGATTTTTGCATCTATATTCATCAGTGATATTGGCCTGTAGTTTTCCTTTTTTGTAGCATCTTTGTCTGCCTTTGTTATTAGGGTGATGGTGGCCTCATAGAATGAGTTTTGAAGTTTACCTTCCTCTGCAATTTTCTGGAAGAGTTTGAATAGGAAATGTGTTAGCTCTTCTCTAAATTTGGGTAGAATTCAGCTGTGAAGCCATCTGGCCTTGGGCTTTTGTTTGTGGGAAGATTTCTGAATGCAGTTTTGATTTCTGTGCTTTTGATGGGTCTGTTAAGATTTTCTATTTCTTCCTGGTTCAGTTTTGGAAGGTTATACTTTTCTAAGAATTTGTCCATTTCTTCCAAGTTGTTCATTTTATTGGCATATAGTTGCTGATAGTAGTCTCTTATGATCCTTGGTCTTTCTGTGTTGTCTATTGTGATTTCTCCATTTTCATTTCTAATTTTATTGATTTGTTTCTTCTCCCTTTTTTTCTTGATGGGTCTGGCTAATGCTTTGTCAATTTTATTTATCTGCTCAAAGAACCAGCTTTTAGCTCTCCACAGTCTGGAACACTCAGAGAAGTTCACGGAGTTCCATAGAGAAGAGAGGAGGGAGGAAGGAGATAGAGGTGACCAGGGGGAAAGGTGGGGGAGTCAAAAGGGGAGAGACCAACCTAGCCAGTAATCAGTTCCCTAAGTGTTATCCACAGCCTGGAACACCCAAAGAGATTCAGAGTTAAGTAGAGAAGAGAAGGGGAAGGGAGGAGATAGAGGTGACCTGAGGGAGAAAACAGAGAGTCTAAAAGGGAGAAAACAATCAAGCCAGTAACCACAATCCTAAGTAAAAATGGGTACTGAAGATTGGATTCTTAAAGGTACAAAGTTGATAAAAAATACCAAAAAGCAATGATTAAAAATCTAGAGTAGAGGTTAGACTTTCAAAAATACAATAGTAAAAAGAAAAGAAAAAAATCACAAAACATAGAAAATATATATATGAAATTTGCTTTAAAAATAGGGTCTTTTTTTTTGCAAGGTAATATTTGGTTTTAAAAATGAAAATTAAAGGAGTAATAAAGAACTTAAAATTTCAAAAAATTAAAAAATGATAATAGTAAAATATATTTAGGAATTTCTCTGGAGCTGTTGAGGGCAGTGTGGGGTCAGTTCAGTTTCAGATAGTTCCTTGTTCAAGCTTATACTTCTCAAGGTCTATAGGCCCCTTCCAATGCTTAGTCAATGCTAACTATAGTGTTTTAATCTGTTGCACCTGTCACTTCCAGAGCGGTTCCCTCTTGTTTATTTTGGCTTCCTTTGTTTGCAAGTCTCTTCAGTGTCTAATTTCTGCCTTGACACAAGGGGGCAAAGGTGATAATTTATTTAGGCTCATTTGTTCAATTGTGCTGCGGGGAGGGAGGAACACTACAAACAAATACCACTGGCATGTGTGGGGAGTGCTTGCAGTGTCTGGGCCACACTGGGTTTGCTTCCGCTCACGGCTTATGTTCTTTCCCCGTCTACACTGCTCAGGTTCCAGGTTGCTCTGCAGGGGAACTGTCTAAAGTAGGCCCTGGGTTGTGTGCACTTCCCATGTCTAAGTCACTCAGGTTCAGGTTCTCGAGTATTCCACAAAGGCACACAGTTGGTTGGGCCTGTGTTTTGTGCTCTTCCCAGGTCTGAGCAGCTCAGGCGACCAGGTGCTAAGCGAGCACACTCTCCTCAGGTGGGTGGTGCATCTTATCACCTCCCCTATCCCAGCTACTTGGTTTCCTGGGTGCGCAGTGGGAGCACCATCTCAGGTGTGCCAGGTGTCTCCTCTGGGCAGCTGATCTCTGGCTGCGACCCTCCTGGCAGATGTCAACTGTTTAAGATCCCAGGAAGACTTGGTTAGCGACTGGGAGCCTGCTCGCAGCCTCTGGTATTCCCTCAGTCCTTTGTTCTGTGAGTCGGCTGGCAGTGCCTTAGGTTAGAGCTGTTCGCAGGAAAGTTCTCTCTCTTTCTTTTTTTTCCTCTCTCTCTCCAGCTATCACACAGTTTGGGTTGCTATCTCATGTTAGCTCCCTCAGGTTGCCCTCAGGGCATTCAGGCCTGGTCCTTACCTTAAGCAATGCAACCTGTGCCTCCCTGTTTAGCCCCTGCTTGCTGGTGGCAGACATGAGCGTCTGGGCTACTTCTCTGGTGCGTGTTGTGATTAGATGGGTAATCTGTGTGTTTTGTGTATTTTTCCCCCTGCTTATGTTGCCCTCTAAGATTCCAAAACTCCCCACAGACCCGCTGGTGAGAGGGTTTCCTGGTGTTTGGAAACCTGTCTTCTTTTACGACTCCATCCCTAACTCTTTTGTCTCTCTTTTAATCTTTTATATTTTGTCCTACCTCCTTTCAAAGACAATGGACTGCCTTTCTGGGTGCCTGGTGCCCTCTGCCAGGGTTTAGAAGTTGTTTTGTGGAATTTACTCAGCGGTCAAATGATCTTTCAATGAATTTGTGGAGGAGAAACTGGTCTCCCCGTCCTATTCCTCCATCGTCTTTGGACTGCCCTTCTATTACTTTTTAAAACAAAATTTTCCATTGATTATAGATCATTTACAAAATATATTAGCTTCAGATGCACAATATAGTGATAAAATATTTTTATAGATTATATTCCATTAGAAATTATTATAAAATATTGACTATATTCCCTGTGTTATACAATAAGCCTTATAGCATATTTTATAATTTTTATTTTTCATCTTAATAGATTAAAAAAAAGCTTTTTCACAAAATTTTCTATTCATTTAGGGCAAAAACTCTCTAGAAAAATGAGCATAGAAGAAACCTACATACACATAATAAAATTATATATCATAGATAACTAAAATCATTCTCAAAGGTGACAAGCTGAAATCATTTCATTTAAGGTCAGGAAAAAAAATGCAAGAATATCTACTTTCATCACTTTTATTCAGCATAGTTTTGAACATCCAAGCCATGGCAATAAGAGAAGAAAAAAAAATAAAGGAAATTCAGATTGCCAAAGTACAGTTACTGTTTGCAGATGATGTGATACTACATATAGAAAATCCTAAAGATACTACTAGAAAACACTTAGAGCCCATCAGTGAATTTGGTAATGATATAGTATACAAAATTAATGTAAAGAAATCTCTTGCATTTTTATACACTAACAAGAAAAGATCAGGAAGAGAAATTAAGAAAACAATTCTATTTACCATTTCATCAAAAAGAATAAAATACCTAGGAATAACCCTTCCTAAGGAGAAAAAAGGCTTGTACTCTAAAAAGTATAGGAGGCTGATGAAAGACCTTGAAGATGACATACATACAGTTGAAAACATACCATGTTCTTGGGCTGAAAGAATTAATATTGTGAAAATGACTATACTACCCAAGGCAGTCTACAGACTCAATGTAATCTCTACTAAAATACCAATGGCATTTTTCACAGAACTAAAAAAAAAATAAAGTTTGTATGAAAATACAAAAGACTCAAATAGCCAAAGCAATCCTGAGACAGAAAAACAGAATGGAGGAAGAAGACTGCTTGTCTTCAGACTCTACAACAAACCTATAGTATTTTACTGACACAAAAACAGAAATACAGATCAATGGAACAGGATAGAAAGCATAGAGATAAACCACATGGCAATAGTCACCTAAATTATGACAAAGGAAGCAAGACTAGACAATGGAGAAAAGACTCTCTGCCCAATAAAAGATGCTGAGAAAACTGGCCAATATATGTAAAAGAGTGAAATTAGAACATTCTCTAACACCATATACAAAAATAATCTCAAAATACCTCAAATACCCAAATGTAAGGCTGGACCCTATAAAATCATTAGAGGAAAACATATATAGGACACCCTTTGACATAAATCATAACAAGATCTTTTTGACCATCCCAAAACAATAAAAAGAAACAAATGGGACCTATTTAAACTTACAAACATTTGCACAGCAAAGGAAAATATAAACATGATGAAAAAACAATTTTCAGAATGGGAGAAAATATGTGCAAGTAAAGCAACTGGCAAGGATTAATCTCCAAAATATGCAAACAGCTTATGCAGCTCTATATCAAAAAGGAAACAACCCAATCAAAGAATGGACAGATCTAAACAGCTATTCCTCCAAAGAAGGCATACAGATACACATCAGAACAATGCAATCTAAACTACAATGATGTATTACTTCTCATCAGTCAAAATGGTCATCACCAAAAAGCCACCTACAAACAAAAAATGCTAGAGATGATGCTGATAAAAGGAATCCTCCCACTCTGTTGGTGGGAATGTAAACTGGTACAACCACAATAGAGAACAATATGGAGGTTCTTTAAAAAACTAAAAATAGAATTACCATACAATCCCGCAATTCCAATCCAGACAGCATATTTGGAGAAAACCATAACTAGAAAAGATGTATTCAAAGCAATGTTCATTGCAACACTATTTACAATACCCGAAACACAAAAGTAACCTAAAGTTCCATTGATAGATGAATGGATAAGAAGATGTGGTATATATATGCAAAAGAATATTCAGTTCAGTTCAGCTCAGTCGCTCAGTCGTGTCCGACTCTTTGTGACCCCATGAACCGCAGCACGCCAGGCCTCCCTGCCCATCACCAACTCCCGGAGTTCACTCAGACTCATATCCATCGAGTCAGTGATGCCATCCAGCCATCTCATCCTCTGTCGTCCCCTTCTCCTCCTGCCCCCAATCCCTCCCAGCATCAGAGTCTTTTCCAGTGAGTCAACTCTTCCCATTAGGTGTCCAGAGTACTGGAGTTTCAGCTTTAGCATCAGTCCTTCCAATGAACAGCTAGGGCTGATCTCCTTCAGAATGGACTGGTTGGATCTCCTTGCAGTCCAAGGGACTCTCAAGAGTCTTCTCCAACACCACAGTTCAAAAGCATCAATTCTTCGGTGCTCAGCTTTCTTCACAGTCCAACTCTTACATCCATACATGACTACTGGAAAAACCACAGCCTTGACTAGATGGACCTTTGTTGGCAAAGTAATGTCTCTGCTTTTCAATATGCTATCTAGGTTGGTCATAACTTTCCTTCCAAGTAGTAAGCATCTTTTAATTTCATGGCTGCAGTCACCATCTGCAGTGATTTTGGAGCCCAAAAAAATAAAGTCTGACACTGTTTCCACTGTTTCCCCATCTATTTCCCATGAAGTGATGGGACCAGATGCCATGATCTTTGTTTTCTGAATGTTGAGCTTTAAGCCAACTTTTCACTCTCCTCTTTCACTTTCATCAAGAGGCTCTTTAGTTCCTCTTCATTTTCTGCCATAAGGGTGGTGTCATCTGCATATCTGAGGTTATTAATATTTTTTCCTGGCAGTCTTGATTCCAGCTTGTGCTTCTTCCAGCCCACTGTTTCTCATGATGTACTCTGCATAGAAGTTAAATAAGCAGGGTGACAATATACAGCCTTGACATACTCCTTTTCCTATTTGGAACCAGTCTGTTGTTCCATGTCCAGTTCTAACTGTTGCTTCCTATTTCACAGCTATAAAAAGAATGAAATAATGCTATCTGCAGCAGCATGGGAAGATCTGTAAATATTATATTAAGTGACGTTAGACAAGAAAGTCAAATATCATATGATATCACTCATACATGAAATCTAATATCAATATATGAAATTAGTAAACTTATTTATAAAACAGAAGCAATCTCAGGTTTCAAAACAAAACTATGACCCCCTGTAGGACATATCCTATATGTACCAGCAGTGCACACCACTCTCTTCATACAAGGATCAGAAGTCATCTGCTCCCAGAATAGTGTCTAGCTTGAATTTACTGAGTCTGCCATCTTCAAACTGTAAATTTCTTGCTTCTGATGAATTTACTTGCTTATTATCTGTATGATATTAACTACCTTTTTTTTGGCTTCATATAACACTTTCATTATGCTGAGGTAGTTTTCATGTATTCATATGATTGAGTGTTACCACCACGAAAATGTATTCAATTTTGTCAAATGATTTTTATACCTCAAAAGAATTACTTGGTTTTATTATTCATCCTGTTGATGTGACATGTTGCATTAATCTCATCATAGATATTGAGCTGAACTTGCATTCAATACATAAATCCCATTTAATTATAGTTAGGATCCTTTCCCTTAGTAAAAAAAAGTGTCTAGAAATAAATTTAATTAAGATGGTGAAAGATTTGTACATGGAAAAATACAAGGTCTTGATAAAATAAATTGAATAAAACACAAATAAATGGGAAAACATTTGCAAATCAAAACTACATTGAAATATTACTTTACACCTGTTGTTCAGTTTCTCAGTTGTGTCTGTGAACCCACAGACTGCAGCACGCTAGGCTTCCATATTCATCACCAACTGCCAGAGCCTGCTCAAACTCATGTCCATTGAGTTAGTCATGCCATCCAACCATCTCATCCTCTGCCATGCCCCCTTCCTCCTGTCTTCAGTCTTTCTCAGAATCAGGGTCTCTTCCAATGAGACAAGTCTTCGCATCAGGTGGCCAAAGTATTGCAGCTTCAGCTTCAGCATCAGTCCTTCCAAAGAATATTCAGGGTTGATTTCCTATAGGACTGACTGGTTTGATCTTCTTGCAGTCAAGGTACTCTTAAATGTGTTAGAATGTTTATTATATATATATAACAAATATATAATTATATATAAATATTGCATATTAATATTAATATATTATATAATATATTAATACCCTCACCAACACTAGTTATTCCTTGTTTATATATATACATATATATAACAAATATATAACTATATATGAATATATTATATATTAATTATAATATACAGTTATATTATAATTAATATATAATTATATTAATTATATGTTATATTGTATATTGATATAATATATAATATATTCATATATAGTTATATATTTTTATATGTATAATAAGCATTCTAACACATTTAAGAGTACCTTGGACTGCAAGGAGATCTATTCTCCGTATGCTAATATTCTCCATATCTCCATATTCTAAATATCCTCACCAACGCTAGTTATTCTTTGTTTATATATATACATATATATATAACAAATATATAATTATATAAATGTATTATATATTATATATTATATAGTAATTATATTATAATAATATAATTATAGCATTATATATTAATACTATATATTAATATATAATATAATAATATATAAATATAATATATAATGCTATATACTAATTATATATTATAGTATTTATTATATTATATAATATTACTATTATATATTAATACATGTATATTAATATTATATGTATATTAATATATTAATATAAATATATGTTATATTATATAGTATAATATAATAATATATGATTACATTCATTCTTTTACAAGTGGTTGACCAGTTTTCCCAGCACCACTTGTTAAAGAGATTGTCTTTACTCCATTGTATATTCTTGCCTCCTTTGTCATAGAACTCCCTTATGACCCAGCAATCCCACTTCTGGGCATACACACCGAGGCTGTGGTACATATACACAATGGAGTATTACTCAGCCATTAAAAAGAATTCATTTGAATCAGTTCTGATGAGATGGATGAAACTGGAGCCAATTATACAGAGTGAAGTAAGCCAGAAAGAAAAACACCAATACAGTATACTAACACATATATATGGAATTTAGGAAGATGGCAATGACGACCCTGTATGCAAGTCAGGAAAAAAGACACAGATGTGTATAACGGACTTTTGGACTCAGAGGGAGAGGGAGAGGGTGGGATGATTTGGGAGAATGGGAATTCTAACATGTATACTATCATGTAAGAATTGAATCGCCAGTCCATGTCTGACGTAGGGTGCAGCATGCTTGGGGCTGGTGCATGGGCATGACCCAGAGAGATGTTGTGGGGAGGGAGGTGGGAAGGGGGGGACATGTTTGGGAACGCATGTAAGAATTAAAGATTTTTAAATTAAAAAAATAAATAAAGAAAAAAGAAAAAAAATAATATATGATTACAATGTGGTTAATATAGAATATATTAATATTAATATACAATATATAATATATTTATATAATTATATATTTGTTATATATATATGTATTTTCCTTATTTATACATATATATAAACAAGGAATGACTAGTGTTGGTGAGGATATGGAAAATAGAGGACCCCTCTATCCAATTGGTGGGACTATAATTGGTGTTGTCACTATGAAAAATAGTATGAAGATTTCTCAAAAGATAAGCATAGAACTACTGTATCATACAGCAATCCTACTTCTAGAAATTTATCTGAAGGAAATTAAGACACAAACATATATGTACCTTCATGTTCATTGCACCATTCATCTGATATATTTATATCACTATAAACAATATTGCATTATTATATACATTTTATAAATAATATACACAAATTTTATAGCATGTGAATTAAATATTGCATAATATATATTATATAAATATATATTTTTATATAAATTATATATTTAGCATTATTTACAGCATCCAATATATTTATAGCACTATAAATCACATTGTATTATTATATAAATTATATATATATATTAAACATACACACACATAGAGAGTGGGTATAATTGAGGGAATTCAGTCATAAAAAGAAGACGATTTGGCTATTTGGAACAACTTGGATATAACTTGAGAATGTTATGCTAAGAGCAATAAGTCAGAGAGATAAAGACAAATACCATATGAGCTTACTTATATGTGGTATCTGAAAAAAAATACAACAAAATAGAAAAATTAGCTCTTAGATACAGTGGAGAGATTGTTGATTATCAGAAGTGGGGATGGGAGGATAGATTAAAATGGGTAAAAGTGACTAAATGTACAAATTTCCGGTTATAAAATAAGTAAATAAATAACAAGTGTTTGTAAGTATTTCTAGAAAAGGGAAAGTTAGTACACTGTTGTAAGAATGCGAATTGTACTCAGTATGAAAAACAGTATGGTGGTTTTTCGAAACCTAAAAATAGACCTACTGGCAATTCCACTCTTGGGTGGTGGTGGTTCAGTCGCCAAGGCATGTCCAACTCTTGCAACTCCATGAGCTGTAGACTGCCAGGCTCCTCTGTTCATGGGATTCTCCAGGCAAGAATACTGGAGTGCGTTGCCATTTCCTTCTCCACCACTCTTGGGTATACATAGACAAAAGCAAAACACTATTACAAAAAGATACATGCACCACAAAGTTCATAGCATCATTATTTACAGCTACCAAGATATGGAAGCAAGCTGAGGCTCTATCAACAGGTGAATGGATAAGGAAGATATGGTATACACACACACAGACACAATGGAATACTGCTTGGCCATAAAAAGAATCAAGTGTTACCATTTGCAAGAATATTGATGGACATGGAGTGTTTTATGCTAAATGATATGTCAGACAGAGAAAGGCAATTTCTGCATGATTTCACTTATATGTGGAGTCTAAGCATTAAAATAAACTAGTGAATATGATTAAAGAGAAAAAAAAAACCTCACAGATATAGAGAACAAGCGAATGGTTACAAGAGGGGAAGAGATCAAGGGGCAAGAGAGAGGATTGGATTAAGAGGTATAAACTATTATTTATAAAACAAGCTACACAGATATATTGAATATATTATATTGGCACAGGGAATATAGCCAATATTTTATAACTATAGATACAGTAATCTTTGAAAATTGTGAATCACTATTTTGTATAGCCATAATTTACATAATAGTGTACATCAACTATATCTGAAAAAGTGTAAATAAATAAATATTGGGGATGTTTTACAACATGTCGACTTCCCCAGCAGATCAGATAGCAGAGTCTGCCTGAAAATGCTGGAGACCCAGATGCAGTCCCTGGGTTGGGAAGATCCCCTGGAGAAGGAAATGACAATCAACTCCAGAATTCTTGCCTGGAGAATTCCATGGACTTGGCAGGCTACAGTCCCCAGGGTCACAAAGAGTTGGATATGACTGAGTGAGTTTCATTTTCACTTTCATGTTGACTACAATCAACGTACAGAATGAGAAGTTTTTGTAAATTACATGTTTTATAAGGATTTGACATCCAGAATATGTAAAAACTCTTACAAGTCAACAAAAAAGCTATTGTTATACTGTCTTCAAACTATAAGTGTTTGTATAATATATGCCATAGACAGGACAATTGTGACAAATAGCTTGAAGCAAACTCATCCTTGTGGAACTTTCAACTAAATTATTCTGAACTTTTTCTAATGAATATATTCTGGTACCATGTTGGTCATTTTCCCAAGCCATAGAATTTTTCATGATATACATTGTCCAGACAATGACTTCTGTTTGCTAGGTCCGCATTTGGGAGCTGGAGTGTGCTCTCATCTACAGTGTTTCAGCCTATAGATTCTGAAACCACCTGGTTTCTCCTTTTCCAACTTATTTCTCATAAGGCCTGAGAGTTTAGGTTCAGGGAGAGGACAGCCATCAGAGAAAGAAAGACAGTGAAACTCTCTTTTTCTTTTTCCTATTCTTAATGATGATCTCTACCAGTTGCTTCAGCTTGTAGGTACCTGGGGACCATGCCCAGGTTGTGGGCTTCAGCTCCTCAGAATCTGCGTTTCTGTGTATTAGCAGGTGAGGGTCCCACCAGTATCCCCCAAATTTAGGATCTCCATCAGCTCAGCAGTGAGAGTCACATGGGACTGTAGTGGTTGGTAAGGACTCCTTGTTCTTGGGTACAACGCTCTCTTTCCTGCTTCCCCAGCCTTCAGTCCAGCCCTTTCCCACCTCTGTAACCAGCCCCCTGCATTCAGTTCAGTTCAGTTGCTCAGTCATGTCTGACTCTTTGCGACCCCATGAATCCCAGCACGCCAGGCCTCCCTGTCTATCACCAACTCCCGGAATTCACCTAGACCCATGTTCATTGAGTCAGTGATGCCATCCAGCCATCTCATCCTCTGTCGTCCCCTTCTCCTCCTGCCCCCAATCCCTCCCAGCATCAGAGTCTTTTCCAATGAGTCAACTCTTCGCATGAGGTGGCCAAAGTACTAGAGTTTCAGCTTCAGCATCATTCCTTCCAAAGAAATCCCAGGGTTGATCTCCTTCAGAATGGATTTGTTGGATCTCCTTGCAGTCCAAGGGACTCCCTTGCATTAATTCCTTTCAATTTGTGACTGGACACTCATAAATGAGGCTAATATCTATCACTTTAATTACACCAAAATTAAAATCTCCCTTTAATATTGTGTAATTATGTTGTGTTCAAATTTCTAAATTATAAACTGTGCTGAAGTAAAAAATTAACCTAGAAAACTTTCTGAATGTAGTTTTTCCTAATAAAATGTACCATATTGGTGGTGGTTTAGTTGCTCAGTCATGTCCAACTCTTGCGACCCCATGGACTGCAGCCCACCAGGCTCCTCTGTCCATGGGATTCTCCAGGCAAGAATACTGGAGTGGGTTGCCATTTCCTTCTCCAGTGGAATCTTCCCAAACTAGGAACTGAACCCTGATCTCCTGCATTGCAGGCAGATTCTTTACCGACTGAGCTACAAGCAAAGCACCACAATGCAGCACAGAGTATAAAATTGTCCAAGTTTTTTAAATTTCCCAAATTGAATTGCTTTTTCAAAACTTTTCTAAGTTGTACTACAATAAAGTACCTAACTACAGTTCAAATTTGTGTGCTTGGACAATTAGTCAAACTGATAAATAGATCACTGTTTAATTTGCTTTTCTTCATTGCTAATATGTTTATATGACTTTTAATATGTTTTTTCATGTAACTACAACTTTTGTGAAAAATCTATTTAGATCCTTTATGTATTTTTGAGAGCTTTACCATATATAGTTTAAAAAGTTACTTTTGTTGAGTGTACAAGGTATAAATATTTTTATTTCTGACTTTATTATGCCACTAGAATTTTTAAAGTATTGTGCTTAATATGTTAATATGAATTATTTATTTTAGTGACTTTGGGATTATAAAATCTTGATATATTTTGGAAACTTTTAAGATAATCATCTTTACATTTTTCAGTGAATGAGCTTGGGGGATTTTTTTATATTTAACTTTGATACAACTGTTTATTTGAAATATGATACCCAGTGGACTCCTAGAATGACTGTTTTCAAGTAGAGACTAATTTCAAATATTGAATAATTTTTTCATTTATTTATTTCATTAATATTCATTTGCTATTGATTATATGTCAAACTCTATTCTAGGTTAGTGATGGTGAAAACGAAGACCTCTTATAGAACATATATTCTAGTGGTAAATAAAGACAATGAACTAATAAATACATACTATAATGCTAGTAATGAAAAATGAAAGTTAATAAAAATAAAAACAGGGTGAAAACAGTGAATAATGAGAAGTATACTTTACTCCAGTTGCTTAAGAGCTCTTCATTTAGAGGGTAAAATGACACTGGAAACATGAATAAAACAAAGAAGCCAGTCATTAAATATCTGGGGAGGGACATTTTAAGCAAAGGAACAGGAAGTGTAAAGACACTGAAACAGAAACCCACTTGTCAGTGTGAGCAGCCCAAGAATATCCATGACCCCAGACTGTGATGAGAAAGTTGAAAATGTGATTAGATATGGAGCCAAAGGGTGGATTCTACAGAACAGTGAGAGACTTATGAAAAAACAGGGATAATCAGGATACATTTAAGGAAAGGAATAAAATGGTACATGTACAAAATTCACCAAAGCAAATGTGTATTTAGAAAGGGAAAATAAATTATAACCAAGTATTGATCCTTTAAAGAGCTTTTTAAACAGACTACCAGACATGTTCATATTGTCTTGTGTCCTGATTGGAACCCAGCTTCCTCTCCCTACTCTTACATTTTATGACCCTGGCAACTACCAGCACTAGTAGAGCCCCAGGGAATGAAGTACTCCAGAACACAGAGTTCTTTTTGGTAAATCTAACTCTGAGACATCATTGTAAAATTGAGAAAGAGAAAAAGATGGTAGAACTTAGGCATACTAACATCACCAAAGGGTTGCTGGGGAATAAATCTAAACAGTAAGAATGCAAGAAAAAGTTTAAACTCGAATCCTTGTGAGAGATGTGTTGGTAGCCACATCTCTCAGTATCAGAGGGTACTGATGGAGGAAGTAAGGTTAGACCACTCTGTATGTACTCAGATTACTGAGGGTGGGAAATCAGAGAGGAAATTTGTAGCTGAAGTTTGGGACTTAAATTGCTTAGTATAAATGAGGCAGAGATAATGCATGGCCTCTGCAATGTGAGCCAGAAGTTTAGTGGAAAGAACAAACTTGGAGGTATTGATTTGGGGACAAGCAGTGTAGGGAGGAAGCAATGAAGTTTCATAGCAAGGAAGGGCTAATATCCTATATCAGAAGATAGTGTAAATGAAGTTATATTTTCAAATTATCCCTTTACTCCATTGATCTATCACTGAATTACTTTAAAATATCTTGTTATTGATTTAATTCAATTTAACCTTTAATATAGTCAATAAAGCAGAACTAGAAATAGATGTATTTTCTGGAACTCTCTTGCATTTTTGATGATCTAGCATACGTTGGCAACTTGATCTCTGGTTCCTCTGCCTTTTCTAAAACCAGCTTCAACATCAGGAAGTAAAACTGATCTTATCCAGTTCCGTGGCCACGGCTGAGTTTTCCAAATATGCCGGCATATTGAGTGCAGCACTTTCACAGAATCATCTTTCAGGATTTGAGATAGCTCAGCTGGAATTTCATCACCTCCACTAGCTCTGTTTTTAGTGATGCTTCCTAAGGCCCACTTGACTTCACATTCCAGGATGTCTGGTTCTAGGTGAGTGAGCACATCATCGTGATTATCTGGGTTGTGAAGATCTCTTTTGGACAGTCCTTCTGTGTATTCTTGCCACCTCTTCTTAATAACTTCTGCTTCTGCTAGGTCCATATCATTTCTGTCCTTTATCCAGCCCATCTTTGCACGAAATATTCCCTTGGTATTATTTGAAGAGATATCCTGTCTTTCCCATTCTATTATTTTCCTCTATTTCTTTGCACTGATCACTGAGGAAGGCTTTCTTATCTCTCCTTGCTATCCTTTGGAACTCTGAATTCAAATGGTATATCTTTCCTTTTCTCCTTTGCTTTTGGCTTCTCTTCTTTTCACAGCTATTTGTAAGGCCTCCTCAGACAGTCATTTTGCTTTTTTTGCATTTCTTTTTCTTGGGGATGGTGTTGCTCCCTGTCTCCTGTACAGTGTCACAAACCTCCATCCATAGTTCATCAGACAATCTGTCTATCAGATCTAGTCCCTTAAATCTATTTCTCATGTCCACTGTATAATCATAAGGGATTTGATTTAGGTCATACCTGAATGGTCTATTGGTTTTCCCCGCTTTCTTCAATTTCAGTCTGAATTTGGCAATAAGGTGTTCATGATCTAAGCCACAATCAAAGGCTATGCCAAAGCCTTTGACTATGCAGATCACAATAAACTGTGGAAAATTCTGAAAGAGATGGGAATAACAGCTCTTCTGGCCTGCCTCTTGAAACACCTGTATGCAGGTCAGGAAGCAACAGTTAGAACTGGACATGGAACAACAGACTGGATCCAAATAGGAAAAGGAGTACATCAAGGCTGTATATTGTCACCCTGCTTATTTAACTTAGATGCAGAGTACATCATGAGCAATGCTGGGCTGAAAGAAGCACAAGCTGGAATCAAGATTGCCAGGACAAATATCAATAACCTCAGATATGCAGATGACACCACCCTTATGGCAGAAAGTGAAGAGCTAAAGAGCATCTTGATGAAAGTGAAAGAGGAGAGTGAAAAAGTTGGCTTAAAGCTCAACATTCAGAAAACCAAGATCATGGCATCCAGTCCCATCACTTCATGGGAAATAGATGGGGAAAAATTGAAAACAGTGGCTGACTTTATTTTTGGGGCTCCAAAATCACTGCAAATGGTGACTGCAGTCATGAAATTAAAAGATGCTTACTTCTTGGAAGGAAGTTATGACCAACCTAGACAGCATATTAAAAAGCAGAGCCATTACTTTGCCAACAAAGGTCAATCTAATCAAGGCTGTGGTTTTTCAAGTAGTCATGTATGGATGAGAGTTGGACTGTAAAGAAAGCTTAACACTGAAGAGTTGATGCTTTTAAAGTATGGTGTAGAAGACTCTTGAGAGTTCCTTGGACTGCAAGGAGATCCAACCATTCCATCCTAAGGAAGATCAGTCCTGGGTGTTCATTGGAAGGACTGATGCTGATACTTTGGCCAGCTGATGTGAAGAGCTGACTCATTTGAAAAGACTCTGATGCTGGGAAAGATTGAGGGCAGGTGGAGAAGGGGATGACAGAGGATGAGACGGTTGGATGGCATCATCAACTCAGCGGACATGAGTTTGAGTAGACTCCAGGAGTTGGCGATATATACAGAGGCCTGGTGAGCTGCAGTCCCTGGGGCGCAGAGTCTACAGGACTGAGCGACTAAAGTGAACTGAACTGAACCTTTAACATAAAGTAACAGAAGGAAATGGCAACCCACTCCAGTATCTTGCCTGGAATATTCCATGGACAGAGGAGCCTGGCAGTCTACAGTCCATGGGGCTGCAAAGAGTCAGAGGCAACTGAGCATACACACACACACACAATAGCTCTTGTTATCAGGAAATTGATCTTCAAAATATACAATTAAGTGTTTTTTTCAAAACATTTGATTTTACAATCCTTTGTTAGTTTCAGAAAGTCTAACTACTGTGAATAAAGCTGAGTGCTGAAGAATTGATCCTTTTGAACTATGGTGTTGGAGAAGACTCTTGAGAGTCCCTTGGACTGCAAGGAGATCCAACCAGTCCATTCTAAAGATTAGACCTGGTCATGGTGTATGATCTTTTTAATGTGTTGTTGGATTCTGATTGCAAGAATTTTGTTGAGGATTTTTGCATCTATGTTCATCAGTGATATTGGCCTGTAGTTTTCTTTTTTTCTGACATCTTTGTCAGGTTTTGGTATTAGGGTGATGGTGGCCTCATAGAATGAGTTTGGGCTTTATCCCAGGTATGCAAGGATTCTTCAATATCCGCAAATCAATCAATGTAATCCACCACATTAACAAATTGAAAAATAAAAATCATATGATTATCTCAATAGATGCAGAGAAGGCCTTTGACAAAATTCAACATCCATTTATGATAAAAACTCTCCAGAAAGCAGGAATAGAAGGAACATACCTCAACATAATAAAAGCTATCTATGACAAACCCACAGCAAACATTATCCTCAATGGTGAAAAATTGAAAGCATTTCCCCTAAAGTCAGGAACAAGACAAGGGTGTCCACTTTCACCTCTACTATTCAACATAGTTCTGGAAGTTTTGGCCACAGCAATCAGAGCAGGAAAAGAAATAAAAGGAATCCAAATTGGAAAAGAAGAAGTAAAACTCTCACTATTTGCAGATGACATGATCCTCTACATGGAAAACCCTAAAGACTCCACCAGAAAATTACTAGAGCTCATTAATGAATATAGTAAAGTTGCAGGATATAAAATCAACACACAGAAATCCCTTGCATTCCTATACACGAATAATGAGAAAGTAGAAAAAGAAATTAAGGAAACAATTCCATTCACCATTGCAACAAAAAGAATAAAATACTTAGGAATATATCTACCTAAAGAAACTAAAGACCTATATATAGAAAACTATAAAACACTGATGAAAGAAATCAAAGAGGACACTAAAAATGGAGAAATATACCATGTTCATGGATCGGAAGAATCAATATAGTGAAAATGAGTATACTACCCAAAGCAATTTACAAATTCAATGCAATCCCTATCAAGCTACCAGCCACATTTTTCACAGAACTAGAACAAATAATTTCAAGATTTGTATGGAAATAAAAAAAAAAACAACCTCGAATTGCCAAAGCAATCTTGAGAAAGAAGAATGGAACTGGAGGAATAAACTTGCCTGACTTCAGGCTCTACTACACAGACATATAGATCAATGGAACAAAATAGAAAGCCCAGAGATAAATCCACACACCTATGGACACCTTATCTTTGACAAAGGAGGCAAGAATATACAATGGACTGACAATCTCTTTAACAAGTGGTGCTGGGAAAACTGGTCAACCACTTGTAAAAGAATGAAACTAGATCACTTTCTAACACTGCACACAAAAAGAAACTCAAAATGGATTAAAGATCTAAATGTAAGACCAGAAACTATAAAACTCCTAGAGGAGAACATAGGCAAAACACTCTCAGACATAAATCACAGCAGGATCCTCTATGATCCACCTCCCAGAATTCTGGAAATAAAAGCAAAAATAAACAAATGGGATCTAATTAAAATTAAAAGCTTCTGCACAACAAAGGAAAATATAAGCAAGGTGAAAAGACAGCCTTTGGAATGGGAGAAAATAATAGCAAATGAAGCAACTGACAAACAACTAATCTCAAAAATATACAAGCAACTTATGCAGCTCAACTCCAGAAAAATAAACGACCCAATCAAAAAATGGGCCAAAGAGCTAAATAGACATTTCTCCAAAGAAGACATATGGATGGCTAACAAACACATGAAAAGATGCTCAACATCACTCATTATCAGAGAAATGCAAATCAAAACCACAATGAGGTACCACTTCACACCAGTCAGAATGGCTGCGATCCAAAAATCTGCAAGCAATCAATGCTGGAGAGGGTGTGGAGAAAAGGGAACCCTCCTACACTGTTGGTGGGAATGCAAACTAGTACAGCCACTATGGAGAACAGTGTGGAGATTCCTTAAAAAATTGCAAATAGAACTGTCTTATGACCCAGCAATCCCTGTGCTGGGCATACACACCAAGGAAACCAGAATTGAAAGAGACACATGTACCCCAATGTTCATCGCAGCACTGTTTATAATAGCCAGGACATGGAAACAATCTAGATGTCCATCAGCAGATGAATGGATAAGAAAGCAGTGGTACATATACACAATGGAGTATTACTCAGCCGTAAAAAAGAATTCATTTGAATCAGTTCTGATGAGATGGATGAAACTGGAGTCGATTATACAGAGTGAAGTAAGCCAGAAAGAAAAACACCAATACAGTATACTAACACATATATATGGAATTTAGAAAGATGGCAATGATGACCCTGTATGCAAGACAGCAAAAAGACACAGCTGTGTATAACGGACTTTTGGACTCAGAGGGAGAGGGAGAGGGTGGGATGATTTGGGAGAATGTCATTCTAACATGTATACTTTCATGCAAGAATTGAATCGCCAGTCTATGTCTGACGCAGGATACAGCATGCTTGGGGCTGGTGCATGGGGATGACCCAGAGAGATGTTATTGGGAGGGAGGTGGGAGGGGGGTTCATGTTTGGGAACACATGTAAGAATTAAAGATTTTAAAATTAAAAAAAATAAAAAACTAAAAAAAAATAAAGATCAGCCCTGGGTGTTCTTTGGAAGGAGTGATGCTAAAGCTGAAACTCCAGTACTTTGGCCACCTTATGCAAAGAGTTGACTCATTGGAAAAGACCCTGATGCTGGGAGGGATTGGGGGCAGGAGGAGAAGGGGACAGTAGAGGATGAGATGGCTGGATGGCGTCACCAAATCAATGGATGTGAGTTTGAGTGAACTCTGGGAGTTGGTGATGGACAGGGAGGCCTAGCATGCTGAGATTCATGGGGTCGCAAAGAGTCGGACATGACTGAGCGATTGAACTGAACTGAACTATTATTTTGACTAGGAAAAAATTTAAATATACTTGAAGATATTGTTACATGTTGACAATTTTAATCCAGAGACATAGTAGGTATTGGAAATAGTTTGCTTATGTAGAAGCCAAACCTGACTTTCTTATTTTTTCATACAGTTATACAATTGCTGAGCTTATTCTAGGTTATTTTTTGTTTTATTAACATTTTCAAAAGAGTATTTATCCACTTAAAAATAATATATATTAGTAGCAATAGGAAAGGCATTTATCTTTTTATAACTTGTTATATCTGTCCACAATTCTAACATCTGCTGCTAATTCTAATTGAATATAATTTGCTTACATTTGGATAATTTTCTTTAGATATATTAGTTCTGTTTTTCTGTATCCAGGCAATAATTATACTGCAAAACTCATATTAGTTAATCCAGACAATGAGGAATATTTCCATTAATCTGGCTTTTAATGTTTTTAAATAAAATGGTGCTTCACATTTTTAGAAATATACTTATTTTATGTGCTTTGCTTTTAAATTAAACACCTAAAATATAATAAAGTGGCTAGATACAAAATTAAACTAAAATCCACTATCTTTATATATACAAACCACAACCTATTATATAACTGAAAAATTTTTATTTAACAAACTTAAAAACAACAACAATAACTTATCCTTAAATGTGTAAGACTTATTGACAAAAAATGAATTACTCCTGGAAAACACAATAATATATGAAGTGGAATATTAATCACCTAGGCTAAAGAAATAAAGCTGCCATAACTTGTCTAGAAGACAGAGTATCTAATTTCCACCTGCTGGAATTTTCCTTGCTAGGTTTCAGACTTGAGTTCCCTGATCCTATTTTGTTTCCAATTTCTCCCTTTCAGAATGGGGATGTTTATTTTATACTTGTGTCACCCTTATATTTTGAAAGCAGATATTGCATTGCCTAGTTTCATAGTCTCACAAAGAGGAATTTTTCTGCCAGTATGAATTATAGCTGAAGTCTAATCCATATCTGACTAAGATAATATTTAGATAGAATTTTGGACTTAAGAGTTGATGCTGCAAAGGGCTATTTTGCAAGTGAGAGAATAATTTTTTTTGAGAATCAAACTGAAAAGCTAAAGTATATCCTATTAAAATCATATATTGAAATCTTAACTCCCAGAACTGCAGAATGTGACCATAATTGAAAATAGTGTTACTACAGATATAATTAAGCTGAGGTCACACTGGAGTCAGTGGACCCCAATCCAATATAACAATATAGTGTTCTCTTATAAAGGGAAATTTGCATATAGTCACAATTATAAGGGGTATGTCAAAAGAAAATTGGAGTTCTATTTCCACAAGCCAATCTCAGATTTAGAATGCCTAAAAGTGAAAAAAAAAAAAAAAAAGATTTCTTTCATACTAATCTATGCTGTTTGTGATATTTCTCCACATTCCTAGCATATGAATGCAGTATCTTTTGTTCCTAGTAAGGACAATGCAGTATCAGAAATATGATATATTTATGATGTATTTAAGATGATGCAACTTAGCAACTGAACAAAAAATATACTAAATATAAAAAATATCCAACATAAATACCTAGCAATCCCCATTAATCCTAACATTTGTATGGAAGGAGTTCATGTAAAAGACCCAAGAAAACCTTGAGAAAAGGAGTGATGTTTTGGACAAGGCCTTCAAGACACTTAACTATAATATTTTGTTGCCAACTTAAAATAAGTGTAACATAATAAAAATCATGATATATGATATCATAGCAAGCATGTATATTGGTGATATCTCAGTTCATTGATGATGTAGATTTTTAAAGAAATTGACATTGATTTAAAATTTGAATGTAACTAAACTTTCCCAACAACACAAGAGAAGACTCTACACATGGACATCACCAGATGGTCAACGCCAAAATCAGACTGATTATATTCTTTGCAGCCAAAGATGGAGAAGCTCTATACAGTCAGCAAAAACAGGATCAGGAGCTGACTGTGGCTCAGATCATGAACTCCTTATTGCCAAATTCAGACTGAAATTGAATTGAAAGTAGAGAAAACTGCTAGACCATTCAGGTATGACCTAAATCAAATCCCTTATGATTATACAGTGGAAGTGAGAAAAAGATTTAAGGGTCTAGATCTGATAGATAGGGTGCCTGATGAACTATGGAATGAGGTTTGTGACATTGTACAGGAGACAGGGATCAAGACCATCCCCATGGAAAAGTAATGCAAAAAAGCAAAATGGCTGTCTGGGGAGGCCTTACAAATAGCTGTGAAAAGAAGAGCGGTGAAAAGCAAAGGAGAAAAGGAAAGATATAAGCATCTGAATGCAGAGTTCCAAAGAATAGCAAGAAGAGATAAGAAAGCCTTCTTCAGTGATCAATGCAAAGAAATAGAGGAAAAGAACAGAATGGGAAAGACTAGAGATCTCTTTAAGAATTTTAGAGATACCAAGGGAATATTTCATGCAAAGATGGGCTCAATAAAGGACAGGAATGGTATAGGGCCTAACAGAAGCAGAAGATATTAAGAAGAGGTGGCAAGAATATACAGAAGAACTGTACAAAAAAGATCTTCATGACCCAGATAATCATGATGATGTGATCACTAATCTAGAGCCAGACATCTTGGAATGTGAAGTCAAGTGGGCCTTAGAAAGCATCACTATGAAGAAAGCTAGTGGAGGTGATGGAATTCCAGTGGAGCTGTTTCAAATCCTGAAAGATGATGCTGTGAAAGTGCTGCACTTAATATGCCAGCAAGTTTGGAAAACTCAGCAGTGGCCGCAGGACTGGAAAAGGTCAGTTTTCATTCCAATCCCAAAGCAAGGCAATGCCAAAGAATGCTCAAACTGCTGCACAATTGCACTCATCCTACATGCTAGTAAAGTAATGCTCAAAATTCTCCAAGCCACGCTTCAGCAATATGTGAACTTTGAACTCCCTGATGTTCAAGCTGGTTTTAGAAAAGACAGAGGAACCAGAGATCAAATTTCCAACATCCGCTAGACCATGGAAAAAGCAAGAGAGTTCCAGAAAAACATCTATTTCTGCTTTATTGACTATGCCAAAGCCTTTGACTGTGTGGATCATAATAAACTGTGGAAAATTCTGAAATAGATGGGAATAGCAGACCACCTGACCTGCCTCTTGAGAAATCTGTATGCAGGTCAGGAAGCAACAGTTAGAACTGGATGTGGAACAACAGACTGCTTCCAAATAGGAAAAGGAGTACGTCAAGGCTGTATATTGTCACCCTGCTTATTTAACTTCTATGCAGAGCACATCATGAGAAACACTGGACTGGAAGAAACACAAGCTGGAATCAAGACTGCGGGGAGAAATATCAATCACCTCAGATATGCAGATGACACCACCCTTATGGCAGAAAGTAAAGAGGAGCTAAAAAGCCTCTTGATGAAAGTGAAAGAGGAGAGTGAAACAGTTGGCTTAAAGCTCAACATTCAGAAAATGAAGATCATGGCATCGGGTCCCTCTTCATGGGAAATAGATGGGGAAACAGGGGAAACAGTGTCAGAGTTTATTTTTTTGGGCTCCAAAATCACTGCAGATGGTGGCTGCAGTCATGAAATTAAAAGACGCTTACTCCTTGGAAGAAAAGTTATGACCAACCTAGATAGTATATTCAAAAGTAGAGACATTACTTTGCCGACCAAGATCAGCCTAGTCAAGGCTATGGTTTTTCCTGTGGTCATGTATGGGTGTGAGAGTTGGACTGTGAAGAAGGCTGAGCACCGAAGAATTGATGCGTTTGAACTGTGGTGTTGGAGAAGACTCTTGAGGGTCCCTTGGACTGCAAGGAGATCCAATCAGTCCATTCTGAAGGAGTTCAGCCCTGGTATTTCTTTGGAAGGAATGATGCTAAAGCTGAAGCTCCAGTACTTTGGCCACCTCATGTGAAGAGCTGACTCACTGGAAAAGACTCTGATGCTGGGAGGGATTGGGGGCAGGAGGAGAAGGGGACGACCCAGGATGAGATGGCTGGATGGCATCACGGACTCGATGGACGTGAGTCTAAGTGAACTCCAGGAGATGGTGATGGACAGGGAGGCCTGGCGTGCTGCGATTCATGGGTCACAAAGAGTTGGACATGACTGAGCGACTGATCTGAACTGAACTGAAGCTTTCCCAGAAAACCGTATATTAAAATAATAATAAATAAATTCTCTAACAAATTCTTCTCAATTGGAACTTGAGTCAAAGCATAAGCAGCTGTAAAATTCTTGAAACTTAAAATTCTTAAGCTGTGAAAAATATGTTAATAATAATGAATATATTCAGACAAACCAAAATTAAGACACATAGACATGAAGGTGTAGGCTAGGGAAGACACAGAATCCATGTCTCTCCATGTATATGATACTCACCAGGCACTGGTGTGGGACCTCTGTGGATGGGCTGAAAGGAGGAGCCTTCTGGGAAATCCCGTACCTGGTAGTGGTGAGTGGGGGAAGCTCAAAGCCTGGGGATCAGCAACTGCATAGCTGCTGTGTGAGAGTAAGTGGCTTTGGCGCCAGGAGTGGTGTGAGTGCTAGGGGTGTTTTGGGCACCACTGGGTTCTGGGAGCTGCATTCCTGTTCCACTGGGATGAGATCCTCTGCTCATCTTCTGTGTGTGTGCATGCTCAGTAGGTTCAGTTGTGTCCTACTGTTTGAAACTCATGGTCTGTAGCCCACCAGGATCCTCTGTTCATGGTTATTCTCCAAGCAAGAATACTGGTGTGGATTGCCATGCCCTCCTCCAGGGGATCTTCCCAACCCAGTGACTGAACCAGCATCTCTTATGTCTCCTGCATTGATAGGCAGATTCTTTACCACTAGTAAAGCCTGCTCATGGGAATCCTACTCATCTTCTTGTACTCAGTTACTTAAAGGTATATTCATTAAATCATGTTTAACAGGGACTTTATTGTGAGAGGATGAGAAGATCCACTTGGGAGGTGGCTGGCTTTCCCCTTTTACTTGACCCTGCAGAGACATCTGGGGACCTAGGGCCATGGCCTGCACCCCTCTTAGGCCTGCTCTGCCCTCCGGAGTCCTCTCTACCCTCTGGCAAACCCTCTTCCCACGCTTTGCTTTTAAGGGACCCCTTCCACTTGGGTGAGTCCTGTAGAGGTAAGAGAGAGGGATGAGGCTCCTTCATGGAGAAGAAGCGACAGGTCAGCTCTTGCAGGGTTATAAGAGCAGGGAACTACCTAGTGTCCTCCTGCCCACTTGGTTCTGGGAAGCCTCCCATGGCCTGTAGGCCAAGTCCTACACCCTTTTAGACCATCTCCATCCTCCTGGCCCCCTGCTCCCTCCAGGCCAAGCCTTCAGCCTTCTGGGAGCCTCCTCCACCTTCCAGGGTCTCCGTCCTCTGCAGGCCCCCTCACCCCTCCAGGGGCCCTTTCTGCCCCCTAGACTGGGCCATCCCCCATCCTGGACCCCTTCTGCCTTCTGGTTCCTTCCTCTGCTAGGGACTCCCTCCATCCTCCAGGGCCCCCTTCCCTCCACACCCCCCTCTGCCCTTTGAGGACCCATCTCCACTCTCGGGGATCTCCTCTTTCCTCCAGGGCCACCTCTGAGGACATTCTGTGATCAGATAGGTCGTGTGGGTGCAGGAGAGAGGGGAGACATAGCAGGGCCTACTGGAGGAGGGTCACTCCCAGTGGGAGGAAAGGGAAATCCATCTGGTGTTCTGCCACCGGCTGGCTCTGGCGAGGCTCCCGGGGAACCAGTCCTTATCCCAGTCCACAGCCCAAAGGCAAAGGTACTGCAAAGGCCCCCTCAGTTGGGTGGAATGTAGACCTCCCTCCAGGATTACCCAGGGCTTTTTCTGGAGGCATGGATCCTGAGTCCAGACCCCACCACACCGGAATCCCATATTCACCTAAACTCTTCCACTGCCTAAGTCATTCCCCACCTAAGTCCCACTCTTCATAACCAACGTTTTTTCTGCCTTTTTGGTTGTTTTATTTATTTATTTATTTTTACTATTTACCAATGGAGTTCAGTTTTACCCTCTAGTGGTTGTTTCATATATATATATATCTTTGTTTTTGTTTGTTTGTTTTACTATTACTGTTAGTTTTCTAAACATCATTTTTACTCTTTGATATTATTCTGCTACTTTATATTTTATGTATTATCTATACTGGTTTTTTTTTCTTTTCTTTTTTCTCTTTCCTTTTCTCTCTTTGCTCTTAGAGTCTGGTTTTACCCTTGAAAGGTTTTTACTTTTTATTTTTTGTTATTTTTCTGACTTTTTTCACTCTCCTTTTTCTATTCTTCTTTTTCTGCAAACCACCCATGATTTGTGGGATCCCAGTTCACTGGCCAGAGATCAGGCTTGAGCTCCTGAGGTGAGAATGCTGAGTGAAAATGGCTGGAGTAACAAAGAACATGAGGTCCAAAGGAAAATTAAAGTGAGGAACCTCAGAGGGACACATCTTAATACCAAGACTTGGCTCTACATAACTGAAAATTCCACTGCTGGAAACCTCAGGCAAAAACAACTAGGGAGACAGAAACATTATGCGTTGGTGCCTGCATGATTGTATCTGACTTTGTGACCCCATGGACTGGAGTCCTCCAGACTCTACTGTCCATGGAATTTTCCAGGAAAGAATACTGAAGTGGGTTGCCATTTCCTACTCTAGGGGATTGAATCCACATCTCTAGCATCTCCTGCATTGGTAGGCAGGTTCTTTACAACTAGCACTAATTGGGAAGTCCTAGAAACATAGTCAAACTCATAAAAAAAAAAAGAGAAATGACAAAAAATATGTTACAGATGAAGGAACAAGGTAAAAACTATATGACCAAACACATGAGAAGGAAATAGGCAATGTGTCTGGAAAAGAATTTAAAGAAATGATAGTAAAGAAGTTTCAAAATTTTGAAAACAGAATGGATAAAATACAAGAAACATTTAACACATATAACAAAGACCTAAAAGAAATAAGGAATAAACAAACAGTGACAAACAACATGGTAACTGAAATTAAAAATAATCTAGAAGGAATTGGTAGTTGAATATATGAGGAAGAAGAGAGAAGCCAATTGTAAGACAGGATGATAGAAATAAATGCCAAGGAAAAGAATAAAGAAAAAAAAGAAAGAATGAAAAGAATTGGGGACAGTCTTGGAGAACTCCAGAACAATATTAAATGCACAAACATTTGAATTAGGTATCCCAGAAGAAGTGAAAAAGAAAGGCTATGAGAAAATATTTCAGGAGATAACAGTCGAAAATGTCCCTAACATGGGAAAGGAAATAACCACCCAAGTCCAAGAAGCCCAGAGAGTCCCATACAGGATAAACCTAAAGAGAAATGCAGCAAGACACATATTAAACAGACTAACAAAAATTAAGCTCAAAAATATTAAAAGAAGAAAAGTAAAAGTAAAAAATAACATACAAATGAATCCCCATAGGGCTAACAGCTAATTTTAAACAGTTTCTAACAGAAATTCTGCAGGTCAGAAGGGAGTGGCAAGATATATTTAAAGAGATGAAAGATAAAAACCTATAACCAAGATTACTTTAGCCAGTGAGGATCTCATTCAGATTTGATGGTGAAATCAAAAGCTTTAGAGATAAACAAAAGCTAAAAGAATTCAGCACCACCAAACCAGCCTTACAACAAAAGCTAAAGAAACTTCTCCAGCAGGAAATACAAGAGGCAAACAGATCCACAAAAACAAACCCTAAGCTATTAAGAAAATGGCAATAGGAACATACATATTGATAGCAACCTTAAATGTAAATGGATTAAATGTCCCAACCAAAAGGCACAGATAGGCTAAATGGACACAGAAACAAGACCCATGTATATGCTGCCTAAAAGAGACACACTTCAGACCTAAAGACATATACAGACTGAAAGAATGGGGATAGAAAAGATATTCCATGCAAATGGGAATCAAAGGAATTCAGGATAGCAATACTAATATCAGCAAAATATACTTTATAAACTGTTACAAGAGATAAGGATGGACACTACATAATGATCTAGGGATTAATCCAAGAAGAAGACACAACAATTATAAATATTTATGCACCTAACATAAGATCACCTCAATACATAAGTCAAATTCTACCAATCATGAAAAGGGAAATTGACAGTGGCACAATAATATTAGAGGACTTTAACACCCCACTTACACCAATGGACACATCAGCTGAACAGAAAATTAATAAGAAAACACAAACCTTAAATCACAAATTAGACTAGATGGATTTAATTGATATCTTTAGGACATTCCATTGCAAAATAGTAGAAGATACTTTTTTTTTGCCTCAAATGCACATACAACATTCTCCAGCATAGATCATATTGTGAGTCACAAATCAAGAGTCATTAAATGTCAGAAAACTGAAATCATATCAAACATCTTTTCTGACACTGATGCTATGAGACTAGATATCAGTTACACACACACACACACACACACACACAAATGTAAAAAAACCCACAAACACATGGAGGCTGTACAACACATCTGTAAATAACTAACAAATCACTGAATACATAAAAAATGAAATAAAAAATACCTAGAAACAAATGACAACAAAAACATGATGAGCCAAAATTTATGGCATGCTGCAAAAACAGTTGTAAGAGGGAAGTTTATAGCAGAGGGAAGTTTATAGCAATACAAGCTTACTTCAAGAAATAAGAACATCGAATAAATAACCTGACTCTACACCTAAAACAACTAGAAAAAGAAAATCCTCAAATTTCATAGAAGAAATCATGATGATCAAAGCAGAAATAAGTGAAAATGAAATGAATGAAACAATAGCAAAGATAAGTAAACTAAATGCTGGTTCTCTGAGAAGATAAACAAAATTGAAGTAAACTAAATGCTGGTTCTCTGAGAAGATAAACAAAATTGAAAAATTAGTAGCCAGACTCATTCAAAAAAGGGAGAGGATTCAAATCAATAAAATTAGAAATGAAAAAGAAGTTACAACAGACAAAGCAGAAATACAAATGATCATAAGAGACTAGTATGAACAATTAATTATATGCCAATAAAATGGATAATCTGGAAAAAATTTATAAACTATTAGAAAAATTGCTGCTGCTTCTAAGTCACTTCAGTCATGTCTGACTCTTTGTGAATCTTTAGATCATAGCCTGCCAGGCTCCTCTGTCCATAGGATGCTCCAGGCAAGAATACTGGAGCGGGTTGCCATGCCTTCCTCCAGGGGATTTTCCCAACTCAGGGGTGGAACCCACATCTCTTATGTCTTCTGTAATAGTAGGGTGGTTCTTTACCACTGTCACCACCCAAGAAGCACTCTTAGAAAAGTACAATCTCCCAAAACTGAGCCAGGAAGAAATAGAAATCATGAATGGACCAGTCTCAAGCACTGAAATCAAAAGAGTGATAAAAAAATCTGACAGCAAACAAAAGCCCAGGCCCAGATGTTGCACAGGAATATTCTACCAAAAGTATGGAGTTAACACCTATCCTGCTCATACTCTTCCAGGAAGTTACAGAGGAAGAAAAACTTGCAAACACAGTCTACAAAGCTACCATCTCCCTGGTACTAAAAAGAGAGAAACATAACATCATAAAAGAAAATTACAGGCTGATATCAGTAATGAACATAGATGTGAAAATCAGCCACAAAATCCTAGCAAATAGACTCCAAAAAGAGATTAAAAGGATCATACAGCATAATCAAGTGGGATTTATCCCAGGGATGCAAGGATTCTTCAATATATACATAGATCATCGTGATACACCATATAAATAAACTGAAATATAAAAACCATATGATCATCTCAATAGATACTGAGCAAGCTTTTGATAATATTCAACATCCATTTTTAATAAAATTTCTCCAGAAAATAGGCAGAGAAGGAACCTACCTCAACATAATAAAGGCCACTTATGACAAACCCACAGCAAACATTCTTCTCAATGGTGAAAAACTGAAAGTATCCATCTAAGATCAGGAATAATACAAGGGTGCCCACTCTCACCATTATTATTCAACATAGTTTTGGAAGACTTAGCCACAGCAATCAGAGAAGAAAAGGAAATAAAAGGAATCCAGCTTGGAAAAAAAAATAAAAAGAAATAAAATTCTCACTGTTTGCAGATGATACTGTACTATATATAGAAAACCCTAAAGATTCTGCCCTAAGATTACTAGAGTTAATCAATGAAGATAGTAAAACAGCAGGATATAAAGTTAATACACAGAAATTCCTTGCACTCCAATACACTACAAATGAAAAATCAGAAAGATAATTTAAGGAAATAATCCCATTCACCACTTCAACAAAAAGAATAAAATGCCTAGGAATAAACCTACTTTAAGAGACAAAAGAATTATATGCAAAAGACTTGTATGTTCTCTATGGAGAACAGTATAGAGATTCCTTTAAAAAAGAAACTAGGAATTAAACTACCACATGACCTAACAATCACACTACTGGGCATGTACCATGAGGAAACCATAACTGAAAAAGACACACGTATCCCAAAATTCATTGCAGCACTATTTACAATAACTTGGACATGAAAGCAACCTAGAAGTCCAACAATAGATGAATGGATAAAGAAATTGTGCTATATATACACAATGGACTATTACTCAGCCATAAAAAGGAACACATATGAGTAAGTTCTAATGAGGAAGATGAAACTAGAGCCTATTATACAGAGTGTAGTAAGGCAGAAAGAGAAAGACAAATATCATATATTATATATTATCACATACTAACACATAATATCATGTATTACATAATATCACATATTAACACATAAAGATAATATTGATGAACCTATTTGCATGGCAACAATGGAGGTGCAGACATAGAGAATAAACTGTGGAAACACAGTGGGAATCAGTGAGTGGGAAGAATTGAAGGAGTCACACTGAAATAAATGCATTACCATGTGCGAATTAGATAGCCAGTGGCAATTTGCTATATGAAGACAGGAGCTCATACTCAATGCACTGTAACAACCTAAGTGGTGGGATAGGGTGGGAAGTGGGAGGGAGGTTCTAGAGGGAGGAGTCATGCATATACCTATAGCTGATTCATGTTGATATATGGCAAAAGCCAACACAATATTGTAAAGCAACTATCCTCCAATTAACAAAAGACTTATTTTAATAGCAAAAGAAGAAATACACACTAACAAACACTAAAAACATGACTGTAACTAAAAATGATGTAAAATGAAGTAGGAGGTAAATATATGGAGTTAATGTTATCTCAAAATGCATGTTGTGGGTGAGGGGCCTGGTGCCACTCTCTGAATCTTGAGACATTTCCTTTTTCTAATTAGCAGCTTCCTAATAACTATATAACTTCTTGCTAAAAACTAGCAAGGGACACTCTTTCTGCACAATTCTGATGTCCATGTTGGAAGCTTTCTCTATTTCACTTATACTTTAATAAAACTTTATTACACAAAAACTCTGAGTGATCAAACCTTGTCACTGGTCCTGGATCAAATTCCTCTCCTCCAGAGGCCAGGAATCCCAGCATTGTTCACAGATCATAGCAACAACCTTTCAGACTGAAAGCAGAAAAACTAAAAATACATGTTATAGGAATTATAGAAATATGAAGGAAATATTGACAAAATTGAAAGGTAAAATAGATAACTCAATAATAGTATAATGCCGGGGTCCAGCCCCGGTGGATCCAGGGAATTCGAAGGGTGGATGGAGTCGGCGAGGAGAAAACTTATTTATTTATTAATATAAGATTAGATTAGTGAGAAATAGTGTAGTAGGAAAATTAATTGGAGAAAGAAGGCTGAATAACTTGGTTTAAGTGGGAAGCCAATAAAGTTCCAGACAAGGAGCTTGCACCATCCATGTTAGGCTACTGGCGTCCTCTTGAATATCGGGGGGTGCCCTGCCTTGGGCTCCCCCTCACATGGATCTTAAAAGCCGGGGCAAGTAAGTAGACATGGTGAGCCTCCACGCCCCAGATGGGAATTCAGCCAGAAATTAGAGAGAAGACACGGGGGAAACCAGTCCAGTGACTGGCCTCTCCTTTATTGTTCAGAGGGCCTTTTATACCTTTTTGACTGTACATAGAGATCAATGTGTAGTAGAAAATTATGCAGTGTTAGCAGCCCAGACTCTTATCAAACCAGGCTTTTCCCTCTGCATACCTAGTTGTATACACAAGTCTTAGATAATTTACATCATCTTCTGGCCAAAAGTGCCAATTAACATTTTACAGCCTTTTTTTCTGATAAGGGTTTATCAACCAGAAGACTTATTTGTGTTGATCTTTCCAAAGTCTGGTGCCACTCTCAGAAAGCACTAAATTAAGTTACATTCTTACATAGCAAGGACACAAGAGGAGTGCAGTGATATATAACAAAGAGAAAAGTAACTAACTCAAGTCTAGTGTTGCTAACATCAAAACTATTATATATCTTTTTCCATATCCCATTTACACTGATTAACATCCTCCCAGGTGCCTAAAAGATAAAAAATATGGAGGCCTGGCGGCAATCATTGAGTCAACAGTGAAAACCCGTCACCAATATGATTTTTAGCTCTGTATCTTTAAGATGCTTTTAAGCTTTGTGCCTCTCGCAGTTGGGAGTCTGTAAGCAATTCACAAGCTGTAAGAGGTCAGGGGGCACCTGTTAGGCAAGCTAGAGAGCTATCAGGGAGGTTTTAACTGAAACATCCCTTTCAAATGCAAAAGACTAAAGCCCTGATTTGACTTTTTCCAGAAAATATTAAAAGAGTGGAAAAGCAGGCAGATTCTTTTTTTTTTGGCGGGGGCGGGGGTGGGGGGGGACGGGGCGGTGGATGCTCAGGAAATTCCAGGGGAAAAACCTGAGGTCTGATTAGCCTTGCCATCAGAGCTCTGCCGCATGACCTTGAAATTCCTCACACTGGCTCCCGGCATCATAAGAATACTTCAATGAAACATTTCAATAATAGATCAAATAAAATAGAAAGCCCGTAAGAAAATAGACAACGTGAACACCACTATACACCACTAGAACCTAACTGACACATACAGAACAATTGACTCAAGATGAGGACATTGGTTTCTCATTTGCACATGTGGCATTCTCCAGGATAGATCACATGTTATGCCACAGAATATCTTAGTGAGGTTTTAGAATATCAAAACTTTGTTTCATTTAGGTTTTACCTAAACAGCACCCTCTCCAAATTTCTATAATAATTCTATATATTTTTTATCTTTGGTGAGGTGCTACACAGTTCCCTGTTCATGGCCTTTTTCATTGCAATGGCTTTACACATCAATTTCATGAGAGTGTAAACTTGTCTATGTGACTTAAGGCTAATTAGGATAGGACATATGTTTGAAAAAAACAAAATTTGACAAAATATTTTATTGGACAGTATTTTCAAATAACATAATAAATAAAAATGTTAAAAACAATACATCATATAGAGAACACATAATATAGAAAATATAAATAATTTAAACTCAAACATACTAGGACTTTCTAAGTTTACTAAGTATCCTACAAAAAGATGAGAGCAAATAATACTTTTTGTATGATTCTAACCAACAAAAGTTGAATATTAAACACAATAGATTAACATTTAGATTAAAGCAATTGATCAAAACTGATCAAATAATATGAAGAGCTAAGGTAAAGAAGTGGGGAACAGAATGGTATAAATTGACAGATAAATATTTCATAGAAAATTAGGTTGATCAATAGGTACATCTTAATTAGAGATCTATTAAAATGCAAATTAACATCACAGTGAGTTACTTCTTTACCATTAAAAGAGTAAAACATTTTTAAAGCACTTTGAATGCATGAAATATTTCAGTGGATATGGAAAATATACTTTCATCCATCACTCTTTGGAATGAAAATCAGTACATTGATTATGAATGATAAATAGATCTTCTTATAAAATTGAAAATAAAAAGTGTTACTAACAAGTTTCATTTCTTTATGCATAGGATATAAATAGAGTGTTCATTAAAATTATCTGTATTTTTTTTAATAAAAGGATATGTGATAACATTTATTCTAGAGGACATGTAACATGGATAGGCCTCAAATGCATAATTCTAAGTGTAAGATCAAACTTCAGAAACATATCTATATACAAATCTTTTCATGTAAGTATAAAGAAGCTTCTCCAATTATACCTGTCTAAACCACTTGCTTTGAGAAAATATTTTCCAATTTTTTTTACTTCAATATATTATTGAAAATGTGAATTTTTTTGTACACATGTGCATAAATATTTATCTTATTTAAGTAGTGGGAAGCCTGTTACTGCTAAGTGAATTGGTTTCTTGTTTGTCTGAACTAAGTGAAGCATCTGTGTTTTAGTTGTTTTCCTTTGTATATAAAGACAATCTTTTTTAGCATGTTCCAGAAGGCAGCTTTCATTTCCTTGTTCTTCAGGCTGTAAATGAGGGGATTCAATGTTGGTGGCACCACAGTGTAAAAAAACAGACACCATCAGATCCCAAACAGACATTGGTTTTAGGTAGGCAACGGACCCTATACTGAGGAAAACAGTAACAACCACAAGATGAGGAATGCATGTTGAGAAGGCTTTTGACCTGCCATTCACTGATGGCATATTCATAACTGTAGAGGAGATGTAGATATAAGAAAGCAAGACTGAAATAAAACACATGATACCCAAGGATGTTGTGACAATTATGGCTACAATCTCAGCAAGGTACTTCTCTGAGAAGGACAGTTTGAGCAATGAAGGAATCTCATAAAAGAACTGATGGACAAAATTTAACCTACAAAATGGTAATGAGAAAGTCACAGATGTATTCAAGAAGCCAGAGGCAATCCCACTAAGCCATGAAGCAGCCAACATCTGCTCACAAGCTGCTTTCTTCATGATGACCTGATACTGTAGGGGGTGGCAAATGGCCACATATCGGTCATAAGACATCACTGTGAGCAAGGCCAACTCTGCACAGGCAAATGAAACAACCAAAAAGACTTTTGCCATGCACCCAGTGAATGATATAGAATAGTTTTGGGTCAAAGATTGAACGGTGGCCTTGGGAACTGTGACAGAGATGAAACAGACATCTAACATTGACAGTGTCCTCAAAAAGAAGTGCATAGCACTGTGGAGGTGCTGATCCAAGGTGGTAAGAAGAACAATGAGAAGGTTGCCAACCACAGCTGTCAGATAATGAGTAAGAATAGCACCGCATGAAAGACTTGCTGCTCCTGGATGTCTGAAAATCCCATGAGGATGAATTACTTCACTGACGTGGTGATATTGGCCATGATAATCCTCTCCCTGGGGCTTGGCAGAAGGAAAGCACTGTGAAATCCGTTGCTTAGAACAAAATATTGTATAGTGTCATAGTTTGAAAGTTATACTTCATTTCTAATAAAGATTGTTGGATAGGCAGGAATTAACTAATATCTCTCTTAATTTTCTAGTTTTAGTTATTCATAATCCCATATCATAAAACAGTTGAAACAAAGTGGAGATATAGCTTTTATTTGGTGATATACAGTAAGATCTACAAAATATTTGTGAACCCATGCATTAGATTGTCTGCCATAGATAAAGAACATAATTTTAGTAACTATCTTCAAAAATTTAATTGAATGCTACATAAATGCATAATTTTCTAGGTACTATTTCAAACACTATATGTGCATGAACTTGATCAATATTAAAAAACTCTCCTAAGGAAGCAAGAATGATATCTTTTTTACAGGGAAATAGTATTAGCAGCAATGGGTTATTAATTTGCCTACTGTCAGGCAGCAAAGTGAATATGGAGATAGGACATGATACTTTCCAGACTTTTCTAAACCCTGAACATTCACACAGTTTACTATTCATTGCCTAGGAAGGGTTGAATAAGGCTGAAACTGATCAACCAATCAAAGGGCACATTCACAAGGGAACCATCGCAAAAGAGGTTTTCAGGCATTATTGTGTGATTAATAATTACAAAAGATATATATATGGCATTTGTAAAAGTTTAAGGGCTTTGAGAATCTTCACAACCATGCCAGGAACTATTCATTTCTACCTATCCAGTATATATATATATATATATATATATATATATATATATATATATATAGCTTTACTTTCCAACATTCTAAATTGCCCCTTATATCCATTTAGTTCTTCCACTGTAACATGCACAAGAGAATAATCTCATGAAAGGTATCAGAAAACAGTGACATTAAACAGCAACAACAATAAAGGCATCCTCAAAGCATCATATAGCCACAAGATGTAGAAATTCTCACAATACCCAATCTCATAGTTATTTAACAATTTAGTGGAGTTAAATTATTCTTTTCAATAGCTCATGGGGTCACACACTCTAAAACAGAAATAACTGACACATATTTTTGATTATGGTATTAGTAAGTTAAATACTTAGATAGCTCTTTAATCATTGCTTTTAACATCACCAATGAATGTTAAGGAAATAATCCCTATTTTAGGCATCATTGTAAAAATAGACATGTACAAAATGAAACTTGAAACAACTTGAAACAATGAATTCAATTGCATTCTGTTTTGCAGAAACAGAAGAATTGAAACACAAGAGAATTGAAAGGTACTATGTACCCCCAAAGTTTGCAAATTCAAAGATGTTGGACAAAGAAGCACTTAGTTACCTGTTGGATATAATCTTAGTTTAGTTCAAACTTTTAACACTATGATTTTGACTTTTGGATTCGAAATTGCATCAGTAGTTTTGTTGTTCTTGAAACATAATGAATCAGCAAGTCAAGGAGAGGCCCAGGAAATGTATAAAGAGAGACCTGAAATATATAAATAAAGTCTATAGCTCTTCCTGAAAGGGAAACTGCTTTTCCTGGCTGCAAAAGTCCCTACAACTACAATTTCCAGAAAGAATATCCTGAAAGTATTTATAGCCTGAGGGTAAATTTCCAGCAAGAGGAATGGCATTTGATGGAGCAGTTTAGAGCAAAAAATATTCTTAAGAGACACGATACACAATGTATTATTTTACCTAACCAAGGAAGTTCATTCCAAGTTTATTCTCTACACATCATCTCAACTAGAACAGAATTTGAGGAGTGAAAGCCAGTATTATTTTAATTGCATTGTCACTTGGGAAAAGAGATCTCTTTAGGGACTGCTTCTATTCTAAAATTATACTTAGAGACATAGAAGTTAGAAGCATAATGAAAGGTAGACATAAGGCACTGTTTGCTTCCTAGAACTCAACTTTATTTTAGACAGAATTTAATTTTTGCTATCATATGGATCATTGAAATTAATTCTTACATTTTGAAGACAGAATAAATCAGGTTTGTACAGTAAAAGAATGCAATGATCCAGTATTATGTAATAATTTAGTAGTCTTTTGTCATTCTGTCACATGTCATATCTATATAGTACCTAATTACTCTTTATTCAGAAATATGTTTATGAGAAATATACTTGAACATGGAATACATAATATTTCAGTATCAGTTCGGTTGCTCAGTTGTGTCTGACTGTTTGTGACCCCATGGACTGCAGCACACCAGGCTTCCCTGTCCATCACCAACTCCTGGAGCCTACTCAAACTCATGTCCATTGAGTCAGTGATGCCATCCAACCATCTCATCCTCTGTCGTCCCCTTTGCCTCCCACCTTCAATCTTTCCCAGCATCAGGGTCTTTTCAAATGAGTCAGGGAAGCCCCATTAATATTTTACCTTTTATAAATTGTGTACACTCCTATTTAAATAGGAGAGTAGCTTAGGTTTATGGCTACAAAATGGTTTTTCTTGGACTTGTCGATTTGCTATTTCCTTTTTCCTATTTTCATGGTAAACATTTATCTTAAAATTATTAACTGATTATTAATTATTCAGTTCAGTTCAGCTCAGTCGCTCAGTCGTGTCCGACTCTTTGCGACCCCATGAATCGCAGCATGCCAGGCCTCCCTATCCATTACCAACTCCTGGAGTTCACTCAGACTCGCGTCTGTCGAGTCAGTGATGTCATCCAGCCATCTCATCCTCTGTCGTCCCCTTCTCCTCCTGCCTCCAATCCCTCCTAGCGTCAGAGTCTTTTCCAATGAGTCAACTCTTCGCCTGAGGTGGCCAAAGTACTGGAGTTTCATCTTCAGCATCATTCCCTCCAAAGAAATCCCAGGACTGATCTCCTTTAGAATGTACTGGTTGGATCTCCTTGTAGTCCAAGGGACTCTCAAGAGTCTTTTCCAACACCACAGTTCAAAAGCATCAATTCTTCGGTGCTCAGCCTTCTTCACAGTCCAAGTCTCATATCCATACATGGCCACAGGAAAAACCATAGCCTTGACTAGATGGACCTTTGTTGGCAAAGTAATGTCTCTGCTTTTGAATATGCTGTCTAGGTTGGTCATAACTTTTCTTCCAAGGAGTAAGTGTCTTTTAATTTCATGGCTGCAACACCATCTGCAGTGATTTTGGAGCCCCCCAAAATAAAGTCTGACACTGTTTCCACTGTTTCTCCATCTATTTGCCATGAAGTGATGGGACTAGATGCCATGATCTTCATTTTCTGAGTGTTGAGTTTTAAGACAACTTTTTCACTCTCCTCTTTCACTTTCATCAAGAGGCTTTTTAGTCCCTCTTCACTTTCTGCCATAAGGGTGGTGTCATCTGCATATCTGAGGTTATTGATATTTCTCCTGGCAACCTTGATTCCAGCTTGTGCTTCTTCCAGCCCATCATTTCTCAAGATGTACTCTGCATAGAAGTTAAATAAGCAGGGTGACAATATACAGCCTTGACCTACTCTTTTTCCTATTTGGAACCAATCTGTTGTTGCACATCCAGTTCTAACTGTTGCTTCCTGACCTGCATATAGGTTTCTCAAGAGGCAGGTCAGGTGGTCTGGTATTCCCATCTCTTTCAGAATTTTCCACAGTTTATTGTGATCCACACAGTCAAAGGCTTTGGCATAGTCAATAAGGTAGAAATAGATGCTTTTCTGGAACTCTCTTGCTTTTTTGATGATCCAGCGGTTGTTGGCAATTTGATCTCTGGTTCCTCTGCCTTTTCTAAAACCAGCTTGAACATCAGGAAGTTCATGGTTCACATATTGCTGAAGCCTGACTTGGACAATTTTGAGCATTACTTTACTAGCATGTGAGATGAGTGCAACTGTGCGGTAGTTTGAGCATTCTTTGGCATTGCCTTTCTTTGAGATTGGAATGAAAACTGACTTTTTCCAGTCCTATGACCACTGCTGAGTTTTTATTAATTATTAATTAGTAACCATTAATTATTATTAAAATTTTGTCTCCAGATTATATAGTTTCTGAAACAGTTTTAACTAATTACAGGTCTATGAGTAGTCTATCTGGTATTTCCTCTGCTCTCCCGAGTTTTTCTTCTAAAGTATCTTCTAACACTAGCTGAAATCTCTCTCGTGGAAGCCAATTTTCTCATCAGTTTTTCTAAAGCATAGGAGAAAATACATGTTTTCTCCAAGGTTGTATTATTCTTAGTCAGCCCCAATTATTTATATATTGCATTAAGCAATAAAAGTGTGAAATTTAAATTCTTTTGTAAAATATATTCACAATCGTTTTGACTGACGGCTGCTTGGAAATCTCACATAAGTTTAACTGCGTTTTGATTTGGGTTGTTTTTGTTTCGGCTCTTTAATCATGGTGTTCAGAAAAGTCCGGGATCCACAGTGTGGCGTTTTTGTGAGAAGCTCTTAAAGAATGATGAAGGACAGGCTGCGCTTGTGTCAGGATATGCTTTCGTGGAAATGGCCAAGGCGGTGACGTGCTGATTCCTGAACTGGCCAGACCTTGCTTTGGAAGAAGAGGAGGAAGCGGAGGGTTCCAGGAACCACGGGGCTGAGAAGCCCTTTGCCAACCGCAGACTTGCGATCCAGACTGGAATTTTTGTCGTCAGAACAAATGCAATATTGTTCAGTTGCAATATGCTAATACCACTTTACAGAGGAAGAATATAAAAGCTATATTTTGAAGACTTGAGTCATTTCAGAAAAAAAAAAAAACTACAACCCTGTCCTCCTTCCTGCCTTTTACTTTCATGTGGGTGTGTGAAACATTTGGTTGGAAACTAGCTGTAGAACACACTAAAAACTTTTGTCTTTTTTCACCAGAATAACGTGCCAGTTTTTTGTAGCGATGTTATTTCTCTCGGAAGCAGAAATGCTTTGTACCAGAGCACCTCCAAACTGCATTGAGAAGAAGTTCTGGAACCATCCCTGTTTTCCATTTTTATATAATTTATAAAGAAAGATTAAAGCCATGTTGACTATTTTACAGCCACTGGAGTTAACTAACCCTTCATTGTGTCTGTCTTCCCAGGAGAGAATTGGGCGAAACAGAGATTTGGTTTTCCTTTGATGTCCAGTTTTACCATCCATTCTGTTAAATAATTTTGAAAAATACACCCTCCCTTTAGTCTGTTGGGGGATATAAATTATTCTCAGGAAGAATATAATGAACTGTACAGTTACTTTGACCTATTAAAAAGGTGTTGCCAGTAAAAAAAAATATATATATATATATATATTCACAATCCCATATACTGTTGCATTATCCATTTGTCCCCTATGTGATATAAAAAAATCTCACCTCAGTGACTTTCTCAATTTCAAAATACACCCAGAACTTTTTCTAAGTTCAGTTGTATGTGCATACACAATAATTTACAAGAAGATGTATTTTAAGATAACTTTTTGACTACTAACATCCTTGTCAATGTTATCTTTTTTACAGATAAGTAGTTCTAAGAGTAATTACATGTTTTTCTCAATCACCTTAAATTAATTAATTGGTCTTAATCTAGCAAAATTTTTTAAACTGATTACCCAAACTATTGAAAAACTATTCTAAGCATGGAGATTCAGTGAAAGAAATAAACCATTGCTTTATATCAGTTGCTTGATTCCAGTGAGGGTAAAATATAATACTTAAAAACACAAATGAATATTTAAATCTTCAGAGAAAAATTAATCCTAATAAATAGTAGTAGAGAATTTATGATTTCTCCTCTTTCCAGAATATTAGGTGAAAAGGTAAGATGAATTTTTAAAACCTGCAAGTTGACATACAACTAATGAGAAATTGTCACGTATTTGTACGTCTAATAGAAGTTAACAAATTGTATCACTGGTTTAAGCTGAACTTAATAGATTCACTCTTTTGGTTATGTGAAAAAAATATAACTGAAAAATTCCTTTCTCCTTTCGACTACTTTCCATCAGTGCATATACAGAATTTAGCTTACAGAGCCTAAGACAGTAAACTAACGTAAGAATAAAATACAAAAGAAAGGAATATACAAACTACTTTTTGATTCTCAGTTCAGGTGACTGAGAATACATGCATTTTCTTCCGAAGAAAGAAGAAAATTACATTTCTTTATAAAAGTAACTTCTTTATAAAGCTGTCATATTTTAATAATACAAAAACAAGCTAATTATATTTCAGTTCAGTTCAGTTCAGTTCATTTCAGTCGCTCAGTCGTGTCTGACTCTTTGCGACCCCATGAATTGCAGCACTAAAGGACTCCCTGTCCATCACCAACACCGGGAGTTCATCCAAACTCATGTCCATTGAGTCAGTGATGCCGTCCAGACATCTCATCCTCTGTCATCCCCTTCCGGCCCCCAATCCCTCCCAGAATCAGAGCCTTTTCCAATGAGTCAACTCTTAGCATGAGGTGGCCAAACTACTGGAGTTTCAGCTTCAGCATCATTCTTCCAAAGAAATCCCAGGGCTGATCTCCTTTAGAATGGCCTGGTTGAATCTCTTTGCAGTCCCTGGGACTCTCAGGAGTTTTCTCCAACAGCACAGTTCAAAAGCATCAATTCTTTGGTGCTCTCACATCCATACATGACTACTGGAAAAACCATAGCCTTGACTAGATGGACCTTAGTCGGCAAAGTAATGTCTCTGCTTTTGAATATGCTATCTAGGTTGGTCATAACTTTTCTTCCAAGGAGTAAGCGTCTTTTAATTTCATGGCTGCAGTTACCATCTGCAGTGATTTTGGAGCCCCCCGAAATAAAGTCTGACACTGTTTCCACTGTTTCTCCATCTATTTGCCATGAATTGATGGGACCAGATGCCATGATCTTCATTTTCTGAGTGTTGAGTTTTAAGCCAACTTTTTCACTCTTCTCTTTCACTTTCATCAAGAGGCTTTTTAGTTCCTCTTCACTTTCTGCCATAAGAGTGGTGTCATCTGCGTATCTGAGGTTATTGATATTTCTCCTGGCAACCTTGATTCCAGCTTGTGCTTCTTCCAGCCCATCATTTCTCGTGATGTAATCTGCATAAAAGTTAAATAAGCAGGGTGACAATATACAGCCTTGACGTACTCCTTTTCCTATTTGGAAGCAGTCTGTTGTTCCACATCCAGTTCTAACTGTTGCTTCCTGACCTGCATATAGGTTTCTCAAGAGGCAATCAGGTGGTCTATTATTCCCATCTCTTTCAGAGTTTTCCACAGTTGATTGTGATCCACACAGTCAAAGGGTTTGGCATAGTCAATAAAGCAGAAATAGATGCTTTTTCTGGAATTCTCTTGCTTTTTCCATGATCCAGCAGTTGTTGGCAATTTGATTTCCAGTTTCTCTGCCTTGTCTGAAACCAGCTTCTACATTTGGAAGTTCATGGTTCACGTATCGCTGAAGCCTGGCTTGGAGAATTTTGAGGATAACTTTACTAGCGTGTGAGATGAATGCAACTGTGCAGTTGTTTGAGCATTCTTTGGCATTGCCTTTCTTTGGGATTGGAATGAAAACTGACCTTTTCCAGTCCTCTGGCCACTGATGAGTTTTCCAAATTTGCTGGCATATTGAGTGCAGCACTTTCATAGCATCATCTTTCAGGATCTGAGATAGCTCAACTGGAATTCCATCACCTCCACTAGCTTTGTTCGTCATGATGCTTTCTAAGGCCCACTTGACTTCACATTCTAGGATGTCTGGCTCTAGGTGAGTGATCACACCATCGTGATTATCTTGGTTGTGAAGATCTTTTTTGTACAGTTCTTCTGTGTATTCTTACCACCTCTTCTTAATATCTTCTGCTTCTGTTAGGTCCTTATCATTTCTGTCCTTTATTAAGCCCATCTTTGCATGAAATGTTCCCTTGGTGTCTCAAATTTTCTTGAAGAGATCTCTAGTCTTTCCCCTTCTGTTGTTTTCCTCTATCTTTTTATTGATTGCTGAAGAAGGCTTTCTTATCTCTTCTTGCTAATCTTTGGAACTCTGCATTCAGATCCTTACTTCTTCCCTTTTCCTCTTTCCTTTTTGCTTTTCATATTTTCACAGCTATTTGTAAGGCCTCCCCAGACAGCCATTTTGCTTTTTTGCATTTCTTTTCCATGAGGATGGTGTTGCTCCCTGTCTCCTGTACAATGTCGGGAACCTCAGTCCATAGTTCATCAAGCACTCTATCAGATCTAGGCCATTAAATCTATTTCTCACTTCCACTGTATAATCATAAGGGATTTGATTTAGGTTATACCAGAATGGTCCAGTGATTTCCCCTACTTTCTTCAATGTAAGTCTGAATTTGGCAATAAGGAGTTCATGATCTGAGCCACAGTCAGCTCCCAGTCTTGTTTTTGCTTGCTGTATAGATCTTCTCCATCTTTGGCTGCAAAGAATATAATCAATCTGATTTCGGTGGTGACCATCTGGTGATGTCCATGTGTAGAATCTTCTCTTGTGTTGTTGGAAGAGGGTGTTTGCTATGACCAGTGCTTTCCCTTGGCAAAACTCTAAGAGCCTTTGCCCTGCTTCATTTCGCATTCCAAGGCCAAATTTGCCTGTTACTCCAGGTGTTTCTTGACTTCCTACTTTTGCATTCCAGTCTCCTGTATTGCAAAGGACATCTTTTTTGAGTGTTAGTTCTAAAAGGTCTTGTAGGTCTTTATGTGTGTGTATTATGTGTTTTAGTCGCTCAGTCGTGCCTGACTCTTTGCGACTGCATGGACTGCAGTGCACCAGGTTCCTCTGCCCATGAGATTTTCCAGGTAAGGATACTGGAGTGGGTTGCCATTTCCTTCTCCAGGGGATCTTCCCAACCCAGGGATCGAACCCGGGTCTCCTGCACTGCAGGCAAATTCTTTACTGACTGAGCTACAAAGGAGGCCCCAGGTAGGTCTTCACAGAACCTTTCAATTACATTTTCATAATTCCCCACTCTTAAAATATATCCAAAGGAAATAGAATCTATAATCTTGAAGAGTCTATCTTATGCCAACATTTATGAAGCTTTATTCACAGTCACCAACATATGGAATCAATTTAAATGCCCTTCCAGGAACAAATGGAAAGAAAAATATGTACCTATATATTTGAAAGCATTCAGCCATCAAAGTATATACTGAAATTTACAATAATATGGCAGCTGAATGGCATTACCCTATGTTACATAAGCCAGACAAAGAAAGAGAAATACCATATATCATATCACTTACATATGAAATCTGCTTCCCTGGTGGCTCAGAGGTTAAAGCGTCTGCCTGCAATGTGGGAGATCTGGGTTTGATCCCTGGGTCGGGAAGATCCCCTGGAGAAGGAAATGGCAACCCACTCCAGTATTCTTGCCTGGAGAATCCCACGGACAGAGGAGCCTGGTAGGCTACAGTCCATGGGGTCGCAAAGAGTCGGGCATGACTGAGCGACTTCACTTTGTATATGAAATCTAGTTAAAAAGCAAATTTCACAGAAACAAACAGCAGAATGGTGGTTGTCAGGGCTGAGTGGGGGAGGAGGAACTGTATCAGAGTACCAACTTTTAATTATAAGACGAATAAATTCTAAATATCTAGTGTACAATATAGTGACTATAGTTAATGTTATTGTATACCTGAGAGTTGCTGAGAGTTGTCATAGAGAAGAAGTTAATGTGAGGTGATGGATATATTAATTACCTTGGTTTTGGTAATCAATCTATAATGCATATGTATATCATATATAGTTGGAATTAGATATAGTCCAACACATATTATTTATCATATGTTTACCTTGATATTGATTTCTCTGTAGGCTCCTCTAGAACTTCTATATATATGGTTCTGAAGATTTTCCAGGTATATGTATGTAAAATTTTAAGACTAAGAATTTTAAATCAATAGTAACAGCATAAACAACAACAAAAAATGTCAGCTGTGGTTTATTTTTTGTTTTACGTGAGTCCACCACATTTCTTGCTATAATAATTGTGACACTAGAAACTATAGCAACTAGTATAAAACATTTGATAAGAATTTTCAGTGCCTGCTCCTATTCTTTTAATGGGACAGCAAAACTTAATTAAATTATTATTAATAACTGTTTCATAGAATAAAATAAGCTATACCATTGCATTGACACTCTAGCCACACTGTCAATTTTGAACCTATGTCCATCTCTAAAACAAAAGTAAAATCACAAAATGAAACAAAAATCTCATACAAGCCAGACTGACCAGGAAGTAAGGAAGTTAGCAAGACATTATCAACAATAGTAATAACAATGTACTTACTCTTGAGTACTGTATGTCCCTAATTTTGAAGAAACAAATATTTTTCTTATTTTTGTCAATTCAATGTCTTTAAGATAGTTTAACCAAATTTACTTAGAAGCTTTGAGAACATCTTCATATGAAAAAATATATCATATTTAGGTTGTTGAAATAAGCCAGTCAAGTCCTACTTTGTCTAAAAATGTGGACATATATATAACATTGCCTTCAATGCCTCTGGGAAAACAGTCTTTGTTATTGAGTTTTGGTCAGTTGTCTAAGGGTAATTTCAAGCAGGTAACAATCTCTAGAGCACAGTTGAGTGAGACTCAATTAAAATGAGATCCAATTAAAGAATGAAGATAAGAGCTGATGAGCTAGGAAGAGTATTACGAATAAGTATGCATACATAATTAATAGGTTAGTAAAATAAAATAGAGAAAATACATGCATCTTTATGTGTGTGTTAATCACTCAGTCATGTCTGATTCTTTGCAAACTCATGGATTGTAACCCACCAGGTTTCCCTGTCTGTGGAATTCTCCAGGAGAGAATCCTGAAGTGGGTAGCCATTCCCTTCTCCAGGGGATCTTTACCATGCATCTTTACCATAAATTTTCACTGGGTACATCTCTGTGATCTCAGATATTATCATGTATTTTAAGGACCACATACAAATTTTGTCTGCCCTGGTTGAGGCAAATGATATGACTTCAATTACTGGCTTTGTAAAATCTAGGTGTTTATATCTGTCATGTTCACCTGAAATTGAGATGACTGTGTCAAAATTTCCGTTGAGTTCGAGAGAAAGCTGAGGTGCCAGATGTTGAGTTGCAACAAGTCAGAAATGAAAATACAGGGAAGTCTTTTGTTACTTACTGTGATGGTACAAGTAAGAGATGAACTGGCGAAAGCACCAACTGTTCTATTTTCATGAGTACTGGTCAAGGGTCAGAAGAATCAGCACAGATGTGGAGGTCATATCACTTATCAGGGAACCCAAACAAAAGGCTCTTGCAATTCTGTAGGCTTGGGGAAGAAATAGAAGGGAGGAGTATGATTAGAAAGTTTGGAATGTTTAAAGTCTTGAAGATATCTCCTCTTCCCCCTGATAATGAAGCCTTGGCAGAAGTCCCTGAGGAACTACATACCTAAAGACCCAAATTACAGAGCTCTAAAAATGAGCGTATTTGGACCAAAACTTAAATATGTATAATAGCAAGGAAAACTCGACTCCATCTTAGCTACTTACAATAACCTTTCTTCAGATGCTGCAGTGATGATGTATCAGGTGTGGTGTGTGGATGAATCTATTTTCTGTGGTCTCTTAATTAAAGTAGTGAAATGGTCAATAGCCAGCCTGAAAGACCATATTTGACCAAATGCCAGACTCTTCAGAATTGCTGGAAATCATCCATTTGAAAACTATACATACATACATATATATATATATATATATATATATATATATATACACATACACACACACATATATACATATATATATATACTATATATATATGGTCATAAGAAATGTGAGGATGAAACACTCATGGTTTACTAAAGGCCAGTATAACAGAGATAAATGATAAATGGTAAAATTCCTTGGGGCCATTTTGCCAGAGTTTAATTCCCGCATCTGCCACTTAATGAGGGAATGCACGAAGTAAGTTTTTGTTTGTTTTGCTGTTGTTCCTTTTTAAACAAACCCTTCACTTTTTGATAAAGAATTTGGTTGCTATAAGAAGTATATGAAAAAAAATAAATGAGTTAAAGTAATGTCTATGTATTAGCACCCATAACATTTCAAAATGTTGATATTATTATTTCTACTTTTTGTGAGACTTAAGAACCAAAGATCAACTATCTCACAAAGGCCTAATACAACAGTTACTATAATACAACATATTATTGTTTACCTCCTCCTTTTAAATAAATATTTATAGGATCTATACACTTGTAGCTAAACTAAACCTGTCAGAATTGGAGAGAGAATTGGATAGACTATTGATATTAATTTGATTTTTTTCATATAGTGCTCTATAAATCCATTAGATCAAGAAAGTCAGAATAAGCCAATTATATATAAGATCATGGCAATAATTATTAGTAATTTTGATTCATATATATATACATATGTATACACATAGAGAGAGAAGGAGAGCTATTGAGAGAAAATTCGACACTCAACAACATAAAATATACAATATCTTGTAATAACGTAATTCACAAAATGACCTTGTATATGCTATACACCCATACAGACACACACACATATATATTCCTCATTGTATATGAAATTGTCTATTTTCTCTCTATCTAGAGATGTGCATATCCATATATCTGTATATCTACCTATCCATCTATCTGTATCTATTTACCATCTAGCTATTATCTATCATCTATTCTCCATCAAGTGTGATAACAATTATTCGAAGATTTTGATGTTTTTGCTTACTCTTATCTAATTAATGCATCAGACTCTTACAGTTCGTTTTGTAAAAAAATCTCTTTAGGAAATAAAATATTATTGTTTTATTTATTTCTGAAGTTCTCAGTTTCACATTAGTTGTCCCTGAGGAAAAAGGACAATTTATTTATTGAATGTAAATAGATTTATTCTCTATATTCTGTAATAACCTAAATGTTAAGAGAATAGATAAATGTAATTTTAGAACTGAATTACTTTTCTGTACACCTGAAACTAATACAACATTGTTTATGATACTCCAGTAAAAAATAAAAATTAAAAAAATAAAACGTAGTTGCAATTGTGTACATGTCTGAAAAGTTGGTTGACATGGTCTCATGAATCAAAAACAGAATGTGATGTCTTATATAAATCTCAGTAATTATTATCATATAAAATTTTATTTGCCTAATAGAACTATGTGCACTTAGATATATTGAATATTAAATACAACACAAGCTTTTGCAAATGGATTTGTATTTTATAAAGTGATGATTAATAAAATGTTATAAAGAAAAACATGGAAAAATATATAGAGAATGATAATTTCACAGTGTACTAGTACACTCTGAGTTTCTTTCTAAGTATTTGAGTGGGTAATTTTACTTACTGAAAACTGTTATGGTGAAAAAATAGCCCATGATATGTGCATCCAATTACAAGTTTGTAAATCTTGGGAAACATTATGAAAGCATTTATATCTTTGATTTTCTTATCTCTAAAGCCAAGATTGATAACACTGAACCAACCAGGAAAGTAATGGTTGTCTTCACTTGCGCTAGTTAAAGAAACACTGGTCTAACTGAATTACCTCAGTAGAAAAGAATTCTATGTGGTCATTCTGTAAAGAATTCTATGAGCATATAAATAGCAACATCTTATTATGATAAATTTTGTAAATGATTTGTTTTCCCTCCTACACAAGCTAGAGTAAAATAAGTATTTTATGGATTATATAGAGATTATATATGGATTATATAGAGTATTTTATGGATTATATTGGAGAAGGAAATGGCAACCCACTCCAGTACTCTTGCCTGGAGAATCCCATGGATGGAGGAGCCTGGTGGGCTACAGTCCATGGGGTCGCAAAGGGTTGGACACGACTGAGCGACTTCACTTCACTTTACTATGATAAATTTTGCAAATGATTTATTTTCCCTCTTACACAAACTAGTGTAAAATATAAGTATTTTATGGATTATATAGAACACATTACATAAATTAAAAACAATTTGCTTTTCCTTGAGAATTTCTAAAACTCCTATTTTATATGCCGTTTTATAAAGCTAGCATACTTTGTCTTCTATCATGATGTCAAAAAGGATTGAAAGCTTAATTTCTTGGGCTTGTCCAAGTGTGCCCCATATTACATTTTCAGCAAATGTATTTTAAGTTATTCAGTTTATGAGTAAATAAAATATGTAAATGTTGAGATACATTCCTTCTGTACCTACTTTGTTTAGATTCCTATCATAAAAGGGTGCTGACTTTTGTCATATGTCTTCCCTGCATCTATTGCAATAATTATATATGTTTTTCCTTAATTCTGCTAGTGTGGCATATTGCATTAATTGATCTGTACATGTTTAACTATCCTTGAATCTCAGGGGTAAATCCCACTTTATTTAAGATTATGCTTATGTATGATTATTTGATATATAGTCATTTAACAGCATATGATTATTTAATGAGTTGTTGAATTTATTTTGATTGTATTTTTGAGAAATTTTGCATTTACTATCAAAGGAATGCTGTTGCTGTTGTTGTTGTTTAGTTGCTCAGTCATGTCTAACTCTTTTGCAACCCCATGGCCTGTAGCCCGCCAGGCTCCTCTGTCCAGGGGATTTCCCAGGCTTGCCATTTCCTTCTCCTGAGGATCTTCCTAACCCAGGGATTGAACTCACATCTCCTGCATTGGCAGGTAGATTCTTTACTACTGAGCCATCAGGGAAGCCCAATATTGACCTGTAACATTCTTTTCTTTTAGTGTTCTTGCCTAGCTTTGGTATCACAGTGATATCACAGTGATAAAGTAAGTTTGGGTGTATTTTTGTTCTTCAATTTTGGGGGAAGATTTTCAGAAAGATTCATGTTAAATTTTCATTAAATGCTTTGTAGAATTTACCAGGGATTTATCCAGGCTTGGATTTTTTTCTGTATGAGTTTTTTTTTTTTTTTTTTTGATGACTGATTTAATTCTTCAAGATTGCCAGGAGAAACATCAGCCATCTCAGACATGCAGATGATGCCACTCTAATGGCAGAAAGTGAAGAGGAACTAAAGAGCCTCTTGATAGGGGTGAAAAAGGGAAGTGAAAAAGCAGGCTTAAAATTTTACTCTATTCTCTCCCTGCCAGTAAGCTCTATAATGTCATGTTTTCATGCTGCTATTTAGTGAACTTTAATAACTCCCTCTAGCATTTCATGTTGGGCAGCTTTGTAGTGGTGATGGATACTCTCAGTTCCTGTTTGGGAAGTTCTTTCTCCTTCATTTCTGAAATACAGCTTCAGTTAGTATTCTTTGTCAGTGGGTACTATGTTGTTGTTGTTCTTTGAGTACTTTGAATATGTCATCCCATGTTGTCTTAGCCTGCAATGTTTTTCTAGACTGCCATTGACAGCCTTATGGTGGTACACGACAAGTTGCTTTTCTCTTGTGATTTTCTTTTGTTATTTATTTAATTTATTTTTGGCTATGCTGGGTCTTCACTGCTATTCAGGCTTTTCTCTAGTTACAGTGAGATGGGGCTACTCTCTAGTTGCAGTGTGCAAGCTTCTTGTTGTGCTGGCTTCTCTTGTTGCTGAGCACAGGCTCTAGAGAATGTGGGCTTCAGTAGTTGTGGTAATTGGACTCAGTAGTTTCAGGTCCTGGGCTCTAAAGCACAGGCTCAATAGTTGTGGGGCACAGGCTTAATTGCTCCATGGCATGTACGGTTTTCCTGGATCAAGGATCGAACCCATGTCTCCTGCATTGACAGGAGTGTTTTTTTTTGTTTGTTTTTTTTTTACCACTGAGTCACCAGGGAAGCCTGGCAATTTTCAAAATAGTATCTTTGCCTTTAATTTTGGACAGTTTGACTCTAATGTGCCTTTGTGAACATCCCTTGATAATCAGCTTATTTGCAGTTCATTGGAATTCATGAATCTAGATGTTCATTTCCCTTCTCAGAAATGTGAAATTTCTAATCCTATTTCTTTTTAAAAAAATTTGTTTATTTTTTTAATTGAGGGATAATCACTTTACAGAATTTTGTTGTTTTCTGTCAAAGCTCAACATGAATCAGCCGTAGGTATACATATGTCCCCTCCCTCTTGAGTCTCCCTCCTGTCTCCTTCATCATCCACCCCTCTAGGTTGATAAAGAACCCCTGTTTGAGCTCCCTGAGACATACAGCATTATTTCTTTAAGTGAGCATTGTGTTCTTTTCTCTTTCTTCACTCTTTCTGACATTTCCAAAATGCTTTATTTCAGTCAATGATATGTCTCAAGTCAAACAGGGTTTTTTCATTCTTTTTCCCTCTTGTTGTTGTTCCTATGACTGTATAATTTTAAAATGTCTGTCCTTGAGTTCACTGAGTCTTTTTCTGTTTTATTATATCTGCAATAGAAACTCTCTATTAAGTTTTTAGTTCAGTTATTACCTTCTTTAGCTCCAGAGTTTATGTGTATGTTTTTCACTGTTGCTTTCTGTCTTTGTTGAACTCATTTTTTCATCCATTGTTTCTGATTTTGTTTTGTTGTCTATGTTCGCTTGCAGCACAATGGTTTTCCTTAAAATGGTTATTATGAATTATTTATCAGGCTCAATACATGATAACTTTCCTACTCCTGGACATTTGCCCTTACCACATATCTGTGAACTCAGAGACTTATAAAACAATTTTTACAAGCTGCATTTCAGTCATATATTAGTACATTATAAGTGTTTCTCATATCACTATCAGAAAAAGTTATTGAAATATTTTTATATCTTTTAGAGAAAATAATCTAAATTATCTCTGGGTATGTAGTAGGTAGACTCCTAAACTTTCCCCATGATCTGTATCCCTTGAAGTTGCTTCTGTAATTAAGTTAACCTACAAGGTAAGAGTAAAGCAACTGTGCAGACATAATTAAAATCCAACATCAGTTAATTGTAAGTAATCTAAGGGAGATTATCCTGAGTTGGCTTTACTTAATCACTTGGTAGACCTTTAAAAGAAGACTTAGACTTTCACTGAGGTCAGAGAGACTCTTATGCTGGCCTTGAAGAAATAGGCTGACATGAAATAGTTATGTGCAAAGAAATGAATTATTTCAACAACTACACGAGTTTAGAAGATGATACTGGGCTTCACATGAAACTGCAGCCCCAGCCAGAGTCTGGATTTCTCCCTTGTGATACCTGAAGTACAACACCTAGTTTAGCTATGTCAGAATATCTACCCACACATCCTATGACATAATAAATAATTGGACTCCCTTGATAGCTCAGTTGGTAAAGAATCCTCCTGCAATGCAGGAGACCCTGTTTCAATTCCTGGGTCAGGAAGATCCCCTGGAGAAGGGAAAGGCTACCCATTCCAGTATTCTGGCCTTGAAAATTCCATGGACTGTATAGGCCATGGGATCATAAAGAGTTGGACAGTACTGAGTGACTTTCACTTTCACTTCACTTTCAATAAATAATTATTATTTAGAAATCCTAAGTTGTGTAAATTTGTTATGTAGCAAAGGAAACCTAATGCAAGGTGGATGTTAAAACAAAGTTTTAAAAGATTAAAATTTTTAAATTTAAAAATTCATATTAAGACATATTGGTTGTTCCTCATAAACACACATGAATCTCCAGGTTTGAACTTTCATTTAAATATCACTACAAGAATACCTACAGTGATGTCACACATGTGATTTATAGAAAAATATCAGAATTTGGACAACTTACAGTTTTCTATTTATAAAATTGAACATTTTTCATGAAATTACTGTGCCCAGCACATATAAGGATTAAGATATCTAAGTGTAAAAAATCAAGGCATCAAGGATTCATATTCACATTCCGATTTCCCATATATTAGGCTAATGCCAGTAAAAAAAGAAAAGAAATGGAAGGTCCCCAATTCTCCAAAATCTTGAAGAGGGGAAGAGTCCATTATAAGATGGGTTTAATAAACCTAATCATAAATCTATTCCTTTTTACCTCTTTCTCATTAAATGGGCTAATTTTGTAATAATCTTATAAATACATATTTAAACTTGTATATAATTAACTCAGTCATTCAATTTAACAAGTCAATTAATCCAAGGTGCCAATTTGGATTCAGGAAAATTCTTTGGTTTGATAAAGACAAAGCTGTTATATGTTAAAAAAAAGAAAAAAAAAACACAAAACATTTATCAGTGTTCTATTTAATTATGGAATTATGTGGTAATTTCATGTTGGGTAAATACCTCTAATTTCATAAGTGGTATCTTATAAAATAAGTATATAGTTGTGCATATTAGCTTGCAGTACATATTTACTCATGGTCATACTTTAAATTTTCTATAATGAAAGAAATATAATATTGGAACAAACAAGCAAGCAGGTTTTTTTTTTTTTTTAAACCTTCTAAAGCTTGTGTGCCTGTTCATAATTTTTTTGGGTAAAAAGATGGGTAAATATTGAGTGCTAAATTACATTGGTTAAATAAATAAATTTAAGCATAAAACAAAACTGCAAAAAAAAGTTAATTAGGCAATTTATTCTCCAGACTTGCCCCTCCCTAACACCTTCATGAATGCTCTGGCCACTTCCTTGTTTCGGAGGCTGTAGATGAGGGGATTCAGCATGGGAGTGAGGATGGTGTAGAAGGCTGATACCATCTTGTCCTGGGTAGGGGATCGGTCAGACACAGGCCGCATATATATGAACATGGCAGCTCCATAATACATTCCCACCACCATGAGGTGGGAAGAACAGGTCGCAAAAGCTTTGCGGCGACCCTCTCCAGATCCCATGCGAATGACAGCCATAATAACATGGACATAGGAAGCAATAATGACTGCTACAGGGAAAAGAAGCATAATTACACAGCAAATAAACATTAACCTTTCAAATAGCAATGTGTTAGTGCATGAGAGAGTGAGAAGGGCAGGGACATCACAGAAAAAGTGGGGTATTTCCCGGGAACCACAATATGGGAAGGACAATGCAACTGTAATAACAATTATGCCATCAAAAGAACCAACAACCCAAGAAGAAACAGTCACGAGACAACAGATCTTGTGGCTCATGAGAACTGAGTATCGTAATGGGTGGCAGATGGCAACATACCGATCATAGGCCATTGCAGCCAACAGGAAGCATTCAGATCCAAGCAGGGACACATATAAGAATATCTGGGTTCCACACCCAGCCAGAGAGATGGACTTCTTTCCAGACAAATAGTTGAAAGTCATCTTGGGTACAGTGGTACAAATAAGCATGAGGTCCATGAGGGATAGCTGACTGAGGAGCAAGTACATGGGAGTGTGGAGCTGAGTATCCAGGTAGATGAGAAGAACCATGATAGTGTTTCCCATGAAGGCCACTGTGAAGATGCCCAAGACCAGAGAGAAGAGGAAGATGTGGGTGGGACTGTGATCAAAGATTCCCAGCAAGATGAAGTTAGAGTTTAAAGTATGATTCTCCCATGCCATGATGAATATATTCACTGTGGAGAATACAACATGTGAGAAATCTCCAATATTTTGTTATGTAAATATCAAGGATTTTTAGCCTAGATCACCATTGCTATAATGTTTATATATAGCAAATTTTATTTCTCTGAGTATCATTTTTTTAAAATGTGTAGACAAGGGAATCCCATGGGTAGAGGAGCTTGGCAGGGTACAGTCCATGAAGTCACAAAGAGTTGGACAGGACTGAAGCAACTTAGCATAGCACATATAGGAAAATTTATTTCTCAGAGAATCGTTTTTTAAAATGTGTAGATAAGAGATATTAGACTTATTTTTAGCTTTAATGATTTGGATAAAGAAACCACATAGTTAACAGGCATATTTGTTCCATAATTAAAATACAAGTGATTTCTCAAAAGGCATATAATCTAATTTCAGCAACCAGCCAACTCAGATACGTAGTGTCGATTATCCCTTCAGAAGTCAAGAGTCATTATGAGCCATCTGAAGACTCATGAATTGCTGGGAAGTCAATGAGATTTTCTGTTACGTTTTTCTATGGAATTTAGGGTACCACTCTATGATATTAATAAAAATTCTTTCTACTAAAGTGTGGAAGAAAGCATGTATGTTTAGAAATGAGATAGGATTAATCAAATACCAGGTGAAGAGAAGGGATTGAGAAACTGTTAATCAGAAGTATATCTAATAGTACATGTTGCTTATAATAGTGAATTGTAGTAGATAAAATTTCTCACCAATATGACCATTACTAACTCTATCTATTAAGATAAGGTGTATCCATGAAATATCCTGGTACAGGTCATTTTTCTGGAGAAGCAGATTAGAGTGCAATAGCGCAGTTCAAACACCTGGAATGAATCATTTTGTCTGTGTGATCTTAGTTGATTTCTCCAAGCTTTATTTTCTACTCTGTAAAATTTGACATTTTTTATATCTATATTGTAGAGTGTTATTAAGACTAAATGAGATCATGTTTACAAAGTATGGATATTACCTGGGATATAGTTTAAATATATATATATATGTATATATATTTAATACCTATGACTATATAAGTATTTTTAAATAAATAAATACTATAGGAGGGAAGAGAGATTACTCACACTTTAGACTATTCTATCTTTTCAATTTCCTTAACCAGATTCATTCAGGGGATTCTTTGGCTTCACAGCAGTGTATTTTTTAATGTCTGTTTATACATCTATTTTTTTTTCCTCTTCTCTTACCTGTTACTTCATTATTGAAGGCAATGGCTTCCTTTCTATGTCTTTGCATGTGTTTTCTCTCCTCTGGGTGTAATGCGTAGCAGTAACTGGTATTTTGGTTTTTGGCTTTGGGAAAAAAAAATTCGTGTGGTTCTGCCAAATTAACTAAAATTATGCATTTTATTTGACAGAAAATCTGATTTAAAGCACAGCATAGTTATCCATTATTTTATGACTTTTGTACTAATGTTAGGGGAAGCACATTGACTGAAACTGCCCACCCTGGCCAGGCACCATAGAAACCATCTGCATGAGTTGTTTTACAACAGGAGGTCCTGGTAAGGAAGACAGAGCTAATAAGCCACTACCAACCAGAAGAGCCAAAAGGAGACACCACATGTCAGACCACCTCCCAGAATCCTTCTCGCTGGCATTTAACTTGGCTGAACAAGCTGTGTACCACCAGGAAGGACTCTGAGCCAGAATGATTGGCTAAAGACAACCTGGAAACTAATCCCATCACCAAAAAACCTGAGACTGTGAGCCATGTGGCAGAGCAGTTTGCCTTGGTTTCCCTTACCCTACTGCTCTCTGCTCAGGCACCCTTTCCCAATAAAATCTCTTGCTTTGATAGCTCATGTGTCTCCTTGGACAATTCATTTCTGAGCGTTAGACAAGAGCCCACTTTCGGGCCCTGAAAGGACTCCCCCTTCCTGCAATGCTAATGTCTATCAAAAGTAATCATCTTAGCTTATTCTAATATATAGCTTTTGAATAAAATATAGCTCCATTCTGCTGTACTCTTGAAATACTGAGATATTTTGAGATAATTATCATCTCCCTCAGACTTACCTTCTGAGTGGTAACAGGCAGGAAGGCCAGGGGTCTCCAAACTGAGGAAATAGGCTGCAAGAATCAGACAATTTTTCCCTCTCCCTTAAGCAGCAGGAGGAAACAAACTACTATTCCCAGATTTTTTTTTTCCTTCTCCACACAAAATTAAAAGGAGATTTCTCTGTGGAAATGTTTTCCTTAAGTTTCCTATGTTAGTGAAACTATGTATTTGCTTTGGAATTTGCCTTTCTCTGGTTCCACCTAAGACTAACTTTTTTCTTTTCTCAAACCTTGGGCTGATAATAGCTCAGTAAACCAGTATTCATATCAATTGTTTTGTGGCTGGGGGATGACACACCTTGTGCCATCCTCTCTCAAAAATGCATATTGTGGGAGATGGGCCTGGTGAAATGCTGTCAGCCTTGAGGTGTCTCTCTTATCTGATTAATAGCTTTCTAACAGACATAAAACAGCTTGCTAAAGACTAGCAGGGGGGCACTCTCCATCCCCCTTCTAATGTCTATATCAGAAGCTTTCTCTGTCCCCTTTTTATACCTTAATAAAAGCCTGCTATACAAAAGGTCTTGAGTGATCAAGCCTGGTCTTTGGTCCTGAAGTTAAATCTTCTTTAGAGATCATGAATCCAAAACTATTCATCATAAGCTATCACTTCCAAATGTTCCTAAGAAGACATGGTACTACTTGCTAGATAAAAATGCTTAAATTTCTAGAGAAAACCTATTTAATAAAATTTTGCTAAGTCATCTTTCTATTTGAAATCCCTCCAGATTATCCAGTCCCTTGTCTTTAATTACAGTTATATATGTAATCACTCATTTTTTCTCCTAAGACCTCATATAAAAAGTTTTCTATCTTTAAAGTGTGAATCGTATTAATATTTACTATCAATATAAAAGTTTGTCACTTTCTAGATTAATAATATAAATTCCTTAATTCTTATCATCTGTATTTTCTGACTGATTCATATATTAATCACTCTATATTCACACTTCTTTTTAAAAATCTTTCATAATTTCTAATTATTTCATTATTAACTATATAAGTTCCAAAAGAACATTTGGATTCCTCATTTTAAAATGAGTAAATACTCATTGAGCTGTAAGCTTTATTATATCTAAGTAAAACTATTAAAATTCATTGTTTATTTTTAAATTGATGATTCACAAGTGGAGTGAATTGACTTGAGATTTCTGAAAACTTGACATTTGTGGTCACTTTCTCTTGATTCCAGTACTGATTGTCTTGTCACTGTCTCCAGATACTATATAACTAGTTAATTTTTCTTCCATGAAATAATTTGACTTCCTAAGATTTTTATTTGCTCTCTTACTCTTTCATTAGTATTATGATTACTGCATCTATATGTCTTCACTCAATATTTTTTTCTGAATACCAGATCTTAACAAATGCTTGCTAATTATAAATTTTATGATATCCTTCTTTCATCTTATTTTCATGTCCAATTCTGAACTATTATCTCTCCATGAATCTATCACTCTTTTAATATTAACTTCAATTTTTAAGTCATTCTCCATCTTATTAATGATGTTTCTGCTCAGGAGTAATGTAGGATAGGAATAAGGTCCTTAGAAGGGAAATATATGAATTTTCAAAAATACTGCCCATTCACATGCAAGAATTCTTGAGCTATTTTACATTCTCATTAGCTACATAAACAGAAATAGCATTTTCTTTCATCACAATCTCAAAAATCATTTTCTATTGCTTAATTAAAAAAAAAAACACTTTGTAAACCTATTTGTAAGAAATGGTTTCTCATTCTTATAATTGTATAAATTTTCATCACTGACTTGAGTAGCTGTTTTATATGTTTATTAGTGATTCAGATTTCTTCTTCAGTAAATTGCCTTAAAATCACTGCTTTATCCCTTGTGAAAGCAAAATGATAGAAACATAATTTCATAGTTTTCATATATATTTCCAATTCTCATGCAGTCATGGCAGGCTATAGTCCATAGGGTCGCAAAGAGTTGGACACGACACAGCACAGCACAAAGTACAGCTTACTTAGTATATAGTTGAATGTTTGTGTGTATGAATGTACACACTTAAAAATCATAAGCATCAGTGCATTTTAGGCCTCATAATGATTTTAAAACTCTGATTCTTGCAAACTACTAATGTGCATGGGACTGTTCTGAGTGTCTCAAAAATATACACTCATATAATTCACACCATTTTCCCATTATTATAATTTCCACCCCATTTAACAGACATAAAAACTGAAGTAGAGAGAATATGCTAATTTTCCCATGGTTACATATCTAGTGAGAAGGCTGAGTTGTGAAGACAAGTCTCTGACTGCAAAGTTTTTTCCTGACTATATAATATCCAGGGAGAGAAAGAAATACCAAAGTCTAATATTTGTTTTCATGTGTGTATCCTAAGTCACTTCAGTCGGCATTGGTAAGCAGGTTCCCTATCACTAGCACCACCTGGGGAGCCATAGGCAAGGAAATTAAATTAGGCAAAGTTTGAGATAGGAATGAACTAAATAGTTCTGGATTTCTTGGAGGATTATGCTTCAAAGTATATCTTTCAGAAGAACCATAAATATGTCTGCAAAAAAAACAGAGCATGATAATTTAGGCTATCCCAAGTATAGAGTCCCTAAGAGAGCTTGTCTGGTGATTCCATAGACACAAACAGTAAAAACATACATTTGGAAGTAAACAATGAAAAGTCAATATCAAGTTGTATAAACAAAATGAGGTCATCTCTGTAAAGATAAAAACTAAAACATAGAAAGGCCATTAAAAGAAAATAAGAAATAATTGTATAGAGGAAAAATATTTTAAAAGATGCACAGTTGCCTTAATGTCAAAAAAGTAATAGAGTGACACTAGCAATGAACAATAAGAAAATAAAATTAAGTAAACAGTTCATATGTCATACCATAAAAAGAATAATATATTTACTAATAAATTAAACAAAATAATGGATTTTTAGGCTTGCAAAATTTTGAGGAAAAGAAACACTAAGAGAAAGAAATTCAAAGATATTCTGTGTCAATCAATCAGAGGAATATTATTGTTAAGTTGGAAAACATCCCCCAAATTGATTTATAGATGCAATACCATCTCTATAAAAAAGTTCCAGCTGCTCTTTTTTCAGAATTGTCAAGCTAATCCTAAATTTTATACGGTATTTCAAGATACCTAGAATATCTTAAGCAAGTTTTACCAGAACAAAGAGAATTCACACTGTAAGGGGAATATGCTATTTCCTTGGTTCTGTCTCATCACAACAAAAATTTGAAACAATGGACGTTAAAGCCCTTCGCTTGTTACAGCTCTCAGACAGTGTTATAGCTCTGTGTTACAGTTCAGTTTTATTTAGAAAATAAAGGAAAATATATCCTCGAGGCATGAGGGCATGCCAAACCAAAAGACGCGAAGAGAAGAGAGAGAGAGAGAGAGACTTCTGGCCCTTTGGCTCCTCTCCTTATATGTTTTTTCCTCCCCCTGGGCCTGGCGTATGTAAACTGGACTGGCCAGGAGTGCTGTTTGTTTTACCCGATGTCCTTACTCTGGTTCTCTGACCTTCCTTTTTTCTATTTTCATGGGCTTTTTCCTTCCTTGTCAAAAGAAGGAAGGGAATACCATCACCATTCTGGACTCCTTTTTCCTATACTAACTACCTTACAACACTTTCTGAGTTTTCATTTACATTGAAACTACGGTGATCAAGGCAGTACAGCAATAACAAAAGAATAAATATGTAGATGCATGAAATAGAATTAACAGTTCAAGAATAATTATATCCATCTATGGTCAACTGATTTTTCTACAGATGTACCAAAAATAAAAATAATGGAGAAAGCAGTGTCTCTTCAATAAATGGTGCTGTGACAACTGGATACAGCAAAGCAAAATAATAAAGTTGACCTTGTCTCACACTATACACAAAAAATTACTTCACAGGGACCAATGACATAAATATAAGAACTAAAACTATAAAACTCAAGAGGGAAACATTGATCTTTTGACTTCGTATTAAACGATGATTTTCCAGAAATTATGCAAAAATCTTAAGCATTAAAATGTTAAATACTTTGGACTACATCAAAATAAAACAAATTTATAAATTCTAATTCTAAGGATGTTAAAAATAGAGTGAAAACACAACACATTGAAAGGGAAAATATTTGCAAAATCTATCTGATAAGAGTCTATTATCCAGAATATAAAAGAAGCCTAAAAACTCAACAACAAAAATACATTTATAACCAATTTTGTGAGGAATAGTTTGAGATGAGGCAAATAAGAAAGGAAGATGACCTCAACAGAGACAGGTTACCTTTTATTCAGGCAAAGAGGGGTGACAGTTGGTCTAATGACCGGGCTAAACATGTGAGGGATCAGGGAGGGTTCTTATTTAAGGGAAGGTTTCAATCAGTGTGCTTCCCCCAACAGTATCACCTGACTAGGATAATAAGGGAGTATATCTGAAAGTGAAAGTTGCTCAGTTGTATCTGACTTGTTGTGACCCCATGGACTATACAGTCCATGGAATTCTCAAGGCCAGAATACTGGAGTGGGTAACCTTTTCCTTCTCCAGGGTATCTTCCCAACCCAGGGATTGAACCCAGGTCTCCCACATTGCAGGCGGATTCTTTGTCAGCTGAGCCACAAGGGAAGACTTGATATTATCCTGACTATGTGGTTTAGTCCCTAAGTCATATCCGACTCTTGTGACCCCATGGACTGTAGCCTGTCAGGCTTCTTTGCAGGAATGGCCAAGAGGAGCCACCCTGAGTCCGAGGTCAGGGGCAACAGCTGGGAGGAGCCACCCCACACCTGAGGCCAGGGGCGGCGGCCGGGAGGACCAACCCCACATCCAAGGAGCGGTGGCTGCTCAGGCGCAGAAGGGCCTAGAGGTGCTATCCCACATTGAAGGTCAGGAAAGGCAGCGGTGAGGAGATATCCTTCGTCCAAGGTAAGGAGCAGCGACTACACTTTGCTGGAGCAGACGTGAAGAGATACCCCATGACCAAGGTAAGAGAAACCCAAATAAGATGGTAGGTGTTGCAAGAGGGCATAAGAGGGCAGACACACTGAAACCATAATCACAGAAAACTAGTCAATCTAATCACACTAGGACCACAGCCTTGTCTATCTCAATGAAACTAAGCCATGCCCACGGGGCAACCCAAGATGGGTGGGTCATCGTGGAGAGGCCTGACAGAATGTGGTCCACTGGAGAAGGGAATGGCAAACCACTTCAGTATTCTTGCCTTGAGAACCCCATGAACAGTAGGAAAAGGTAAAATGATAGGATACTGAACGAGGAACTCCCCAGGTCAGTAGGTGCCCAACACGCTACTGTAGATCAGTGGAGAAATAACTCCAGAAGGAATGAAGGGATGAAGCCAAAGCAAAAACAATACCCAGCTGTGGATGTGACTGGTGATAGAAGCAAGGTCCGATTCTGGAAAGAGCAATATTGCATAGGATCCTGGAATGTCAGGTCCATGAAACAAGGCAAATTGGAAGTGGTCAAACAAGAGATGGCAAGAGTGAATGTCGACATTCCAGTAATCAGCAAACTAAATGGACTGGAATGGGTGAATTTAACTCAGATGACCATTACATCTACTACTGCCGGCAGGAATCCCTCAGAAGAAATGGAGTAGCCATCATGGTCAACAAAAGAGTCCGAAATGCAGTACTTGGATGCAATCTCAAAAACGACAGAATGATCTCAGTTTGTTTCCAAGGCAAACCATTCAATATCAGAGTTATCCAAGTCATGCCCCAGCCAGTAACTCTTAAGAAGCTAAAGCTGAACGGTTCTATGAAGACCTACAAGACCTTTTAGAACTAACACCCAAAAAAGATGTCCTTTTCATTACAGGGGACAGGAATGCAAAAGTAGGAAGTCAAGAAACACCTGGAGTAACAGGCAAATTTGGCCTTGAAATGTGGAATGAAGAAGGGCAAAGACTAATAGAGTTTTGCCAAGAAAATGCACTGGTCATAGCAAACACCCTCTTCCAACAACACAAGAGAAGACTCTACACATGGACATCACCAGATGGTCAACACTGAAATCAGATTGATTATATTCTTTGCAGCCAAAGATGGAGAAGCTCTATGCAGTCAACAAAAACGAGACCAGGAGCTGACTGTGGCTCAGATCATGAACTCCTTATTACCAGATTCAGACTGAAATTGAAGAAAGTAGGAAAAACCGCTAGACCATTCAGGTACAACCTAAATCAAATCCCTTATGATTATACAGAGGAAGTGAGAAATAGATTTAAGGGCCTAGACCTGATAGATAGAGTGCCTGATGAACTATGGAACGAGGTTCGTGACATTGTACAGGAGACAGGGATCAAACCATGCCCATGGAAAAGAAATGCAAAAAAGCAAAATGGCTGTCTGGGGAGGCCTTACAAATAGCTGTGAAAAGAAGAGAGGCAAAAAGCAAAGGAGAAAAGGAAAGATATAAGCATCTGAATGCACAGTTCCCAAGAATAGCAAGAAGAGATAAGAAAGCCTTCTACAGTGATCAATGCAAAGAAATAGAGGAAAACAACAGAATGGGAAAGACTAGAGGTTTCTTCAAGAAAATTAGAGATACCAAGGGAACATTTCATGCAAAGATGGGCTCGACAAAGGACAGAAATGATATGGGCCTAACAGAAGCAGAAGATATTAAGAAGAGGTGGCAATAATACACAAAAGAACTGTACAAAAAAGATCTTCACAACCCAGATAATCATGATGGTGTGATCACTCACATCGAGTCGGACATCCTGGAATGTGAAGTCAAGTGGGCCTTAGAAAGCATAACTATAAACAAAGCTAGTGGAGGTGATGGAATTCCAGTTGAGCTATTTCAAATCCTGAAAGATGATGCTGTGAAAGTGCTGCACTCAATATGCCAGCAGATTGGGAAAATTCAGCAGTGGCCACAGGACTGGAAAAGGTCAATACTCATTACCATCCCAAAGAAAGGCAATGCCAAAGAATGCTCAAACTACCGCACAGTTGTACTCATCTCACATGCTAGTAAATTAATGCTCAAAATTCTCCAAGCCAGGCTTCAGCAAATCATGAACTGTGAACTTCCTGATGTTCAAGCTAGTTTTAGAAAAGGCAGAGGAACCAGAGATCAAATTGCCAACATCCCCTGGTACATGGAAAAAGCAAAAGAGTTACAGAAAAACATATATTTTTGCTTTATTGACTATGCCAAAGCCTTTGACTGTGTGGATCACAATAAACTGTGGAAAATTCTTCAAGAGATCAGAATACCAGACCACCTGACTTGCCTCTTGAGAAATCTGTGTGCAGGTCAGGAAGCAACAATTAGAACTGGACATGGAGCAACAGACTGGTTTCAAACAGGAAAAGGAGTGCATCAAGGCTGTATATTGTCACCCTGCTTATTTAACTTCTATGCAGAGCACATCATGAGAAACGCTGGACTGGAATAAGCACAAGCTGGAAGCAAGGTTGCCGGGAGAAATATCAATAACCTCAGATATGCAGATGACACCACCCTTATGGCAGAAAGTGAAGAGGAACTAAAAAGCCTCTTGATGAAAGTGAAAATGGAGAGTGAAAAAGTTGGCTTAAAACTCAACACTCAGAAAATGAAGATCATGGCATCCGGTCCCGTCACTTCATGGGAAATAGATGGGGAAACAGTGGAAACAGTGTCAGACTTTATTTATTGGGGCTCCAAAATCACTGCAGATGGTGATTGCAGCCATGAAATTAAAAGACACTTACTCCTTGGAAGAAAAGTTATGACCAACCTAGACAGCATATTCAAAAGCAGAGACATTACTTTGCCGACTAAGGTCTGTCTAGTCAAGGCTATGGTTTTTCCTGTGGTCATGTATGGATGTGAGAATTGGACTGTGAAGAAGGCTGAGCGCTGAAGAACTGATGCTTTTGAACTGTGGTGTTGGAGGACTCTTGAGAGTCCCTTGGATTGCAAGGAGATCCAACCAGTCCATTCTGAAGGAGATCAGCCCTGGGATTTCTTTGGAAGGAATGATGCTAAAGCTGAAGCTCCAGTACTTTGGCCACCTCATGTGAAGAGTTGACTCACTGGAAAAGACTCTGATGCTGAGAGGGTTTGGGGGCAGGAGGAGAAGGGGACGACAGAGGATGAGATAGCTAAATGGCATCATGGACTCGATGGACGTGAGTCTGAGTGAACTCCGGGTGTTGGTGATGGACAGGGACGCCTGGCGTGCTGCGATTCATGGGTTCACAAAGAGTCGGACATGACTGAGCGACCTAACTGAACTGAACTTGCAGGAGTGATAATGGAGGTTTTTAGTCAGGTGGGTATTTGGGGTATTCTTTAGCTGAGATGACAGTCGCGGTTAAGCAGGCAGTGGAAAGGTCCAGGCAGGGGATGGAAAGTGATGCAATCTGTCCAGAGTGTTGGGGTGAGGTTTAAAGTTCAGTTTTGTTATCCCTGAAGTCAGGTGGTTCAGCAAGGGTCTGAGTTCATTATCTTCTTTTTCCAGGCCTTAGGGCAAGGTCGTTATCTTCTTTGAGGTCTTTATCTTCTTTTCTAAGCCTTAAGTGAAGTAGCTCAGTCAGTGTCAGACTCTTTGAGACCCTATGGACTGTGGGCCACCAGGCTTCTCTGTCCGTGGGATTCTCTAGGCAAGAGTATTGGAGTGGGTTGCCATTTCCTTCTCCAAAATTTCTGAAATTTCTATCAATTGTTGATTGGATAAGCAAAGTGTTGTATAACCTTAAGTAGAATATTATTCAGTCACATAAAGTAATAAAGAACTGATATGTGCTTCAACATGAACCTTGAAAACATTATGGTAAGTGAGAGAAACTAGTCACAAAATAATACCACATTTGCAGATTTCGTTTATATGCTACATCCTAAATAGGCAAACGCCACAGAGACAAAGAATAGTGATTGCCTGCAGTTGGGAGAGAAGGGAATGATGAATGAATGCTAATGGGTATAATAGGTATGAGCATCTTTTGGAATTAGATAATGAAAATGTTTGCACTTATCTGTGAATCTACTGAAAAATAACTGAACTCTGCACTTTAAAGTGTTGAATTTCATTGTATGTGAATTTTATTTTTAAAAATCCTGAGAATATATATATATATATTTAGAATATTCTGCATATCTCAAAAATTGTCATTTTTCTAAAAAGAGATGCAACATATTACAACCCATGGAACATTTTGTTTAAGTTAAAGTCTAATTTTAGTTTAAAAAAACATTTACAGAACAATAATAAATTGCACAATAAAGATTGGATTACAGTTATATATACATAAATCAAGTCAATCTCATGAGCATGTAAGGATTGTTTTTAAAAATGTAGATTATTTATGTTTGTAAATTGCAAAAAATTAATGACTCTTTGGTTGCATCGATGTGTGGGCACTCAACAGAACATTAAAACAGCTGTTATGGGCATTCAGAGACCATAAGTTTCCTCTGAGAAAAAAAATTTCCAGTTTTGTGGCATAATTTATAGCAAATATTTTTTTACAGCTGTGTACAAAATCACGATTAGCAATTCTAGAAACTGTTTGTTAGTTTTCTAGTATCTTAAATAGATTTCCGTTATCAATATAAGGTTGAGTGACAAAGTCAATTACAATAAAGATGAAGGTTGTGCAGCTTAAACAAATAGATATTTTATGTGGACTCATTAAAATATTCACTTTTTATTTAAAGGCAAAAAAATGTGTAAGTCTCTGTTAGGTTATCTAGACATATGACTTATTTGACATAATTGTCAATGTTAACTATCAATTTCTAAATTCTTTGGAATTAAGTAGGAAAGAGTCAGGAATAAACGTCAAAACATGGGTTCAAATAGGGCTAAAATGAAGACAAGTTCATTTAAGGTAAGTAATTGTTAAATAGAGATTTAAGTGGTTCGACTCCAACCTTTTGTCTTGGATAAAGCAAAATCATCAGACTTATACCTGAGTTAAAATACAGGTATCCTAAAATCAGGTACTCATGTCTAACAACTAGTGGTATAAAAGAAATTCACAGTGGTGAAGCTGCCTATGCTGTTGTCTAAACTGTCTTCTTTACCTGTGATGTTTATATAAACTATAAATGAAGGTATTTTAAATTGGAAATAAAAGTGGGAGAATAATATACCAGGAAGAATAAGACGATGCAAGGGACTCAAGTTTCCGGGAAGGAGTATTGATCACAGTGGGCACTCAAAGATGCTGTATAAAATTAATTTTCCTTTCCTCAACAGTTTCTGAAATCCTTTAGATACATCTTTGTTTCGAAGACTATAGATGAGAGGGTTCAGCATGGGGGTGAGGATGGTATAAAAGGCTGATACCACCTTGTCCTGGTCTGGTGTGTGATTAGAAGCTGGTCTCATGTACATAAACATGGCAGCTCCATAGTAGAGTCCAACCACAGACAGGTGTGAGGAGCAGATGGTGAAGGCCTTGCGGCGACTTTCCTTGGAATCCATGCAGATGACAGCTTGAAGAACTCGTGAATAGGAACCAATAATCACAGAGACTGGTAAGACCAGCATCACCACACAACAGATAAAAAGCAAATTTTCAAATGCAGAGGTGTCTGTGCAAGATAGAGGTAAAAGGGCAGCAACATCACAGAAAAAGTGATGAATTTCCAGGGAACTGCAATAAGGGAATGAGAGGGCTGCTACAAGCACAATGATCCCATCAAGAGAGCCCAAGATCCAGGAAGCAACAGTCATGAAGACACAGCGTTTCTGATTCATCAGGATGGTATATCGAAGAGGGTGGCATACAGCCACATAGCGATCATAGGCCATGACAGCCAACAGGAAGCATTCAGCTTCAAGTAGGGAGACATAGAAGAATATCTGGATGCCACAGCCTGCTAGAGAGATGGATTTCCTGCCAGACAAGTAGCTGAAGGCCATCTTGGGTACAGTAGTAGAGATGAGCATGAGGTCCATGAGGGACAATTGGCTAAGGAGCAAATACATAGGGATGTGGAGCTGGGTGTCCAGGTAGATAAGAAGAACCATGAGAGTGTTTCCCATGAAGGCCACTGTGAAGATGCCCAAGACCAGAGAAAAAAGGAAGATGTGTGTGGGTCTATAATCAAAGATTCCTAACAGGATGAAGTCCAAGTTGAGGGTCTGGTTTCTCCAAACCATCCCGGATAATTTGTGTTATCTGCAAGATCCAGAATGGGTAGAAACTTGTTTATTAGTTTTCAAATGCATACCAGGTCAATGTACTCAATGTATTGTATGCACGTATAAGAACTTCTTACCAACCTTCAGTTACCTCCTCTTTGGTCACAATAAGTTATGTGATTTGGTCCATTGTTTTCTAGTCATTTTATCATCCAGACTTCCCAAATAACAACTTCAATAACTATTTTCCCTATTTCCCAGAAAAGAAAAGTGTATATTATTGACTAACTCAAAGGTACCCAGTCAATAGAGAATCTAGGAGAAAAATAATTGCAAGTGTCTGTTGCTGAATTTTATGAAATATCCTTGATTATGTAGTATTCTCTATTGACAGTTGTATTCTTTGTCTTAACATGTCTCCACTTTGTGTCTCCTAACTACAGAATTCCTCTTCTCTTGATTCCTTCTACCATTTTACCTGCTTCTTGTGTATGGTACCAGCCCAGTGAAACATTGCATTGGAACAATATTGTGCTAAGTTACTTAGTCCTGCCCAACTTTTTGCGACTTCATGAACTGTAGCCCACCAGGCTCCCCTGTCCATGGAATTTTCCAGACAAGAATACTGGAGTGGTTGCCATTTCCTGTTGTTGCCATTTGCTACTCTAGAGGAATCTTCCTGTTGCAGCAATTGAACCAGCATCTCTTACACCTCCTGCATTGGCAGGCAGATTTTTTATCACTGTGCCTCCTGGGAAGTCAAGATCAATGTTGTTATCCTCAAAGGGAAATCTATATATCTAATTCAGAGAAGGGTTTAGTAATGTACATTTTAACTTTTCCATCTCAGACTAAGCCTTGGAGACTTCTTAATTCATCAAAACTCCCATTATGCTTTTATTTCTCCTTGATATAAACTAATCTATTTTTCCTTAATTTCTCATCATCTTATTTTTAATTCAGCTTTAAACAAAATCTAGGGTTTGTCTCACTCAAATCATACTTTTTGATATTGAATATCCACTGATCCACTGACCCTAGATTGTTTATCTAGGTGAATGTTTATCTTTGTGTAAAGCGTTTATCTTTCATTTCATTAAAAAAAATTCTAAACAAGCAGTGTTTTTCAAATATGTTCTGTAGAATTTTATTAAATTGTAAAGAATAATCTACTATTTTCTCTAACACTTTAGTGAAAAATGGAGATACATCAAGCTTTTTCTATGTAAAATCCACAGCCTAATTGTGACTATTGTAACTATTGTGCACAAGTGCTCAGTTCCTCATTTGTGTCTCTGACTCTTTGAGGAACGTGTACGTCAAACCAAATAATGTGTATTTCCAGGGATATAGCAGGTTCCTAAAAATTGTTGTATGACCTATTTTTTAATGATATAAGGCTTATGCCTCTACAACATTTTATGTAGGATAGGAACATTTCTTCAGAATATTTTTGCTGCAAAAATTTTCCCTAGCAAATATCCTGTTTATGTATTGATATTCAAAATTAATTTTCATTAATTATACTTAAGGGGCTTCCCTAGTGGCTCAGTTGGTAAAGAATCTGCCTCAAATGCAGCAGACTGAAGTTTGATTCCTGGGTAGGGAAGATCCCCTGGAGAAGGAAATGGCAATCCACTCCAGTATTCTTGCCTAGGAAATCCCATGGACAGAGGAGCTGGGCAGAAGAAATATCCTCGGAGATATTTTTGCTGTTAACAGCGTACTAAAATTCCATGCCTTTATTTCAATGGAGTTAAAATGATATGTCAGTATTAAAAAAAAAGTTCATTCCGTGTTCAAACATTTGAGCATAGTAGAGAGCCTTACAGAATCAGATATGCTGGATATTGCAATTGGGGAATAATTCCTTAAGTCACAAATTCCTTTCTTTGTATAACAAGTGTGTGTTAGGTATTTTCACCTATTTAAATGACGACTATGTGTTGAGAGAATCCAAACTTTCTACAACAAAATATATATCAAAATTTTAATAACTCTATAAATAAATAAATATAGTCTTATTTCCAAGGTAGTCAACATAAAGAACTGCCAACTTCTTTCTTTAGTCTCTTAATTTAAAATTTGGATTCAACGTTACAATTAAATATGAAATTGGAAAATTCTGACATTCAAGATACTTACATACTTTCATCCGTCTGTATTCTTTCATGCCAATTGTAATGGAAATTGAAGAATAAGACCCAGAGAGGTGAAACACACACATACACACACACTTTAAAGAAAAGAAATGACTTAATGAGAGAAAAATTAAATGTATGGAAGACTTTTAGTGGCATATGAGGAAATGAGTGGTTAAAAAAAAAGAGCTGATAACATAAAGGAAAAGAGAAAAACAAGACTAATGGCTCAAAGTCTTAGATGATTAGATACTCTGAAATATTAATGGATATGGAAGAAGAAAAGACAGCATAAATCATGGACCCTGATATGCATAGGGCTCTGGAAGAATACACAACTACACTGGAGTCAAGCGTTCTCTAGACTTTATGATATTGCCAAACTGAAGGTTTCCATTCATGTACTTCAAAATATTCCATATTCCCACATCTTGGAAGACTTTCACAGACTGTGAAAAGTGAAAGTGAATGTGCTCAGTCATGTCTGACCCTGGGACCCCATGGGCTGTAACTCACCAGGCTCTTCTGTCCATAGAAATCTCTAGACAAGAATACTGGAGTGTGTAGCCATTCCCTTCTTTAGGGAATCTTCTTGACCCAGGGATAAAACCCAGGTCTCCCACATTGCAGGCAGATTCTTTACCATCTGAGACACCAGGAAAGCCTCACATACTGTACAGTTTCACAACTCAAAATGCATTGAATTCTTCTTTTCTTTGCTTTGATGGCACTAATTCCAAGAATTTTACTAACTGGTATATTTTGTGAGATATTTGGAACATAAACAAGGAAATGGGGTTCTCTTCTGTTTCACATCACTTTCTCCAATAATTTGTAAACTGAAACGTTGTACTATGTGGTGTCTAGGGAATTTTTCATAACTAAACATGCATGAGTCTCTTTCAAAGCAGTATATTGAAATAGTATGGTTTATGATTATTTTATGAAGCCTTTTGAGGTGTGTCTCTAACAATTGGAAGATATATATGTATATCATATTTATCCAATAAATATGTCTAATAAATGAAAGATAATTTACTAAGGAGAGCAATTCTCTGTTTTCTCTTCTCTCTTATGAATGAGAAAGAGAGACAGGATGTGAAAGGAAATGATAATACTTCCATGATATTGTGTAAAACTGTATACAGTATGCTAAACATAGAAATATACATCAAATTTTAATAATAAAGATGAGAAAAGTTTTGTATTTGTATAATCTATTGAATGTCAAGATTTTTTTCACACACATTTGCTACTTGATTTTTTTCATGGAAAGCATTTAAGGTCCATAGGGAAGGTAACAGAGTCTCAGAAAAAAGATCATTTTGTATTTATACTTACAGGTAGTGAGTCACCTAAAAAATCCTAGAATCTCTGAACTGGAAAGTGATAATCACTCTCTGACTCTGGTTCTATTGCAGGCTTTCTTTCTGTCTCTTCTAGAAACATTTAGCAGCAGCTACTCAGATGGTCCAAAGGAGCCACATTTTCAAAGACTGAGTCATCATATGGTATCATGGACCTTAAATTCTTTACCTCCACAGAGAATTCAGTCCCTTGACTTTAATTATACAAAGGTATGCTCTCTTTCAGATGTTACATTGCATGTCAGAGGGCCACACAGTGGGCTTGTTGGTAGAAAGAAAGAGACCTGGGATCAGAGGCTGCAGTGTCTGGTGTTTCACTGGGCCACTCATTATTTGATAGTCTGTCAAAAAAGATTCAACAAAATAAAAATAAGTAAATTGGACTCCATTCAAAATTAAAACTCCTGTGCTCCAAAGGACACAATCATCATGTGAAAACTCTACATATGAAATAAAACAGAATATTTATAAACCATATACTTGATACAGACTTAATATCCAGAATGTATTTTAAAAACTCTACAACTCAGTAAACTGATAAAAAATGGGCAAAGAATGTGAATGGATGTTTCTCCAAAGAAGATATACAAATGACCAATAAGCCAGTGAAAAGATACCCAACATACTGCTGCAGCTGCTGCTAAGTCACTTCAGTCGTGTCCGACTCTGTGCGACCCCATGGACGGCAGCCCATCAGGCTCCCCGACTGGGATTCTCCAGGCCAAGAATACTGGAGTGGGTTGCCATTTCCTTCTCCAATGTATGAAAATGAAAAGTGAAAGTGAAGTCGCTCAGTCGTGCCCGACTCTTAGCGACCCCTTGGACTGCAGCCCACCAGGCTCCTCCGTCCATGGGATTTTCCAGGCAAGAGTACTGGAGTGGGGTGCCATTGCCTTCTCTGAACATACTAGTCATTAGGAAAATGCAAATCAAAGCCACAGTGAGATTCATTGTCACACCCATTAGGAAAGTGATTATCAAAGTACAAACAAACAAAAACAAACCAACAACAAAAAATATTAGCCAGCATTTGGTGAAATGGAAAACCTTTTGCATTGTGTGAATGTATAATTTTGCAGCAAATATGAGCAACAATATGGTGCAAATGAAAAAAAAAAAAGATACTATGCAACCTAACAACTGTACCTCAGGGTATATACTCAAAATAATTAAAAGCATAGACTTGAAAAGGTTTTTATAAACCTATATTCACAGAAGCATTGCTTGCAATATTTAAAAAGCAATTCCAAGTAAATATCCATTATCAGTAGAATGTTCCTTCATGGATGAGCTTTGAGGACATTATTCAAAATTTAATAAGCAAGTCAGAAAAGGTAAATACTGTCTGATTTTACTTTTATAAGCTTCCAAGAATAATCAGATTCATAGGGCAAAAAGTGGAATGTTTCTTGCCAGAGTCTCGGGGATAAATGGTGAATTATTGTTCAATGAGTATAGAGTTTCAATTTTATATGATGAAAAGTATTATGGAAATTGAGTTCACAATGATGTAATGTGCTTAATGCTGCTGAAATATACACTTAAAATATTTAATATGTTCATTTCATGTTTTGTATATTTTACCACAATTAAAAAAATAAATAAAAACATACAGGTCACAAATCACAAAGAAAAGCCCATAAACTTTTCTTAAGTAAAGAACACTGAAGAAGTAAGTCAAAGAAGGGAGATTTCATTATTTATTTGACTTTGATTATTTTGCTATATAAAATGCATTATTGAAATGTGTGGCAACATTTAAATGCATATTGATGCAGACTACCATCTAATCCTCATGCATCAAAACAAATTTCATGATTTGGGCAATTTTACTTGGTTAAGTAGAATAATGTTCTTGACTGTAAGGAAACTGCTAAATTTTTAGACTGATAGTTCAAACTCTCAAATGGCTCTGAAAAGAAATTAAATTTGTGTTTTGTATTGCAACACAAATAAGTTTTAAAAACCTGTAAGAGTACACATCATATGAAAAAATAGTTCTTTTTTGATAAAATTGAAATAACTGCTCATACTTAAAGAGGCAGTTTTACATTTTCTTTATTAGATATTGTAAAATTATCAGTTGACTTGGTTTTAAAATTTCAGTAATACGTGAACATTTCGTGCTAAATATGATAGAATTTTTAGCCAATTTTTTCACCCATCCTATTCATCCCAGGCTTCAGGCACAGAAACTGTTTTTAACCATATGCTCTAGCTGTGTTTTATCAATAGTATGTTACAAAGGCCTATGAGTAAATCAGACTGAATACGTTAGCTCCAAGGTGGCAGGCAAATAGGTTAAAGGTCATGGTTTCCTTGATTTTATTTACTTCTGTTTTTCTGTACTAACTCCTGAGATCTGAAGCAAACTTGCCCTGATTCATTTGAAGGTTTCAAAAGTACCTCATGTTTGGAAAAGATGATTTGTGGCTATACTTTGAGAGATACATGCCTTGAGAGATAAACAGTGGTCAATCGCCTCAAACTGGCTCTGATCTGACCTCAGAAATTCAGCTATGCAGATGAAAACTGGAAGTGTCTGAAAGTTACTTTTGCTTCATTTTGCTAAGATCTTTGCACCAAGAGGGAATTTGCACAGTTTGTGCTGTGTGCACAGTAGGATGGAAAACTGCACACACCTCAACTGCCCCTGAAGACTTTTTCCCCCTTTCCTAGAGTCCTATTACCTGTCTGCCTTTTAACTCTTATAATTCTCTTACTCTACTCCCTTCAGGCGCAAGGTGTTTTTTGGATATGAACTTTCCTTCTCCATTCTGTGAACCTCAAATAAAAACCTGTCTTACTTACACCAAACTCAGTTTCATTATTGGCAGCATAAACCTGAGTGGGAAAGAATTCCCTGACAAAGTCAAAGAGAGTTTAGGTTTGGTTAGCACCCGAGAAAGGGGAACTTACATCTAATTTGGTCACATATTAAATAATGTTGCTAGATATAAATCAGTATAATAAACTGCTTTATTTCTTATCTAGTAAATAAAGTGGAATAACAAAAGTACAATTATTTAAAATGTTATAAAATTTCATTTATCCAAAAGTAAAAAATATGCTTAGGTTCTAATGATATAGCAGAGAAAAAGAGAGAGAGAGCAAATGTAGGTCTTATGCAGCTAACATCCAGATGCAAGACTGTTAGCCAGATTGAGCAAATAAAAATGCAGGATGCAAAAAATTTGTATATCAGAACAACAAATAATATCCTTAGTATATGTGCTCCAATTATTGCATGAGACAAGCCTATTTTAATAATAGAAATAGTTATTTGATATTCAAATTTAATTGGGCACATCTTATTCTTATCTGGCAACAATATTTAAATCATGGATTGAACAAATTTTAAGTTTACCAAAATCTAATTTTGATAAGAATAGAGAGAAATGGAAACTCAGATATGTTCCTGTGGACAATGTAAATTTTTACAACTATTTTGGAGATAAATTTGGAAACATTAATAAAATTAATATTAGAAAAAATATTATATACTTCCTATTAATATGTTAGTAATATTTGAGCATATTTTCAAAGAAACATATAGGTCTGAGCATTAATATAACTGTTACATTTTCAAACATGGATGGAAATGTGTACCTTATTAAAATTGAAAAATAATCATGTGGCCTTATGTATTGACAGGGAAGAATTTCACAAAAAGGCTTCTGAAAGAAAAGAGCAAACTATGCAAAATGGTACTGGGTGTCTACAGATGCAGACATGAATATTAAAAACATAACAAGGCATTATATGGAGGCTATGAGACATACTGTACAGACCACCAAAGATGAATGGGTCGTAAGAGAGAGTTTTGACAAAACTTGGTTTAGTGGAGGAAGGAATGGCTAACCACTTCAGTATTCTTGCCTTAAGAACCCCATGAGCTGTATGAAAAGGCAAAAAGATAAAACACCAGAAGATAAGCCCCTAGGTGGGAAAGGGTCCAATATGTTACTGGGGAAGAGCAGAGAAATAGCTCCAGAAAGAATGAAGGGACTTGGCCAAAACAGAACCAATGCTCAGTGGTGGATGTGTCTAGTGGTGAAAGTAAAGTTTGATGGTGTAAAGAACAATATTGCATAGGAACCGGGAATGTTAGGACCATAAATCAAGATAAGTTGGACATGGTCTAGCAGGAGATGTCAAGAGTGAACATCAACATATTAAGAATCAGTGAGCTAAAATGGACAGGAATGGACAAATTTAGTAGAGATGAACAGTATATCTACTACTGTGGGCAAGAATCCCTTAGAAGAAATGGAGTAGCCCACATAGTCAACAAAAGAGTCTGAAATGCAGTACTTGGGTGCAATCTCAAAAAAGACAGCATGATCTTGGTTCATTTCCAAGGCAAAACATTCAGTATAACATTAATCCAAATCTATGTCCCAATTACTAAAGCGAAAGAAATTGAAGTTGACCAGTTATCTGAAGACCTATAAGATCTTCTAGAACAAACATTAAAAAAAAAAAAAAAAGATGTCCTTTTCATATAGGGGAGTTTGGCCTTGGAGTACAAAATGAAACAGAGCAAAAGCTAACAGAGTTTTGTCAAGAGCACATACTGATCATAGCAAACACTTTCATCCAACAACACAGGATACGATTCTACACATGGCCATCACCAGATGATCAATACTGAAATTAGATTGATTATATTATTTGCAGCTGAAGATGGAGAAGCTCCACATGGGCAACAAAAACAGGACCTGGAGCCAATTATGGATCAGATTCAGTACAGTTCAGTCGCTCAGTCGTGTCCAACTCTTTGCGACCCCATGAATTGCAGCACACCAGGCCTCCCTGTCCATCACCAACTCCCGGAGTTCACTCAGACTCACGTCCATTGAGTCTGTGATGCCATCCAGCCATCTCATCCTCTGTCGTCCCCTTCTCCTCCTGCCCCCAATCTCTCCCAGCATCAGATCTTTTCCAATGAGTCAACTCTTTGCATGAGGTGGCCAAAGTACTGGAGTTTCAGCTTTAGCATCATTCCTTCCAAAGAAATCCCGGGGTTGATCTCCTTCAGAATGGACTGGTTGGATCTCCTTGCAGTCCAAGGGAACCTCAAGAGTCTTCTCCAACACCACAGTTCAAATGCATTAATTCTTCAGCACTCAGCCTTCTTCACAGTTCAACTCTCACATCCGTATATGACTACTGGATAAACCATAGGCTTGACTAGATGGACCTTAGTCGGCAAGGTAATGTCTCCGCTTTTGAATATGCTGTCTAGGTTGGTCATAACTTTTCCTCCAAGGAGTAAGTGTCTTTTAATTTCATGGCTGCAGTCACCATCTGCAGTGATTTTGGAGCCCAAAAAAATAAAGTCTGACACTGTTTCCACTGTTTCCCCATCTATTTCCCATGAAGTGACGGGACCGGATGCCATGATCTTCATTTTCTGAATGTTGAGCTTTAAGCCAACTTTTTCACTCTCATCTTTCACTTTCATCAAGAGGCTTTTTAGTTCCTCTTCACTTTCTGCCATAAGGATGGTGTCATCTGCATATCTGAGGTTATTGAGATTTCTCCTGGCAATCTTGATTCCAGCTTGTGTTTCTATCAGTCCAGTGTTTCTCATGATGTATTCTGCATATAAGTTAAGTAAGCAGAGTGACAATATACACGTTTGACGCACTCCTTTTCCTATTTGGAACCAGTCTGTTGTTCTATATCCAGTTCTAACTGTAGCTTCCTGACCTGTGTACAGATTTCTCAAGAGGCAGGTCAGGTGGTCTGGTATTCCCATCTTTTGAAGAATTTTCCACAGTTTATTGTGATCCACACAGTCAAAGGCTTTGGCATAGTCAATAAAGCAGAAATGGATGTTTTTCTGGAACTCTCTTGCTTTTTCCATGATCCAGCAGATGTTGGTAATTTAATCTCTGGTTCCCTTGCCTTTTCTAAAACCAGCTTGAACATCAGGAAGTTCACCGTTCACATATTGTTGAAGCCTGGCTTGGAGAATACTGAGCATTACTTTACTAGCGTGTTAGATGAGTGCAATTGTGTGGTAGTTTGAGCATTCTTTGGTATTGCCTTTCTTTGGGATTGGAATGAAAACTGATCTTTTCCAGTCCTCTGGCCACTGATGAGTTTTCCAAACTTGCTGGCATATTGAGTGCAGCACTTTCACAGCATCATCTTTCTGGATTTGAAATAGCTCCACTGGAATTCCATCACCTCCAATAGCTTTGTTCATAGTGATGCTTTCTAAGGCGCACTTGACTTCACATTCCAGGATGTCTGGCTCTAGATGAGTAATCACACCATTGTGATTATCCAGGTCATGAAGATCTTTTTTGTACAGTACTTCCGTGTATTCTTGCCACCTCTTCTTAATATCTTCTGCTTCTGTTAGGTCCATACCACTTATGTCCTTTATCAAGCCCATCTTTGTGTGAAATGTTCTCTTGGTATCTCTAATTTTCTTCAAGAGATCTCTAGTCTTTCCCATTCTGTTGTTTTCCTCTATTTCTTTGCATTGATCACTGAAGAAGGCTTTCTTATCTCTTCTTGCTATTCCTTGGAACTCTGCATTCAGATGCTTATATCTTTCCTTTTCTCCTTTGCTTTTCACCTCTCTTCTTGCACAACTCTTTGTAAGGCTTCCGCAGACAGCCATTTTGCTTTTTTGCATTTCTTTTCCATGGGGATGGTCTTGATCCCTGTCTCCTGTACAATGTCACGAACCTCGTTCCATAGTTCATCAGGCACCCTATCTATCAGATCTAGACCCTTAAATCTATTTCTCACTTCCTCTGTATAATCATAAGGGATTTGCTTTAGGTCATACCTGAATGGTCTAGCGGTTTTCCCTACTTTCTTCAATTTGAGTCTGAATTTGGCAATAAGGAGTTCATGATCTGAGCCACAGTCAGCCCCTGGTCTCGTTTTTGTTGACTGCATAGAGCTTCTCCATCTTTGGCTGCAAAGAATATAATCAATCTGATTTCGGTGTTGACCAGCTGGTGATGTCCATGTGTAGTATCTTCTCTTGTGTTGTTGGAAGAGGGTGTTTGCTATGACCAGTGCATTTTCTTGGCAAAACTCTATTAGTCTTTCCCTGCTTCATTCTGCATTCCAAGGCCAAATTTGCCTGTTACTCCAGGTGTTTCTTGACTTCCTACTTTTGCATTCCTGTCCCCTGTGATGAAAAGGACATCTTTTTTGGGTGTTAGTTCTAAAAGGTCTTGTAGGTCTTCATAAAACCATTCAACTTCAGTTTCTTCAGCGTTGCTGGTTGGGGCATAGACTTGGATAACTTTGATATTGAATGGGTTGCCTTGGAGACAGAGATCATTCTGTCGTTTTTGAGATTGCATCCAAGTACTGCATTTCAGACTCTTCTGTTGACCATGATGGCTACTCCATTTCTTCTGAGGGATTCCTGCCCGCAGTAGTAGATGTAATGGTCATCTGAGTTAAATTCACCCATTCCAGTCCATTTTAGGCTGCTGATTCCTAGAATGTCAAAGTTCATCCTTGCCATCTCTTGTTTGACCACTTCCAATTTGCCTTGATTCATGGACCTGACATTCCAGGTTCCTATGCAATATTGCTCTTTCCAGCATCGGACCTTGCTTCTATCACCAGTCACATCCACAAGTGGGTATTGTTTTTGCTTTGGCTCCATCCCTTCATTCTTTCTGGAGTTATTTCTCCACTGATCTCGTGTAGCATATTGGGCACCTACTGACCTGGGGAGTTCCTCTTTCGGTATCCTATCACTTTGCCTTTTCCTACTGTTCATGGGGTTCTCAAGGCAAGAATACTGAGGTGGTTTGCCATTCCCTTCTCCAGTGGACCACATTCTGTCAGACCTCTCCACCACGACCGACCCATCTTGGGTTGCCCTGTAGGCATGTCTTGGTTTCATTGAGTTAGACAAGGCTGTGGTCTTCGTGTGATTAGATTGACTAGTTTTCTGTGAGTATTATTTCAGTGTGTCTGCTCTCTGATACCCTCTTGCAACATCTACCATCTTTTGGGGTTTCTCTTACCTTGGGCATGGGGTATCTCTTCACGGCTGCTCCAGCAAAGCACAGCCTCTTCCAATGTAAGGAACATCCCAACATACTGACCAGTTAACCCACACTTAAGCATGACCTTCAGGGGAGTCTGAGAAGCCTCAGTCTAGATTACCATGTTTGCACAATGTAATGTGGACCTTTTCTCCAGGAAGATAAAAAAAAAAAAAAAAAGGAAACCTGACAGCCTAACTGGAGAAACCGTGAAAGTGTCTTAAGACATCCAACCCACTGAGACCAAGGCATCACAGGTTGCTTGATTGTCTTCACTGAGAGAAGACAGAGCTTGGTGTCAGGCTGGGTAAAAAGGGGTAAGAGGAGGGGGAGACTCTGGGTGAGCACTCTGTATTCTAATTGGATCCTCATTATTTATGTTTACCATTTCTTATCCATTTTAATCAGTGATACTTTTATCCAACATAATCAATGAGAGATAGCTTTAATATCATGACTTTTGTAAATAATTTTAGTTTTTTCTTTACTAAAGCCTCTCTAAGTCTGCATCACAGGTTGTTGTGAAATGCTTTCTGTCTTTGGTGTTTTCTGACCATCATGACTAAGGGAGGCACACAACTGCTTTAAAATGGGTTATGTTTTGAATGGAAAAGGAAATTTCTCATTATCAGTTAGACTCTTTTAAGTTGTAACAGAAAACCCAACTGAAATTGTCTTGAAAATTGAAGGGGATTTTTGATTCACATAACTGTTGTGGTGGACATAGAGTAATTAATCCAGTGCTCAGTGTGTTTTCGGTGGCCTATTTCTTTCTGCCATGGCTCTGCCTTGTCTATTGTTAGCTTTATTCTAAGGCTGATTTCTGACAGTTATAGGAAGGGTGCTAGTCACAGTCACATCTTGAACACTTATAGCCAAAGGTGAGAGGGGCTTTCAGATCAGCATTCCAAGTGAGTATACCAAAATTCATCTTAATTGGGTAAGCTCATGTCTCATATCTATGTTTGCATCAATTCATGGATTCATTTAACAAATATGTGTTTAGTATCTACTACTTGCCAGCCACTGTTCTAGATTTCAGAACATGGAAATAATACTGAGTGGTTGATTGACTTTAGCCAGTTGGAATACACCATTAGAACTAGGGGTATGTTCTGCTGTCTCCAAAGCACATGGACAGTATTATGATGGAAATGAATACTTAGATAAAAGCCTCTGTGTAATTAGGAAAAGTGCAGGACAGAATGGATATTGATTAGGCAGCCAAAAGTTTCTTCTATAATCTTGCTACTGAAAATGTGTTATGTGGTTAGTACTGGTATCATGTAAGAGCTTACTATAATTCAGAATCTCAGGTAGTACCTCAGTTCTGCTGGAACAGAAAAAATTTCTATGTTAACAAGATCCCCAAGTGATCATATGAACATAAAACTTCGAGAATCTCTCAGCCACAAGACAGGGCTTCCCTGGTGCCTCAGATGGTAAAGAATATGCCTGCAATGCAGGAGACTTTGCTTCAATCACTGGGTCAGGAAGATCCCCTAGATGAGGGAATGGCTACTCACTTCAGTACTCTTGCCTGGAAAATTCCATGAACAGAGGAGTCCGGTTTTCTACGGTGTATGGGTTTGCAAAGAGTTGAAGACAACTGAGCAGCTAACACTTACTTCACTTCTTCATCTATAGGACAGATAAAAATTTGTTGTAATTGTGGCATTAGGGGAAAGAAGTTGGAGAAGAAAAACAAATGGTCTCTATAGCATACAAAAGTTGGCATGATTGCCAGCTCATAACAGTCTCCCAGTGGAAATCATGTAGCTAACTCCTCTATCAGAAATGATTCGTCCCAGGGGAAATGCACCTGCCAGGGTATATAGAAGGCCTTTTTTTGAAAGTTTACAGAGACCTAACACCACCAGAAGTAACTAATCTGAGGACTCCCAAAGTGTTGTGAACCTTGGTTACCTGGCAACTTCTTTAATTCATCCATTGCCTGAAATACCCCAAGTAAGCTCAGATTAGCCGAGAGTTTTCTCTTGCTTTTTACTGAAACAACTTTAATTTATATTGCTTTGCCTTTTTCAGAACCAGTATCTATTAAGAATGAGAATTTTGGGTCTGTCTTGAAGGAAAGACCAAACTCAATGTGTTTCACCAAATACTGTCTGAGATGCATTAGTTGCTTTTGTCATCAGCTTCCAGATTTGACTCCTAACTCAGTAATATTCCATTATTTATATATACCACTTTTTAATCTATTTATTAATCAATGAATACTTAGATTGTTTCCATATTGGCTATAGTAAATACTTCTGTGTGTGTTACTCAGTTGTGTCCAACACTTTGTGACTCCATGTACTGTAGCCCGCCAGGCTCCTCTGTCCATGAAATTCTCCAGGCAAGAATGCTGGAATGGGTTGGCATTTCCTTCTCCAAAGAAATACTTCTAGCAGATTTTAATTAAAGTGATTCTTAGATATCTAACGGCACTCCCCAGGCCTCCTCTATAGTTAAATGGATCCATCTGTTTCATTTCATACTAAAGGCATGTAAGCAGTAGAATCATTGTCTCTTCTAGTACAAGGCATATCATAAGCTGTCCTTTGGATCACTAGCTGGCTGGAAAGAATGCTATGGAGAATTCAGAGGCCCGAGAGCTTAAAATTTCTTTAGTAAATGCTTATGTTATAAAATAAATGGATTATAAATAGAAGCCATTGCTCATAAACTGCCCCAACACTAATTATATATGCATGTGTTTGTTTCTGGAACTCACTGTTTCACATTGGTCACTTTCGCTGTTTCTGTTGTTGTTCCTACTTTCCCCAAATTACTATAACTGACAAAGAATTTTTTATAGATTTTTGGATGGTAGGTTGTTTGTGATTTGTACCCATCTATTTTATCTTTTAGTTTCTCTCATTTGTTAATTAGAAATACGTATCATATATATATATATATACATATATATATATATAAGTATATGTATGTATAAATAAATAACTGGGCAATGGGCTGCCTTTGTATTAAATGACCTTTTAAAATAGAGATCTTGAGAAGAGGCTGATGTAGATAAAGCTCTATCAGATGCTCTTATTCACTGGAATTATTTCTACTACACCTCCTTGATGAAAATTTCTCCTAAACCTTGTCTTTACTATAATTAATAGAAAGTGAAACACTTGAAAAATAGTAAAAATCTATGTTATATTGCTTTGCATTATTATTAAGTTTTCCTTTTTACTCTTAGTCCTTTATTTAGGGGAGAAAATTGCTTCACACTCCATATGCCATGGTCAGAAACATGATACTCCAATATGTTATATTCAATCCAGTGAAAAAGAATACTGTGGATTCAGCATAAATTTTTAACATTAAGACAAAACATTTGTTTTATTTATTTATTAATAGTAACACAAAGTAGGCATATGTGAGCCAACATGAAATAACAAATGTTCAGAGATATTGATCCATGTGATTTATTTCACCCATATATCTGTAGATGAAATAAATGTAGGTTACTCTTCTTCTCTAGTTCCTCCTTATAAAAGAAAAAAAAATCATTTCAATATCAAAATGGAGACTAAGGTCCAGCAACAGTAAACTGGCATAAGGATTCAGTAAAAATGCAATTGAAAGCAGGTATGAATTCCAGATTCCATGAGTATGTCTAGAATTGAGGTGGAAATATATAAATAACTTCTTAAAATTTCTGAAGATGTATGGAAAACACATGTGCCTTCATAACTACATGCTCACCCACAAACACATTGTAACTACGAGGTAATGAATATGTTAATAAGCTTGATTCTAGTAGGGCTTTCCCGGTGGCTCAGCCCGTAAAGAATCTGCCTGTGTGCCAGAGACCTGGGTTCGATCCCTGGGTTGGGAAGATCTTCTGGCGGAGGGCATGGCAACCTACTCCAGCATTCTTGTTTAGAGAATAGTCCATGGGGGTCACAAAGAATCACACACAATTGAGTGACTAAGCACAGTACAAAGCACTGCAATCATTTCACAATGTATACATGAATCAAAATGTCAAGTTGTAAACCTTAAATACACAATTTTATTTGTCAGTTATATCCTAATAAAAGCTGAGAGAAAAGGAAACTGACTGCACTGGAACACGCTGTCTATCATTCACTGGCCCTATGACCTTGGACAACTTACTGAAGCAGTGTCATCACAGAAGAAAGCAGGAGATCACAATTAGAGTGATGAAAGTACCCTAAACAAACTGTCGTGTTCTGGGCGCAGGTTATTGAAGAATTTCCAGACATGAGACAGAATGAGAGGAAAATAAAGTTTATTAGAGTGGGAGACGCTGTTAAAATAGTGGGCCAACTCAAGGGAGAACCAACGTTGAACAGCTGTCCTTAGTCCACGTTTATACCCAGGGTACAAGGAGAGGGATAGGGGTCTTGCGGGTCATTTGCTGATTGGATAAGGCACATATACTGGGTGAGGGGTGAAGAATAAGGCAAATATCTTCTCCCTAAGGGGTAGGAGGGGGGAGACAGGTTATACCCTTAGGAGGACCTGAAATCCGTTAATAGTCACCACATGGGGGCGGGAAGGATGATAAGAGTCTGGTTTTTCTGTTCCTGATAACAAGACCCTCTTTGGTTTTATCTTCCATCCTTGGGTCACCACAGAAACCACATATGCTACGTGTTCTGAGTTTACATACTTAACTTACTACAGCGCCAATTACACTGGAATCACTCAGTGTGTTTATCTTCTCATAATTAGGCAACAGGGAGAAGGAAGTTTTAGCGAGTTTACTGAAATTTTCAAGGAAGAAGACATAATTATCTATGCTGAATAAGTACTTTCAAGAAAAAAAAGACTTCTACCTGTTTGTCTTAGGAGAGAAGATAGAAAACAATGCAAGCTATTATAATTAAAGATGAGGGAATGAATTTCTCAGAGGGCTAAAAACTTAAATTTCTGTTTTCTTACCATGAGGATGGTTAGTAGACATTCCCTAGGAATGAAATCCTTTTAATTTTAACTGCATTGTGTCTTCCTTGAATGTTACAGAGCATAAGAATTCAGTAAAAACACAATTCAGGGCAGGTATGGATTCCAGATTCCATGAGTATGCCAAGAATTTAAATGGAAATATATAAATAATTTACTTCTTAAAATACCTAGAAAGAGAAGAATATATTTCACTTTCATGGATATATATTCACATGGATATATCATGTCTGTAAAATTAGATTTGATTTAGTATGGGGGTTAAACAGAATAATGTACTTCAAAAATATATTGAAAGAAGTGATATTATGATCTGAAACCATTCTCATGAATTCTATTCTATTCCTAGATATACCATATCTATAATTCATTATTTTTCATTTGATTAATATATAAATAACCATAAAGTTTCCAACTTTGGGTTAAGTTTTTTTATGGTAATATGCAAGCATGCAAGATATTTAATTTTCTTTCCTGTAAACTGCAATCTATTGAAATTGCCATACTGTGAAGACTCATACTAAGAAGTAGTATAAATAATAAGGTAAGAATGTGTTTAAACCAATGTCAAACTTTGCTGAACATGGAGATGGTTAGTTTCATAGATTTTTGTGCCAAGTATTTTTTGTAATTCTGTCATATTATTCAAAACAATATTAGTTTGACGAATATTTTCTTTGTGGATAAAGAACTGAGACAGAAGTAAAGTTACCTGCCTTAGCTCATAGATGGGATAGACTAGATAGAATTTTTTTTTTTTTCTTTCCTCATATAGTAATGGTGTTTCCTAGGTAAGAAAGAAATTGGTAGTGGAGAGAAGTGAGTAGGAAAAAAGTGGCAAGTGAGAATAATGATGTAATTGAGTTTTGAATTTGAATGGTGGTTTTGAATTTGAATGAGTTTTGAATTTGAATGGTAGTATAGACCTGGGATTTCTTTGGAAGGAATGATGCTAAAGCTGAAACTCCAGTGCTTTGGCCACCTCTTGCGAAGAGTTGACTCATTGGAAAAGACTCTGATGCTGGGAGGGATTGGGGACAGGAGGAGAAGGGGACGACAGAGGATGAGATGTCTGGATGGCATCACTGGCTCGACGGACGTGAATCTGAGTGAACTCTGGGAGTTGGTGATGGACAGGGAGGCCTGGCGTGCTGCAATTCATGGGGTTGCAAAGAGTAGGACACGACTGAGCGACTGAACTGAACTGATAGACCACATTCAATTTTAATAAGCATAGTTCAGCAACAGGTATTTATAAGTTGGCATGCGTTTTTTTTTTAAAGACTTTTGCATGTTGTATTATTGTTTAGTGTAACTTCAGATGAACATAAAAGTGTACTGATAACAAATATTCATAGTGGTTTTTTTTGTAATATGCTTTAAACAATATTGCCAGTGTTTTTGAAAAGCAATATTATACTCTCTGATCATGTAATTCTCCCGACTCATACCAGTGATAACTGTTTCCTCAATATTGCTATAATTCTTTTAAAAATGTATCATCTGTGCTTAAACTTAATATAACAGGATTCATTAAAGTGTTTCTTTGTGGTGTATTTTTCTATTCAACATTCTATTTTTGAGATTCATTATTATTACTGGTAGCTATGATACATAATCCCATTATTGATGTATATTTGGGCTATATTTTACTGATAGATAAGTGTTGTTATGATCAGTCTTGTTCATGTCACTTCACTCTTTTTTGTATTCTTTAATTCATGATTTCCATGATTACTGGGTTGTTATTGCTTGGACACATAAGCATCATTACAGTGTCATGAAATCCATGACTTTTCTTTGAGAAGTGATGAGATATAGAAAGCCACTACAAAATAATAAAAGAATATGCTATGAATGTGTTAGAATATTCTATGACAAAGTGAAAAGTTTATTTTAAGCAAAGCAGCGAGCTTGAGATAAAATATATTTAGACAAACCATAAATTAACAACTAAGGCAAAAAAGTTAACTCTGAAGGCAAAAATTGAAGCAGAGTTTAAAATTATGTACCTCATTATATTAATATTTTTGAGAAAACAATAAGTATTCTGAAAAAAAAAGATGTACAAATTTGAAATTTATTCCAGAAATGCTTTTGCTATATTTTCCTGCCAAGGGAGATGCTGCTCAAAATGCTGTGCTTTGTTGTTTAGTCATTAAGTTGTGTCTGACTCTTCACCACCATCTAATCACAAGGATATTCATCAATTGATCACACATCCTGTGACTCTCTCCCTCATGTGTGTGTGCCTGCTCAGTTGCTTCAATAGTGTCTGACTCTTTGTGACTCTATGAACTGTAGCCCATGAGGCTCCTCTATCCATTAATATCCTAGAACCAAGGTCTAGTTTCCTCATATAAGAAACAGCATTTGTTTAGTTTTAAAGAACATTCTTGAGTAAATATCCACATGATTCTTATATAGCTGGTAGTAGGTAAGGCAATATTTGATATCTTCCATCTATATCAATATTAAAATGCTATAAATGTTTGATATAGCTGTTTCTTGACAGATTGTCTGGGACAGGGCAAGCTCAGTGAAAGCAATTTCAACACATGACTGTGAAGGGAACTTTGAAGTTTAGAGATTGGAGACAATATGATACAAACAAGTGTGAGTTTCTGTAAGTTCAACATGATGGAACTAAGAAACTTCAGAGGAAATGTGTAGTTTACACATTTGTTACCCAATCTTGTTTTGATATTATATCACTCAACAGACTTATAAGTTGTATGGCAGACATGTCCAGGCTATATTTAATAGGAGTATTCAAATTTTTATATCATTTTTGTTACTAAGACAAATTTTTCCCCACATGTGCTAGCAGGATATGGGCTAACTTTATCTTGTTTGCATGAACTATTCAGATTTTATGATTGCTTTGATTTTAGTTTCATTTTTATAGAAATCTTATTGATAATACAATATTCTATACTACTCTAACCTGTGAACTTCCAGATGTTCAAACTGGTTTTAGAAAAGGCAGAAGAACCAGAGATCAAATTGCCAACATCTGCTGGATCATAGAAAAAGCAAGAGAGTTCCAGGAAACATCTATTTCTGCTTTATTGACTATGCCAAAGCCTTTGACTGTGTGGATCACAATAAACTATGGAAAATATGAAAGAGATGGGAATACCAGACCACCTGACCTGCCTCCTTAGAAATCTGTATGCAGGTCAGGAAGCAACAGTTACAACTGGACATGGAACAACGGACTGGTTCCAAATAGGAAAAGGAGTACATCAAGGCTGTATATTTTCACCCTGCTTATTTAACATATACAGAGTACATCATGAGAAATGCTGGACTGGAAGAAGCACAAACTGGAATCAAGATTGCCGGGAGAAATATCAATAACCTCAGATATGCAGATGACACCACTCTTATGGCAGAAAGTGAAGAGGAACTAAAGAGCCTCTTGGTGAAAGTGAAAGAGGAGACTGAAAAAAATTGGCTTAAAGCCCAACATTCAGAAAACTAAGATCATGGCAACCACTCCCATCATTTCATGGCAATAGATGGGGAAACAATGGAAACAGTGAGGAACTTTATATGCTTGGGCTCCAAAATCACTGCAGATGGTGACTGCAACCATGAAACTAAAAGACGCTTGCTCCTTGGAAGAAAAGCTATGACCAACCTAGACAGCATATTAAAAAGCAGAGACATTACTTTGCCGACAAATGTCCATCTAGTTAGAGCTATGGTTTTTTCCAGTAGTCATTTATGTATGTGAGAGTTGGATGATAAAGAAAGCTGAGTGCTGAAGAATTGATGTTTTTGAACTGTGGTGTTGGAGGAAAGACTCTTGAGAGTCCCTTGGACTACAGGGCGATCAAACCAGTCAATCATAAAATAAATCAGTCCTGAATATTCATTGGAAGGGCTGATGCTGAAGCTGAAACTCCAATACTTCGGTCACCTGATGTGAAGAAGTGACTCATTGGAAAAGACCCTGATGGTAGGAAAGATTGAAGGTGGGAGGAGAAGGGGAAGACAGAAGATGAGATGCTTGGATGGCATCACCGACTTGATGGACATGAGTTTGAGCAAGCTTCCAGAACTGATGATAGACAAGAAAGCCTGGCACACAGGCGGCGGCGGCGGTGGGCCGGTGCACTAAGCGCGGCCAAGAGCTACCCCACGTCTGAAGTCAGGGACAGCGGCCCAGAGTGCCAGGCTGTGACGGCGCAGGAAGGGCCGGGAGGAGCCACCCCGCGTCTGAGGTCAGGGCGGCGGCCGGGAGGAACTACCCTGCGTCCAAGGTCAGTGGTGGCCGGGAGGAGACACCCCATGTCCGAGGTCAGGGGTGGCCAGGAGAAGCCACCTCGCGCCTGAGGCCAGGGGCGGTGACCCTGAGGAGCCACCACGACCCCGAGGCCAGGGGCGGCAGCTGGGAGGAGCCACCCATGCCCGAAGCCAGGGAGGAGCAATGGCTGAGCAGGCACAGGAGGGCCTAGAGGAGCTATCCCAAGTTGAAGGTTAGGAATGGCGGCAGTAAGGAGATAGCCCTCTTCCAGGTAAGGAGCAGTGGCTGTGCTTTGTTGGAGCAGCCGTGAAAAGATACTGCACGCCCAAGGTAAGAGAAACCCAAAAAGATGGTAGTTGTTGCAAGAGGGCATCAGAGGGCAGACACACTGAAATAATACTCACAGAAAACTAGTCAATCTAATCACACAAAGACCACAGCCTTGTCTAACTCAATGAAACCAAGACATGCCTACAGGGCAACCCAAGATGGGTCGGTCGTGGTGGAGAGGTCTGACAGAATGTGGTCCACTGGAGAAGGGAATGGCAAACCACCTCAGTATTCTTGCCTTGAGAACCCCATGAACAGTAGGAAAAGGCAAAGTGATAGGATACCGAAAGAGGAACTCCCCAGGTCAGTAGGTGCCCAATATGCTACACGAGATCAGTGGAGAAATAACTCCAGAAAGAATGAAGGGATGGAGCCAAAGCAAAAACAATACCCACTTGTGGATGTGACTGGTGATAGAAGCAAGGTCCGATGCTGGAAAGAGCAATATTGCATAGGAACCTGGAATGTCAGGTCCATGAATCAAGGCAAATTGGAAGTGGTCAAACAAGAGATGGCAAGGGTGAACATCGACATTCTAGGAATCAGCAAACTAAAATGGACTGGAATGGGTGAATTTAACTCAGATGACCATTACATCTACTACTGCGGGCAGGAATCCCTCAGAAGAAATGGAGTAGCCATCATGGTCAACAAAAGAGTCCGAAATGCAGTACTTGGATGCAATCTCAAAAACGACAGAATGATCTCTGTTCATCTCCAAGGCAAACCATTCAATATCAGAGTTATCCAAGTCTATGCCCCAACCAGCAACGCTGAAGAAACTGAAGTTGAATGGTTTTATGAAGACCTACAGACCTTTTAGAACTAACACCCAAAAAAGATGTCCTTTTCATTATAGGGGACAGGAATGCAAAAGTAGAAAGTCAAGAAACACCTGGAGTAACAGGCAAATTTGGCCTTGGAATGCAGAATGAAGCAGGGCAAAGACTAATAGAGTTTTGCCAAGAAAATGCACTGGTCATAGCAAACACCCTCTTCCAACAACACAAGAGAAGACGCTACACATGGACATCACCAGATGGTCAACACCGAAACCAGATTGATTATATTCTTCGTAGCCAAAGATGGAGAAGCTCTATACAGTCAACAAAAACAAGACTAGGAGCTGACTGTGGCTCAGATCATGATCTCCTTATTACCAAATTCAGACTGAAATTGAAGAAAGTAGGGAAAACCGCTAGACCATTCAAGTATGACCTAAATCAAACCCCTTATGATTATACAGAGGACTTGAGAAATAGATTTAAGGGTTTAGATCTGATAAAGTGCCTGATGAACTATGGAATGAGGTTTGTGACATTGTACAGGAGACAGGAATAAAGACCATCCCCATGGAAAAGAAATGCAAAAAAGCAAAATGGCTGTCTGCAAAAGCCTTACAAAGAATTGTGAAAAGAAGAGAGGCAAAAAGCAAAGGAGAAAAGGAAAGATATAAGCATCTGAATGCAGAGTTCCAAAGAATAGCAAGAAGAGATAAGAAAGTCTTCTTCAGCGATCAGTGCAAAGAAATAGAGGAAAACAACAGAATGGGAAAGACTAGAGATTTCTTCAAGAAAATTAGAGATACCAAGGGAACATTTCATGCAAAGATGTGCTCGATAAAGGACAGAAATGGTATGGCCCTAACAGAAGCAGAAGATATTAAGAAGAGGTGGCAAGAATACATGGAAGAACTGCACAAAAAAGATGTTCATGACCCAGAAAATCATGATTTTGTGATCACTAATCTAGAGCTAGACATTTTGGAATGTGAAGTCAAATGGGCCTTAGAAAGCATCACTATGAACAAAGCTAGGGGAGGTGACGGAATTCCAGTGGAGCTATTTCAAATCCTGAAAGATGATGCTGTGAAAGTGCAGCACTCAATATACCAGCAAATTTGGAAAACTCAGCAGTGGCCACAGGACTGGAAAAGGTCAATATTCATTCCAATTCCAAAGAAAGGCATGCCAAAGAATGCTCAAACTACTGCACGATTGCAACTTATGCACTCAATTTCAGAAAAATAAATGACCCAATCAAAAAATGGGCCAAAGAACTAAATAGACATTTCTCCAAAGAAGACATATGGATGGCTAACAAACACATGAAAAGATGCTCAACATCACTCATTATCAGAGAAATGCAAATCAAAACCACAATGAGGTACCACTTCACACCAGTCAGAATGTCTGCGATCGAAAAGTCAGCAAGCAGTAAATGCTAGAGAGGGTGTGGAGAAAAAGGAACCCTCCTACACTGTTGGTGGGAATGCAAACTAGTACAGCCACTATGGAGAACAGTGTGGAGATTCCTTAAAAAATTGCAAATAGAACTGTCTTATGACCCAGCAATCCCTGTGCTGGGCATACACACCAAGGAAACCAGAATTGAAAGAGACACATGTACTCCAGTGTTCATCTCAGCACTGTTTATAATAGCCAGGACATGGAAACAACCTAGATGTCCATCAGCAGATGAATGGAGAAGAAAGCTGTAGTACATATACACAATGGAGTATTACTCAGCCCTTAAAAAGAATACATTTGAATCAGTTCTGATGAGATGGGTGAAACTGGAGATGATTATACAGAGTGAAGTAAGCCAGAAAGAAAAACACCAATACAGTATACTAACACATATGTATGGAATTTAGAAAGATGGCAATGATGACCCTGTATGCTAGACAGCAAAAAAGACACAGATGTATATAGTGGACTTTTGGACTCAGAGGGAGAGGGAGAGGGTGGGATGATTTGGGAGAATGGCATTGTAACATGTATACTATCATGTAAGAATCGAATCGCCAGTCTGTGTCCGATGCAGGATACAGCTTGCTTGGGGCTGGTGCACGGGGATGACCCAGAGAGATGTTATGGGGAGGGAGGTGGGAGGGGGGTTCATGTTTGGGAATGCATGTACACCCGTGGTGGATTCATGTCAATGTATGGCAAAACCAATACAGTATTGTAAAGTAAAATAAGTAAAAATAAAAATTTAAAAAAAGAAAGCCTAATTTCTATCTAAATTTTGCATTTCTTTTAAAACGTCATCAGAGATAAATATTGTATTTTAAAGATTAACCTAGGTACTAGTTTCTAAACATGTGTTATACTATCCCTATTATTATCTCCATATATGAATTTTTTTAAAATACATTTATTTATTTTAATTGGAGGCTAATTACGATATTGTAGTGGTTTTTGCCTGGAGAAGGCAATGGCAGCCCACTCCAGTACTCTTGCCTGGAAAATCCCATGGACAGAAGAGCCTGGTAGGCTGCAGTCCATGGGGTCGCTGAGAGTCGGACAAGACTGAGCGACTTCACTTTCACTTTTCACTTTCATACATTGGAGAAGGAAATGGAAACCCACTCCAGTGTTCTTGCCTGGAGAATCCCAGGGACAGGGGATACTGGTGGGCTGCTGTCTGTGGGGTCGCACAGAGTCGGACATGACTGCAGTGACTTAGCAGCAGCAGCAGCAGTGGTTTTTGCCATACATTGACAAGAATCAGCCATGGGTGTACATGTGTTCCCCATCCTGAATGTCCTTCCTACCTCCCTCCCCATCTCATCCCTCAGGGTCATTCCAGTGCACCAGCCCTGAGCACATTTTTAGTAATGTATTCTCAATCTGAAACATATACCTTGTGTCTATGGATGATATTTATGCTATAAACTTGAGGATAATTATCTAGTATGACTTCTGGTAGTCTTAAAGATTATTCAAGAGAAATACTTCTTCATGGACACACAATAGATCATTATAAATTAAGATGATATATAGTTCTTCTGTTTTTCTATGAGAGGCAAATTTTTATATTTCTTCGTATATATATCAGATTCATTACAATGAATAATATATGATTACATATATATTTAAATTACATGATTGCTTTATTATGTAAAAACTAGCTGTGTTTTTCTCTTATGATGCAAATTTTATTCTAAACATGAGGTTTTTTTTTTAATTTAAATTTATTTAGTTTAATTGGAGGCTAATTACTTTACAATATTGTATTGGTTCTGCCACACATCAACATGAATCCACCACGGGCATACACGTGTTCCCCATCCTGAACCCTCCTCCCACCTCCCTCCGGGTCATCCCAGTGCACCAGCCCCAAGCATCCTGTATCGAACCTGGGCTGGTGATTTGTTTCTTATATGATATTATACGTGTTTCCACGACATTTCCCCAAATCATCCCACCCTCTCCCTCTCCCACAGAGTCCAAAAGACTGTTCTATACATCTGTGTCTCTTTTGCTGTCTTGCATACAGGGTTATCGTTACCATCTTTTTAAATTCCATATATATGCATTAATATACTGTATTGGTGTTTTTCTTTCTGGCTTACTTCACTCTGTATAATATATGATTATATTTTAAATGAAGTTTTGTGATTGTATTTAATATTGAGAGACTAATTAAATTTCTTTTTCGTTTGTGAGCGTGAGTTAACATATTTTGGGTTTGTTGCTTTGTAGTAGGACAACAGAAGACAGTGTTTTATTACTAAAAGTTTATCATATAACTGGCACCTATTTTATACCAAATCTGGATTGACTCTAGTTAGGTGGTTTTAATGTGCAGTTCAGAGAGAGGACATTTTACTGCTATGAAATATATTCCTCTGCCAGGTGTTACCATGGCAACCACACAACTTTGTTTTCTTTAAATTTTTTAATAACAGATACTTACTGATACCTGAGAATTTCCCTCGATTGCTCTACTAGATTAGGGATCTAATTAACCCTATGTTCCCAAGGGCAATGATAAAGTTTTAAATCTTGCTAATTGAGAAGTTATTTAATAAGGCACTGTGGGGTCTAAACTTAGTCAAACTCATTAAAACTTTTCTGCCAGAATCCCAGAGCCTGATTTAATGAACCCCTGAACACTGCTCTTCCAATTAGGCCATTCCCTTTCATGCTTAGAGCACTGAGTTGCCTATGATTAGTGTCATCATTTCTGATAGTGAGCATCCAAGGCCCGTGATGTAAGAGAAAGAAAAAGTGAATCAAAGATTCTTAGAACTTACCTAGACTTGTAGGCAGTTGGAAGTGCCCCTCAACTTTTGTTTGCCAATTTCATTAAGAATATATTAAGTACTAGAAGATCCCACAATATCTTTCAATACATTTTAGAACACAAATAAAATTATATGCATAAAGGATTATATAACAAGTCCAACAAAGCCAATAGTGATTAAGAGGGCTTGTTTGGCAAACTTCCAAATCTTGAAGGCTGACGAGATGTTGTTATTTCTAGTATCTCTTTGTTTCTTAATAATTTAATAAAATAATATTTCAAGGAATCAAACAAGAATATCGTAGACAGTCTTTTAGACAATTATTTTATTCATACCAACACCAGAGGAGGAGGCGAGGAGAGAATAAAAGCTATGAGATCATTTATCCCTGTAATACTTTTAATCTCCTAATGGCTGTCATATATTACTGACATATTCAATTTCAATGATACGTAGGCTTTGGAGTGTTAAGACATAGTGGAGTTGTGTAAGTCATGAGTATATTGCTCTAAGGACAAAAAATCTCAAATTCACTCATTGATTCTTCACAGTCCCTCACATGTATGGTTTCTCTGAGAGGCAATGCCAGTGTTGAAATGCCAGAGTTCAATGCCAAGTTGAAAAGACTCAATGTAAATATCATGATTTGGAGATTTGTTTTTCTCCAATTCCAATATAGCTGCTTAAAGAACTGAATCTGCCTGGAGAGCTGCTCTAGTCTCCCAGAATTTAGTTTTCTGCCTAAATTCACAGGCAAGCTCAGCATTTTTAAGACTCTTCTTTAAGGGTGAAGAAATTGACCCCAGGAAGGCACATACACTGAAATAAATAATGGAAAGCTTCTCTTTAAAAACAGAAACTATTTTATGCATAATAGTGTGTATATATGTTAATCCCAGCCTCTGAATTTATCCCCCAGCTCCCTTTCCCCTTTAGTAACCGTATGTTTAAGGACTGCTACAACTCAACAACAGCAACAAAATAAATCATTCAATTTAACAATGAGCAAAGGACTTGGCAGTTCTTTAAAGAAGATATACCAATGGTCAATAAACTTATGAAAATTTGCTCGATGTCACTAACCACTAGAGAAAACCACAAAACCACAAATTACAACCACAATGAGATGCCATTTCACATGGCCTATCCATTAAAATGTCTATATCAAAAGAAAGGAAAAAAAAAAAATCTTGACAAGATGTAAAAAAAAAGTGGAATTCTGGTGCATGGAATGGAAAATAAAATAAAATAGTTTGGCAGTTGAGCCAAATATGACTCAGCAGATTGTTTCTGAGATCCAATAATGGTTAAGTAGGACATGGATCTTGCCATAAATACATCACTCACATCAGGACATCATATATGTATCTACAAATGGAAAAATTCTCACAGAACACATACTGAGTACTAATGGAAAACCTCAAAAATTTGAACAGGCAAAAAGATCTCCATTGGACCCAAGGGATAAAAACAGAGAGAGAAAGCAAAACAAGACCTATGCCCCTGAAAGGAGTTGAAGAAGAGGAAATGCTGCCTCACCCTGGAAAGTCTACTGATAAGATCAGGCAAAACCAAAAGGGAGCTTCAGAGGCTCAGAGAAAAGCACAATAACTGGTTTGTGGCAGGTAGATCAAAGAGAGACTTACACAGATGGACAGTACCACCATCCTGCATGTGCCAGTCTGAGACATATGTCCACTGATATGGGCAGGGGCTAGGAATTGAAACTGAAGCTCTGGGTTTAGAGGACAGGCCTGGGAGAAGACAAATGTTGGCTGCATGGAGATAGCCTGAAGGGACTGGAATGTGGTAAGGCGGAAACCAGCAGTGTTCCTAGAAGAAGCCCAGGTTCACCAAAGAAGCAGACCATCATTATTAAATGGTGCATGAGAGGAGGGGCAGGGTTTTGTTTTCAGTCTTTTTCTCCATGTACCAGGCCCCAGTCCTGCAGGCTTTAGGAAAGCATACCCCAGCAGTCACTGAGATGAATTCCCATGACCCAGGCACTGCCTCAGTCAACTCCCACATGAGTGGGTTCATATGCACTAGCCACTGCCTGAGTGAGCTTCTGAGCCAACTACTGCCTCAGAGGCCCTGGGAGCAGAGCTCAGTGGATTGCCAATGCACAGAGGTAAGGTTGAAACCACAGCTGAACCCCAAGGACCACACAACTTAGAACACAGGGCTAAAATCTCTTGTCACTGCTGCATGAGCTGCACATTTATACCTTCACCACTGCCTTTATAAATTCAGCACCTATAGGACATACAAACAGACAATGGGTACTCTGACAACTGGGGCAGGTCTGGCCTTAGAAACTATGGGCTTTGTGGGCACATGCATGCAGGAGCTGGGCTGGGCCACTGGGTCAGGGTCTGAGATGCCTCCATAACTCCCACAGAGGGTCCAGGTAACCTACTACTGAGGTCCTGGGACCTGTCTTCAATAGATCTACACTGGTGATCTTATGAAAATAATGCCTGAGGGATACTACAGCCAATTGCTGACATTCTCACAGTTCAGGTAAGGTCAAGGGCAGTGCCAACAATAGTGTACTATGTGAGACCACACAACAGATGAAAGGTTACACAACAGAGCATACTCACCAATGAACAGCTTCAGTGGAGGAATACCTTGGTTCCTCTCCCAGTGGGGCCGCTCCTATCTTGCCAACCTAGCACCAAAACTCAGAAGTGTAGCTCAGAAACAAATATGAGGGATTCTACTCTAATGATTAGGATCAAGCCTCTGCCTCTGACAGGAAAGTGACAATCACAGAAAAAAAGAGGAGGCCCTGCTCTATATCCAATGCAGACTTCTGTCACCACAACATGAGTAACACCTCCTATCAAGAGGACAATGGCCAGCATATACTGAGAAAAGAGGAGCAAGAATCCATAGTAAAAAACAGCCCTCACACTAAAAGCTATTAAACCTATTATACACATGGAGTGAGTGAGTGAGTGAAGTCGCCCAGTCATGTCTGACTCTTTGCAACCCCATGGGCGGTAGGAGCCTACCATGCTCCTCTATCCATGGGATTTTCCAGGCAAGAGTACTGGAGTGGGGTGCCATTTCCTTCTCCAGAGGATCTTCCCAACCCAGGGATCGAACCCAGGTCTCCCACATTGCAGGCAGACACTTTACTGTCTGAGCCACCAGGAAGTTATACACGTGGATGATCCTAACAAATACAGCCCTCCAAGGCCATAGTAAATAATTGTTTCTCCTAAACTCATGGAGCAAGAAAAATATACGTAAAATGAAGAAGCAGAAGAACCACCCTCAGTTAAAAGATCAAGCTAATTTCACTGATGAAAAACGTAAAATAGATTCACATTAACCGAAAGTAACAGAACAGAAGCCTAGCACAAAAGGAAATCATTGAACCACAAAAGGAAAACAGAACAAACAAAAAGTCTACAAATAGTAAGTTCCGGAGAAGATTTGGAGAAATAGGAACTGATAAGGTCCACATGGGGTTCATTGATAAGATGGCTCCCTATGTCGACCTTGGAAACGAGGAATAAAATCACAGTGATCCATGAGACTGACCAAATTGCCCAAATGGCATCCTGTTATCTCACTGGCACTTATCTTCTCAAAGCTGTGAGACCAGCAGATTCCAGACCTCCAGCTGTGTGACTATCCCTTCAGAGAATTTTTCATTGGTGAGGTATAAGAAGGACTCAGTCAGAAAGGGAGAATGCTGGTTCTCCTTAAGGACCAGTGACCCTCTCTTTTCCTTCTAATAAAATTCCCTTTTCTTGCCTGACTGCCTGGCTCACTCCCTTTTATCTTCACTCACCTTATATTCTGGTGCACAAACCTGGAGATCCACCCCACTGAGTGGGCTCCTCTCACAAGCCTACCTCCGGTGATCCCCTCCCTTGGACCTTGCTGAGAAACCGAGACAAGCTCCGGACTGGGACTCTCCACTTGCCTTGCTGGACTGACATCCACACACCAGCCCACATTTCATCCACTGGTTACAAGGGAGAGTGAAATCCCATTCTCTTGGATCCTTTCTCTCACCTCATTTCCAAGTCCTAGCGCTAGGTGGGAGGATCCCCAAGGCCCTCGGAACATTGGCCTTGTGCCCCATCTGACTTTGAGATAGGGGATGATCATTTCAAAGCAGACTATTCTTACTCTCTGAGAAAGTTCTGATAATGGGGACGCGCTTTCTCTTGGACCTTCCTCATCACTTTCTCCTCACTTTCTTTCACCCTTGTCTAACCTTCCTATTCAGCCGCAATGGGAAATTCTCAATCCCAGCCCTTAAAATCTACTCCTCTAGGATGCTTTCTCCAAAACCAAAAGCTTTGGGCTTCCAAGGGGAGATATAGACTAAAAAGACTTATTTACTATTCTAACACTGTCTGGCCACAATACAGACTTGATAACAGGCCCCAGTGGCCAGAAAATGGAACTTTCAATTTTGACATTCCACGGGACCTTGGTAACTTCTGCCGCAATGGCAAGTGGTTAGAAATCCCTTATGCTCAGGCTTTCTTTGCTCTTCGCTCTTGACCTCTCTCTGTGAATCCTGTACTACTTCTCAAATACTCCTAGCCTACTCTGGGCCATATCCTCCTAATACAATGTCTCCCAATCCCTGTTCAGACTTTTCTTCTTCCTTTGGCCCTTCTGACCACAGCTCACCCCTCAGCACTCCCAGTCCCCTTTCAGCCACTCCAGATCCAGTTCCACAAACTCCACCTTACGTCCCCTCCTCCCTCCCTCCTTCTCAAGGCCACCCCAGCCCCCAAACCCCCTCCCCAGCCTGTGCCTGAGATAAGTGCTGAGACCTCAGCCCCATCCTCTAACCTGAGGATCCCAAGGTTTTACCCAGACCTCCCTAGATCCCCTGCATGTACCTGATCCCAAACAGCTTAAAAACAGGAGACTTCACTGCAGCAGCCCACTCCTTCCCCTGCCCCACTCTTTCCTTCATGGGAAGTAGCTGGAGCAGAAGGCATTGTTCGGGTTCATGTCCCATTCTCCCTCCCTGATCTATCTCAGGTTGAAAAGCATCTTGGCTTCTTCTCCTCAGACTCTGAAAATTATTTAAAAGAATTCAAGTCTCTTACCAGTCTTATGACTTAACCTGGCATGATATTTGCATCGTGCTTTCCTCCACTCTTCTCCCAGAAGAGAAGGAATGAGTATGGCAAGCCTCTCAGGCGCATGCTGATGAGATACACTGGAGAGATGACACTAAGCCCATAGGGGCAACGGCTGTCCCCCGAGATGATTCCAGCTGGGATTATCAGGCAGGCAGACCTGGATGAGCAGCCAGTAATCACATGGTTGCTTGCCTCATTGTGGGCCTTCAAAAGGCAGGTCATAAAGCCGTCAACTTTGATAAATTCTGGGAAATAACTCAATGACTAGATGAAAACCCAGCACAATTTCCAGCCAGGTTAACGAAGAACTAAAAAAATATACAAAATTAGACCCCACTTCAGCAGAGGGCACCATTGTCCTTAACACCCATTTTATTTCCCAGTCATCCCCAGATATTGGAAAGAAACTTAAAAAAGGCAGAAGAAGGCTTCAATGAGACCTTTTAAATTTAGCCTTTAAGGTTTTCAATAACCAGGAAGAACAGACAAAGCTAGAGATCAGGCCAAATGCCACGTTGTAGCCACTGCCCTGCATAGCTCCATGCCTCCATCAGCCAATAAGGAAAGGAAGCCACCTGGGCCCTGCTTCAAATGCAGCAAAGAAGGCCACTGGGCCTGCTCATGCTTAAGGACAAGGCCCCCTCCAGGTCCATGTCCCAGCTGTGGCATAAAGGGACATTTGGGTTGACTGCCCAAATCCCCATCCAGGAATCTGGACATCTCCTCTTGGTCCAGAGCAGGAGTCCTCTGACCCAGCTCTGCCCAGACTCCTCAGACACTGTTGAAGACTGAAGGTGTGCAGGGTCCCAGGCCTCAGTTCTCATCATCTTTAAGGAGCCCAGGGTAACTCTTACAGTGGCAGGTAAGCCAATCTCTTTTCTCATTGACACAGGGGCCACTTACTCTGCTATGCCTGCCTACTCTAGAAAAACCAGGGTCTCTCAGGTCTCTGTTATGGGGGTTGACAGTTTAAAATTTACCCCACGAATAACCAAGCCTCTACCTTGCTCACTTCAAGATACCCCATCTTCCCATTCTTTTCTCATACTCCCCAAATGCCCCCCTCTTATTCTTGGGAGAGACCTCTCAAAATTCAAAGCCTCTATTATTATCCCAAGCCCACCCTCTGTCTGTTTTTGGAGGAAGCCTGTTGTTTCCACACCAATAAATCAGGCGTTGTAAAGGCAGCAGCAAGGAATCTGACAAAAAGCAAGAAATTGAGAATACACCAACACCTCAGTAATTCATGGGAAAACTGTTTAAGCAATTGAAATTGGATACCCTGGGTCCTACCTTTTCTAGGCCTCTACTTCTACTTACCTTTATTTTAAATTTTGGCCATGTTTAATACTTCTATTTTCAAAATTTCAGGATCGCTTACAAGCCTTCACCAAACTAACTATTCATGAACTACTTCTAAATCACTCAGATTATCAAAAACTTTGACCCACACAAATCCCCTCGTAATCTTACCCCTATGCTGCAACAGTTATAGAAGACTGACCTTCAGGCCTTATCCTAAATCAAAAAGGCTGGAATGAGAGGGTCCACAGGGGTCATTGATAAGATGGCTTGTTACGTTGACCTCCCAAACAAAGAATAAAATCACAGTGGTCCTTGAGACGGACCAAATTGCCCAAATGGCATCCTGTTATCTCACTGGTGCCTATCAAAGCTGCGAGAACACCAGATTCCAGACCTCTGGCTATGTGACCATTCCTTCAGGGAATTTTTCATTGGTGGGGTATACTCCATCAGAAAGGGAGGACACTGGTTCTCCTTAAGGGTCAGTTACCCTCTCTTTTTCCTCTAGTAAATTTCCCTTTTCTTGCCTGACTGCTCAGCTCGCTGTCTTTTTCTCTGCACTCACCTTATAGGAACCTTCCTACACTGTTAATAGGAATGTAGATTGATACCGCCACTGTAGAGGACAGTATGGTGGTGGTGGTGGTTTAGTCACTGAGTCATATCTGACTCTTGCAACCACATGGACTGTAGCTCACCAGGTTTCTCTGTCCATGGGATTTCCCAGGCAAGTATACTTGAGTGAGTTGCCATTTCCTTCTCTAGGGGATCTTCTTAAACCAAGGATTGAACCCAGGTCTCATTCATTGCATACAGATTCTTTAATGATTGAGTCACCAGTGAATCCCTGGAGAACAGTATGGAGGTTCCTTAAAAATCGGACATTCTTTCTTTCATTATTATTTTTTCAGCCACCAAGTTTCTCTTTTCTCATAGGGACTCTGACAACATGAATAATAGGTCTGTTGGAGTCCTATAGAGCTCTGAGTTTGTATTTATTTGCTTTAAGCTTATTTTATTTTTTACAGGGGAATAATCTCTACTGTTCTATCTTCATGTTCACTGATTCTTTTCTTTACCTTCCTTTTTCTACTAATTAACCCATCCAAAGCTTTAGAAAACTGATACTGCGCTTTTTAGTTCTAAAATTTGCATTTGATTCTCCTTTCTATGTTTTATTTCTTACTGAGAACTTTATTGATTGATATATTTATTTTAAAAAAATCAACTGTTTTAAATTAGTCATTGAATCAGTTTTATGATATCCGTTTTAAAGTCCTTGTCGGATAAATCCAAAATCTGTGTCATCTCATTGACAATATTTGCTGATTTTGCTTTCATTTTATGGTTTTCTTATTTCTTTCTTATAGAATAATTTATGTAATGATTTTCAAAGCCATCCTGAGCATTTAGGGTATTATATTCTGAGACTTTAAATCTTACTTAAATTTTGTTTTACTGGATCTCTTCTAATAACACACTGCATGGTGAGGGTAAAAGTACAGGTATTCCACTTGGCCTCTTTTGACATTTTAGGGAGGAAGGGGGCCTATTACTCTTCTAATGATTTCCATTTGTGCTGACATGTAACCAACCAGTAGGGATAATAATATGCGGATGTTAGTAATGGATGCTTATGTTCATTTATTTCTTAGCATAATTACTTGTAATATTAAAGTGGTTAGTCAAATATCATGAGCTGGAGCATGTTTTCTCTTTTGTTTTAATATTAGTATGCTATTTTCCCCTTAATTATTTCATTGGCTACGAGATTAAAATTAAGAGAGCCTTAATTTTTTTTTCTTGATCCTCTAACCTGTTTTGAGTCGTTACTTGTTTGTTGTTATTAATTTTTTCTATAAAGGTTTCCCTTGTAATTTTTTTTTACCTCTCTTTTCTATCAAGTGCACAACCTAATCTTAAAAAGTCAAATTTATTGGACTAAGAACATACATTTATCAAAGCCAGGGGATACTTGAAACAACTGATAGTCCCAAAGCCTATATATAGTACGTTTTTGCTATACATACATATTTATGATGAAGTTGAATTTATGTTAGGTATAGTAAGAGGTTAGCAACAATAGCTAATAAGAGGAAAATTATAACAATACATTGTAGTAAGTTATGGGAATCTGATTCTATATCTCTCAAAATACCTCATTGTGCAAAAACAATGTGTTTTTCATCTTAACTTATCACATATGTACAACTTTTACAGTTGAGGTGCCATAGCAAAATGTGCACAATTTTTTTCTTACTCTTGTCTTCACATTCCCATGGATAGATTTATTCTTACCATAGATCTTAGCAACCTAAGTGTACATTTTTAATGTCCTTATTAAGAGAAGAACTATTATCCCTTTTTCACTTAAAGAAATCACTTTCCAAGTTTTGTTTTTATTTTCAAGTTTCCAGATTTTCTATTCTATTTATTAAATAAAATAGGGATTATTTAAACAAAATACTGCTGCAATACTGTGACAGTTGACAAAATAGCCAAAATGACTCAGTTCAGTTCAGTTGCTCAGCAATGTCCAACTCTTTGTGACCCCATGGACTGCAGCATGCCAGACTTCCCTGCCCATCACCAACCCCCAGAGCTTGCTCAAACTCATGTTCACTGAGTCAGTGATGACATCTAACCATCTCATCCTCTGTCATCCCCTTCTCCTCCCACCTTCAATCTTTCCCAGCATCAGGGTTTTTTTCCCAGTGAGTCAGTTCTTTGCATCAGGAGGCCAAAGTTTTGGGGCTTCAGCTTCATCATCAGTCCTTCCAATGAATGTTCAGGACTAATTTCCTTGAGGATTGACTGATTGGATATCCTTGAAGTCCAAGGGATTCTCAAGAGTCTTCTCCAACATCACAGTTGAAAAGGATCAATTCTTTAGCGCTTAGCTTTCTTTATAGTCCAACTCTCACATCCATACATGACTACTGGGGAAAAACAAATCTTTGACTAGATGGACCTTTGTTGGCAAAGTAATGTCTCTGCTTTTTAATATGCTTTTTAGTTTGATCATAGCTTTTCTTCCAAGTAGCAAGTGTCTTTTAATATCATGGCTGTAGTTACCATCTGCAATGATTACAGAGTCCAGGAAAATAAAGACTGTCACTATTTCCATTGTTTCTCCATCCATTTGCCATGGAGTGATGGAACCAGATGCCATGCTTAGTTTTTTGAATGTTAAGTTTTAAACCAGCTTTTTCACTGTCCTTTCACTTTTATCATGAGGCCCTTTAGTTCTTCTTCACTTTCTGCCGTAAGGGTAGTGTCATCTGCATATCTGAGATTATTGATATTTCTCCCGACAATCCTTGATTCCAGCTTGTGCTTCATCCAGCCTGGCGTTTCTCATGGTCTGCTGCTGCTGGTGCTGCTAAGTCGCTTCAGTCGTGTCTGACTCTGTGCGACCCCGTAGATGGCAGCCCATCAGGCTCCTCCGTCCCTGGGATTCTCCAGGCAAGAACACTGGAGTGGGTTGCCATTTCCTTCTCCAATGCATGGAAGTTTAAAGTGAAAAGGAAGTCGCTCAGTCGTGTCCGACTCTTAGCGACCCCATGGACTGCAGCCCACCAGGCTCCTCCGTCCTTGGGAGTTTCCAGGCAAGAGTACTGGAGTGGGGCGCCATTGCCTTCTCCGTTCTCATGGTCTACTCTGCATGTAAGTTAAATAAGCAGGGTGACAATATACAGCCTTGATGTACTCTGTTCCATGTTGTGGTTCCGTGTCGTTCCATGTCCGGTTCTAACTATTGCTTCTTGACCTGAATACAGATTTCTCAGGAAGCAGGTAACATGGTCCGGTATTCCCATCACTTGAAGAATTTTCCACAGTTTGCTTTGATCTACATGACACAGTCAAAGACTTTGGCATAATCAATAAAGCAGAAAGATGTTTTTCTGGAACTCTCTTGCTTTTATGATGATCCAACAAATGTTGAAATTTGATCTCTGGTTCCTCTGCTTTTTCAAAATCCAACTTGAACATCTGGAAGTTCTTGGTTCCCATACTGTTGAAGCCTGACTTGGAGAATTTTGAGCATTATTTTCCTTCATATGAGTGCTATTGTGCACTCTTTGGCATAGCCCTTCTTTGGGACTGGAATTAAAACTGACCTTTTCCAGTCCTGTGGCCACTGCTGAGTTCTCCAAATTTGCTGGCATATTGAGTGCAGCACTTTCACAGCATCATCTTTTAGGAATTGAAGTAGCTCAACTGGAATTCCACCACCTCCACTAGCTTTGTTCATAGTGATGCTTCCCGAAGCCCACTTGACTTCTCATTTAAGGATGTCTGGCTCTAGGTGAGTGATCACATCACCGTGGTTATCTAGGTCATGACAATCTTTTTTGTATAGTTCTGTGTATTCTTGCCACCTCTTCTTAATATCTCTGCTTCTGTTAGGTCCGTACCATTTCTGTCCTTTATTGTGCCCATGTTTGCCTGAAATGTTCCCTTGGTATCCCTCATTTTCTTGAAGAGATCTTTAGTCTTTTCCATTCTATTGTTTTCCCATATTTCTTTGCACTGATCTACTATATGACTTATTGGCAGGATACATTTGACAAAGTGATAATCCACATCCCTAGGGGAATGAGTATGGTGGTGAGAGGTTTTATCATACTACTTAAAGTAGTGTCCACTTTTAAACTGTTGACTAAAAACCATAGTCACAACCTGAAAGTAGAGACTTATTTTATTTGGTGAGAATGTTAGGACTTTGAGCCCAGGAGACAGCATCTCAGTAGCAGGGGGAAGTCAGTCTATATACAAGTTTGCAACAAAAGGAGGAGGCAGCCTGAACATCAAAGATCAGATATCAAATTAAGGAATTTAGTTTACTTTGTATATGAAGACACAAGCCTCTGGACTCACTGAATTCCTTCCTTTCATATGCATCTCAGCTGTTTGGGGCCAGTCTTGTTCCCTTGTTCACCTTGCTTCTTGCATTTTGCCAGCTCCTCAGCAATCACCTTGAGGGGTGGTGGCATCCTCTGGATTGCAGTTTTGGTTGCCCTTGTTCACATTTGGAAGCCAGAAATCACTGATGGCTGTGACTTTTCTTGATGATTAATATGGCAGGAGCTATTTTCATTTCATAAAACTTAAGAATTTTTATTTCTAGAATTTTTCATTTAATATTTTTTATTTATTTTACTATGTTAGCCACTCAGTTATGTCTGACTCTTTGTGACCCCATGAACTGTAGCCTGCCAGGCTTCTCTGTCTAAGGAATTTTCCAGTCAAGGATACTCGGGTGGATAGCCATTCCTTTCTCCAGGTGATCTTTCTGACTCAGGGATCGAACCAGGGTCTCCTGCACTGCAGGCAGATCCTTTACCATCTGAGCCGCCAGGGAAACCCAACAGTTTACCATGGGTAACTGGAAACATGGAAAACAAAACCAGGGATAAAAGCAGGGAAACCACTATATAAGAAATACTATGCAAAATAGTTATATCAAATCCACAAAATATTGTTAGAGATGTTAAGAGAAAATTAGCATTTAGATGTATAATATGGCTTTTGACTGAGGCATAATATTTTACCATGATTATTCTCTCTCAGTCGATGTATGGACTAACATAAACACTAGAAGTAAATGCATAGTATGTTTTTACATCCTTCAAGTACACTGTCAACTGAAAAAAATACTCATGAGTTAAGAATTAAGTATATTTGATCAGAATCATGAGAACCCCAAGTCCAAGAAACAGCATCTCAGGTAGCCCAGAGAGACTCCTAGGAAGTGAGGGAAAGATGCAGGCTACATAGAAGTTTGAAGCAAGGAGACAGGTAATCTGAATACAAAAAGAACACTGTTATTGAAGAAAACTGGATCTCACACACTAAGGGATTTAGCACTCTTCTGTGTGTAGGAAGATGCAAGAGTCTAGGTTTACTGAAATAATTTCTTTTATATGCATCTCAGTTATCTGGGGTCACATCTTGCTTTTTGAATGGCTATTGTTCACATCCTTAATTTCTCCTTTTCCTTAAGGAGTGGAGAATATGGTGGGTGGCTGCCTCTTGCCCTTTCTTGTATCCACCCAGCTCTAAGTTGCTCAGCTCTCACAGTGGACAAAGTGATTGATGACAGCTGAATGGCTGGTATTGTTTAACCTGGGCTCATAATTTTGCATTTGAAAGACTGGAATTCCTGATGACTGTAATATGGCTTGTTTACTGGTATAGCAGAAAATATTTCATTTCACAACACAATGATTTCTCAGAAAGTACACACCTAAAGGGCCACTGATCATAATTCTTTTTAATGATAAATTAAATTTTATCAAGCTGAAAAACTTTGTTCATCAATATACACTTGTTAGAAAACAAACAGTTCAGCCACAGAGGTACTTTGAACAAGGTACTTTGGTTCAAAATATTATACTTGAAAATATTTTACAATTCAATGATATAAATATGTTCCTGGTGAATTTAAAGTTCTTACTTCATTGCAAAATCAACCAAAGATGAAGCAGAGAGGTTAATAAAATAAAATAAAAATTTATTTAAGCAAGGACATTCTCTCAGAGGGAGAGCAGACAGGTGAGGAGTTGCTTCCCTAAGTTTCTTTGGAAAGCTGGTTACAAAGAGCATAAAAATACAGGGGTAAAATATTCACTGGGAAAGTAAGAATTTGGGGTTGTATTCCCTAATTTTTCATTCTAGCTGTAATTTCCCAAGGGGAGAAGGGATTGTTGTCCTTATTTATCTTAGATCAGAAGGGCCATGGCATCAGTATATGATAGTTACTTCTTAGGTGTAGTTAGAATAGGAAAAAGGAGTCCAGAACAGTGGTAGCTAAAAGCCAAGGAAGGGAAAACCCCATGAAAAGGGAACAAAGTAAGATCCAAAGACCAGAGTAAGGACCTTAGGTAGAACAAATAACACTCCTGGCTAGCCCAATTTACTTAGGGCATGCCCAGGGGGAGGAGAAAAAACATATGAAAAGAGGAGCCAAAGGGCTGGAGGCCTTTCTTCTCTTCATGTCTTTTGGGTCAGCATGCCCTCATGCCTTGAGGATGTATTTTCCTTTACTTTCTAAATATAACTGAGCTGTAACACTGCTCCATCCGAGGGATGTAATACTGGTCCACTTCAAATTTCTGTTGTGACAAGACAGAACTGAGGAAATTACAAACTCCCCTGACATGTGTAAGGGTAATTTTATTGTTGTTGTTGTACTTCAATAACTCAGTCCAGTCTGACTCTTTGTGACCCCATGAACTGCAGCACGCCAGTCTTCCCTGTTCTTCACTATTTCCCTGAGTTCACTCAAACTCATGTCAATCCAACTATCTCATTCTATGTTATCCCCTTCTCCTCCTGCCTTCAATGTTTCCCATCAACAGGGTCTTTTCCAATGCTTCGGCTCTTCCCATCAGATGGCCCAAGTATTGAAGCTTCAGGTTCAGCATCAGTTCTTCCAATGAGTATTCAGGGTTGATTTCCTTTAGGAATGACTAATTTGATATCCTTGTTGTCCAAGGGATTCTCAAGAGTCTTTTCCAGCACTATAGTTCAAAGGCATCAATTCTTCAGAGTTCAGCTTTTTTTACGGTCTAGCTCTCACATCCGTATGTGACTACTGGAAAAACTATAGCTTTGAATATACAGACCTTTGTTGGCTAAGTGACGTCCCTGCTTTTTCATACAATGTCTAGGATTGTTATAGCTTTTCTTCCAAAGAGTGACTTTAATTTTGTGGCTGCAATCATCATCTACAGTGATTCTGGAGCCCCCCAAAATAAAGTCTGTCACTGTTTCCACTCTTTCAACATCTATTTGCCATGAAGTGTCAGGACTGGATGCCATGATCTTAGTTTTTTGAATGTTGAGTTTTAAACCAGTTTTTTCACTCTCCTTTTTAATTTTCATCAAAAGGCTCTTTAGTTCCATTTTGCATTCTGCCATTAAGGTATTGTCATTTGCATATCTGAGGTTATAAATATTTCTCTCACCAATCTTGATTCCAGCTTGAGCTTCATCCAACCTGGCATTTCTCATGATGTACTCTGCATATAAGTTAGATAGCCAGGGTTACAATATACAGCCTTGATGTGACACTTTCCCAATTTTGAATAGTTCATTGTTCCACGTTCAGTTCTAATTGTTTCTTCTTGACCTGCATTCAGGTTTCTTAGGAGACATGTAAGATGGTCAGGTATTCCCACCTCATTAAGAATTTCCCAGAGTTTGTTGTGATCCACACAGTCAAAGGCTTTAGCATTGTTAATGAAGCAGAAGTAGATGTTTTTCTGGAATTCTCTTGCTTTTTATATGATCCAACAGATGTTGGCAATTTGATCTCTGGTTCCTCTGTCTTTTCTCAATCCAGCTTATACATCTGAAAGTTCTCAGTTCATATACCCTAGCTTGAAGGATTTTGAGTATTACCATGCTAGCATGTGATATGACTGCAATTGTGTGGTAGTTTTAACATTCTTCACATCAGGTTCCAGACGTGAGTTTGAACAAGGTCTGGAAGCTGGTGATGGACAGGGAAGCATGGTGTGCTGCAGTCCATGGAGTCGCAAAGAATGTGACATGACTGAGTAACTGAATTGAACTGAACTTGAACATTCTTTGGCATTGCTCTTTATTTGGGATTGGAAGTAAAATTGGACTTTTCCAGTCCTGTGGCCACTGCTGAGTCTTTCAAATTTGCTGGCATATTGAGTGCAGTACTTTCATAACTTCATCTTTTCAGATTTGAAGTAGTTCAGCTGGAATTCCATTGTCTCCGTTAGCTTTGTTCATAGTGATGCTTCCTAAATCCCACTTCACTTCACACTCCTCAATGTCTGGCTTTAGGTGAGTGATCATACCATCATGGTTATATGGATCATGAAGACCTTTTTTGTATGGTTCTTCTGTATATTCTTGCCACCTCTTCTTAATATCTTCTGCTGCTGTTAGGTCCATATCTTTTCTGTTCTTTATTCTGTTCATTTTTGCATGAAATGTTCCCTTGGTATCTTAATTTTCTTGAAGAGATCTCTAGTCTTTCTGTTTCTATTGTTTTCCTCTATTTCTTTCCATTGTTCACTTAAAAATGCTTTCTTATCTCTCCTTGCTATTGTTTGGAACTCTGCATTCAAATGGTTATATTTTTCATTTTCTTCTTTGACTTTTGCTTCTCTTTTCTCAGCTATTTGTAAGGCTTCCTCAGACAATCATTTTGCTTTTTTGCATTTCTTTGGGATAGTTTTGATCACTGCATACTGTATGATGTTATAAACCTTCGTCCATGGTTGTTCAGGCACTCTGTCTATCAGATGTAATTCTTTGAATCTATTTGTCAGTTTCACTGTATAATCATAGGGGATTTGATTTAGGTCATACCTGAATGGCCTAGTTTTTTTTCCCTGCCTTCTTCAATTTAAGTCTGAATTTGACAATAAGGAGTTCATGATCTGAGCCACAGTCAGTTCCCAGTCTTATTTTGGCTGACTGTAACATAGAGCTTCTCCATCTTTGGCTGCAAAGAATGTAATTGGTCTGATTTTGGTATTGACCATCTGATGATGTCCATGTGTAGAGTCATCTCCTGAGTAGTTGTAAGAATGTTTGCTATGGTAAAGCATCTGCGTACAGTGCGGGAGACCCGGGTTCAATCCCTGGGTCAGGAAGATCTCTTGGAGAAGGGAATGGCAACCCAGTCCAGTATTCTTGCCTGAAAAATCCCATGGATGGAGGAGCCTGGTAGGCTACAGTCCATGGGGTCGCAAAGAGTCGGACATGACTGAGTGACTTCACTTTCCTTTCACTTTCATTTTGCTATGTTTGCTATGACCAACAAACTCTATTAACTCTATTGGCAAAACTTTATTAAACTTTGCCATGGTTCATTTTGTACTCCAAGGCCAAACTTGCCTGTCACTCCAGGTATCTCTTGACTTCCTACTTTTGCATTCCAATCCCCTATGATGAAAAGGGTGTATATAGTAGTTAGTTCTAGAAGGTCTTGTAGGTCTTCATAGAACGGATTAACTTCAGCTTCTTTATCACTAGTGTTTGGGGCATAGACTTTGATTACTGTGACACTGAATGGCTATCTTGGAAATGGACTGAGATCATTCTGTCATTTTTGAGACTGCACCCAAGTACTGCATCTCAGATTCTTCTGTTTACTATGAGGGCTACTCCATTTCTTCTAAGGGTTTCTCACCCACTCTAGTAGGTATAATGGCCAGCTGAATTAAATTCACCCATTCTTGTCCATTTTAGCTCACTGATTTCTAAAGTGTTGATGTTTACTTTTGCAATCTCCTGGCTGACTACTTCCAGTTCACTTTGATTCATGGTCCTAACATTCCAAATTCCTATCAATATTGTTCTTTACAGCATCAGACTTTATTTTCACCACCAGACACATCCACAATTGGGCTGTTTCCCCTTTCGCTCAGCCTCTTCATTCCTTCTGGAGGTATTTCTCTACTCTTCTACAGGAGCATATTGGACACCTGCTGACTTGGGGGCTCATCTTTCAGTGTCACATCTTTTTGCCTTTTCATACTGTTCATGGGGTTCTCAAGGCAAGAATGCTGAAGTAGTTTGTTATTCCCTTCTCCAGTGGATCCATAAAGAGCAACAGGTTATATTCTAACAGAGGAGATTTCCAGCTTTCCCCACCATCTTTGCCTGCTAGCTGGAAACTGATCACTCAAAATTTGTGGTTTCCTGTCAATCTTGAGGTTCTTTTGTCTGCCTATGGACCCCCATTGTTTACAATACAAGTGATTTCCTACCATTTGGCCCTGCCTCCATTTCTCTGCTCATTCCTAGACACCTGCCTGCTGTAACAAATGGAAGCAAAAAAAAAAAAAAAAAAAAGGACAAAGGACTGAAGATATTTCATGAAAGATGATTTATGAATGGCCAGTCAGCTAGCATTTTTAGAGCACAATGCTGCTGCTGTGTGTGCTCAAGTCATGTCCGACTATTTGCAACCACATGGACTGTAGCCCTTCAGTCTCCTCAGTCCATGGAATTTTCCAGGCCAGAATACTGGAGTCAGTTGCCATTTCTTACTCCAGGGTGTCTTCCCTGCCCAGGGATTGAACCTGAGTCTCTTGTATCGCCTGCCTTGGTAACTGGATTCTTTACCACTGCACTACCTGGGAAACCCGATATGTCTCATACCAATTTAATTTTTAAACCAGCCAAAAGCACCCTAGAAGGTAGAGAAAAATGTTGATGTTGCTTAGTCACTACATAATTTTCAACTCTTTTGCAACTCCATGGAATGTAGACCAACAGGCCCCTCTGTCCATGGGATTTCCTAGGATCTTCTGAATTGGCAGGCAAATTTCTTACCACTGGGCCACCAAGAAAACCCAGCGAAAAATATGTTCCTCTCCAATAGTAGCTAACCTTATCAGATTAGATTTCACCAAAAAAGTGTTGATAGAGAAGCAAGTTGAAAATTTTCCTGAGATGTTGCAAACAATTATATGGAGATAATCCATTTAGAAGATTGCAAAGGAAAATTCAATGATGTGGGAAGAAGAGGGATAGTGGGAGATGAGTGGCTCAAAGGACAAAGAAGAAGAGGATCATCAAAAGCTTGAAATCTTGATTAAGTGGGTGATAAGAAAAGACTCAAACTGATTATTTACCTAACAATATATAGGCTATCAGTTACCATATCATGGGGAGATTTGATAAAATTAATTTACAGGTGAATTTGATTTTCCCCTACTTATACAGTGTCTGGATTGTACATAAAACATTTTTTTAGATGGGGGAGGAGTAACGTAGGCAATTTTGTCTGCCATTTTCTAATTTGCACTGATACAGAATGTTGAAATAATGGTAGAAGCTGTAGTGGACTTTTTCTTTTCTTTTTCTTCTTCTTTTTTTTTTTTTTACCATGCAACAATTATAAGTTGAGAGCTAAACCCAAGAGATAGCAGAGTAGAGAGGGAAACAGTGTTAGTGAAACTGATATTGTTGTGCATCTACCACTGTTCCACCAGGCTGTTCACCTTGACCTTCTGTTAACTAAGAGAGAAATGCATCAAGATTAGATGACTTCCATTTCAAGCCATTCATTTTCAAAAGCTGAATTGAAGCTGAGTAAAATTACACAAAGACACACAAATTCACACACACACACTTTTGATATCAGGGTGCACCCTTCACCATAAGCTTAACAATGAGCTCTATTTGGTACATGCAGTTTGTTACTGGTTTTGGAGACTTCTTTCATTTTTACAGCAAAAGTAATTTTTACATATATTTGATATTCCATGTATGCAGCTCAAGTATAATGAATTTACACCAGTTATTTTGTGATCAGATTTGACATAACATAGGCAGTGTATCTCATATATTTGTCAATTAATATTTGTCTATAGTATCTTCCCTCTGAATATATAGGTTTACTTGAATAGATTTCAAAATATAAGAGTTGATTGTCAAAATTTCTGACAATATTAGAAACTCTGTTGTTTGTAATTATTGACTGTAGACATTTATCAATGTTGTTAAGCGTTCTAGTATTCTGGTAGATTTGGAGGAAAGTGATGAAGTATAAATATGTTTATCAAATGGCTAAGTAAAGGTAAATTATTCTTACTTTATTCAGGATCAAATTTACAAATAAATTTGTTTTCTGAAAGATTGACAAATTCTGTCCTAAGAAGTCTAATTATTTGACAGTTTGGTTTTTAGTTTTGGTGTAGGCATAGCATCAAGACAATAAATACAAGCAAAGTATTAATGTATCAATAAATACATTTGTTACTACTTAAAATTTGATAACCATGTACTCTAGAGGGAAAATCACGTGAACCAACTCATGGCTACATCTAACAATAACAGTGCAAAATAATTTAATATTTTGATAGCACAGATTTAGTGGCTCACAGATGCCAGGCATGAATGTGCAATTCTATTGTCTGTTTTCTGGTTTTTCAACATGTTTCTGTAGTCACAGACCTCATTCATTATTTCAAACAAAAATCAGGAGAGGTAAAAAGATTGATAAGTTATATAATGCCTTTTCAAACATGCCTGAGACTCAGCTAATGATTTTTTTTCTACTTGAAAGGAAGAACAAACATATATAACTTTTTTTTCATACTTGGTACTTTTCTATTTCATAAACAGAGAGATTTTACTAATTAGATGTGGAATATGGGTATAGAACCTAAAAATTGTAGTCTTTACACCAATGTGCTTGAAAACATTCAAATATATTGGAATGGATGTAAAATATCAAATATCTGATGTTGGATAATTTTTTACACCGTACAAAAAAAAAAAAAAAGAAATAACTGAAGGATTGTTGAACTCCTCATTACTAATTTTCCTGCTTACAAAAAGTGATAAATATTCTACTTCCTTTAATATTTTAGTTTGTACCTTAAAATAAGAATATTAATATTTTTAACAGACATATACAGGACATTCCGTCCAAAAGCAAAATAATGCCCATTCTTCTCAAGTGTTCATGAAAATATCGAGGATAAATTATCTGTTAGTCAACAAAACAAGTTTTAATAAATTAAATATTTAAATTGTATCAAACATCTTTCTGGACTACAGTCATATAAAATTAGAAATCAATTAAAGAAAATTGTAGGTTTTACAAATATGTGGATATTAAACAATATAAAGGTCTTCTCTGGTGGCTCAGACTGTAAAGAATCTGCCTGCATTGTGGGAGACCTGAGTTCGATCCCAGATTGAGAAGATCCCCTGGAGAAAGTCATGGCAACCCATTCCAGTATTCTTGCCTGGAGAATCCCTATGGACAGAAGAGCCTGGCCAGCTACAGTCCATGGGGTCACAAAGAGTCGGACACAACTGAGTAACTAAGCACACACAAACAATAGACTGCAACACAAAAGTCAGTTAAAAAGGAATAAGAAATCAATTAAAATATATTGAAAGAAATAAACTTAGAAATATAGCATATCAAAATTCATGGAACTCAGCAAAAGTAGTTTTAAAGGAGAACTTCACAGAGATAAATGCCTTCCTAAAAAAAATAAGACTCAAATAAGTAACCTAATTTTATACCTAAAAAAGCTAAAAGATGAGAAAAAAAAATGAAGCTCAAAGTTAGGAGGGAGGAAATCACAAAGATTAGAGCAAAAATAAATGAAATAGAGACTGAAAATACCATAGACAAGATAAATAAAGCTAATAATTAGTTCTTTGAAAATATAAACAGAATTGGCCAGTCTTTAATCAGACTCAGCAGGAAAAAAGTATAGAAGTCTTAAATAAACAAAATCAGAAATGTAAAGGAAATATTATAAATGATACCCTGGAAACAAAGGGTCATAAAAGACCATTATGAATAATCATATAACAACAAATTTGACAAGGTAGAAGAAATGAATAAATTTCTAGAAATAAATGTTTACCAAAATTGAATCATGAAGAAGTAAAAAACCTGAAAAGGTTGATTACTAGTAAGGACATTAAATCATTAAACAACAACCTCTCCACAAATAAAAGTTCAGGATCTGATAGCTTCACTGGTGAATTCTACCAAATATTCAAGAAAGAATAAATCATAATTCTTCTCAAGCTATTTTAAAAATAAATGAAAGAGGTGAAGAGGCAAAATTTCTTTTATATACATTATACAAGGCTAAAATTACACTGCTAACCAATACCATATTAAGAATGCTATGAGAAAAAAAATAGACTGCTATCCCTGATGAACAAAAATTCAAAAATTCTCAAGATATTAGTAAATACTGTATCAATACACTGAAAGGATCATCCACTGTGAGGAAATAGGACTGTCAAACCTTCAAAAATCATGCTCCATGAACAAAAAAATGGATAAAAATCATATAATCATCTCAATAACATCAAAACCAGCATTGGAATACATTCACAACTTTTTTAATAATAAAAGCTGTCAGTAAAATGCATATAGCAAAAATGTATTTCAACATAATAAAGGTCATATATGACAAGCCTGCAGCTAACTTCATACCCCATGGTGAAAAGTTGAAAACATTTTCTCTAACATCAGGAAAAAGATAAAGTTGCCCACTCTTGTCACTTTTGTTTAATACAGCCAAGGAAATTAGACAAAAAAGAAATAAAATATATCCATATTGGAAAGAGAGAAGTAAAACTGTCACTATTTGCAGATAAAATAACTATACATCTACAACAAGTTGGAGATTTCACCAAAACATGATATTGTGAATAAACAAATGGTATAAAGTTGCAGGATACAAAGATAATATATATTTCATTTTAATATGCTAATAAGAAACTATCAAAAGAAGAATTTAAGAAAGGAATTCTTTTGGCATTTGCATTAAAAGAATAAAATACCTAAGAATAAATTTAACCGAGGAGTTGTGAGATCTGTATAATGAAAAATACATGATACTAATAAAAATAATTAAAGAAGAGAAATAAGCAGAAAGATGTTTCGTACTCATGTACTGAAGGAATTAATATTGTTAAAATGTCCCCACCACCTAAAACAATCTATAAAATCAATACATTCAAAATTTCTACATCTTCTTTACAGAAACAGAAAAATATTAAAATTTGTATGAAATCACAAAGACCCTAAATAACTAAAGGACATTCTCTTTAATAAACAGTGTTGGGGAATCTGACAGCCACATGCATGAGAGTAAAAGTAGACCATTACCATACATCACACAAAAGTTATGTCAAAATTAAAAGCAAGCATGAAACCATCAAACTCCTAGAAGAGAATATATGTGATAAGTTCCTTGATAGAAGTCTTGGTGATGACTTTTTGGATCTGACACCAAAAGCAAAGGTAGCAAAAATAAAACAAACAAGTGGGACTAGATCAAACTAAGAAACTTCTGCACAGCCAAGAACTCTTCAACAGAAAGAGAAGGCAACCTATTGAATGAAAGAACATGTTTGCAAACTGTATATTTGGTAAGGAGTTAATATTTAAATACATAAAAACACATACAACTCAATTTTTAAAAATCCAGTTAAAAACTTGGCAAGTCTGAGTAGCTATCTTTCCAAAGAAGGCACACAGATTCCCAAAGGGACATGAGAAAGATGCTTAACATCATGAATCATTATGGAATTGAAAGTCAAAATTATAATGAAATATCACCTTGCACCTGTTAAAATAGCTATTACTAGAAAGACAAGAAGCAACATTTCTGGCAAGAATATGAAAACAAACAAAAAAAAGAAATCCTTGTCCACTGCTGGTGAGAGTGTACACTGGTTTAGCCATTATAGAGATCACTAAGTGTAAAAATAGAATTATCATTTGACCCAGCAATTCTACTTCTGGGTATTTATCTCAAGAAAATGTAAACACTCAAAAAGATATATGTGCTCCTATATTCACTGCAGCACTATTTACAGTAGCCAAGATATAGAAATAAAGTAAATAATTATCAGTGGATGAATGGATGAAGAGATTGTGACATTTGCAACAACTGAAATGGACCTCAAGAGCATTATGCTAAATAATAAGTCAGCCAGAGCAAGAGAAATTCAGGTGATCTCTCTTATATGTGAAATCTGTTAAAGAAAATACAACAACAAAACAAACTGATACAGAGAGAGAATAGATTCATAGTTAACAGAGGCAGGAGTGGGAGAGAAAGAAATTAGTGAAATAATCAGAAACTAAACATAAAAATAAAATAACAGTAAAGTTACAAGTAGTATAGCCCTATAGACATTAGAAGTTACACTAAATAAATATTTTATGTTGTAGTGATGATGATGATGTTTGTTATCATGCTATTCAGGAACTTTTATTTGCTTATATATTAACAACTCTGCTGCTGCCACTGCTAAGTCACTTCAGTTTTGTCTGATTTTGTGTGACCCCATAGAGGACAGCCCACCAGGCTCCCCCGTCCCTGGGATTCTCCAGGCAAGAACACTGGAGTGGGTTGCCATTTCCTTCTCCAATGCATGAAAGTGAAAAGTGAAAGTGAAATTGCTCAGTCATGTGTGACTCTTAGCGACCCCATGGACTGCAGCCTACCAGGCTCCTCCGTCCATGGGATTTTCCAGGCAAGAGTACTGGAGTGCGTTACCATTGTCTTCTCCATAAACAACTCAGGTATATCCAAAATATAATACCACTCAGCAACAAAAATAAATAAATTTTTGGTGCTAGGTTTTGATAGTTTTGCTTTATTGTTCAGCATAATATCCTGAATCCAAAAATGAAGTCTCAAAACTATAGACTACACCAATACAGTACTGTGATAAGAAAAGCAAAAAAAAAAAAAAAAAAGACAAAACAAAACCAAGACAAATACTTTGTGAAAATCCTAGAACCTGAGGGTGAGCTGAATATATCCCTTGGATCAGAGAATGACCTTATTAAAATGTTGTGCTTATTTGTTTTTTAAAGAAAAGACACTTTGAATATTCTGGCTTTCTCCCAGAGAAGCACAGCATAGCCTGGTGGTTCCTCTGGGCATATAATTCCTCCACTAGGAAAAAGAGAATCCAAAGTTGACGTACACTATCCCCAGAGTTGTGGGACACTTACCAAGAGGCCCATGTAGGTCTTGCCTCATAAGATACTGGGGAATAACTGGGAAATATGCAGAGCTGTGCCATTAAGGATCAGATAGAGAAGGAAAGTGGAAGGTTCAGAGAAAGAAGCATACTAATATTGGAAGACTGAATTTCTGTCCATTGTGGAGCCTGAACAGAGACCTCAACCAGCAATTCTGCTCATTTACAAAGCCAAGCTACTGACCTTACTGGTTAGGGAACTCAGTCAGCTGTTTTGTTTGTCCTGGGTCTCTAGCTTGCAGTTACGCACATTACAGAGTCAAAGCAACAGCCCTCCCATGAAACAGAGCAGAGTCTGTTACTGCATATCCATCTGCCCAGAGGTCATTGTGACCCCATTCTTGCCTTGAGAACCCCATGAACAGTATGGAAATGAAAAAATATATGGCACTAAAAGATGAACTTCCCAGGTGATAGGTGCCCAAAATGCTCCTGGAGAAGACTGGAGATAACTCCAGAAAGACTGAAGAGAGCTAAAGCATAAACAATGCCCAGTTGTGGATGTGACTGGTGATGCAAGTAAAGTCTGATGCTGTAAAGAACAATACTGCATAGGAACCTGGAATATTAGGTAGGTCCATGAATCAAGGTAAATTAGAAGCGATCAAACAGGAGATGGTAAGAGTGAAAGTGGATATTTTAGGAATCGGTGAAATAAAATGGATTGGAACAGGTGAATTTAATTCAGATGACCATTATATCTACTACTGTGGACAAGAATCCCTTAGAAGAAATGAAGTAGCCCTCATAGTCAACAAAAGAGTCAGAAATACAGTACTTGGGTGCAATTAAAAAATGACAGAATGATCTCTGTTCATTTCCAAGGCAAGTCATTCATTATCACAGTAATTCAAGTCTATGCTGCAACAAGTAATGCTGAAGAAGTTGACTTTAAATGGTTCTATGAACTAACTCCCAAAAGATGTCCTTTTAATCAGACTGGAATGCAAAAGTAGGAAGTCAAGAGATACCTGGAGTAACAGGGAAGTTTGGCCTTGGAGCACAGAATGAAGCAGGGCAAAGGCTAACAGAGTTTTGCCTAGAGAACACATTGATAATAGCAAACACCCTCTTCTAACAATGCAAGAGAAGACTCTACACATGGACATTGACAGGTGGTCAATACCAAAATCAGATTGATTATATTCTTTGCAGCCAAAGATGGAGAAGCTCTATACAGTCAGCAAAAACAAGACCAGGAGCTGACTGTGGCTCAGATCATCAACTCTTTATTGCAAAATTCAGAATTAAATTGAAGAAAGTAGGGAAAACCACTACACCATTCAGATATGACCTAAATCAAATCTCTAATGATTATACAGCAGAAGTGAGAAATAGATTTAAAGGACTAGATCTGATAGACAGAGTGCCTGAAGAACTATGGATGGAGGTTTGTGACATTGTACAGGAGGCAGTGATCAAGAGCATCCCCAAGAAAAATAAATGCCAGAAGGCAAAATGGTTGTCTGAGGAGGCCTTACAAATACTGGGAAAAGAAGAGAAGTGAAAGACAAGGAGAAAAGGAAAGATATACCCATTTGAATGCAGAGTTCCAAAGAATAGCACACAGAGATAAGAAAAGAAACAGAGGTGATCAGTGATCAGTGCAAAGAAATAGAGGAAAATAATAGAATGGGAAAGGCTAGAGATCTCTTCAAGAAAAGTAGATACTAAGTGAACAGTTCAGGCAAAGATGGGCACAATAAGGACAGAAATGGTATGAATCTAACAGAAGCAGAAGATATTAAGAAGAGGTGGCAAGAATACACAGAAGAACTATATAAAATAGATCTTCATTACCAAGATAACCATGATGGTGTGTTCACTCACCTGGAGCCAGACATTCTGGAATGCAAAGTCAAGTGGACTTTAGGAAGCATCACTAAGAACAAAGCTAGTGGAGGTGATGGAATTCCAGGTGAGCTATTTCACTTTAAAGATGAACTATTTCATCTAAAATCTATTTCATTTAAAAACTATTTCCAGTTCAGCTATTTCACATAAAAGGTGATGCTGTGAAAGTGCTGCTGTCAATATGCTAGCAAATTTGGAAAACTCATCTGTGGTTACAAGATTGGTAAAGGTCAGTTTCATTCCAATCCCAAAGAAAGACAATGCTAATGAATGTTCAAATGACTGCACAATTGAACTCATCTCACACACTAGCAAAGTAACCCTCAAAATTATCCAAGCCAGGCTTCAACAGTAAGTGAACTGTGAAATTCCAGGTGTTCAACCTGAATTTAGAAAAGGCAGAGGAACCAGAGGTAAATTGCGAACATCGGTTTGATCATCGAAAAAGCAAGAGAATACCAGAAAACTGTGTACATCACAACAAACTATGGGAAATTCTTCAAGATATGGGAATAACAGACCATGTTACCTGCCTCCTGAAAAACCTGTATTCAGGTCAAGAAGCAATAGTTAGAACTGGACATAGAACAACAGATTGGTTCCAAATTGGGAAAGGAGTACATTAGGCTATATATTGTCACCCTGCTTATTTAACTTCTATGTGTAGAAAGCAAGTACAACAGAGAAAAAGCAGACTCCATGAAAGGCATGTGAAAGCATTATCAATCTTGCTGACCAGATACAAGACATATGACTCTTGGATTAAGTCCAGAGGGAACAGAGAAAAATCTTGAAAGCAGGATGTGTGCCCAGAGGTGAAAAGCCATCATCAGACTGTTCCATGACCTGACGTCTCTGAGTCAAATGTTTTTCATATCTGGAGCTTTGTTATTTAGACAGCAACCTAAATCATTAGTTAAAAGTAAATCTTTCTTAGCTAATCTTTATGTTACTTTCCTAGCCTATCTTTAATAGCCATATCATTCCATATGTTTCTGAGAGCATGTCTCCCTTGGATGTACTCCCCTGCCTGAAAACATATAATAAAGCTGATTTGATCAGTTTGGGCACCTTCACCTCAGAGTGGTGTTGGCCCCCTGATCCTCACTTTCAATTCTTGTGTCTTTCTCATTCTTTTGCCATATCACGCTTTTGGGAAACCCTGGCTTGTTGAGTGGGACTCGACATATATGCAGAGTACATTGTGCAAAATTCTGGGCTGGATGCAACACAAACTGGAATCAAGATTTCTGGGAGAAATATCAGTAACCTCAGATACACAGATGACACCACCCTTAGGGCAGAAAGCGAAGAACTAACAGCCTCTTGATGAAGATGAAAAAGGAGAGTGAAAAAAGCTCACTTAAAATTCAGCATTCAAAAAACTAAGATCATGGCATCTGGTCCCATCACTTCATGGCATATAGATGGGGAAACAGTGGCAGACAATAAAGTGTCAACTTTCCTTTCTTGAGCTCCAAAATCACTGCAGATGGTGACTGCAGCCATGAAATTAAAAGATGCTTGCTCCTTGGAAGAAAAGCTATGACAAACCTAGACAAAGTATTAAATAATATGGACATTACTTTGCAGACAAATGTCCATCTAGTCCAAGCTATGGTTTTTCCAGTAGTCATGTATGCATGTGAGAGTTGAACCATAACAGTGGCTTATCAATGAAGAACTGACACTTTCAAACTGTGGTGTTGGAGAAGACTCTTGAGAATCTCTTAAAATAGATAAGAAACCAAGGACCTATTGAATACCACAGAGAACTATATTCAATATCTATAATAATATATAATAGGAAAAATCTGAAAATAATATATATATGTATGTATAACTGAATCACTTTGCTTTACACATGGAACAGTGTGAATCAACTATACTTCAGTAAAGAAATTACGCATATACTTAAAAAAAATAAAGAGAGAGAATCTCTTGGATTGCAAGGAGACCAACCCAGTCAGTCCTAAAGGAAATCAATCCTGAATATCTCTGGATCGACTGATGCTGAAGCTGAAGCTCCAATACTTTGGCCACCTGATGCAAAGAGCCAACTCATTTGAAAAAGACCCTGATTCTGGGAAAGACTGAAGGCAGGAGGAGAAGGGGACAACAGAGAATGCGATGGTTAGATGGCATCACTAACTCAATGGACACGAGTTTAAGCAAGCTCCCAGAGATAGTGAAGGACCGGGAAGCCTGGCATTCTGCAGTCCACGGTGTCAGAGAGTTAGACAGGACTGAGAGACTGAACAACAACAACCACAGCTAGAGAGCTTACTCGTTTCAAGGAAATGAGGCAACTAACACCCAGCGCCAAGTTCAGTCGCTCAGTCATGTCCGACTCTTTGCGATCCCATGAATTGCAGCATGTCAGGCCTCCCTGTCCATCACCAACTCCCAGAGTTCACCCAAACTCATGTCCATCGCGTCAGTGATGCCATCTCGCCATCCCATCCCCTGTCGTCCGCTTCTCCTCCTGCCCTCAATCCCTCCCAGCGTCAGAGCCTTTTCCAATGAGTCAACTCTTCGCATGAGGTGGACAAAGTACTGGAGTTTCAACTTTAGCATCATTCCTTCCAGAGAACACCCAGGACTGATCTCTTCAGAATGGACTGGTTGGATCTCCTTGCAGTCCAAGGGACTCTCAAGAGTCTTCTCCAACACCACAGTTCAAAAGCATCAATTCCTTGGCACTGAATTTTCTTCACAGTCTAACTCTCACATCCATACATGACTACTGGAAAAACCATAGCCTTGACTACATGGAACATTTGTTGGCAAAGTAATGTCTGCTTTTGAATATGCTATCTAGGTTGGTCATAACTTTCCTTCCATGGAGTAAGTATCTTTTAATTTCATGGCTGCAATCACCATCTGCAGTGATTTTGGAGCCCAGAAAAATAAAGTCTGACGCTGTTTCCACTGTTTCGCTATCTATTTCCCATGAAGTGATGGGACCAGATGCCATGATCTTCATTTTCTGAATTTTGAGCTTTAAGCCAACTTTTTCACTCTCCACTTTCACTTTCATCAAGAGGCTTTTTAGTTCCTCTTCACTTTCTGCCATAAGGGTGGTGTCATCTGCATATCTGAGGTTATTGATATTTCTCCCAGCAATCTTGATCCTTCTTGTGCTTCTTCCAGCCCAGCATTTCTCATGATGTACTCTGCATATAAGTTAAATAAGCAGGGTGACAATATACAGCCTTGATGTACTCCTTTTCCTGTTTGGAACCAGTCTGTTGTTCCATGTCCAGTTCTAACTGTTGCTTCCTGACCTGCATATAGGTTTCTCAAGAGGCAGGTCAGGTGGTCTGGTATTCCCATCTCTTTCAGAATTTTGCACAGTTTAATGTGATCCACACAGTCAAAGGCTTTAGCATAGTCAATAAAGCAGAAATAGATATGTTTCTGGAACTCTCTTGCTTTTTTGATGATCCAACAGATGTTGTCAATTTGATCTCTGGTTCCTCTGCCTTTTCTAAAACCAGCTTGAACATCTGGAGGTTCACGGTTCACATATTGCTGAAGCCTGGCCAAGAGGAGCAACCCCATGTCCAAGGAGAGGTAGCTGCGCAGGCACAGGAGGGTGGAGAGGAGCTACTCCACGTTCAAGGTCAGAAGGGGTGGCTGTGAGGAGATAACCCTTGTCCAAGGTATGGAGCAGTGGCTGCGCTTTGCTGGAGCAGCTGTGAAGAGATACCGCACGACCAAGATAAGAGAAACTCAAGTAAGATGGTAAGTGTTGCACGAGGCATCAGAGGGCAGACACACAAACCAGTGCCAAGTAAATAAATACTAAATGTTAAAAAACTACAATGGTAAGCTACTTATTTCAGTGGCTAAAATTAAAAGGACTTAAATGGCAATCCACTCCAATACTATTGCCTGGAAAATCCCATGAACAGAGAAGCCTGGTAGGCTAAAGTCCATGGGGTCGCAACGAGTCTGGACACGACTGAGCGACTTCACTTTCACAATAATGTAGAACAACTAGCATTCTCAGTTTGTAAGTGAGCTTTGCCTATAAGTTCGCATAAAAATCTTAGGAAAATTTAACATTATCAAGTACTGATCAATATTATTAAAACTAATGAACTAATAATTCCACTGTTGTCTAAACAGAAATGAAAGCTGAGTTTATTAATTGGTAATACAGAAATGTCTGCAGCAGTTTAATTTACAGTAGTCCAAAATTGGAACAATTCAAGTATTCACAAGAGATGAATTAATAAGTGTTATAGTATTAATATTACACAATAAATAAAGCATAATATTTAATAGGAATATAAAACTATAAATGTTCATAGTACTGAGGAAACAAAATATGGCATAACTAACACTGATATTTTATTTTATTATTTATTTATTTATTATTATTTAAAAAAATTATTTTTACTTTATTTTACTTTACAATACTGTATTGGTTTTGCCATACATTGACATGGATCCACCACGGGTGTACATGCGTTCCCAAACATGAACCTCCCTCCCAGCTCCCTCCCCGTAATATCTCTCTGGGTCATCCCCGTGCACCAGCCCCAAGCATCCTGTATCCTGCATAGGACATAGACTGGCGATTCGTTTCTTACATGATAGTATACATGTTTCAATGCCATTCTCCCAAATCATCCCACCCTCTCCCTCTCCCTCAGAGTCCAAAAGAGAGACACAGATGTGTAGAGCGGACTTTTGAACACTGATATTTTAAATAAGGATTTCTGGAGTTATTGACTGGAAGATAGCAAAAGGAAAACTTCAAGAATACTAGAAATATTCTAAACCTTAATATTTATTGTGGTTACACTGGCATAAACATATGTAAAATTCATCAAAATTTACTTGTGAATTTGTATTTAATAACATTAATTAAAATCTGTATCAACTGTAGAGAAATGACTTAATGATGATATATTCAAGTTCATTCCCCAATTAAAATTCTCTTATTATTCATACTTTTGATATATTGCCTCTATCTGGTACTACTTTATTTCTAGACATATATAAAAAATATACCAGTGCAACTTTTGGTATTTTTTGTGCAAATTTTATTAAAGAATTAAGAGTGGGAAATCCCCAAAGTAAGCAAAACAATAAACAGGTGTACATTGTATAACTTTGAAAACTATTTTGAAATAATTTTTTAAATTATTGATATCATATTTAACTCATTTTGTTCAGATCTGTTATTCAGTCACTCTGTTGTGTCTGACTCTTTGCAACTTCATGGACTGCAGCATGCCTGCAGTCTTCCTTGTCCTTCACCATCTCCGGGAGCTTGCACAAACTTCGTTATGGTCCAACTCTCACATCCATACATGACTACTGGAAAAACCATAGCTTTGACTAGATGGACCTTTGTTGGCAAAGTAATGTCTCTGCCTTTTAATATGCTGTCTAGGTTGGTTATAGCCTTTCTTCCAAGGAACAAGTGTCTTTTAATTTCATGGCTGCAGTCACCATCTGCAGTGATTTTGGAGCCTAAAAAAATAAAGTCTCTCACTGTTTCCACTGTTTCCTCATCTATTTGCCGTGAAGTGATGGGACCAGATGCCATGATCTTAGTTTTCTGAATGTTGAATTTTAAGCCACTTTTTCACTCTCCTCTTTTGCTTTCATTAAGAGGCTCTTTAGTTCTTCTTCACTTTCTGCCATAAGAGTGGTGTCATCTGTGATTGCATAGGCCAATTTACGCAGTTTCTGATGGGCGTTTGACTTTGATGGCCAAATGTTCTGTTGTATTTGCCTAGGTTGTGCCTTTAACAGATAAATAGTCCTCTTTCCCAACCCTTAAGGAGTGACTTGTATTTTGCATAAGAAATAACCCTAGTGATCTGCACATTTGCAGAGATCAAGTGTCTGAAATAATTTTAAAAAAGAAATAGCTGATTATTACTCACATTTGAAAACTCATTATCATCAGGTGGTTTATTAAGACTGAGCATATTTATACATCTCAGGTCACATCCATGGACCCATGTCCATCATAAATCAATATACCCTTTAAATATTATGGACAAAATCAGTTTCAAAAATAAGAGTTTATTTGTGGTTTGTGTTAAAACATATTACTCGCTGCAGTTACAAACATTTTTCACTCTTTGTTATTGGCGATAATATTTAACTAACTTCCTGTTTATTTAGAAAATGGGAATCAAAATACTTATATCACATGGTTGTCATAGGATGAAAAATAATTTCAGGCTTCTGAGGTAAGGGAATCTGCCTGTCTGTGCATGAGATGCAGGAGAGGTGAATTCAATCCTTAGGAGAAGGTAATGGCAACCCACTCCAGAACTCTTGCTGCTTAGCATGAGTTACGCTGCTAAGTTGCTTCAGTCATTGCCGACTCTGTGCGACCCCATAGACGGCAGCCCACCAGGATCCCCCGTTCCTGGGATTCTCCAGGCAAGAACACTGGGATGGGTTGCCATTTCCTTCTCCAATGCATGAAAGTGAAAAGTGAAAGTGAAGTCGCTCAGCCATGTCTGACTCTTCGCTACACCATGGACTGCAGCCTACCAGGCTTCTCTGTCCATGTGATTTTCCAGGCAAGAGTACTGGAGTGGGGTGCCATTGCCTTCTCTGAGCATGAGGTATAGCAAATATTAAAAGCTCGAGAAACATTATATCTTGATATGGGCCAGTATCCTTGCTTATAAAAGCCCATGGACAGAGGAGCCTGGCAGGCTGCGGTCTATGGGGTCACAAAGAGTCAGACTACTGAGGGACTGAGGGAGCGTGCGCGCGCGCGCGCGCGCACACACACACACACACACACACACACGGTAGACTGACAATTCTTAACAACTTCCTATTATACCAACCATTGAATTTAATTTTCTCTTCAAGCATTACTAAAGAAGAGATAGCTATAATATGGTTATAATGCTAATAACTTCAATAATTTGACAATGGGTAATGTTAAAAACTGGGACTAAGTTTGCTGACATTTGTAGTCTGCACATTTTCCCAGCCACCTTTTCAAGGCTTCTCTGACCTCACAGTTCCTCCAACTGTAGATGAGGGGGTTCAGCACAGGAGTAAAGATAGTATAGAATGCTGACACAACCTTATCATGGTTAGCTGACCTGTAGGATTTGGGTCTCATGTAGATAAAAATGGCAGGTCCATAAAAGAGTGCCACCACAGCTAAATGGGAGGAACAGGTGGTGAAAGCCTTCTTGAGGGCTTCTTGAGAATGCAAATGGAGAACAGCAGAGAGAATAAGGCCATAGGAAGTCAGAATGAAGGAAAAGGGAATTAGGAGCATTAACACACAGCAAACGTACATGACATTTTCAAAGACTGATGTGTCAGCACAAGCCAAACACACCAACATGGGGGCCTCACAGAAGAAATGATCGATCTCGTGAGCGCTGCAAAATGGGAAGCTCAGTGTAGTGGCCACTTGCATGAGCCCATCAGCTGCCCCCAGGAACCAAGAGCCCAAAGTCATTTGAATACATAATGGCCAGTTCAGGAGTACAGGGTATCTCAGTGGGTGGCAAACAGCTACATAACGGTCATAGGACATGGCAGCTAAGAGGAAACTCTCTCCACCACCAAGCGTGAGTGAGACAAAAATCTGCAACCCACAGCCAGCAGGAGAGATGGATTTGTTCCATGTCAGGTAGGCAGCAGCCATTTTGGGCACGATGGAGGAAACCAGCATCAGGTCCATGAGGGAGAGTTGGCTCAGTAGGAAGTACATGAGCCTGTGGAGTTGGGGGTCCAGGAGAATCAAGAGAAGCATGAGGGCATTGGCCATCAAGGAAGCAATGGCCATCGTCAGAACCATCATAAATAGAAAGAGGTGGGATTTCGTGTGCTTAAAGATTCCTAGGAGAATAAAGTCTGAGGTTGCATTTCTCTTCTCCATGATTTCTGTTGGATATGACACTGGAAATGGAAAAAAAAGAAAATGTAAGGGCTTTTATTATCCAAAAATCATAGTTCAACTTCATAACTTCTGGGTATGTAGTGGATATGGGATCCAAGGACCTGATTCAAAGCCTAACTTCCTGTTTATAATGAGTCTTCTTGACCTATCATCCACTTCTCTATAGTGGAGTGTTAATTAATGTTAATATTTTAAGTAAAGTGAAAGTGAAAGTGAAGTCGCTCAGTCATGTCCGACTCTTTGAGACCCCATGGACAGTAGCCTACCAGGCTCTGCCGTCCATGGGATTTTCCAGGCAAGAATACAGGAGTGAGCTGCCATTTCCTTCTCCAGGGGATCTTCCCAACCCAGGGATCGAACCTGGGTCTCCTGCATTACAGACAGAAGCTTTACCGTCTGAGCCACCAGAGAATACTGTATTAACTAATTAAGATGATAGATTAAAATAGACCAAAAGCAGAAAATGATGTCAAGGGTTAAATAATTGTAAATAGTTACTTTGACTATACATTTTGTATTGTTATTTTATGCTCTTATTATGTGTCATGAAACCAAATTAACTTATTGAGGAAATAAACACTCACTTAAAAATTTGTCATCTATATTTTCTTAATCACAGGTAATTTTTTCTAAATTTTGGAAATTGTAACATATTCAATCTAGTGTTTTTTTTTTTAATATATAACAAGAAATTATAGTTCCTAGGACCATGAAATGGAATGGATGAATATAAGTGAAACAAAATTTCTGCATTGAAGAGAGATAATATCCTCAGTAATTGATGAAAATGTTCTTTTTTTCTTTTTCTCACTGAATCACTATTCTATTCACATGATTTTAAAATGCAGATATTCTAGTTCATTACTCTCTCCTCTGAAATCTTCAGTGTCTTCCCACAACACTTATTCTCACAAACTTATTTCTCCAGTTTACTAAGCTTGGTGACAAGCCCTAAACACCATTTCACTGCAAAGTATACTATCACAGAGACTTCACATCATCAGGTGCATATGACAGGGAAGACCGAAAGATCTTTCGTGTTAATAAATGCTCAGAGAAAATACCAATAAATATAATGAGAAGTAACATAACTAAAAGGACAAAGAAGCAATTTTAAAGCAACTTCAATACCATGAAGTGTAATTATTAACAAAATGTAAAGATACTTTGGAAGAAAAAACACTTTATTTTAAAAATACCTAAATTCAAATATGTTGCTTGTCTTTAAACATAGTTTTTAATATTCAACAAAAAAGAACCATTTTCTTGTGCTGTGTGTGCTTAGTCACTCAGTCATGTCTGACTCTTTGGGACTCCACGGACTGCAGCCCGCCAGGCACCTCTGTTCATGGGGATTCTCCAGGCAGAAATACTGGAGTGGGTTGCCATGCCCTTCTCCAGGGGATCTTCCCAACTCAGGGATTGAACTCAGGTCTCCTGCATTTCAGGTGGATTCTTTACCATCTGAGCCACCAGGGAAGACAAAACTGAAATGACTGAGATAAATGAGTACAGCTTCATTAGAAAGGATTTACATGAATCCACCACAGGTGTACATGTGATCCCAAACATCATGTCAATGCATGGCAAAACCAATACAGTATTGTAAAGTAAAATAAAGTAAAAATAAAATTTTTTTTAAAAAAAGAAAGGATTTACAGGTTGAAAGCCATTATACACAGAATACAAGTAAGAATTTTTTAGTGTTTACCATTTTTAAAGTCGATAAAGACATGTAAATTTATAAAGAGCAGAAGAGTATGCAGCTGCAAGGAACCAATAATCCCTTGTTATTAGGAGAAAAAAAATGCACAAATGTGCCACTTTAAAAAAAATGAATGTAACGTTTGCAGATCATGGCATCTAGTCCCATCACTTCATGGCAAATAGATGGGGAAACAGTGGAAATAGTGACAGATTTCATTTTTGGGAGCTCCAAAATCACTGCAGATGATGACTGCAGCCGTGAAATTAAAAGATATCTTGGAAGAAAAGTTGTGACCAACCTAGACAGCATATTAAAAAGCAGAGACATCACTTTGCCAACAAAGGTCTGCCTAGTCAAAGCTATAGTTTTTCCCGTACTCATGTATGGATGTAAGAGTTGGACTATAAAGAAAGCTGAGCACCAAAGAATTCATGTTTTTGAACTCTGGTGTTGGAGAAGACTATTGAGAGTTCCTTGGGACAGCAAGGAGATCCAACCAGCCCATCCTAAAGGTAATCAGTCCTGAATATTCACTAGAAGGACTGATACTGAAGCTGAAACTCCAATACTTTGGCCACCTGATGTGAAGAACTGGCTCATTTGAAAAGACCCTGATGCTGGGAAAGATTGAAGGTGGGAGGAGAAGGGGATGACAGAGGATGAGATGGTTGAATGGCATCACTGACTCAATGGACATGAGTTTGAGCAAGCTCTGGGAGTTGGAGATAGGCAGAGAGGCCTAGGGTGCTGCAGTCCATGGGGTCAGAGTCGAACACGACTGAGTGACTGAACTGAACTGAACTGAAGGTTTGCAGACCTCTTTATTTCTGATATGGTGAAGAAAGCATCACCAAATCTTTAGAGATGTAACAATTTCTAAGCCTGTTGTCTAGAATTTGTCCACTTATTTATTATTACAGAGGGAGGTAGTGATGCTGCTTTCTATTCTAAAGAGTTTGATTTTGTGAATATCTTAATTCTGTAAAAATCATATGGCCATCATAGCCCACCTCTTGCAAAGAAATCATGACATCATACACACTAGCAGTCTCTGTAAAACACCTGCAGAAAAGCAGTGCTAATGGCTTATTAAATCACTATTTGAACCACAAGAACATTCACATTTGAACAGACATAAAACACATATTAACACCAGTATCTTTTGGAGATTTGTTTAAGCATCAGATACCAGAAAAAATAGATATTCTACTTTACCCAATCAAGGCATTGTTAAACCTTGTGAGTCCAAATAACCTCTGTCTAGTATATGCAGTCCCTTGTTGTATATACTATTTAAAATATCTTTCTCCTATTTTTGCCATGAACCTTGAATTCAGACCCCTTCTGCCTTCATTATAAATTTAAGTTACACTTGGGTTCATCTTACTGATGATGAACAAAGATCCCAAGACCTGGAAAATAAGTCCTGGTTTAAGAATCATTCTGTCATTTTCTACATATGTGATAGATCAGTCAACTTTGTTTTGTTTGTTTACTTATGCTTAAAATTATAAGCCTCCTAAACAGATTACTCAGATAATTAAAAGAAGACATTTTGTACATGACAGATTTTTGAAATAATTTCCCAAGTCATTTTGCAGATAAAATTTTAAATTTTAATTTAATTCATCATTCAGGATCATTTGCTTCCAATTAAAAAAAAATTCACATAAACAGGAGCTAGAAAATCTTAGTATAATACATTGATTTGATAAATTGACTGAATGCTCTGGCAAATTGAAGGTGACATTCAAAGGCGAAACATAAATGACAGAGATACACACATACACATGCATGCAGGCATGTATGTGTTTAAATTAAATAAGAGTAAAACTTGGAACTATTACTGTTTATAATGAAAAAATAGTAAAAGTACATAAATCTGCTATATTTGTTTATTGTTTTAATAAATTACACTGCTCAGAATTCAATATGGTAATTTAATAAAAATGTCAGCTTAAATGTATTACATAATTCTTTCAGTTATATAGACAAGCAGCTTCATCTTTTTTTCCTAAATATCATACAAATTATGTTTAAATGAAGAATTTATGTAATTATGAATATATCAATGTATTTACTTGCTATGTGAAATGTTTAGCTGTTAAGTAAAAGGCTACATTAACTCAGCAAATTATGACTATGGACACCCCCTTATAAGTATTTCTTCATTAGGCCAGTTGTGGACAAAAGTAATTCCAGCATGTTATTAATAAATAGGGCAAAAAAATTGAAAAAAATTAAAACTATACATATTTTTTTCAGAAATGATAGAAATATTTCTCCTGCAGAAATAGATGATGTATACTTTTTTAGAAAGTTTTATTTATTTATTTTTTCAGTCTCTTATTTTTAAAATTTTTTTCACAATAAAATGTTTTATTTTTTTTTTCTACAAACTGTGGCCTGGGATTTTATTTTATTTTAATATAAATTTATTTATTTTAATTGGAGGATGTGTACTTTTTTAGGCGCACATGTATGTATCTTTCAGAGAAAGAAAAGGAGACTTTGTTTCATTTTCTTTAAAGCAACAGTATATCTTGCCCCCCACCCCTGATGTTTTATACTTATTTTGTACCCGTTATATGAAAAATATTTTATAAACTCCACTAATCTCAAAAGTATGCCCTTTCTGATGCTGTTACACAAATTGATTATAGTCTCCCCCTAGCCATACTTACTTGTAAACGCTGGTAGAGATCATTGTCATGAATTATTGGGAGTTGCCCTTTATAAACTCCTTTTCTCTTCTGCCATCCTGCACTTCACAAACAAAGTGGCTTTACAGTCACAAGATACTGATATAGTATGGTTATTTCCTTAAAACTGTCCCACACTGTTCAGTGAAAAATTACCGTATAATTAACTCAATAAACTGACTGAATTCACTGCCATTTCAAAATGACTTTTTAACTCACAGAGTGGACACAGCCCACAACTTACACATAGACAATAGGGAGGCTTTTATTTTTTATCATTTGTGGATGACATTTTACAAAATTACTATGAAATTAAAAATTCAAATGTAAAGCATCAAGTACATAGCAAATATGAATTAATTGAGACATCTTTGTCAGGTTTTGGTATTAGGGTGATGGTGGCCTCATAGAATGAGTTTGGAAGTTTACCTTCCTCTGCAATTTTCTGGAAGAGTTTGAGGAGGATAGGTGTTAGCTCTTCTCGAAATTTTTGGTAGAATTCAGCTGTGAAGCCATCTGGACCTGGGCTTTTGTTTGCTGGAAGATTTCTGATTACAGTATCAATTTCCGTGCTTGTGATGGGTCTGTTAAGATTTTCTATTTCTTCCTGGTTCAGTTTTGGAAAATTGTACTTTTCTAAGAATTTGTCCATTTCTTCCACGTTGTCCATTTTATTGGCATACAACTGCTGATAGTAGTCTCTTATGATCCTTTGTATTTCTGTGTTGTCTGTTGTGATCTCTCCATTTTCATTTCTAATTTTATTGATTTGATTTTTCTCTCTTTGCTTCTTGATGAGTCTGGCTAATGGTTTGTCAATTTTATTTATCCTTTCAAAGAACCAGCTTTTGGCTTTGTTGATTTTTGCTATGGTCTCTTTTGTTTCTTTTGCATTTATTTCTGCCCTAATTTTTAATATTTCTTTCCTTCTACTAACTCTGGGGTTCTCCAACTCTTCCTTTTCTAGTTGCTTTAGTTGTAGAGTTAGGTTATTTATTTGACTTTTTTCTTGTTTCTTGAGGTATGCCTGTATTGCTATGAACTTTCCTCTTAGCACTGCTTTTATAGTGTCCCACAGGTTTTGGGTTGTTGTGTTTTCATTTTCATTAGTTTCTATGCTTATTTTGATTTCTTTTTTGATTTCTTCTGTGATTTGTTGGTTATTCAGAAGTGTGTTGTTCAACCTCCATATGTTGGAATTTTTAATAGTTTTTCTCCTGTAATTGAGATCTAATCTTAATGCATTATGGTCAGAAAAGATGCTTGGAATGATTTCGATTTTCTTGAATTTATCAAGTTTAGATTTATGGCCCAGGATGTGATCTATCCTGGAGAAGGTTCCATGAGCACTTGAAAAAAAGGTGAAATTCGTTGTTTTGGGGTGAAATGTCCTATAGATATCAATTAGGTCTAACTGATCTAATGTATCATTTAAAGTTTGCGTTTCTTTGTTAATTTTCTGTTTAGTTGATCTGTCCATAGGTGTGAGTGGGGTATTAAAGTCTCCCACTATTATTGTGTTATTGTTGATTTCCCCTTTCATACTTGTTAGCATTTGTCTTACATATTGTGGTGCTCCTATATTGGGTGCATATATATTTATAATTGTTATATCTTCTTCTTGGATTGTCCCTTTGATCATTATGTAGTGGCCTTCTTTGTCTCTTTTCACAGCCTTTGTTTTAAAGTCTATTTTATCGGATATGAGTATTGCCACTCCTGCTTTCTTTTGGTCTCTATTCGCGTGGTATATCTTTTTCCAGCCCTTCACTTTCAGTCTGTATGTGTCCCTTGTTTTGAGGTGGGTCTCTTGTAAGCAGCATATAGAGGGGTCTTGTTTTTGTATCCATTCGGCCAGTCTTTGTCTTTTGGTTGGGGCGTTCAACCCATTTACGTTTAAGGTAATTATTGATAAGTATGATCCCGTTGCCATTTACTTTATTGTTTTGGGTTCGGGTTTATACACCCTTTTCGTGTTTCCTGTCTAGAGGATATCCTTTAGAATTTGTTGGAGAGCTGGTTTGGTGGTGCTGAATTCTCTCAGCTTTTGCTTGTCTGTAAAGCTTTTGATTTCTCCTTCGTATTTGAATGAGATCCTTGCTGGGTACAGTAATCTGGGCTGTAGGTTATTGTCTTTCATCACTTTAAGTATGTCTTGCCATTCCCTCCTGGCCTGAAGAGTTTCTATTGACAGATCAGCTGTTATCCTTATGGGAATCCCCTTGTGTGTTATTTGTTGTTTTTCCCTTGCTGCTTTTAATATTTGTTCTTTGTGTTTGATCTTTGTTAATTTGATTAATATGTGTCTTGGGGTGTTTCGCCTTGGGTTTATCCTATTTGGGACTCTCTGTGTTTCTTGGACTTGGGTGATTATTTCCTTCCCCATTTTAGGGAAGTTTTCAACTATTATCTCCTCAAGGATTTTCTCATGGTCTTTCTTTCTGTCTTCTTCTTCTGGGACTCCTATAATTCGAATGTTGGAGCGTTTCATATTGTCCTGGAGGTCTCTGAGATTGTCCTCGTTTCTTTTAATTCGTTTTTCTTGTTTCCTCTCTGATTCATTTATTTCTACCATTCTATGTTCTATTTCACTAATCCTATCTTCTGCCTCCGTTATTCTACTATTTGTTGCCTCCAGAGAGTTTCTGATCTCATTTATTGTGTTATTCATTATATTTTGACTCTTTTTTATTTCTTCTAGGTCCTTGTTAAACCTTTCTTGCATCTTCTCAATCCTTGTCTCTAGGCTATTTATCTGTGTTTCCATTTTGATTTCAAGATTTTGGATCATTTTCACTATCAATATTCGGAATTCCTTCTCCGGTAGATTCCCTACTTCTTCCTCTTTTGTTTGGTTTGGTGGGCAACTTTCCTGTTCCTTTACCTGCTGAGTATTCCTCTGTCTCTTCATCTTGGTTATATTGCTGCGTTTGGGGTGGCCTTTTTATATTCTGATAATTTGTGGAGTTCTCTTTATTATGGAGCTTCCTCACTTTGGGTGGGGTTCTATCAGTGGCTTGTCAAGGTTTCCTAGTTAGGGAGGCTTGTGTTGGAGTTTTGGTGGGTGGAGCTGGGTTTCTTCTCTCTGGAGTGCAGTGGAGTGACCCGTAATGGGTTATGAGACATCAAAGGTTTTGGGATAATCTATGACAAACCCACAGCAAACATTATCCTCAATGGTGAAAAATTGAAAGCATTTCCCCTAAAGTCAGGAACAAGACAAGGGTGTCCACTTTCACCGCTACTATTCAACATAGTTCTGGAAGTTTTGGCCACAGCAATCAGAGCAGAAAAAGAAATAAAAGGAATCCAAATTGGAAAAGAAGAAGTAAAACTCTCACTGTTTGCAGATGACATGATCCTCTACATGGAAAACCCTAAAGACTCCACCAGAAAATTACTAGACCCAATCAATGAATATAGTAAAGTTGCAGGATATAAAATCAACACACAGAAATCCCTTGCATTCCTATACACGAATAATGAGAAAGTAGAAAAAGAAATTAAGGAAACAATTCCATTCACCATTGCAACAAAAAGAATAAAATACTTAGGAATATATCTACCTAAAGAAACTAAAGACCTATACATAGAAAACTATAAAACACTGATGAAAGAAATCAAAGAGGACACTAAAAATGGAGAAATATACCATGTTCATGGATTGGAAGAATCAATATAGTGAAAATGAGTATACTACCCAAAGCAATTTACAAATTCAATGCAATCCCTATCAAGCTACCAGCCACATTTTTCACAGAACTAGAACAAATAATTTCAAGATTTGTATGGAAATACAAAAAACCTCGAATAGCCAAAGCAATCTTGAGAAAGAAGAATGGAACTGGAGGAATCAACTTGCCTGACTTCAGGCTCTACTACAAAGCCACAGTCATCAAGACAGTATGGTACTGGCACAAAGACAGACATATAGATCAATGGAACAAAATAGAAAGCCCAGAGATAAATCCACACACATATGGACACCTTATCTTTGACAAAGGAGGCAAGAATATACAATGGAGTAAAGACAATCTCTTTAACAAGTGGTGCTGGGAAAACTGGTCAACCACTTGTAAAAGAATGAAACTAGATCACTTTCTAACACCGCACACAAAAATAAACTCAAAATGGATTAAAGATCTAAATGTAAGATCAGAAACTATAAAACTCCTAGAGGAGAACATAGGAAAAACACTCTCAGACATAAATCACAGCAGGATCCTCTATGATCCACCTCCCAGAATTCTGGAAATAAAAGCAAAAATAAACAAATGGGATCTAAATAAAATTAAAAGCTTCTGCACAACAAAGGAAACTATAAGCAAGGTGAAAAGACAGCCTTCTGAATGGGAGAAAATAATAGCAAATGAAGCAACTGACAAACAACTAATCTCAAAAATATACAAGCAACTTATGCAGCTCAATTCCACAAAAATAAACGACCCAATCAAAAAATGGGCCAAAGAACTAAATAGACATTTCTCCAAAGAAGACATACGGATGGCTAACAAACACATGAAAAGATGCTCAACATCACTCATTATTAGAGAAATGCAAATCAAAACCACAATGAGGTACCACTTCACACCAGTCAGAATGACTGCGATCCAAAAATCTGCAAGCAATAAATGCTGGAGAGGGTGTGGAGAAAAGGGAACCCTCCTACACTGTTGGTGGGAATGCAAACTAGTACAGCCACTATGGAGAACAGTGTGGAGATTCCTTAAAAAATTGCAAATAGAACTCCCTTATGACCCAGCAATCCCACTGCTGGGCATACACACCGAGGAAACCAGAATTGAAAGAGACACATGTACCCCAATGTTCATCGCAGCACTGTTTATAATAGCCAGGACATGGAAACAACCTAGATGTCCATCAGCAGATGAATGTATAAGAAAGCTGTGGTACATATACACAATGGAGTATTACTCAGCCGTTAAAAAGAATTCATTTGAATCAGTTCTGATGAGATGGATGAAACTGGAGCCGATTATACAGAGTGAAGTAAGCCAGAAAGAAAAACACCAATACAGTATACTAACACATATATATGGAATTTAGGAAGATGGCAATGACGACCCTGTATGCAAGACAGGGAAAGAGACACAGATGTGTATAACGGACTTTTGGACTCAGAGGGAGAGGGAGAGGGTGGGATGATTTGGGAGAATGACATTCTAACATGTATACTATCATGTGAATTGAATCGCCAGTCTATGTCTGACGCAGGATGCAGCATGCTTGGGGCTGGTGCATGGGGATGACCCAGAAAGTTGTTATGGGGAGGGAGGTGGGAGGGGGGTTCATGTTTGGGAATGCATGCAAGAATTAAAGATTTTAAAATTTAAAAAAATAAAATAAAATAAAAAATTAAAAAAAAATAAAAAAATAAAAAACTAAAATTAAAAAAAATAAATAAAAAAAAATGAATCAATTGAGATGCCTTCTTAAAAAATGAGTAAATGATTTTCAAACTAATTAGACTCACCTCTATAGAAGAGTCACAATCCATGAAACGTGCATATATACATATTTGATGCTCGATTTTTCTGATAGGTTGGCTACAAATGTTTGTTTTTATGAGTGCTGAGGATACTGCTTTCTGCTCCTGGCTACATGCCATATTTACTTAGCAGTCCTATACGACTGCTTAAAATATCCTACACCTACAAAATGTCTTCCCTTGAGCAATGGCACTTGCAAAGGCACATCTTCTATGGCAAGGGAACACAGATAAATGTTTCTTAAGAGTAAATGATGAAATGAACTAATTTACCTCCTAGGTTTTTGTTAAAGCAAAAGAATCCTGAGTGGTAAGATGAAGCAATGTGACACTGTTTGGAACAGCAAATACAAGAAATTGTGCAAGGCAAAACTGGAATTCTGCTCCTTGAACCAAACACATGTGATTTAATTGCCTGAAATAGTTCTACAAGAATGCAAACAATATTAATACTTTAAAAAAAACTGTCCTGAGATACCGGAGTAGAAAGATTGATCTCTAAATAGTTTTAAATTTGTGATTCTCCGACTTTAGGGAATACATGAATCACCAGAAGGGCGTGTTAATTACACTTTGAGAAATATTTCCTTAGTTATACCATCTAAAGGTGAATGTTGACTCTATCCTGAACTGGATGTCAGTGCTCCATAAACTCATCAATTGCAAATTTTGTGTGTGTGCTTAAATCCTTGTGTCTATTCCTTATCCATTTCACAATCTTGCATTACTGTAATGAATAACCCCTGTCTTTCTTTTCCAGGAAATATGCATAACATTGCTTACTTGGTAGCATTATTAGAGGATTAAATCAAATAGTTGTAAACTACCTGGAAAGGTATCTGGCCCATTGTAAATGCGGTATCAGTGTTTATTGTTATCATCATTGTGATTGTTTCGAACAGGGGAAAAAAAAAATCTCTAAACTAGTGTTTCTGTTGATATTGACCCAAGCATTGTGAAAAGTTATCTATAATAGAAAATATAGCAAATGGAAAAGAGCCTGTCATTTCTGTATAATCCTGGAGCATTGTTTAAGATGCTTGTTTAAAGATTGTTTAGCTCTCCAGGTGAATGCATCTGTGTTTAACTTGCTATTTACTACTTATTTAAGGCTTAGAATTTGTGAAGTTGTGTATGAACATGTGTATTTGTGTCCAGTACAGGTGCAAATAATTTCTGTCCAGTAATGCAAGAAATCAGCCAGCTTAACTGAAAACAGAAATACTTCACCATGTAAATTTAGTGGGAAAGGATCGTTTCTTCAGGACATGCATTGTGAAACTGGATACTCATATGCCAAATAATAAGATAGAAATCTTATTTTACATCTTATACAAAAATCAACTAAAAATAGAGTAAAGGTCAAAATATAAGATGGAAAATTGTTAACTTCTAGAAGAAATTATTAGGAGAAACTTCCTTGACATTGTGTTAGTAATGATTTTTTGGATATGGCTCCAAAAATTCAGGCAACAAGGGCAAAAATAGGCAAGTAGTATCATATCTAACTAAAATGTGTCTTCACAGCAACGTGCTGCTGCTGCTGCTGCTAAGTCGCTTCAGTCATGTCGGACTCTATGTGACCCCATAGACGGCAGCCCACCAGTCTCCGCCATCCCTGGGATTCTCCAGGCAAGAACACTGAAGTGGGTTGCCATTTCTTTCTCCAAGGCAGGAAAGTGAAAAGTGAGAATGAAGTCGCTCAGTTGCGTCCGACTCAGCGATCTCATGGACTGCAGCCTACCAAGCTCCTCCGTCCATGTGATTTTCCAGGCCAGAGTACTGGAGTGGGGTGACATTGCCTTCTCCATCACAGCAACATTAACAATCACAAAATAGGCAATGTACACATTGGGAGAAAATATTTGCCAACTATATATCTGATAAGGAGTTAATATATGAAACATATAAGACCTTAGTGAATTTAACAGCAGAAAAACATCTCAATTATAATACTGGCAAGTACCTAAATTGACATTTTTACAAAGAAGATACACAAATGGCTAATAGGCTCATCATAAAAAGGGGTTCAGCATTCACTAATTATCAGGGAAATGCAAATCAAAACCACAATAAGATGTCCCCTAACACCTCTCAGACTGTGAAGAAGGCTGAGCTCCGAAGAATTGATGCTTTTGAACTGTGGTGTTGGAGAAGACTCTTGAGAGTCCCATGGACTGCAAGGAGATCCAACCAGTCCATTCTGAAGGAGATCAACCCTGGGATTTCTTTGGAAGGAATGATGCTAAAGCTGAAACTCCAGTACTTTGGCCACCTCATGCGAAGAGTTGACTCATTGGAAGAGACTCTGATGCTGGGAGAGATTGGGGGCAGGAGGAGAAGGGGATGACCCAGGATGAGATGTCTGGATGGCATCACGGACCTGATGGACGTGAGTCTGAGTGAACTCCGGGAGATGGTGATGGACAGGGAGGCCTGGCGTGCTGCAGTTCATGGGGTCACAAAGAGTTGGACATGACTGAGTGACTGAACTGAACTGAAAATATGATGCTGTGAAAGTGCTATACTCAATATGCCAGCAAATGTGGAAAATTAATCAGTGGCACAGAACTGGAGATCAGCTTTCATTCCAATCCCAAAGAAGGGCAATGCCAATGAATGTTCAAACTATTTCTTTAATATTGCCCTCATTCACATGATGGGAAGGTATGCTCAAAATCCTTCAAGCTAGGCTTAAACCAGTAACTTTCAGATGTACAAACTGGATTTAGAAAAGGCAGAGGAACAAGAGGTTGAATTGCCAACATTCATTGTATCATGGGGAAAGCAAGGGAACTCCAGAAAAATATCTAATTCTGCTTCATTGACTATTCTAAAGCCTTTGACAGTGTGGATCACAACAAACTGTGGGAAACTATTAAAGAGATTGGAGTAACTGACTATCTTACCTGTTTTCTGAGAAACATGTATGTGGGTCAAGAAGCTACAGTTAGAATCAGACATGGAACTATGGACTGGTTCCAAACTGGGAAAGGAGTATGACAAGTCTGTCCATTGTCACCCTGCTTATTTCAGTTATATGCAGAATATGTCATGTGAAATGCCATGCTGGGTGAATCACAAGTTGGAATCAAGATTGCTGGGAGATATATCAGTAAGAGTGGCATCATCAGATATGCAACTGAGACCACTTTAATGGCAGAAAGTGAAGAGGAACCAAAGAGTCTCTTGATAAACGTGAAAGAGGACAGTAAAAACAACAAAAAAAAATGCTGGCTTAAAATTCAACATTAAAAAAAAAAAAACTATATAATGCCATCCAGTCTCATCACTTCATGGCAGATAAAATTGGAAAAAGTAGAAACAGTGACAGATTTTATTTTCTTGGACTCCAAAATCACTGCAGTACTTGACTGCAGCCATGAAATTAAAAGACACTTGTTCCTTGGAATTGAAACTATGACAAACATAGACAGCACGTTAAAAAGCAGAAACATCACTTTGGTGACAAAGGTCCACCCATTAAAGGTATGACTTTTTCAGTAGTCAGGTATGAGCGTGAGATTTGGACCATAAAGAAGGCTGAGCACTGAAGAATTGATGCTTTTGAATTGTGGTGCTGGAGAAGACTCTTGAGAGTGCCTTGGACTGCAGGGAGATCAAACTCATCCATCCGAAATGAAATCAATCCTGAATATTCATTGGAAGGATTGTTGCTGATGCTGAAGCTCCAACACTTGGGCTACATAATGTGAAGAGCTGACTTATTGGAAAATACCTTGATTCTGGGAAAGATTGAAGGCAAAAGAAGGGCATGACAGAGGACAAGATTGTTAGAAAGCATAACTGACTCAATGAACATGAATTTGAGCAAACTCCAGGATGTAGAGGAGGACAGGAGAGCCTTAGCATGTCGACAGGACTGCAAAGAGTCAGACAAGACTTATCAACTGAAAAATAGTAACAGGAAATAATAGGGAGTTATGGGTCTAAAGTTCAGGACACTTGTACATTCAGTTGTCATAGAATTGGAATTGTGATTGATACTGTTTTAATACATTTTTTTTCTTTTCCATCTGAGTCCACAGATCATTAAAGTGTGTTGGAGTTTTGCACAGAAGAGGATGCATATATTACTAGTTTAGAGAAAGTCTGCAGAGATTATGGCCATATTGTGACTTTACCAAGAAGCTAACTCAAGATTTATTTATCTTTTTTAATAATTTTAAAGTGAGATTTGTCACATAGTTCTGAATTTTATACTGTTTTATAGAAAACAGTCATGTTTTGCTGCTCAGTGGGTCCTTTGGTCTTGATAGCATGCTGAGGATGAGATTTAACCAGGTTAGAGTAAATGCAAAGAGGATGCCGTATGGTAGGGGGACACAGACATTAATATAATTGCTATAAGAAAATTATGCACATATTAGTAACTTATCCCTTAATCAAAGGGGATAAGTTATTAATCAAAGGCAAAGCAGTGAAATTAATTCATTGCTTTATATTTTATTTTATTTTCACTATATAAATGCATATAATGTATTTAATGTACATATAATACATATAATGTGCCATATATATAGTACAGCATTGTTATTTATTAAGTAAAATCTTGCTAAACAATATTCCACGATCTTTTCCCAGGATAAGTAACCCCATTTTAATACTTTTCTTGATTATAAATTTGTTAATTGAATGGGGTAATAAATCCTAAAATGCATTGAGGCTTTTCTCTGTGAAAGGTACTATGTAAACATCTGACATATATTATTCCATTTTGTTCTTAGAATATTTTTTAGAACAACTTTAGAAGCTTAGCATAAACTAGAACCTTAAGTAATTTTTCCCAGCCAACTGCTTAACCAGTGGTGGGCCTGGCAGGTTGGATTTTTCTCTGTATCTAAATTCTTATTGTATTGTACCACCTCTAACTTTCCACTTCAGTAGAACAGCTGACTGGAGTAATATTTTCATGTATCACTTATCTACTCGTCAATAAAAGGAAGGAAGTATTTTGACATAGCAAAATTTAGTTTAGTCACAATCACCAATAATTTCCTCTGTCGTTGTTCAGTCACTAAATTGTGTCTGACTCTGCAACCACATAACTGCAGCACACCAGGCTTCCCTGTTCTCCACTATCTCCCAGAGTTTGCTCAAACAGGCAGGAAAACTGTCTCTGATACTGTTTGTATTATTCAGCCAAGTACCAATAAGTACTATCTGCAACTCTTCAGTCTGTAGATTTCTAACTTACAAAATTTTAACATACATGATGTGACATCTCACAGGTATTAAGTCATGTTTTGGAATAATGAAGTTCATCCTTCTTTGGGATTCTGGGAATGCAACATCAATTGAGTTGACTCTTTTTTCTCTAGGTGCAGAACTGAGTTCGTCTTCAAATAAGCAAAGTCAACTAAATTTCCAAGATTTTGGCCACAGTGGACTTGGACATTGGGGATCAATTACAGGAGAGAGAGAAATGTCTAAAGAGTTGATGATGTAACAGTCTGCATATAAAGTGTTACAACTTAGCTTTCTGTCTTCCAACAGTAGGATCTGAGGAAACGAAGTATAAAATGTGTTAGTCTGTATTCACTGAAACAGGTAATAGGAAAGAAAGTTGCTTTAACTAACCAATACCTATGCAAATGGAAAAATATTTCACTAGACAGAGTTAAGTTGTTTTCTAATTCCAGTGAGTCTTGGACAAAAGGAAACTAAAAATGGCCATGCTGCTGCTGCTGCTGCTAAGTAGCTTCAGTCGTGTCCGACTCTGTGTGACCCCATAGACGACAGACCACCAGGCTCCTCTGTCCATGGGATTCTCCAGGCAAGAGTACTGGAGTCTGGTGCCATTGCCTTCTCCAAAAATGGCCATAGTTTTATGCTAAAGAAAATGATATACAGTAGGAGCAATGAGGAATATATATCACAACGTGTTTTCAGAAATTTCCTTCTCATGAATTTTAGCAAATAAAGCAGAGATTCTTATGTCAGACAGAGAGTTTTGATTTGATGTAGACACTTTTAACCAATGACATGATCTTGTAGCTTAGCCCAAGAAGCAATGTCAGTAAAATTTGGTACTTAAACATTTTAAATAATTTAATGTACTGATAGCAAGAAATTGTGCCATTATAAGGCTACATTCTCTCTCAAAATACGCAAGAACTTCAGAAAAGGTGAGTCATAGTATTTTTATAGAATTGAGTTGATTTGGGTTACTAGGGAGTAACTTTGAAGATATGGTTTTCCTGTCTTAGGAAAATATTTTGTTCTGCACAGAGAATAAGCAGTTTCAAAGCAAATTGGAAAAGTAAAGTGTGAACTTGAAATATAAAAATGTAAAAAGAGGTAATATGTACTGGATTGAAATATATTACGTGTGGCTCTGGAGTGATGTGTTACCTTAACTAAGACATTTTATTTCTCTCTATATGATATTTCTCAATGATTAAGATATAGAATGGACAAAGAAGAATGACACTGACTAGGACCTCTGTGCTTGCTGAACACAGTCTGTTTAGGTCCATCTTCAGAGCTGTCCTATAAAGTTGTGGGAATTAAGTTAGCTGAGACTCAGACAATTTCTTTACTGGTCTTGGACTGACTGTCTACAAGACTTTTTTTAAGGGTCCCTGATATGTAACTTTTGCAAAAATAAGTTCAGGACCCTGACACTGACACATTTACATATAGCAGATTCTGTAAGTTGAAATTGTGTTTTCCTTTTAACTCTATGAATGTCAGAAATATGATTCTTAAAATGACCAACAGAAGCATTCATTGTAGGCCCAACTGTAGTCTCAGGGACAATATTCTCCAAGTTATAATATAACCAAAGGGTATTGTTTCATGTAATTTTGGTGCATTAAGTAAAGTCCATACCCAATAAAGAAATCTATTGGGTATCAACAAAAAGAGACCCTGAGTTCCAGCTTCTGCGATCCATATCCTAAAAGCTTCAAGTTCCAGATTTATAGAATATTGAAATTAACTGTTGCTTTCTGTTGTCTAACAAAATGTCAGTTTTTAGTTTAGAAAGAAAAATAGGTGTTGTAGCTATCATCAAAATATCTTTATGATACTCTGAGCTCTCATTCATACAGCATAAAATCAACATACTTATGTGTCTTTCTACAAAATTACTGGCCCATACAATACGTTAACAGAGCTAGAGCTGTTTGTATAGCACTTACTATTGGAAACACACGGCCTAGGAGGACTGGTTGGTATTTTTCCTCCCCTGAGTTTAGACCTGAATTAAATGAAGAAATGAGGAAAGTGCCCTATGAGACTGTTCTCTTAATTTCCAAGCCACATTTACTAAAGACTGATTTTTAAACTGAACTGGCTACCTTTTATGAGTATCACACTAACTTACTTTTCAGGCAATGCTTCCATTCATTTTATCAGACAGATAAAATGTTGAAAGCCACTATGCAATAGTCACTATGTAAGGGTGCAGAGAAAGGATGATTCATCAAGTAATACTCTATCCCTAAATTGGTAAACAACTGTCCTGATTTTCCCAGGGCTTCAGTTCGGTCGCTCAGTCATGTCCGATTTAAAATGCAAGCTCCTATCATAGTATAATAGTTCCTACACAAATGCCCTAATGTTCTACACATCAAAAACCCTGATCTCATTGGTATTGTTCTGAGAAACAAAATAGATATTCCATTTTACCTGTAGTTCACTCTGAGTTGAAAATTCTTTAACCAGACTTTCTTTAATATTGCCTACTGCTGGGTTTGTTTATTTATTTTTTCAGTTCTTTCATATATATCTTTATTTCTTTACCCTAGATATTTTTATTTTTAGTACTAACCATTATATAACAACAGATAACAACACTGAGTTTATTGCTTTACTGTTTTTTCACTTACTAAAATTTAACTTTTGGTTGTGAATTGTGTTTTAATCAACAAAACAGCTCAGTGCCTAGAAACACTGTTATAAAATAAAAAATAAGTGAATATTGTTTTTAAGGATGAGTATACTTTAATGATGGTGACTATCTTTTGTTCTTAACTGTTAGGTTATTATTTTTTATTTCTAGAAAAAAAGAAAGAAATTTTTATTTCTTAAAAAAGCAGACGATATCTAGGACTGCCTCTCAGTTCAGCTCAATTCAGTTGCTCAGTCGTATCTTATTCTTTGCGACCCCATGGACTGCAGCACGCCAGGCCTCCCTGTCCATCATCAACTCCTGGAGCTTGATCAAACTCATGTCCATCGTGTTGGTGATGCCAACCAACCATTTCAACCTCTGCCATCCCCTTCTCTTCCTACCTTCAATCTTTCCCAGTATCAGGGTCCTTTTCAATGAGTCAATTCTTCATATCAGTTAACCAAAATATTAGCATTTCAGCTTCAGCATTAGTCCTTCCAATGAATATTCAGGACCAATTTCCTTGAGGATTGACTGATTTGATGTCCTTGAAGGTCAAGGGACTCTCAAGAGTCTTCTCTAACAACACTGTTAAAAAGCATCAATTCTTCGGAGCTCAGCTTTCCTTTATAGTCCAACTCTCACATCCATACATGACTACTGGAAAAACCATAGCTCTGACTAGATGGACTTTTGTCTGCAAAGTAATGTCTCTGCTTTTTAATATGCTGTCTCGGTTGGTCATAGCTTTTCTTCCAAGGAACAAGCTTCTTTTAATTTCAAGGCTGTACTCACCACCTGCAGTGATTTTGGAGCCCAAAATAATAAAGTCTGTCACTGTTTCCATTGTTTCCCCATCCGTTTGCATTGAAGTGATGGAACCGGATGCCATGATTTTAGTTTTTGAATGTTGAGTTTTAGGTCAGCTTTTTCACTGTCGTCTTTCACTTTCATCAAGAGGCTCTTTAGTTCTTCTTCACTTTCTGCCATAAGGGTGGTGTCATCTGCATACCTGAGGTTATAGATATTTCTCCCGGTAATCTTGATTTCAGCTTATACTTCATCCAGCCTGGCATTTCGCATGATGTACTCTGCATATAAGTTAAATAAGCAGGGTGACAAGATACAGCCTTGACATACTCCTTTACCAATTTGTAACCAGTCCATTGTTCCATGTCCAGTTCTAACTGTTGCTTCTTGCCCTGAATACAGATTTCTCAGGAAGCAGGTAAGGTGGTCTCATATTCCCATCTCCTGAGGAATTTTCAACAGTTTGTTGTGATCTACACAGTCAAAGGATTTGACGTAATCTATAAAGCAGAAGTAAAGGTTTTTCTGGAATTCTCTTGTTTTTATGATGATCTAACAGATATTGGCAATTTGAGTTCTAGTTTTTCTGCCTTTTCTAAATCCAACTTGAGCTTATGACATTTCATGATTCACCTACTGTTGAAGCCTGACTTGGAGAATGTTGAGCATTATTTTGATAGTGTGTGAGATGAGTGCAATTATGTGGTAGTTTGAACATTTTTGGCATTGCCCTTCTTTGGGTTTGGAATAAAAATTGACCTTTTCCAGCCCTGTGGCCACTGCTGAGTTTTCAAAATTTGCTGGCATATTGAGTACAGCACTTTCACAGCATCGTCTTTTAGCATTTGAAATAGCTCAACTGGAATTCCATCACACCCACTCTGTTTGTTGTGATGCTTCCTAAGGCCCACTTGACTTCACATTTTAGGATGTCTGGCTCTAGGTGAGTGATCCCACTGTCATGCTTATCTGGGTCATGAAGATCTTTTTTGTACAGTTCTGTGTATTCTTGCCACCTCTTCTTAATGTCTTCTGCTTCTGTTAGGTCCATAATTTCTGTCCTTTATTGAGCCCATCTTTGCATGAAATGTTCCTTTGGTATCTTTATATTTTTTGAAGAAATATCTAGTCTTTTCCTTTCTATTGTTTTCCTCTATTTCTTTACATTGATCACTGGGGATGGCTTTCTTATCTCTCCCTGCTATTCTTTGTAACTCTGCATTCAAGTGGGTATATCTTTCCTTTTCTCCTTTGCCTTTTGCTTTTCTTCTTTTCATAGCTATTTGTAAGGTCTCTTCAGACAACAATTTTGCCTTTTTGCATTTCTTTTTCTTGAAGATGGTCTTGATCATTGCCTCCTGAACAATGTCATGAACCTCCACCCATAGTTCTTCAGGCACCCTGTCTATCAAATCTAATCCCTTGAATCTATTTCTCATTTCCACTGTCTAATTATAAGGGACTTGATTTAGGTCATGCCTGAATGGTCTAGTGGTTTTCCCTACTTTCTTCAATTTAAGTCTGAATTTGGCAATAAGGAGCTATTTGACAATAAGGATCTCCTCTAGCAACAATGATATTGTGTACCTCTTTTGTGCCATTATGCATTTTTTATTGCTAGCATTTGCCAACTAAACAGATATACATGTTTTTTTCCCCATTTCTCTATGGTAAATTTTTTTTTCCTCACAATATTATTCATGCTGACCAAAGTTACATGAACTAACAGTTGATTTTAAGTTATGAAACAGGAGTAATTGCAACAAACCATTAATTCTTGTTCCTTACTGTTTAAAAGAGTAATAGCCCAATCAACATTATCTAAACCTTCGACATAACATGGCATTAAGAGTCTTCTTCAGATGGAACAACACAAAAGAAAGCATATAGTCTATCTGTCACTTAAGCTGAGTAAATGAAGTATAAAACATATTAAAAATAAAAAGTATACTGCATTCACAGGTTATATGTGTTTGAGAAGCTGAGAATGTACAAATGGCCATAATTAACATGAAAGTGAAAGTGAAAGAAAGTTGCTCAGTCCTGTCCGACTCTCTGCAACCCCGTGGACTGTAGCCTCTTCCGTCCATGGGATTTTCCAGGCAAGAATACTGGAGTGGGTTGCCATTTCCTTCTCCAGGAGATCTTCCCGACCCAGGGATTGAACCTGGGTCTCAGGCATTGTAGGCAGACGCTTTACCATCTGAGCCACCTGGGAAGTCCCCATAATTAACAAGACACATAGAGAAAAAGAAGCTATAAAATGTTGGAGGCCTCTGCCTGTCAGCCTCTGTTACTACAGGCACTCCCCACACATCCCCATGGTACTGCCATGTATCTTCCTCTCCCTGGCCTGAATGAGCATGTGAGCCCTCATCTGACTGCTGCTTTCATCACAAATGCTTTCATCACATCTGCTTTCATCACATCTTGTCTGGGTGGGGAACAGACGTCAGAGGGCACTGTGCACGCAGAGTGAAGTCGCTCAGTCGTGTCCAACTCTTTGCGATCCAGTGGACTGTAGCCCACCATGCTCCTCTGTCCACGGGATTTTCCAGGCAAGAGTACTGGAATAGTTTGCCATTTCCTTCTCCAAAGGATCTTCCCAACCCAGGGATCGAACCTGGGTGTCCTGCATTGTAAGCAAGTCGCTTTACCGCCTGAGCCACCGGGGAAGTCCATACAAGCAGAAAGTGAAAGTGAAGTTGCTCAGTCGTGTCCGACTCTTTGCGACCCGGTGGACTGTAGCCTGCCAGGCTTCTCTGTCCATGGGATTCTCCAGGCAAGAATACTGGAGTGGGTTGCCATTTCCTTCTCCAGGGGATCTTCCCAACCCAGGGATTGAACCTGGGTCTCCTGCATTGCAGGCAGATGCTTTATCCTTTGAGCCACTAGGGAAGCCGTTCAAACAGAGGTAAGGCCTAAATCGAAGCTGAGCTCCAGGAGCTGTGTGACCAAAGAAAAGGAAGGAAATTCTCTGGTGCAGAGCTGCAGGCCAGGCCAAGTGCGTGTGCTCAGTCATGTCTGACTCTTTGTGACCCCATGGACTGTAGCCCATCAGGCTTCTCTGTCCATGGGATTTTCCAGGTAAGAATACTGGAGTGGGCTACCATTTCCTCCTTCGGGGGATCTTCCCAAAGCAGGGATCGAAATTGTGTCTCCTGTGTTACAAGATTATGTACCCCTTGAGTCACTGGGGAAGCTCATAAAATATTGTTTTCAGTCTCTAAGTTGTGTCTGACTTGAGTTACACATAAAAATTTCCAAGGAAAAGTGTAGACATAAAAAGTTGGGAAAGTTTCCAGAAAGGAAAGTTTATTCATTTTTACCTCTTCTTGATTTTTAAAATTATAAGTAATATATTACTTTTCTTGATTTAAACACTTAAGTCTAAAGACAGTAAGCTACAAATCAAAAGCTGTTTTTTGCTCATACCCTCTTTCAAGTGAGATTTCCCTGGTGGCATGGTAGAAGGGTCTGCCTACAATGCGGGAGACCCGGGTTCAATCCTGGGTGGAGAAGATCCCTTGAAAAAGGCAATGGCGACCCACTCCAGTACTCTTGCCTGGAAAATCCCATGGAGGGAGGAGCCTGGTAGGCTACAGTCCATCGGGTCGCAAAGAGTCGGACACGACTGAGCAACTTCACTTTAACTTTCTTCCAAGTGAAAGTTTTCCATTGCTAGGACTCTACTGCCATCTACTGTGTGGCAAATTAAGTAAAGAAAAATAGTAACTGTCTTCTCCAGTTTCAGTGTACTTTGGTCTATATGAAGTTAAGCCAAATCTTTTTCAAAAGAGCAATGATTACACTGTTGTGTTGAATAAGGCACGGTACACAGAGCAACACATTTACCAATTAGGAAACTTGAAATATTTAAACAACTAGAAGTTTGAAGCAGCCACACAGGCTCAAAAACAGGGCTAATTGAAGACCTAGAATTTAAGCATATAGAAAATCCCTGAGTCACATAAGTCAGTTACTTTGGTGAATATGTTGTAGCAACCCAACAGACACTGGGAAAGCAGGGATTTGTGTGACTTGTTAAACTGTGAGTGATGAGCCTGGCTGGGAGTTATACAGAAATGAGTGCTTTAGTTACCTTGCTTATCTTTGCTGGCTATGATACTAGATTTTAAACTTAAAGATCACTTGATAAGATGCTTACCAGAGAAAAATGGAAGTGAAGCATTCAATTCAGATATTGAAATTGATTCAACAAAGGTTTCAGTATTGACTGAAAAACAATTCATTCTAAGTAAACATTAATAAATGTTCCTTTTTATGCTCCTGTTTTGTTTCATTTAATGTTTTATGCTCTTTTTCTTTTTGTCTCTGTTAGTCTTTCAAGAGAGTTAAAGCAATACGTTTTCATGGAGAAATGGAATCACACTTCCAATGATTTCATTTTGTTGGGGTTGTTCCTCCCAAATCAAACTGGTCGGCTTCTCCTACTTCTTATCATCCTCATATTCTTTCTAGCCTCTGTGGGTAACTCAGCCATGATTTACCTCATACGTTTGGATCCCCGGCTCCATACACCCATGTACTTTCTCCTCAGCCAGCTCTCCCTCATGGATCTAATGTACCTCTCCACCACTGTCCCTAAGATGGTGTTCAACTTTCTCTCCAGCCAGAAAGGCATCTCCTACCTGGGATGTGGAGTGCAATCTTTCTTCTTCCTGACCATGGCATGTTCTGAAGGCTTGCTCCTGGCCTCAATGGCCTACGATCGTTATGTGGCTATCTGCCACCCCCTGCACTATTGTATCTGCATGAGCAAAAGGATGTGTGTGAAGATGATTATGGGATCTTGGATCTTGGGGTCTCTCAACTCCCTGGCACACACAGTCTATGCCCTCCATATTCCTTACTGCCAGTCCAGGGCCATTGATCACTTCTTCTGTGATGTCCCGGCTATGTTGCCTCTGGCCTGTATGGACACCTGGATCTATGAGTACATGGTTTTTGTGAGCACAAGCCTCTTTCTCCTCCTTCCTTTCCTTGGCATCACTGCTTCCTATGGCCGAGTTCTTTTTGCTGTCTACCATATGCGTTCAAAAGATGGAAGAAAAAAGGCCTTCACCACCTGTTCAACACATTTAACTGTAGTGACGTTTTACTATGCACCTTTTGTCTACACTTATCTTCGGCCCAGGGATCTCCGCTCACCAGCAGAAGATAAAATTTTGGCAGTCTTTTACACCATCCTCACCCCCATGCTCAATCCCATTATCTACAGTCTGAGGAATAAGGAAGTCCTGGGGGCCATGACGAGAGCGTTTGGGATATTCTCTTTTACAAAGTAATAACTATGGCTCTCTTTACCCTCCTTTATTCTCTCTTTCTATGGTGATTAGGATACCCTAGAGCACTGCTATCTGATAGAAATATATGAGCTATTCTGTAATTTGAAATTTTCACTTAAAATATAGCTACTAAGCATCATTTAAAAAGTGAAATTAATCTTAATAATGTATTTACTTAATCCCAAAGTTATAATCAATACTGAGATTAAAAACATTGATATTAATGACATATTATTGTAAAATATTATGCAATATATTTGTCACATACATGTACATATATCACTTATAATAATATACTCATACTGACATTATCATTTCTACATGCAATGGATACAAACTTATTGATGCAATCTATTACCTTATTTTCATTCTAAGTCTTTACAGCCCTTATATTTATATTTATAGGCCATTGCAATTTTTGACTAGACACATTTTTAAGTGCCCATTAGCCACATAGGGCCAGTGGTTACTGTGTTGGAAAACGCAGGCCTAGAACATGCAATCAAATGTTTTCAAATGTTTCAAATGTAGTGTATAAAATTACATTTGTGGTATATAAAATATGGATAGTGGGACATTAAGTAACAAGCAAAGCAAGCTTACTAGTGTGTTTATGAGTTTTTTTTTAAACCTGTTTCAATCTTTTATTGTGATTGTAATTAACTTCCAGAGTCCATCATAATGTAATATCCTTTATGATACTATTTTGAGGGGGCTTATTTGGCTTAGAATTTTTCAGATTTCAATAAATATATAGAGATTAAGTGACCTTTGTAGAATTGTGAGAATAATCAACAGTTTTATTCTACATTCAAATTAAGAAAAGTATGTATTTAAATGACCTTAAAGAAATTTGTATTTGACAAAGTCATTTACTGATGGCAGGGAAACAAAGAACTGAGGAGCTACAGCGTGCAACATATAAAATGAAAGCAATGTCTCAGATTTCAGTTGTAACATGTAAAATCTGAATGTGAGCTTATACACATTGAAATTCTATGCTAATATGTCATAATGTTGTGTTTAACAAAAGTTTTACTACTGGTGTTTTACTAACACACTTGAGTTATTTCCCGTCTCTCCATGACTGGGGTTATGTAGGAGTTAGTTTTAATGATTATGGGGGGAAAAAGGCTTAGAGGAGTCCCTCTCCCACAAATTCTCAATTACTGCACAAGTTTAAGCTCGTAGGATCTTTTCCTGGTCTTTTTAAATTAAATTTCTTCTCAAGTGTTTAAATTTTAAATTAAATTTAAATTAAATTTCTTCTCAAGTGTTTTCATGACTCAAGTCCATTTTAATTATAAAATATATTCTAGAATTTCTTGATCAAGTTAGTTTCCTAAAATATATATATATGAAAATTTCATTCCACAATCTTTGATTTACTATTGTATTCACAAAACTTTCTAATCTCAAGTTCAGGCTCAGGTGCTTTTATTTATTTATTTATATTTTTTAAAAATATAAATTTATTTATTTTAACTGGAGGTTAGTTACTTTACAATATTGTATTGGTTTTGCCATACATCAACATGAATCTGCCACAGGTATACACGTGTTCCCCATCCTGAACCCCCTCCCTCCTCCTTCCCCATACGATCACTCTGAGTCATCCCAGTGCACCAGCCCCAAGCATCCAGTATCATGCATCGAGCCTGGACTGGCAATTTGTTTCATATATGATATTATACATGTTTCAATGCCATTCTCCCAAATCATCCCACCCTCTCCCTGTCCCACAGAGTCCAAAAGCAGTTCTAATGAGGTGAATGAAACTGGAGTCTACTATACAGAGTGAAGTAAGCTAGAAAGAAAAACACCAATACAGTATACTAATGCATATATATGGAATTCAGGTGCTTTTAAAATGCATATCAAATCTACCTTTACCTGTGTCTAACATCCAGACTACAGACTTAGTGCCAGAATTCTTTTAGACCTCCAGTTTGCCCTTGTAGCCGTCTATTCCTTTCCGCATCTGAAATTTAGCTTGGGTTATTCCCACTTCTGGAAAGTTTTTCTTCACCTTTTTAAAATGTTTTTTTTTTTTACTGTACTGGTTCTCCATTTCTGTGCAGGTTCTTTTTCTAGTTGTGGCAAGTGGGGGCTACTCCCTAATTTCAGTGTGCTGGCTTCTCATTGTGTTGGCTTCTTTTGTTACAGAGCACAGGCTCTAGAATGCAAGGGCTTCAATAGTTGTGGTGCATGGGCTTAGTTGCTTTGCAGCATGTGGTAACTTCCCAGACTAAGGATTGAACCGGTGTTCCCAGCATTACAAGTCAGATTCTTAAACATTGGACCAGCAGGGAAGCCTGCAGATTTTTTTTTTTTAAGACTGCCAATCTGAGTTACACTTTTATTAATATATAACACAACATTTTCTTCTTATCATCTTATCCAGTCAATATCTTCCTCTCCCACACCTGCACTCTTATAGTGCTATGGAAGTACTTGTCAGTAGTAACTCTATTTTGTATATCAGGACTCTGTCTGTTATGATATGGAACAGTGCTAACCCTGATAACTGGCAAATTAACATGTTACTTGCTGGGGAAGAGCCTTCTAAGAACTATTGTTGAGAAAGATATTTCTGATAACTGTACAAAAATGTGGTTTTCTTAATAATGAGGGAAATGTCTTTGCAAGGGAATAAATTGTAAAAGAAAAAATAATAGCCTCCAGTTGTAGCTCTTGGCAAACAACTTGTGAGACCTATTGTACTCTGTTTTTCCTTTTAAAAAAAGAAAAGAAAATCTTTGACTCCAGAAATGGACCCTGTTTTGTTTACTGCTGAAATCTGTGTTACCCAAATTGCTTTTCTAAGACCTCAAATAAGTGCATTTGTTTTAGAGACTGTCTTTTTTTCTCTGATGGCAGTGCTTATGATAACATATTTTACTGAATCTTATTCTTGTCTATGTCCATACTTGTCTCCTTTTAGACTTAAGCTCATTGAATGTAGTAATATTTAAGAAAATAATGCCAGTTAATATCTAGCAATTATAACTGTTTCTGCAATACTATGATTCTGTTATTTTCTCCACTTTGAGTGAGCACAGGGAGGTTTGGGGCAGCAATAAACCCTCCATCAGGTCATAGAGCTAGGAAGAGTAAGTCTCAATTTGGAAAATAGTTTTCTTTGAATCAGAGTTTAAATTCGTAGCCTCTGCATTACCCTGCATGAATAAGAGTCTTGTCATTTTGATATGAGTTTTGGTAATTTTTTTATTTACAAAAAGATACATATATTTGATCTTCATTTCCTCCATTCCTGGCATAGAGCCCCTAAAACACAGAGTTTCTTAAGGGACTAAAAATACAGTAGTCTTCTCTTGTGTAAATAAAGTTATGTAAAATAAAGCTTTATAGAGCTTGTAAATAATATTCTTGTTAAATAAAGTTTGTTATGTAAACGAGGTAACTTTGAAAAAGGCTCTAAGTATCTGGTTGCAAGGGGAGTAAAACTTGTAACTAAAGGGCTGAAACTTTAAGTCTTACTCCCTAGAGCCCCAGAATGAGGAGGTGAACAAGAGTTGATTCACCAATGGCCAAATATTTCATTAACCATACTGATGAAATGATGAGCTTACCTGATGGCTCAGATGGTAAAGAATCTGCTTGCAATGCAGGAGACCTGAGTTTGATTCCTGGGTCTAGAATATCCCCTAGAGAAGAAAATGGCAACCTACTCCAATATTCTTGTCTGAAGAATTCCATGAACAGAGGAGCCTGGTGGGCTACAGTCCATGGGGTTGTAAAGAGTTGTACATGACTAAGCAACTAATACACCCACTGATGAAATAAATATTCACATTTTCAGGCAAGACAAGAGAAGTTTAAATGTAGCAATTTTTTTCTACACTTTGCCATTCTCTTGTACCCAACTCACATGCTAACAAAGTAATGCTCAAAATCCTCCAAACCAGGCTTCAACAGTAAGTGAACCATGAGCTTCCAGATGTTCAAGCTGGATTTAGAAAAGGCAGAGGAACCAGAGATCAAATTGCCAACATTTGTTGGATCATAGAAAAAGCAAGAGAATTCCAGAAAAAATATCTACTTCTGCTTTATTGACTATGCCAAAGCCTTTGACTGTGTGGATCACAACAAACAGTGGAAAATTCTTAAAAAGATGGGAATACCAGACCACCTGACCTGCCTCCTGAGAAATCTGTATGCAGGTCAAGAAGCAACAGTTAACCTGCATAAGGAACAGCAGACTGGTTCCACATCAGGAAAGGAGTACATCAAGGCTGTATATTGTCACCCTGTTTATTTAACTTACATTCAGAGTACATCATGAGAAATGCCAGGCTGGATGAAGCACAAGCTGGAATCAAGATTGCCAAGAGAAATATCAATAAACTCAGATATGCAGATGATACCACCCTTATGGCAGAAAGCAGAGAAGAACTAAAGAACCTCTTGATGAAAATGAAAGAGGAGAGTGAAAAAGTTGGCTTTTTAAAACTCAGCATTCAGAAAACTAAGATCATGGCATCCAGTCCCATCACTTTTGGCCAATAGACGGGGAAATAATGGAAACAGTGAGAAGTTTTATTTTTGGGGTGTTCCAAAATCACTGCAGATGGTAACTGTAGCCATGAAATTAAAAGACACTTGCCCCTTGGAAGAAAAGTTATGATCAACCTAGACAACATATTAAAAAGCAGAGACATTGCTTTGCCAACAAAGGTCCATCTAGTCAAAGCTATGGTTTTTCCAGTAGTCATGTATGGATGTGAGAGTTGGACTATAAAGAAAGTTGAGCGCTGAAGAATTGGTGCTTTTGAACTGTGGTGTTGGAGAAGACTCTTGAGAGTCCCTTAGACTGCAAGGTGATCCAACCAGTCCATCCTCAAGGAAATCAGTCCTGAATATTCATTGGAAGGACTGATGCTGAAGCTGAAGCTCCAATATTTTGGCCACCTGATGTGAAGAACTGACTCATTTGAAAAGACCCTGATGCTGGGAAGGATTGAAGGTAGGAGGAGAAGGGGATGACTGAGGGTGAGATAGTTGTATGGCATCACCAACTTGATGCACATAAGTTTGAGTAAGCCCCGGGAGTTGATGATGGACAGAGAAGCCTGGTGTGCTGCAGTCCACTGGGGTCAAAAGGAGTTGCACACGACTGACTGACTGAATTTAACTGAATTTCCTATACTGTGCCTTGTTTCCTCATCTGCATCATGAGTTAATCAGACCTCTCATGGCAGAAAAACCTGCTCAACCATAAAGACAAGATTTTCTCATTCTGGTGCCAGCCATGAAATTTCTTAAATAATAACATTCGTTTCTGTATCCTGTAAGGGGTCTTGATGAGCTTCACTCACCTTGTGCATGCAGGCATCTTTGTTGAACATGTATGTGTAACGCCAATATAGAATTTCCCTTAAAGACAGTGACTGGTGCAGAACAGACTGGTCAGACAACCTGGGGAGATACTGAGCCACACCCAACAAGTTTCTTAGCCTAAATATTTACTTATTGACCATATTAATGTTACAATCTATATTATTTACATTTCTATCTATTGGACATAAATATTGTTTCCTGCATTGGCAAATAAGTCACTGAGCCTCAGAGGGAATTAATGATTAAGCAAGTTGAAACAATTAATCAAATATATAGTTATATATTGGGCTTTCCCCTGTGGCTCAGCTGTAAAGAATCCAACTGTAATGCAGGAGACATAGGAAATGTGAATTCAAACCCTGGATTGGGAAGATCCCATGGAAGAGGGCATGGCACCATACTACACCATTCTTGTGAGAAAAATCCCATGGACAGAGGAGTCTGGTGAGTTATAGTCATGGTAGACTATAGAATTGGACATGACAGAGTGACTGAGCTTAGTTATATAATATCAGTAACAGTAACTGCGTAACTCTAGGTCTGGGAAGAAGCAACAAGAGGGAACCATTTCCTAGATCATAACAGATATTAGGTAAGTTCCAGGCAGTTTGAAGGCTTTTGGTTACAGTTAACAGGGGCTGGTCCAGTAATAGCACTTTGAGTGGCCTATCTGTGAAATCTTCCCCTCACCTGAGAATGAGCATTCTTGGTGCCATGGAACATATTTAGCACAAAATCCCTCCAAAACTTTGGTCAAAATGAAACTGAAAGGGAAGGGAATTGTTTAAAAAAAAAAAAAAAAAAGGAAAAAGATGTTGTTCACCATTCAGATCTATAAGAATCCTGACGTCAGCCATGGCAGTTGCTGGTCTACAGCATACCCTGGAAAGAACTTAGAGTGAAAGTCAGGATGAGGCGTTCTGTTCTCCAGGAAGATTGGCAGAACGGATCTTTGCATAGGTATTTTCAAGAGTTTTTTTTTTTTTTTTAATGAACCTGAATCCTTGGGTCTTCCCATACTTAGGAAAACACTACTACCATTAACTAAACTGTCTGTTCCTCATGACTAGCAGAAACCTTCTATCCAAATGTGTATTTTTCACTTTTTTTTTTTTCTTAAATTGTAGTGACTTAGAAGGATGGGATTGAAGGAGGGGGTGGGAGGGAGGCCCAAGAGGGAGATGATATATGTATACACGTGACTGACTCACTTTGTTGTATGGCAGAAAGTAACATAGCATTGTAAAGCAATTATACCCCAACTCTTAACAAACAAACAAACACAACAACAACAGCAACAACAAAACCCCGCACATTTTGATAGAAGATTGCTTCTCCAAGGGATCCTCCTGACTCAGGAATCAAACTGGGGCCTCTTGAACTGCAGGCACATTCTTTACCAGTTGAGCTACCAGGGAAGCCAGACACAGTCCATAGGGTCACACAGAGTCAGACATGACTGAAGCGACTTAGCAGGCACCTGCACACCTTAGAGATGCAAGAGTTCTATCTGGTATACTCTGCGAGCTCTAACCAAAACCTTCTCCAGTTTCTAAGAGAGAAAAAATAAAACAAACAAGCAAACAAAGAGGACAGAGGAATTTTAGAACACAAACTGGTAACAGGACTCTCTTGCCTAAACTCTGATTAAAGATAGTCTCCTTGGGAATTCCCTGGTGGTTCAGTGCTTAGGACACAGCACTTTCACTGGCCTGGTTTCATTCCCTGGTTTGGGAACTGAGATTCCGTCAAGCCACACAGTATGGCAGGGCTAGGGGGGAGGGAAGCAACTTACTTAAAATTGCTTGCCAAGGGCAAGTACTGATTTTAAAGTCCTCTCTAAAAATAATTAAAAAATCTGGTCATCTGTAAGTAGACTTAATTGATTTCAGGTGTTATTTGTAACCTAGTGAATGGTGTGCTGTACTTGATTCGTGACTTAAGGTATCTGTGTGTGTCAGTCTTTCTGTGTGTACAATGTCTATATATGCACATTATAGATATGACCTTTATATACCTCTAAAGGCATTGTCAAAGTTAATTTCTGAAAGAATTGTATCTAATTGACTTAAAGAAAATTAAGGACTTGTACAAATTCCCAAAAATATAATAAGAACTGACTCAAATGTTAAGTCCATATGATCTTTAGTAAATAAAACCTAGTTTAACTCTATTGGTTTAATCAATATGAACATGTCTTAGGAGTTATCAACATTAAATACAGTTTGGTCACTCAGTCATGTCTGACTCTTTGCGACCACATAGACTGCAGCACACCAGGCTTCCCTGTCCATCACCAATTCACAGAGTTTACTCAGATTCATGTCCATTGAGTCGGTGATGCCATCCAAATATCTCATCCTCTGTTGTCCCCTTCTCCTCCAGCCTTCAATCTTTCCCAGCATCAGGGTCTTTTCAAATGAGTCAGCTTTTTGCATCAGATGCCAAAGTATTGGAGTTTCAACATCAGTCCTTCCAATGAACATTCAGGACTGATCTCCTTTAGGATGGTCTGGTTGGATCTCCTTGTGGTCCAAGGAACTCTCAAGAGTCTTCTCTAACACCAGTTCAAAAACATCAATTCTTCAGCACACAGCTTTCTTTATAGTCCAACTCTCACATCCATACATGACTACTGGAAAAACCATAGCCTTGACTAGACAGACCACACTGTCGGCAAAGTACAGTCCTGCTTTTTAATATGCTGTTTAGGTTGGTCATAACTTTCCTTACAAGGAGCAAGCATCTTTTAATTTCATGGCTGCAGTCACCAATTGCAATGAATTTGGAGCCCCCCACATTAAGTCAGCCACTGTTTCCACTGTTTCTCCATCTATTTGCATTGAAGTGATGGAACCAGAAGCCATGATCTTTGTTTTCTGAATGTTGAGCTTTAAGCCAACTTTTTCACTCTCCAATTTCAATTTCATCAAGAGGCCCTTTAGTTCTTCTTCACTTTCTGCCATAGGGGTATGTCATCTGCATATCTGAGGTTACTGATATTTTCCCCAGAAATCTTGATTCCAGCTTATGCTTCATCCAGCCCAGCGTTTCTCATGATGTACTCTGCATATAAGTTAAATATGCAGGGAGAGAATATACAGACTTGATGTTTCATTTTACTATTTGGTACCAGTCTATTGTTCCATGTCCAGTTCTAACCATTGCTTCCTGACCTGTATACAGATTTCTCAAGAGGAAAGTCAGGGGATCTGGTATTTCCATCTCTTGAAGAATTTTCCACAGTTTATTGTGATCCACACAGTCAAAAGCTTTGGCATAGTCAATAAAGCAGAAATAGATGTTTTTCTGGAACTCTTGTTTTTTCAATGATAAAGCAGATGTTGGAAATTTAATCTCTGGTTCCTCTGCCTATTCTAAAACCAGCTTGAACATCTGGAAGTTCACGGTTCATGTATTGCTGAAGCCTGGCTTGGAGAATTTTGAGCATTACTTACTAGTGTGTGAAATGAGTGTAAATGTGTGGTAGTCTGAGCATTCTTTGGCATTGCCTTTCTTTGGGACTAGAATGAAAACTGACCTTTTCTAGTCCTCTGGCCACTGCTGAGGTTTCCAAATTTGCTGGCATATTGAGTGCAGCACTTTCACAGCATCATCTTTTAGCATTTGAAATAGCTCAACTGGAATGCCATCACCTCCACTAGCTTTCTTCATAGTGATGCTTCTTAAGGGCCACTTGACTTCACATTCCAGGATGTCTGGCTCTAGGTGAGTGATCACATCATCGTGATTATCTGGGTCGTGAAGTTCTTTTTTGTACAGTTCTTTTGTGTATTCTTGCCACCTCTTCTTAATATCTTCTGCTTCTGTTAGGTCCATACCATTTCTGTCCTTTATCAAGCCCATCTTTGCATGAAATGTTCCCTTTGTATCTCTAATTTTCTTGAAGAGATCTCTAGTCTTTCCCATTCTATTGTTTTCCTCTATTTTTTTGCACTGACACTGAGGAAGACTTTATTATCTCTCCCTGCTATTCTTTGGAACTCTGCATTCAAATGGGTATATCTTTTCTGTTCTCCTTTACTTTTTGTTTCTCTTCTTTTCACAGATATTTGTAAGGCCTCCTTAGATAGCCATTTTGCATATTTATATTTATTTTTCTTGGGGACGGTCTTGCTCCCTGTACAATGTCATAAACCTCCATTCATAGTTCATCAGGTAATCTATCTATCACATCTAGTCCCTTTAATCTCTTTCTCACTTACATAGTATAATCATTGGGCCTTTGCCCTGCTTCATTCTGTACTCCAAGACCAAATTTTCCTGTTACTCCAGGTGTTTCTTGACTTCCTTCTTTTTTATTTCAGTCCCCTAGAATGAAAAAGACATCTTTTTTGGGTGTTAATTCTAGAAGATCTTGTAGATCTTCATAGAAACCGTTCAGCTTCAGCTTCTTCAGCATTATTGGTTGGGGCATAGGCTTAGATTACTCTGATATTGAATGGTTTGCCTTGGAAATGAACAGAGATCATTTTGTCATCATTGAGACTGCATCCAAGTACAGCATTTCAGCCTCTTTTGTTGACTATGATAGCTACTCTACTTCTAAGTGATTCTTGCCCACGGTAGTAGATATAATGGTCATCTGAGTTAAATTAATCCATTCCAGTCCAGTTAGTTAATTGATTTCTTAAATTTCAACGTTCACTCTTGCCATCTCCTGTTTGGTCACTTCTAATTTGTCTTGATTCATGGACCTAACATTCCAGGTTCCTACGAAATATTGCTCTTTACAGCACCAGACCTTCCTTCTATCACCAGTCACATCCACAACTGGTGTCTTTATTGCTTTGACTCCTTCTCTTCATTCTTTCTGGAATTATTTCACTGATCTCCGGTAGCATATTGGGCACCTATAGACCTGGGGAATTCATCTATCAATGTCCTATCTTTTTGCCTTTTCATACTGTTCATGGGGTTCTCAAGGCAGGAATACTGAAGTGGTTGCCATTCCCTTTGCCAGTGGGCCACATTTTGTCAGAACTCTCCACCATGACCCATCCATCTTTGGTGGCCCTACACGACATGGCTTATAGTTTCACTGAGTTAGACAAGGCTGTGGTCCATGTGATTAGATTGGCTAACTTTCTGTGATTGTGGTTTTCATTCTGTCCATCCATTGGAAGAAGCACAAGCTGGAATCAAGATTGCTGGGGGCAGAAATATCAATAACCTCAGATATGCAGATGACACCACCCTTATGGCAGAAAGTGAAGAGGAACTTAAAAGCCTCTTGATGAAAGTGAAAGAGGAGAGTGAAAAAGTTGGCTTAAAGCTCAACATTCAGAAAATGAAGATAATGGCATCTGGTCCCATCACTTCATGGGAAATAGATGGGGAAACAGTGGAAACAGTGTCAGACTTTATGTTTTGGGGCTCCAAAATCACTGCAGATGGTGATTGCAGCCATGAAATTAAAAGATGCTTACTCCTTGGAAGAAAAGTTGACTAACCTAGATAGCATATTAAAAATCAGAGATGTTACTTTGCCAACAAAGGTCTGTCTAGTCGAGGCTATGATTTTTTCCAGTGGTCATGTATCGACTGTGAAGAAAGCTGAGTGCTGAAGAATTGATGCTTTTGAACTGTGGTGTTGGAGAAGACTCTTGAGAGTCCCTTGGACTTCAAGGAGATCCAACCAGTCCATTCTAAAGGAGACCAGCCCTGGGTGTTCATTGGAAGGACTGATGCTGAAGTTGAAACTCCAATACTTTGGCCACCTCATGCAAAGAGTTGACTCACTGGAAAAGATCCTGATGCGGGGAGGAATTGGGGGGAGGAGGAGAAGGGGAAAACAGGGGATGAGATGGCTGGATGGCATCACCAACTCGATGGACATGAGTTTGTGAACTCTGGGAGTTGGTGATGGACAGGGAAGCCTGCTGTGCTGTGATTCATTGGGTCATAAAGAGTCAGACACGACTGAGCAACTGAACTGAACTGAACTGATTCTATGATGGAGAAGGATAAGAGACGTATGAAACCTTCCTGATGGAATAGACTGACTGAGGGAGAAACTAGGTCTTGTTCTTATGGGTGGGGCCATTCTCAGTAAGTCTTTAATCCAATTTTCTCAGTCCTGAATGTTCACTGGAAGGACTGACATTGAAGCTGAAATTCCAATACTTTGGCCACCTGATAGGAAGAGCTGACTCATTTGAAAAGACCTGATGCTGGGAAAGATTGAAGGTGGGAGGAGAAGGGGACAACAGAGGATGAGATGGTTAAATGTCATCACTGACTTTGGTCATGAGTCTGAGTAAACCCCTGGATTTGGTGATGGACTGGGAGGCCTGGCATGCTGCAGTCAATGGGGTCGCAAAGAGTTAGACAGGACTCAGTGACTGAACTGACTGACTGATCTGTGGAAGTCTTGCAATCTAATCTCTCTGGCTTTTAAGGTCAGATTCTCTGAGGATTCCTAGTCCCTTTGTCAGGTCCCCAGACTGGGAAGTCTGATGTGGGTTTTAGAAGCTTCACAACAGTGGGAGAACTTTTTTGGTATTATTGTTCTCCAGTTTGTGAGTCACCCACCTGTCAGGGGGATTTGATTTTATCATGGTTGTGTCCCACCTACCATCTCACTGTGGCTTTTTCTTTGTTTTTGGACATTGTGTATCTTTTTTTTTGTTTGTTACTTTGTGGTAGGTTCAAGCATCCTCCTGTTGATGGCTGTTCAACAGCTAGTTGTGATTTTGGTGCTCGTGCAGCAGGGGATGAATGCGTCTTACTCCACCTTCTTGAACCAGAAACTATCCCCATTTTTTAAACTAAGAATAATCACAGTAAAACTAATCTGTTTGCATTTAATTTGGCTTTATTATTTACATCAAGGGTGCATCAAGAGTATTGATTGCCCATATAATTTCTTTTTTAAATTTTTTAAAATATAAATTTATTTATTTTAATTGGAGGTTAATTACTTTACAATATTGTATTGCTTTTGCCATACATCAACATGAATCTGCCACAGGTATACACGTGTTCCCCATCCTGAAACCCCCTCCCTCCTCCCTCCCCATACCATCCCTCTGGGTCGTCTCAGCGCACCAGCCCCAAGCATTCAGTATCATGCATCGAACCTGGATTGGCAATTCGTTTCATATATGATATTATACATGTTTCAATGCCATTCTCCCAAGTGATCCCACCCTCGCCCTCTCCCACACAGTCCAAAAGACTGAAAATTACTTTGCTATAATCCTGTAATCATAGTACTAGTCTGATTATTTCAAAGGCCTTTATTGACTACAAAAAGTCAATCTTAGTTTCTTAAAACACTTTCTTAAACCTGCCTGGTCATATCTGAGTCTATCTACATGACATTCCAGTCAAAACCTTGATGATATATCTAAAAGTTCCAATTTTTTCCTGTTGGAAAGAAAACAAACCACTTCTTAGGTGGTGCTAGAGGTAAAAGAACCTGCCTGCTAATGGAGGAAACATAAAAAATGTGGGTTTGATTGCTGAGTTGGGAAGATCCCATGGAGAAGGCCTTGGCAATCCACTCCAGTATTCTTGCCTGTAGAATCCCATAGTCAGAGGAGCCTGGCGGAATACAGCCCATAGGGTCACAAAGAGTCAGACATGGCTGAAGCCACTTAGTACTCACGCATGCACAGAAAGAGAACAGATTGTTATTGAACTTATGCAAATAACTAATTATATTTGCATGAAACTAATACTCAAGAATTTCCAAATTCCTGAAGGATCAGCTAAGTAGAAAAAATATCTTTGTTTAGGAAAGTATACTGTATCCAATTTTAGTAAGTCACAGATAGCTTCAGAGAAAAGATTTTCTAAAATTAAAAAAACAAATCTTTAAGGAACCAGCAATGTCTTTGAACAAAACAGTATAAAAAATTGCAACTGTCCCCCCAGTTCATTCAATCCCAAGTAATGAATAATTGTTCTGTTTGAATACAGTTTTACCATTATTTTTCTCATGAATCTCTTTGAGGATAGAGCAGTTTTGCAGAAACAGTTTTTCAAAAGCACCCAAGTAAAATAATAACTCTCTGTAAATGACAAGCACTTAAAACACCCAGTGTTAAAGATCTGATGGGTATGCATTTGATAACAAAATATAGTTATTTCTGTGATGTAAATTTTAAAATGTTCATTGGAATTATGATTGATAACATTATTCTAGGACATAGTCCTAAAATTTTTATATAATTTCTGGAACATTAATATATGTTTATACAAATACAACATAATGAAATCTTAGTATTACTTCTTAATTGATCATTCTTCCCATGTAAATGGACCTAATAAATTTAATATTTCTAGGTGAGAGAAAAAATATTTTGAGATTTTACAGAGGTCTTATGGAAAATCTCTAAGTTAATTTGAGATCAAAGCATATTTATTTAGTATTTGATATTGGGAATTTTACAAAAAATATTGACAATTTTAAAATACTTGTTCAAATATAGTTATAGATCACTATAAAAATTCTTAGGTACCGATTTAACCAGATGACAAAGATTTTACAGGCAAATGCAGGATGTTAAATATTTGTTTAAAAAATTTAGCTCTTCTTTGCAGATGTCTCAGTTTTCTTAAGGAATCAAAGACGATGAAAACAATACAGGAAATTGTTTTCATGTATTTCATACCTTTAATTTTTAAAAAGATTACTTAAAACATAGAAAAAAAACTTTGCAATTTCTTATTAAGGAAAGGCAAATAATAAAAATGGCGTGTCAGGGCCAACAATAGATCGACCCATATTTCCTGATTCCTTCTATTACTCACTACTTGAAATGAGTAAGTCTGGAGTGGAAGTAGATGCTGAATGGTGAGCATCCCTGCTCAATTCCACATTTCCTTGAATTATAGCCAATGATCAATCAGTCAGTTCAGTCTCTCAGTCATGTCCGACTCTTTGCGACCCCATGGTCTGCAGCACACCAGGCTTCCCTGTCCATCACCAACTCCCGCTGTTTACCCAAACTCATGTCCATTGAGCCAGTGATGCCATCCAACCATCTCATCCTCTGTTGTCCCCTTCTCTAGCCTTCAATCTTTCTCAGCATCAGGGTCTTTACCAATGAGTTAGCACTTCGCATCAGGTGGCCGAAGTATTGGAGTTTCAGCTTCAACATCAGTCCTTCCAATGAACACCCAGGACTGATCTCCTTGTAGTCCAAGAGACTCTCAAGAGTCTTCCCTAACACCACAGTTCAAAAGCATCAATTCTTCCGTGCTTAGCTTTCTAATAACTGACAAAAACAGCAGATATTCCCATCATTTTCCTCATTTTGTGTGAAGTTATTCCCTTTGTATTCATTCATTCTATCTCTCAGAGTTAAGTAGCATTTGTGCTTACAGTACGCTTGTCTGATTTAATGTTCTCTTGAAATTCTAAACAGCTTTATCTCTGTGTATATACATGCAGAGGAGCTATCCTCAGTGTGAGCAGTAGCATAGAATACAGTTTTAGTCTATCTGCAGGGACTGTACGTGCCCTCTAGTCAGCATGCACATAGACCAGTTGGTCTGGCTTCTCCACATACACACAGACATTAGTGTTCAAGGTACTGTAGGACACCAAGGGAGTTATATAGTGGTACCTAGGAGACAGAAGGGATTCCAGCAGCAGAAATGACCCATATTGGAACTAGGATCTGACTTATGTTTTCATCCAGAGCACTTCCCTGTGTCATTTACAAAATTGTTATATATCTCACATGAGTGTTAGATCAGGAAATGTTAGAAAGCTTGGCAGTGAGCTCTTTCAGTAAATTATTACAAAAGAAGAGTGTACAAATGACTGTTGTGATATGGCATATCTAGTTATATGGCATAACTAGGGAATTGTTCATTTTTATTAAAGAATACAGAATATGTGGTTTAAAAAAACTATTTCAGCATTTGCAAAACAAATATCCAAACATCAGAAATAAAAATAAATTTTTTAAAGATTTAAAATAATTTAAAACATCACGGGGGAAAAATACATTCTTTTCCTATAAAGTCTCAGAAACTGACTTAATAAAAAAAAAGTTAATTTACACTGTAATTGAAGATATGGTGATAAAGTGAAAGAACAGGTATTTGAAACATAAAGAGAATTCTGTTCTTACACAAAGCTGGAAAATCACCACAAATTTGAGAGAAATCATTAAAATGTCTGTGATTAAATTCATATTTAAAATTAAACTAAAACTTAAATGAAATGGATCTGTATAAGCTGATGATTTGAAATGAATTCATAAGATATTTCTTTTTAGAAAAAAAATGTCTTCTTGAGAATCATCAGATCTAAGTGTACTAATATTTATATTTTGATATAATTTTTCAGAAATTTAACCCAATGTTTTCACAACCTGTAAACATTCCTAAGAGTTCCAGTAATGCAAGCACAATAATCTTTTAAAGTGAAAAAATTCAATAAAAATCATCAAAATATAATTTTACCTAATATTTATCACCAGTGACTGAAAATAGTATCTACTACATTAATAAAGACTCCAAATTGCAAGTTTTGATAAAAATAAATTTGAAGAAAGAGGATCCTTAGAAATCTATAATTGATAAAGATATCACATGAGGAAGTATTTCTTTTCAATATATACAACATTCTGACACAAAACATCCCTTGTATTTTTTATTGCACTTCTTATTAATTCTGCTGGGGAGTTTAGTCATGTCAATTCTTTCAGACCTCATGGACTGTAGCCTATCAGGCTCCTCAGACCATGGGATTCTCCAGGTAAGAATACTGGAATGGGTTGCCATTTCCTTCTCCATTCTTTTTAACTAATAAATTAATTCTGAGGAAAAAGTATATTTGAGCACCAAAAGTTTCACCTTTATCTGATTATTGAACAAGATGCCTCACATTTTCATTTTGTGCTATGCCCTGAAAATAATGCAGGATTTGAACTTTCTGTTCCCTACCATGCTTGAGAGGAAAAGAGCATTTATACACTGACAATTGATAGACAGTCATAACAATTTACTCATCACTTGAGCTGATGGATTTTTATTGTATGAACGAGCCAGACTTGTTTAGTAAAGTGTTTAAGCCATACTATTAATGGCTATAATTGGTTCATAAAAGTTGGCTTTCCCAACCTGTTTCAGTAGAAATAGGGAATCCAGTGAAAGGAGAACAAATTCTCATTTGAGAGACACTATTTAAAACAGAAGTTGTTATTACTGTTTTAGAATGTAAACTAAGTATGTTCTGAGTTTTGTAGATGCTGGTAAGAATATCCTTGATATTTCTAATATCCACTAGGCTAGACTAAACACTGACAAACTAGTCCTATAATTAACAACAAATTCCTTGATCTCTGTTGGCACCTTCAGGTCCTTATTGAGGATCCCCAGGTATACCTGATAGTAAATCACTTCCCAAGGATGCATCACTTTAGAAGAAAGATAAACTTGTCATTTTCCTTTCACAGTGATATAAGAAATTAAGAATCCTTGGTAAAGCCTAGCTAATCTCTGAAATGAAGTTTGCTGATGTAGAAATAAATAATAACTGGTATTTGTAATTATTATTCTACTATGAGAAGAATAAGAAGTCTTTTGACTTTTAATTTTATCCAGGCATTCAAAAAACATGTTTTAGGCATATCATAAAATTGTTAGCTGACAATTGGATAATTATTAGCTAAATGACAATTTTAACTAGGCAGTTTTCATTTTCATTACTATATCATAATATTAACTTTATTTTAGCAATAAATAAAAGCACTTAAAACTTATGGTAAAAACATTATAAATAATCTAAATACATGATAATATTTTTCCAGGCCAATGAGTGATAGTCTGCTCCTCTAGATTAATTATAGGCCTTGCATTTAAAGATAAGATAATATTTTAATTAACGTATACTGATGAATGTATTTACATGCAACTCTTGATACTCATGCAAAAATGTCTACATTTTCACAAAGCAGATTCTCTGAATTACTCTTCTCGAGGCCCCCATCACTTCCTTATTTCTTAAGCTATAGATAATAGGATTGAACATTGGGGTCAGGATGGTGTAGAAGACAGCCAGAACCTTGTCTTCTGTTGGAGATCGAAGGGCTCTTGGGCGTAGATAAGTGTAAACAAAGGGTGCATAGTAAAAAGTCACCACTGTGAGGCGGGTGCTGCAAGTTGAATAGGCCTTTTTCTTCCCTTCTGCTAGGAAAGTGCAATACCGATGAAAGGCAACAAAAGGAAAACCGTAGTGCTCACAAACACGGTGTACTCATAGACCCAGGTGTCAATGCAGGCCAGAGTCAACATGGCTGGGACATCACAGAAGAAATGATTGATGGCCCTGGATCTGCAATAAGGGATATGGAGGGCATACGTGGTGTGGGCACAGGAGTTGATAGAGCCCATTATCCAAGATCCTATTATCAGCAACACGCACACTCACCTGGTGATTTGGATGGGATAGTGAAGAGGAAAGCAAATGGCCACATACCGGTCATAAGTGAAAGAGGCCAAAAGCAATCCTTCTGCACCTGCTATAGTCAAGAAGAAAAAGCTCTGAATCCCACACCCAATGAAAGAGATAGATGTTTTTCCATACAGAAAATTGTAGGCCATTTTGGGCACAATGGTGGAGATGTAGGTCAGGTCCATGAGGGAGAGCTGACTGAGTAGAAAATACATTGGTGTATGGAGATGGGTGTCCAGAAAGATGAGAAGGATCATGGAGAGGTTACCAAATAGAGCCATTAGGAAAATGAGAACAATGAGAATAAAAAGAAACAGGCCAATTCTTGAGGAAGGGAACAGCCCTAGTAAGATGAAATCAGTGGATGTTTGATTATAATTTTCCATGGGAAATTCATACAATTTTTCCTAAAGATAGAAACAAGATTAAGTCAAGTTTAAAACATTAAGCTATTTTAGATTATTTTTGTCAGACTATGATTATTTAAAATTTTTAAGTTCTTAAATAAAGAACAGGTTTATCATTTTTGGAAAAAAAATAAATTTTAGCTTTTGATTTAAACAGAGGCTCTGTAACAACCTAGAGGGATAGGGTGGGGAGGTAGGTGGGAGGGAGATTCAAGAGGGAGGGGATATATAGATATACCTGTAGCTGATTCATACTGATGTTTGGCAGAAGCTAATGCAATTCTGTAAAGCAGTTATCCTTCAATTAAAAAATAAATATTTTTTTTTTAATTGAAAGTACAAACATTTTGGCTCAAGTGTTTTCCAGAATTCTTATAGTTGTAAAAAAGTTTACTATGACAGTATTAGGATAAGTATGTTTTACTGACCTATACAAATGCAAGTCACATCAAAAGCAAATATCATAATCAAAATACATTCATAGAAAATTAATGAAAATTCATCCTTTATATAATTCCATTATTAATAAATATTGTTTACAATTAAGGAATGACTTATCTTTCATATTTAAATCCTAATGTTTTGCCTCTAAAGTGTTGCAGCCGATCATCTTGTGGTGAGAAGCTTCTTTTCTTTCTTAGCCTACTTTGTTCTGAGATGTCAAAACAAGTTTCCTTGAAATCAAGTACTAATCAATTTATATTTCATGAAATCTATAATGAATCCTTATTGTCAAATATTATCTACAAAGCTGTCACTCTCCTTTCTCTTCAATAAGTTTCAATAAGTAGTTAAAACAGAGCCTTTGCCTGTATATCTAAAACAACAATTCTCATAGCTTTGATGAATCTGTCCAAGCTGTCCAAAACAGCAGACATTTTATGTCTGCTAGTTTCTCTGACAATTGTGAAAGTTGATGAGTTGTGTCTGACTCTTTGCGACCCCATGGACTATACATGGGATTCTCCAGGGCAGAATACTGGAGTGGTTAGCCTTTCCCTTCTCCAGGGGATCATCCCAACCAAGGGATTGAACCCAGGTCTCCTGCATTGCAGGTGGATTCTTTATCAGTTGAGCCACAAGAGAAGCCCAAGAATATGGGAGTGGGTGGCCTATCCCTTCTCCAGTGGATCTTCCCATCCCAGGAATTGAACTGGGGTCTCCTGCATCTCAGGCAGATTTTTTACCAACTGAGCTATCAGGTTCTGACAATTACATGATATAAATTGCTTAATGGAAGTTTATCTTACACATTTAACATTTATCTTTTAGTTTCTTATATTTAAGGTGTTTTTTTTCCAATTTAGTGTGTAAATTTAAGTACATATATTTGCAATCACTCCCATTAAAAGTCAACTGTTATGATGATAAAAATAGATAAGCTATAATTAAAAGAGAGGATATAAACATAAGCCATAATAAGAGGTGAAGTTGTTTAAGAAAATTTGAAGGAAGAAATGGATAAAAGAGTGGTCAATCTCTTAAATAGAAAAGAGAAATTGGCATCTTACAAATCTTTTTCATGGAGATGGGAAAAGAAATTTTCCAAAGACACTGCAAGTGAACAAACTCTACAAAATATGTAGTGTTTTAGTTGGTTAGTGTAGTGTTGTATGTTCTTTAGTTAGTTGTTATAGTTAGTGTTTTGTTTTATATTAAATATTTTAATATAAAAATATTAGCAGACTTTTAAGGAAGTCTGCAACATGAAAGAGGAAGATGCACACGTGTGCACTCACACTCACACAAAAACAAAAATACACATTCACACACAATCAAATAGTACGATTAAAATGATTGGGAAATATAGAAAAGAATGCATTACAAAAAATAGGATTTGTTTGAGACATTACCATTCCACAAAATAAACATCATTAGATATATATAAAATAATCTAGCAAAAGTGACTCCGGCAAAAAAAAAAAAAAAAAAGTAATAATAATTGATTTAAAAAAACAAGTGAAACTTAGGAAGGAAAAAAAAAAAAACTACCACAATTAAAAGAATTGGAAAACCACAGAAATAATAAAAAAAATTGACATTTTCAAGGGGTAAGAAAATTAGAGAATTAATATAAGACAAACAATATATGCTTATAAATATTTTCACTCCTGGGACTGTACATAGCAAAATAATAATGCAGCTAATAAAATCACTTTTTTTCAGTATTGGCATATATGAAACATATATTCAAACAGCATAGACAGAACACAGAAAAATAAAATAGAAATATTGTCTTGAAAAAAATTTTTTCTTGAAATTTCTAAAGTCTTCTGGAGAGCACTTTTGAAAAATGCAAGTATTGCCTATAAATGTGTGATCTTAAAAATGTCCCAGTGAAAATAACAATAATGAGAACTTTTACATTACTAAAATATATTACATTGCATAACTAAAATATATTCAGATTTTATGATAAATTATATGTTTGTATTTTAGCAATATATACTAGAAGATGAAAAAATGTGCCAACCTAGACAACCCAGACACAAAGTGGGATATAATTATGCTGAAAGGATGGGGAAAGAGAAAAAGAGGTGGAGATGGTGGCATGAGGAGGAGGATCGTCTCCATCCACTGTGGCTAGAGATGGCACCTGGTATTTAATGCTCAGTTGTGTCTGACCCATTGTAACCCCATCTCCAGAATACTGGAGTGGGTAGCCTTTCCATTCTCCAGGGGATCTTCCCAACCCAGGGATTGAACCTAGGTCTCCCGCATTGCAGGCAGATTCCTTACCAGCTGAGCCACAAGGGAAGCCCAAGAACACTGGAGTGGTTAGCCTATCCCTTCTCCATTGGATCTTCCTAACCCAGGAATCGAAACAGGGTCTCCTGCATTGCAGACAGATTCCTCATCAACTGAGCCTGAAGGAAGCCTGAGAAGATAGCATATTGGTGAAAAACGTTGAAGAAAAATGGTAAAATATTATAAAATATTTGCCTTGTTAATCAGGAGTGGTGAACTATGAAACCAGTGATTTGTCCCGTTGGCTGTTGAGATTATGTTCTACTCTATTGGAATAAATTATACTCAGGTAGAACTGAAGTCACAGTTACAGAACTCATGTCCAACATTATAATCAATTGTGAAGACTGAAAGCTTTTCCTTTAAGAGGGAATAAAGGCAAATATTTCCACTTTTGTCACTTCTAAATGACATAATACAGGAACAAAATTATCTTAGTTCACAGATGACATGATCTTATAGATATAAAAATGTAGAGTCTACCAAAAATTTTTTAAAACTAATAAACATATTTGGCAAAAGTTGTAGGATACAAAAATCAGTTATATTTCACCCTAATAATGTATGATACTAAGAAAACTTTAAGAAATTACATTTCCAAAATCAAGAAAAAGAATAAAATCTCTAGGGATGAACTTAACAAGAAGACTAGTTCTTCAATAAAAATCTCAAAGCATTGCTGAAATAAATTGACAAGATAAGCAAACGGAAAAGTGTTCTGTGCACTTGGGCTGAGATACTGATATTGTTAAGATGTCAGTACTACCATAAGCAAAACAACATGTACAATGAAATATCTATCATAATTCTCATGAGTTTGAGGCAGAGAAAAAAGTACATCTTAAAATTCTGATGAAATCTCAAGGTCGTGAGAATAGCAAAAAAATCTTATAAACTAATTGAACTCAACTGTTTCTGATTCAAAACTCACTACAAAACTGTGATACTATAAAGAGTATACCATTGGCATAAAAACAGACACAAATCAACAAAATAAAACAGAACAAAAATACCACACTTTTTCATATGTGACTCTTAATTTTTAAAAAGTCCAATTCACGTATAATATATATATATATAAACATTGTCCAGAGGGAGAGGATTTCATGAGAATTTAGAACAAGTATTTATGCACCTCTATTCCTAGAAGCTAAAAGGTGGAAGCAACAAAAATATTCACTGATAGATTAAGGTATAAGAAGAATATTATACATATATATAATAAAGCTAGTCAATGGGGATATTTTTTTCAACAAATATTGCTGGGAAATTGGATATTCTAGTCCAATTAATGAAATTGAGACATTGTCTTACATCATAGAAGATAGCATACAAGAATTAACTTAAATGGATCAAGGTGTTAAATATGAGCTAAAAGTAAAACATTGGGAGAGGGAGGGAATTTCATGACATTTAATTTAGCTGTGCTATCTCAGATATAATACCAAAATCATGTGCAACAACAATGTATATATATTTATATATGAATTGCACTTTTTAAAAATTAAAAACTTCTGTTCCTGAAAGAACATTATCAATACAGTGAGGAAGAAATCCATAGAATGGGGGGGGGGGGACCTTGAAAAATACGTGTCAGATCATAAATTGATATAAGGAATAGATAAAGAACTATACTACTCAACAACAGAAAAACGAATTGAAAACCATGCCATGGGGCAGCTAAGCCCATGTGCTACAAACTAGAGCCTGTGCTATGCAATGAGAGAATCCACTGCAATGAGAAGCCCATGTACCATGAGAGAGTAGCCTGCACTAACCACAACTGGAGAAAGCTCATGCCCAACAAGGAAGACTCAGCTCAGCCAAAAGTAAATAAATAAATAAATATTAAAAATAAATAAAAGTGGGGGAGTATTTGAGTATATGGGCTTCCCTGGTGGCTCAATGATAAAGAATCCACCTACCAATGCAAAAAGATGTGAATTTGATCCCTGGGTTGGGAAGCTCTCCTGGAGAAGGAAATGGCAGCCCACTCCAGTATTCTTGACTGGGAAATCACATGGATAGAGGAGCTTGGTGGGCTACAGTCCATGGGGTCACAGAAGAATCTGAGTAAACTGAGTTACTAAAAAACAACAACAACACACACACATACATATATTTAAGAATTTCAGTTTTAAAAAAGAAAGAAATTTTACTACTTACTGAAAGGTTGGTCTTATGAGCTGCAAACGACGCTGGGATTCGTGGCCTCCAGAGGAGAGGAATTTGATCCAGGGCCAGTGATGAGGCTTGATCACTCAGAGCTTTCTGTGTAATAACATTTTATTAAAGTATAAAAGATAAAGAAAGCTTCTGACATAGATACCAGAGGGGGACAGAAAGGGTGTCCTCTTGCTAGTTTTGAGCAAGGAGTTATATACCTTGAGCAAGCTGCTAGTTAGAGAAAGGAAATGCCTCACAAAACTGTGACAGTTATACCAGGCCCTTCATCCACAACAGGCATTTTGAGATAGCATTGTCACAAAGTAAGTCATCCTTGATCCTAAAACAATTGACATGGATCTTGAAGAAAGGCAGATTTCCAAGCAAATACATAGTTCCTTTACATAGCTTGAGAAAGCATTTCCATAAGAAAAAAGCAATGGTTAGCTCAAGGTTTGAGATTAAAGTTAAGTCCAGATGGAATCAGGTGTCACCATGGCAACACAGGATTAGAACAGAAAACAAAAGAAAATGTTTTCCACTTGCAGTTTATTTCTTCCTGCCATTTGGGGCATCCTGCCTCCCTACCAAGGCTGTTAACACTCAATACTACAACATGGATGAAACTTATAGATACACTAAGTAAAATAAATAAGTCACACATGACAAACAATCCACAGGATTCTATACATATGAATAGTCAAATTCATACAGATGAAAGTGGAATGATGTTCCCAGGAACATGGAATTGGGACCATTAGTGGGTACAGAGTTTCAGCTGAGTAACATAAAAATGTTCTGGGGTAATGTCAGTAATGATTGCACAATACTATCAATGTACTTAATGTCATTGATCTGTACACTTAAAAATAGTAAATTTTATAGTGTGTATATTTAGCATAGTCAAAACATTTAAATGAAGTTTATTTTATATTTGAAGCTCCAAATATAAAAAATCTATGGCCAGATCCTGAACATGTGCAGAGAAATTGATCTTTTAATAATATGAAAACTTGGCTTCTCTGGTGGCCTGGTGGCTCAGTGGTAAATAACTTGTCAATGCAGGAGATGCAAGTTTGATCCCTGGGTTGGGGAGATCCCCTGGAAAAAGAAATGACATCCCACTCCATATTCTTGCCTAGGAAATTCCACAGACCAAACCTGGTGGGCTATAGTCCATGGGGTCACAAGAGTAAGACACAATTTAGCAATTAAAATAAAACAATAACTTGCTAAAAAAAATGGTAGAGCAATTTTTGAAATAAATGTCATTTAGATTCAACACGATATATCATATTAGACTTTCCCACCTTGTACAATTAGTATCAGTTATTTAGTTATTGACAAGTGAAAATGTAATATTTCAAATTCCAATGAAACTACTAATATTTATTTCACATGTATTTTATTATATTAGACTTTCTATGGAAAAATGTTTCCATGAGTTACTTAATTCAATCACACTCTGAAGGTGAAATAATAAACACCAAATGGAAAAAAAATGAATGTCACATTATATCTGATATTTTATTCCATGTATCAGGACTTCCAATGAAACATTCAGTTGTTGTTGTTATTCATGTTACACTGTTCAAATCTTCTGTCATTTGATGTTACTTAAAAGATCCTTGAATCTGACAGGGGAACAATCTCAACTATTGAATATCAATTTTGATTGCTTCAAGATCTAAATTAAATAAGACATCTTTTTCTTAATTGAAAATAAATCCAAATTGTTTATTATTGTCTTTTATTTTGGATTTATCCACTGAAGGAAAAATAAGGTATTTAAATTTATAAAGCATTTTCAATTTCTTGAATTTTAAATATTTCTTTAAAAGTATTGCCATTGATATGTCAGCAGTAATGACATTATACCTAAGAAGAAAAGAATTAGCAGAAAACGTTCTGATGCTGGATATTTAGGGAAGAAACAAATAAATAAACAAGCCTTGAATCTGCAATATATCCTACATGGAACAGAAGATGAGGGTGTAAAGTTTTCTTGACTGTATCTATAGGTTTTTATTCACCAACATACACAAGAAGTGAAATGAAAGTTGCTCAATCATGTCTGACTCTTTGCAACACCATGCCAACCTCATTTGTCCATTGAATTCTCCAGGCAAGAATACTAGACTGGGTAGCTGTTCCCTTCTCCAGAGTATCTTCCCAACCCAGGGATTAAACCCAGGTATCCCATATTGCCAGTGGATTCTTCACTGTCTGAACCACCAGATAAGCCCAACATACACAAAAATGAAATAAAAAGTAAGAATTGAGCTGCATAAGTTGCTTGTATATTTTTGAGATTAGTTGTTTGTCAGTTGCTTCATTTGCTATTATTTTCTCCCATTCAGAAGGCTATCTTTTCATCTTGCTTATAGTTTCCTTTGTTGTGCAGAAGCTTTTAATTTTAATTAGATCCCATTTGTTTATTTTTGCTTTTATTTCTAGAATTCTGGGGGGTGGATCATAGAGGATCCTGCTGTGATTTATGTCGGAGAGTGTTTTGCCTATGTTCTCCTCTAGGAGTTTTATAGTTTCTGGTCTTACATTTAGATCTTTAATCCATTTTGAGTTTATTTTTGTGTGTGGTGTTAGAAAGTGATCTAGTTTCATTCTTTTACAAGTGGTTGACCAGTTTTCCCAGCATCACTTGTTAAAGAGATTGTCTTTACTCCATTGTATATTGCCTCCTTTGTCAAAGATAAGGTGTCCATATGTGTGTGGATTTATCTCTGGGCTTTCTATTTTGTTCCGTTGATCTATATGTCTGTCTTTGGGCCAGTACCATACTGTGTTGATGACTGTGGCTTTGTAGTAGAGCCTGAAGTCAGGCAAGTTGATTCCTCCAGTTCCATTCTTCTTTCTCAAGATTGCTTTGGCTATTTGAGGTATTTTGTATTTCCATACAATTCTTGAAATTATTTGTTCTAGTTCTGTGAAAAATATCGCTGGTAGCTTGATAGGGATTGCACTGAATTTGTAGATTGCTTTGCATAGTATACTCATTTTCACTATATTGATTCTTCTGATCCATGAACATGGTATAAATGGGCCAAAGAACTAAATAGACATTTCTCCAAAGAAGACATACGAATGGCTAACAAACACATGAAAAGATGCTCAACATCACTCATTATTAGAGAAATGCAAATCAAGACCACAATGAGGTACCACTTCACACCAGTCAGAATGTCTGTGATCCAAAAGTCAGCAAGCAATAAATGCTGGAGAGGGTGTGGAGAAAAGGGAACCCTCCTACACTGTTGGTGGGAATGCAAACTAGTACAGCCACTATGGAGAACAGTGTGGAGATTCCTTAAAAAATTGCAAATAGAACTGCCTTATGACCCAGCAATCCCACTGCTGGGCATACACACTGAGGAAACCAGAATTGAAAGAGACACATGTACCCCAGTGTTCATTGCAGCACTGTTTATAATAGCCAGGACATGGAAACAACCTAGATGTCCATCAGCAGATGAATGGATAGGAAAGCAGTGGTACATATACACAATGGAGTATTACTCAGCCATTAAAAAGAATACATTTGAATCAGTTCTAATGAGGTGGATGAAACTGGAGTCGATTGTACAGAGTGAAGTAAGCCAGAAAGAAAAACACCAATACAGTATACTAACACATATATATGGAATTTAGAAAGATGGCAATGATGACCCTGTATGCAAGATAGCAAAAGAGACACAGATGTGTAGAGTGGACTTTTGGACTCAGAGGGAGAGGGAGAGGGTGGGATGATTTGGGAGAATGGCATTGAAACTTGTATACTATCATGTAAGAAACGAATTGCCAGTCTATGTCCAATGCAGGATACAGCATGGTTGGGGCTGGTGCACGGGGATGACCCAGAGAGATGTTATGGGGAGGGAGGTGGGAGGGGGGTTCATGTTTGGGAATGCATGTACACCCATGGTGGATTCATGTCAATGTATGGCAAAACCAATACAGTATTGTAAAGTAAAATAAAGTAAAAAAAAAAAAAAGTAAATCAGCCACTGTTTGTTGTAAAGACAAACTTCTGTAAAATTTTAAGTTTCTTAGCATAGTCATCTGTTTGTTAGGCTTTTTCTTATGCGCAAGAGGAAGTAATTGGACTTTATTCAAGAGTCCTAGAAATGGACAGTGAGGGAAAAGGGTTCATACATTCACACTGGAAAAATGGATTGAAATAAGCTTCTGTGACCAATTAGCTCTCTTCCTATAATATTCTCATTTCTATAAATGATTCTAAAGTTTTGGTGAATCAAAATGGTCTACACATTATGTGACAATAGCAATGATATATGCGTAAACTTCTTCCTACCTATGAAATTATATTCACTTCTTTTCTGTGAAATTATATGCACTTAACAAGTAAAAGAGACACCCTAAAATTGCACTATCATAAATCATTACTCCTTATAAAATCATATAACCTCAGGGTTTTTGTAGTTCTGTACTTCAGATCTAGTGGAGAAGGAAATGACAGCCCAGTATTCTTGCCTGGGAAATCCTATGGACAGAGGAGCCTGGCAGGCTGCAGTCCATGGTGTCTCAAAGAGCCAGACTAGACTGAGCAACTGAGCACACATTTTGGATACAGATCTGGTTTCTTGCTCTGATTGTGGATCCTGGTCTTTGGGAGAAGTCTCCTAATCTAATATCTTGATCTCTCACTATACTCTCAGGGAGATCATACCTTGTCTGCTGTCATCCATATGCCACATAAACTGGACTTGGGTGGTTCAGCCTCATCAGCTCTCATCAGTTAGGTGTTTAATCTCAGTTTGGTGACATTGGCTTAGCACAAATTACTACATTTGAGATCTATTGTCTCTTTTCAAACAAATTCATCCTTTTGAACAGACTCTTACTCTAAGTCAATATGAATTTATTCTCCTTGTAGAAGGGCACAGGAGAAGGAAATGGGAATCTGCTCCAATATTCTTGCCTGGAGAATCCTGTGGCTGGAGGAGCTTGATGGGCTGCTGTCCATGGGGTCACACAGAGTCAGACATGACCTAAGCAACTTAGCATGTGTGTATGCATTGGAAAAGGAAACAGCAACCCACTCCACTGTTTTTGCCTGGAGAATCCCAGGAACAGAGGAGCCTGGTGGGCTGCCCTCTAAGGCGTCTCACAGAGTTGGACATGACTGACGCGACTTAGCAGCAGCAGCAGAACGCACAAGTGGAAATGTTGGCTATAGTACTAAAGCTTTGATTCAAGGCTTTGCAAATTCCTGAGGGATCAGATTAGGATTAAAATAAATGCTGTATCTTTGTTTAAGGTGTCATAATTTTTTAAATTATTGTGAGTCACAGGTAAGAGGAAAAGTTTTCTTCAGTCTGGGGGGAAAAAAACATTAAGGATCCAGCAATGTTTCAAACAAAATGTAATAAAAAATTGCAATCATCATCTTTAGATCATTCAGCCCCAAGTAATGAGTACTTGTTATTAAATCTAGATTTTCCATTAGTCCCTTTCATGAATGTCCTTGAAATAGAGCACTTGTGTAGAAACATTTTTGTAAATATCTAAATTAAACAATAACTATAAATGACAAAGACAAAAGATACAAAAATTTATTTCATAAGAAAATGTAGTAATTTTTGTGATACGCAACATTTTAAGATGATAATTTGCATTATGACTGTTAACATTGTCCCAGAATATATCAGATGACTAAAAATAACATATAACTTCTGGAATGTATACCATAATACACACCAATACAACATTAGCAATGTAAACAAGTCTTAGTATTACTTCTTATTTGACAATTCTTTGCATGTAATTTCACATATTAGCCTAATTAGTTTAACATTTCTATTTTTATAAGGTGAGATAATTTTTTTTTTTTGCAATTTTACAGGAGTTTAATGAAAAATACCAAAGTTAATTTGATTTCAACAGATCTTTCCTTGGCATTTGAGTTTGGGAAATTGGTTAAGAATTGATAAAAGGTTTTAAAACACTTGGTCAAGTAGAATTATAGGTCGCTGTGAAAAAAATTCCTATCTCTCATTTTAACCATAAAGAAAATTAAGGATTTTGTAAGCAAGTACAAACTGTTAAGTATTAGTTTTTTTTTTTTAAACATAGTCTTTCAACAAAGAAAGCTTTTTTTTTTTTTTTAATTACTCAAAGACCTACTAAGGACAACATAGGAAATTAATTTTATATAATGCTAAATCCTCATTTTCTAGGCAGTTACTTAAACAGTAAATAAAATTGTTTCCAGTTTCTTTTAAAGGGCAGAACAAAATATATTGTGTCAGGACAGAAATAGATTGATGTCTCCTGATTCCTTCTATTTCTCACTACCTAAAATGGGAAGGAGTCTGGAATGCATTTGCCTGCTTGCTTCCACACTTCCTTAGGATATTTACAATGACAAAAACTGACATCCCCATCATTTTGCTGGTTTTACATTATGTCATCCCCTTTGTATTTGTTCAATCTACATTTCTCAAAGCATAGAGCATGTGTGCTTACATAGGTTCTCATACTCAGATACTAACCTTGCTTAATTATTGCTCTGCTGCCATCTTGAAATTCTTAATTTTATCACTGAGTACACACGTGAGCAGAGGGTCTATACTGGGTGGCGGCATTAGTATGCAGTTTCAGTCCAGCAGCAGGACTTGTACACATAAGGGCAAGCAACATGGACATGAAGCAATATGCCTGGCCTCCCCATGTCCACACATGCATTAGTGTTCAGGGCACTACAGGACCCCAGGGAAGTGGCTGGGTGGAGCTTGAACCCAGCTAGGTGGTGGTGGTGACAACAGCAAATAGAGATACAACAATGGTGAATAGGCCACTGCCTAAGAGAGAGAAGGAGATTTACTTAGCAAGAGAAATGACTCTTATGGAGATGGGGGCTGACTTATTTTTCCATTCAGTGTTAAACCCTGTGTAATCTGCTAAATTATTAACAATCTCACCCAAGTGTTGGAACAGGAAATGATAGGTTTAGGGAGTAAACTTTTCCAATAAATACTTACAAAAGTGTACAAATAATCATTACAAAAGATCGTATCATGGAATTATTATCAAAGTATAAAATATATGGTTTTAAAAACTCTTGAAATATTGTAAAACAAATGTCCACAGGCTTAGAACTAATATTTAAAGCTTGCTTAAAGATTTAAAATTAATTTGAAAGATCAGAGGTGGAAAAGCATACCATTTTCATGTAAACTTTCAGAAAACAATTATTCAAACATTTTTAAAATTAATTTTCTTATAATTGAATGTGTAGTGACAAAATGAGTGAACAGATAATTGAAACATCATTCTTATACAAAGTCAACTAATTGTCAGAAATTGAAGATGAATCATTAAAATGCTATTGACCAAATTTATGTTTAAAGTTAAATTTAGACTTATATAAAATAGATTTGTATTAATTGATAACTTGAAGCTGCTTCATAAGATAAATACTTTCAGAAAACATTTCTTCTCCTTTTGAATCATCAGATATGTGTGCACTAGAATTTATATTTAATATAATTTATCAAAAATTCAGCCTGATATTCTCCTAAACTATAAGCACTCCTAATAGCTCCAGTAACATAAGCAGAAAGAATCTCTTAAAATTTAAATATTAAAAATCATCAGAAATTCATTGAAACTTAGTATTTATCACCAGATGCTGAAAACACTGTAATTATATTAACAGAGAATAAAGTTTCTAAAGCTTTAAATTTAGTGAAAATAAAGTGGAAAGTATTGATCTCCCAAATCTGATAATGAACCATTATGTTTATATGCTATATATATATATATATATATATATATATATATATATATATATAATTATTTTTTTTGGAATGTGTAATTTCATTTCACAACTAAAGAATTAATTTTGAAGAAAAAACTACGTTTGAGCAACAATAATCTAACATTTATTTTTATTTTTTAGCAAGAGTCCTCATATGTTCATTTTGGGATTTGCCTTGCATATTATGTAGAATATGAACCTCCCCTTCTCTGCCACAGGTGAGAGGTTAAGTGCATTTCTGCATTGATCACTAATGGATAACAATTTAAATGGAAATTTACGTGAACTGATGAATTTTTGTTGATACAGTGATGAGATCTGCTTAGGAAAGTGATCAAGCCATCATATGAAGTAAGAAAATTAGTTTACAAAGTTAACTTCCCCAGTAAAACTATGGGATGTAGTGAGTAGAGAATAAAATCTCATTTGAGAGACATCATCTAATACAAAAGTTGCAATGGCAATTTAGCAGGTACACAGTATGTTTTGAGAGTAGCTATTTGAGAGTAGCTGTTTGCATGGAATTCCTCAACAGTTTTAATTTCCACTAATGAGACTAAATGCTGACCCACTTGTATAATTGTCTTAGCAATCTCTTGTGGCATTTTCAAGGCCTATTGTTGATTTCCAGGTATACCTAACATGATAGATGCATCACCCTGCAATTAACATAAACTCAGTTTCTGTTCAGAGTGGTATAAGGACTTCAGAATTCTCAGCTAAATCTCTAACAGAAAGTTTCCCCTTATTGAAATTAAAAAAAAAAAAGTGTTACTGGTAATTATGGTTATACCATAAGAAGAACAAAAAGTATTCTGTCTTTTAATTTTATCTAGACATTCAGAAAATGTGGTTCAGACCTATTGAAAAATGTATTGAAAACTGTGGAACTGTTATGGTGAATGCTATTCTGTTATTCAGTTAATGTCCATGTTCACTACTAAATGACAGGGAATCTTTCTAGTTGTCAGTCTATCAACAAAAATGCATTTGAAATTGATTTAAAAAAAGGAAACAAGAAATAAGATTGAGATTTTTCAAGATATGAACTATTTTCTTGTCCTCTAAATCCATTTTACTCTTTTCATTTAATAAAATAATATTTTTAATGACTATACAGTTATATATATAAATAAATATATAAATTATATATATAATATATAATTTATATATATAACTATACAGTTATAAACACACACACACACACACACACACACATATATATATATATATATATATATATATATATAAAACTCCTGGTATTTATGCAAAAATTTAGTCTACATTTTCATAGGAGAGATTCTCTGAGTTACTCTTCTCAGGGCCCCAATCACCTCCTTGTTTCTCAGGCTGTAGATAATAGGATTGAGCATCGGGGTAAGGATGATGTAAAAGACAGCCAGAACTTTGTCCTCTGTTGGAGTACGCAGAAATCTTGGGCGTAGATACGTGTAAACAAAGGGTGCATAGTAGAAAGAAACCACAGTGAGGTGGATGCTGCAGGTTGAATAGGCCTTCTTCTTCCCTTCTGCTGAGTTCATGCGATAGACAGCAAGGAGAACACGGCCATAGGAAAAAGCAATATCAATGAAGGGCAGCAAAAGGAAAAGTGTGGTGCTCAGAAACACTGTGTATTCATAGACCGTTGTATCAATGCAGGTTATTGTCAACATGACTGTGACATCACAGAAGAAATGATTGATGGACCTGGATTGGCAATAAGGGATAGAGAGAATATACGTGGTGTGGGCACAGGAGTTGATAGAGCCCATTATCCAAGATCCTGTTATCATCAATATGCACACTCTTTTGCTGATTCTGACGGGATAATGAAGAGGAAAGCAAATGGCCACATAATGATCATCAGCCATAGAGGCCAAAAGCAATCCTTCTGCACATGCCATAGTCAAGAAGAAGAAGCTCTGAATCCCACACCCAATGATGGAGATAGACTTGTTTGCAAACGGAAAATCAGAGGCCATTTTGGGAACAGTGGTAGAGATGTAGTTCAGATCCATGAGGGAGAGCTGGCTAAGCAGAAAATACATGGGCTTGTGAAGACGGATGTCCAGAAAGATGAGAAGAATCATGGAAAGGTTACCAGCTAGAGCCATTAAGAAAATGAAAACAATGAGAATAAAAAGAAACAGACCAGTTCTTGAAGAGGGAAACAATCCCAATAAGATGAAATCAGTTGATGTTTGATTATAATTTCCCATGGGTCATTCATGTAATTATTCCTAAAGGCAGACACAAGAGTACATAATTCAAATTTAAAACAATAATATATTTCTATAGTATTATTTTAGTCAGGCTGAATATTGTTTAAAGTTTTACTACTCTGTAATAAAGAACTGGAGTTATCTATATTGGAAAAATTGTAATAATGATGAAGTTAAAATTATAAAGAATAACATTTTAAGAACTGATACATTTGAGTGACTGTACAACATAAGCAGAATACAGAAAAATAAATAAATATTTTATTAAAAAGGATTTTCTTATAAAATTCTTAACATCTCTCAAAACATTTTCTTGAAATTCTCAGTATCACCTTAAAGTTTCTTGACTGTGGAAAGCAAAATAAGAGGAACTATTCATATGGAAAGACTAAAATATAAGGTTTTACAGTAATTAATATTTTTCTACTTTAGCAATGTATACTAGAAGATGGAAAAGTGTTCTCAACCTAACCATCATAGACACAAAGTGGGATTTAACTATGATGGAAAGAGGGGAAAGATAAAAGGTAGTTGGAGGCAGTTATATGTGGAAGGAGAAGGTCTCCATCCACTGCGGCCAGAGTGGATGTAATCAAGAGATGATACTTAATGTTTAGTAATTAAGCATAAGACAACATATGAAAAAGCAGAGAAATTACCTTGATAACAAAGGTCCATCTAGTCAAAGTTATGGTTTTTCCAGTAGTTATGTATGGATGTGAGAGTTGGACTACAAAGAAAGCTGAGCATTCAAGAATTGATGTTTTTGAACTGTGGTGTTGGAGAAGACTCTTGAGAGTCCTTTGGACAGCAAGGAGATCCAACCAGTCCATCCTACAGGAAATCAGTCCAGAATAGTCATTGGCAGGACTGATATTGAAGCTGAAACTCCAATACTTTGGCCACCTGATGCAAAGAACTGACTCATTGGAAAAGACCCTGATGATGGGAAAGATTGAAGGTGGGAGGAGAAGGGGATGACAGAGGGTGAGATGGTTGGATGGCATCACTGACTAAATGGTCACAAGTTTGAGTAAGCTCCAGGAGTTGGTGATGGACAGGGAGGCCTGGCATGCTGTAGTCCACGGGGTCACAAAGAGTCGGACCTGAAAGAGTGATTGAACTGAAACAAACTGAAGCATGAGAAGGTAAGCATACTGTTGAGATATATACAAGTAAATAGAAGGGAAAACTTAAAATATTATAAAATTTTGCTTTGTGGATCAGGAGGAGTGGGCTTATGAAAGTTTGTTTTGTCCTGTAGGTCGCTGAGATCATGTTTTTACTTTATTTCAATAAAATATCTCACATCTAACATTATACTCAATGGTGAAAGATTGAAAACTTTTCCTTTAAGAGATAAAACAGGCAAGGAAGTTTTAGATATATAAACTTGCAATGAGTCCACCAAAAATCTGTTAGAATTGATAAAGCTGCCATTGTATTGATATCCATTTATAATATACAATACCAAAAAGAATTTAAGAAAAATTTGTATCTACCATATCATGAAAAAGACTAAAATCCCTGGGAATAAACTTAAAGAAGGCAATAACTTCTTCACTGAAAATCACAAAACATCAGTGAAAAAAATTGAAAGACCAAAAAAAAAAAAATGGAAGAGCACTATGTGATCCTAGCTTGAAAAATGAATATTGTTAAGATGTCAAAACTATAAGCAAACAACAGGTGCAATTAAATATCCCTGCTGCTGCTGCTGCTAAGTTGCTTCAGTTGTTTCCGACTCTGTGCGACTCCAGAGACGGCAGCCCACCAGGCTCCCCCATCCCTGGGATTCTCCAGGCAAGAACACTGGAGTGGGTTGCCATTTCCTTCTCCAGTGCATGAAAGTGAAAAGTGAAAGTGAAGTCGCTTAGTCGTGTCCGACTCTTAGTGACCCCATGGATTGCAGCCTACCAGGCTCCTCCGTCCATGGGATTTTCCAAGCAAGAGTACTGGAGTGGGTTGCCATTGCCTTCTCCAATTAAATATCTCTACATAATGCCAATGGGTTTTTCAGGCAGAAACACAAAAATACATTCTAAAATTCTTACAAATCTCAAGATACTGAGAATAGCCAGAATTTGAGAATCCACTGTTTCTGATTCAAAACTTACAAAACTCTGATAATAAAAATAGTATAGTATTTACAAAAAGACAGACAATGCAACAATATAAAACAGAGATACCAGAAAAAATATTTTTGACATGGGTCTCAAAGCCATTATGTGGATATATTGATTTGTCTTACACCATACACAAGAATTAACTTAAATGGATCAAAGTGTTAAATACAAAACTAAAATCACAAAGTTTTAGAGCAAAATACGGTGGAAAAACTTCATGACATTGAATTTAGCTCTCCTTTTTTGGATATAACATCAAAAGCGTGTGTAAAACCAACAAATATAAATAAGTTGGACTTTTATCAAAATTAAAAGCTTCTGTGCATTATAGAACTTTATTAATATAGGAAATAAGAAACCCTCCGAATAGAAAAAATATTTGCAAAATATGTATTTGATGATGGATTGATATAGGGGTTATACATAAAACTACAGACTCAACAACAACAAAACCTAATTTAAAAATGGGCAAAATACTTGAAGCATTTCTCAAAGACAATAAACAGAGGAAAATATGCTCAACAAGACTAATTATAGAAAAATTCAAATCAAAACTACAAGGTATCACATCTCACACTTTAATGGCAAAAATTAACAAAAAGTGTTGACAAGAGTATGAGGAAATTAGATAATATGCAACATAATGCAAAGCAGTGTAACCACTGTAGAAAATGATGTGAAAACTTACAGAAAAACAAAGAAAAAATATCATATGGGATTCCCAGGTGGAACACTGGTAAAGAATCTGCCTGCCAATGCAGGAGGGGCAAGAGACATGGGTTCTATCCCAGGGTTGGAGTATCGCCTTCAGCAGGAAATAAATGGCAACCCATTCCAATTTTCTTGCCTGAAAAGAATGACTAACCCTTCAAAATGAAGGGCTTTCTTCTGTATGTTATAGCTTGGATGAAGCTTGGAGATATTATGCAAAGTAAAATGCAGTCATGACTACCCATGTTTATTATTCCATATACAGGTTTACAATGGGTAATCAAATACATAGAAACAAAGTGCATTGATGGTAGTTCAGATCAGTTCAGTTCAGTCTCTCAGTCGTGTCCGACTCTGCGACCCCATGAATTGCAGCACGCCAGGCCTCCCTGTCCATCACCATCTCCCGGAGTTCACTCAGACTCACATCCATCCAGTCCGTGATGCCATCCAGCCATCTCATCCTGGGTCGTCCCCTTCTCCTCCTGCCCCCAATCCCTCCCAGCATCAGAGTCTTTTCCAATGAGTCAACTCTTCGCATGAGGTGGCCAAAGTACTGGAGCTTCAGCTTTAGCATCATTCCTTCCAAAGAAATCCCAGGGTTGATCTCCTTCAGAATGGACTGGTTGGATCTCCTTGCAGTCCAAGGGACGCTCAAGAGTCTTCTCTAACACCACAGTTCAAACGCATCAGTTCTTTGGCGCTCAGCCTTCTTCACAGTCCAACTCTCACACCCATACATGACCACAGGAAAAACCATAGCCTTGACTTGATGGACCTTAGTCGGCAAAGTAATGTCTCTGCTTTTGAATATACTATCTAGGTTGGTCATAACTTTTCTTCCAAGGAGTAAGCATCTTTTAATTTCATAGCTGCAGTCACCATCTGCAGTGATTTTGGAGCCCCCAAAAATAAAGTCTGACACTGTTGTTAGGCACTGGTAAGTGGAAGAAATGGGGTTAGTGTTCATGAGTATGGAGTTTCATATGGGTAAGATAAAAATGTTCTGTGGTGATGTGGATAATTATTGCACAGTAATGTCAGTGGACCTGATGTCATTGACTTGTCTACATAAAAATTGATAAATAGAAAATTTTATAGTGTGCATATTCACCACAATAAAGAAGTCAAATATATAATTTCAATATAATTGAAATTACTTCAAATTTGGAATTCCAAATATATTGTACAAAATCTATGTTGGGGTCCTGAATATGTATGTGTAGGGGAATTAATCTTCCAGTAATATGTGGCTTGTGAAAACTTGCCATGAAATAACTTTTTTTATACATATTATTTGGAACCAACATGATACAACATATTAAACTTCCATATTTAAAACTTATATTGGTAAACTAATAATTTATAAGTTAAAAATGTAATATTTGAAATTGCCAATAAAAATATGATCATTTCTATCACATATATTTTATATAGGACTGTCAATGAAAATGTTTCTATAAGGTAGTTAATATTATAACATTCAAAGGAAAAAAAATAAGCACCAATGGAAACAATAAATGCCACGTTGTACTAGATATTTTATTCCATGTATCATGACTGCTGATGGAGCAATTTTTGGTTATTCATGTTGCATTCTTCTAGTACACTGTCATGTGATAATACTTAACTATATCTGACAGGGAAGCTATCTCAAATGTTGATATCAACATTTAATATTGAAAAATCAGAAGAGGACAATTTATTCTTGGGTAAAAATAATCAAATCATTTATTTTTTCTTATTTTTAGCCACTGATGAATAATAAACTATTTCAAGCTATAAAATATTTTCAATAATTTGATTACTTAAATGTCTTTAAAAAGCATTTCAATCAATGAATCAATCTATTAATGACATATTGATATTAATACCTATATGTAAGAGGAAAGACCTAACAGGAAAAAATCTGAATTTTTTTTGTACAGGAGGAAAAATGAACTTCTAATCTGGACTTATCCTACATGGAGAGAAATTGAAGGTGTAAGATTTTGTTGGTTATCTCCATAGCTCATCACTTGAAATGTGTGAAGTTATGTTTCAGGATTTATTACATTTGATCTTAACCGCTGTTTCTTGAGCTTGACATCAAACTGATATTTTATTTATAATAAACTTGAGGTTCAGAGTTCAAAGTGACTTTACTTTAAATTTTATCATTGGATATCTATCTCTCTATCTATCCATCTAATATCTATATATCTATTATCCATCTAAATGAATTTTTCATCTACTTTGTAACTAAAATATTAAATATTTTGAACTAAAGCATCTGAAATAGTGTAGGCCACTTTGCATTCACCATAAAAAATATAAAGTAAGATAGCAAAAGAAAAATTAAGGGTTATTAAAATAGAAATTCTATATAGATGGCAGAAAATCAGGAATATGTATGAAAATTTTCTTAAAAATCTAAAATTAATTCAATATTTACAATTGACTCACTGTGAGGTATTCCCCTATTTTGTCACATATATTTCCTTAATATATTTTCTTTTGACCTCACAACAAGCATGCACATGACCTTTAAAACATAAAGTCTCTTGAAGCCTCTAAATAAAGTTGAATTCTTGTCTAGATCCCAATACAAAATTGACAATACCTAGGAAAATTTGGGCTTCCCTGGTAGTTCATCTGGTGAAGAATCTGGCTTGCAATGCAGGAGACCCCAGTCCAATTCCTGGGTTGGGAAGATCCCTTTGAGAAGGCATAGGCCACCCACTCCATTATTCTTGGGCTTTCCTGGTGTCTCACACAGTACAGAATCAATCACCTGCAATGCCGGAGACCTGGTTTTGATCACTGGGTCTGGAAGATCACTTGGAGGAGGACACAGCGACCCACTCCAGTAATCTTGTTTGGAGAATCCCAATGGACAGAGAAGCCTGGTGGGCTACAGTCCATGGGCTTGCAAAGAATAGGACATGACTGAGCAACTAAGCAGAGGAAAGTTTATTTGTGAAGGGACAACCATATTATCTGCTGTCCAATTCAGATTGTAGATTATAGATAATATTCTATATTATGAGTAAAGCCATGTGCGTGCTGCCCATCATTCAAAATGATTGCATATTATCTCTTAAAGTCAATATGCATCAGTTTCACTCTAGACATTTTCCTGTTTATACTTAGAATTGAAAAAGGCTAATGATTCATATACTTAATAGAATATATGATTTCTAAAACTATAATTTAGTTATTAAATTTTTTAAAAGTTTAATCATATAAGTATAAAGTGAGTTTTTCAACTGTATAGTGAGTAGCAGCTGTGTCAGGAAATATGAAAGAGTGTTCTCTAGATTTCAGATAAGGCAGAATTTTCCTCCAAAGCACCATTTTATTATGCTCTACACTCTCTTAACCTTTGATCAAAATTATTCTCAAATAAAGATCACACTTAGTTGCAAACTAGAGCTTCTGTGATAATTTGCAGATTTGCAAATGAATACAATTTGTGGGGTCACAAAGAGTCAGACATGACTGAGCGACTGAACTGAACTGAACTGATAGCTAAGAAGTCTGCTTGAACTGGCCTGACTGAAAGTCTTATAAGAAATAAGTTTGGGATTTTTAAAGTTTCTAAAGAATAGACACTCTGCAACAGATTTATAGCAAAATGGACCACTTTGTATCTTTTTAGAATCTTGAAATAACATAACATCCTGGATCCTCTCCAAACTGACTTTCCTTATTTGTGTGTAGGGTTGGAAAATCAGTAAACCAAGTCAGTTTTATGGGGAGGTCTTTTTCGGGGCTTCTCTGGTGGCTCAGATGGTAAAGCGTCCGCCTGCAATGTGGGAGACCCAGGTTTGATTCCTGGGTCGGGAAGATCCCCTGGAGAAGGAAATGGCAATCCACTCCAGCATTCTTGCCTGGAAAATCCCACGGACGGAGGAGCCTGATAGGTTACAGTCCATGGGGTCGCAAAGAGTTGGACACAACTGAGCGACATCACTTTCACTTTTATTGTTTTAGCTACATGAAGTCAATGATAGTTCCTAAATACTGACTGATTATACAGCAATCCAAATGTCAATAATAATAATTATTTTGTATTGTTATCAGTTATGTGAAATTGAGAGCACTGTATAACAGCTTTCAAAGTCACAATCAAAGCAGCCAGAAGTGTGTCCTCTGGAATCCAGGATAAGCATGGCTGTCCATAATATCTTAAATGGACCTATGTGGGAGTCCATGTTCCCTAAAGTGTTCCCACAACAGATTTCAGTAAAGAAGAGAGCAAAGATTACACAATGGCTTATATTAGTTTGCTAACTTAGAAATTTTATTGATAGTATTTAGAAATCACATGTTTTTTTTCAATTTTTGAAGCTACACAGTTTAAGAGCAATATATGTTTTACCGTACAAATATATCTAGCTGACAATGTGCTCAGTTGCTCAGTCAAGGTTGACTCTATGAGACCCATGGACTGTAGCCCGCCAGACTCCTCTGTCCATGGAATTTTCCAGGCAAGAATACTAGAGTGGCTTGCCATTTCCTTCTCCAGGGATCTTCCTAAGCCAGGGATCAAACCTGAGTCTCCTGTGTCTCTTAACACAAGATTCCAAATCAAATATACCCTAATTAAAAGAAAAACAAAACCAAAACACCTGAATAAATGTTTGAGAAGTTCATCTTTTTTTATTTGTAAGTTTACATATTTCAGGATAAATTATTTATGTATTTTATTTAAATTAACTATAGTCAAAGTTTCTTTTTGGAATTTACCAATTAAGGAGATGCCTGGATTTATTCATTGCTTATCATAAACAGAAGTATTTAATCTTTAACAAACTTCTCTCAATTGCTTGCTGAAGAATACTTCCTCTTTTGTGGAAAATAAAAATAAAATGACCACTAATACATTTTATTATATTCACATTTTCACTCATTCACTGGCCTAATTAGCTGACAGGTGTCCAGTGGTCATCATATGAACAATGCTATTTTCTGAGTAAATTTATTTGAAAAATCTCTGAACAATTTGCATATTAATTTTAATCCATGTTTGACATTTTAAGTACTTCTATGGAAACTCAGCAGCAACGACTATTTTAGGACTTATTTACCTAGAGCTTTATTCTAAGAAATGATGTATTTTTTCTGATAGTCACAGCCGAAAGTCCATTGAGATTTCATCAATGTAGGTTAAGTCACTAATAATCCAAGATGACTTTAAGCCAAGATTAGGAAAGAAGTTTTGATAGGTTGTATAGACATTTGCACAGAGGAATTAAGGGTGAATTCAGTGGAGATGGAAGTAATTTTTCTTTTAGTTCTATGTTAAGATGTCTCTAAAGTTTTTGGACCATATATTTTATATGTGGCTGTTCAGTAAGTTCAAATTATGTTATGTTTGCATTTAACTATTTATTTGCCAGTTTTGATTATATTGATCTGATTTTTATAAATTAAATGAAATATGTTTAGTTTAATAAAAATATGGAAATAAAAATATCTATGTGGGAGTTGTCTTTAATTTATTTTAGGGTTTACATATTTTCAATTATTTCCCTTCAGATGAAAAATCTCATTGAAGTATGCGACTTTAAATTATTAAAGTACTTATTGAAAATAATGATATTACTGTTAACCATGTTCCCTTCAAAAATTCTCCAAACCATTTAAGAGGAAAGCATATTTTCAGACTCCTTTGAGGCCAGCATCACTCCGATATCAAACTCAAAAATATCACAAGAAAATAAACCTTCAGGCCTATATCACTGATGGAAAAGCCCTCATAAAAAGATCAAAAACCATGGTGAAGTGGGATTCATCACAGGGATGAAATTTAAAAATTATTTCAATATCTATAAATTAATTAATGTACTACTTCACATTAACCAAGTAAAAAATTAAAAATTATATGATCATCTCAGTAGATGGAGAAAAGCCTTTTGATAAAATTCAACATCCACTTATGATAAAGCTCTCTAGAAATGGTGCACAGAAGGAACATACCTAAACATTATAAAGGCCATATATGACAAACTCACAGCTAACATAACACTCATTGTTGAAGAATTGAAAATATTTCCTTTAAGATCAGGACAAGACAAGGATGTCCACTTTCACTTTTATTCAATATAGTTTTGGAAGTCCTAGTCCCAGCAACCAGACAAGAAAAAACCAATAAATGGAATCCGATTTGGAAAAAAGGAAATAAAACTGTCACATCAATTTGAAGATGACCTTCTACTATACGTGGGCTTCCCAGGTGGTTAAATTGGTAAAGAATCCACCTGCAATGTGGGAGACCTGAGTTCAATCACTGGATGGGGAAGATGCCCAGGAGAAGGGAAAGGCTACCCACTCCAGTATTCTGGCCTAGAGAATTCCATGGACTATATAGTCCATGAAGGATGCTACCACAAAACTACTAGAGCTTATCAATGAATTTTGTAAAGTTGTAGGATACAATATTATTACATAGAAATCTGTTGCATTTCTATATTCTAACAATTAAGTATCAGAAATAAAAAATAAGGAAACGATCCCAATTGCCATTTTATCAAAGAGAATTAAAATCTACACCCATGGCTGATTCATGTCAATGTACGGCAAAACCACTGCAATATTGTAAAGTAATTAGCCTCCAATTAAAATAAATAAATAAAAAGAAAAGAAAATCTAGGATAAACCTACCTATGGAGACAAAAGAACTGTACTCTGAGAACTACAAGGCACTGGTGAAAGAGATTGAAAAGGACACAAATGGAAAAATATATCATGTTGCTAGACTGGAAAAGCAATATTGTTAAAAAGGTCACACTACTCAAGGCAACCTACAGATTCAATGCAATCCTTATCAAAATACCACTCATATTTTCCACAGATTTTCTTGGGCTCCAAAATTGCTGTGAATGGTTACTATAGACATGAAATTAAGACACTTGCTCCTTGGAAGAAATGCTATGACAAACCTAGACAGCATATTAAAAAGCAGAGACATTACTTTGTTGATAAATGTCATATAGTCAGAGCTATGATTTTTCTAGTAGTCATGTATGGATGTGAAAGTTGGGGCATAAAGAAGGATGAGTGCCAGATAATTGATGCTTTTGAACTGTGGAATTGAAAAACACTCTTGGGAGTCCATTGGACTGCAAGGAGATCCAACCTGTCCTTCCAAAAGGAAATCAGTCCTGAATATTCATTGGGAGGACTGATGCTGAAGATGAAGCTCCAATACTTTGGCCATGTGATGAGCCAACTCATTGGAAAAGACTCTGATTCTAGGAAAGACTGGAGATAGGAGGAGGAAGGGATGACAGTGGATAAGATGGTTGGATGGCATTATAGATTCAATGGACATAAATTTGATCAAGTTCCAGGATATGGTGAGGGACAGGGAAGCCTGGCATGCTGCAGTCCAGGGGGTCACAAAGAATCGGGCATGCCTGAGTGACTGAACAAACAAAATAAAAACAACTCAACAACACCCAATTAAAAAATGGGCTGAAGAACTAAATAGACATTTTTTCTAAAGAGGAAATGCAGATGGCCAGTGTGCACATGATAAGATGTTTAACATAGCTAATAATCAGGAAAATGAAACTCAAAACCTCAGTGAGATATCATTACCTTACAACAGTTAGAATGGCTATCATTAAAACGAACACAAAAACAAAAACAGTAAACGTTGACAAAGATGTGGAGACAATGTTGGAAAGGATGTGGAGAAAAGGGAACCATCCTAACTGTTGGTAGGAAGGTAAATTGGTGCAGCCGCTACTGATGTTTCTCACATGGTAATAATAAAACTACTAGACAACCCAGCAACTCCATTTCTGGGTATACATCTGAAAAATCAAAAAACACTCATTTGAAAAGATACATGTACCCCACTGTTCACTCTGAATTATTTACAACTGTCAAGATATGGAAGTGAGTTAATTGTCCATCAACAGATTAATGGATAAAGAGGAATGTGATGTATTCATTGTTAGGCAGATTATGAAGTGAAGTGAAGTGAAAATGAAAGTCACTCAGTCATGTGCGACTCTTTGTGACCCCAAGGACTGCATAGTCCATGGAATTCTTCAGGCCAGAATACTGGAGTGGGTAGCCTCTCCCTTCTCCAGGGGAATCATCTCAACCCAGGGATTGAACCCAGGTCTTCCTCATTTCAGGCATTTTCTTTACCAGCTAAGCCACAAGGGAAGCCCAAGAATACTGGAGTGGATAGCCTATCCCTTCTCCAGAGGATCTTCCTGACCCAGCAATCAAACCAGCGTCTCCTGCATTTACCAACTGAGCTATGAGGGAAGATCAATAGGCAGATTCTAGATCTTCATTCATTACTTTATGAACCTTGTAAAACTTGTAGTCTTATATTTTTGCATTAGTGTTCTCATATTTGGATAAGTATTCAGTATTTTCAATTTTTATAGACTCAATCTGAGACAGAAAGCTTTTAACCAGTAATGCAGCCAGAGAATTTGGGCAGGTAAGTATCATGAACCAAGGGTAGGTATAGTCACAGAGTTCTGGGCCATTGGGCTTGATATTTGAGTGTATATGAAAATTGGATGCTCACTTGACTTTTGCTAACCCATGGGAGAATAAATCTCTCTCTGCACTGTGCTTCATGTTACTGGGGGAAAGAGTGGCTCAGGTAGAGTTAAACTGTCCTTCCCACCCAATATAATATGTCTGTTCTCATTTGTGTGCTCCACATGAGTGCTGTAATCTGTCACGTAAAATCCAGAGGTCTAGTGAAGTTATGTATGTGCCTGGATGGTTATTTATACCCATGTTTGGGCACAAAAGGATGCAGGTTGTAATATTCTCTTCTATTCTACCACATCCTTCAGACAATAACTAAGTGTAAACCCAATGAACATGTGTTCAGTAAGAAAACCAATACAATATTGTAAAGTAATTAACCTCCAATTAAAATAAATAAATTTATATTTTAAAAAATAATAAAAAAGAGAAGCACTGAGTCTCTCATTGAACATTTCATGTGCTAGCAAACACAGGGAATAAATTGATGCTGAAATAACTGTATGTACTCCATAAAGAGTGCAGTGAAAAGTTTAATAGGTATTGAGTGTCACATACCTCCAGAGGAGGCACACAAAAGGAGAGCATGAAGCCATGCATTCATCTATCCTAAGAGAAAATGAAGAATATAGAATTGAAATCCAATCTTGAGTTGTGTATTATATTTTTTTCCTAATTTCAATCCAATTTGATTATTTTTTAAATCTTACAGCTCTTAATGAATAATAACATTTACATATTTTGAAAAAGAAGTTCCATTCTGTGTACCCTTGATGAAAAATATAGGTGAAATATTGTTATAAACACTATAAAATATTCATGAATCATAAAACATTGCTATAAAAGGTAATAGAATATGGATGAGTCTTTAGCTTTTATAAATTGACATATATGTGGTAAGACTTTTTGCTAATAAATTGAGCTAAAATTTTAAAAAGAAATCAATAGACTCATAGCCATAGAGAGCAGACTTGTGGTTGCCAAAGAATATTGGGACTTATGAAAAAGAGAGAAAGGATACAACTTTTTTTATATAAATTGAACCTGATTTCAAATTTTAGAACATTGAGAAATGTGATTTATCCAGCCAAAGGATTTTATGTTAGAATACTGGATAGTAGATTGAAGATACAGGAAGTTATATACTTGATTCATTGTGACTTATCACATTTTTAAAGCAACTACCTTCAATTTAACATGAATAGAACATACACTTTTAGGCAGGAAGTTGTGCAGTATGATCCTGTAGATGTAGGGATGCACCAACTGAAAGGAGGTGATTACTTATCACATTGAGGAAAATAACATTATCAATGTCTACTTTAGTTACATAAGTCCAAGAAGAACTTCAGGTCAGTCTGGGTTTTAAAAGGAAATAGAAGAGAAAGACTTGTGCTGGGAGACTACAGTCATAGAAACACAGTCATCTTCAGATTCTTTTATTCTGTGATAGTAAATGACAATGACAGATGAGATCCTCCCCACAAAGTCACTTTTCCAGAAATGTTAAAGATGCAGGACCTTTGAGATGACAAAGAGGGTGAAAGATTATCATGTATTATAGCCACCACATTGTGCTTATTACTGAACTGTAGTGCTGGCCTTTCTACACAGCTCCATGTCACATTAGATCATCAGGTCCTAAAGGCACCAATGCTTATTCACTAGTTTCAAAATTAATGATAGGCGTCTCTTTCTCTGTCTCTGTCTCTCTCGTCTACCTTTCACCCTGTCTGTCAAAACAGGATCAGACAAGTTTTTTATGGGCTAATCAAAGAATAAAGACCAAATTATGTTTACTTTCTCCACCTTCTATGTCCTTTCATCCAGACATTATGTTAATTTAAAACAAAAATCTTCTCATGTATCCCTTTTTCTCACTGATAATTACCTGAGTCATGGATAATGAGGGATCACAGGACCCCTAGTTAAGCACAAAATTTAGAACCCATTTACTATTTTTGAAAGGATTTTCTTTTGATATTTCTTAGAGAGCAAACGTTTCAGTATCTGTGATGTAATGCAAATGTTCACTTCCCTGCCTGACTCACACCTTCAACCAGGATGTAAGCCTACACTGCACTAGGTTATTTATTTGCATGCTTTAACTTGGAAGTGAGTAGCTCAGAGAACTGGTGTAAGGGCACAATCGCTTAGTGAACATGGATACAACATAAATACACTTCTGAAGTTTCTGGAGAAGACTATATCGTGATTCTGATTCTGCAAATGACACCCAAGAGGAAAATAGTGCTTTCTTCACTGATACATTCTCAGGCTCATTTTAGACATGTCTCATAACTGTAGCGACTTGGCAGCAGCAGCATAACTGTAGTGTTTTCAGACATAATTAATTTCTGAATCAATTTCTGTTTGTAGTTAAGAAACCTAGCTTATCAGATACAGAAAGATATAAATACATTTTACATGATGCTTGTGATTTTTTTTTTCTGAAGTGAAACACAATAAATATTCTCTCTCTAGAAACACTTAAGCTCAATAATTCAGAGGAAGCCAAATACCTACATATGAAAATATAGTGCAACTGTATATCTGATACAACAGTTTATTAAGTGGTTAAGGAGCGGTAAGGATGATAGTACTGATGCATAAATATAAACACTCCTGCTGTAACATCTATACATAAAAAAACTTTTATGATAAAACTGTACATTGGGGAGACATAAAATATCTAGGGAAAATAATGATAGACCATTTGAAACTTATGAGATGTTTAATCAGAGCATAAAAACAAAAATTTATAATTAGCAGCAGAAAGCAATACCTGCATTTCAATCTGTTTTCTTTGCGTGACATTAAGCACCTCCTCTTAGAAAGCTGATGCTTTCTCCTGAAAATTATGTCATTGCATTAATGTAGTCATAGTCACCGAAGACTACTTAAATGGTTTAACATCTAATCTCTCTCATGAACTAAGATTTAACAATAGGGAAATATTTTTGCAATCTTTTATTGGCACTTTTATCTTTACCAGACATCTGAAAACTGAGAAACACACAGTGTGTATTAAAGTAAATCAGTCATTACTTTGTGTAAAGATAAAACTTGAGTGAAATTTTACATTTCTTAACATTTATGTTGCTTGGGCTCTTTCCTGTGGACCAAAGCAAAGAATTAGATTTTATTCCAGAACTGTGGAAATCTTGGGTGAAAGAAGGAAGTGTTCGCCCACTTGAAGCAAGAGTTGAAATATGACTCTGTGACTAATCAGCTCTCTTCCACCAACAATTCCCGTTTCTATAGATAGGATCTGAATCGTTGGTGGATCAAAATCATCTGCCACATTATGTTACAAGGAGCCATTCTTGCTATCAGCTTTTTGTATGTACACATCTTAATATCCATAAAATCATATGCACTTACTCACCAAGAGACATACCTCAAATATCCAATGAGTCATGAGTCATTGCCTCCTGACAAAAGCATATAATCTCTGGATAGTTTGTAGTCCTCTCTTTCACAAACAAATGTGGTCCTTGCTCTAGTTGTATATATATATACATATATATATGTATATAAAATGTATATATATATATATATATATATAAAATGATAGTCTATTATGGTTTACCACAAGATATTGAATGTAGTTTCATGTGCTACATAGTAAAACCTTATAGATTATCCCTTCTATATATAATCATTTGCATCTACTAATCCCAAACTGCCAGTACATCCCTTCCCTAGTCCCCCTCTCCCTTGGGAACCACAAGTCTATTCTTGATTTCTGTAAGTCTGCTAATGTTTCATTTTTATCACTCTATATAAGTGATATCATAAGGTACTTGTCTTTCTGATTTACTTTACTTAGTATGATGATCTCTAGTTGTATTCATATTGCTACAAATGGCATTATTTTCTTCTTTTTATGGCTGAGTAATATTCCATTGTTTATGTATGTACCATATCTTTATCCATTTATCCATTCATCTGTCAATGGACATTTAGGTTGTTTACATGTCTTACTGTGAATAGTGCTGCTATGAACATAGAGGTACATATATCTTTTCAAATTAAATTCTGTCCTGATATATGACCAGTGGAATTTCTGGATAATGTGGTAATATTATTTTTGGTTTTCTGAGGAACAACTACACTGCTTTCCATTGTAACTGCACTGACTTAAATTTCCACCAAAGTGTAGGAGGATTTCCTTCCCTCCACAACCTCTCCAGCATTTTTTGTTGTTGTTGTTGTTGTTTTTTTTTTTTTTTTGGTTATGGCCATTCTGAATGCTGTGAGGTGATACCTCATTGTAGCTTTGATTTGTAGTTCTATAATAGTGATGCTGAGCAACTTTTCCTGTGTTCTTGGCCATCTGTATGTCTTCTTTGGAGAAACATCGAGTTAGATCTTCTGTTCATTTTTGTAATAGTTTTTTTTCTTCATCTATTACTGAATGCTAGGAGCTGTTTAATTTTAATTTTTGGAAATTAAGTCTTTGTCAGTCATATTATTTGCTAATTTTTTGTCCTAGTTCATAAGTTGTCATTTTGTTTATGGTTTCCTTTGCTATGCAAAAGCTTATAGGTTTGATTAGACGTCATCATTTTTTTTTTATTTTTTAATTTTTTACTTCTATTTCTGTGTCTTAGGAGACTGACCTAAGAAAACATTGGTATCATTAATGTCAGAGGATATTTTGCCTATGATCTGTTCTAGGATTTTTATAAAGCTGTGTCTTATATTTAAGTATTTAAGTTTTGAGCTATTTTGAATTTATTTTTGTATATGTTGTGAGGATATGATCTAACTTCACTGATTTAAATGTAGGTGTCAAACTTTCCCAGCACCACTTGCTGATGATTTATCTTTTCCCATTTTACCTTCTTGCTTCCTTTACAAAAAATTAATTAGCCATAGGTGTGTGGGTATATTTCTGGGTTATCTATTTTATTCCATTGATTAATACGTCTGTTTTTGCTGCAGTACCACACCATTTTGATTATTGTAGTTTTGTAGTATTGTCTGAAGCCTGGGAGGATTATAACTCTTGCTTTGTTCTTTTTCCTCAGGATTGCTTTGACAATTCTGGTTCCTTTACATTTACACAGAAATTTTAAGACAATTTGTCCTAGTCTTGTGGGACATGTCACACACAGTTTGATAGGGATTACATTAAATCTGTAGATTGTTTTGTATTTTAACAAAATTAAATCTTCCAATTCAAGAGTATGGTATATCTTTCCATTTCTTTGAATCATCTTTCATTTCCTTCATTAATGTTTTTATAATTCTCAGTGTATAACTCTATCACCTCCTTGGTCAAGTTTATTTCTAAGAGTTTTATTTGGGAGTGTGTGATTTTAAAAGATATTGTTTTTTGTTTGTTTGCTTTTAATATTCCCTTTCTGATTGTTCATTGTTAGGGTAAATGAATGCAACTGATTTCTATATGTTAATATTGTATCCTGATAAATTGCTGAATTCACCTGTTTGTTGTAGTAGTATTTGTATAAATCCTTTAGGGTTTTCTATATATAGTATCATGTCACCTGCATTTTGAGTGGACATCCTTGTCTTCTTCCAGATTTTGGCATGAAGACTTTCAGCTTTTCACCATGAATGTTATATTGGCTGTGTGTTTGATGTGAATAGCATTTATTATGTTGGGATTTGTGGAGCTTTGTGGAGCCTGGTGGGCTATAGTCCAAGGATCACAAAGAAGTTGGATACAACTTAGCGACTAAGCAACAATAACAAAAGTATCACATTAATTGATTTTTGTACCTTGAACCATCCTTTTTGAATTTGGAATGAATCACTCTTTGTCAGGTGTATGAACTTTTTTCTATGTGTTGGTGGATTTGGTTTCCTCTTATTTTGTTGAGAATTTTTACATCTATTGACATCAAAGATATTGATCTGCAATGTTCTTTTTTTGGTGGTATCTTTGTCTAGTTTTGGTATCAAGGTGATGATGTGTTCATAGAATATATTTGGGTGTGTTCCTTCCTCTTCAGGCTTTTAGAAGAGTTTAAGAAAAATTGGCAACATTTTTTTTTCTGGGCTTCCCTTGTGGCTCAGCTGGTAAAGAATCTGCCTGTAATGTGGGAGACCTGGGTTTGATCCCTGGGTTAGGAAGATACCCTGGAGAAGGGAAAAGTTACCCACTCCAGTGTTCTGGCCTAGAGAATTCCATGGACGTATAGTCTATGAGGTGGCAAAGAGTCGGACATGACTTTCACTTCTTTTTTTGTGTGTTACAATTTACCTGTGAAGCTATCTGTCCTGAACTTCTGTTTGTAGGAACTTTTAAAATTGCAGATTATATTTCATTTTTAGTGATTGGTCTGTTCAAATTATTTATTTCTTCTTGATTCAGTTTTGGTGAGCTGTACATTTCTAGAAAGTTGTCCATTGCATCTAGGTTGCCAAATTTGTTGGCATATAATTGTTTATACTACTCTCATATATATATTTTTGTGTGTTTCTGCAGTGCAGGTTGGTATTTTTCCTTTTTCATCGATTATTTTATTTTGGTTCTCTATGTTTTCTTGGTGGGCCGGGTCAGAGTTTTATCAATTTTGTATACCCTTGAAGAAGACTAAATCTTGGCATTCTTGTCTTTTTCTGTTATTTTCTTAATTTTTTTTCTCTCTGATCTTTGCTATGTCCTTCTGTCTAACTTTATGTTGTTTTTTCCTCTTTTTAAAATCCTTTTAGATAGTAGGTAGGTTGTTTGAGTATCTTCATAGTTTTTGAGGAAGGACTGTGTTGTTATAAACTTCTCTCTTGGATGTGCTTTTGCTGCATCCCATAAATTTTGTATGGTTGTTCTTTTCCTGTCATTTGTCTCAAAGTACTTTTAAATTTTTTTTTATTTATTTCCTCATTGACCCATTTGCTTTATAGTGGCATGCTGCTTAGCCTACATGGAATCATTTTCTCTCTCTCTCTCTCTCTCTCTCTCTCTCTCTCTCATTTCTTATTCTGCATTTGATTTCTAGTTTTATGCTGTTGGGTTCAAAGAATATACTTGGAATGATTTCTGCACAGTTACATTTTTTCAAGTTTATTTTGTGCCCTAGCCTGTAGTCAGTCTTAGAGAATGTTCTATTCTATATGCACTTGTGAAAAAATGTATTCTGTATTTTCCAAAAGGAAGCACTGAAAATATCAATTAAGTGTAACTGTTGTATTATGTCATTCAGGATCTTTATTTCCTTATCTATTTTCTATCTAGAAAAATCTGCCTATTGGTGTAAGCTGGGTGTTAGAAGTCTCCTAATGTTACTGTGTTCCAGTCAATTTTTCCCTTTATGCATGTTAATATTGGTTTTATGTATTTTAATGCTCATATATTAGGTGCATACATGACAAGTGTAAAATCCTCCTGTATTGATGATTTTACCAATACATAGCGTTCTTTATCTTTCTTTATGTCTTTTCATTTGAAGTCTATTTCACTAATATAAATATTGCAACCCCCACTTTCTTGTCATTTTCATTTGTGTGAAATACATTTTTCCATTCCCTCACTTTCAATCTATGTACATCCTTTGCTCTAAAGTGGGTCTTTTGTAGGCAGCATATTGTATGCTCTTGCTTTTTGTTTTTTTTTCCTCCAATCTGCCACTCCATGTCTTTTGATTGGGACATTTTGTCCATTAACACTAAGATAATTACTGATAACTATGTATCTATTGCAATTTTGAACACTGTTTTCTAGTTGAGTCTATATTTTTCTTTGCTCCTTTCTTTCCTTTTGGTCTTTTGTATGTGTGTGTGTGGTTAGGTGATTTCCTTCAATTTTATGCTTGTGTTCTCTTCATTTATTCTTTTTTTGTGTGTGTGAGTCTATGGTATGTTTTTAATTTGTGGCTATCTTGTTTTTTAAGTAAGTTAACCCACTCCTTCATCTTCTTGCTTTAGCCTAATAGGATCAAACACATTCTAAAATCTTTATGCTTGTCCTTGTGCTGTTCCTTTTGTTTCACAAATATTTAACTTATGTTTTTTATATGCAAACTGTCATTTAAGTAATTTATTTCCAACTTTTATTTCCTCCTTCCTACATCTTCTTGATGCTTTTCTATTTAGAGAAGATGTTTCAATATTTATTTTAACATAGCTTTAGTATTGCTGTATTCTTTTAGATTTTGCTTGATAAAATTTTTACTCTTCTTCTATCCTAAATTATAAACTTGCTGAGTAGAATATTATAGACTGCAGATTATTCTATTTCAAGACTTTGAATATATTTTTCCATTCCCTTCTGGTATGCAACACATCTGTGAGAACTCAGCTGATAGTTTTATGTGGGTTCCCTTGTAATTATCTTTTTTTTTCTTTTCCTGCTGTTAGAATCTTCTCTTTATCTTTACTTTTTACCAATTATTTGTAATATGTCTTAGTGTATGTATGTTTGGGTTCATTTTGTTTGAGACTCTGTGTTGTCCATATTTGGATATATATTTCTATCTTTAGGTTTGGGAAGTTTTCAACCTTAATTTCTTCAAATACATTTTCAATCCCCTTATATCTTTTTTTCCTTTTAAAATCTCTATTATACATAAATTGGCATGGTTTATGATACCACTGGTTCCTTATATTGCTTTAATTGTTTCTTCATTTGGTTTTCTGTGTCCTGTTATTTTATTTCTTTCTTTCTTAAGGTGTTGTCACTCAGTAGTGTCCTACTCTTTGTGACCCCATGGACTGTAGCCCACCAGGCTCCTCCGTTTCCAGGCAAGAGTCCTGGAGTGGGGTGCCATTTCCTTCTCCAGGGGATCTTCCTGACCCAGGGATTGAACCCAGGTCTCCTGCATTGCAAGCAGATGCTTTACCCTTAAGCCACTAGGGAAGCTCTATTTCTTTCTTTCTTTATATATATATATATATATATATATATATATATATATATATTTATATATATATATTTTTTATTTAGGTATAGTTGACTTACAGTGTTTCAGGTATACAGCAAGGTGATAAGGATATACATATATACATATACTATTTTTGAAAATTTTTTCCATTGTAGATTATTACAAGATATTGATGATAGTTTCCTGTGCTATACAGTAAACATTTGTTGCTTGTCACATATTTATTTTTTTAATTTTTAAAATAGAATTTTAGCATTCTATGCATACTAAGTCAAACAAGTGGAATCAAAATATCATAACTTTTCTAGTTTGGCAAAGATTCATAAATTTTCTTATATAAATATTATACATATCATATGTATGTACATATATATGTTTACAAATGCTTTGTATTTTTCAAAAATTCTAATTCTGATATTTACATGGATTTTAATAAGTGATTACAGGATTTTCTATTAAGTGCTAGTTTGAGGGATATAGAGTTCTATTACTTTTCTGTTGATGAATCATATTACAATGATATTAAGGGAAAAATATTTACATAATCACAATAGTAACTGATGTTTATCAGTTTTCAAATTAAACCAAAAATAATTCAATTGCCAGACATAGTGGGAACACAATTAACCTGACAATATAAAATAATTGCATACAATCTGGGGAGTCAAGCAGAGCGACATGGTAAGTGGAAGTGCATAAAAGCACATGTTTTCATCTACCAGTCACTCTATCTTTTGGTGGCGGCATGTAAACTATTTACATTTAAGGTAATTATCAATATCTGTGATCCTCTTCAGTTCAGTTCAGTTCATTTCAGTTCAGTTCATTTCAGTCACTCAGTCATTTCCGACTCTTTGCGACCCCCTGAATTGCAGCACCGCAGGCCTCCCTGTCCATCACCAACCCCCGGAGTTCACTCAGACTCATGTCCATCGAGTCAGTGATGCCATCCAGCCATCTCATCCTCAGTCGTCCCCTTCTCCTCCTGCCCTCAATCCCTCCCAGAATCAGAGTCTTTTCCAGTGAGTCAACTCTTCACATGAGGTGGCCAAAGTACTGGAGTTTCAGCTTTAGCATCATTCCTTCCAAAAAACACCCAGGACCAATCTCCTTTAGAATGGACTGGTTGGAGCTATTTGCAGTTGAAGGGACTCTCAAGAGTCTTCTCCAATACCACAGTTCAAAAGCATCAATTCTTCGGTGCTCAGCTTTCTTCACAGTCCAACTCACATCCATACGTGACTACTGAAAAAACCATAGTCTTGACTAGACGGACCTTAGTTGGCAAAGTAATGTCTCTGCTTTTCAATATGCTATCTGGGTTAGTCATAACTTTTCTTCCAAGGAGTAAGCGTCTTTTAATTTCATGGCTGCAGTCACCATCTGCTGTGATTTTGGAGCCCCCCAAAATAAAGTCTGACACTGTTTCCACTGTTTCCCCATCTATTTCCCATGAAGTGATAGGACCAGATGCCATGATCTTAGTTTTCTGAATGTTGAGCTTTAAGCCAACTTTTTCACTCTCCATTTTCACTTTCATCAAGAGGCTCTTTAATTCCTCTTCACTTTCTGCCATAAGGGTGCTGTCATCTGCATAAAGTTAAAGATAATATATGCAGAGTACATCATGAGAAACGCAGGGCTGGAGGAAGCACAGCTGGAATCAAGATAGCCAGGAGAAATATCAATAACCTCAGATATGCAGGTGGCTACAATTTTTCCTATTTCCAGAGGATACATCACAGGGTGTGTGGCAGTGAGACTCACTTTCTTTAATAAATACTGAGTTTTGATTAGGGTCAAATTAGTTGTTCTCATAATTGATAAAAACTATCACTGTATACTTTGTCATAGAATATCATAATGATTTTCAACTATGCTTCAGAAGATGATATAGTCGAGCATAGGCCCATGTATTACTCACTATGTATCCAGAACAGTAGTTCATAGACAACATCAGCAGTTGGTTTTATTATCAGTTTTGCTAGGTTTACTATCATTTCACAATCAAGTAAATTTTAAGAATTTCTTAACAACATGTTTTAGGTTAATAGAGACTTATGTTTTAAAATACTGTGAATTAAGTTTCAAGCAGCCCATATATTATTATTTGTAAACATACATATTTTAATATAAATTATTCATATATGTTTTTAAACCAACTTCATTCAAATAAAATTTTCTTTTTGGAGTTCCCTGAATAATGACACTACTGCTGCTGCTGCTAAGTCACTTCAGTCGTGTCCAGCTCTGTGTGACCGCATAGATGGCATCCCACCACGCTCCTCTGTCCCTGGGATTCTCCAGGCAAGAATATCGGAATGGGTTGCCATGTCCTTCTCCAAAGGATACATGTATGGTAAATCACTTCAGTCGTGTCCGACTTTGTGCAATCCCATGGACAGCAGCCCACCAGGCTCCTCTGTCCACAGCATTCTCTAGGCAAGAATACTGGAGTAGGTTGCCATTTCCTTCTCCTATGACACTACTGGATGTATTCATTTCTTATAATCAAAAGTTACCTTAATTCTGAATAAACTTCTCTTATACACTTGCTGAAGAGGCAATTCTGTTCTTTGGTGGATAAAAATAAAAATACAATTAAGATCAGCACCTTTTATTTTCTCATTTAAAAAAGCTCACTGGATTGATTAGCTGATGGAGGACAAACTGTTATCCAATAAATAAAAGCATTTTCTAAGTGACTTTCTTTGAACTTTTTCTAAGGAAATGTACCTATTAATTTTTACATGTAGTTTTGAAATTTTAAATAACTCTACAGAAACTCAGAAGCAACACTGATGCTAGGACTTATCTACTGGCAGATTTATTTGATTGCATTTAAAAAAATTCTCTTAGAAATGCCCACTGAGATTTAGCCAGTGTAGCTGATGCCACTAATTGCACAGAATGGCAGGAAGTCAAGGATGGAGAAGGACTTCTGATAACAACCATAGTTAATTTAACAAGTGTGTGAAGGGTCAATTCAGTGGTGAAAGAAATTACTTTTGGGGTTTCTTCAAACATTATTATGTTTCAAAACTTTATGGATAATATGTTTTATGGACTGTTGTTCAGTAAATGCTCAGTAATTATATTTCTTTATATAAGAATTAATATCCCAGTTTTGATCATATTAGATAAAGTTTAATAAATTAAATGGAATATGGTTTAATAAAAAACAGGTAAGCCAAATTAAAATATATTTAAAATATCAAACGTATGAAAGGTGTCAATCTATTTTAGATACTACACATTTTCAACTGTCTCCTTTCTGATGAAAATACCCATTAAAATATAAAATAACTTTCACTTATGAAACTAAAAAATTAAAATAGTATTACTAACTTTGATGCAACCTTTAGAATGTATTCAACAATACAATTTTTATAGCAGATAATACTTTACATATTTTTATGTATTTCAGTTTCCAGTAAGTGAATTAATTATACCTTATACTTTGGATGGAATAGTATTGGTGCAATTTAAATCTTTTAATAGCTGAATGTTTTAATAGTTGAATGTTTTAATAGTTGCACTTTTTATTTTAATGTGTCTCAGTAAAGACTTCTTTACATTTAACCCATTTTGAATTATTTGGGCTTCATGGATCTGTATGTTCATTTCTGTCTTCAGATTTGGGAATGTTTTGCCATTCTTCCTTTAAATAAATATTTTGCTCCTTTTCTCTCTGGCTATTTATGCTAAGAGTTTAATAATGTTCAGCTTCACTTTTCTTTCTCAAGATTACTTTAACAATTCAGAGTCTTTTGTGTCTCCATAAAAATTTTAAGATTTTTTTCTAGTTCTGTGAAAAATGCCATTGGTAATTTGATAGCAATTGCATTGAATCTCTAGATTCCCACACTGGTAAAGTCATTTTGATACTACTGATTTTTTTAATCCAAGTACGCAGTATATTTTTCTGTCTGTTGTCATCTTCAATTTCTTTAATCGGTATCTTATAGTTTTCAGAGTACAGGTCTTTTGTCTCCTCATGTAAGTTTCAAAGTTCAAAGGGTTAGTCTTTGAATCATGTCCAATTCTTTGTGACCCCATGGGCTGTAGCCCATCAGTCTCCTTTGTCCATGAGATTCTCCAGGCAAGAATACTGGAGTGGCTAGCCATTCCCCTCTCCAGGCGAATTTCCTAACCCAGGGATCACCTGGCTCTCCCACATTGCTGGCAGATTCTTTATTGTCTGAGCCCCCAGGGAAGGTCCTTGTAGGTTTATTCCTAGGTATTTTATCCTATTTGTTGCAATAGTAAATGGGATTGCTTCAGTAATTTCTCTTCCTGACATTTTTTGATAGTGTAAAGGAATGCAAGAAATTTCTGTGCATTAATTTTGTATCCTGAAACTTTACTAAATTCACTGATTTACAGAAGTAGTTTACTGGTGATATCGTTAAAATTCTCTCTATAAGTATCATGTTATATGCAAACCATGACAGTTTTACTTCTTTTCTAATTTATATTCCTTTTGTTTCTTTCTCTTCTCTGATTATTGCGGTGAGGACTTCCAAAACTATGCTGAACAAGAATGATGAGAGTGGAATCTTGTCTTGCTCCTGTCCTTAGAGAAAATGCTTTCAGGTTTTCACCCCTGAGAATGATGTTTGCTGTGGGTCTGTCATATATGTCCTTTATTATGTTGAGGTAGATTCCCTCTCTGCCCACTCTCTGGAGAGTTTTAATCATAACTGGGTATTTAATATTGTGTAAAGTTTTTTCTGCATCTATATGTTTTCTATTTTCTCATATGTTTTCTATTCTTTAATTTGTTAATATGGTGTATCACATTGATTGATTTGCATCTATTGAAGATTATTTGCAATCCCAAGATAAATCCCACTTGGTCATGGTATATTAATCAGTGATATTTGTCTGTAATTTTCCATTTTTTGTGATTTCTTTGTCTGGTTTTAGTAACAGGGTGACAGTGGCCTCATAGAATGAACTTGGGAAAGGCCCTCCCTCTGAAATTTTTTGGAAGACTTTGAGAATGGGCTTCCCTTATGGCTCAGCTGGTAAAGAATCTGCCTGCAATGCAGGAACCTGGGTTCAATCTCTGGGTTGGGAAGATTCCCTTGGAGAAGGGAAAGGCTACCCACTCCAGTATTCTGGCCTGGAGAATTCCATGGGCTGTATAGTCCATGGGTTCGCAAAGAGTCGGACACGACTGAGCGACCTTCATTCACTGAGAATGATAGGTGTTAGCTTTTCTCTAAATATTTGATAGATTTTGTCTATAAAGCCATCTGGTCCTGCACTTTTGTGTGTTAGAAAGTTTTAATCATCACTTCAATTTAAATACTTGTGCTTTGTTCATATTTCTATTTCTTCCTGGTTCAGTCTTGGGAGATTATACCTTTCTAAAAATTTGTTAATCCCTTCCAGGTTGTCCATTTTATTGATTTGAAGTTGCTTGAAGTAGTCTCTTATGATCCTTTGTTTTCCTCAGTGTAGTTTTAATTTCTTCCCTTTTATTTCTACTTTTATTGATTTGAATCTTTTCCTTTTTCTTTGTGATGAGTCTGGCTAAGGGTTTATCAATTTTGCTTATTTTCTCAAAGAACCAGCTTTTAGTTTCATTGATCTTTTCTATTTTTTTTAATCTCTATTTTATTTATTCTGCTCTGATCCTTATGATTTCTTTCCTTAAACTCAAGTAGAGCTTTGTTTGTTCTTCTTTCCCTAATTGTGTTAGGGACAAGGTTAGACTGCTTATTTGAATTTTGTTGTTGTTGTTGTTCCTGACGTAGGATTGTATGATTAGAAACATCTGTATTAGAACTGCTTTTTTTAATGTGATCCAAAGGTTTTGTGTCATTATGTTTTCATGTCATTTATCTAGTTTTTTTTTTTAATTTCCTCTTTGATTTCTTCAGTGGTCCATTGGTTGTTTAGTCTTTATGTGTTTGCATTTTTAATAGCATTTTTCCTGTAATTGATTTCCAATCTCATAGCATTGTGGTCAGAAAAAAAAAAGATACTTGATATGATTTCAGTTTTCTTAAATTTATTGAATCTTAATATCTGACCAACTAACCCTTGCTATTTGATGCCAGTATACTGTGTTTCCCCACATCGAATATCCTCAGTGTGCAACGTTGAGCAGTGGCTGTGATGGCTCGTGGCTTGATGGTGGGCATCTTGTTTCCATCTTGAGTTCCCTCAAGGCTCACCTTCTGGGGTGGCTGTAATGTGATAATTTGATGGCTGCAACAGTCTCTATATACTGATTTGGCAGGTGACATTTTTCATTCATGTTTCCAAATACCCCCTTACCACAAACCATCAACAACTTTATTTTTACATTTGTATTCTTTCTTCTGTTTTTTCCTTTTTCCCATTCTGAAATTAGAAGCATCACTCTAGGACAAAAGCACTTTCTTTTACTTCAACAAGGAAATATATTTATATTTCTCATACCCTTTTCTACAAACTGCATTCATTGTACTTTCCTTGCACAATGGGATGTTTCAATTGCTATATCTAAAAATTTTAACCACATATATTAGACTTAGCATCCTCTGGTTTGGTAAATGTAAATATATTTTGTACGCCCCTAGAAACATATTTTCTCACAGAATGATCTTTTTTTAGTGTTGCACAAAACATGTTAACTAATCTCAACTATCTTTTTATCCTTTGTTAAAGAAAGCCAAGAGAAGACACAAATTTATGTTCAGTAATACTTGTTTCCATATTTAATCATATTTGAAAATAGTTTTCATATTTAATAAATTTGCATCATTTAACTAACCAGAACTGTAAAGTTTCAAGCTACTAAAATAGTTTAGAATTTGTTATTGTTGTTGCTGTTGCTTTTAGAAAGCATTTTTAGGTAGATATATTTCATAAATACTCATCACCTTTAAAATGTTTTTATAAACTTTTGCTCTGTTTTCTTCTATTTAATTTACTTGTCATCAATAATTATGCTTATACAACCTACAAAAAAATTTATGGGCCATCAGACAAAGTCAGCCATCATCCCAAATTATTTTTCTTGCTGATGGATTTGATAACAAAGATTATCTTGACCTTATTTTACTAATAAACCCAAGTAGAATAAAGCTTCATGACTGCATTATACACAGTGTTGATAAATCAAAAAAAATACATATTTTTTAAATTAAAGCAAAACCCAAGAAGAAACAAAAGCAAGCTAGCTTTTATTTTTGTAAAACATTTGATTTAATTTTTATTACATTTGTAAGAATTTTACAACTCCTTAATTCATGTAAGTGGTTAATTTTGTTCAAGTCAATTTAAAGTAACTCTTTTACAAATTAATTTTTGCAATACTATCCAAAGGTTAAAATATATCACACACTTATAACACCAAGAGGTATATATAGACATATGTCAACATACAGAGCAATGTAAAGTGTCTTGAAAAAGGAAATTATATCTGTTTAGATGACTAAGATTTTTACTAGAGTTTAGGCAGAGGAGCTTGTATCCATGCTCTGGATTTAGGGCTGTTAGTTTTTAAACTGTAATAATAAAATTTTCTACAGTGGCTTCAGAAAGCTTTTTTTTTTCTTCCAGGTACTGGTAAGTGTTTCTGGCAGTATTGAACAACCAAGAGGGTGAAAAAGGTATTTTATTTGCTTTATCTACTGCTACTAGAGATGAAGATCTGGGAGAGTTGACTTATTAAACTTTTCACCATCATCTAACTTCTTTCAGTTTCCCAGTATCTCATCTGTATGTTCCAAGTGAAATTTACAATACAGCATGTAATTCTGGTATCTATCATAATCTTGTAAAGGTTTTCATTAATTTTTATTTCCCTTGATTATTTAAGAGTATAACAACAGCTTACTGGAAAATCCTTCAGAGTCTAGTAAACCCTAGGAATGGCTCATATCTAGCCTTCTTTTGAGAGCAGATATGAGAGGTTTCCCTGATAACTCAGTGGTAAAGAACCTGCCTGCAATGCAAGAGACCCAGGTTTGATCCCTGGGTTGGGAAGATCCTTTGGAGGAGGACATGGCAACCCACTCCAGTAATTTTGCCTGGAGAATTCTTGGGAGAGAGGAGCCTGGCTATATACATACAGTCCATAGGGTCACAAAGAGTCAGACACGACTGAGCGGCTAAACACAGAACATGAGGTCTTGCAAGATGCTAACTTGGCATAATTTTATGGTCTTGTTCCAAAGTACAGCTATGGTCACAAGTTCAGTCAGACCAGTTTGTCTTCATCTTATTTTCTGCCTTTATATCAATTCACTAATTTCAGGAAATTATGTACTTACAAAACCTTTTGACAATTCTTTCTGGGTTTGGGAAACTTAAAACTATGAGTCTTATTTTTACCTTTGATGAAGGAGTGGATGATAGCTAAAGAAGACTACCTGTAACCGTTTTTAGGTGGGCCATGGTGTGTCAGAGTCAACAATGGATTCACATCTCCTGCTCCCCTCTATTATTCAACACCTGAACTGCATAAGGAACCTGGAATGGACATCTATGTTCAACTCCACACTTCCTTAGATTATTTCCAGTGATAACTAACAAAAAGAATAGATATTACTATCATGTTTCTGGTTTGCATAATGTCATTCCCTTTCTATTCTAACCCCAAGCTCCTCCCATACCTAAAATCACCCTACTTCTTTATGCCATAAATATCTATCTCTGTGTGTGTGTGCTCAGTTGTATCCAACTCTTTATAACCCCATGGACTTTAGCCTGCTGGGCTCCTTTGTCCACGGAATTTCCCAGGCAAGAATACTGGAGCAGGATACCATTTTCTCTAGCCTCTCAATTTTGGGGAGGTAAATATGAAACATTTTCTCCCCTTCTCTCTCTTGGCTGCCTTGTGGATGAACTCTTTGTTTTATATAAACGTATTGGTTTCAGCATTTTTTTTCTGGTTTTTATAGACTGCTTTTATTTATTTATTGGTAATCATTTTATTTTTCCAATTATTATCATTAGTTTTTATTGGAATATAGTTGCTTAACACAGACTGTATATCTAACTCTAATCCAGCTAGAACTTATTTTGGTTAATGATAAACTAATTTGAAAAACTTCCTCCCTCAAAGCCTTCTCATTTATGAACTTGATTTGTTTTTTTTTCAGTATAGAATTATTTATTTATTTTGATTATAAAAGTGATATTTGTTTAGTGAAAAATTCAAATAATTAGTAAACAGAAAAACAAGAAAGGAAGTTTGCCTTACCTCCATGTTGGTTTCCTTCAAGATTTTCTTCTATGTATAATTTTTTTTTTATTTAAATTTTATTTTTTTACTTTACAATACTGTATTGGTATTGCCACACATTGACATGAATCCACCACAGGTGTACATGAGTTCCCAACCCTGAATCCTCCTCCTGTCACCCTCCCCATATCATCTCTCTGGGTCATTAAAAATAATGGTAATACGTGATTTTGTTTTTACTTAACTAGATATTGATAGAATTTTTTCCATATAGAGATTTAACTCACTTTTAAAACAGTGATTTGATATTCCACTAAATACTCAATATAATTTAATGAGTCCTCTATCTATAAAATGTGGACTTCCCTGGTGGCTCAGATGGTAAAGCGTCTGTCTACAATGCGGGAGACCCGGGTTCAATCCCTGGGTTGGGAAGATACTCTGGAGAAGGAAATGGCAATCCACTCTAGTTCTATTGCCTGGAAAATCCCATGGACAGAGGAGCCTGGTAGGCTACAGTCCATGGGGTCACAAAGAGTCAGACACGACTGAGTGACTGAATTGAATTGAATTGATTGAATCTATAAAATGTAGATGTTTCTCATTTTCATTATTAATATTAACAGTTAGCAATGAATAGTCTTGCACATGAATTAATAGACCTACTCAATTATTTTCTTAGAATCGATTCTTCCATAGTAATTGATGGGTCCAAGGATATATATGCTTAAAGTTTTAACACATATTTACAGATGACCTCTGTAAAGTTTAAATCTTGTTGCCTATCCACCAGTAATTTTGTTTTCTCATAGTTTCTTCAACATGAGATTCTCAATTATAAATCCAGGGTACCATATTTAAGAGGAACCTTTCACATCTCGGAGCTATACATTGATTACTAAAATTCTCTAACACATGACAACAAAGTGTCTCATTCTTATTGAACTCAAGTTGTCTGAAGATTTCCTGATGGACAGAGCTAGCCTTAAGGAGGGCAAGGCTCTGGTCGTCCTGTCACTGGTGGCTCTGGTAGCTCTGGTCACTGATAGCTCTGTGTTTTGGGGATCTGCATGTTTTCAGTCCACTGAAGTTGTGGTTGGGGATTATTTGTAGCCTCTATTCCATTCTATTGTTGGTGGTGGAAAGTGTTCATGGTGCCATTGCATAGTTTAACAAAGCATGTTTAAGGCTCTTCCACTCCAAAGATTCTTCTAAGCTGTTTGCTCCTTCCTTGCATTCGTGTGCCCACTCACTCAAGCCGGTTCTTCTGTGAGAATCTGGAGGATAAATGATTAAGGTTTGGGGCCAGACAGACCTGCAGGGGAAACCTGCCTCCCCTCTCACAGCTCCACTTCTATGGACAAGAATTTAACCTTCCTATTTGGCTTTTCTCTAAAATGAAGGTAAATAATATTTACTCCATAGAGTTGTTTGGGGGTTTGTTTATTTTTCCTGTAAAGCACCCAACAGTCCCTGACTGAAATGGGCACTCAGCAAATGATATTCTCACTACTTCCCTCAGCCGCTCCTCCTTTCCAAATGCTGGTCCCTCCTGGCCACCCTCAGCTGGTGATATCACCCCACTCTGAGTCTCTTCTTTCTAGAGAAATTATTACTCCTTTTTTCTTGTGCTCTCTCCCCTGATGGAGCTTAAGTTCCCTGAAGACACTGTTCCATAAGCCTTTATCTTCAGCATTTGACTGTCTGAGTGTCATGCAAATGATCCTGGATCAGTAACAACATCTTGAAATACTTAGCAATTTTACTGCCGAGGATTCCTTCGAGCAAGGAGCTATAGACGGGGTGGTAGACTTATCATGCAGTATTGATCCAGAAGCACAGCTTGTACATGTGGACTCAGACAGCATGCGTATGGACTCACTGGCCTGGTCTCATGTTTACATATACATCTGTGTTCAGTACCCCAGGGGAGTGACTGGGCTGTAATTAAGACCTGAACCAGGGGCGGTGTTGATGACAATGGCAGCTGAAGACAAAACAGCAATGGTCAGAGTTTTCACCACCTAGGAGAGAGGAGTTTTGCCTGGAATGAGCAGTGACTCATGGTAGGAGTAGAGACAGATTACTGTTCACTTGAGCTGATAGATTTTTATTGGATGTAGAGAATGGGACCTATTTAGGAAAGAAGCTAAGCTATAGAATGAATTGCTAAAACTGGTTGATAAAAGTCGACTTCTGCCAACACATTTTAGTAGAAATATGGGATATAGTGAGTGGAGTATAAAATCTCATCTGAGAGGTATTATCTAATGTAAGAAATAGTGGCCACTTAAGAAGTAAACTGAGTATGTCCTGAATGTGAGGGATAGCTGCAGGAATGGCCTTAATGTTTCTAATTTCCACTAATTAGTCTACATCTTGACTCACTCATCTTATAAATAACTTCACAATTTACTTGATCTCTGTTGGCATCTCCAGGTTCTGTTGTTGATCCTCAGATATAGCTGATGTTAAGTCACATCCCTAGAATCCAGAGTGGTATAATAACTTGAGAATCCCTTATTCAGAGTGCTATAAGAACTTGAAGTCTCAGCTAAAGTTGCTTCGGTCATGTCCAACTCTGTGCAACCCCATATACTGTAGCCTATCAGGTTCCTCTGTCTATGGAATTCTCCAGACAAGAATACTGGAGTGGGTTGTCATGCCCTCCTCCAGGGTATCTTCCATACCCAGGGACTTAAGCCACATCTCTTAAGTCTAATCTGCATTGTCAGGCGGGTTCTTTAACACTAGTGCCACCTAGGAAGCCACTTCAACCATAAGTTTCCCTAAATGGAAAAAAAGAGTAACTGTTACTGATAAATTATGTCTGTTATGAAAATAACAGAAATAATTATTTTAATTTGATCTCGATATCCAGGAAACATTAACATTTATACTTTAAGCATATTGGGAAAATATTTGGAAACAGTGAAATTGTAATACTGAATGACCAGTTAAACAGCTTTCGTTTTTATTATGACATGACAAAGAACCATTTGGTTTACAACATGTCAGCAAAAAATAAATGCATTTGAAATCAGTGGGGAAAAATTGAAGAAAAAAGAATGACGTTTGAAATTACATATATGCATATGCATATGTATATGTATATATATACATATGCATATATACAAATATAAATTATAAATTTGTCAAGACATAATTTTCTTATTCTCCAGATTAAACATAGTCCTTGAACATATGATAAAATAATTTACATTTCTGTATATTGATGAATGAGTTTATACCTAAGATGTGGGTACTCATGCCAAAATATTTGTTGACAATTTCACAGAGCAGAATCTATGAATTAATCTTCTCAGTGCTCCAATCACCTCTTTATTTCTCAGGCTATAGATAACTGGGTTGAGCATTGGGGTCAAGATGGTGTAGAAGACAGCCAGAGCCTTGTCCTCGGTTGGAGTACGAAAGGATCTTGGGCGGAGATAAGTGTAAGCAAAGGGCATATAGTAGAAAGTCACTACAGCAAGGTGGGTGCTGCAGGTCGAATAAGCTTTCTTCCTCCCTTTGGTTGAGTGCATGTGATAAACAGCAAAGAGAACACGGCCATAGGAACATGCAATACCAATGAAAGGCAATAAAAGGAAGAAGATAGTACTCATAAACACTGTATACTCATAGATCCAGGTGTCCATGCAGGCCAGAGTCAACATGGCTGGGACATCACAGAAGAAATGATTGATGGTCCTGGATTGGCAATAAGGGATACGAAAGGCATATGTGGTATGTGCACAGGAATTAATAGAGCCCATTATCCAAGAGCCTATTATCATCAACATACAGACCTTTCTGCTGATTATGATGGGATAGTGAAGAGGGAAGCAAATGGCTACATAACGATCATAAGCCATAAATGTCAAGAGCAATGTTTCTGCACCTCCTAAAGTCAAGAAGAAAAAGCTCCGAATCCCACATCCAATGAAGGAGATAGACTTGTCTGCAAAGAGAAAATTGTAGGCCATTTTGGGAACAATGGTGGAGATGTAATTTAGGTCAATGAAGGAGAGCTGACTAAGAAGGAAATACATGGGTGTGTGAAGATGGGTGTCCATAAAGATGAGAAGGATCATAAAGAGGTTGCCAAACAGAGCGATTAGGAAAATTAGAAAAATAAGAATGAAAAGAAATTTGCCAAATCTCGATGAGGGGAACAACCCCAGTAAGATGAAGTCAGTTGATGTTTGATTATAATTTTCCATTGGTCATTCATATTATTTTTCCTAAAGGAAGACACAAAAGCAAATGAGTTAAGTTTAAAACTTTAAGGTATTTTTTGTTATTATTTTGATTGACTCTGTATTACTTAAAATGTTACAGTTCTTAAAAATGAACTGATTTTATTAATTTTACAAAACTGAAACCTTAATATTTTGAGCCAGAATTAAAATTTGAAAATGCAAACGTTTTTGGTCAAAGTGTTTTCCAAATGTTCTAGAGTGTTTTCTATTAAATAATCTAAAAAAATATATTACAACATCATTAGGATAAATATGTTTGACTGACCTACACAAGCTAAACTAACATTAAAATTGATGTCATTTAAAAAGTATATGCATAGGAAATTAATGTAGTGCATGCACTATAGAATTCCATTATTAGTAAATATTTATGACAAGGAACTTTTTTTCACATTTAAGTTAGGTAGCATTAGCTGAATTATCTTTTGTGAAGTCTAGAATGAATCCATATGTCATGTAACATTTAAAGGATGATTTCTTCTGCTTCCTTAGAAGAAATATGTTTCTGAATGCTGTGGTTAATGTATTAACAAAATCTATGCTTGAAAATCTATGCATCACACTCCTTATAGCTTTCAAGAGTCTGCTGAAACTCCCAAATGACATGTGCTTTATGACTTTTATGTGTTAGAGAAACAGTATTCAATTTCACTTTGGCTTACTCTTTCAATTTTTACTTTTTATTTTCTTGTATCTAAAACTTTCCAACTATAGATTAGTATACAAACTTAATCACATATATTTAAAATATCTCCCTATTAAATCCCAATTCATGATAACAACATATAGAAATGTTATAAATGAAAAGACTGCAGATGAGTGCAAGGCACAATAAGAGATGAAATAATTTAGGACCTTTGAAGGGACTGCATAGAGTAATGCTCAGTCACGTAAATGGATAAAAAGAAAAAGGAATCTTTCCATGGAGATGGAAAGAATTCTCCAGAGAGGCAGTAAGTGGAAAATTTTCACAGATTATGTAATGATCTAGTGGTGACTTCCCTGGTGGCTCAGACAGTAAAAGCACCTGCCTACAACATGGGAGACCCAGGTTTGATCCCTTGGTCCAGAAGATTCCCCTGGAGAAGGAAATGGCAACCCACTCCAGTACTCTTGCCTGGAAAATCCCATCGACAGAGAAGCCTGGTAGGCTACAATCCATGGGGTCACAAAGAGTCAGACACAACTGAGCAACTTCCCTTCCTTCCTTCCTAGTCACAAAATAGTTTAAGAGCCAAATGTTACCAGATTTTATGGAAGTTTTTATATGAAAGATGAAGACATGCAACTGCACATACACATACAGAGACAGAGATGCATATTCACACACATAAACAATAAGCTGTTGTTGCTGGTTGTAAATCGTGTCTGACACTTTGCGACCCAATGAACTGTAGCCCACCAGGTTCCTCTGTCCATGTGATTTCCCAGGCAAGAATACTGGAATGGGTTACCATTTCCTTCTCCAGGGGATCTTCTCCATTCAGTAATGGAACCCACGTCTCTTTCATTGGCAGGGAAATTCTTTATCACTGATCCACCAGAGAAGGCCCATAAGAAAGATACAATGAGGTAAAATGGTTGGAAAAATATAGAAGTGAACATGTTTTATTTTAAAAAGGGCTTGCATCTCAAACATGTATGATACATTTTCATTCCACTACCAAAATTTCATTAGATGTGTAAAAGAAAGTGTCTGGTAATAAGGTGTCTTGCAAATTTTAAAATAATAATTGATAAAAGATTTAATAAAATGTTATAGACAAATTGAAAGTAATTTTAAAAAATTAAAAGAAAAACTGCAAGAAAATTACATTAATACTGTCACTTGAATTGATAGAAGTCTTAAAGAATTAATATAAGGGAAGAAATGCATGCTTATTGGAATTCATAGAAGTATATATAGTTCAAAATAATAATACAGTTAATAATACCAAAAAACCTATTTTTATCAGAATTGATACATATGCAACACAATATCCAAAAAATATAAACATAATACTTGAAAATAAATGTGAACTGTTTTTTTGGAATTGCTTCCATAAAAATTCTAAATGTCTTTTGAAAATATTTTTGGACAATTTTCAATATTTCTATTAATGTGTGGTTCAAAAGTGTCTCTATTCAATACTCTGCAAAGAACTATATGGGAAAATAATCTAAAAAAGAATTGATATTAAACTCAATATTCAAAAAGCTAAGATCATGGCTTCCTGTCCAACATTCATGGCAAACAGATGGGAAAAAAATGGAAACAGTGACAAACTTCATTTTTTTGGAATCAAAAATCACTGTGGACGGTGATTGCAGCCATGAAATGAAAAGAAATTGGAAGAAAAACTATGACAGACTTAGACACATATTAAAAAACAGATACATCACTTTTGTCAACAAAGGTCCATATAGTCAAAGCTATAGTTTTCCCAGTAGTTATGTAATGACGTGAGTATTGGACCATAAAGAAGGCTGAACGTGGAAGAATTCGTTCTTTTGAATGGTAGTACTGGAAAAATCAATCCTGCTTATTCATTGGAGGGACTGATGCTGAAGTTGAAGCTCCAATATGTTGGCCACCTGATGCAAAGAATGAATTCGCTGGCAAAGACCCTATTGCTGGGAAAGATTGAAGGCAGGAGGAGAAGTGGACAACAAAGGATGAGTTGGTTGGATGGCATCATTGAACTCAATGGAATAAAGTTGAGCAAATTCTGGAAGATAGTGAAGGACAGGGATGCTTGGCATGCTACAGGCCCTCACAAAGAGTCAGACACAGCTCAGCTACTGAACAAAAACTATGTATATGGATAGCTGATTTACCATGCTGTACAGTAGAAATACAATATTGTAAATCAAGTATACTTCAATAAAGCTTTTTAAAAATAAAATTTAAAAAAGTGTCTTAAAGAAAATACTACTAATAAGAAAATCTATTTTATAGCAATACCAACTAAAATATTCTTAGGTTTTAAAATACTGTGTATTTTTTATATTTTAGCATATACTATATGATGGTGAAATAGTCAGCCTTGCCTTTCCAGACACAAAGTGGGATGTAACTATGCTGAAAGGATGGAAAAATAGAAAAATCAGTGAAGGTTGTTGTGTATGGAGGAGGGAAGGTCTCCATCCACAATGTTCACAGCAAAGAACCAAGAGAGAGTATTTAATATTAATGATTAAGCACTAGAGATAAGCATATTGATGAAAAAATATGAATAATAAGGGAAAGGTATCAAAATAATATATATTTTTTGGACATCAGGATTGGGTCATGAAACCATTTTTTGTCCTGTAGACACTTAAGGTCATGTTCTTGCTTTATTTGAATTATATATTCACTTGATAGAAAACTGATGGCATGATTAAAATTGAACACACAACTAAGATTGTATTCAATGGAGAAAGACAAAAAACTTTTCCTTTAAGAAGATAAAGGGCAAAGATGTCCACTTTGACATTTCCAATTTACAGAGCATTACATAAGCTTATATGTGTAAAACTGTAAAATGTTTCCCCAAAAATCTGTTAGAACTAATGAAGAAATTCCACATGGTTGCAGAATATATTTCTATACACTAAATAATATATAATACTAAGAGGTATTCAAGAAAATAACTATATTTGCAGAATTTGAAAAGAGAATAAAAGCCCTAGGAATAGATTTAACAAAAGAGGTAAAACATGTGTTCATTGAAAATCACCAAAAGTGACAAAAGAAATTGAAAAGACAAATAAAATGAAAAGCATTCTATGGTTATGTGTTGGGAAACTGAATATAGTTAAGATGACAGTACTACTATAAGAAAACTACAGATGCAATGAGATGTCTATCATAACTCAAATGATAGTTTTTAGGTAAAAATATAAAAATACATCCTAAAATTCTGATGAACTCTCAAGGACTTGGGATAATGGAAAGAAATCCTAGAATCAAAGAACACAATGTCTTTAATTCAAAACTTATTGCAAAGCTACAGTAATAAAGCAGTGTAGTATTAGCATAAGACAGATGTAAACCAACAAAATAATATAGAAATATCAGGAAAAAAAGCACTTTATATTATGTTGTCAGTGAATTTTACAAGGGTCTCACAGCCATTTCATTAGGTTACCATTCAATCAAATATTGCTGGGACCATGGAATATTAATATGTAATCAATAAATTTGGGTCTGTGTCCTACACCATGTAAGAATTAACTAAGATGGATCAAAGAGCTAAATATAGAATTAAAAGTATAAACTCTTAGATGAAACCATATAGGAAAAGATCATGCCATTGAATCCATCTGTGTTTTCTTAGACATAACAATAAAAACATGTGCAAGAATGACAATATTAGATAAATTGGACATTATTAAAAAAAAAAAAGAAAACTTTGGGGCATTGAAAAATGGAGGGAATAATCAACTCACCAAATGGAAAAAATATTTGCAAAACATGTATTGGGTAATAAATTTATATAAGAAATATATGAAGGACTATACAAACTAAATGACAACAGAAAAACATTTTAAATTGGGGGAAGCGCTTGAATAAATATTTACTTGTAAATATTTATACAAATGGCCAATAAACACAGAAAAATATCCTCCACATCGCTAATTATTAGGGAAATTCAAGTCAAAACTACAATGAGATACCACATCTCACCCTTAAGTAATAGCTTGTATTTTTTTTTTCAAAAAGAAAAAAAAAAACACAAGTATTGATAAGGCTGTGAAGAAATTAGAACACTTCAATCAATCCTGGTGAGAATGCAAAATGGTATAACGACTGCAGAAAATTCTATTATAATTTTTCAACATAGTAAACAGAGAATTACCACTTGATTCAGTAATTGCACTTCTGAGTATACCTCCAAAATAACTAAAAGCAAAGTATAGAACAAGTATTTGTACACCCTCGTGTTTAAAAGTTTGTTCTGAAAAGCTAAGGGGTGTAAGCAAAACAAATGTCCACACCTACATACACACATATATGCAAATATTTATATATGTTTTATATATAAATAAATATGTATATACATGCATATTTATATACATATATACACATATACATTATATGTATGTATATATATTACATACATGCAATTTTATTCAGTCTTCAAAAGAAAGGAAATTCTCCTAGATGCTAACAAATAGTCAAAAATAGAATTTAATATAACTAAAATTATTTCATATTTGGAACTCTATGTTGTACAAAATCTACATCAGAGTCCTTAAAGCATGCAGAAAAATTAATCTCCCAATAATATATGGCCTGTTAAAACTTCCAAAGAAAATGCAATAAAGCAAATTTTTTTTCCTAAATGTAGTTTGGATTCATCAGGATATAGCAAGTTAGATTATACCAGAATATAAAATTTACATTAGTGATTTCATTATTGACAGCAAAAATGTAAATTTTTGAAATTACCAATGAAATTATGATCACTACAATGTCATGTATTTTTTATAGGGCTTTCTTTGAAATTTTTTCATGAGGTCATTAATATTATCAAAATCTAAAGGTTAAAAAAAATAATAATAGTAAGGGCCAAATGTTTTTTCCTTAGGTAAAAACAATTCTAACTAGGCATTTTTTCCCTTTAATTTTATCTCTATCTACTGGAGGAACAATAAATAATTCATTTCAATTTATCAAATATTTTCAATCTCTGATTTTTAAAATTTCTTTGAAAGCATTGCAATCCAAGCAAAGGGTATAATAGTGTATAATAGAGGAAAAAAAGAATATGATTCTGACTTGTTTTTGCCAGGAAAAATAAAGCCTTAAATCTGGACAGGGACTTACATAAAAGAGAAGGCAAATATATTGAAAGTTTAACAATGTTTAAAAATAGAAAAGCATGAGTGTTCATGCTTTAAAATGATTTTTAAATTTGTATTTTATATTGTTTTATCTATCTGTCTTTGCAAGCAGTCTTCAGGTTAAAGATACTTCTAACAGGTTACAGTACATTTCCTCTGTAGGTAAATTAGATGGGATAATAGAATTCATAACCCATAATATTCTTTGAAAGCTAAGCTTTAAACTTCATTTTATGTCCTTTCACAAATGAATTAGTTTAAAACAGAAAGTGGCTACTTGCCATTTTGACATCAACTCATTTTGCGAGGCTTAGGCAGCTAGACATCGTTTAAAACAAAATATTAACTTATATTACATGTGTATCTATCTTTTGCCAGTCGTCTCTCAGTTCTTGAGGTATATTATTTAATCATTCCATGCCTTAATATGCTTGCAATACAAGAATATCTTCAGATGGGTGAATACCAAAAGGCTTCCAGTTCTTAAGAGTCAGAAACCAACAAGCATTGGGCTGTGGTAGCCAAAAACCATAGGTTAGCTAAAAGATCATGATAAAATACAATTATTTTATTAAATCATGGTTAATAACAAATGAAATCAAGACATGTCTAACAGATTTTCCACCAACAAATATTGTTACGTGCAAAAGTATTGCCTATGTTGTTTTTCACACCACTGCATTTACTAGAACTGCTGAGAGGACTGTATATATGATTTTAAACCTAAGTTGATTTTTTTTTCTCACTCTTGAAAGGAGTACTTCTTTGTGAAAGCAGTTCTTACAGCTTTGTTTTCAACCAGCTAAAAATGTTTTATATATTACTCTAACCTGTTGTCCTCCACATTCTATTGTCCTAATTGTACTGTTTTCTGATTTGTATTTATGTCTTGAGACAGTAACTTTTTGAATAAAAATAAACCTACAGTATGTTGTAAAAAAAAAAAAAAAGAGAGAAGGCAAAAAGTGTAAACTTTTATTGATGAATTTCATAGGATGGCACATGAAATGTGTCACAATATGTACCAGGATTAAATTGTATCTAATCTATCTATCTAGTCATCTGAAGGTACCTTCTATCTTTCCTATCGTGTACCTCAAATATTAAATACTTGCAGTTAATGAATCTGAAATAAGTGTGGGTCTCCCTTTGTTCACAAGCACACACACAAACAAAAATAACTGAAGATAAGAAAGAATAAAAAAGAAAGTGAGGTCATTAAAAAATAAATTTTACGCATTGGTAGAAGGTCAAGAATGGATGTGTTTTAAGACTGTCTCTTAGAGCACATATAAAGAAAGTTACTTCAATATTTTGTTTATTCATTTTAGCATATTCTATTTAATCATATAATGGTTTTAACATATTTTCACTCACCATCACGACAAGCACACATTATATTACAAAAATGATCTCTTAACATCTCTAAAAAATAATCCAATTTATGTTTTAGCCCTAATACAAAATTGTCCCTATCTAGAATACGCTTGCAAAGGAACAATCATATTTTCGGCTGTTAACTGAGACTGCAGATCCACATATTCTATATGATGACTAACTTGAACTTGCTGCGCTGTGCTTACTCACTCAGTCATTCAGTCATGTCCAGCCTTTTTGTGACCCATGACCTGCAGCCTGCCAGGTTCCTCTTTCCATGGGATTCTCCAGGCAAGAATACTGGAGGGGTAGCCATGCCTTCCTCTAGGGGATCTACCCAACCTGGGGATCAGACCCAGGTCTCCCGCATTGCAGGTAGATTCTTTACCATCTGAGCCACCAGGGAAGCCCATATGACAACTAAAATCATATACAAACATGCCTGTATTTCAAAATGAATTACATCTGACCATTTTTTCAAGTCGCTATGTATCCATTTCACTGCCGACCTTTACACCATGTTTATATTTACAGATAAAAATAAAATACTAAAAATATTTCATTTTAGTGATCCATACATTTTATAGAAAATACAATTTTTAAATCTATAGTTTTATTATTAAAAAGTAAACAACCAAATCATGAAGATAGGAAGTGAAATAGTCAAGACATAGTAATCTAGTGTTAGAATTAAAAACACTTTGGAAGCATGTCCTCTAGAATCTAGACAATACAGAATTTCCCACTAAAGCGCAGATTTTAATACCCTGTACTCACTTTTGATCAAAACTAATTTCAAATATCATTCTTGATTACAAAATAAAACTAGTGTGAATTATAGAGGTGCAGCTAGAATGTAGATTCACCCAAGAAGTTTTTGAATTGGCTTTGCTGAAAGTGCTATAAAAAATATGATTACAGTTTTAAAATTGTCTAAACCATAAGACCCTCTTCACCAGTTTGCACAGAAATACGTATCGCCTTTCTTGGGCTTCTCTGGTGGCTCAGATGCTAAAGCATATGCCTGTAATACAGGAGACCCGATTGATCCCTGGGTCAGGAAGATCGCCTAGAGAGATCTTCAGTATTCTCACCTGGAGAATTCCCTGTACAGAGGACTCTGGTGGGCTACAGTCCATGGGGTCTCAAAGAGATGGATATGACTGAATGACTAACACTTTCACTTTCCTCTTAAGATCTTTGAAATATCCTAAAAGTCTGGATCTCCCCAACTTAACTTCACTTTCTGTTATAAAAAGCAAAAAGAAAATTGTGTTTCTATTATTTACCTAGAATGACAGCTTTGTAACATGGCTGTGATTAAGTGTTTGAGTAGCTCATTTTATATATATATATATATACATACATATATATATATATATATATATATATAATTTCTTCTTTTTTTGAGAAAGAAAGAAAAGAAAGTGAAGTCAGTCAGTCATGTCCAACTCTTTGTGACCCCATGGACTGTAGCCTACCAGGGTGCTCCATCCATGGGATTTTCCAGGCAAGAGTACTGGAGTGGGTTGCCATTTCCTCCAGGGGGAAGATATATTTTATTATAGATTATATCACTTGTTTAAGCAAACTTCACTCCAATAAAATTTACTTTCAAGAGTTTCCTGGCTAATGAGATGCCTGGATGTATTTATTCTTTATTATAAACAAAAGATTTTAATTATGACTAAACTTCTCTTAAGCACTTGTTGAAGAGTCTTTCATCTTCTCCAATGAATAGTCAAAACAAAATTACTACTAGTACCTTCTACGATCTCTGTATTTTCACAAAATCATTGGCTTGATTAACTGCCAACAGTGCAGTAAGCTTCTTTGAAAATTGTCCAGACAAATGTACAGGTTAACTTTCTTCTCTACAGCTGACACTTTAAATATCTCATGGAAACTCAGGAGTATCAATGGTTCGAAGAATTCTTTACCTAGAGATCAGTTGAAGGCTTTTTTTTTTGGCATTCAGTTGACAATTTCCACTGAGAATGAAGGTTAACAAGATCAGGATGGCCATATGCCAAGGCTGGGGAAGAAGCTCTTTTAACTTCTTTAGGTATTTCCACAAGTGGGTTAAAAGTCTAATCAGTGGAGATATAAATAAATATATTTATATTCTTCCAATATCATTATGTATCTAAACTTTTAAAAATCATATATTATATATATATTTAGTTCATAATTGGATGATAATAATATATTTGCATATATTAACTTATTTTAAGTTTTTAATGTTGATCAAAATGTAACAAATTAAATTTAATAAATTAAATTAGTTTTGTATATAAGCAGAAGTGTATTATGTATTACACACATCAGAGTTATTATTCATTGATTTGAAATATTTCCATTCTGTTTGAAAACACATTAAACTATAAAACAATTTTCACTTGTTAAATAATTAAAATGATGATGATACTTTGGTGCAATGATATTTAGAAATCATTCATTAATGTAATCTTATTCCATATAATAATTTAAATGATCTGACATTACAGGTAGTTTTATAGTAAGTGAATTAGCTACATCTTTTACTTGGACAGTGGTAATAGTGATTCAGCCTAAATGCTTACAAAATTATTTTAAGTATTTTTAATTTTAGAATTACAATGTGTCTCAGTAAAGATACTTTTATGTTTATGTTATTCTTTGGGCTTCATGAATCTGCATGTTCACTTCTCTCCCCAGATTTGGGAAATTTTGGTCACTACTTTGTATTTTTTTTTTATGGGTTTATTTCTGTACTTTTCATTCAGTTTTTTATTTTAATTTTTTAATTGAAGGGTAATTTCTTTACAGAATCTTGTGGTTTTCTGCCACACATCAACAAGAATCAGCCATAGGTACACCCATGTCTCCTCCCTTCCAGACCTCCCCACCCTTCAGCCTGTCGCAGAGCCCCTGTTTGAGTTCCCTGAGTCATACAGCAAATTCCCAATAACTCTCTGTCTTACACATGGTATTGTAAATTTCTATGTTACTCTCTCCATACATCTCCCCTTTTCCCTCCTCTCCTCTCACCTTGCCCATAGGTCTGTTTCTCCATTGCTGCCCTGAAAATAAGATCAGTACTTTTTAAAATATGCTTTCTGTTCACTTTTTCTTTCTCTGCTCCTTCTGAGATTACCATAATGTATATACTGGTTGCTTATGAAATCCTATAATTTCTGTAGGCTTTGGATGCATCATCAATTCAATGGACATGAGTTTGAGCAAACACCAGCAGGCAGTGAAGGACAGGGAAGTCTGGCATGTTGCAGTCCATGGAGTTGCAAAGAGTTGGACATGAACTGTGTGACTGAATAGCAACATACACTGGTAGTTTATGAAATTCTATAAATTCTGTAGGTTTTTAAAACCAAGTTTTGCTTTTGCATTATATGTAATATATATATATATACACACACATATATATATGTATATATATATAATCTGTCTTTGAGCTCACCCATTCTTTCTTTGGGTTGATTAAGTCTGCTCTTCAGTCCTCATTGATTTTTTTTTTTTTCTGGCTTAGTTAGTTTTCTTCAGTTCTAGAATTGGTTCATTTATATGGTTTAAAACATTTTGTTGAACTTCTCATTTTGTTCAAATACCGTTCTGAATTTGTTTAGTTCTCTGTGTTCTCATTCAGCTCTCTTAAGCTTCTTTAAGATACATATTTTGAATGATCTTTCAGGTAGTTTTTAGATCTCCATTTCTTATGTGTCAATTGTGCTTCAGTTTTTAGTTTTGTAGTGTCATGGGGGGGAAAAAAGAGGGCTCAACTAAGAGAAAAATAATTCACACATGGTAAAGGCAAATATAAAGTAAAAGCAGGAAATCAGTCACACACAAATATGACATCAAAACCAGTAATCATGAGGAGAGTAAAAATAAAGCAAATGGAAATTGCATCTGAAATTATGAGACTAGTAACTTGTATATATACAGGAACAAGGAAGGCTGCTACATAATTATAAGGGGATCAATCCATGAAAAAGATACAAAAATTGTAGGTGCTGCTCAATATATAAGGTAAATACTAATAGCCAGCATAAAAGTGGAAATTGATAGCAACACAGTAATAGTAGAAGGCATTAAAATCCCACTTACAGCAACAGATAGATCATCCAGACAGTAAATCAATCAGGAAACACAAGCCTTAAATGACATATTAGAACAAATAGACAATTGATATTTATAGAATGTTCCATTTGATAGCAGCCAAATATACTTTCTTTTCAAATGCATATGGAACATTCCCCAGGAGCGATCACATCTTGCATCAGAGATAAGACTCGGTAAATTTAAGAAAATTGAAATCATATCAAGCATCTTTTCTGACCATGATGCTACAAGATTAGAAAATAATTATAAGAAAAATACTATAAAAATACAAACACACAAAAGCTAAACAATATGTAACTAAACAACAAATGAATCACCGAAGACATCAAAGAAGGATTCAAAAAATACCTAGAAATGACAATAAAAACACAATGACTCAAAACCTATGAGACGCAGCAAAAAACAGTTATAAAAGGGAAGTTTATAGCATTACAATCCTACATCAGGAAAGAAGAAAAATTTCAAATAAACAATCTAAACTTACACTTAAAGAAATCAGAGAAAGAAGAAGAACAACAGAAACAAAACTCCAATGTTAAAAGAAGGAAATAAATCATAAAGGTCAGAGCAGGACATATTGTATACCACAGGGAACTCTACTTAATGCACCATGGTCACCTGAATGAGAAGGAAGTCTGAAAGGGTGAGGATGTATGTATATTTATGGTTGATTCATTTTGCTGTGTGCAGTAGAAATGAACACAACAATGTAAAGCAACATCTTCCTTATATAAATGGCACATGATTTCAAACTTGAGAACAATGAGCAATGTGACTATTCAGTCTAAGAACTTCATGTGAGGATAATGGATTTCATATGGAAGATATAGTCAATAGTATATCTGATACAATTGAGAACATAACGTTTTTAGGTAGAAATGTGTGCTGTTTGATACTGCATATGTAGGGGTGTACCAGCCTAGAGGAGTTGTCGCTAAGTCACGTCTGACTCTTTGCGATCCCATGGACTGCAGCATGCCCAGCTTCCCTGTCCTTCACTATATCCTGGAGTTTCCTCAAGCTCATGCCTTGAAGTTTTCTCAAACTCAGTGATGCTAAAGGAGGTGAATGCTTACCATACTAAGGAAAGTAACATCATCAATTTGTATCTTGGTTAGATAACTTCAAGAGGAATTTCCATCCAATCTGGATTTGGAGAGATAGAAGAGAGTGAGAGATTTAGGACATTACATTCATAGTAAAACAATAATCTCCAGAGTCTCCTAGATTGTGAGAATAGGTGAAAACGGCAGTTGAGGTCCTCCCCAGAAGGCATAATTCCAGAGAATCTGGAAGATGCATAACCTTTGAGATGTCAAAAAGAGTGAGAAATTTCCTGATATTGTTTCTTATATTGTTTCCACTACTTTAGTTTATTACTGAATTGTAGGGATGGCTTTTCTCTACAGCTCTGAGTCACATCAGATCACCAGGCCCTAGAGACACATATACTTGTTCACTAATTTAACAAATTCACAGTAAGCTTCCTCCTTTCTCTCTGTTTCACTCTCCTTCTCCCTTTCCCTCAGTCTCTCTGCTTCTTTTCATCAATTGGGCCAGGGTCAAAAAATTAATTGAGGACTAATCAAAGAATAAAAACCAAATAATTTTTACTTTTTCCACCTGTCAGGTATCTCCCCCATTGTACATAAAACAATCTTCTAAAATATTGTCTTAGCTCAGAGATAATGACCCCAAGTTGTAGATAAATGAGAGATGACTGGGTTTTTGCTAAGCTAAATCGTTTTTTAACTTTTCTTAGATAGCAAATATTTCAATACCTATGAGAAAAACCAAATTCTTGCTTTCCCCCCTGACTTATACCTATAGGAAACATGTAAGCCTGAACGATGCATTATACTTTTTATTTGAAGAATTTAAGTTGGGAACAGGTACTCAATAAACTGGGGTAAGTGCTAAACATCTAAGGGAACACAGATACAACATAAATAAACTTACTAATTTTCAATTTCTAATGCTATAAACGGCAACAAGAAGAGCCAAAAAATAGCTAATGCACAATGCTCTTGTTCTTGTCCAACAACTAAGTCATGTCCAAATCTTTGTGACCCCATGAACTGCAGCAGGCCAGGCTCCCTGTTCTTAATCATCTCCTGAAGTCTGTTCAAACTCATGTCCATTGAGTTGGTGATGCCATCCAACATTCTCATCCTCTGTCATTCCCTTCTCCTCTTGCTCTCAATCTTTCCCATCATCAGAGTCTTTTCCAATGAGTAGGTTCTTTGAGTTACATGACCAAAGTATTGGAGTTTCAGCGTTAGCAACAGTCTTTCCAATGAGTATTCAGGACTGATTTCATTTAGGATTTATTGGTTTGATCACCTTGCAGTCCAAGACCCTCAAAGTCCTCCAGAACCACAACTGAAAGCATCAGTTCTTCAGTAGTCAGCCTTCTTTATTGTCCAACTCTCGCATCTGTACATGACTACTGGAAAAATCAAAGCTTTGACTGTATACACCTTTGTCAACAAAGTAATGTTTCTGCTTTTTAATATACTGTCTAAGTTTATCATAGCTTCTTTTCCCAAAGAGCAACTGTTTTCAAATTTTGTGGCTGCAGTCATCATCTGCAGTGATTTTGGAGCCCAAGAAAGTAAAATCTGTTACTGTTTCAAATTTCTCCCCATCTATTTGCTAAAAAGTCATGGTACCAGATGCCATGATCTTCGCTTTCTGAATATTGAGATTTAAGCCAGCTTTTTCTTTCTCCTCTTTCATCTTTCTCAAAAGGCTCTTAGTTCTTCACTTTCTGCCACTAGTGTGGTATCCTGCATATCTGAGGTTGATATTTCTCCAGCAGTCTTGATCCCAGCTTGTGATCCTTCCAGCCCCACATTTCACATGATGTGCTCTGCATATAAGTTAAATAATCAACGTGACAATATATGAGGTACTCATGTCCCAAATTGGAGCCTGCCCTTGTTCTATGTAAAGTTCTAAGTTTTACTTCTTGTCCTGCATACAGATTTCTCAGGAGACAGGGAAAGTGGTCTGGTATTACCAGCTCTTTAAGATCCACCCCCACTTTTTTCTGTGATCCACACAGTCAAAGGCTTTAGCATAGTCAGTGGAACAAAAGTAGATTAAAAAAAAAGAATTCTCTTGCTTTTTCTATGATCCAGCGCATGTTGGTAATTTGATCTCTGATTCCTCAGACGTTTCTAAACCCAGCTTATACATCTTCAAGTTCTCAGTTCATGAACTGTTGAAGCCTCACTTGAAGATTTTGAGCATTATCTTGAATGAAATTGTATGGCAGTTTGAACATTCTTTCACATTCTTTACAATCCTTGGAATTGGAATGAAAACTGACCTTTTCCAGTCCGATGGCCACTGCTGAATTTTCTAAATTTGCTGGCATATTGAGTGCAGCACTTTAACAGCATCAACTTTTAGAATTTGGAATTCCATCACCTTCACTTGCTTTGTTCATAGTGATGCTTCCTAAGACCCACTTGACTTCACATTGCAGGATGTCTGGCTCTTGAAGAGTGACCACACCATCATGGTTATCTGGGTCTTTGGTGATGGAATTACAGCTGAATTATTTTAAAATCCTGTTTTTAAGACCTTTCTTGTAGAGTTCTTCTTTGCTACCTCTTCTTAATCTCTTCTGCTTCTGTTAGGTCCTTGCTGCTTCTGTCTTTTCTGCTCATATTTGCCTGAAATATTCCCTTGTTCTCTCCAATTTTCTTGAAGAGATCATTAGTCTTTCTTTTTCGACTGTTTTCCTCTATGTCTTTACATTGTTCACTTAAGGCTTTCTTATCTCTCCTAGCTATTTTCTAGATCTCTTCATTTGGTTGAGTATATCTTCTCCTTTCTTCTTTGCTTTTCACTTGTCTTCTTTTCTCAACTATTTGTAAGACCTCTTCAGATAACCACTTTGTCTTGCATGTCTTTTTCTTGGGGATGGTTTTGGTCAACACCACTGAATTGCCATGTGTGTGTATGTGTGTATATATATATATATATATATATATGCATGTGTATATATACATATATATAGCCAAGTATATGTATATATATATACATAAGCATACACATACAGAACTACTTTGTTGTATATTTGAAATGAGCACAATATTGTAAATCAACTATATGTCAATAAAAAACAAGCAAAATTAAATCAGCCACCACTCCTTGCAAACACACAATTGTGAGAGGTGTTTTAATATTGTCATATTAGTTAGGATTTTTCCTGTGGGCTGAAGCAAAGAATTGGATTTTATTCTGGAATTCTGGAAATCTTGGTTGAGGAAGGGAACAGTTCATAATACCACACTGGAAACAATGGTTGAAATAGGCCTCTGTGACCAATCAGAGAGTAGTAGTAATCAGACCAGTAGTAATTCTCATTTCTGTAAACAGGATCTGAATTGTTGGTGAAAAAGCCTGCAAAAGGGTCTGGCACAGTATTTTACACTGACAACTATATGTATGTAATCTTCTTTCTATTCGTGAAATTCTATTCACTTATCCATGACAAAAGACAGCCCAAAGTGCCAGTGAGTCCTAAGCCATTACCTCCTGAGGAAAGCACACAATCTCTGGGTAATTTGTACTCTTCTCTTTCACAGGCAGGTATGCTTTCTTGCTCTGGCTATAGATTCTGTATCCAGTATTATTTCTGGTAGCTTATGGTATCCTCACAAATATTTCATCTTATCTGCTACCATCTATGACCCACTTAACTTGTACACTGGAAACTATTTAATTGGTTCTCTGCAGTGTATGTGTCCTGCTTCTCAAATAGTGCATAACCTACCATCATAAACCTTTCATATAGAATAGTGGTTTACTTATTGTTACACTCTCAGTTTTCTAATATGTTTGCCTCTGGTGAGTTTTGAACCACCAACCAAATGCTCAGTTTCTTCCTGGACCTAATTCTCAATCTTATGTTTCTTCAATACTTCCTCAAAGTCACACACATTGACTTAAGATCACTGAATCTTGTAGTCCTAGGTTGGCAGAAAATATCATTCATCTTATTTCTGTCCTGGTATTGCCTTCACAAAACTTATGTTTAGTCTCACGTTGGCTATCGCTCATGCTGTATAGACATTAAGACTGATTCTACCGTGTCTCTGAAGTATTTTTGGACCACTGAATTTCCCAAAATATACTGATTTTTCAGATCAGTAAGAGTAGCTCTTTCTCTGTTGCTCTCAGTGGAGAATTCTGGTTGAAAGAATCAGATTGCAAATGCCAGATTAGAGTGTGAAAAATCAAAATTCAAATGAGTAATTTGAAACTCCTAATTTGCTTTATTCATCATTTCATGAATTGGTCAGAATCCCACCAATAATATATAAAGGAGCTTCAGGATTTCATACAAAATTGAAGCCTTTTATAGCAGAAGAAAGCTAGGTAAAGAAGTTTTTCAGGCAGAGTGGACTATTTCCATCAAGGTCAACATCCTTTTCGTAAGTGATGCTCTATCAGGCAAATGATTTTATTAATTCTTACCAGATATCTCCAGACTGACTGGTTAAGATTACGTTCCTTGGAGAGATTCAAACTGCAACTAGATTAGTATTAATTATTAGTTTGTTGACATGGGTTTAACCAATTGGATATATTTGGAGTCTGTTGCCTCTCCCCCCCCCCCCACTTTCACGAGACTCTTAGCCTAACTTAGAAAGGTAATCAAAATTTAATACATTAGTGACATTTTTAGCTGCTGCTCTATAGATCATGCAGCTTTGATTTATCTTTTTTTTTTTTCCTCACATTCACAGGTCAGGATGGCTTTTGTATGTGTGTGTGTATGTATGTGTTTCCCTGGTGGCTCAGATGGTAAAGAATCTGTCTGCAATGTGGGAGACCTGGGTTCTCCCAGGATTGGGAAGATTCCCTGGAGGAGTTCATGGCAATCCACTCCAGTATTCTTGCCTGGAGAATCCTCATGGGCAGAGGAGTCTGGCAGGTTACAGTCCTTGGGGTCACAAAGAGTTGGACATCATTGAGTGACTAAGCACATGTGTGTTGTTTGGGAGTTTTGTTTGCTTGTTTGTTTCTGCTAAATCTCTATGGTATTCTCAGGTCACGACTTTAGGCTCATGATTTTTAGCCGGTTTTCCTTGTTCCTTTTTTGACATTCCATTCTTAGGGATATCATTTACTTGCAGTGAGCAGCTGTAAAAATACATTTCAAACACTTGAGAGAATGCAGAACACCATGGGGTCTACTAAAACTATTATAAGTAAAAAAACTGTCAATGTCTGAATTGTAGTTTGGAGTAAAAAATGGAGTTATTCAGTTTTCCTGGCTCACCCCCATGTATATAGGAGGTATTCATGACATTAATTTTTTTTCTTATTTTTGTGTTAAACAGACCTGTGTTACAGGGGACATCTTAGTCAAGAACCTAGAATAGTAGAGAAAGATAGCTTTTCTTGCCTACACTATTTACTGATACTTTAGGATACAAGGTTCCCATCTTGCTTCTTAGCTAACTAAGTCCAGAAATATATAGTTTTTTCCCCCTAGTCCATGATGTGTCAGGGTCAGCAACAGATTCATATCTCCTTATTTCTTCTATTTTCATAACCTGAAATGGACAAGGAGACTGTAATAGACATCTCCACTCAACTCCATATTTCCTTAGACTATTTTCAATGATAACTGACACACACACACCAAAAGAGAGGGACACTACCATCATTTTCCTTGTTTGCCTAATGCCATTCCCTTTCTATTCACTCAAACTCCCTTTCTTAGGACGTTATACATTTAGGGCAAAAGTAGCTAAAAATGTTGCATGTGTGCTTGCCTAGGTCCACACTCAAAAGGATCTTTGCTTGTTTTAATACTACATTGATGCTATTAAAAAAAGTACACCACAGGGTCAAAGAAACTGGTACCTGAACAGAAGTATTTGAGTGTGTCTTACACAATAGCAGATAAGGGTGTAGCCTGTTAAAGAATGCTCTTTTCATAACCGGCTTTTAATAAACTTCCTTGGGTTGCTCATCTGTCAGTCAGTTGAGTCACTCAGTCCTGTCCGGTTCTTTGAGACACCATGGACTGCAGCATGCCAGGCTTCCCTGTCCATCACCAACTCCCGGAGCTTGCTCAAACTCAACAATCTAATCCTCTGTCCTCTCCTTCTTCTTCTGCTTTTAATCTTTCCCAGGATCAGGCTCTTTTCCAATAAGTCAGTTCTTCACATCCTGTGGCCACACCATTGGAGCTTCAGCTTCAGCATCAGCCCTTCTGATGAATATTCAGGACTGATTTCTTTTCAGAAGGCCTGGTTGGATATCCTTGCAGTCTAAGGGTCTCTCAAGAATCTTCTCCAATACCACAGTTCAAAAGCATTAATTCTTCAGCTTTCCTTATAGTCTAACTCTCACATGACTACTATGAAAACCGTAGCTTTGACTAGACGGACCTTTGTTGGGAAAGTAATGTGTCTGCTTTTTAATATACTGTCTGGGTTTTTCATAGTTTCTTCCAAGGAGTCTTTTAGTTTCATGGTTGCACTCACCATGTGTAGTAGTTTTGGAGCCAAACAAAAATGAAGTCTGTCACTGTTTCCATTGTTTTGCTACCTATTTGCCATGAAGTAATGGGGCTGGATGCCATGATCTTAGTTTTCTGATTGTTGAGTTTTATGCCAACTTTTTCACTCTCCTCTTTCACTTTCATCAGGAGGCTCTTTAGTCCTTCACTTTCTGCCATAAGGATAGTGGCATCTGCATATCTGAGATTATTGACATTTCTCCTGGCAATCTTGATTCCAGCTTGTACTTCTTTCAGCCCGGCATTTTGCATGATATACTCTGCATATAAGTTAAATAAGCAGGGTATACAATATACAGCCTTAACATATTCCTTTCACAATTTGGAACCAGTCTGGTTTTCTATGTCTGGTTCTAACTTTTGCTTCTTGATCTGCATACAGATTTTTTCAGGAGGCAAGTAAGGTAGTCTGGTATTCCAATTGCTTTAAGTATTTTCCACAGTTGTTACTATCCACACAGTCAAAGGCTTTGGAGTAGTCAATAAAGAAGAAGTAGATATTTTTTCTGAAACTCTCTTGCTTTTTCAATGATCTAATGGATGTTGACAATTTGATCTCTGGTTCCGCTGTCTTATCTCAATCCAGCTTAAACATCTGGAAGTTCACAGTTCATGTACTGTTGAAGCCTGGCTTGGAGAATTTTGAGCATTACTTTGACAATGTGTGAGATGAGTGCAATTGTGTAGTATTTTGAGTACCTGATTAAATATATATTTAAAATTAAACTTAAAACAATCTAAAAATCAAAATTATTTTTTACATAGGAAAATAAATGTGTTTGAAATTGATTAGGAAATATATACCATGAAGTAAAAGGGTAAGGCTTGAAATTATACATATACATATACATATATATGTGTATGTATAACAAGATACTTCCATGCATATATATATATACATATTTATAAGATAATATTGTCTAGATAGAGTAATTTTTTTCTCTAGATTAATTTTAGTCCTTGAATTTAATGATTGGAACAGTGATAAAACAGTATGTTAAATCACTGTCCACTGATGTGTATACACACACACACACACACACACACACACACAAGACCTAGGTACTTATACATAAAGATGTGGCTACATTTTCACAGAACAGATTCTCTTAGTTAATCCTCTCAGGGCTCCCATCACCTCCTTGTTTCTCAGGCTATAGATAATAAGGTTGAGCACTGGGGTGAGGATGGTATAGAAGACAGCCAGAACCTTGTCCTCTGTTGGAGTTAGAAGGGATCTTGGACTTAGATAAGTGTAAACAAAGGGCATATGGTAAAAAGTTACCACAGTAAGATGAGTGATACAGGTTAAATAAGCTTTCTTCCTCCCTACAGCTGACTGCATGTGATAAACAGCAAAGAGAACACGACTACAGGAACCGGCAATACCAATGAAAGGCAATAGAAGGAAAAAGATGGCACTCACAAACACTGTGTACTCATAGATCCAGGTGTCAATGCAGGCCAGAGTCAACATGGCTGGGACATCACAGAAGAAATGATTAATGGCCCTAGATTTGCAATAAGCATCTGGAAGACATATATGGTGTGGGCTCAGGAGTTGATAGAGCCTGTCGTCCATGATCCTATTATCATCAACACACACACTCTTCTGCTGATTCTGATGGAATAGTGAAGAGGAAAGCAAATGGCTACATAACGATCGTAAGCCACAGATGTCAACAACAATGCTTCTGTACCTGCTAAAGTCATGAAGAAGAAGCTCTGCATTCCACATCCAATGAAGGAGATAGACTTATTTCCAAGCAAAAAATTGCAGGCCATTTTAGGGACAATGGTGGAGATGTAGTTAGGTCAATGAAGGAGAGCTAAATAGGAAATACATTGGTGTGTGGAGATGGGTGTCCAGAAAGATGAGAAGGATCATAAAGAGGTTGCCAAACAGAGTTGTTAGGAAAATGAGAACAATGAGAATAAAAAGAAACATGCCAAATCTTGAAGGGGGAAACAACCCCAATAAGATGAAATCAGTTGATGTTTGATTATAAGTTTCCATGGGTTATTCATATTATTTTTCCTAAAGGCAGACACAAAAGCAAGTGAGTTAAATATAAACGATAGCTATTTTTGTTACATTATTTTAAATGTTACAGTTCTTAGAAGATGGACTGATGTTACAAATTTTACAGAAAAGAAATCTTCCTTTTGAGTCACTGATTAAAATTTAAAAATGAAACATTTTTCACCTGTTTCCAAGAAATCTTTAAAATTACTTTTAAAATTATTTTTTACTATATCACTAGGATAAGTATGTTTTACTGACCTACACAAGCTAAATTAATATCAAAATAGGGCTTCCCTGGTGGCTCAGAGGTTAAAGCGTCTGCCTCCAATGCGGGAGACCTGGGTTCGATCCCTGGGTCGGGAAGATCCCCTGGAGAAGGAAATGGTAACCCACTCCAGTATTCTTGACTGGAGAATCCCATGGACGGAGAAGCCTGGTAGGCTACAGTCCACGGGGTCACAAAGAGTCGGACATGACTGAGTGACTTCACTCATTAAAGATATATGCATAGGATATCAGTATAAATGCATACACTGAAGAATTCTGAGTAACTATTTAAGGCAATTAAGAAATTTTTCACTTAAGTGGAAAACATTAGTTGGTTCCTGCATAGCACCAAGTCACTTCAGCTGTGTCCAGCTCTTTTGACCCCATGGACCATAGCCTGCCATGCTTTTCTGTCCATGGGATTCTCCAGACAAGAATACTGGAGTGGGTAGCCATGCCCTCCTCTAGGGAATCTTCCCAACTGAGGGATCAAACCCATGTCTCTAACATCTCCTATATTGGTAAGAGGTTTCTTTATCACTAATGCCATGTGGGAAGTCATTAGTTGGTTCATCTGTTGCGAAGTCTAGAATGAATCCATGTCACGTAATGTGTAAGCATATTGAGTTTCTTCTGCCTCCTCTGAAAAGAGGAGTTTCCGAATGCCATGTTAATGTAAACCCTATGCCTGAATATCTATCACATTCCTTACAGCTTTCAACAATCGCTCAAGCTCTGACAAACAGCATGTGTTTTATATGTTTCCATATCTCTAATTCTTCTGTTAGAGAAACACTGATGGTATTTTATCTTATTAATTTAATTTTTACTTTTATTTTCTTGTATTCGAAATTCTTTCCAACTGTAGATTATTGTGCAAATGTAAGCACTTATATTTAAAATATCTCTCTGCTAAATCCCAATCATTCTGATGATAGAAAATACAAATGCTATAAATTAAAAGAGAAGAAGTGAGCGTAAAGCACAATAAGAGATGAAATACTTTAGGATCACCTAAAAGAAGAAATTTGGGCAGAAAAATAATAATCAATTAAAAGGCAAGAAGAATAAGGAATCTTTTCTTGGAGGTCAGAAGGAGAATTCTCTAGACACATTGTAAGTATGCCAGGTAATAAAGTCTCTGTCAAATTAAACAATAATAATTGATAAAATATTTAGTGAAAGTTTCATAAACAAAATTATATACATATATGTATATAATCAGAATAAAAGAAAAAACAGCAAAAGAACATAAAAAGATTGTGCTTTGGAAAGGATATGAGGCTAAGAGAATTAGTAGAAGGAAAGTAATGCATACTTACAGCTATTCCTAGGAATGTACATAATATAATAATGATGGAGTTAATTGAACCATAAAAAAACTATTCTTTTCAGAATTTATATATTTCAGCCAACATATTCAAACGATGTAAACAGATCACTTAAAAATAAATGAGGAATATTTTATTAAAAGTGTTTCCTTGAAAAAAAAAGTGTTTCCTTGAGAATTCTATATGTCTTTTACAATATTTTTGGAAAATTCACATTTTTGCCTGTGAATACATGGTTTGAAAAGAATTTTGACAGAGAAAATGCCAATAAGAACTATTTGTATAGAAATACTAGAGACAATATCCTTAGGTTTTGCAATAATTTATATTTTTATATTTTAGCTGTATATACTAGATGACAATGGCCAATTGCTGTCAACTTTGCCACCCCAGACACAAAATGTAATAGAACTATGTTGAAAGGATTGGGAAAGAAAAAGATATTGGGGGTGGTTGTACAAGTCGTGTGTAATGTTCATTCATAGAGTCCACAGCTAAGAGTCAAGAGATGGTATTTGATTTAAACACTAGAAAATTAGTATATTGGTGAAAAATACATGGATCAATAAAGGAAAGGATTAAAATAATATAAAATATTTGCCTTGAGGATAAGAAGGGGTGATTTAAGAAACTGCTGTTTTGTTCTGTAGGCTATTGAGATCATATACTAGCTTTACTTGAATGAAATATTTAAGTGACACAAAGCTTATGGCACAATTAAAAATTGAAATCACAATTGACATGATATTCAATAGTGAAAGAGAAAGCTTTTGCTTCAACAGGCAAAAAGGTATACTTTGACACTTTTATTTTGCATAGTAGTGGAAATATAGTAATCTTAGTTCACAGGTGACACAATCTTATATTTGAAAAATTGTAAAGAGTCCACCAAAAATCTGTTATAACTAATAAATGCAGCAAAATTGCAGAATATAAAATAAGCTGCATTTCTATATTGTACTAATATATAATACTAAGGAGTATTTAAGAAAACAGTTACATTTGCAACTTCATGATAAAGAACAAAATGCTTGGGAGTAAACCTAACAAAGGAGGCAAAACATCTGTTCACTAAAGGTTACCAAACATTGCTGAAAGAAGTTGGAAAGACAAATAAATAGAAAAGCATTTTGTGTTTATGGGTTGGAAAACTGAATATTGTTAAGATGGTAAGAAAGCTAAAAGTGCAATGAAATGCTCTGCCCAGGAACTGTCTCAGGCAGGCCCTGGGTTGCGTGCACTTTCCAGGTTTAAGCCATTCAGGTTCAAGTTTTTGAGTACTCCCCAAAGGCACAGAGTTGGGCCTGCGTTTTATGCCCTTTATGCCCTTCCCAGGTCCGAGCAGCTCAGGTGACCAGGTGCTTGGCGAGCACAGTCATCCCCAGGTGCGCAGTATGTCTTATCGCCTCCCCCCAGTCCCTGCCGCTCAGTTTTCTGGGTGTACAAGGGGCGCACCTTCTCAGGTGTGCCATGTCTCTCTTCTGGGGAGCTGACCTCTGGCTGCGACCCTCCCAACAATGTCAACCATCCAGAATCTCAAGAACTCTTGGTTAGCAACAGAGCCTGTTTGCAGTTTGGTAGAGGATGCCTCTCTGGGGCCAGGATTGCCCCTTTCTGGCTCTGGCTGTACACCCCCCCCCCCCCCCACTCCCCGCCCCCAGTTACTTGTCTCCAGCGGGGGATGGGCCGGTCTGCAGCCTGTCAGCTCTCCCCTGCTATTTGCTCAGTCCCTTGTTCTGTGAGCGGGCCTGGCAGTGCCTCAGGTTAGGGCTTTCACAGGATACTTCTCTCTCTCCCTCTCTCTCTTTTTTTTTTTTTTCTCTCTCTCTCTCTGTGGCTAACCCACAGTCTGGGTTACTATCTCCTGTTAGGTCCATCAGATAGCCCTCAGAGCATTTGGGCCCAGTCCTTACCCTAAGCAAAGCAGCCCACGCCTCCCTGTTCGGCTGCCCCTGCTTGCTGGTGGTGGCTATGAGCGCTGGGAGTTGCCATTAGGTGTATAATCTGTGGGTTTTAATTATTTATTTTTAAATTTTATGCTGCCCTCTGAGGTTCCAAGATTCCCTACAGATCCGCCAGTGAGAGTGTTTCCTGGTGTTTGGAAACTTCTCTTTTAAGACTCCCTTCTCGGGGATGGATCTCCTTCCCTACCTCTTTTGTCTCTCTTTTTTATCTTTTATATTTTGTCCTACCTCCTTTCGAAGACAATGGGCTGCCTTTCTGGGTGCCTGATGTCCTCTGCCAGTATTCAGAAGTTGTTTTGTGGAATTTGCTCAGCATTCAAATGTTCTTTCGATGAATATGTGGGTGAGAAAGTGGTCTCCCCGTCCTATTACTCTTCCATCTTAGGACCACTCCCCTCAATGTCTTTTCTTATAGAATCTTTTTCTTAATTTGGTATCAGTGTAATTGTGACCTCATAGAATGAGATAATGAGTGATACCTCCTCCTCTGGTTTTTGGAAAGATATGGAAAATGACTGACATTAATTCTGTTACATATGAATGCTAAAATTAAACCAGTGACGTTATCTGGTTTACAGATTTTCTTTGTTGGGAAATCTTAATTACTAATTTAAACTCCTTACTAATTATAGGTCTAGTCAAATTTTCTACTCACTACTCAGTCTTCACAGGGTGTGTGTTTTGGAAAACTGTACAATTTTTTCTTGTGATGAGATCTTTAAAAGTCTATTCTCTTCAGTTCAGTTCAGTTGCTCAGTCGTGTCCAACTCTTTGCGACCCCATGAATCGCAGCACGCCAGGCCCCCCTGTCCATCACCAACTCCGGAGTTCACTCAGACTCACGTCCATCGAGTCAGTGATGCCATCCAGCCATCTCATACTCTGTTGTCCCCTTCTCCTCCTGCCCCCAATTCCTCCCAGCATCAGGGTCTTTTCCAATGAGTCAACTCTTCGCATGAGGTGGCCAAAGTACTGGAGTTTCAGCTTTAGCATCATTCCTTCCAAAGAAATCCCACGGCTGATCTCCTTCAGAATGGACTGGTTGGTTCTCCTTGCAGTCCAAGGGACTCTCAAGAGTCTTCTCCAACACCACAGTTCAAAAGCATCAATTCTTCAGCGCTCAGCCTTCTTCACAGTCCAACTCTCACATCCATACATGACTACAGGAAAAACCATAGCCTTGACTAGACGGACCTTACTCGGCAAAGTAATGTCTCTGCTTTTGAATATACTGTCCAGGTTGGTCATAACTTTTCTTCCAAGGAGTAAGCGTCTTTTAATTTCATGGCTGCAATCATCATCTGCAGTGATTTTGGAGCCCCCCAAAATAAAGTCTGACACTGTTTCCCCATCTATTAGTGCCTTTCAAATATACAATGTAGAATTTTAAACTGTAATCACCATGCTGTTCTTTATTTCCCCAGGACTTATTTATCTCATAAATTCAAGTTTCCATATTTTGCCACCTTCACCCTTTTCACTTATGACTTTTTATAAATTTTTGATAATTTTCTATAAGGTTTGAAATATCATTTTATAGTTTCATAAAAATACAGAAATCATATGAATTTCTCTCTCACATACATCATATATATATATCTTTATATAATGTGACTTTATCATAAAAGATAATTTTTACAAAGTTGTATGATTTTAGTGGTAAAATAAAATTAACCTTTAGTCATTTTTGATGTTCTATAATTGGAGGTTTGGTGATTATAATTGGAAACATAGAGAGACAGATACAGTTTTAGATATATGCATTTATAAAACAAATATCTGTAACAACTTTACTATTATCAATGTTTCAGAAATATCCATCTTTGCACACTTGAAGAGATAAAAACTCTCTAGAGGTTTGAATAACAGATATCCTCTGAATATTTATTGTGGAAATAGACAACAATATACACTTTAAGCTTTTTCCCTATAACATTTTATGGAGAAAATTACTTCTGAGCATATTTTTCATTGCATCTGAGACATCTTTATTCCTGATACTGTAGATAATTGGGTTGAAAGATGGTGTGAGGATGGTATAGAATATTGCCAGCAATTTATCCTGGCCTGGAGTGTGGTACTTTTTAGGTCTCATGAATGTGAAAATAAAAGGCCCATAGTACATTATGACCACAATCATGTGGAAGAAGCAGGTAGAAAATGACTTTTTCCTTGCCTCTTTTGATTTCTTTTGGAGGACAGTAAGGAGAATTTGGACATAAGATGCAAAGATTAGAGAGAAAGGGATAAACAGGAAAATGATACCACTTGCATAAGCTGCTCGTTCATAGTGTGCTGTGTCCACACAGGACAACACCAACATGGCCGGGACTTCACAGAAAAAATGATCAATGGCTCTTGAGCCACAAAAGGGAAAGTGAAGTGCATAAGCTGTGTGAACTATGGAGTTGATTATCCCAATAAACCAGGCCCCTGCAGCCATGAGAACGCTGACAGAGTCATTCATAAGAATGGGGTAGCGCAATGGGTGACAGATGGCTACATAGCGATCGTAGGACATTGCTGCCAGGAGAAGGCACTCACCACCCAAGAGGGAGAGGGAGAGAAATATCTGGAAGCCACAGGCTGCAAATGAAATCGTTTTGCTGCCTGACAGAAAGTTAGTGATCATCTTGGGAACAATGTTGCTAGTATGCAAGATATCCATAAAAGAGAGATGACTGAGCAGGAAATACATTGGAGTATGGAGTCTTGATTCCCTGTGGATAAGGATAATCATCATTGTATTTTCTGTTATAGTTATAATAAAAACAATGAATATAAAGGAGAGGAAAATCAGACTTGTTTGGGAAGAAGAGAAGAGTCCCAAAAGAATGAAGTCACTGCTGGAAGTGTGATTCTCACATCCCATCTTGAAATTCTTGCTTCACCTAAAATAAATAAATAAACAAACAAATATAAATAAATAAGAGGTAGAGTGAAAAGAAAGAAAAATTAGCATAATCTCAACCTCCTTTACATTTAACTGTATAATAAGATAAGCGTATTCTTTTTTTGCTGTATTTTCCAAGTAAAGCCAAATGGACTCTCAGAAAGTTTTTCAATTGGGCATGTTTTACACAATGGGCATTTATTTGCTGAACAAGTTAATTATTTTATCCATTATGAAATAAACATAATTTGTATATACTTTATTTATATAAGAATAAACTTAATTATATATTTAATTCCCTGAAATGTTAACACTGTTTTGCTGACATTTTAAAAGTTTTAAAAGATCAGCATATGAATGGAATTTGCAGATGTATGAATGGTTCTTGCTGTTTCTACTGGTTTGATCTACAGTTCAGTAAAATTTGGTGTAGACGGATTCTGTTTGAAGGCAGTGGTGTTTCCCATGAACTGACTGATTATAATTTAGTCTCTAAAATCAGTGAATATTACTGCAACTCACACTTAATATACTGATATCCAAAGTTGTTAACATTTCCCACTGCATAAAATCATTTTGTGCTTCTGGTTTTGCTTTTTCCATTAACAGTTTACTTCAATGTAGTCATCCTGAATCAAAACAACACTTCATTTTACTGTTAAGAAGAATGGACAGTGTCTATTCACACTAAGTTCCTGTTAGTTAGTACAGTCATTGGACCATGGTAGCTTCCCAGATTCTTATTAAGGAAATTTTTGACTTATGTTTCTAACTTCTCTGATATGAAAGGTCTTCAATGAGGCATCAATCATATTTATGTTTTTAGACAGTTTGTTTTGTCTGCACAAGTATGTTTATTATTTTTATTTCAGATATAGGATGTACTCCATTATATATTCCCTAACATTTTTATTATCTTACTTCTATCATATTTCCCCTACCCTTAGGAGGGGAATACTTTTTTAGGTATTATTTTAAATTATAAAAGCAGTATGTTTCAGTCTTTCCTTATAGGAAATAGAAATAATTTGTATTCTTCATTCAGTGAATGTACTACACTCAAATCATTTTTAATCATTTTGCATTTATCAAGATTCTCAAAATATAGTATGCATCAATGAATTTTGACTTGACTCATAATACTTTTTTTTCATTTTCCTAGTAGATCTCTTATTCTATAAATTAGGTTTGCATCCCTCTGATGATTAGTGATAAATATCTTTTCTGATATATGTAGGCTATTTACATGCCTATTTTGTAGAAGTGTCCATCCAAGTCCTGTGCCCATTTTCAAAATTAGTTTATTAATTTTAACTATTGAAATGTTGAAGTTCCTTATTTATCTTGGCTACTAACCCTTTATTAGATTTGTGGTTTGAAAATACTTTCATTCTATTGGTTGCCTTTTTATTCTGTTGTTTGTGGTATAGCTTTTTGAGATGAAATAAACATACAGTTTATCTCACCAAAAAAAAAAATAAAAAGAAGATAATTGTTTGTGTGCTCTTATAATTGGTCTTTAAAGTTTTGACCAAAAAACAAAGATAAAAACTTGATATCATTTCTATAAAAGATTTTTTAAAATGTTTGGTATGAAAATCCTTTGCAATATTAATTCTGTGGAAAGAATTTATATTTTATACTATATGACTGCTATTTTATTTTGTAAAACTTTCCTAAAAACTTATAATATCTATAACTCATTTGACATGATATTTATAAGCTCTATCAAAAAATATTGAGCATCAGATTTGGTTTGATGTGCGTATATTTCAAAATATCTCATTGTTACTAATAATTCAACTGATTACAAATGAAATTTCATGGAAGAGGCAGTAATCAGACACTGAATTCCCTTAAACATCAATAAAACAAAATCATTACTCGTTTTTACTAAGCTGATATGGAATAAGTTGAGCTATTTCAAATCCTGAAAGATGATGCTGTAAAAGTACTGCACTCAATATGCCAGCAAATTTGGAAAACTCAGCAGTGGCCATAAGACTGGAAAAAATTAGTTTTCACTCCAATCACAAGGAAAGGCAATGCCAAAGAATGCTCAAACTACTGCATAATTGCACTCAGCTCACATGCTAGTAAAGTAATGTTCAAAATTCCCCAAGCCAGGCTTCAGCAATACATAAACCATGAACTTCTAGATGTTGAAGTTGGTTTTAGAAAAGGCAGAGGAACCAGAGATCAAATTGCCAATATCCACTGGATCATCGAAACAACAAGAGAGTCCCAGAAAAACATCTATTTCTGCTTTATTGACGTGAAAAAGCCTTTGACTGTGTGGATCACAATAAACTGTGGAAGAGAAGGGAATACCAGACCACCTGACCTGCCTTTAAAGAATCGTGTGTGCAGGTCAGGAAGCAACAGTTAGAACTGGACATGGAACAACAGACTAGTTCCAAATAGGAAAAGGAGTACGTCAAGGCTGTATATTGTCACCCTGCTTATTTAACTTCTATGCAGAGTACATCATGAGAAACGCTGGGCCGGAGGAAGCACAAGCTGGAATCAAGATTTCCAGGAGAAATATCAATAACCTCAGATATGCAGATGACTCCATCCTTATGGCAGAAAGTGAAGAAGAACTGAAGAGCCTCTTGATGAAAGTGAAAGAGGAGAGTGAAAAAGTTGGCTTAAAGCTCAACATTCAGGAAACAGATCATGGCATCTGGTCCCATCACTTCATTGGAAATAGATGGGGAAACAGTGGAAACAGTGTCAGACTTTATTTTTTTGGGCTCCAAAATCACTGCAGATGGTGATTGCAACCATAAAATTAAAAGATACTTACTCCTTGGAAGGAAAGTTATGACCAACCTAGACAGCATATTGAAAAGCAGAGACATTACTTTGCCAACAAAGGTCTGACTAGTCAAGGCTATGGTTTTTCCAGTGGGCTTGTATGGATGTGAGAGTTGGACTATAAAGAAAGCTGAGCACCAAAGAATTGATGCTTTTGAACTGTGGTGTTGGAGAAGACTCTTGAGAGTCCCTTGGACTGCAAGGAGATCATCCTGAAGGAGATCAATCCTGGGTGTTCATTGGAAGGACTGATGCTGAAGCTGAAACTCCAATACTTTGGCCACCTCATGCGAAGAGCTGACTCATTGGAAAAGACCCTGACACTGGGAAAGATTGAGGGCAGGAGGAGAAGGGGATGACAGAGGATGTGATGGCTGGATGGCATCACTGACTCATTGGACATGGGTTTGGGTGGACTCCCAGAGTTGGTGATGGACAGAGATGGCTGGTGTTCTGCGGTTCATGGGATGGGAAAGAGTCAGACACGACTGAGCGACTGAACTGAACTGAACTGATACAGAATATAGGTACAATAAATGTATAAGAGATATTACCTAACCTGGTGGTTTGTATGCTTTTGACTCAAATAATTATCTTAGCAATGTAACAACATAAGCTAAACATTTCCTAATGCTTTGAAGAGATAAAAAAGAGAATACAATTCATATATATATATTTAAATATTTATTTTTATGTCTCATTATAGAGCAAAGCACCTATCAGACATTAAAATATATCTGAAATCAGGGGATGAACATGGCGGCGCGTCGGGGGCCAGGCTTCCCAGTTGTGCTCTCAGGGCTCGCCATTGCAGCTGGGAATGCTCGTTTCGTGGGCTCCTGGGTCCCCGTCGATTGGCATCCAGTGAGCAGAGCGCAGGGCTGTGGGCCACAGAACTTGGGCTCTGGAGCATGCAAACTTCAAGAGTTGTTCAAGGGCTTCGTTGTCCCTGGGCGTGTGGAATCTTCTACACAGGGATTGAACCCGTGTTCCCTGCATTGGCATTCTGAATTGGGATCTCTCTTGGGGGCACACGCATCACTCAGCTGAGATGGATTCCAGCAATGTGGATCCTGGGAGGAGGTCATCCAGAGGACCCAAGACATGGTGGTTACTAATAGACTTCCCACACTACTTCTTCATTCCACGTGGACTCCTTCACGGGCAGTGAGCATCGCAGCTTCCCTTGAACTTCATCTGGATTTAATGACAACAGGCTCAACTTTTCATTCACTTGTATGACTATGAGCAGTTTGACCAAGTTGAAGAAGATGACTCGTTTGTAGTCTTCCTCATCAGCTCATTCCATCTACTGGCTTTAAAATCATTTAGTACAGAGCTCACCGTCTAGGTGTTCATCCAGTGTTTTGTTTGCTTATCATGCAGGATCATTTTAAAAGGAAAAGTATGTGTGTATGAGTTAGAGCTCTGATCCCAGGAGTCCATGTAGAAGCTTCCCCTGAGAAATGTATCGTTTTTGCACCAATGCTACTGAAATGTGTGAATGTGGTATACCACGCGTCCCAATAAGTGTAAACAGCGTCATAGGCTACTTATTTGAAATGACCAGTACTCATGACATTCCATTCAACTGAGGACTAAATATAGCCAACGTAGGCTGTGTTTGCCAAATAGACTTTGAAGTATTCTTCACACAGTCCTTCATCGATGCCAGTTTTCAGATCGAAGAAACCCTTGCTCCATGAAGTTTGTGAACACATATACTCATGTTTTGTTTGAGATTTTAAAGTCATTCTTCAGTTTTGTTGGAGGAATGGTTCTGTATATGCCCCGTGGATCCCCAAATCCACTGATGTTCATGTGTCTTGGGGCTTCCCAGGTGGTTCTAGTGGTAAAGAACATGCAGAACATACCCATGCAGGAGACATGGGAGGTATGGATTCCATCCCTGGGGCAGGAAGATCTCCTGAGGGAGAGCATGGCAACCCCCTCCAGTATCTTTGCTTAGAGAATCTCATGGAGAGAGGAGCCTGGTGGGGCCTAGTCCATATGATCCCAAGGAGTTGGACACAATGTAAGTGACTTCGCACAGCACATGATTCGTTGTCATAGCTAATATAATGGAGATGACATAAAAAGAAGCACCAGCAGGCGAAAGTCAATATCCATCACTTTTAAACTTTGGAATGTATTGTGATATTTTACATCCATATTTGTGTGACTTGATAGTTGGAGAATCGATGCATGTGAAGGCCTGGTTGTGTTATATGTATGTTGAGGGAAGATATATTTTTATGTGGTTTGACATATAGGTCCCATTTCATTCGTAGACATATGCATACTCATCACTTATCATCATTTTTTTTTTTTTGAAAAGACCATTGTTTGGAAAGGTTATTGTCTAACCATGAAAGATGCTTGAATTCTTGGGCTCCTTAGAGGAAGAATTCAACCCGGGGCCAGTGATGAGGCTTGATCAGTCAGAGCTTTTGTGTCCCAACGTTTTATTAAAGTATAAAAGAGAGAAAGCTTCTGACATAGACATCAGAAGGGGGCAGAAAGAGTGCCCCCCTACTCATCTTTGGCTGGATGTTATCTAGCTACTAGCAGTCTACTCATTAGAGAAAGGAATGGCAGCAGACCCCTCACCCACAAGATATATGGAGATGACCGTGGCACCAGGTGAGTCATCCTGGGCCATAAAACGATTGATATGAGCAAATGGATAGCTTCATTCACATAGATCAGGAGAGCCATGTATGAGTAAAGCATATTGGTTTGTCAAGTCAGTTCTGAGCCTTTAGGCAGAACCTACTTGAAGATAGAGTCTAGGGTAAATACATAGTACATCACATAGCTTAAGGCAAACCTTTCCATGAGAAAAATGCCTTGGTCAGCTCAAAGTATGAGAAAAGTGAAGTTCAGGCGGAACCAGGTGTCATTATAGCAACACAGAATTGTAAGAGAAAATCTCTTTTTAAATTTGTATCAAGAAGGGGAAAAAAGATAACAGCTTGTTTCCTCCTGCCTCGGAAGTGACAGATAACAACTGTCTGACACTTGCACCCCATTTCCTCCCTTTGGAGACTCCTGGCCTTCCTGGCTGTTACCCTCTCAGTTTCATTCATTGAGCGTTTTCTGCCTTGTGAAACATTGGGCATAGAAGTATGTGTTTATTTACGGGTATTTCATCCAATTTCATTTAAATGCATATGTGAATTAGAAAGTTTGACATGCTGTTGCTTTGTATACCGATTGGGAAATGTGAGCCTCCAAGCTTAATTTAGTTTTTCATGTTCATTTTTCTTTTTAGGGGTACAAAGAAAAATAATATGACTGTTAAGATCAGCTTTCGTATTTTTTGCCAAATATGAATTGGGATCACATTGATCAGAGATGAGTCTGTGCATGAAAGCCCTAATAACTAATGCTAATTGACTTCACTACCATGGGATGTTTTCATATCTATTGAGGATTTACTTCATGTATTTCGATTTTAACTTTCTGTCTTACAGCCTTGTTTGTAGATCAAAGCTATTTGAAATTGTCATCTGGTTTCAAATGGCTTGTGAGGTTATTCATGAGTGGTTTATAAAACCGAATGGATTGTACGTAGCCATACTTTGTTGTCATTCTATGAATTTGAAGAATGTCTGAAGAATGTCTGCAGTTATGCCTTAAAGATTCATACAATTGATGTCCAATATTTATCTCAATAGACTTGCTTTCAATTTGTAGTTTCCTATGCGTATGTCTTTCTTTATGGATTTGGGTAGAACTTGTATTGGAACACTGAAAAATCTGTGATATCAACCTTGCTGACCTTTCTGGTGGTCATCATTAAGATTTTCACGCTCTATGGATCCTAGTGGAAACAGGTGCTGTTCATCCTACTTTTGTGAAGATTGAACTCATCGTAGAAAGTGGAATTTGTTGAAATATTTATGGTATAAATAAATCTTGTCTATATAATTAAAAAAAATAAAATAAAATATATCTGAAATCAATATCTTTTAAATAAGGATGATAACTGTACCTTGTCATATAGTTGATTTTAAGATTAAATGAGTCACATTAAACAAGATATTAAATAACACATATGCATGGACATATGCACACATGAGAAGCAAAACTTGGCATATAGTAAATACTCAAAACAGTGATTATTGCTCTTACTATTATTTATATAATTAGTATATAAATATTTCTATCAGTATATTAGTATTTCTATAGTCAGTATATTATTTGTTTATAATTTAAACATGCCTTTAGCAATTATATTCTAAGTAAGCTGAGAGGACTTCCCTGTTGTGTCAGACTGTAAAGTGTCTGCCTACAATGCAGGAGACCTGGGTTTGATCCCTAGGTTGGGAAGATCCCCTGGAGAAGGAAATGGCAACCCACTCCAGTACTCTTGACTGGAAAATCACATGGATGGAGGAGACTGGTAGACTACAGTGCATGGGGTTGCAAAGAGTCAGACAGGACTGAACGACTTCACTCACTTCACTAAGATGAGAGAGAGAGAGAGAATCTCCAGGTTATGGGAGAATATGACCATGGAAATAAAAGCAAATTTCAATGCAATGAGTCAGAAGTACATTGGCACTCAGTACTTATTAAAATGGATCCAGGAGGTTCTCTAGGAATGATTCCAAATCAACATATTGAATGAGAATGTATGAGCTGGCTTCCTCACACATTTACACACATACAGGAATATATGAGAAAGTAAAACAGTTTTTTATTTTGAAATCAAATCGCTGATCTGTTCATTATTTCATTTTATAATAGTCAGGGGTGGTGTCATTATGCACTTCTTGCCCTTCAGACTTTTCAGAGCACTGCATTATGTCCCAAGGAGTTAACACGGGTGATCTTACATCTACCTTTTTTGCTGCCTCTCCAGCAGCACTGAGACTCTCAAGTAAGCCCCCTGAAATAGTAAGTGGTAGCACCATGTATAAGTGCCTCAGTCAGAAATCAGAAAATTATTCCGACTTCTCTTTATGTCTTCCATCTTTCTTGTGCTAATCACCATCTCCTATTTTATGTAAATCCTCTCACACATTATTCCTCCTCATGGGCTGCATGTCTTATATGGCCATGATGGTTCTAAGGCAGCAATTCTACTCTTCTCTTTTAATTAAATAGACCTGTACAGGTTCAGCACCACTAACATAATATTGCAAACTTTTTAACTCTCCTTAAGTCCAGTGAAGTGTGGCCAATTAAGTAAAATTTTGACATCAGAAGAGTGTTTGAACTGGAGACATGTACCTTTCTTGTTTCTTCATCCTGCTAGTTAGAATGTGAATGTGATGATGCTTGGTTCTGCAGTCTTCCTGGAGAGTTGTACAGGAAACAAAGTCTAGTCAATCAAGAGCACAGAACTGTGGGTCATCGTGCAATTTACAATTGATCATGAAAATATGAGGGTATTAATGTGAAATAACTGACCAAACTATTGAATAAATTGCTTTGGGAAGGGAAAATGCAGAAGGGTACTCTGTGGTAATTGTTATCTTTAAAATTCCTACCAGATCATAAACTTTGGACATAATCACAGTGTAATTCTAGTATGTTTGATTCAAAATACTTAGCATTTACTTTATGAGATAGAAATTGAAATTATTATAATATCTCAATGAACATTAATTTTCTGCCTCCATCTATACACCCCCACATCACTATATTTTTCCCTGGATCAAGTTATTCTTTCTGGAACACCATTTGAGGAAGTTAAACAACCTGTTGGTTTACCTTTGTGACAGAGGGAAAGAAAGGAAGAAAAGAAGGAAAGAATTAAGAAAGGAAAAAGAAAGAGAGAAAGAAATAGAAAGAAAAAATAAAATTTCTTGTCTTTAGTTCCCATTTCCCACAAAGCTGAATTACTTACAGCTTACAACATAGGCTTTTTGCACTTTTGCCCACACCCATATTCTTTCTTCCACAAAACATTTCATTTCAAAGGGCTTTGTGACATTTCACTCTCTAGATCTTTCTTCTGTGGAGACTTCCTTGCCCTCTTTAAATCTTTCTTGCTTGCTTTTCTTTCTTACTTAGAAATAGACAGCACCGTCAGGATACTATATTTGAGCCATAGCTTTACTGTCTAAGTTTATTTGTACTCTTTACACACTGAACATAATCTATGTATTCCTTCTTATCTTGGTCCCTGAAGTCTCTCATGGCCCACATCTTACCCCATTTAATTTTACCAGTTTCATAGCACCCAGAACAGGAAATTCTTGGTGAGTCTTTTCACATCTAACACATTAGCCTCACTGGTGTCTCAGAAGCTACCATCAGCTCCCCTCTGGATGATGCCTGGTCTTTGCTCACACCATTCAGCAGTCTGTTTCAATGTCATCTCTTCCAGAGTGACTCAGAGACATAGAATGATACCTCAATCCAGAAATTTGCTACAAAATAGCTGAGGGTTTATAGGGAGATTGAGAACAGATTTGGGAGAAGCAAGGAGAAACAGGGAGGACAGGAACCACCTTGAGTCTTGTAGTTTGTGGTTTCTGAAAAGGAAAACAGCTAACCTTTGATAAGGCAGCATAGAAAGTCATATCTCCATGGGACAGTCAAAGAAGGAAACAAAGGAAACATGATTAAATACTTTGTGTGGAGGGAGGTGGAGTCATTGAGACAGAGCAGGTTTTGCCAAGAAAAGTTGGTGTAAAGGATAAACATTTGAAGAAGAAGGGGGGGATACTACCTTCTCTGATCCCTTTCCCATCAATCCCTCTTTTCTTTGCATATTTTATTTCTACTCTTAGAGGCTTGAGAGTACAGTGTCTTTTAATGTTTCTGTGTAAGGCCTGTCACTTACACTAGGTAGAAGCTCCAGGACAGGTCAGTTGGATGAACATCACTTGCTGCTGCATTGGGAGTTTGGGTGTCAATAGATAAACCTGATTATTCCACAGACTTCCTATTTCAGGGAGCAGACTTAAAAGATGAACTCACATCCCCTAAGTGATTCTGCTTACTTTTATTAGACTCTTGAGTCAATTAAAGGATAACCAAATAAACTGACTCTCTAAAGGAAGGGAGCAAAAACGTTCAGTCAATATATTTGCTTTAAAAATAATTATTTTGGCAGCTAAAACTTGTTCAGCATTTTCAAATTTCAGACAAGATTTCAATCGTTTTGAATTTATTAGCATGTTACAATTATTATTTAATAATCACAAACTGATTGGGGCCCACAAGCATTAAACAACATTTCCAAGGTTATGCAGGTTAATCAAAAATACTCAAATTATCTAACTCATGCAGCTTCCTCTACATAGGAAAGCACACAAATCAGTAACCTGGGGTGTCACTATTTTGTGATTATCACTAATCATTTAATGCTTCACTTCATGTATCTCCCAGCAAAAAAAAAAAAAAAAACAAAAACAAAAAACAAACAAACAAAAAACAAACAAACAAACAACAACAAAAAAAAACCAGAAAAATCCTACCTTACCTATTTGGTGCAGTTCCTAAGAGTTACCTGAGAGGCTGATATCCCAGTGTACTGGGAGATCTAACTTCATAAGGCCCCTGAACAGATCTAATCTCCTAACTATGTGCACTATTATTTCTGTTGATAATAACTAAAATGGAACCTTCTTCATGATGCTTGATAGTAATTAAAACAAGAGAATAAATGTGAAATGTAAAGCAAATTGAATTAACAATCTAATTAATGAATAAAATATACTTGTTTATTGATATTATAATAGTTATTTTATCATGGTAAATTGCATTTTTTCCATCTCAATGAGCTTTTAACAAGTCCATTTAATGTGTCTTAGGGTTTGTTAAATAAAATATTTACTGAAATTATCAAGAATGACTAAGTTTAGGGGAAATAAACAAGGCTTAAAGTACTATTAAATGTCTGGATTCCATTAGAGAATCTGACATTCAGGACCAAGACAAATTCACCAACAAGCCTTTCTTCTAAATCTCTAGGAGCCACCTACAATTTGAAACCTCAAACTGGTTTTGTCCCATATGATCTTTGATATTGTCTTCTTTAGATCATATGTCTCTTTAATGCATGTGAGATAGAGAAAACAATTCTGACAAAAATGCTATTCACAAAAAGTAAAATGTGAAAAGTAGGACTGAGATCATCAACACTGACAAAAGCTCATTTAAACATATCATTTTAAATTATTTTGTTATAGTTTATATTTAATTGCTTTGTTTTTGGACAGCAAATACACACGTGCATATATAAATATAAACTATATATATGTATATATATGTATGAGAGAGAGAGAGATGTACTGTTGCTGTTATTCAGTCACTAAGTTATGTCTGACTCTTTGTAGCTCCATGGACTTCAGCACACGAGGCTTCCCTCTCCTTCACCATCTCCCAGTGTTTGCTCAAACTCATGTCCTTTGAGTTGATGATGCCATACAACTATCTCATCCTCTGTTGCCCCTTTTCATGCTACCTTCCATCTTTCCCAGAAACAGGATCTTTTCTAATGAGTCGGCTCTTCATACCAGGTGGCCAAAGTATTGGAGCTTCAGCATTAGTCCTTCCAATAAATATTCAGTGTTGATTTTATTTAGGATAGACTGGTTTGATCTCCTTGCTGTTAAGGGATTCTCAAGAGTCTTCTCTAGCACCATAATTTTAAAGAATCAATCCTATGGTGTTCAGCCTTCCTTATGGTCCAGCTCACACATCCATACATGACTATTGGAAAAACCATAGTTTTGACAATAAGGAACTTTTTTGGCAAAGTAATGTCTCTGTTTTTTAATATACTGTCTAGGTTTGTCATATCTTTTCTCTTTTTAAATATAAATTTATTTATTTTAATTGGAGGTTAATTACTTTACAAGATTGTATTGGTTTGGCCATATGTCAACATGAATCCACCATAGGTATTCACATGTTCCCCATCCTGAAACTCCCTCCCTCCTCCCTTCCTGTACCATCCCTCTGGGTCATCTCAGTGCACCAGCCCCAAGCATCCAGTATCATGCATTGAACCTGGACTGGTGATTCATTTCATATATGATAATATACATGTTTCAATATCTTTTCCTACAAGGAGCAAGTGTCTTTTAATTTTGTGGCTGCAGTTACTATCTACAGGGATTTTGGAGCCCAAGAAAATAAAATCTGATAGTGTTTTGCACTTTTTTTTCCCATCTATTTGCCATGAGGTGATGGGGCCAGATGCCACAATATTAGTTTTTATTTGCAACTATTTGCTTTGTAGAATCAATGGCCTCTTTAAATATACCAAATATCTTGGCTGAAAATTATTGTAAGTATATAGTTGGAACATAAAGAAGGCTGAGTGCCAAAGAATCATTGCTTTTGAATTGTGCTGGAGAAGACTTTTGCGAGTCCCATGGACTCCAAGGAGATCAAACCAATTAATACTAAAGGAAATCCACCCTGAATGTTTATTGGAAGGATTGATGCTGAAGTCAAAGTTCCAATAGCTTGACCACCTGATGGGAAGACCTGACTCATTTGAAAATATCCCAGTGTTGGGAATGATTGAAGGCAAAAGATGAAGAGCATGGTAGAAGATGAGATGGTTAGATTGCACTTGACTCAGTGGACATGAATTTGAACAAATTTTAGGAGATAGTGAAGGACAGGGGAGGCTGTGTGCTGCAGTCCATGAGCTACATATGATCACACACACACAAAATGATCAATTGCAGCTTTATTCACAACAGTTCCAGACTGAAAAAAAACCCAAAATTTGGACACAACTTAGCAACTGAAGAACAACATCAACTCATTTAGCAGGAGAAGGTAAGAAATATACCATATACACCCAAATATTAAATTTTTGTGTGACCAATTTTTCCTTCATCTTTGGGCAGAGAGTAACAACTAGAAAAATGTTTCAAATTTTCAATGGCTTGATTCCATCAGTAGAATGAAAGTATTTTGTTGTAATGAATAATTAAAATACACAAACAAATATAGTTTCAAGCCTAATGGAAGTGGTGGAAGATATTCCTTATAAACATATCCAGTTTAAATAGAAAATGTTCAATACTGAAGAATTAACTGAAAACCAAAATGTCAGAAAATATAAAATATGTGACCCAACATAATTTTATTTAAAGATTCCAAATATTTTCATGAATATTTTGTGTTGTCTATCAGTAAACAACCAAGTTCTGTTTACTTTAGAAGTAGCTGTATGTTTCTTGTTTGTTTTCAAAATATAAACAGATCATTCACAAAGGAAGATATAGAAATAAGTAATAAAGTAATGCAAAAGTCCAGAGCCTCATTACACATGAAGAGGGATAGTAACACCCACAATTTTTACCAGTTTGAAGCAACTGCTACTTATGTGCTTTTTGGTGGGAGTTTAAAATAAAATATCCACTTTAAAAACAGAGTGTTAAAAAATTAATCATGCATCTACCAAAAGAAATAAAAACATATTATACACACACAGAACTGATTATTAGCAGCTTTAGTACAACAGTTCCAGGCTGAAAAAACAAACAAAACACAGATGTCTATCAACAAACTGGTGTGTAAATAAATGATTATATATATTCTGACAAGAAGCAATTTAAAGAAAAAAAAAACTTACTGATACAGGTAAAAATACGATAGATTCTTTACATCATATTAAGTTGAAAGATCCAACATAGAAGAAAAGCACTGTATATTTTCATTGGTATGAAAGTCTAGTATAAATTAACAGAAATAGGAGTCATACCAGTGTTTGTATCTAAGTTGAGGGATTTCATCAGAAAACAGCATGAGGAACATTTCTGGTCTGGTGAATGTTTTATCTCTTGCTATGGCACATTAGTTAAGGTACAGATACTGTTGAAACTGGTTGAAAGACACTCTTCACATGTGAATATTCTGTTTATGAATTATACCTCAATTTAAAAAAATCAACAAACTTCAATATTGACTGCTTAGTTCATTTTTTGAACAAATATTTATTGTGAACTGTGGTGTTGAAACATTTCAGTCAGGATTTGTGATTAACAGACTTTTAAAAATCTACAGCTTGATTTCTTAATGACAGTTTAGCAAATAATTTGAAGCTGGAAGCCTTTGTTATTTCAAAGTAAAATAGAAATAGCAGAGACATAATGTGTATGTAATTTCACTTAATGAAATCTTGTACAATTACTCTGTGTCAAATTTATAAACATTATTTTACTTTTGTGTAGATCCTAATTTTACAAATCTTCCTGTTGAACAACATTGATTGTCATTTACACACATGCAGCTTTATTAATTCACTTTTCTAACAATGACTAAAATAAGCCCCACACCCCCCAAAAAACAGTACTGCAGGTCCTTGCAGAACATTGCTTTCCCATGGAAAAGACAGGCTTGATGAAAACTCTTGATTGGCTGATGGATCACTAGATGAGCTCTATTATCTTGTCCCTGGATAGACAAGAACAAATGTGGCTGTTGTTGGATTTGGTTCAGAACCACTACTTATGTATAAACTGCAAGCAGAAGGACACAGCCAGGAATCACTACTGGGGCAATCTACCCACATATCAGTCACTGACAGGCCTGTGCATAGACACATTTTCCTGGGACAATAGCACCATTATCCTTTGACCAGTGATCTGTCCATCAGGGCAATCTCTTCTGTCCAGTAAACCCCTGTAAGGAGATTTGGTGTGAATATCAAGAACTGTATGAGTAGGGTTGCCCCTCAAGATGCTACTGCTGTGGTCCATGAGAAAAATCCTTAATGCCAGAAATTATTTTAATTCCAGACTGAGGAAAATCTAGCTAATCCCACAGTTTTATAGGCAATATAAAACTAGAAATATACCTTGAGGAAAGCAAAATTGAAAACGACACATGTGTCCCACTGTTCTTTGTAGCACTATTTAGAATAGCTAGAAGATGGAACTGACTTAGATGTCCATCGACAGATGAATGGATACAGAAGTTGTGGTACATATACACAATGGAATATTACTCAGCCGTAAAAAGGAACATATTTGAGTCAGGTCTAATGAGGTGGATGAACCCAAAACCTGTTATGCAGAGTGAAGTAAGTCAGAAAAAGAAAGATAAATACCATATTCTAATGCACATATACAGAATCTAGAAAAATGGTACTGAAGAATTTTTTGCAGGGCAGCAGTGGAGAAACAGACATAGAGAATAGACTTGTGGACCTGGGAAGAAGGAAGGAGAGGCTGAGATGTATGGACAGAGTAACATGGAAACTTACACTACCATATGTAAAATAGATAGCTGACAAAAATTTGCTGTATGGCTCAGGAAACTCAAATAGAGGCTCTGTATCAACCTAGAGGGGTGAGATGGGGAGGGAGATGGGAGGGAGGTTTAAAAGTAAGGGCATATATGTATGCCCTTCATGTTGAGTTTTGACAGAAAATGAAATCCTGTAAAGCAATTACCCTTCAATAAAAAATAATTAAAAAAATTCACAAACGAGGACAAAATATTTATACAAAACTCATCTCATAAAAAATAGAATAACCAACTCTCAGTACATATGAGTAAAAACAATTCCATTAGAAAATGGACCAAAAACATGAAGAGACCCACCACTGAAGAGGATGTACAGAGAGCAATAAGCACATGAAACGGTGTTCATTGTCATTAGACAAGGACTGCAAATTGAAACCACAATGGGATATCATCACTTGGGGATGACACATAGAGAAACCTATGGGCAGAGGTCAGACCATCATTTTAAGCTCTGCTTAGAGCACACTGGGTCTACTGATGCCACTCACCAATGGACTGTCAGAACTGCTAAAATATACTCTGTGACAACACAAAATGATGGTAAGGAAACAAACTGAATCACTCATAGGTTGCTGGTGGGAACATAAAATGATACAGCTATGTGAAAATTGAATGGACAGCTTATTTAAAAAATTAGCGTGTGATACCATACACACGGATGTTGCATTCCGTTTATCCCACGAAGACTGGTAGTTATAAACACTCAATAGCCTCAAACTAGCAACAATCCAGATGAGCTTCAATGCATCCATTGTTAAACTGTGGTACAATCCATCCATCCAGTGGAAACTAATCAGCAATAGAAATCTCAGTGAATCTTGAGATGATCATGAGTAAAGAAAACGGCAGTCCCCAAAGGTTGCATTCCATTAATATAAATTATTGAAATTATCTACAGATACATTGGGTTGGCCAAAATTCTCCTTCAGGTTTTTCCACATCATGGTATGGACAAACCAAATGAATTTTGGGCCACTGAATAGATCATAGGTATAAGAGACATCGCTACATAGAAATGGAGAACATCTTAGTGGCTGTCAATATTTAAGGAGGAAGTGAGTGTGGACGGGTGGTGTGTGTCACCAAAAAAAAGGCAAAATGAGGAATTTTGCAGTGACTCAGTAACATGGCTATATGCAGTCAATATACCAGTTATGTTATTGTACTTTGGTCTACTGGGATGTTACCAGGAGGGAAAACTGAATGAAGGATACAAGGGTTCTCTCTGGGACATTTCTGTATTATTTGTCAAAACAACTTGTGAAAAATACAATGATCTCAAAATTAAAATTTTCCTTTATATAAAAAAGGAACATTAAGAGACTTTGCCATGTATGTGCTTATAATCTAAAACTATCTTCTGACATAAGAAACACAAGGTTGCATTTTAATGGGAAGAACTTCAGACACAGAAACACTAAACAAGTTCTATGATCACCCAGGAAATGATGAACACAGACTTGAGAATAGCTATCTCTGAATGTCTAAGTTATCTCTAATGTTAAAGGAACCTCCAACAAGGGAGCACAATGGAGAGAGGATAACAGGTCCCAGTTCCCCTCGAAAGTGACCACTTCCCCAGCCCCTTGGACTTTTTATGATCCTATGGCTCATCCAAAAATCTAGCACAAGTTAGAAAGGGATGAGAGTCACAGTCATTTATTTTCACAATTTTTCTTCTCACAACATTGGGCTAGAAAGAAAGAAGTCATGAGCTTATAGACTTGTGCTACGCTATATGCAAATGACACCACCCATATAGCAGAAAGTGAAGAGGAACTAAAAAGCCTCTTGATGAAAGTGAAAGTGGAGAGTGAAAAAGTTGGCTTATGTCTGAGAGTGTTTTGCCTATGTTCTCCTCTAGGAGTTTTATAGTTTCTGATCTTACATTTAGATCTTTAATCCATTTTGAGTTTATTTTTGTGTGCAGTGTTAGAAAGTGATCTAGTTTCATTCTTTTACAAGTGATTGACCAGTTTTCTCAGCACCACTTGTTAAAGAGATTGTCTTTACTCCATTGTATATTCTTGCCTCCTTTGTCAAAGATAAGGTGTCCATATGTGTGTGGATTTATCTCTGGGCTTTCTATTTTGTTCCATTGATCTATATGTCTGTCTTTGGGCCAGTACCATACTGTCTTGATGACTGTGGCTTTGTAGTAGAGCCTGAGGTCAGGCAAGTTGATTCCTCCAGTTCCATTCTTCTTTCTCAAGATTGCTTTGGCTATTCGAGGTTTTTTGTATTTCCATACAAATCTTGAAATTATTTGTTCTAGTTCTGTGAAAATGTGGCTGGTAGCTTGATAGGGATTGCATTGAATTTGTAAATTGCTTTGGGTAGTATACTCATTTTCACTATATTGATTCTTCCGATCCATGAACATGGTATATTTCTCCATCTATTAGTGTCCTCTTTGATTTCTTTCATCAGTGTTTTATAGTTTTCTATATATAGGTCTTTAGTTTCTTTAGGTAGATATATTCCTAAGTATTTTATTCTTTTCATTGCAATGGTGAATGGAATTGTTTCCTTAATTTCTTTTTCTACTTTCTCATTATTCGTGTATAGGAATGCAAGGGATTTCTGTGTGTTGATTTTATATCCTGCAACTTTACTATATTCATTGATTAGCTCTAGTAGTTTTCTGGTGGAGTCTTTAGGGTTTTCCATGTAGAGGATCATGTCATCTGCAAACAGTGAGAGTTTTACTTCTTCTTTTCCAATTTGGATTCCTTTTATTTCTTTTTCTGCTCTGATTGCTGTGGCCAAAACTTCCAGAACTATGTTGAATAGTAGCGGTGAAAGTGGACACCCTTGTCTTGTTCCTGACTTTAGGGGAAATGCTTTCAATTTTTCACCATTGAGGATAATGTTTGCTGTGGGTTTGTCATAGATAGCTTTTATTATGTTGAGGTATGTTCCTTCTATTCCTGCTTTCTGGAGAGTTTTTATCATAAATGGATGTTGAATTTTGTCAAAGGCCTTCTCTGCATCTATTAAGATAATCCTATGGTTTTTATTTTTCAATTTGTACAGCAGGATCCTATATGATCCACCTCCCAGAATTCTGGAAATAAAAGCAAAAATAAACAAATGGGATCTAATTAAAATTAAAAGCTTCTGCACAACAAAGGAAAATATAAGCAAGGGGAAAAGACAGCCTTCTGAATGGGAGAAAATAATAGCAAATGAAGCAACTGACAAACAACTAATCTCAAAAATATACAAGCAACTTCTGAAGCTCAATTCCAGAAAAATAAATGACCCAATCAAAAAATGGGCCAAAGAACTAAATAGACATTTCTCCAAAGAAGACACACGGATGGCTAACAAACACATGAAAAGATGCTCAACATCACTCATTATTAGAGAAATGCAAATCAAAACCACAATGAGGTACCACTTCACACCAGTCAGAATGGCTGCGATCCAAAAATCTGCAAGCAATAAATGCTGGAGAGGGTGTGGAGAAAAGGGAACCCTCCTACCCTGTTGGTAGAAATGCAAACTAGTACAGCCACTATGGAGAACAGTGTGGAGATTCCTTAAAAAATTGCAAATAGAACTGCCTTATGACCCAGCAATCCCACGGCTGGGCATACACACCAAGGAAACCAGAATTGAAAGAGACACATGTACCCCAATGTTCATCGCAGCACTGTTTATAATAGCCAGGACATGGAAACAACCTAGATGTCCATCAGCAGATGAATGGATAAGAAAGCTGTGGTACATATACACAATGGAGTATTACTCAGCCGTAAAAAAGAATTCATTTGAATCAGTTCTGATGAGATGGATGAAACTGCAGCCGATTATACAGAGTGAAGTCAACCAGAAAGAAAAACACCAATACAGTATACTAACACATATATATGGAATTTAGGAAGATGGCAATGACGACCCTGTATGCAAGACAGGAAAAAAGACACAGATGTGTATAACGGACTTTTGGACTCAGAGGGAGAGGGAGAGGGTGGGATGATTTGGGAGAACGGCATTCTAACATGTATACTATCATGTAAGAATTGAATCGCCAGTCTATATCTGATGCAGGATACAGCATGCTTGGGGCTGGTGCATGGGGATGACCCAGAGAGATGTTATGGGGAGGGAGGTGGGAGGGGGGTTCATGTTTGGGAATGCATGTAAGAATTAAAGATTTTAAAATTTAAAAAATAAAAAACTAAAATTAAAAAAAATTATTTCTTTATGCTACAACCTCTTTTGTATTCACAAAGTCATGCAAGGTTGTTTACTTAGATATTTTCACTCAGTAATTCAGTTCAGTTCAATTGCTCAGTTGTGTGTGACTCTTTGCCACTCCATGGACTGCAGCAGGCCAGGCTTCCCTGTAGACGATGCCATCCAGCCATCTCATCCTCTCTCATCCTCTTCTCCCACCTTCAATTTTCCCAGCATCAGGGTCTTTTCCAATGAGTTAGTTCTTTGCATTGTGTGGCCAAAATATTGGACTTTCAGTTTCATCATCAGTCCTTCAAATAAATATTCAGAACTGATTTCCTTTAAGATTGACAGGTTGGATCTCCTTGCAGTCCAAGGGACTCTTAAGAAGCTTCTTAAACACGACAGTTCAAAAGCATCATTTTTCAGCTCTCAGGGTCCAAATCTCACATCTGTACATGACTACTGGAAAAACCATAACTTTGACTAGACAGACCTTTGTTGGCAAAGTAATGTCTCTGCTTTTTAATATGTTGTCTAAGTTGGTCATAGCTTTTCTTCCAAGAAGCAAACATCTTTCAATTTCATGGTTGCAGTCACCATCTGCAGTGGTTTTATAGCCCCACCCAAAATAAAGTCTCTCACTCTTTCCATTGTTTCCCCATCTTTTGCCACGAAGAGATGGAACTCAAGGTCATGATCTTAGTTTTCTGAATGTTGGATTTTAAGCCAATGTCTTCACTCTCCTCTTTCATATTCATCAAGAGTCTCTTAAATTATTCTTTGCTTTCTGCTATAAATGTGGTGTCATCTTCATATCTGAGCTTATTGATATTTCTCCCAGAAATCTTGATTCCAGCTTGTGCTTCATCCAGCCTGGCATTTCACATGATGTACTCTGCATGATGTTCAAGCTGGTTTTAGAAAAGGCAGACCAACCAGCGATCAAATGGCCAACATCTGCTGGATCATTGAAACAGCAAGAGATTTCCAGAAAAACATCTATTTCTGCTTTATTGATGATGCCAAAGCCTTTGACTGTGTGGATCACAATGAACTGTGGAAACTTCTGAAAGAGATGGGAATACCAGAGCACCTGACTTGCCTCCTGAGAAACCTATATGCAGGTCAGGGAGCAATAGTTAGAAGTAGACATAGAAAAACAGACTGGTTCCAAATAGGAAAAGGAGTACATCAAGGCTGTATATTGTCACCCTGCTTATTTAACTTATATGCAGAGTACATCATGAGAAATGCTGGGCTGGAGGAAGCACACGCTGGAATCAAGATTGCTGGGAGAAATATCAACAACCTCAGTTATGCAGATGACACCACGCTTAGTGCAGAAACTGAAGAAGAACTAAAGAGCCTCTTGAAGAAAGTGAAAGAGGAGAGTGAAAAACTTGGCTTAAAGCTCAACATTCAGAAAACTAAGATCACAGAATCTGGTCCCATCCATTCATGGCAAATAGATGGCGAAACAGTGGAAACAATGTCAGATTTTATTTTTTTGGCCTCCAAAATCACTGCAGATGGTGACTGCAGCCATGAAATTAAAAGACGCTTACTCCTTGGAAGGAAAGTTATGACCAACCTAGATAGCATATTGAAAAGCAGAGACATTACTTTGCAAACAAAGGTCTGTCTAGTCAAGGCTATGGTTTTTCCAGTGGTCATGTATGGATGTGAGAGTTGGACTGTGAAGAAAGCTGAGCACTGAAGAATTGGTGCTTTTGAACTGTGGTGTTGGAGAAGACTCTTGAGAGTCCCTTGGACTGCAAGGAGATCCAACCAGTCCATTCTAAAGGAGATCAGTCCTGGGTGTTCATTGGAAGGAATGATGCTAAAGCTGAAACTCCAACACTCTGGCCACCTCATGCAAAGAGTTGACTTATTGGAAAAGACCCTGATGCTGGGAGGGATTGTGGGCAGGAGAAGAAGGGGATGACAGAGGATGAGATGGCCTGATGGCATCACCAGCTCGATGGACATGAGTTTGGCTAAACTTCGGGAGTTGGTGAGGGACAAGAAGGCCTGGCGTGCTGCGATTCATGGGGTTGCAAAGAGTCGGACACGACTGAGCGATTGAACTGAACTGAACTGAATCATAGTGACAATACGCAGCCTTGACATATTCCTTTTCCTATTCGGAACCAGTCTGTTGTTTCATTTCCAGTTCTAGCTGTTGCTTCTTGACCTATAAACATTTCTCAGGAGGCAGGTCAGGAGGTCTGGTATTCTCATCTGTTGAAGAATTTTCCACAGTTTATTGTGATCCACACAGTCAAAGGCTTTGATGTAGTCAATAAAGCAGAAGTAGATAATTTTCTGGAACTGTCTTACTTTTCCAATGATCCAACAGATGTTGGCAATTTGATTTCTAAATCCAGCGTGAACATCTGGAAGTTCACGGTTCACATACTCTTGAAGTTTGCCTTGGAGAATTTTGAGCCTTACTTTGCCAGCGTGTGAGATGAGTGCAATTCTATGGTAGTTTGAACAATCTTTGGCATTGTCTTTCTTTAGGATTGGAATGAAAACTGACCTTTCCAGTCCTGTGGCCGCTGCTGAGTTTTCTAATTTTGCTGGCATATTGAGTGCAGCACTTTCACAGCATCATCTTTTAGGATTTGACATAGCTCAATTGAAATTCCATCACCTCCATATGCTTTGTTTGTAGTGATGCTTCCTAAAGATCACTTGGCTTCACATTCCAGAATGTCTAACTCTAGGTGAGTGATCACACCATTATGATTATCTGGTTCATGAATATCTTTTTTGTATAGTTCTTCTGTGTATTCTTATCACTTCTTAAAATCTTCTGCTTCTGTTAGGTCCATACCATTTCTGTCCTTTATTGTGTCCATCTTTGCATGCAATGTTCCCTTGGTATCTTTAATATTCTTGAAGTGATCTCTAGCCTTTCCCATTTAATGGTTTCCTCTATTTCATTTTCTTCCTCTACTTCTTTGCATTGATATGAAATAAAAATAAATAAATAACATATGTAAATTAAAAGTGTAAGTCTCTTCAATCATATAGTTTGTTTAAAGGTATATAAAAAAAGGATAACTATCACTAAACATATGGTTAATGATTGGATTATTTCTAGATGCTATCATTCAAATGCATATAGAATTTATGGATACAAATGATCAAAATATATATCCACCAACAGGTAACAATAGCCAATATTGTTTGCCTTCACTATTTATTTGATTTTATATTTTGATATGAAATCTAGACAAATAATTTTTAGGATTTATTAGAAACTGTGAATTCTTTTAGGGTCGAAGAATGAGTAGGAAGCAGTATTAAGATTATAACAGTACCATGTAATCATCCTTCATTCATAAACAAAGAATTAAAATAGCAAGAAATAAGAAAAGCTGTCCTCTATAAACTTTACTAAGGATTGGATCCCTAAGTGTTCTGTTATTGTTCAAATATAACATGAGCACATCCAAAGCATACTAAGTATAATTTGGCTCTATCTCTTCCAAAAACTTCATATCATTTTTCTTTCAGAAATCACATTTATGAATTAGGTCCAAAACTACATTCTGTTGGTCATTTCATACTGTACAATTTTTGCTCAACAGTATTCTAAAAGGTACAATCACACACTTGATGCCAAACTTCATTTAAAACCTTCTTTTTCCTAGTTTAACCAACTCTTATATATATTACATCACTCATTTCTTAAACTGACTACCTTAAGTCCTGAATGATTTCAATCCAAACAGTAGTTAATACTGCCAAAGAGGTTCATACAATAGAATCAGCTTCCATGTTATTATACAGTGTGTTTGCATGAAAAGATTTCTACTCTTAGAGATTATAATTTATGTTGCCTATGCTGTTTCAAAGGAGAAGGCAATGACACCTCACTCCAGTACTCTTGCCTGGAAAATCCCATGGACAGAGGAACCTGGTGGGCTGCAGTCCATGGGGTCGCTAAGAGTCGGACACAAGTGAAGCGACTTAGCTGCAGCAGCAGCAGCATGCTGTTTTAAAATATTCTTTTATTGGCTTCACTATTTCCCATGTGCAGAGGATATATCACAGGCTATGGATACAATGAATCCTCACTTCTTTAATGAATATTGTTTATTATTCAACTTTCTTTTTTTTCTATGCATATTTTATTTCAATTATAGCCACATAAATCTCATATTTGAAGTACTATTTGAGTTCATATGAAATTTTATTGTATGCTTTATCATAGAATATCATAATTATTTTCAATCATATTTCAGTATATGGTATAGATGTGTGTAATCTCATGCATTATTCACCATAATTCCAGAAGAGTAGTTTTTAAATAATCTCAGCAGCTGTCTTTATCAATTTTACTAGATTTTACTATCATTTCACAATCATTCACACTCAGAATTATATGATAACAAATGTTAGATTTAAACAAAGCTTCATGTCTTTAAAAAATGTTTATAACAGTTTGGATAGCTCATATATATATTTTTAATTTATGATAAATTACTCATATAGCTTGTTAAAGTAAGTTCAGTCAAATAAAGTTTTCTTTCTGAGTTTTCTGGCTAATGGCATGCCTGGCTGTATTCATTGCTTGGTATAAGCAGAAATACTTAATTCTGAATAAATTTCTCTAAGCAGTTGCTGAAGTGTCCCTTCTCTTCGGTGGCAAATAGAAATAAAAATACAATTACTACCTTCTTTTGTTATATCTGCACTTTCTCACACTCACTGGCTTGATTAGCTGAAAGCAGTCTAAACGTCTTCACGGGAGCAAAGTCATTGTCTGAGTAAAATTCTTTGAAAAAATTATAAGCAAATGTATTAATATTTATATCTCTACAGCTGACACTTTAAATGCTTTCAGTGAAACTCAGGGGTCACAGTGATTTGATTCTAGGCCTTCTTTACCTGAAGTTCAATTTAATTCTTTCTCGCTTTTTTTTTTTTTTTTTTGCATCCACTTGGGCACTTAGGAATATCCACTGAGACTTAGATAATATCAGTTAAATTACTAATAGCCCAAGATGGCCACAGGCCAAGGTTGGGTAGGAGTTCACATAACCTCTATAGAAATTTTCCCTGGGGTGTTTAGTATCAGTCATTGGAGAAAGACACCAATTATTTATTCAGATACCTCCAATATTATAACATCTCTAATTTTTTAGATCATATATTTTATATATTTTTATTCAGTAAGTGCACAGTAACGATATGATGTTGGGAAAGATTGAAGGCAAGAGGAGAAGGTGATGACAGAGGATGAGATGGTTAGATGGCATCACCGAATCAATGGACATGAGTTTGGGTAAACTCCAGGAGTTGGTGATGGATAGGGAGGCCTGGGATGCTGCGGTTTATGGGGTTGCAAAGAGTTGGACAGGACTGAGTGACTGCACTGAACTGAACTGATACGTCTGCATATATTAATTTATTTCCTATTATGATTATATTGGCCCAAAATTTAATAAATAAAATGAGATGTGTTTAATTTAATAAGAACATGTTAGTAAAATTTCTTAAAATATCACACTTGTGAGAGTAATTTTTAATTTATTTTCAGTTCAGTTTAGTTGAGTTGCTCAGTCATGTCCAACTCCTTGTGACCCAATTAACCATAACACACCAGGCCTCCCTGTCCATCACCAACTCCCAGAGTCCACCCAAACCCAGGCCCAGTGAGTCAGTTAGGCCATTCAACTATCTCATCCTCTGTTGTCCCCTTCTCCTCCTGCCCTCAATCTTTCCCAGCATCAGGGTCTTTGCAAATGAGTCAGCTCTTCCCATGAGGTGGCCAAAGTATTGGAGTTTCAGCTTCAATGTCAGTCCTACCAATGAACACCCGGGACTGAGCTCTAAGGATAGACTGGCTAGATCTCCTTGCAGTCCGAGGGACTCTCAAGAGTCTTCTCCAACACCACAGTTCAAAAGCATCAATTCTTCAGCACTCAGCTGTCTTTATAGTCCAACTCTCACATTCATACATGACCACTGGAAAAACCATAGCCTTGACTAGATGGACCTTTGTTGGCAAAGTAATGTCTCTGTTTTTTAATATGCTATCTAGGTTGGTCATAACTTTCCTTCCAAGGAGTAAGCATTTTTTAATTTTATGGCTGCAATCACCATCTGCAGTGATTTTGGAGCCCAAAAAAATAAAGTCAGCCACTGTTTCCCCATCTATTTCTCATGAAGTGATGGGACAGGATGCTATGATCTTAGTTTCCTGAATGTTGAGCTTTAAGCCAAGTTTTTCACTCTCCTCTTTCACTTTCATCAAGAGGCTCTTTAGTTCTTCTTCACTTTCTGCCATAAAGGTGGTGTCATCTGCATTATTTTAGGTTTATATAATTTATTTAAAATTGCCATTCTTTTGGTAAAACCCACTCAATGATAAAAAATGTTATATAATAATTACAATTGTATTATAATTAAATTACTAAATTTTTCATGTAATAAACTATATAATGAAAATAATGTTACTTTGTTGCAATGATATCAAGAAAATATTCAACAGCAAATTTTATTGCAGATTATAATTTGTGTTCTTATATTGCCAATGCTGCTACTGCTACCAAGTCACTTCAGTCGTGTCTGACTCTGTGTGACCCCATAGACGGCAGCCCACCAGGCTCCCCCATCCCTGGGTTTCTCCAGGCAAGAACGCTGGAGTAGGTTGCCATTTCCTTCTCCAATGCATGGAAGTGAAAAGTGAAAGTGAAGTCGCTCAGTTGTGTCCGACTCTTAGCGATCCCATGGACTGCAGCCCACCAGGCTCCTCCGTCCATAGGATTTGCCAGGCAAGAGTACTGGAGTGGGGTGCCATTGCCTTCTCCACGATATTGCCAATAGTTTTCAGTAAATTAATTAATTGCAACTTTTACTTGACAAGGAGTAATATTGATTCGACTTAGATTTTAATAATATTTGATTTTTGAATTAGAATGTGTCTGGGGGAAGATTTCCTTATGTTTAACTTATTTTTAGTTCTTTGAGCTTCATGGATCTGGATTTTCACTTCCCTCTTCAGATTTACAGTTTCTTTGCTGTTTTCATTTATTATATCAAATAAACTTTCTATTTCCTTTCTTTTTCTTTCCTCCTTTTAGGATTTCCATAATGCATATATTAGTGACATACAATCCCACAAGTGCTATAAGGTTTTTTCCCACTCTTTTTTACAGTTTTTTTTTTTTCTGCTGTTGTTGTTATCGTTCTTTTTTGTAATCTCAAATGACCTCTATTTAACCCCATAGATATTCCTTTTGGTTGATCTAGTCTGCTATTCAGTCCCTATCTTTTTTTTTTTTTCCAGTTCAATCACTGTGTTCTTCAGTTCTAGGGTTAGAATTTCCATTTGGTTCTCTTTTACAGTTTCAAATTTTGTTGAACTTTTCTTGCTGTTTCAATATTGATTGTCTGATTCTGCATAGTTGTCTATGTTCTCCGTTATCTCACTAAGCTTTTTTAAAATAAATATTATGAATTAGTAATCAAGCGTTTTTCAAATGGAGCTTGTGTAGTCTTTTCAGGTTTTGGAAGTTTCCAGGAGAGGGCGAAGTGACAGATACAGTAGTGCTAGTTTGTAATTTTATATAATTCTAACTCTTTTCCCCAAAATTCCTCCTCATTAGAGCTCAGGAGAGAGTAAGAGCAGAAATCACTTGTGCCTGCTAGACTGTTGCTGCACTGCGTGTTCTCTACATCATTTCATCCATGCAGTGGTACATTCCTCTGTCTTGAAACCACAATAAAGAAAGGTCCAGCAGCACTGGCTGTGAGAAAGATGGGATCAATATGTATGCATTATTACATGCAGTATTGCTTATTTCACTGTGTAAGAAACAAATGAGCTATGCATTTGAAAATCAAGCTGTTTCTATATTTAGAACTCATGTTAATGGAAATTGAGTATTATTTATTAAATAACAATATGTGTTATTCTTATAACAATATTAACTAAATGATTGTAAATAAATTGGTTGTTGTCATTGCTTAGTCACTAAGTCTTGTCCAGTTCTTTGTGGTCTCATAGCCTATAGCTCGCCAGGCTCCTATATCCATGGGATTTCCCAGACAAGAACACTGGGAGGGGTTGCCATTTCTTCTGCTGTCTAGGTTGGTCATAGTTTCCTTCCAAGGAGTGTCTTAATTTCATGGCTGCAGTCACCATCTGCAGTGATTTTGGACCTCAAGAAAGAAAACAGGCCACTGTTTCCACTGTTTCTTCATCTATTTGCCATGAAGTGATGGGACAGGATGCCATGATCTTAGTGTTCTGAATGTTTTTTTTTTTGCCTGATATTCTTTATTTTTAAATATAAATTTATTTATTTTAATTGGAGGCTAATTACTTCACAATATTGTATTGGTTTTGCCATACATTAACACGAATCTGCCACGGGTGTACATATGTTCCCCATCCTGAACCCCCCTCTCATCTCCCTCTCCATAGCATCCCTCTGGGTCATCCCAGGACACCAGCTCCGAGCATCCTGTATCATGCATCATACCTGGACTAGCAACTTATTTCACATATGATATTATACATGTTTCAATGCCATTCTCCCAAAGCATCCCACCCTCACCCTCTCCCACAGAGTCCAAATACTGTTCTATACATCTGTGCCTCTTTTGTTGTCTTGCATACAGGGTTATCATTACTATCTTTCTAAATTCCATATATATGCATTAGTATACTGTGTTTTGGTGTTTTTCTTCCTGGCTTTCTTTAAGCCAACTTTTTCACTCTCCTCTTTCACTGTCATCAGGAGGCTCTTTAGTTTTTCTTCAGTTTCTGCCATAAGGGTGGTGTCACCTGCATATCTGAGGTTATTGATATTTCTCCTGGCAATCTTGATTCCAACTAGTGCTTCATTCATCCCAGCATTTCTCATGATGCACTCTGCATGTAAGTTAAATAAGCACAATGACAATATACAGCCTTGAATTGCTCCTTTTCCTATTTGGAACCATTCTGTTGTTCCTTGCCCAGTTCTAACTGTTGCTTCATGACCTGCATACAGATTTCTCAAAAGGCAGTTCAGGTGGTCTGGTATTCCTATCTTTTTCAGAATTTTTCAGTTTATTGTGACTCACACAATCAAAGGCTTTGGCATGGTCAATAAAGCAAAAAAAGTTGTCTTTCTGCAACTCCCTTGCTTTTTCAATGGTCCAGTAGATGTTGGCAATTTGATCTCTGGTTCCACTGCCTCTACTAAATCCAGCCTGAACATCTGGAATTTCACAGTTCATGTATTGTTGAAGCCTATCTTGGCGAATTTTGAGCATTACTTTAGTAGTGTGTGAGATGATTGTAATTGTGCAGTATTTTGAGCATTTTTTGGAATTGCTTTTCTTAGTAATTGGAATGAAAACTGACTTTTTCCAGTCCTATGGCCATCTGCTGAGTTTTCCAAATTTGCTGACAAATTGAGTGTAGCACTTTCAAAGCATCTTGAAATAACTCAACTGGAATTCCATCACCTCTGCTAGCTTTGTTCATAGTGATGCTTTCTAAGGCCCACTTGACTTCACATTCCAGGATGTCTGGCTCTAGGTGAGTGATCACACCATCGTGATTATTTGGGTCATGAAGGTCTTTTTTATACTGTTCTTCTGTGTATTCTTGCCACCTCTTCTTAAAATCTTCTGCTTCTGTTAGGTCCATACCATTTCTGCCCTTGATTGAGCCCATCTTTGCATGAAAATTTCCCTTGATATCTCTCATTTTCTTGAAGAGATCTCTAGTCTTTCCCATTCTGTTGTTTTCCTCTATTTATTTGCACTGATCCTTGAGGAAGGCTTTCTTATCTCTCCTTGCTATTCTTTGAAACTCTGCATTCAAATGAGTATATCTCTCCTTTTCTCCTTTGCTTTTTGTTTCTCTTCTTTCACAGCTATTTGTAAGGCCTCCTCAGACAGCCATTTTGCTTTTTGATTTTTTTTTTTACTTGGGGATGTTCTTGCTCCCTGTCTCCTGTACAACGTCACGAACCTCCGTTCGTAATTCTTCAGGTACTCTTTCTATCAGATCTAGTACCTTAAAACTATTTCTCACTTCTACTGTATAATCATTAGGGATTTGAATTAGGTCATACTTGAATGGTCTAGGCTTAGTGCTTATTATATGCTTTTAGTCAATTTTGAGTTAGTTTTTGAATGTTGTTTTGGGTACGGTTCCACATTACTCTTTTGTATGCTAAAATTCAGTCTTCTTATCATGATTCATTGAAAATAATGTCTTTTTCTTACTGAATAGTCTTGGGAGCCTTGCTGAAATTCATATAAACCTCCATGGGAGGAGTCATTCCTTTATGCCTTCCCTGTTTTGTTTAATCCATTTATTTATCTCTTTGCATGTAAGCTACTTTAATTATTTATAATTTTTTGAAATAAGAAAGAATGAATTTTCCAACTTTTAAAAAATTGTTTTGCTATTTGGAGATTAAATTCCATTGAGAATAAACATTAATTTTAAAATATTCTTTCCTATTTTGCAGAAAAAGTCATGGGGATTTTGATAAGGAATTCATTGACTCTGTCAATACTTCTGGATATTCTTATTACTATAAGAATATTATTACCCTAATCCATGAACGTGGAGTATAAAATACTTCTTTTTACTTTCTTTAATTTATTTCAGCAGTGTTTGATAGAGTTCACTGTATAAGTGTCCATACTCTTGGTTGGGATTTTCCAAAGTATTTTTTATGTTATGGTAAATGGAATTGTTTTCTAAATTTTCTTTTAAAATATTTATTGCCAAGGTAAAGAACACAACTAACTTTTATTGTTTATTTTGTATCTTACAGCTTTGCTGACCCTATTTCTTAGCTCTAATTGTGTGTGCGTGTGTGTGTGTGGTGTGTGTGGTGTGTGTATATGTGTGTGTGTGTGTGTGAGATCTTTAGGAATAGTTTTATTTATTTCAACATGAATATCTTTTGATTCTTTAGCCTAATTGGTCTAGCCAGAACCCTCAACACTGTGTTGAATAGAATTGGTGGAAGTGGGCATCTCTGACTTCTTTCTGTACTTAGGGGAAAAGGAAAGTTAGTTGCATAGTCGTGTCTGACTCTTTGTTGAACCCATGGACTGTAGCCCGCCGGGTCTTCTGTCCATGTAATTCTCGAGGCAAGAGTACTGGAGTGGGTTGGCATTCCCTTCTCCTGGGGATCTTCCCTACCCAGGAATTGAACCTGGGTCTCCTGCATTGCAGTCACATTCTTTAGCAACTGAGCTATTAGGGAAGCCCATACTTAGGGGTTGGTCTTGATCCCTGTCCCCTGTACAATGTCATGAACCTCATTCCATAGTTCATCAGGCACTCTACCTATCAGATCTAGGCCCTTAAATCTATTTCTCACTTCCACTGTATAATCATAAGGGATTTGATTTAGGTTATACCTGAATGGTCTAGCGGTTTTCCCTACTTTCTTCAGTTTCAGTCTGAATTTGGTAATAAGGAGTTCATGATCTGAGCCACAGTCAGCTCCTGGTCTTGTTTTTGTTGACTGTATAGAGCTTCTCCATCTTTGGCTGCAAAGAATATAGTCAATCTGATTTCGGTGTTGACCATCTGGTGATGTCCATGTGTAGAGTCTTTTGTGTTGCTGGAAGAGTGCTGCGATTCATGGGGTCACAAAGAGTCGAACACGACTGAGTGACTGAACTGAACTGAACTGATACTTACTGGAAAAGCTTTCAATTTTTCAAAATTAAGTACAAGATTAACTATGTATCTTTCATGTCAATCTTTTATATGCTGATGATTTTCTTTTTTTAGTCCTGGTATGCTGAATTATTTCTTCACTGAAGAATGTTAAATCTTGTCAAACCCCTTTTATCCTGCATGAATTTTCATTATCATGTGGCTTTTTCTCCCTCTCATTCAAGTAAGATAACGCATTATGTATGTTTATCTTCATATGGTGAACATTTCTGGTATTTTATAATTAAATCCAACCAAGTGATTGTGTATAATCCTTTTGACATACTGATGATTATTTTTGCTGTTATTTAGTTAAAAATGCTGTCTAAAGGCTTTTATTCATATCAATGTCCTTTCTTACAGAATATTTTTCTGAATTTGGTATCAGTGTATTTCTGACCTCATAGAATGAGATAGGGGGTCACACCTCTTCCTCTGGTTTTTGGGAAGGTAGGAAAAATGACTGATATTAATTCTACTATATATGATTGCTAAAATTAACCAGTGACATTAGCTGGTTTACAGATTTTCTTCATTTGGGAAATCTTAATTACTAATTTAAGGTCCTTACTAATTATAGGTCTAGTCAAATTTTCTATCCACTATTTGGTCTTTGTAGAGAGTGTGTTTTGGAAAACTGTACAATATTTTTTTGTGATGAGATCTTTTAAAAGGCTACTCTCTTAGTACTTTTCAATTATACAATATGATTTTTTTCTTTTGTAATCACCATGCTGTTCATTAACTGTAATCACCATGCTGTTCATTAAGTCCCAGGACTTATTTATCTCTTAATTTCAAGTTTCCATATTTTACACACCTTCACCCTTTTCACTTACGAATTTTTATAATTTTCCTATAACTTACTATAAGGTTTGAAATATTGTATAATTTTATATAAACACAGAAATAATATGGATTTGTCTCTCATATACATTATATATGTGTGTGTATATATATCCATAAATAATATGACTGTATCATAAAAAGTAATTTTTACAAATTTGTATGATTTTAATGGGAGAATAAAATTAACCTTTAGTCATCATTGACTTTCTATAATTGGTGCTTTGGTGATTATAATTGGCAACATAGAGAGACAGATACAGTTTTAGATATATGTATTTATAAAGCAAATATCTGTGACAACTGTACTATTATCAATGTTTCAGGAATATCCATCTTTGAACACCTGAAGAGATAAAGCTTTCTAGAGGTTTGAATAACAGATTTCTTCTAAATATTTAGTATGGAAATAGACAACCATATATACTTCAAACATTTTCCCTATAACATTTTACGGAAAAAATTACTTCTGAGCATATTTTTCATTGCCTCTAAAACATCTTTATTTCTAATACTGTAGATAATTGGGTTAAAAGTAGGTGTGAGGATGGTATAGAAAATTGCCAGGGATTTATCCTGGCCTGGAGTGTGGTGCTTTTTAGGTCTCATGTATGTGAAAATAAAAGGCCCATAGTACATTATGACCACAATCATGTGGAAGAAGCAGGTAGAAAATGACTTTTTCCTTGCCTCTTTTGATTTCATGTGGAGGACAGTAAGGAGAATTTGGACATAAGAAGCAAAGATTAGAGAGAAAGGGACAAGCAGAAAAATGATGCCACTTACATAAACTCCTTGTTCATAGTGTGTTGTGTCCACACAGGACAACACCAACATGGCGGGGACTTCACAGAAAAAATGATCAATGGCTCTTGAGCCACAAAAGGGAAAGTGAAGTGCATATGCTGTGTGAACTACGGAGTTGATTATCCCAATAAACCAGGCCCCTCCAGCCATGAGAACGCTGACATAGTCATTCATAAGAATGGGGTAGCGCAGTGGGTGACAGACGGCTACATAGCGATCGTAGGACATTGCTGCCAGGAGAAGGCACTCACCACCCAAGAGGGTGAGGGAAAGAAATATCTGGAAGCCACAGGCTGCAAATGAAATCGTTTTGCTGCCTGACAGAAAGTTAGTGATCATCTTGGGAACAATGTTGCTGGTATGCAAGATATCCATAAAGGAGAGATGACTGAGCAGGAAATACATTGGAGTATGGAGTCTTGATTCCCTGTGGATAAGGATAATCATCATTGTATTTTCTGTTATAGTTATAATAAAAACAATGAATATAATGGAGAGGAAAATCAGACTTGTTTGGGAAGAAGAGAAGAGTCCCAAAAGAATGAAGTCACTGCTGGAAGTGTGATTCTCACATCCCATCATGAAATCTTTGCTTTACCTAAAATAAATAAATAAACAAACAAATATAAATAAATAAGAGGTAGAGTGAAAAGAAAGAAAAATTAGCATAAATCTCAATCTCTTTTACATTTAACTGTATAAGATAAGCTTATTCCTTTTTTGCTATATTTTCCAAGTAAAAGCCAATGGACTCTCAGATAGTTTTTTAATTGGACATGTTTTACACGGTTGGTATTTTTGCTGAACAAGTTAATTAATTTATTCATTATGAAATAAACATAATTTGCCTATACTTTATTTATATAAGAATAAACTTAATTATATATTTAATTCCCTGAAATGTTAACATTTTTTTCTCTGTAATTATAAAAGTTTTAAAGGGTTAGCATATGAATGGGGTTTGCAGATGTATGCATATGTACATGGTTTTGCTGTTCCTACTGGTTTGACCTGCAGCTCAGTAAAATTTGGTGTAAACATAGATTCAGATTGAGAACCGTGGTGTTTCTTGAGAACTGGCTGATTATAATTTAGTCTGTAAAATCAGTGAATATTACTGCAATTCATATTGAATATATCAATATCCAAAGTTGTTGACTTTTTCCCAAGCATAGAATAATTTTGTCCTTCTGGTTTTTCTTTTTCCATTAATAGCTTACTTAAATATAGGCATCCTTAATCAAAACAAGACTTCATTTTAGTGTTATGAATGAACAGTTTTCACTTATACTAAATTCCTATTAGTTAATAGAGTCCTTGGATGATTATAGCTTCCCAGATTCTTATTAAGGAAATTATTGGCTTATGTTTCTATGATCTGTGATATGAAAGGTCTTCAATGAGGCATCAATTATATTTATGTTTTCAGACAGCTTGTTTTGTCTGCACAAGTATGTTTATTATTTTGGTCAGATATTGGATGCACTCCATTATATATATATCCCCTAATGTATTTATTACCTTACTTCTATCATATTTCCCCTACCGAACTTTAGGAGGTAGGGGAAATAGGAGTTGCCAAAAATGAGGCACTTAAAATTTTTGCAACCATTTATTGTAAAGCTTAGCTTAACTGGTCATTCGGGCACCTGAATATTCTCCTATGAAACTGGAAAGATGGGAAAAAAGTATCTGTGACTTACAAGGTCTTGAATGAAAGCTGTTCTTGAATCCAAAGAGAAATACTCTAGTGGTGAACCTCCTTACTCAAAGCTAAAAAATGGAGTAAACACACGTTACATATCACACAGTCTTTTACATATATACAACTCTTACTCAAGGTTAAGTCTTTCCATGCCATTTAGGATCAAATTTTCCTGGTTTACTAATGCTAAATGACAGAAAAGAGATGCAGCATGTAGTTTACATCCCTGTATCTTCTAAATGCTTGGAAGCTAAATAGAAAATGATATAATGTTTAGATAGCATTTTAAATTATAAAAGCAACATGTCTCAGTCTTTCCTTATAAGAAATATAAATAATTTGCATTCTTAATTCAGTGAATGTACTACTTCAAATAATTTTCACCATTTTGCATTTATCAAGATTCTCAAAATACACTATGTATCCATGCATTTTAACTTGACTCATAATACATTTTTCTTTACTATTAGATCTCTTATTATATCAATTAGGTTTATAGACTATTTAGATTTAAGTAGAAGCCAATTACTAATCTTAATATTATAATATATGTTATATAATATATATTTATATATAATATATATACTTAATATAGTATAGTTAAAACTACATATGTATAAGAAAATTGTTTGTGTGCTCCTATAATTGGTCTTTAAAGTTTTGACCAAAAGGCAAAGAAAAGATAAAAACATGATATCATTTCTAAAAAAGGTTTATTTTAAAAAGTGTTTGATATGAAAACCCTGGCATTATTAATTCTGTGGAAAATATGTATATTTTATACTACATAACACTACTATTTTTATTTGTAAAACTTTCCTATAAACTTATAATATCAATGACCCACTTGACATTTATATGTTCTATCATAAAATATTGAGTATCAGATTTGGTTGATTTACAAATGATTAAAAATATGTCATTGTTACTAATAATTCAGCTAACTACAATGAAATTTCATGGAAGAGGCAATAATCAGACAGCTAATTCCCTTAAACATGAATAGAAAAAAATCACTACTCTCTTTTAATAAGCTGATAGGTAATATGGGTACAATTAATGTACAATAGATATTACCTAACCTGGTGGTATGTATGCTTTTGACTCAAGTAATTGTATTAGCAAAGTGGAAATATAAACTAAACATGGCCTAATACTTTGAAGAGATAAAAAAGAAAACATAATTTTGATATATATCTTTAAGTATTTAATTTTATGTCTCATCATAGTACAAAGCATCAATCAGATATTAAATTATATCTGAAATCAATTTCTTTTAAGTAAGGATGATAATGGTACCTTATCATTGAGTTGTTTTAAGATTAAATGAGTCACATTAAACAATACGTTAAATAACACATGCACACACTGGAACAAAGTCTGGCTAGAGTAAATACTCAGAAAATAATGATTATTGTTCCTGTTATAATTGTTTATGTAATTAGTATAATAACATTTCTATCATTAGTATATTAGTATTTCTATAATTAGTCTATAAATTCTTTATTATTTAAATGTGCATTTAGCATTTGTATTCTAAGTAAACTGAGAGAGAGAATCTCCAGGTTATGGGAGAATATGGCCAAGGGAATAAAAGTAAAGTTCAATGAGGTGAATCAGAAGTATATTGGCACTCAGTACTTATTAAAATTGATCCAGGAGGCTCTCTGGGAATGATTCCAATTTAACATATTGAATGAGAATATGTGAGTTGGCTTTCTCACACATTTACACACATACAGGATTATGTGAGAAAGTAAAACAGTTATTTTTATTCTGAAATCAAATCAGCTGAGCTGTTCACCATTTCATTTTATAATAGGCAGGAGTGGTGTCATTAGACACTTCTTGCCCTTCAGACTTTTCAGAGCTTTGCATTATGTCCCAAGGAATTAATACGGGGTGATCTTACTTCTATCTCTTTTTGCTGCCCCTCCAGCAACGTTGAAACTCCCATGTAAGCCCCTTGAAACAGTGGGTGGCAACACCATGTATAACTGCCCCAACCAGAAATCAGAAAATTATTTTGACTTCTTATTATGTCTGGCATCTTTCATGTGCAAATCACCGTCTCCATCTCCTATTTAATGTAAATCCTCTCACACATTATTTCTTCTCATGGGCTGCATACCTTATGTGGCCATGGTGGTTCTAAGGCATCCATTCTACTCTTCTCTTTTAATTAAATAGACCTGCACAGGTTCAGCACCACTAGCATAATATTGCAAACTTTTTAAACTCTCCTTAAATCCAGTAAAGTATGGCCAATTAAGTAAATTTTTGACAACAGAAAAGTGTTTGAACTGGAGGTACGTGCCTTTCTTTTCCTTCATCCTGCTAGTTAGAGTGTGAATGTGATGATGCTTGGTCCTGCAGTCTTCCTGGAAGAGTCGTACAGGGAAAGTCCAGGAAATAAAGAGCACAAAGCTGTGGGTCATGCAATCTACTGCCTCCAATTCAATTTTCTGCCTCCAACTATAGCCACATCAATATATTTTGCCCTAGATCAAGTTATTCTTTCTGGAACACCATTCTAAGAATGCAATCTGTTGGTTGACATTTCATAACAGAGAGAAAGAAAGAAAGGAAAGAATGAAGGAAAAAGAAAGAAACAAAGAAAGAAAAAGAAAAAATAAAACCCCCCATCTTTTTTCCCATTACCCATAAAACTGAATTATTTATATTTATACAACATAGTTTTTCTTATACTTTTGTTCATACCCATATTCTTTTTACCACAAAACATTTCATCTTAAAAGGCTTTATGACATGTCACTCTCTAAGATTTTATGTTAAATCTTTCTTCTGTGGAGACTTCCTTGCTCTCTTTAAATCTTTCTTGCTTGCTTTTTTTCTTACTCAGAAATAGACAGCACTGTCAGGATACTATGTTTGAGCCATAGCTTTACTGTCTAAGTTAATTTATACTCTTTGCACACTAAACATAATCTATGTATTCCTTCTTATCTTGGTCCCCTAAGTCTTCTCATGGCCTACATCTTACCCCTTTCCACTTTACTAGCTTCATACTAGCCAGAACAGGAAATTCTTGCTGAAATTCTTCTTTCACATCTAATACATTAGCTTCACTGGTGCCTCAGAAGCTACCATCAATCCCTTCCTGGATGGTGCCTGGTCCTTGCTCATACCACTCAGGAGTCTGTTTATTTATCATCTCTTCCAGAGTGACTCAGAAGCATAGAATGATACCTCAATCCAGGCACTGGCTACAAAATAACTAAGGGGTTATAGGAGATGAACAGATTTGGGAGGAGCAAGGAAAAACAGGGGGGGCACGTACCACCTTGAAGTCTTGTAATGTGTGGCTTCTTAGAGGAAAACAGAAAACCTTTGTAAGGCAGCATGGAAAACTATGTCTCCATGGGACTGCCAAAGAAGGAAATGAAGGAAACATGATGAAATACTTTGTGTGGAGGGGTCACTGAGACAGAGCAAGTCTTCCTCTGGGTACAGAAGAAAAGTTGGTATAGGATAAACATTTGATGAAGAAGGGGGATATTGCTTCTCTTACCCCTTTCCCATCATTCCCTCTTCTCTTTGCATAATTTATTTTATTTCTACTCTTAGAGGCTTGAGAGTAGACTGTCTCTTACTGTTTTTGTGTATGACTTTGACTATAAGGAATTTTTTTGGCAAAGTGATGTCTCAGGTAGAAGCTTCAGGACAGGCCACTTGGTGGACATCATTTCCTGCTACATTGACAGTCTCCTGGGAGTTTGGGTGTCAGTAGATAAACCTGATTATTCCACAGACTATTACAGGGAGCAGATTGCAAAGATGAACTCACTTCCCCTAAGTGATTCTGCTTCTTTTCATTTTTAACAGATTCATGAGTTGAGTAAAGGATCACCAAATAAACTGACTGTGTAAATGAATGGATCAAAAAGCATTCAATGTACTAGCTTTATAAAGAATTATTTTGACAGCTAAAACTTAGCATTTTTAAATGTCAGACAAGATTTCAAGTATTTTGAATTTATTAGCACGTCACAACTATTATTTAGCCATCACAAACTGATTGGGGCCCCAAAGCATTAAACAACATTTCCGAGGCTATGCAGATTAATCAGAAAAATTCAAATGATCTAATTCATGCGTCTTCCTCTATACAGAAAAGGACTACTCTTTCAGTTGAGAAGAGCTAAAATTGAACCTTCTTCATGATGTTGTGATAGTAATTAAAATAAGAGAATGAAAGTGAAATGTAAAGCAAATTGAGTTCACAATCTAATTAATAATAAATATATACTTGTTTATTGGTATTATTATAGTTATTTTATCATGGTAAACTGTATTTTCTCCATCTCAATGAAGTTTTAACAAATCCATTTAATGTAAATTAGGGTCTATTAAAATAAAATATTAACTGAAATTATCCTTTGTTCAAGAATAGCTAAGTTTAGAGGAAATAAGGCTTAAATAAAATGTCTGAATTACAATAGAGAATCTGAAACATGACAATGAGGGTCAAGACAAATTCACCAACAAGACTTTCTTCTAAATCTCTAGGGGACACTTACAATTTGAAAGTGTAAAATTGTTTTTTTTTCCCCCATATGCTTTTTGATATTGTCTTCTTTAGATCAGACTTCTCTTTAATTCATGTGAGATAGAGAAAACAATTCTGCCAAAATTGCTATTAACAATTAAAACGTTGTGAAAGGTAGGATTGAGATCAACAAAACTGACAAAAGCTCATTTAAACATGTTATTTTAAACTATTTTGTACAGTTTGTACTTAATTGCTTTGTTTTGGGCAGCAAACACACACATACATGCACACACACACACACACACACACACACATATATGTACACAGATGTATTGTTGCTGTTCGGTCACTAAGTCATTTCTGACTCTTTTCAGCTCCATGGACTGCAGCACATGAGGCTTCCCTCTCCTTCACCATCTCCCAGTGTTTGCTCAAAGTCATGTCCATTGAGTTGATGATGCCATCCAATTATCTCATCCTCTGTTGCCTCCTACTCATGCTACCCTCAATCTTTCCCAGCATCAGGGTCTTTTCTAATGAGTTGGCTCTTCACATCAGGTGGCCAACGTATTGGAGCTCCAGCATCAGTCCTTCCAATGAGTATTCAGGGTTGATTTTATTTAGGATAGACTGGTTTTATCTCCTTGCTATTAAGGGACTGTTAAGAGTCTTCTCTAGCACCACAATTTGAAAGAATCAATTCTATGGTGCTTAGCTTTCTTTATGGTCCAACTCTCACATCCCTACATGACTATTGGAAAAACCATAGCTTTGACTATAACGACCTTTTTAGGAAAAGTAATGTCTCTTTTTAAATATACTGCCTAGTTTTGTCATAGCTTTTCCTGCAAGGAGCAAGTGTCTTTTAAATTTGTGGCTGCAGTCACCATCCACAGTGATTTTGGAGCCCAAGAAAATGAAATCTGCCAGTGTTTCCACGTTTTATCCCATCTATTTGCCATGAGGTGATGGGACCAGACAACATGATGTTAGTTTTTATTTGCAGCTATTTGCTTTGCAAAACCAATGGCCTTTTTAATGATATGAAATATCTTGGCTGAAAATTATTGTAAGTATATACTTGGACTATAAAGAGTGCCGAAGAATTGGTGCTTTTGAATTGTGGTGCTGGAGAAGACGCTTGAGATTCTCGTGGATTCCAAGATCAAACCAATCAATCCTAAACGAAATCCACCCTGCATATTTATTGGAAGGACTGATGCTGAAGCCAAAGCTCCAGTGCTTTGTCCACCTGATGGAAAGAGCTGACTCTTTATAAAAGATCCCGATGGTGGGAAAGATTGAAAGCAAAAGGTGAAGAGCATGATAGAGGATGAGATGGTTAGATTGCATCATTGACTCAATGGACATGAATTTGAGAAAACTTCAGGAGATACTAAAGGACAGGGGAGCCTGATGTGCTGCAGTCCATACACTACATATGATCACACACACTAAAATGATTAATAGCTTTAGTCACAACAGCTCCAGACTGAAAAAATAAAAATTTAAAAACAATTGGGCATGGCTTAGCAACTGAACAACAACATCAACTCATTCACCAACAGAAGGTAAGAAATATACCATTAACACTCAAATATTAAATTTTTGTGTAACAAAGTTTTTTCTTCATCTTTGGGCAAAGAATACATACTAGAAAGATTTTTCAAATTTTCAATAGCATGATTCCATCAATAGAATGAAAGTATTTTGTTTTAATGAATAATTAAATAAACAAACGCAAATAGTTCCAAGTCTAATGGAAGTGGTGGATTTGTTTCTTTGCTTTTTTAAGTCTGAATGAGTCATTCACAAATGAAGATCTAAAAATAGGTAATAAACTAATGCAAAAGTACAGAGCATCATTACACATCAAAGGAAGCACAAATTAAAACCAAATGGGTGATTATATTAAATAGAATAGACCAAATGAAGAAGGTTATTAACACTCACAATTGTTATCAATTTGAAGCAACTGCTATTCATGTGCTTTGCTGGTGGGAGCTTAACATCAAATATCCACTTTGAAAATAGATTACTATACATCTGTGTCTCTTTTGCTGTCTCCCATACAGGGTCATCATTACCATCTTTCTAAATTCCATATATATGCGTTAGCATACTGTATTGGTATTTTCCTTTCTGGCTTACTTCACACTGTATAATAGGCTCCAGTTTCATCCACCTCATTAGAACTGATTCAAATGCATTCTTTTGAATGGCTGAGTAATACTCCATTGTGTATATGTACCACAGCTTTCTTTCTTCCTCCATTCATCTGCTGTTGGACGTCTAGGTTGCTTCCATGTCCTGGCTATTATAAACAGTGCTGTGATGAACATTGGGGTACACGTGTCTCTTTCAATTCTGGTTTCCTTGGTGTGTATTTCCAGCAGTGGGATTGCTGGGTCATAAAGCTGTTCTATTTCCAGTTTTTTAAGGAATCTCCACACTGTTCTCCATAGCGGTTGTACTAGTTTGCATTCCCACCAACAGTGTAAGAGGGTTCCCTTTTCTCCACACCCTCTTCAGCAGTTACGTCTTGTAGACTTTTGGGTCACAGCCATTCTGACTGGCGTGAAATGGTACCTCATTGTGGTTTTGATTTGCATTTCTCCGATAATGAGTGATGTTAAGCATCTTTTCATGTGTTTGTTAGTCATCTGTATGTCTTCTTTGGAGAAATGTCTATTTAGTTCTTTGGCCCATTTTTTGATTGGGTTGTTTATTTTTCTGGAACTGAGCTGTGAGAGAGGGTGAGGGTGAGATGATTTGGGAGAATGGCATTGAATCATGTATAATATCATATGTGAAATGAATCGCCAGTCCAGGTTTGATGCATGATACTGGATGCTTGGGGCTGGTGCTCTGAGATGACCCAGAGGGATGGTGCGGGGAGGGAGGAGGGAAGGGGGTTCAGGATGGGGAGCACGTGTATACCTGTGGCAGATTCATGTTGATGTATGGCAAAACCAATACAGTATTGTAAAATAATTAACCTCCAATTAAAATAAATAGATTTATATTTAAAATATATATAAAAATAAAACAAAAAGAAAATATTAATAAATTCTTATTAAAAAAGAAAATAGATTACTAAAAAGTTAACCATTCATCTACCAAAAGAAATAAAAACATATGATTATGCACTCAAAAAAAGGATTAATAACAGCTTTAGTCACAACAGTTCCAGGCTGAAAGAAAAATCCAGATGTCTGTCAACAAAATATCATATAAATAAATGATTATATATTCTGACAAGAAAGCAATTTAAAGAAGAAAAACTTATTGATACAGGTAAAAATATGATAGATTCTTTACATCATATTAAGTTGAAAGACCCAAAATAGAAGAAGAATTTTGTATGTTTTCATTGCAATGATATGAAATCCTATTATAGATTAACAAAAATAGAAATCAGACCAGTGTTTGTATCTAAGGTGAGGGATTTCATCAGAGAAAGGCATGAGGAGCATTTCTGATTTGGTGAATGTTTTGACTCTTGTTATGGCATTTAAGTTAAGGTACAGATAATGTTGAAACTGGTTGAAAGACACTTTTCACATGTGAGTATTCTGTTTATAAATTATACCTCAATTTAAAAAATCAATAAACTTCAACATTGTTTGACTAACTTAGTTCATTCTTTGAACAAATATTTATTGTGAGGTGTGGTGTTGAAACATTTAAATCAGGATTTTTGATGAAGAGACTTTTAAAAATCTATAGTTTGATTTGTACATGACAGCTTAGCAAGTCATTTGAAGCTGGAAATCTTTGTTATTTCAAAGTAAAATAAAAATAGCAGAGATATAATGTGTATGTAACATCACTCAATGAAATCTTGTACAATCACTCTGTGTCAAATTTATCAACATTATTTTACTTTTGCAAATTTTACAAATCTTTCTGTTGAGCAACATTGATTGTCATTTACACACATGCAGCTTTATTAATTCATTTTTCTAACAATGACTAAAATAAGGCAAAAAAAAAAAAAAAAAACAAAAAACTTCAGGTCCTTGCAGAATATTGCTTTCCCATGGAGAAGACAGTCTTGATGAGAGCTCTTGACTGGCTGATGGATCACTAGAGGAGTCCTGTTATCTTGCCCCTGGGTAGAAAAGAACATATGTGGCTGTTGTTGAGTTTGATTCAGAACCACTACTTATTTACCAAAGTGCAAGCAGAAGGACACAGCCAGGAATCACTACTGGGGCAATCTACCCACATATCAGTCACTGACAGGCCTGTGCATAGACACATTTTCCTGGGACTATAGCACTATTATCCTTTGACCAGGGGCCCTTCCACCAGTGCGGTCTCATCTGTCCAGTAAGCCCCTGTTAGGAGATTTGGTGTGACTATCAAGGACTGTACGAGCAGGGTTGTCCCTGAAGATGTTACCGCTGTTGTCCATGAGAAAGATCCTTAATGCTAGAATTTATTTTAATTCCAGAGAGAAGAAAACCTAGCTAATCCCACATCTTTTTAGAAGCAGGGGTTCAGCACTTCCTGTTTGACCACAGCTCTTTCTGAAGCTAAAGAATTCAAGAATCAGTTTTGCATATTTGTAGAGATGAGACAACTTACATTTCAGTTGGGAATACAGGGCTTAGAATCCTTTAGAATCAGGCACATCACCTCCCAAATATCCTATCTAACCATAGTTTAGGTAGATCTGAAGGGATCTGGTGGATGTAATCAGTGAACCAAAAGGATAATGTGCTGGATCAACCTGACTCAATCACTTGTAAGACATAAGCCCTTTATCCACCACACAATGCAGAGGAATACATAAGGATTCAAACAGAAGGTAAGATGTGCACAACACCACAGAGCAAGTTGGAGTGCGGAGGCTCAGTACATTCATTCAAAAACCAATACAGTATACTAACACATATATATGGAATTTAGGAAGATGGCAATGACGACCCTATATGCAAGACAGGGAAAGAGACACAGATGTGTATAATGGACTTTTGGACTCAGAGGGAGAGGGAGCGGGTGGGATGATTTGGGAGAATGACATTCTAACATGTATACTATCATGTGAATTGAATCGCCAGTCTATGTCTGACGCAGGATGCAGCATGCTTGGGGCTGGTGCATGGGGATGACCCAGAAAGTTGTTATGGGGAGGGAGGTGGGAGGGGGGTTCATGTTTGGGAATGCATGTAAGAATTAAAGATTTTAAAATTTAAAAAATAAAAAACTAAAATTTAAAAAAATTAAAAAAAAAAAAACAAAAAAAACCAAAACCAGGGCCTTGATACTCAGTGCGGGCTGTGGGTAGTGGCCTGCACCTAGGCACTGGGCTCAGCTTCCGTGCTCAGGGTCACCAGGCCCTAAGACTATAACCGAGCAGGATCCTATGGAGCCTTTCCAGGACAGTAAAGCACCCCCACCATGTCCTCCACCTGCATATTATCTGTAGATAAAAATTAGCTTCCTAGGCCTTCCTTGAATTTCAAATAGTGAACTTATTCAGAAGTGAGAGAATACAGAAAGAAATGAAAAGAGTCAAGAAAAACAAAATAATAGTTTAATCATTAAACAAAGTCAAGAACCTTTAGTTCAACCTCAAGGTCTATAGACAATATTCTAAGCCATGTCCTTTAAGTTCTTTTGCAGATACTGAAATCAATCCCCTTCCCCATCCAGTGGAAATAGGTTATCTGTATGCTGTCCACAAGTACATAAACCACAGACTATTTGGAACCAGAATTTTTTTTTTTATTTATTTTTTATTTTTTATTTTTATTTTTTTTTTAATTTTTAGTTTTTTATTTTTTAATTTTAAAATCTTTAATTCTTACATGCATTCCCAAACATGAACCCCCCTCCCACCTCCCTCCCCAGAACATCTTTCTGGGTCATCCCCATGCACCAGCCCCAAGCATGCTGCATCCTGCGTCAGACATAGACTGGCGATTCAATTCACATGATAGTATACATGTTAGAATGTCATTCTCCCAAATCATCCCACCCTCTCCCTCTCCCTCTGAGTCCAAAAGTCCGTTATACACATCTGTGTCTCTTTCCCTGTCTTGCATACAGGGTCGTCGTTGGTGGGAATGCAAACTAGTACAGCCACTATGGAGAACAGTGTGGAGATTCCTTAAAAAATTGCAAATGGAACCAGAATTTTGAGGTTATTAACTGCTTGTTACTTCACAACCAACTAATCAGAAAAATATCCATGAACTACCCAGGTACGCCCAAACCACCCTCACTCACTTTGGCTTTAAAAACCTTTCCCTGAAAAGAAAAACATGTGGTTGGACCAGCCCCAGTGCAGCAAGGCCAACCTCATCAATGTAGACCTCTCTGACCTGAAGGGCCCTGACTAGATGGGGAAACCAAAGCAGCAGGGTGACCAGAAGCCAGAGAGTCAGCTTCCTCTTCAAGGAAGAACAGAAGGTGGACAGAGGAACCTGCCAAGAAGTAGGTGGTCTTCCTCCTGAAGTAGCATCAGCAGGCCCACTTGGGGAAGTAGAGGCTGCAGGCAGAGGTCAAACTCAAGAGACAAGCAGTACTGGAATAATGTGGAGGAAGCCTGGATCCACCAGGAGGGAGAGGAGGACTGGATCCTGGAGGAGAAAGAGGAGGAGGACTGGATCTGGAATAGGGAGAAGGTACAATAGGAGCTGACTAAACAGGCGTCCCTGTGGAGGGTGCAACCGCAGATCCTGGAGTAGCAGAGGCTGGGCAAGCCCAAGTCCAGGTTGAAAGAACCCCAACCCAAATCCATCCTCCTCCAGGACCAGCCGAACAGTGATCAGGGACCCAAAAGTGCCTTCCTCACTGATAAGTGAGTCGAGTTCAATAAGTCTCCAGCCTGTCTTAGGCCTCTGCAGCTACCACAGAGTCCCAGAGCCTGCATTTGGGAGGCATGCCTCCCCAGCCTATTGGTCCCTGGAAGCTTTGCCATGATGAAACACAACTCCAGCAGGAGCACTGACAGAGACTGGGAAACATCATCAACCTCATCCTCCCTGGGCCTAGTGGCCAAGTACACAGACCCCAAGCTATTTAGGGAGCCTAACAGGAAGTCCAACAAACCAGTTATTCACAACATTCTATCCCATTGCTGTCCAGAAAAGTGAATGACTCTCACAAAAATACAGTATTAGAAAAGCTGGGGAGAAGTGTGATGCCAACCATTATATCATCCTGTTCCACAAGGCTGGCTGCCAGTTCCAGGCATTTCACTGCTGCTATTCTGACACCGAGGAGATCTACAAACTGACAGGCACCTGTCTGAAGAGCATCACCAGGAAGATGATCAACAAGTTGTTCAAGTACAGGCCAGACTGGAAGCAGTTCAGCCTGATGCCAGCCAAAACCATGCCCCTCAGCCGGATGCACTCACTATCCACAGTCACTTGTGGCTTCCCAGAATGCTCTACAAACCAAAGAAGATGCAGACTCGCAAATGACCCCCTTGCAGTGGAGTCCGAAGACATGCCTTACAGGTGGATATTTACTTTCTTCCTGTTGGGTAGGAAGTGTGCAGAGTCACAGTTTTTCAGAGCCTTCTGGACAAGAGAAAACCCTTCCTGAGCTCCTCACACACAGGACCAGGGGTGGCGCGAAAGCAGTCCAGATCCGATTTATGGGCCACGGCACCTTGTTCCCCACTGCAGGAAGGCTGCAACATGGGGTGTATCTTGTGTCCCAGAGCCCCAAGCAGAGGATTCCAGGTAGAGGATTCCTTCTACTTGAAGTTCTCCTTAAGTGTAAATTAAAGTGATTTCCTTTACTTTACTGTCTCCCACCTCATCCCTTTTGCACATAACCTGACACCTCTCTTGTTGGCCAGCTGTTATTGCACAGGATCACAGGATTGAGACTTGGTCTCCCCTCAGAGAGTTTGAATGTCTGTAGGAAAAGAGTTAATGTTGGGAAATCATTTTCATTTGAGACACTGTATGATATTTGTTGTATCTGCTGCCGCTGCGCCTACTGCCAATGTTTATATCCAATTCTACGACTTCTGAAGAAAAAGAAAATCTTGTTCCTTGCTACTGAGAAAAACTTTAATGAAGATAACCACTTGTAAAAGAATGAAACTAGAACACTTTCTAACACCATACACAAAAATAAGCTCAAAATGGATTAAATATCTAAACGTAAGACTAAGGTCCGTCTAGTAAAGGCTATGGTTTTTCCTGTGGTCATGTATGGATGTGAGAATTGGACTATGAAAAAGGCTGAGCACCGAAGAATTGATGCTTTTGAACTGTGGTATTGGAGAAGACTCTTGAGAGTCCCTTGGACTGCAAGGAGATCCAACCAGTCCATTCTGAAGGAGATCAGCCCTGGGATTTCTTTGGAAGGAATGATGCTAAAGCTGAAACTCCAGTACTCCAGGCCACCTCATGCGAAGAGCTGACTCATTGGAAAAGACTCTGTTGCTGGGAGGGATTGGGGGCAGGAGGAGAAGGGGATGACCGAGGATGAGATGGATGGATGGCATCACTGACTCGATGGACGTGAGTCTGAGTGAACTCCGGGAGTTGGTGATGGACAGGGAGGCCTGGAGTGCTGTGATTCATGGGGTCACAAAGAATCAGACACGACTGAGCAACTGAACTGAACTGAACTGAAGACCAGAAACTATAAAACTCCTAGAGGAGAACATAGGCAAAACACTCTCCGACATATATCACAGCAGGATCCTCTATGACTCACCTCCCGGAATACTGGAAATAAAAGGAAAAATAAACAAATGGGACCTAATTAAAATTAAAAGCTTCTGCACAACAAAGGAAACTATAAGCAATGTGAAAAGACAGCCTCCAGAATGGGAGAAAATAATAGCAAATTGAGCAACCGACAAAGAATTAATCTCAAAAATATACAAGTAACTCCTGCAGCTCAATTACAGAAAAATGAACAACCCAATCAAACAATGGGCCAAAGAACTAAATAGACATTTCTCCAAAGAAGACATACAGATGGCTAACAAACACATGAAAAGATGCTCAATATCACTCATTATCAGAGAAATGCAAATCAAAACCACAATGAGGTACCATTTCACACCAGTCAGAATGGCTGTGATCCAAAAGTCTACAAGCAATAAATGCTGGAGAGGGGATTACACTGTTTGATGGGAATTCAAACTAGTACAGCCACTATGGAGAACAGTGTGGAGATTCCTTAAAAAACTGAAAATAGAACAGCTTTATGACCCAGCAATCCCACTACTGGAAATATACACCAAGGAAACCAGAATTGAAAGAGACACATGTACCCCAATGTTCATTGCAGCACTGTTTATAATAGCCAGGACATGGAAGCAACCTAGATGTCCATCAGCAGATGAATGGATAAGAAAGCTGTGGTACATATACACAATGGAGTATTACTCAGCCTTTAAAAAGAATACATTTGAATCAGTTCTAATGAGGTGGATGAAACTGGAGCCTATTATACAGCGTGAAGCAAGCCAGAAAGAAAAAACACCAATATAGTATACTAACGCATATATATGGAATTTAGAAAGATGGCAACAATAACCCTGTATGCAAGATAGCAAAAGAGACACAGATGTGCAGAACAGTTTGTTGGACTCTGTGGGAGAGGGAGAGGGTGGGATGATTTGGGAGAATGGCATTGAAACATGTATAATGTCATTTATGAAATGAATCGCCAGTCCAGGTTCGATGCATGATACAGGATGCTCAGGGCTTGCGTACTGGGATGACCCAGAGGGATGGTATGGGGAGGGTGGTAGGAAGGGGGTTCAGGGTAGGGAACATGTGTACACCTGTGGCAGATTCATATTGATGTATGGAAAAACCAATACAATATTGTAAAGTAGTTAACCTCCAATTAAAATAAATAAATTTATATTAAAAAAAAGATAACCAGTTCACAAAAAGCACTGAAATCTGTGAAGTCTCTCTCTCACACGCTTTAGTGACTCAGTCATGTCCGAGCTTTGTGATCCCATGGACTGTAGCCTGCTAGGCTCCTCTGTCCATGGGATTCTCCAGGCAAGAATACAAGAGTGGGTTGCCATTTCCTTCTCCACTGCAAAGTCTGTTTTCTGGTAAAATAACATTTATAACTGTGGAGGGTTCTCTTTGCCACGCAGTCATTGGGAGCATGAATGGTACCCTGCTCTTGTCTGCCCAGTTCAGGTAAGTCCAGCCAGGATAGCCGTCCCTCATTACATTAGGGGTATGGTTTGTTCACTTTTATAAAAGCTGATTTTGATAATGTTTAAAAAAGAAAAATTCCTCAAAGGCCATACTGGAGTTTGGGTCTTTTGAGCATTAGCCACTCAAAGTCTTTGTCTGGTGTCCTGCAATAAACCATTGCACTTTCCTTCACCACTGCCTAGTATCAGCTGTTATTCAGTCACTCAGCTATGTGATTGAACTCATGTCCATTGAGTCAGTGATGCCATCCAACCATCTCATCATCTTGACCCCTTCTCCTCCTGCCCTCAGTCTTTCCCAGCACCAGGGTCTTTTCCAATGAGTCAGCTCTTCACATCAGGTGCCAAAGTATTGGAGGTTTAGCTTCAGCATCAGTCCTTCCAAAGAATATTCAGGGTGATTTCCTTTAGGATTGAGTGGTTTGATCTCCTTGCTGTCCAAGGGACTCTCAAGAGTATTTTCCAGCCCTACAGTTTGAGGGCATCTTGGCTTTATTTCAAGTCAGGTACTGAACCTGTTTTGTTCAGTTAAAAATTAAAAAAAAGAAAAGAAAAACAGATGTTCATTCCCTGGAAATATGTAAATTACCTCCTCTATTGGACTTCCCACTTTATCCTCTGCACACACTTCTCCCCTCACAGTTTGTTTAATAGTGAGAAATTTGCTCCCAAACATACTACATTCTCTGTTCCTATTTCCTGATTTGTCCCTAAAATACTTTTGCTAATAACGAACCAGCAATGACTCCCTATGATACAGATACAACTCTTCAAATTCCAGTCCCAGGCTCAGCAGAAACTTGTGGTGGATCTCACCCACACCTATGATTGCTGCCTCCATTTTTAACTTCTCTGTGACAGCTGTTTCCATTCAGGACCCTGGAAGCCCTACACACCCACTGAAACCTCCGTCACATCCACATCCCTCTCTAGTCCTTCGAGAGTCCCTTTAATTCAAAAAATTTGGTTGTGTGAATTTCCTAACTTGCGTTTCATGTGGCTGTTGAGAAGTTATTTAAAATTGATAATTTTCTGTTAGTTTACAAGTGCCTGCTCATATCCTTGAGCATACAAGCAGTTCTAAGTCACAGTGAGATGCACCTCCCTTTCAGGGCTCATGTTAAGCTGTAGTAGGGCACTAGGGGCCTGGGCAGAAAGCTTCATCCCAAGGTTATGAGAAGCCCGTCTTGTAATCTGATATTTATATCCTCCTCCCTTTCTCTAACTGTCTGGTAACTTAGTTTCTCCACCCCGTGAGAATCACTGTGTCCTACATCACCTCTCCTGGCCTCTCTCTCACCTACTTCATTTGCTTCTCATGACACCATTGAGGTAAAAATTGCCATGGATTCTCTCTCATCTCTTTCTCATTTGTTGTCTCCCATGTTTCATGACACTTAGTCTCTTTAATTTTCCTTTCTGGAAATTTCTCTTTTAAACTTTCCTTTCCAGGTCACTCAGAAACCTGAAGAAACTCAATGTTATCTTTGAAAAAAGAGATAAGTCCCAGTAAATTCCTTAGCAGAGAAGAATCTACCATTGGCTCATCCAGTTTGAAGATCTTCCTTCAAACAAATATGTCCAATATCCCTTTACACTTTCATCAACTTCAACTACTATTCCTCCCAATAATTTCTCCATTGGTCTTTTATCAAAAATCCATCCAAGAAACTTCATAAGTTCATATTTTACAACAAAATATTGAAAAAAAAAACACCTTAAATTAGAAAATTTCCCCTAAGATTTAAAACCATATTTTCTCATCTTTAGGAAGACAGGCGACCCTAACTTTGTGCAAAATCATTTTAGTTACATCCATATGCCCCTCTTAGGTAAATCTAGGCTCTCAAGAAATCTTTCCTAGATCAGCCTCAGTTTTCTGCCTGAGACCACAGAAATTCCATGAAAGCTATCTTCCTTACTCAGGAGGGCAAATCAAAATCAAAGGCTCTGTCCATTGGACCCTTTTTAAGAGGAGCTACTCTCCTCTGATTGGCCTTTAAACCACATGAGGCCTTCAGAACACCTGATGTGCAGGCCCTAAATTTTTCCAGGTAATATCATTCTGAAACCTGGGTGGGTGTGACTCAAAGTTAAGTCCCAGTTTGTCTGGAGCATAGTGAGGTTAGAATCGAACTAGGAGGCCCTAGCACTCAGGTACTGCTCATGGCAAAGTTTATGATGTTTCTCTAAAGGAACAGGTCTCAACCCAAGATGCAGACAAGAATGACTCAGGCAACTTGTCACAAACAATAGTGCCTGAGACCCAGCCCAAAATAATGAAGTCTGAATCACATGGGTTGGCCTTGAAAATGCCTTCCAGATTATTCACTGTAGAATCAGGACTGGGAAGGTAGTTTAAGGTAATTCACTTTAGAAGAATTTGTGATTTTACTGACTTTGTAAACTCCTGGGGAGAGTAGATCTGACCAGGAATTTATGCAGAACTGTACAAAGTCAGTCCAGTTTGAGAACCCAGTGCCCCGAGTGGCTCCCTGTGACCTGAGTGAGGAGTCTTTCCAGTTTGATGAATAGCATTTCTGGGTGATGGGAAAGGACAAAATAACAGAAGAATATAAAGTTTTCCCCCTCTCCTCCCCTACCTAAACCTTTCTTTCAAACTAAGTACTTCATGAATTACCCCCATTTGCATCTCTACAATCTGTGACCATCTCCACCATCTGAAATCTGGGCTCTTCCCCTAACCCTCCCTTGGAACCACCCTCTACTTGACACACAAAGTCCTCATGCCAAACCCAATTCCCTGACTTCTTAACTGCAACTCATAGAGGGTAGAGTCTTTCATTTATGGAAATGTCATAACTTCTCACTTTGCCTTTGAGGGGCCTAGAGACCTTTAGAATCAATACTGGAGTTAATCCAGTATTAATCTCCAGTTAATCCTATCCCAATTATCCAATCAGACTGCATTCCATGCATTGCATTCAGTTCAGTCGCTCAGTCCTGTCTGACTCTTTACAACCCCATGGACTACAGCATGCCAGACCTCCCAGTCCATCACCAACTCCCAGAGTTTACTCAAACTCATGCCCATTGAGTCGGTGATGCCATCCAACCATCTCATCCTCTCTTCCCACCTTCAATCTTTCCCAGCATCAGGGTATTTTCAAATGAGTCAGCCCTTCACATAAGGTGGCCAAAATATTGGAGTTTCAGCTTCAACATCAGTCCTTCCAATGAATATTCAAGACTGATTTCCTTTAGGATGGACTGGTTGGATCTCTTTGCAGTCCAAGGGACTCTCAAGAGTCTTCTCAACACCACAGTTCAAAAGCATCAATTCTTTGGTGTTCAGCTTTCTTTATAGTCCAATTCTCACATCCATACATGACTACTGGAAAAACCATAGCCTTGACTAGACAGATCTTTGTTGGCAAAGTAATATCTCTGCTTTTTAATATGCTGTCTAGGTTCGTCATAGCTTTTCTTCCAAGAATCAAGAGTTTTAATTTCATGGCTGCAGTCACCATCTGTTGTGATTTTGGAGCCCCAAAAATAAAGTCTGCCACTGTTTCCAATGTTTCTCCATCTATTTGCCGTAGGACCTGATGCCATGATCTTTGTTTTCTGAATGGTGAGTTTTAAGCCAACTTTTTCACTCTCCTCTTTCACTTTCATCAAGAGGCTCTTTAGTTCTTCAATTTCTGTCCTAAAGGTGGTATAATAGGCATGTCTGAGGTTATTGATATTTAATGTACTGCATTAAAGGGGTTTTTAAAAGTTGGAATAAAAATACTAAATTAGAGTATCTTCAGTTAATCAAAAAAGAGTACATTGGGTGTGTCTGATTCAATCACCTCTGTGCTATATAATAGCTGCTGAACCTGCCAAGGGTTTCCCAGGTAAAGAACCCACCTGCCAATGCAGGGGACACAAGAGACATAGGGAGAGAGGAATGTGGAGGATCCTCAGGTACCCAGATTGGATCCCTGGAATATGAACCTTCCATGAGCAGGTCCGTGCCTATTTCCTGCATTTCTCCTACCACACCGCGGCCCTCAGCAACAGGGGTCAACTGTTTCTGACACTGAATCCGATGGAGAACTTAACAATTGGAACTGGATCTCAATTTGATTAGATGGTATGGGGAGGAAGATGGGAGGGGGGTTCAGGATTGGGAACGTGTGTACACCTGTGGTGGATTCATGTTGATGTATGGCAAAACCAATACAATATTGTAAAGTAATTAGCCTCCAGTTAAAATAAATAAATGTAAAAATAAAATTCAAAAAATTCAAAAAAAAAAAAAAAAGGATAGGCAACAGAATAGCCCAATTCTACAAACTCATGACTTATTTCTTCCTAGCCCAATGCAATGAAAACAACAACAACAACAACAAAAAAGAAACAAACAAACAAACAAACAAACAAAAACAAGAGCAGCAACGACAAAAAACTGAAAATAAATGACTGTGACCCTAATCCTTTTCTGCCTTGTGCTGAATGCTTGGATAAGACCTAGGATTATAGAAAGTCCAAGGGCCACGGGAAGTGGGCTGCTCACTTTCCAGGTGACTTGGGACCTGTTTCCCTCCCTTTCTGCTCTCTCCATTGTGCTTCCTGTATGGAGGGTCATTAGCATCAGGAACAACGTAGACATTCAGAGAAAACAGCTCAAACTTTCTTCATTTCCTATCAGTGTGACCACAGAATTTCTTTAGTTTCTGAGCCTGAAGTTCTTCCTGTTAAAATATAAACTAGTGTTTCTTATGTCAGAAGATAGTTTTAGTATATAAACACATAAACATGGCAAAATCACTTGATGTTACTTTTCTAAAATAAAGGCAAATTTTAATTTTGAGATAATTGTATTTTCATATGTTGTTGTGACAAATAATACAGAGATGTCCCAGAGAGAACCCTTGCATCCTTAATTTAGGTTGCACTCATGGTAACATCTCAGAAAATCAAAGTACAATAACATAACTGGTATTTTGACCAGATACAGCCAAAATACTGAATCACTGCAAAGTTCCTTGTTTTTCCCATTTTTGGTGACACACATCACTGCCCATATTTACTCCTTTTTTAATTCTTAGCAGCAACTAAGATGTTCCCCATTCCTATGTATCTATATATCTATATCTATTGCATCTGTATTTATTCAGCTGGCCAAAAATTTATTTGGGTTTTTCTATACCATCATATGAAAAAGCCCAAAGGAAAGTTTTCTCAAACCCATTCTATCTATATATAATATCAATAATTTATATAAATGAAATCATAGAGTATGTACCTACAGGGGATTGCCTTTTTTTCACTCATGATAATCTCAAGATTCATTGAGATTTGTATTTTTGAGTAGTGTTCCACTAGATGTATGAATTGGGCATGACTGTGTGCCAAGTAGCTTCAGTTGTGTGCAACTCTTTGCAGCCCTATAGACCATAGCCTAGCAACCTCTGCTGTCCATGGGATTCTCCAGGCAAGAATACTGGAGTGGGTTGACATGCCTTGCTCTAGGGGATCTTCCCAACCAGGGATCAAGGGATCTTATGTCTCTTGCATTGTCAGGTGGGTTCTTTACCACTTGTGCCACCTTGTTTTTACTCTTATGATTGAGTTATTTATTCTAGCCTTCTACAAAATGTGCCATGTATAAATAACTTCTCTTTCTGTGTGACTTGTGGATTTTTTTTTTCCTCTATGAAAGCTCATATGGAGAGGATGAAAAGCTTTATTTTGATTAGGTTAAATTTCAAATAACACTTTAGATTACTTTAATAGTATATGGGCATTCAAATCATCTATTTCTAGGTGACTTACAGTAATCTGTATGGTTTTTAGGAATTGATACATTTCCTTAGGCTGCCAAGTTTTAAGACATTTAAAACCATGTCTATCTTTTTTTGGCTGTTGTTTTTTAATGGAAGCACAAGCTAACAAAAGCACTTTGGGTGAAATCTGGCCAGAAAGAAAAACACCAGTACAGTATACTAACACATACATATGGAATTTAGAAAGATGGTAATGATGACCCTGTATGTGAGACAGCAAAAGAGACACAGATGTGTAGAGCAGACTTTTGGACTCTGAGGGAGAGGGAGAGGGTGGGATGATTTGGGAGAATGGCATTGAAACATGCATACTATCATGTAAGAAACGAATCGCCAGTCTATGTTTGATGCAGGATGCAGGATGCTTGGGGCTGGTGCACAGGGATGATCCGGAGGGATGATGTGGGGTGGGAGGTGGGAGGGGGGTTCATGTTTGGGAGCTCATGTACACCCGTGGCAGATTCATGTCAATGTATGGCAAAACCAATACAGTGTTGTAAAGTAAAATAAAGTAAAAATAAAAATTAAAAAAAAAAGAAAGAAAATTAACTCAAAACAGGAGACAAGGTGATTGATTGTATACTGTTTTCTGATCATGCCTGGCATCAGTTTTTCACTCTCCAGGTATTTATTTCTTTGTTCTATAAATAAAGCTAAACCCTGGTGGCTGCACATATATCTCACCTGAGACTGCTGTTGTCGATACCTATTCTGTAAATTATGTTCACATTGCCTCTGAAGTGTGTGTGGCACTATGTGGCTCATGGTTTATGTCATTCCTCAATCTTTTCACCCCTACTTATACATGTACTTTTGTTACACAGTAGTACTCTTAACCATTGATCTTGGCCACCAACCTATGAATTTCACAATGACACTTTTGCTTTTCTCCAGAGTGCATTCCATAAAACTCTGGGCTATCTGGGGATTCATGGTCAGTTGGTCATGCATAATTCAGTTACTAATGTGTCCTCTACATTTTGATTTTTGACCTCTTATTCAACAGTTTTCCATGGTGGATCGAGCATCATTATCTTACTTACCTATTGTAGGCCCTTATGATGACCAGTTGTATAGCTCAACTATACAAGTTACCATTTTATTTACTCCAAAGATACTTTTACCAGTTTTATTTGATATATAGTTGTCATGTAACACTATGCAAGTTTAAAGTGTACAGAGGGATTAGTGTATATATACATATATTCCAAAATACTAACTGCAATAAGTAAGTTAACGTATCTTCAACCTCATAAAAATAAAATTTTGTTATGGCAAGAATATTAAAATTCCATTCTTAAAGCAACTTTCAATAATGCATTACCATAAGTTTGACTATAATCAATCTGCTGTACAACATATAAAGGAAATGTATTTAATCAGTTAAATGTTAGGGCTCCTATTATTGTTTAAAGATGATATCTATGACAAGGAAAAAAAAACAAATTTTGTAAATAGAAATTAACTCTGTAAACTAACCAGTGTGTTGCTGTAAGTTGTTAGTATTTTTATGTATATTTCTTAAACTTCATTGAGAGTTTTATTGCAAAGTAATTGTTTTATTTATTTTTTCCCTTTCAAGTTTACTCATAATATTTACTATAGATTTTCTCCAGTTTATGATGCCTATATAACTCTTACATAGAAATGTGTTCATAACTGTGAATATGAAAGAAAAAATTGCAATAAGTATGCTTCATAAATATATAAGTAATAAGACCACAGCTATTTTAGATATAAGAACTGAAAACATTGCCTCAGTTTTTATTGACACTTAATTTACTGTACATGCGTGTTCCAACTCAGATAATTGGGAATTCGATCCCAGAAGTTGGGAACTCTTGCCATGAGGAATTAGGATAAAAGTGAGCTAGAGAGGCCTGAAGTGGAAAGCGCAGTGCCCATTTAAGGGTTTCCCTAATCATAAAATATCTAGAAATGATTCAAAGCATCTGTCTCTGGAAATGAAGAGTATGATATATAGAGTCATATTTTTAGGTGACAACAGAAACAAAAATGGCGGTGGGGCCAATACACACTGAGCTTGAACTGATTTAAGATGCACCCCTCACTGTATGTGCTGCTCCCTTGTCTTGATACAAATACCTTAAATCTGAACCAAGAGGTAGACTTGTGGATGATTCTTAGTTAACTTTTAAGATTCAAGATTAATTCTGAGTAAGGTAGAGTCAGGGCTTTCCATGTGGTGTTGGTGGTAAAGAACCTGTCTGCAATAGCAGGAGACATTAGAGATGCGGGTTCCATCCCTGAGTTGGGAAGATCCGCTGGGGGAGGGCAAGGAAACCCACTCCAGTATTCTTGCTGGAGAATCCCATGGACAGAGGAGCCTGGCAGGCTCCAGTTCATTGGGTTGCAAAGAATCAGGCATGATTGAAGTGACTTAGCATGCATGTAGGCAAGGTCCCATCAGTCTTGAAGGAAATCAACCCTGAATATCCACTGGAAGGATTAATGCTCCAATAATTCAACCTCCTGAGTGTGAAGAGCCAAGGTTTTTTCGTTGGAAAAAAAACCCTAATGAGGGGAAAGACTGAAGGCAAAAGGAGAAGAGAATGGCAGAGGATAAGAAGGCTAGATACCATTACTGACTCAAAGGACATGAATTTGAGTAAATTCCAGAAGATAATGGAGGACAGAGGAGCCTGGCATATTTCAGTGCATGGTGTCACAGACAGTTGGACATGACTTAGTGACTGAATAACAACAACAAGATCTATAGTAGCCTAGATTCCTTCTGAGACCCTGAGAGAGGAGTTAAAAAAAAAAAAAAAAAAAAACTTCTAAGCATTGCGTTTCCCACAATCTTGGTGACACTGTTAAGTCCTTTTGCTTCTTTCCCATTCCCAGTTCTCTGACCTATAAACACCCATCCAGATATATACAAGATTTCAAGCAACTCTGTAATAGCAAAACAGAAACCCAAAAGGAACCTCAAATGCTAAATGTTTAATAGAGGTAAATTATACCTTCTGCCAGTGCAAGACACACAAGAGATGTGGGTTCAATCCCTGGATTGGGAAGACCCCCTGGAGGAGGGCATGGAAATCCACTCCAGTATTCTTGCCTGGAAAATCCCGTGAACAGAGGAGCCGGCAGTTAACAGTCCATGCTGCTGTTGCTGCTAAGTCACTTCAGTCATGTCCAACTCTGTGCGACCCCATAGATAGCAGCCCACCAGGCTCCCCCATCCCTGGGATTCTCCAGGCAAGAACACTGGAGTGGGTTGCCATTTCCTTCTCCAGTGCATGAAAGTGAAAAGTAGAAAGTGAAGTCGCTCAGTCGTGTCCAACTCTTAGCGACCCCATGGACTGCAGCCTACCAGGCCCCTCCATCCATGGGATTTTCCAGGCAAGAGTACTGGTCCATAAGGTCCCCCAAAAGGCAGACACGACTGAAATGATGTAACATGTATAACATAGTCTTGGGGCTTTCCAGGTGGCTCAGTGGTAAAGAATCTGCTTTCCAATTCAAGAGATGCAGGTTTGAACTTTGGGTCAGGAAGATCCCCTGGAGAAGGAAATGACAACCTACTCAGCATTCTTGCCTGTAAAATTCCATGGACAGAGGAGCCTAGCAGGCTAAAGTTCATGGGGTCACAGAAGAATCAGACACCACTGAAAACTACATACTTCCCTCCTGTGTCCTTCCTTCACCATACACAAATTTCTTTTAAAAATGACCTCTTACAAAGAGAAAAGCTCTGTTCTCCCCCATCTCTTCCTCTCTCTAAACCTTTCTTTCAAACTAAGTACTTTATAAATTACCCCACATGCATCTCTACCATCTGTGACCACTCCCACCATCTGAAACCTGGGCTCTTCCCTTAACCCTCCCTTGAAACCATCCTCTATCTGACCTTCATAGTCCTCATGCCAAACTCAATTCCCTGGCCTCTTAACTGTAACTCATGGAGGATAGGGTCCTTCAGTTATGGGAATGTCACAACTTCTCTCTTTGCCTTTGATGGGGCTAGGGATCCTTGGAATCTGTACTAGAGTTAATTATTAATCTCGTTAATCCTATCCTAGTTATCCAATCAAACTGCATTCTATGTGCTTCATTAATGGGGTTTTTGAAGTTGGAATTAAAAAAAAAAACTAGATTAAATTATCTTCAGTTAATCCAAAGGGAGTATATTGGGTGGGTCTGACTCAATCACATCCAAGGTATATAACAGCTGTTGTACCTTTCAAGGGCTTCAGAGACTGCTAGTACCAGACATATTTCAGGAGATCACCTGATCTTGTGAATTCCAGCAAGGTAGAGTAAGTGCCAGCTCTCTTCAGTTCCTGGATTAAACATTTTGGCTACAGAGGAATTTCAGAATACTAATGGAGGTAGGTTGAAGGAAACTTGATTCCTGTGTATTCATGGGTGTCTGGCTGGATTATTTGTCTTTTTATTTCATAAGTACTTTCAGTCCGAAGGATATGTTCACAACCTTCTCTTTTCTTTGCATATATTCACTGTAACTTTAAAACTAGGACTAAGAACCCACAACTGTGGCCCCTGGGTCTATGACCTTCAGAGATGTTCTGAACAATTTGATGGATCTTTCTCACAAATTTCTGGTTTTAATGAGAATGTGTGTCTACTTTGATATTTCATGTTCAGTTCAGTTCATTTCAGTCCCTCAGTTGTGTCTGACTCTTTGTGACCCCATGGACTGCAGCACACCAGGCTTCCTTGTCCATCTCCATCTCTTGGCTTGCTCCAACTCATTTCCATCAAGTCAGTGATGCCATTCAACCATCTCATCCTCTACTGTCCCCTTCTCCTTCTCCTCCTGGTAGAGTATTTCTCATCTGTAGAAGTTCCGCAGGCTGCTTATATCTTCCTATTATCTCTTATGCTACTGTTTCCTCTCCATGCTTGATCACAGGGAGTTTATTTCTAGGCATTGTTATAAATCTTCCTCTACTAATTCTGCCTTCTGTATTATTTCTGAGTCTATGGATCAATTTTCTGCTTGTGGGGAATTGCATTTGTTTTGTTGCATGCCAGGTAATTCTAACTGGGACATTTGTATGCTTATTTCAGGGTTCTAAGTATTCTGTGCTCCTTGAGCTATTGTTGGGCTCTGTCTGGTAGCAGAGAAGCTACATCAAAACAGTGTGAGACTTTTGAGAATTGCAAATCTTTGTTAGCAAAGACACCAGAACAGACTTTGGTCTGGCTAATTTTGTACCACTAGTGAGGCAATATCATTTTTGAGCAGTCTATGTACGGAAATCTTTGGATTAGAATTATTTTCACTCTTGTCACTGGGGATGAAGATTCTGCTTGACCTGATTGATCCCAGCAATTTCCCAGCCTACTCCTTTCCAGAGATCCTTACCCACTCTAGGTACTTCCTACCCACACAGGGTTCATGTGTTTTTGGACAGCAAACCTCCTTGTAAACCTTCAGAGTTCCCTTTGTCTCTCTGTCTCTATGCCTCTGTCTCTCCCCTGCTCTTTTTCCTTGTCATATCTTTACATTCTGATACATGATAACCAACATCACTCACTAATCCAAGACCTCAGCTTGGACACCTAGGCACTATTTGTAGCCATCTCCTTGCTCTAAGGTCTAGACACCCTGAGGCATTCTGGGTTGCCCTTGCAGGCCCCCTTCACTTTTTTTTTTTTTTTTTCTTTCAAACCACTGTCTTGTGTTCCTGTTGTCTCATGAATCAAAACCTTTTGTTCAGTAGCTCCTCTGGCTTTTTTTCTGGTTCAAAGCAAGTGTAAAAGAAAGAGAGCACTCTGCTCAGTTTTGAAATAACTCATCAGTTAATAGTTTGAAACTGATGTTTTCTGTTATTGTAGAATGTTTTCTAGATCTGCTCTTAAGATTTAAGATTGTTTGATTTTTAGTGATTGGCTAATTACTTAAGCAATCACAAATAAATGGTTAGAGATTACTTACTGTGTCAATGTTCATCTTTTATTTTCTGTTAGAAAGTGACAATTCAGACTAAAATTACTAGCCACCTCCAGGATGTAGAGGAAGTAAAAGAAACTCAGGGAGCAGAAGTGCCCTCAGGTATGATGCTCTTAGTCATATTTAGAGAAAACGTTCTATCTCTCCTCTTTCATCTTCCTGGTATTACAGGCCCCAGGGATGATAGGGCTTCCCATAATCCTGGGAACTCTCTACTCCTGCCCCCAGCCCTGAGGACTGGAGGCAGGGAAAAGCCCCATTAAGGGATGGGAAGTGAACCCCTGATCAGCAGATTTCTTGCAGACAGTAAATGACCCACTATATCCCTGTCAATATTCTCTGAAATGAAGTTATGCAGCTGGAATAACCTCAGGCTCTCAGATACTTTCTGAACTGTTTCAGTGTCCTGGTTGGACCTAGCAGTACAGAGGCAGCGTCTCTAAGAAACCCTTCAATATGCCTGTGAGTTATTACAAAGCACCTTTATAACACTCTCTTGTTTACAGACCAGGGTGTCAAAGCTTGGAGCGACCACGAGATTAGAAGTTTCCTAGAAGAATGGGAACTCCTTGAAAGTGAAGCATTAAAGAAGAATTTTCATGCAGCATCGAAAATAATTGCCAGGCATCTCAAGCAAAAGGGCATAATTAAGAGCAAGAGAAAATGTCTCCAGATGCTCATAAACATGCACGACTTATATTGGACCATTCATGAAGTCAACCAGAAACCAAGAAGTGAACCTTTGCCATGTCCTTATGGAGGGACCCTTCACAGGATCTTTGGACATAGCTTGGAGATAAAGGACTTTTCAGGTTTGTCTCCTATATTCATCTTCATGTTTCTTGAGTAAGTGGTATCACCTGGCCAAGATGTTGCACTGTATCCATAGCAGGACAGCATTAAATGACTGGTCTCTGCCCACAGGCTCCCCCCTGCACACTGCACAGAGGACTTCAAGGTCTGAGCATCTACATATCCCTCTCTCCTATTTATTCTCTTTATCCCCAAGGCAATGAGAGACTTTTCTTATAGCTTGGTTTAGAATAGACATGGCCCCCTGGGCCAGACTAGGTGACATGCAAAGATTCAGGAGGAGGGTGTGTGGTGTCTTTGTGTTTCCCTCGTGCATCTTTTTTTCTCTCTCATGTCCTCCCGGTGCAGAAGTGGCTGCCCTCCCACCACCTGTGTACCAGCATCCTGCCTGTGCCATCCCTGATCACTTTGAGGAGCTGTCGTGGACTCCCCCACATATGATCTACATAGAAGATCCTCATGTACCCAGTTGGGAGCCCTGGAACATGAACCTTCCACAGTTAAGTCCATGCCTGTTTCCTGCATTTCTCCTACCATACCCTGGCCTTCAGTCACCATGGTCTCCTACCACACCCTGGTCTCCAGAAATAGGGGTCAACTTTTTCTGACACAGAATCAGATGGAGAACTTACAATTAATGTATGGCAAAACCAATGTAGCATTGTAAAGCAAAATAAAGTAAAAATAAAAATTAAAAAAATACAAATAGATCTTGATTTAAAAAAAAAGAACTTCACAAGTTGTTTCAAAGTAGAGACAATAGAGTAGCACAATTCTCTAACCTCATGACTTCTTTCTTCCTAGCCCAGCGTAATGAGAAAAAAAAAAGCTATAAAAATAGATGGCTGTTACTCTCATCCCTTTCTGCCTTGTTCCATTTTGGATGGGACCTAGGATTGTAAAATGTCCTAGGGGCTAGAGGGGTTGGGCTTCAATTTACGGGTAACTTGAAACTTGTTCAGTTCAGTTCAGTCACTCAGTCGTGTCCGACTCTTTGCAACCCCATGAATCACAGCATGCCAGGCCTCCCTGTCCATCACCAACTCCCAGAGTTCATGCAAACTTACGTCCATAGAGTAGGTGATGCCATCCGGCCATCTCATCCTCTGTCGTCCCCTTTTGCTCCTGCCCCCAATCCCTACCAGCATCAGAGTCTTTTCCAATGAGTCAACTCTTCGCATGAGGTGGACAAAGTACTGGATTTTAAGCTTCAGCATCATTCCTTCCAAAGAACACCCAGGACTGTTCTCCTTCAGATGGACTGGTTGGATCTCCTTGCAGTCCAAGGGACTCTCAAGAGTCTTCTCCAACACCAAAGTTCAAAAGCATCAATTCTTTGGTGCTCAGCCTTCTTCACAGTCCAACTCTCACATCCATACATGACCACTGGAAAAACCATAGCCTTGACTAGACGGACCTTTGTTGGCAAAGTAATGTCTCTGCTTTTGAATATGCTGTCTAGGTTGGTCATAACTTTCCTTCCAAGGAGTAAGCGCCTTTTAATTTCATGGCTGCAATCACCATCTGCAGTGATTTTGGAGCTCCCCGCCAAAATAAAGTCTGACACTGTTTCCCCATCTGTTTCCCATGAAGTGGTGGGACCAGATGCCATGATCTTCGTTTTCTGAATGTGGAGCTTTAAGCCAACCTTTTCACTCTCCTCTTTCACTTTCATCAAGAGGCTTTTTAGTTCCTCTTCATTTTCTGCCATAAGGGTGGTGTCATCTACATATCTGAGGTTATTGATATTTCTCCCGGAAATCTTGATTCCAGCTTGTGCTTCTTCCAGCCCAGCATTTCTCATGATGTACTCTGCCTAGAAGTTAAATAAACAGGGTGACAGTATACAGCCTTGACGTACTCCTTTTCCTATTTGGAACCAGTCTGTTGTTCCATGTCCAGTTCTAACTGTTGCTTCCTGACCTGCATATAGGTTTCTCAGGAGGCAGGTCAGGTGGTCTGGTATTCCCATCTCTTTCAGAATTTTCCACACAGTCAAAGGCTTTGGCATAGTCAATAAAGCAGAACTAGATATTTTTCTTTAACTCTCTTGCTTTTCCATGATCCAGCAGATGTTGGCAATTTGATCTCTGGTTCCTCTGCCTTTTCTAAAACCAGCTTAAAAATCTGGAATTTCACGGTTCACGTATTGCTGAAGCCTGGCTTGGAGAATTTTAAGAATTACCTTACTAGCATGTGAGATTACACTTTCTCTTTACTCTCTCCATCCTGCTACTTGCATGGAGGATCATTAACATCAGGGACAACTTAGACATTCAGAGATAACTGTGCTCAGTCACACCTTCTTCATTTCCTGAGTGACTGTGGAAATTATTTAATGTTTCTGATAATTATATGCTTATTTTTTTTAAAAGAAACTGCCCATTCAGTTTTCAGATAGCTGTATCATTGTATGTTACCCCCAGGAAGTTCTGAGTCATTCAGTTTATTCATTATTATTTTGTGTTGTCACAATTTAAATTTTTACAGTTCTGACAGTTCTTCAGGAAGTGGCATCAGCAGACTCAGCCCATTTTAGCATGCTCTGAGCAGAGCTTAGAATGATGGTCAGGCCTCTGCCCATAGGCATCTCTGTTTATCATCCCAACGTGGTAATATCTCATTGTGGTCTCAATTTGCAATCCTTCTTGGCTAATGACTTTGAACATCATTTCATGTGTCTATATGCCATCTGTATATCGTCTTCAGTGATTGGTCTCTTCAATTTCTTGGTCCATTTTCTAATTGAATAGTTTTTACTCTTATAAATTGAGAGTTATTTATTGTAACCTTCTGTGAGATGTATCATATGTAAATGATTTCTCTTTGTACTTTTTTCTTTTCTACAAAACCTCATGTGGACAGGATAAAAGTTAAATTTTGATTAGGTCAATTTTCAAAATGTACTTTCAGTTTCTTTGATAGGAGTATTCAAATTATCTGCTCCATACTAGGTAATTTTCAGTAGTCTGTGTGTTTTAAGAATTGGTCCATTTCTTCTAAGTGTCCGATTTTAAGTGTATACAGTCATCCACAGTGTGTCCTTGTTTTCTTTTGAATACTTATAGGACCTCTAGTGATGTTGATATTATCTGCTATTGATAATTTGCACTGTCCCTTTTTTCTAAGTCTTGCTCAAGGTTTGTCTGCTTAATAATTTCAAAGAATCATTTATTAGTTTCATTGACTTTTCTTCGTTCTGTTTGCAAGTTCATTACTGCTCCTATCATTATTTCCTTCCTTCTGGGTCCTTTGGGTTTAGTTTGCTATTTTTATTCTAGGTTCTTGAAGTGCTAGATTAGATTATTTTTCAAAGACTTTTCCATGAATGAAATTAGAGCCTTAAATTTTATTTCCACCACTGATTTTGCTGTGTCCCATGGATTTTAATGTTACATTTTTATTTTGTTTTATTTCAATGTATTGTTTTTCTCTTTAGACTGTTCTTTGACTCATGGGTTATATATATATATATATTTTTTTTTTTTTTTTCTTTCTAAGAGTTAGAGATATTTACGTTGCCATTGTTTCACTGGTTTTCTAGTTTGATTCCACTAAGACCAGAAAACACACTACATATGATTCAGTTTTTAAAATTTGTTGATGCTTGTTTTATGGCCCAAAAGATGGTCTATCTGGGGGCACCTGAAAAGTACATCCTGATGTCAAATGAAGTAGTTTATTAATGTTGATAAAGATCCTCTTGTTTGATAAGTTTGTTGAGTTCTATTTACTTGCAGATTTTCTGCCTAATTATTCTGTTTTGTATGATTGAGAGGGATTTGAAGTGTTCATCTACAATTTTTTGTCTGCTTCTACTTTGTATTTCTACAAATGTTTTGCTTCCCATATTTCACAGCTCTGTTCCTTGATATATATACACTTTTAGGATTGCTATTCCTTCTTATTGGATTAACTTATTTTAATTATGTAATTTTCCTGTATCTCCAAATATTTACTTGTTTTTAAGTATACCTTATCTGATATTAGTTTGTCCACTCTTGCTTTCTTGAATTAATGTTTGCATCTTTTCCCACACTTATACTATCAATCTACCTATTACATTTGAAGTTAGTTTCTGGTAGGTAGCATATATATGGATCACAATTTTAAGTTCATTCTATCAAACTCTCTTTAAATGATTTGTTTAAACCATTTACATTTAATGTAATTATTTTTAGGACTAATGCTTCCCATTTTATTTTTCACTTGTTCTATTTTTTGTCTCTATTTTCTTTTTACTACTTTCCTCTGGACTACCTGAACATATTTTTTGGAATGCCATTTTCACTTATTTATAGGTTTTCAGTGTATTTCTTTATCTTTTCTAGTGGTACTAGTATTATATTATATACACAAATTTTCTTAGTCCACTGGTGTCTTTCTGCTAGTTTGAGTGAAGTTTAAAACTTCTCATTTTGTGAACATTTACCCTCTCCCAGTTATAATATAATTATCTTAAAATGTTTCCTTTGCATACATTGAGATCATGTCAGACAGTTTTATGATAGCCACTTCTATCATCCATCATAATTTTAGAAAACTCAAACCAGAGGAGAGCCTGTTGTATCTATCCTCATAACATTCTGGTGAAAGTAAAGATATAGGTTTTCATTCTATCTTTTTGGCATAAGTGGGGGTACAGACATGTTTTGCTTTTTGCTGTATTTTGATGACTGAAACAGTCATTGTATAAAAAGTTTTGCTATCTGAAAAGCCTACTTCCTTAGTCTTCTAATATGAAAAGACGGTGTTGGGGATTTTCTATGGTGTTTATCCATTAGCACTTCTGTATTGCCAACTTCTTTAATTCTCACCCTAGAATACTTGTGGCAAAAAGAAAACCCTCAGGGGAAAATGAACCCATAGGGAAGACAGATGTATGGTAGGAGAAATCTTAGGAGAGGCTGGTATCATTGAAAACAAGGCTTATAAGAGCATTGTAGCAGAACAGGTAGAGAAAGAGCACTAGAAGAATTTGTCCTACTCAGTTGATTCTTTCTGAATGTTGTGTGTTTCTATGTGCAATGAGACACTCATACACTTACATATGTTTACATATATGATAGATAGATCCACCTTACTATTTCTAATCCAAATTTAGAAGTACCTGCATGAAAGTGAAAGTGAAGTGACTCAGTCGTGTCCGACTCTTTGCGATCCCGTGGACTGTAGCCTACCAGGCTCCTCCGTCCATGGGATTTTCCAGGCAAGAGTACTGGAGTGGGTTGCCATTTCCTTCTCCAGAGGATCTTCCCAACCCAGGGATCGAACCTGGGTTGCCCACATTGTAGGCAGACACTTTACCATCTGAGCCACTGGGGAAGTCCTAATGCACCAGAACTACCTGCATCCCTGCATCCTCCTTGCATCCCTGCATCATCCCTGCATCCCTGCATCATCCCTGCATCCCTGCATTATCCCTGCATCTCTTCCCCCCTCCCTCCACCCCACCAAAGGCTCAGTTTCTAAAATTCATAGGTCCCAGAATGCTTTAATGCCTTCAATCCTGTTTGTGTTCCCTGACTTCAGTTACCACTGGAGTCAGCAAAGTTCTTCTCAATTTCACCTCTTCCCAAATTGTTCTATGACTTTCCAGTGACCACCTTTTGTCTGTTTGGGTATCGCCTCCTCCCTTGTTCTAAGGTTTGCCAGACAATCCATTCTTTTCTTCTAGTTTCTCCTGCATACACCATAATACTACATAGGTATCATGACTGTTAGTGTTTTGTCCTCACCTACTTGTCATCTGAGGCTTGTGTGTTGCATTGTCATCTAGTTTTATTGTAAATGGTGGCCATACTTGTTAGGTTTTACTTTCCGTTCTGGCTCTTTTTATGTGGGATAAAGCTGTGACCCTGCTGTCATCTTTTCTGGATCCTCCTCTTTATAGTGTTTATTTACATTATTATCATCAACTTTTATCTGTATGTTGGAAGGCCATTTTTCCGATCAAATTTTTACCCACTCTTCTATTAGGTACTTTTTTTAAAATTAAAAATTATGTAACTGAGTCATTTTGCTGTTCCAAAGAAATCAACACAACATTGTAAGTCAGTTATATGTCAATAAATTTTGAAAAAATATTCCAATATTTAGATGATCATCCATTTTTGAAAAATAGAGGATATTTTTCTGCTTTTGACTTTTGACATTATTAATGGCTAGTTTTTTGTTATTTTTAAATGAATTAATTTTCTGCAGTTTACCAGTGTTTCCATTTGCTTTTAGTGTTTCACTATTTGTTTTAAACAGTAATGGTTCTTTGAAAAAATACAAAACCACAATACTTGTCACACCTAATAGAGATTCATAGTAAGTCTTTCTTTTGTTCAATAATCAAGTCAATGATCAAATTTTCTTCTGTCTCATAAACAGGTTTCATTCTGTTTTTGTATCTTGCCTTGGTTAACCAGAATCCAAACATGTTGATATGTTGTAGTTGACCTGTCCCTTAACATTTTCAATTGTTACAGAGGCCATCAGCCAACTTAGATATGCCAAATGTCAAGTGTACATGAGGACAGAACCTGGAAGGATGAGAGAACAAAGACATCTAAGCCTTGATTCCTACTCTCTAAGATATTATAAATACAGTGTGATAGATGACATTAAGTATTGAAATGTTCCACAACATCTGAAGACTTACGCATTTTAAGACCAGATTAAATGTTTAAAATTAAACATTTTAAACATGAATGTCCATGTATCACTGGACCATCTGTCATTTTAGATCATACTATAGTTTTTCTTGAGGTACACATTTTAAGTTCTTTAGAAATGAGAAAATTTAACTTAAATTCTAATAAGGTAGTCATTTGACCTGAGAAAAATTAGCGGTCTGTTCAGTTGGCCTGCATATTACAGTACCTTCTATTCAATAATTACTTTTGGAAAAAAACTACCCATGTCTTTGCCCTGCTTCATTCTGTACTTCAAGGCCAAATTTGCCTGTTACTCCAGGTGTCTCTTGACTTCCTACTTTTGCATTCCAGTTCCCTATAATGAAAAGGACAAATTTTGGGGGTGTTAGTTCTAGAAGGTCTAAGGGCAAAGGCTAATAGAGTTCTACCAAGAGACCACACTGGTCATAGCAAACACCCTCTTCCAACAACACAAGAGATGACTCTACACATGGACATCACCAGATGGTCAACACCGAAATCAGATTGATTATATTCTTTGCAGTCAAAAATGGAGAAGCTCTATACGGTCAGCAAAAACAAGACTGGGAGCTGACTGTGGCTCGGATCACGAACTCCTTATTGCCAAATTCAGACTGAAATTGATGAAAGTGGAGAAAACCAATAGACCATTCAGGTATGACCTAAATCAAATCCCTTATGACTATACACTGGAAGTGAGAAATAGATTTAAGGGACTAGATCTGATAGACAGAGTGCCTGATGAACTATGGATGGAGGTTCAGGACATTGTACAGGAGGCAGGAATCAAGACCATTCCCAAGAAAAAGAAATGCAAAAAGGCAAAATGGTTGTCTGAGGAGGCCTTACAAACAGCTGTGGAAAGAAGGGAAGTGAAAAGTAAAGGAGAAAAGGACAGATATACCCATTTGAATGCAGAATTCCAAAGAATAGCAAGGGGAGATAAGAAAGCCTTCCTCAGTGATCAATGCAAAGAAATAGAGGAAAAACAATAGAATGGGAAAGCCTAGAGATCTCAATAAAATTAGAGATACCAAGGGAACATTTCATGCAAAGATGGGCTCAATCAAGGACAGAAATGATATGGACCTAACAGAAGCAGAAGACATTAAGAAGAGGTGGCAAGAATACACGGAAGAACTGTACAAAAAAGATCTCATGACCCAGATAATCATGATGGTGTGATCACTCACCTAGAGCCAGACATCCTAGAATATGAAGTCAAGTGAACCTTAAGAAGCATCACTATGAACAAAGCTAGTGGAGGTGATGGAATTCCAGTTAAGCTATTTCAAATCCTGAAAGATGACACTGTGAGGTGCTGTACTCAATATGCAAGCAAATATGGAAAACTCAGCAGTGGCCACAGGACTAGAAAAGGTGTTTTCATTCCAATCCCAAAGAAAGGCAATGCCAAAGAATGCTCAAACTACCACATAATTGCACTCATCTCACACACTAATAGAGTAATGCTCAAAATTCTCCAAGCCAGGCTTCAGCAATATGTGAGCCATGAACTTCCTGATGTTCAAGCTGGTTTAAGAAAAGGCAGAGGAACCAGAGATCAAATTGCCAACATCCTCTGGATCATCAAAAAAGCAAGAAAGTTCCAGAAAAACATCTATTTCTGCTTTATTGACTATGCCAAAGCCTTTGACTGTGTGGATCACAATAAACTGTGGAAAATTCTGAAAGAGATGGGAATACCAGAGCACTTGACCTGCCTCTTGAGAAACCTATATGCAGGTCAGGAAGCAACAGTTAGAACTGGACATGGAGCAACAGACTGGTTCCAATTAGGAAAAGGAGTACATCAAGGCTGTATATTGTCATCCTACTTATTTAACTTCTATGCAGAGTACATTATGAGAAATGTTGGGCTGGAGGAAGCACAAGCTGGAATCAAGATGGCTGGGAGAAATATCAATAACCTCAGATATGCAGATGACACCACCCATATGGCAGAAACTGAAAAAGAACTAAAAAGAGCCTCTTGATGAAAGAGAAAGAGGAGAGTGAAAAAGTCAACTTAAAACTCAACATTCAGAAAATGAAGATCATGGCATCCGGCCCCATCACTTCATGGAAATGATGGGGAAACAGTGGGAAAAGTGTCTGACTTTTTTTTTTTTGGGGGGGGGGGGCTCCAAAATCACTGAAGATGGTGATTGCAGCCAGGAAATTAAAAGATATTTACTCCTTGGATGGAAAGTTATGACCATCCTAGACAGCATATTAAAAAGCAGAGACATTACTTTGCCAACAAAGGTTCATCTAGTCAAGGCTATGGTTTTTCCAGTGGTTATGTATGGGTGTGAGAGTTGGAGTATAAAGAAAGCTGAGTGCCAAATAATTGATGCTTTTGAACTGTGGTGTTGGAGAAGACTCTTGAGAATCCCTTGGACTTCAAGGAGATCCAAGCAGTCCATCCTAAAGGAGATCAGTCCTGGTTGTGCATTGGAAGGACTAATGTTGAAGCTGAAAATCCAATACTTTGGCCACCTGATGCAAAGTGCTGACTTATTGGAAAATATCTTGATGCTGGGAAAGATTGAGGGCAGGAGTAGAAGGCGATGACAGAGGATGAGATGGTTAGATGGCACCACTGACTTGATGGACATGGGATTGGGTGGACTCCGGGAATTGGTGATGGACAGGGAGGCCTGGCATGCTCCAATTCATGGGGTCACAAAGAGTCAGACACAACTGAGCGACTGAGCTGAACTGAACTGAGTGCCAATATACTTCTGATTCACCTCATTGAAATTTACTTTTATTCCCTTGGCTATATTCTCCCATAACCTGGAGATTCTCTCTCTCTCAGTTTACTTAGAATACAAATGCTAAATGCACATTTAAATAATAAAGCATTTATAAACTAATTATAGAAATAGTAATGTACTAATGATAGAAATGTTATTATACTAATTACATAAACAATTATAACAGGAACAATAATCATTATTTTTTGAGTATTTGAGTCAAGGCTTTGGAATAGTCAATAAAGCAGTATTAGATGTTAATTCTGGAACTCTTTTGCTTTTTTGATAATCCATAGGATGTTAGCAATTTTATCTCTGGTTATTCTACCTTCTCTAAATCCAGCTTGAACTTCTGGAAGTTCACATTTCACATATTGTTGAAGCCTGGCTTGGAGAACTTTGAGCATTATGTTACTAGCATGTGAGATGAGTGCAACTGTCCGGTAGTTTGAGCATTCCTTGGCATTGCCTTTCTTTGGGATTAGAATGAAATCTGACCTTTTTCTGTCCTGTGGCCACTGCTGAGTTTTTCAAATTTGCTGGCATGTTGAGTGTAGCACTTTCACGGCATCGTCTTTTAGGATTTGAAATAATTCAAATGGAATTCCATCACCTCCAGTAACTTTGTTCATAGTGATGCTTCCTAAGGCCCACTTAACATCACATTCCAGAATGTCTGGCTCTAGGTGAGTGATCAAATCATCGTGATTATCTGGGTTGTAAAGATCTTTTTTGTATAGTTCTTCTGTGCATTCTTGCTACCTCTTCTTAATATCTTCTGCTTCTATTAGGTCCATACCATTTTTGCCTTGATTGAGCCCATCTTTACATGAAATGCTCCCTTGATATCTTTAGATTGCTAGTGGTCCCATTCTATTAGTTTCCTCTACTTCTTTGCTTCGATCACTGAGGAAGGCTTTCTTATCTCTCCTTTCTATTCTTTAGAACTCTGCATTAAAATGGGTATATCTTTCCGTTTCTCCTTTGCCTTTTGGTTCTCTTCTATTCACAGCTATTTGTAAGGCCTCCTCAGGCAACCATTTTGCCTTTTTGCATTTCTTTTCCTTGAGGATGGTTGATCCCTGCCTTCTGTACAATGTCACGTACCTCCGTCCATAGTTCTTCAGGCACTCTGTCTATCAGATCTAATCCCTTGAATCTATTTGTTGCTTCCACTGTATAGTTTTAAGGGGTTTGATTTAGATCATATCTGAATGGTCTAGTGGTTTTCCCTACTTTCTTTAATAAGTCTTTGCTGAACTTGACAATAAGGACCATCATCAGTTGTATGCAAAAATGCCATAGTCCACTTCTTGACATATACCTAGATAAAACTAAAATTTGAAAAGATAAATCAACTCTCTGCTAATAGCAGTACTGTTTACAATACCCAAGACATGGAAACAACCTAAATGTCCATCAACAAATGAATGATGAATGATGGTATGTCATATCTTCATTATCTGTCTATCCAATGATATACATATGCATGCTCAGTCATGTCCAACTCTTTGATCCCATGAACTGTAGTCCACCAGGCTCTTCTGTCCATGGAAATTTCCAGGCAAGAACACTAAAGTGGGTTGCAGTTTCCTACTCCAGGGGATCTTCCCAACTGAAGGATTGAAACTGAGTCTCTTGCATCTCCTAAGTTGATAGGTAGATTCTTTACCATTGGCGCCACCCAAGATGCCCATATGTATAAATATTATTTAAATAAACATTTGAGAAACAAAATAGACACTCAATGATGTAAAGAACAGATCTGTGGTTGTCAAGTGGGGAGTAAAGGAGGGAAGAAATGATGGGAATTTATGAGTAGCACAGGCAAACTAATATGTTGATATATAGGATGGATAAACAGTACATTCATGATATATAGCACAGGGGACTGTATTCATTATTCTGTGACAAATCATAATGGAAATGAATATATACATATAACTGAATTACTTTACTATACATGTGAAATTAACACAACACTATAAGTCATCTATACTTCAATATTTTTTATAAAAGAAAAAAAATCTGTCTTCTCAAAGTGAAAGAAATAAATTATGCTTATGAATTCAGGTCTTACAGAATGAACAAAGAATATTATTTTGAACATAGAGAGGAAAGCACCTTCTGTGTATTACTGAATTCATTCAATTGACAAGTTCAAATCATACTCAGTTGTACTGATCTTCAATTTGTGCTCCTTCTTGGCAACAAGAATGAGGCACGTGTTTAGGAAACTTTACAAAATATTTTGGGTGTTAACTGTTGTCAACTTACCTTCTGACTTTAGGTACCAGATTGGGGTTTCTTTTTCATAATAGGTAACACTGATTATTCATTTATGGAATTTCCTGTAAAATTTGCAGTTAGATTAAAAACAAAATTGAAAAAATAAGTAAACATTTTATAGTTCTTTATTTAGCTTGCATGCATATGTCTCTTCAAAAAAACAAAACAAAACAAAACAAAACATTACAACCAAACATCAAGTGATTTCATCATATGGGGGTTGTTTGGAAAATCAAGGTGGTGAAGGTGTAGGTGGATGTGGAGTACATCTCTCTCCATGATGCATTAGGAATACACCTTCAGACACAGAAGATCTTGCAGAACACCAGTTGAAAGTAGGCAGAAGTCCCTGACCATAAGAAAGGAATCTACAAATCTACACAAAACTCAGTAGGACAAAGAAGTGGGAGAAAAGAGAGTAAACAGAACTGGACTTGCACCCAGAGGTTGGGGGAACTGAAGCAGGGTCAAATCCCCACATCAGGGCAATTGCTTGAGACAGAGGAGAAACATTTGAGGCTGTTGGAGAGTGCATCAGCTGATCTGTGACAGGATGAATGAGAATCACATAGACAATCCTTGCCAAAGCCTCACCTACCCCACACAGGTATGCAAGTCCCCTAGAAAGTGCAGTGGCTGGGAGCTAGATCATAGGGATTGGAGAGAAATCTCAGGGTGAGGTCTGCTGTTGCCTGCAGGGAGATGACCCAAGGGAACATGAAGGAGGAGATTGTGGTGGGAAATGCCTGCGGAGGAAAGCCAAACAGCCACGAAGGCAAGGCAAAATTGCTGAGTCACACATAAGGGATGGAGCCATCACTGTAGCCTCTCTCTCCTCAAACACCAGCTCTGGCAGCTGAACAATAGAGAAAGGCACCAGAGAGAGCAGCACTTTAAGTGTCTGATGCACTGAGCAATAGAGAAGAACCCTATCCAGGGTGGCCATTTAAGGGCCTGACATGCTGAGCAACAGAGAAGGACCACCCAAGAAGGCTGTTTGACTGCCAGCTGCCAGAGGCTAGAAAATGAATCTAATAGGGCATAACTCCCATGACTGACGGAGAAGGCAATGGCACCCCACTCCAGTACTCTTGCCTGGAGAATCCCAGGGAGAGCTGGGCTCTGCCTGGTGGGCTGCCATCTGTGGGGTCGCACAGAGTCGGACACAACTGAAGCGACTTAGCAGCAGCAGCCCATGACTGAGGCAGCTGCTGTCCCTGCACAGTTGGTGCTGCCAGGGTCTCTGTGATCCAAGCAGCTGTACCACCTCCATGCTCAATTCTCACTGGGACAGAGCTGCCAGAGGCTAGGAGAAAACACTAACAGCACCGTATCTCCTGTGACAATGGCTACCAGCACCCCTGCATACCTGGTATTGCCAGGGTCCCCGTAATCCAAGCAATGGCACCACCTCCATGCTCAATTCACACTGGGACAGAGCTACTAGAGGTTAGAAAAAACACTAAGAGCACTTCCCTAGCCACTGGCTCCCCCTGAGTACCTGTTGCTGCTAGGTCCCTGAGATAGAAGCAGCTGAACCACCTCCTTACCCAGTTCTCACTGATTGATTGTAGACTGTTAGTCACTCAGTTGTGTCTGACTCTGAGACCCACGGACTGTAGCCCACCAGACTCCTCTGTCCATGAGATTTCCCAGGTAAGAATACTAAAATGGGTTGCCATTTCCTTCTCCAGGGGATCTTCCCAACCCAGGGATCAAACTCAGGTTCTTTACTATCTAAGCCACCAGGGAAGTCCAGTCATCCCTGGGGCAGACCTAAATCCTCCAGGGTAGCTTCAGGAGCAAACTTCTGTAGATAACTCATATGCAGAGGTGGAGATAAAACCACAATTGAAACCCAGGGACGGGGTCCTTCGGAAAGAAGAGGACCAAAACCTTCCCACTGTCTATAAGAGCTACAGATTGAATTCACATGACCAACTAGGCAGACTCTGTGTCTATGGAATTTATAAAAGGGCAGTAAGTTTTCCCCCAAAAGAAAATACACTTGCTCTGGCAGCTGTGGACATTGGAGGCAAGAACACACAGAGATAGGACCAGATTAAAGTCTGAGCTGCCCCTTGCTAGAGAACATCCTAGAGAGGCAAAGGTGGACTGTGACTCACAGTGAGGGAAAAGACATGACAGCTGAGAGCTGAGAAAAACATTTATTATTATTTTTATATTTTGACTTGTTTGGTAGTTAGTTCCATATTATTTTCTTTTTTTTTTCTTCATCTGTTGCTGTGGTTATTGGTTTTTATTAGTACTAAAAACTGTTTAAGCTTTTGAGAACTTTTTTTTAAATTGCAGTTTTTATTTCCTTAATAAACTTCTGCCTCTATGTTGGCCTTTTGAGGTTATGTTTTTTTTTTTTTTAATCTAACTTTAAAAAAAAATTGATATTTTTTCTTTTGTTTGTTTTCTTATTTTTCTTTTTCTGCTGTAGCTATTCTTTAATATACATAAATCTTCTTATGTACTTCTGTTTAACTTTGTTTTATATTCTTCCTCTCTTTTCTTTCTTTTTTCACCACACTTGCTAATTTTGTTTTCTTTGCTTTATTTACCATTTGGCCCCTTGCTTTGGTTTTGTTTCCTAGTTTGCACTTTAGATAGTTTTGCCTTTAATTGGTAGATATCATTTTTGGTTTCCTTTGCTCACCAGGTCAATTTCTTGTACTTTATTTTCTTTGGACTCTATTGATTTTGTTCATGCGTGTATACGTATGTGTTCAATTATTTTTGTTATTATTTGCTTGATTTTGTATTTATCATTTATTTGGGGCTCATCTCTCTCTCCTTTTTTTTTTCCTTTCTTTCTTTTTCTTTTTTACTTTATTTTACTTTACAATACTGTATTGGTTTTTCCATACATCAACATGAATCTGCCACATGTGTACATGTGTTCCCAATCCTGAACCCCCCTCCTTTCTTATGTTTATTTTAATACCATTTAATGCCATGACAAATGACTTGTGGAGTCTCAGTCCCCACCCAGAGATCAGGCCTGAGCCTTTGGAGTGGAAGTGCTAAGTCCAAGACTGTAGACTGCCAGAGAACTCCTTATTCCAGGGGAGTATTAATTAGTAAAAAGTTAGAAAGAAATCTTGGATTATCAAAATCATGACAGTGATGAATGACTGATGTATTTTAGAGTTGAAAGGAACCATTTTTTCCAAAGTAGAAGAACCACATTTTTGAAGAAATAATACCAATTTGGATATTTTTTATAATAAATATTAGTGAACATTTAGAGATTTTTTGAGCTTGAACTGATTAGACAAATGATTTTCAAATGGTAAATGAATATTACTTGCTTATCTCTTAATATATAATGGAAAAACTGGAGGATAAATCAAAATTTTTAAAAGGATAGTTTTCTGTTGAAAATTTACCTCATATTACATGATGTAAGCCCAAATTGAAGGAAAAAGAAGATTTTACTGATCAACATTCATGACCAAAGGCTTGCTAAGCATTTATTCATATGCAACAAGGTTGTACAACTAAATTACATGAGATTTGGAATCTAATTAGCTTAAATAATTAACTGAAGTAAATTTATTTCTCAATACAAATAAATTAATTCCAATTTATTCAGAAACTATTATATTAAAAAGAATAATGGACTTGCAGAATTTGCCAGAAATGCTAGCAAATCAGGTCTGGAGATTATACAACCACAATTATACAACCAGGCAATTTCCAAAATGTGCCTGAGGACATTTCATGTAAAGAAAGACACCACTGTTGCTCCTCTTAGGCACCACTCACAGCCCTGAACAGAATGATAGGCTTCTCTGGAAAACCTGTTTACTGATATTCCTACAACTTTTCCTTACTAGAGGTGCATATCTCTTGCTTCTTCAATTCAGTCATTCCAAAGTTTAAAGTTTGGGATCAATGATTCATAATTCATAGATGAGAGTCAGACAAAGCAGCAACTATTTAGCATAGATACCAGAACTTATGCTTTGTAAGAGATGTCAACTGAGAGACTAGATATAGAAAAATGGTCAATTTTATCTGGACTTTCTGCTGAAATAGAAGTCCTGGGGCTTCTCAATTATATCTTTAACGATCCTTATGTGTAAGGATTATGTGAGAAGTATAATTTTCAAAATAGGTAATGTTTTATATATATATATATATATATATATATATATATATATATATATACACACACACATATATATACTCAGTCACTTAGTCATGTCTGACTCTTTGTGATCCCATGGACTGAAGGCCACCAGTTTCCCCTGTCCATATAATTTTCCAGGCAAGAATACTGGAGTGGGTTGCCCCTTCCTACTCCAGGGGATTTTCCCCATCTGGGGATGGTAACTGTTTCTCTTGTGTCTGCTTTATTGGCAATCATATTTTTTACCACTCTGCCACATGGGAAGCCTCGTGATTATTAATAGACCAGTGTGACCAAAAAAAAAAAAAAAAGTTAGGCTTGAATACAAAAATTAAAAATAGATACCCTATTACAATTCTCACTTCTTTTAGAATACTCAAATGCATAGCCCCACACCATGTTTACAGTTTTGGTGACTCTTGGGAATGTATGCAATTTACACCACCTTTCATAGTACGTTCAGGAAATATAAGGCTATTTCAAGATCCTATTAATACCTGGACTTGCTGAGTTCAGTAATTCTTTGATTAAATCAAAATCCATCCTAATATAGTTACTATTTGTGGCTGACACAAATATGGTCATTGTGCTTCCCTGAGGTTGATTATACCCTGAGAGCAAAAGAAAAGGCTTCATGGTAGCACATACACAAATTCATCGGTTTCTAACTTAAATTCTTACAGATATATGCATCTTACTATATACATATGTAGAGATGTAGAGATAGAGAGAGAGAGAGAACATATCTAGATCCATGAAACCCAAAGAACTCAAAAATTTAAACAGAAAGAAGTTTTCACTAAGACACATTGTAATTCAAAAATTGAGTACCTTGTTTTTCTCTGGATATATGCTCAGATTCCAGGGCCATCTGGTAGCTCTATTTTTTGCTTTTTAAGGAATTTCCATACTGTTCTCCATAGTGGCTGTATCAATTTGCATCCCTACCAACAGCACAAGAGGGTTTCCTTCTCTCCATACCCTCTCCAGCATTTGTTGTTCGTGGATTTTTTGATGATATTCATTCTGACTGGTGTAAGGTGGTATCTCATTGCAGTTTTGATTTTCATTTCTCTAATAACTAGTGATTTTGAATATCTTTTCATGTGCCTATTGGCCATCTGTATGTCCTCTTTAGATAAACATCTATTCACATCTTCTGCCCATTCTTTGAGCGTTGCTTGCTTTGATGCTATTAAGTGTCATAAGCTCTTTGTAAATTTTGGAAACTAATCTCTTATCAGTCATATCATTTGCAAATATTTTCTCCCCATCTGTGGTTTGTCTTTTTATTTGTTATTTCCCTTGCTGTGAAAAGTTTTTGAGTGTAAGTAGATCCCATTTGTTTATTTTTTCTTTTTTTCCCATTTATTTTGGGAGATGGATTAAAAAAGATTTTGCTGTGATTTATGTCAGAAACTGCTCTGCCTATGTTTTCCTCTAAGAGTTTTGTAGTGTCCCTTCTAACATTTAGGTCTTTAATTCATTTTGAGCTTAATTTTTTGTATGGAGTTAAGGAATGATCTAATTTCATTTTTTTACATGTGGCTGTCCATTTTTCCCAGCACCATTTACTGAAGAGGCTGTCTTTCCAGCACTGCGCAGTCTTGCCTCCTTTGTCATAGATTAATTGACTATAAGTGCATGGAATTATTTCTGGGTTTTTTATCCTGTTCCATTGATCTATATTTCTATTTGGGCTTCCCTGGTAGCTCAGATGGTAAAGTGTCTGTCTATAATGCAGCAGGCCTGGGTTTGATCCCTGGGTTGGGAAGATCCCCTGGAGAAGGAAATGACAACCCACTCCAGTATTCATGCCTGGAAAATCCCATGGACTGAGAAGCCTGGTGGGTTACAGTCCATGGGGTCACAAAGAGTTGGACACAACCGAGTGACTTCTCTAACTAACTAACTAACTAACTAACTAACTAACTAACTAACTAACCATACTGTTTTGATGGCTGTAACTTAGTAGTACAGTCTGAAGGCAGGGAGTCTGATTTCTCCAGGTTCTTTTTTCTTTCTCTAGATTATTTTGGCTATCCAGGTTCCTTTATATCTCCATAAAATTTTGAGGTTTTGTTGCTGTGTGAAAAATGTCATTGGTAATTTCATAAAGATTGCATTGAATCTGTGGGTTGCCTTGGGTAGTACAGTCATTTTGACAATATTGATTCTTCCAACCCACGAACATCGCATATGCTTTCATCTGTTTATGTCTTCTTTGATTTCTTTCATTAAAATCTTATAGTTTTCCCAGTATAGGTGTTTTGTTTCCTTAGGTAGATTTATTCCTAGGTATTTCATTTTTTTGATACAATGGTAAATGGAATTGCTTCCTGATCAAGTATTTTTAAATAGATTAAAAAATTTTTGATGGTACCAATATTAGCTCTTCCCAAGTAAAATTTGTATTTAATTCATTTACTGAAAATTAGGAAAAAATAAGAATACTTAAGTTTTAATCTTTAATAAAATGTGTTATTGAATTTTTTTAAATATCATTGCAATATCATGCAATATTATTTTACTAGTTTAATACATGAAAATTGTTTTATAATTTAATTTAATAGCTTTTTCTAAAAGAATGAAAACCATTTGTAATTATGCAGTATCTAAAATAGATAACTCCAACATGTGTGATAGCTTAAGAATTTCTGCGTGTATGATCTCATTAAACACATTAAATTTGATTTATTAAATTTTTAGTCAATATAATCACAACTGGAAAATAGATGAATATATACAGACAAATTATTACTTTTCACTAACTGAAGAGCAACATATAAACTATAGGATACTCAGGAATTCCTTGTCTGTCCAGTGGTTAGGACTTGTGATTCCACTTCCATGCCCGGGGTTCAATGCTTTGTTGGGGTAGATCCCACGAGCCACATGGTGGGAACAAAAAAATAACAAAGAAAAATAAAGTAAGTGAAATAAAAAATCCACAGAGCAGAGAGACATAATAATATTAGAAGAATCTGAGTAAATAATTTGTTTTTTCCCCCACTGAATTGACCCCTTAAGAATGAAAATATCTCTAGAACTTATTGCAATTCTGTTCTTAAACTTAGCTTATGGCCATCCTGAAATATTAGGGACTTGACCAAGATTGTCTAAATCTCAGTGGATGTTGCTAAGTGAATACCCACTCTCCCCCCTCAAAAAAAAAAAAAAAAAAAAAGGATTAAATTGACTGTCCAGGTAAAAAAAAGCCTAGAAACAAATCACTGTTGCTCCTGAGTTCACACAGAGGTATTTAAAATAAGTGGAGATAAAATTTAACATGTACATTCGTTCAGAAATTTTTAAACGTGTCTACTCAGAAAATGACATTGCTTATATTATGAAGATTGAACTGCTGTAATCAAGCCACTGATTTTGTGAAACCATGGATACAATAAAAGGTACTAATCTAAATTGCATTTTATTTTTAATCACTAATGAAAAGGAGGGGTTCTTCAGTAAGTGCTTAAGAAAAGTTTATTCAAAGTGAAGTACTTATATATATATATATATATATATGAATACAACCAGGCATCTCATTAACCAGGGAATTCAAAAAAGAAAAGTATTTGACTTAACCTGGTTTAACAAGATATTTTAATATAGTAAAATATATATCCTTAAAAAATAAATAAATGGGCTGTGCAAATGCTTATTCACATTTTTTAAGACATGAAGCTCTTTTTAAACTTAACATTTGTTATTATGCAATTCTGATAATTGATCTGATTGCAAATTACTAATTGTAAAATGATAGTGTAATGTGGTAAAGTTGATAACTGCTGATATTGTCTATGAGCTATTATTCTGAACTTCAGTGTACCTTTGCCTACCTTCCTCTATAACATATGCTGAAATATAACTGAAAATAACTATGACATTCTGTGATAAAATACACAATAAATATTCATATAAATTAAAATCTTTTTTACCATAATTGAAATAAGAAATTTATGGGATAAAAGGACATTGAAGGATAAACAATACTCACTAAAGAAGGAAGGATTCGTTGTATCCACAGGCTGTTACGGATCCTCTGAAGATGAGATAGACTGCAGCCAAGAAGAGAATGCTTTAAAACAGCATAGGTAATATAAATCAAAATTTTTAGGAGCAGAGATAATTTCATGCAAGCACATTGTGTAACCTGATAGAGGCTGATTCTATTGGATTAACACTTTTGGCAGTGTTGGCTATTATTTGGGTTGAAATCATTCAGGATTTTAGGTATCACTTTGGAAAAGGAGTGATGTGATCTATGTAACCTTTGTTATGTTAAGAAACAGAAGATTCTAAATGGAGTTTGAGGTAAAGTGAGTGGCTGCACTTTTTACAGTACCGTTCAGCAGAAATTATAGAGCATGAAATGGACAATAGAAAGTGGTTTGGGACCTGACCATAAATGTGCTTTCTGAAAAGGAAGTAAGATAAGGGTATTAGAAGAGATACAGCCAATATGATTTATACTACAGTATGCTTTGGATGTGCTGAGTTACACTTGAAGAATAAATCTAACACATAAGGCTCCCACTGCTCAATAAAGACAGTCTTTCTTATTTCCTGCTCATTTTAATATATATACTTTTTTATGAATGAAGAGTGGTTTACACAGCATCCATTGTAATCTTAATACTGCTTCCTACTTGTTCTTTTACTGTACATGAATTCAAACTTTCAAATCAAAGTCTAGAAATTACTTGCTTAAATTTTATATGAAAATATGAAATGGAAAATATAATGAAGATCAAAAATGGCTAACGTTACCTGCCTGTGAATATAGATATGCGTGGGTGCATAAGTTGCTTCAGTTGTGTCGGACTTTTTGCAGCTCTATGGACTGTAGTGCATTAGGCTCTTCTGTTCATGGGACTCTCCAGGCAAGAATATTGGAATGGGTTTCCATGCCCTCCTTCAGGGCATCTTTCTTATTTAGAGACTGAAACCACATCTCTTATATCTACCTGAAATGGCCGGTGAATTCTTTACCACTAGCATCACTTGGGACGCCCTATATGTGTGTATTTAAATAATTTTTATATATTTATATTTATATATAAATAATTTATATATTTATTTTATATTTGTTATATATAAATAATTTGAAGGATAACTTCTAGAAAATACAAGTAACTAACTGTATTTTTTCTTATGGTTATCCAATTCATATTTGTCAAAAAAGTAATGTAAAAGTGAAGTATCTTGTGCCTTTAACTTTTACATTTTCTTTATTTCCATTTTATGTCTTACATACATCAATGAATTTCCAGTGAAAGAATAACAATATCTGAATAAACAACCTTGCAGAGATTTTGTGACAATCAAATGGATGTAGCATAAAGAGACAATTGAAAACTATAATCATGCAATTGTGGTGGATGACAGGTGTATTGAAATGATGTTATGGCAAAGATGGGCTTCCCATGTGGCGCCAGTGGTAAAGAACCCACCTGCCAATGCAGGAGATTTGGAGACCCAGGTTCGATCCCTGGGTCAGGGAGATTCCAGAGGGCATGGCAACCAACTGCAGTAATATTGCCTAGAGAATCCCATGGACAGAGGAGCCTAAAGAGTCAGACATGACTTAGCATGCACACTGGCATGGCAAGGATATTGATAAAGGTGCTAAAATTACAATTTCTCTTTAATGATATTTTATAGCCAAGCATGCAGTGCTTTTATGTTTCGTCTCATAGGTAGTCTATCAGTTCAGTTCAGTTCAGTTCAGTCGCTCAGTCGTGTCCGACTCTTTGTGACCCCATGAATCACAGAATGTCAGGCCTCCCTGTTCATTACCAACTCCTGGAGTTCACTCAGACTCATGTCCATTGTCCATGATGCCATCCAGCCATCTCATCCTCGGTCGTCCCCTTCTCCTCCTGCCCCCAATCCCTCCCAGCATCAGAGTATTTTCCAATGAGTCAACTCTTCACATGAGGTGGCCAAAGTACTGGAGTTTCAGCTTTAACATCATTCCTTCTGAAGAAATCCCAGGGCTGATCTCCTTCAGAATGGACTGGTTGGATCTCCTTGCAGTCCAAGGGACTCCCAAGAGTCTTCTCCAACACCACAGTTCAAAAGCATCATCTCTTTGGCTCTCAGCTTTCTTCACAGTCCAACTCTCACATCCATACATGACCACAGGAAAAACCATTCCCTTGAATAGACGAATCTTATTTGGCAAAGTAATGTCTCTGCTTTTGAATATACTATCTAAGTTGGTCATAACTTTTCTTCCAACGAGTAAGCGTCTTTTAATTTCATGGCTGCAGTCACCATCTGCAGTGATTTTGGAGCCCACAAAAGTAAAGTCTGACACTGTTTCGACTGTTTCCCTATCTATTTCCCATGAAGTGATGGGACCAGATCCATGATCTCCGTTTTCTCAATATTGAGCTTTAAGCCAATGTTTTCACTCTCCACTTTCACTTTCATCAAGAGGCTTTTTAGTTCCTCTTCACTTTCTGCCATAATGGTGGTGTCATCTGCATATCTGAGGTTATTGATATTTCTCCCGGCAATCTTGATTCCAGCTTGTGCTTCTTCCAGTCCAGCATTTCTCATGATGTACTCTGCATAGAAGTTAAACAAGCAGGGTGACAATATACAGCTTTGACGTACTCCTTTTCCTATTTGGAACCAGTCTGTTGTTCCATGTCCAATGCTAACTGTTGCTTCTTGACCTGCATACAGATTTCTCAAGAGGCAGGTCGGCTGGTCTGGTACTTCCATCTCTTTCAGAATTTTCCACAGTTATTGTGATACACACAGTCAAAGGCTTCGGCATAGACAACAAAGCAGAAATAGATGTTTTTCTGGAACTCTCTTGCTTTTTCCATGATCCAGTGGATGTTGGCAATTTGATCTCTGGTTCCCCTGCCTTTTCTAAAACCAGCTTGAACATGTGGAAGTTCATGGTTCACGTATTGCTGAAGCCTGGCTTGGAGAATTTTGAGCATTACTTTACTAGCATGTGAGATGAGTGCAATTGTGTGGTAGTTTGAGCATTCTTTGGCATTGCCTTTCTTTGGAATTGGAATGAAAACTGAACTTTTCAAGTCCTGTGGTCACTGCTGAGTTTTCCAAATTTGCTGGCATATTGAGTGTAGCACTTTCACAGCATCATCTTTCAGGATTTGAAATAGCTCAACTGGAATTCCATCACCTCCACTAGCTTTGTTCGTAATGATGCTTTCTAAGGCTCACTCGACTTCACATTCCAGGATGTCTGGCTCTAGATGAGTGATCACACCATCATGATTATCTGGGTCATGAAGATCTTTTTTGTACAGTTCTTCTGTGTATTCGTGCCACCTCTTCTTAATATCTTCTGCTTCTGTTAGGTCCATACCATTTCTGTCCTTTATCAAGCCCATCTTTGCATGAAATGTTCCCTTGGTATCTCTAATTTTCTTGAAGAGATCTCTAGTCCTTCCCATTCTGTTGTTTTCCTCTATTTCTTTGCACTGATCATTGAGGAAGGCTTTCTTATCTCTTCTTGCTATTCTTTGGAACTCTGCATTCAGATGTTTATATCTTTCCTTTTCTCCTTTGCTTTTTGCTTCTCTCCTTTTCACAGCTATTTGTAAGGCCTCCTCAGACAGCCATTTTGCTTTTTTGCATTTCTTTTCCGTGAGGATGGTCTTGATCCCTGTATCCTGTCAATGTCATGAACCTCCGTCCACAATTCATCAGGCTCTCTATCAGATTTAGCCCCTTAAATCTATTTCTCACTTCCACTGTATAATCATAAGGAATTTGATTTAGGTCATACCTGAATCGTCTAGTGATTTTCCCTACTTTCTTCAATTCAAGTCTGAATTTGGCAATAAAAAGTTCATGATCTGAGCCACAGTCAGCTCCCAGTCTTGTTTTTGTTGACTGTATAGAGCTTCTCCATCTTTGGCTGCAAAGGATATAATCAATCTGATTTCGGTGTTGACCATCTGGTGATGTCCATGTGTAGAGTCTTCTCTTGTGTTGTTGGAAGAGGGTGTTTGCTATGACCAGTGCATTTTCTTGACAAAACTCTATTAGTCTTTGCCCTGCTTCATTCTGTATTCCAAGGCCAAATTTGCCTGTTACTCCAGGTATTTTTTGACTTCCTACTTTTGCATTCCAGTCCCATATAATGAAAAGGACATCTGTTTGGGGTGGTAGTTTTAAAAGGTCTTGTAGGTCGTCATAGAACCATTCAACTTCAGCTTCTTCAGTGTTACTGCTTGGGGCATAGACTTGGATTACTGTGATACTGAATGGTTTGCCTTGGAAATAAACAGAGATCACTCTGTCATTTTTGAGACTGCATCCAAGTACTGCATTTGGGACTCTTCTGTTGACCATGATGGCTACTCCATTTCTTCTAAGGTATTCCTGCCCACAGTAGTAGATATAATGGGCATCTGAGTTAAATTCACAAATTCCAGTCCATTTTAGTTTGCTGATTCTTAGAATGTCAACGTTAACTCTTGCCATCTCCTGTTTGACCACTTCCAATTTGCCTTGATTCATGGACCTGACATTCCAGGTTCCTATGCAATATTGCTCTTTACAGCATCGGACCTTGGTTCTATGACCAGTCACATCCACTACTGGGTATTGCTTTTGCTTTGGCTCCATCCCTTCATTCTTTCTGGAGTTATTTCTCCACTGATGTCCAGTAGCATATTGGGCACCTACTGACCTGGGGAGTTCCTCTTTTGGTATCCTATCATTTTGCCCTTTTATACTGTTCATGAGGTTCTCAAGGCAAGAATACTGAAGTGGTTTGCCATTCCCTTCTGCAGTGGACCACATTGTGTCAGACCTCTCCACCATGTCCGCCTGTCTTGGGTGGCCCCACAGGGCATGGCTTAGTTTCATTGAGTTAGACAAAGCTGTGGTCCTAGTGTGATTAGATTGACTGGTTTTCTGTGATTATGGTTTCAGTTTGTCCGCCCTCTGATGCCCTCTTGCAGCCCCTACCATCTTACTTGGATTTCTCTTAACTTGGATGTGGAGTATCTCTTCACAGCTGCTCCAGTAAAGTGCAGCCATTGTTCCTTACCTTGGATGAGGGGTATCTCCTCACCGTCACCCCTCCCTACCTTGAACATGGAATAGCTCCTCTAGTCCTCTGCTTTATTGACTATGCCAAAGCCTTTGACTGTGTGGATCACAATAAACTGTGGAAAATTCTGAAAGAAATGGGAATACTAGACCACCTAACCTGCCTCTTGAGAAATCTGTATGCAGGTCAGGAAGCAACAGTTAGCATTGGACATGGAACAACAGACTGGTTCCAAATAGGAAAAGGAGTACGTCAAGGCTGTATACTGTCACCCTGCTTATTTAACTTCTATGCAGAACACATCATGAGAAATGCTGGACTGGAAGAAACACAAGCTGGAATCAAGGTTGCTGGGAGAAATATCAATAACCTCAGATATGCAGATGACACCACCATTATGGCAGAAAGTGAAGAGGGACTAAAAAGCCTCTTGATGAAAGTGAAAGAGGACAGTGAAAAGGTTGGCTTAAAGCTCAACATTCAGAAAACGAAGATCATGGCATCCGGTCCCATCACTTCATTGGAAATAGATGGGGAAACAGTGGAAACAGTGTTTTATTTTGGGGGGCTCCAAAATCACTGCAGATGGTGACTGCAGCCATGAAATTAAAAGATGCTTACTCGTTGGAAGAAAAGTTATGACCAACTTAGATAGTATATTCAAAAGCAGAGACATTACTTTGCTGACTAAGGTCCGTCTAGTCAAGGCTATGGTTTTTCCTGTGGTCATGTATAGATGTGAGAGTTGGACTGTGAAGAAGGCTGAGCGCCGACGAATTGATGCTTTTGAACTGTGGTGTTGGAGAAGACTCTTGAGAGTCCTTTGGACTGCAAGGAGATCCAACCAGTCCATTCTGAAGGAGATCAGCCCTGGGATTTCTTTGGAAGGAATGATGTTAAAGCTGAAACTCCAGTACTTTGGCCACCTCATGTGAAGAGTTGACTCATTGGAAAAGACTCTGATGCTGGGAGCGATTAGGGGCAGGAGGAGAAGGGGACGACTGAGGATGAGATGGCTGCATGGCATCACGGACTCGATGGACGTGAGTCTGAGTGACCTCCGGGAGTTGGTAATGAACAGGGAGGCCTGGTGTGCTGCGATTCATGGGGTCGCAAAGAGTCGGACACGACTGAGCAACTGAACTGAACTGAACTGAGGCCCTGAAGGTCAGGATCTACTAAAAGTCAAATGTTCTGCCATCTTAAGCCTATTTTAAAAAGTCCTACCAGTTTTTGCCATTTACTGTTTTGATCAATGGCTGTCATTTTTTTAAAGGTTGTGTCCGGTCGCTTGCCCTCCTGTCTCAATGATTTGGGCTATTTCAGAGAGTTACTCAGTTTTGCTGTGTCTCTGTCATGTATACAGGAAGTATAGATGTTAATAAACTTCCGTTTTTTGTTTTTTTTTTTTTTCTGTTAACCTGACTTTGTTACAGAAGATAGCTCAGCCAAGAACTAGATGGACAGAGGAAAAAAAAATTTTTTTTCTCTTTCCTACTATTTACCAATAATATAGGGTATGCTGCTTCTATCTTTCAGTTTAGTTCAGTTCAGTCACTCTATCGTGTCTGACTCTTTGCGATCCCATGGTCTACAGCATGCCAGGCTTCCCTGTCCATCACCAACTCCTGGAGCTTTCTCAAACTCATGTCCATCGAATTGGTGATGCCATCCAACCATTTCATCCTCTATCGTCCTGTTCTCCTCCTGCCTTCAATCTTTTCTAGCTTCTATCTTGCTTCTCAGCTAAGTCCAGGGATATGATGTGATTCCCCTAGGCCATGAAGCATCAGGTCCAACAATAGATACATATATTGATTCCATTGTTTACCACCTGACATGTGGAAGGGTCTGGAATAGACATTTGTGCTTAGTTCCAAGCATCCTTAGAATATTTTCAATGATAACAACTGACAAAACAGCAGATTTTACCATCATTTTCTGGTTTTCATGATGCCATTCATTTTCTTTTCTTTTTTTTTTTTTTTTTAGCATTCAGAGCTTATTTTTATTTTTTATTTTTTATTTTTTTATTTTTTTTTAATTTTAGTTTTTTATTTTTTGAATTTTAAAATCTTTAATTCTTTTTTTTTTAATTTTTAGTTTTTTATTTTTTAAATTTTAAAATCTTTAATTCTTACATGCATTCCCAAACATGAACCCCCCTCCCACCTCCCTCCCCATAACATCTTTCTGGGTCATCCCCATGCACCAGCCCCAAGCATGCTGCATCCTGCGTCAGACATAGACTGGCGATTCAATTCACATGATAGTATACATGTTAGAATGTCATTCTCCCAAATCATCCCACCCTCTCCCTCTCCCTCTGAGTCCAAAAGTCCGTTATACACATCTGTGTCTCTTTCCCTATCTTGCATACAGGGTCGTCATTGCCATCTTCCTAAATTCCATATATCTGTGTTAGTATACTGTATTGGTGTTTTTCTTTCTGGCTTACTTCACTCTGTATAATCGGCTCCAGTTTCATCCATCTCAGCAGAACTGATTCAAATGAATTCTTTTTAACCGCTGAGTAATACTCCATTGTGTATATGTACCACAGCTTTCTTATCCATTCATCTGCTGATGGACATCTAGGTTGTTTCCATGTCCTGGCTATTATAAACAGTGCTGCGATGAACATTGGGGTACATGTGTCTCTTTCAATTCTGGTTTCCTCGGTGTGTATGCCCAGCACTGGGATTGCTGGGTCATAAGGTAGTTCTATTTGCAATTTTTTAAGGAATCTCCACACTGTTCTCCATAGTGGCTGTACTAGTTTGCATTCCCACCAACAGTGTAGGAGGGTTCCCTTTTCTCCACACCCTCTCCAGCATTTATTGCTTGCAGATTTTTGGATCGCAGCCATTCTGACTGGTGTGAAGTGGTACCTCATTGTGGTTTTGATTTGCATTTCTCTAATAATGAGTGATGTTGAGCATCTTTTCATGTGTTTGTTAGCCATCCGTATGTCTTCTTTGGAGAAATGTCTATTTAGTTCTTTGGCCCATTTTTTGATTGGGTCGATTATTTTTCTGGAATTGAGCTGCATAAGTTGCTTGTATATTTTTGAGATTAGTTGTTTGTCAGTTGCTTCATTTGCTATTATTTTCTCCCATTCAGAAGGCTGTCTTTTCACCTTGCTTATATTTTCCTTTGTTGTGCAGAAGCTTTTAATTTTAATTAGATCCCATTTGTTTATTTTTGCTTTTATTTCCAGAATTCTGGGAGGTGGATCATAGAGGATCCTGCTGTGATTTATGTCTGAGAGTGTTTTGCCTATGTTCTCCTCTAGGAGTTTTATAGTTTCTGATCTTACATTTAGATCTTTAATCCATTTTGAGTTTATTTTTGTGTGCGGTGTTAGAAAGTGATCTAGTTTCATTCTTTTACAAGTGGTTGGCCAGTTTTCCCAGCACCACTTGTTAAAGAGATTGTCTTTACTCCATTGTATATTCTTGCCTCCTTTGTCAAAGATAAGGTGTCCATATGTGTGTGGATTTATCTCTGGGCTTTCTATTTTGTTCCATTGATCTATATGTCTGTCTTTGTGCCAGTACCATACTGTCTTGATGACTGTGGCTTTGTAGTAGAGCCTGAAGTCAGGCAAGTTGATTCCTCCAGTTCCATTCTTCTTTCTCAAATTACTAGAGCTAATCAATGAATATAGTAAAGTTGCAGGATATAAAATCAACACACAGAAATCCCTTGCATTCCTATACACGAATAATGAGAAAGTAGAAAAAGAAATTAAGGAAACAATTCCATTCACCATTGCAACGAAAAGAATAAAATACTTAGGAATATATCTACCTAAAGAAACTAAAGACCTATATATAGAAAACTATAAAACACTGATGAAAGAAATCAAAGAGGACACTAATAGATGGAGAAATATACCATGTTCATGGATCGGAAGAATCAATATAGTGAAAATGAGTATACTACCCAAAGCAATTTACAAATTCAATGCAATCCCTATCAAGCTACCAGCCACATTTTTCACAGAACTAGAACAAATAATTTCAAGATTTGTATGGAAATACATGATGCCATTCATTTTCTATTCACTCATTCTGCATTTATTAAAGCATGTAGTATGTATACTTGCTTAGGTTCCTAGAAATAAACTTTATTTGTTTAATGCTCTGTTTTGCCATTAATCCTCTGTTGTTGCCGTGTGAAATTCTACCTGAACATGTGTGTGAGCAGACCTACTATACTGGGTGGCAGCTACAGCAAAGAGTTTTGATTCAGTAGCAGGACTTATGTCAGCTCAAGTGGCAGTACGTGTGTGTGCTTGGAACTCAGTTGTGTCTAACTCTTTGTGACCCCATGGACTATAGCCTGCCAGGCTCCTCTGTCCATAGTATTTTTCAGGCAAGAATAATGGATTGGGGTGCCAGTGCTTCCTCCAGAGGATTAACCCACATCTCCTGCCTTGCAGGTAGATTCTTTACATGCTTAATCATCCACAGAAGCAGGATCTGTTTATGTCAGCTCAGGTGGCAGTATATGAAGCAAATGGCCTGGCCTACCATGTGCGCACATACATCTGTGTTCAGATCTCCCAAGACATCAAGGGATGGGCTGCCTTGAAACCTGGGTACAGATTGGTGGTGGTGATAAGAGCAGCTGCAGATGCAACTACAATGTCAGATGTGGTCACTGACTAGAAAAGAAGGAGCTTTGCCTGGAAGAAACAATGACCCATGGTGGAGGTAGGGACCAAATTAAACTTCCATCCTAAAACTCAGTTTGTCATGTATAGAATTATTCACTACATCACTTCATCACTAGAGTGCCAGGACAAATGCCAAGAGCTCAGGCAGTCAACTTTTTCACTAAATTACTACAAAATAATAGTGTAAAAATTGTCATTGAAATAAAACATATCAGGAAATTTTAAGCATTCATGAAACTGTACAGAAAGTAAGTTGTTTTCTTTAAGCTGTTTCAACATTACAAATCAAATATCCAAAGTTTTAGAAATAGAAATGACATTTAAAGGTTTTAAAATTAATGTGAAAGATTACTCATAGAAAACAATACTTTATTTAAAATTATAAGAAACAATCATTAGCAAATTTTAACTCAATTTACCTTCTAATTGGATGTATGGTAATAAAATGAAAGAAAAGGCATTTGAAACCTCATGATACTTGTAGTTTCCTATACACAGTCTATAAATTATGAGAAATTTGACAGAAATAAATGATGACACAGACTGAATATATACTTAAAATTAAATTTAGACTTACATGAAACTGATTTGTGTGAATTGATAAGGTAAACTTGACTTATAAGAGAACTTTTTAGAAAAAGAAATTCTCCTTTTGAATTATTAGTTCCACATGCACTAAAAGTTACATTTTGGCATAATTTATCAATAATTCCATCCAAGGTTTTTATAACTTACAAATACTCCTAATGGCTTCAGTAATATTAGCAGAAAGATTCATTTCAAAATTAAAAGTAATCAATACTTAACTGAAAACTTTGTACTTGTCATCTCTGACTAAAAGAAATTTAACTACATTAAAAAACAAATTTTCTAAAAGTATAAATTTTGATAAATTCATAGAAATGAGAGTGAAAAAAGGCATAGCCAATAACCACATATGAAAATAGTGATTACTTTTTATTATGCATAAAATTGTGACACAAAATATTGTTTGCAATTTGTATTATATTTCATATTTAACAAAATAATCTTGAAGAAAAAACTATATTTGAGCAAGGATAATGGCAACTTTTTTTTTCTTTTTAACTAGACACTTCAAATTTTTTATCCTTTCAGTTAAGCATAATGTTTTTATCACTGTACAGTAATGAGTGGATTTATGTTCAAGTCTTGGTACACATGAACAAAAGGCTTTGTCTACATTTTCACAGAGCAGAGTCTCTGAGTTATTCTTCTCAATGCTTCCATTACTTCCTTGTTTCTCAGGCTGTAGATAAGAGGGTTGAGCACTGGGGTCAAGATGGTATAGAAGACAGCCAGAGCCTTGTCCTCTGTTGGAGATAGAAGGGATCTTGGAGTTAGATAAGCATAAACAAAGGATGCATAGAAGAAAGTCACCACAGTGAGGTGGATGCTGCATGTTGAATATGCCTTCTTCTCTTCTTCTGAGTTCATGTGATAGACAGCAAAGAGAACATGGCCATAGGAACAAGCAATAACAATAAAAGGCAACACAAGAAATAGGGTAGTACTCACAAACACTGTGCACTCATAGACCCTGGTGTCAATGCAGGCCGGAGTCAACATGGCTGGGACGTCACAGAAGAAATGATTGATGGCCCTGGATCTGCAATAAGGGATATGGAGGGCATATGTGGTGTGGGCACAGGAGTTGATAGAGCCCATTATCCAAGATCTTGTTATCAACACGCACACTCTTTTGCTGATTCTGATGGGATAGTGAAGAGGAAAGCAAATGGCCACATAGTAATCATAAGCCATGGATGTCAAAAGCAATGCTTCTGCAACTGCTAAAGTCAGAAAGAAGAAGCTCTGAATCCCACATCTAATGAAGGAGATAGGCTTGTTTCCAAACAGAAAATTGGAGGCCGTTTTGGGGACAATGGTGGAGATGTAATTTAGGTCAATTAAGGAGAGCTGACTAAGAAGGAAATACATTGGTGTATGGAGATGCATGTCCAGAAAGATGTGAAGGATCATTGATGCATTGCCAAATATGCCATTAAGAAAATAAGAACAATGAAAATAAAAAGAAGCAGGCCGACTCTTGAAGGGGAGAACAATCCAATTAAGATGAAATTATTTGATGTTCGATTATAGGTTTCTGTGAGTCATTGATATGTTTTTTCCTAAAAGCAGACACAAGAGCAATTAAGCATAAAAAAGTAAGTTATTCTTAAATGACTAATTTAGTTCAGTCATAAAAATTATGAACTTTTATCTATTTTAGAAGATAAATTTAAATTTTAAGCCAGAGATTGAAAGTTGAAAATGCAAACATTTTTGCCAAAGTTTTCCCAGAAATCTTTGAATTTACTTCTAAAAGTTATGAAATCATTAGGATAAGTATTTTTTACTGCCTACATGAACTCAAGTATTATCAAAATCAGATATCATAGTTGAAATATAGTCAAAGGACATCAATGCAAATGCATACATTATATAAATTCTGTAAATAAATATTTATTACCATCAATGAATTATTTATCTTTCATATTCAAATCCTAAAGCTTACCTCTAAAACTGTATTAATGTATCAGCTGATGATGAGAAGCTATTAACATTTTTCTTTCTTCAGAATTTTTTACATAGAAATGTCAAATCAAGCTTATTTGAAGCCAATTAATATCATTTGAAACACTGGGCTGGAGGAAGCACAAGCTGGAATTAAGATTGCCGTGAGAAATATCAATAATCTCAGATATGCAGATGACACCACACTTATGGCAGAAAGTGAAGAGGCACTAAAAAGCCTTTTGATGAAAGCGAAAGAGGAGAGTGAAAAAGTTGGCTTAGAGCTCAACATTCAGAAAGCTAAAATCATGGCATCTGGTCCCATCACTTCATGGCAGATAGATGGGGAAACAGTGGAAACAGTGTCAGACTTTATTTTGGGGGGCTCCAAAATCACTACAGATGGTGACTGCAGCCTTGAAATTAAAAGACACTCACTCCTTGGAAGGAAAGTTATGACCAACCTAGACAGCATATTGAAAAGCAGAAATAAGACTTTGCCAACAAAGGTCTGCCTAGTCAAGGCTATAGTTTTTCCAGTGGTCATATGGATGTGAGAGTTGGACTGTGAAGAAAGCTGAGCACCGAAGAATTGATGCTTTTCAACTGTGGTGTTGGAGAAGACTCTTGAGAGTCCTTTGGACTGCAAGGAGATCCAACCAGTCCATCCTAAAGGAGATCAGTCCTGGGTGTTCATTGGAGGGACTGATGCTGAAGCTGAAACTCCAATACTTTGGCCACCTCATGTGAAGAGTTGACTCATTGGAAAAGACTCTGATGCTGGGAGGGATTGGGGGCAGGAAGAGAAGGGGACGACAGAGGATGAGAAGGGGACGACAGAGGATGAGATGGCTGGATGGCATCACTGACTCGATGGACGTGAGTCTGAGTGAACTCTGGGAGTTGGTGATGGACAGGGAGGCCTGGCATGCTGTGATTCATGGGGTTGCAAAGAGTCAAACACGACTGAGTGACTGAACTGAAATGAATATCATTTGGCCCATTCCTCGCGAAGTCTAGGATGAATTCTTATTGTCAAGTACCGTTTACACAAAGTCATTCTCTTCTTCCTCCTCAATAACATTCTGAATACTATAGGTAACATAGACCCTTTACCTGAACATCTATAAACTGTGCTCCTTGTAGCTTTTGTGAATTTACTCAAGGTCTCCCATCAGCATAAATTTTATTTTTTAATCATTATTTGATAAATATTGCCTTACATTACTTTGCTGTATTCATTTTTCACCATTTTTTGTACTTAAAATTATTTTCAATTCTAGATGAATGTGTTCAGTTAAGCACAAATATTTATAATATCCTGCTTCTTAAAAACCTATTATGATGATTAAAAAATAGACATATAATAAACTAAAAGGGAACAGGGAAGCATATGGCACAATGAGAGATGAAATATTCTAGTTCTTTTGAAAGAAGAACTTTGAATAGAGAAGTGGTCAATCACTTAACGGAAAACAGAAAATGACATTCTGAAAGTATTCTCATGAATGAATATTGGAAGAAGCATTCTCAGTAATATTATAAAAATATATTAATTCTACACTGCATGTTGTGTTTTACTTGTAAATATTATTCTAGAGCCAATTTCTTCTAGACTTTTAAAGGAATTACTAAACATGAAAGAGAAACCTGAATACATGTGCACATACATATACACATATTGAAACACACAATCATATACAAATATAAAATGAGTTAAATAATTGTGAAAATGAAGAAAAGAATAGTTTAGAAAATGATTTATCTCTTCAAAGTATAGGATATTATTAAACAACATACCATTAGATATGTAAAAGATACTGATAAGAAAGTCTTTTTCAAATTAAAAAAATGATGATCAATAAAAAGATGAAAGGGGAGTTTCAAACACAAAATGGAAAAAAAATCCTACATAATTAATTTTAAAAATAGAACAGCAGCAAACATCTAATTATGTTGCCATATTGAAGAGACATTAGAGAAGTAAGATAAGGAAACCAACATATATGTGTAGTCATTCCTAGAAATGCATATAAAAACATAATGAAAGAGTTAATATTATCAAAGAAAAATACTTTTAGTATTGATATACATGAGTCACTCTATTGAAATAGCATGAATAGAACACAGAAAAATAAATGAGAAATACTATATTGCAAAAAAACTTCTTTAGAATTTCAAATGTCTTCTTGAATATATTTTCTGAATATTCTCAACATTGCCTATAAGTACATAGATCTAAAAATGTCTTAACAGTAAAAATACCAATAATGAGAAGAATCGTATAGAGAGAAATATACACTAAAATATCATGATTTTAAAATAATTTATATTTTAAGGAATCTCCACACTGTTCTCCATAGTGGCTGTACTAGTTTGCATTCCCACCAACAGTGTAAGAGGGTTCCCTTTTCTCCACACCCTCTCCAGCATTTATTGCTTTTAGACTTTTGGATCACAGCCATTCTAAGGATATACAATCTGCTATAAAATATTTATATACCTTGTGAAACTAACTTCAGTCAAATGAAGTTTTCTTTTTGAATTCTCTGGCTAAAAGCAGGCCTGGCTGTATTGCTTACTATAAGCAGAAGTACTTAATTCTGAATAAACTTCTCTTAAGCAGTTGCTGAAGAGTCCCTTCTCTTTGGTGGCAAATAGAAATAAAAATACAATTAATACCTTTTATTATATCTGCACTTTCACACACTCACTGGCTTGATTAGCTGAAAGCAGTCCAAACTTCTTCATGGGAGCAAAATAATTTTCTGAGTAAAATTCTTTGAAAAATTTATAAATAAATATATTAATATTTATATCTCTACAGCTCACACTTTAAATGCCTTCATTGAAATTCAGGGGTCACAGTGAATTGATTCTAGACCTCTTTACCTGAAACTCAATTCTTTTTTTCTATTTTTCCATCCACTTTAGTTCAGTTCAGTCGCTCAGTCGCGTCTGACTTTTGCGACCCCATGAATCGCAGTACGCCAGGCCTCCTTGTCCATCACCAACTCCCGGAGTTCACTCAGACTCACATCCATCGAGTCAGTGATGCCATCCAGCCATCTCATCCTCTGTCGTCCCCTTCTTTTCCTGCCCCCAATCCCTCCCAGCATCAAAGTCTTTTCCAATGAGTCAACTCTTCGCATGAGGTGGCCAAAGTACTGGAGTTTCAGCTTCAGCATCATTCCCTCCAAAGAAATACCAGGGCTGATCTCCTTCAGAATGGACTGGCTGGATCTCCTTACAGTCCAAGGGACTCTCAAGAGTCTTCTCCAACACCACAGTTCAAAAGCATCAATTCTTCGGCGCTCAGCCTTCTTCACAGTCCAATTCTCACATCCCTACGTGACTACTGGAGAAACTATAGCCTTGACTAGACGGACCTTTGTTCCATCCACTTAGGTACTTAGGAATATCCGCTGAGACTTACATAATATCAGTTAAATCACTAGCAGCCCAGGATGGCCACAAGCCAAGGTTGGGGTAGGAGTTCACACAACTTCTAGAGAAATTTTCCCTGGTGTGTTTAGTATCAGTTGGTGCAGAAAGACACCACTTATTTATTCAGATTCTTCCAATATTATTATGCCTCTAAATTTTTAGATCATATATTTTATATGTTGTTACTCAGTAAGTGCACAGTATTGATATTTCTGCATATACTAATTTATTTCCTATTATGATTATATTGGCCAAATATAAAAAATCAAATAGAATGTGTTTAATTTAATAAAACATGTGAGCAAAGATTCTCTAAAATATCACACTTGTGACAATAGTTTTCTTTTGGTAAAACTCATTACATTACAAAAAATATCATGTAATAATTATAATTAAATTGGTAATTTTTTTCATGTAATAAGCTATCTAATGAAAATAATATGTACTTTGGTGCAATGATATTGAGAAAATATTCAACAATAAATTTTATTGCAGATTATAATGTGTTCTTATATTTCCAATAGTTTTCAGTAAGTTAATTAATTGCACATTTTATTTGACAAGATGTAATATTGATTCAGGTTAGATTTTTTAAATATTTGATTTGTGAATTACAATGTGTCCAGAGGAAGATTTCCTTATGTTTAATTTATTTTGAGTGCTTTGAGCTTCATGGATCTGGATGTTCACTTCCCTCCCCAGATTTACAGTTTCTATATTGTTTTCATTTACTACATTAAATTAACTTTCGCCTCCCTTTCTCTTTCTTTCCTCCTTTTGGGATTTCCATAACGCATATATTAATGACTTATACTATCTTACAAGTGCTATACATTTTTTTCCATTCTTTCTCACAGTTTTTGTTGTTGCTATTATTGTTCTTGTTGGTAATCTCTGATCTCATAGATAGTTCTTTTGCTTGATCTAGTCTGCTATTTAGTCTCTATTGCTTTTTTTTCAGTTCAATTACTGTGTCCTTAAGTTCTAGGGTTAGAATTTGTTTGGTTCTCTTTTACAGTTTCAACTTTTGTTGAACTTTTCATTTTGTTCCTATATTGATTTTCTAATTCTGAATAGTTGTTTATGTTCTCTGCTACCTCACTAAGCATTTTTAAGATAAATATTCTGAATTATTAGTCAAATATTTTTCAAATGGAATTTGTGATATCTTTTCAGATTTTGAGAAATTCCAGGAGAGGGCCAAGTGACAGATATAGTTGTACTGATTTGTCACTTTATATAATTCTAACTTTTTTTCCCCCCAAGTTCAGTTCAGTTCAGTTCATTTATTCAGTCATGTCTGACTCTTTGCAATCCCAAGGACTGCAGCATGCCAGGCCTCCCTGTCCATCACCAACTCCCAGAGTTTGCCCAAACTCATGTCCATCATGCCATCCAATTATCTCATCCTCTGTCATCCCCTTCTCCTCCTGCCCCCAATCCCTCCCAGCATCAAAGTCTTTTCCAATGAGTCAGCTCTTCGCATGAGGTGGCCAAAGTATTGGAGTTTCAGCTTTAGCATCATTCCTTCTAAAGAACACCTAGGTTCTTTAGAATGGACTGGTTGGATTTCCTTCAGAATGGACTGGTTGGATCTCCTTGCAGTCCAAGGGACTCTCAAGAGTCTTCTCCAACACCACAGTTCAAAAGCATGAGTTCTTTGGCACTCAACTTTCTTTATAGTCCAACTCTTATATTCATACATGACTACTGGAAAAACTATAGCCTTGGTTAGACGGGCCTTTGTTGGCAAAGTAACGTCTCTGCTTTTGAATATGTTGTCTAGGTTGGTCATAAATTTCCTTCCAAGGAGTGAGTGTCTTTTAATTTCATGGCTGCAGTCACTATCTTCAGTGATTTGGGAGTCCCCCAAAATAAAGTCTGACACTGTTTCCCCATCTATTTACCATGAAGTGATGGGACTGGATGGCATGATCTTAGTTTTCTGAAAGTTGAGTTTCAAGTCAAAGTTTTCACTCTCCTCTTTCACTTTTATCAAGAGGCTCTCTGGTTCTTCTTCACTTTCTGCCATGAGGGTGGTGTCATCTGCATATCTGAGGTTATTGATATTTCTCCCAGCAATCTTGATTCCAGCTTGTGCTTCTTCCAGCCCAGCATTTCTCATGTTGTACTCTGCATATAAGTTAAATAAGCAAGGTGATAATATACAGCCTTGATGTAATTTTTTCCCTATTTGGAACCAGTCTGTTGTCCCATGTCCAGTTCTAACTGTTGCTTCCTTACCTGCATACAGATTTCTCAAGAGGCAGTTCAGGTGGTCTAGTATTCCCATCTCTTTCAGAGTTTTCCACGGTTTATCGTGATCCACAAAGTCAAAGGCTTTGGAATAATCAATGAAGTAGAAACATTTTTTTTTTTTTTTCCTGGAACTCTCTTGCATTTTCAATGATCCAGCGGATGTTGGCAATTTGATCTCTGGTTCCTCTGCCTTTTCTAAAACCAGCTTGAACATCTAGAAGTTCACGTATTGCTGAAGTCTGGCTTGTAATGTTTTGATCATTACTTTACTAGCCTGTGAGATGCAGACAATGGTGAGGCAGTTTGAGCATTCTTTGGCATTGTCTTTCTTTGGGATTGGAATGAAAACTGACCTTTTCCAGTCCTGTGGTCACTAAATTCCTCCTCAGTTGAGGTGAGGAGAGAGTAGGCAAGAACAATGGAATAGATTGCCATTTCCTTCTCTGGGGGATCTTCCCAACCCCAAAATTGAACTTACTTCTCCTGCACTGGCAGGCAGATTCTTTACTGCTGAGCCACCAAGGAGGCCCACTTAATGAATAACATATATTAATATAATTTTAATATTATAAGCAGTATGCTCAGAATAGAATATATTTTAATGGTAATAATATATTTCATTATCTTTGTGTTACAGTGAATATAACTGACATAAAACATTGTGTTACATTTAGGCATAGATGTTCTGATATATATGTGTGTGTGTGCGTGTGTGTGTGTGTATATATATATATTTTGCAAAACTTAGCATGCATGTATGCATATATTGCAATAAGATTACCATAATAAGTTTAGTTAAAATCCATCACCAACAATTACAATTGTTTCCTAGTGATGATAATTTTTTAAATCTACTATTTTAGCAACTTTTAAATATAAAATGTATCATTTTTTAATTATAATTACAACGCTCTTCAGTACATCCCTAGTACCTATCTCCAAACTGGTAATGTATACCTTTGACGAACATTACCTTAAACTTTTAATAACATTGTAGTGTTTGAAATATAATTTAAAAATTTATATGGCTCTCTTTCTCCCTTTTTATGTATGTGTATATACATACATATGTATATATATATATTCCAAATCTACTGTAATTGGAATATATGTATGGTCTATATTTATATGGAATATGTAAGTATATTCTATATTTATATGGAATATACACATATATATAAATATATAGAGAGAGAATCACATAAGTTTTTATAAAATTATTTTCCCTGGTAGCTCAAACAGTAAAGAATCTGCTTGCAAAGCAGGAGACCTAAGTTCAATCCCTGGGTTGCGAAGATCCCCTGGAGAAGGGAATGACAACCACTCTGGTACTCTTGCCTGGAGAATTCCACAGAAAGAGGAGCCTGGTGGGCTACAGTCCCTGGGATCACAAAGAATCGGACACAACTGAGTGACTAACACGCATATGTATAATCAATACAATGCGATTTTATTATAAAATATTTTTACACCTTCTTATAATTTTAGTGGGAGAAAATAGAAAACATTGAGTCATATTTGACTTTCTATTAGAGACTGACAATTATAATTGGTACCATAGAGAGGAAGGTATATTTTTTTAGATATATGTATTCACAAGGCAAATGCCTGTGATAAACTTTATCATTATCAAGATTTTGGAAACATCTGCTTCTTTCTACAGTTGAAGAGATAAGAATTTTTATTATCTTTTCAGAGATATGAATAACAGATATCATCTAAATATAACTGTGGAAATAGATATTTTTTTCTATTGCTTTTTCTGGACAAAGTTACTTTTGAGCATATTTTTCAGTGCTTCTAGAACATCTTTATTCCTAAAGCTGTAGATAACTGGGTTGAAAGATGGTGTGAGGATGGTATAGAATATTGCCAGGAACTTATCCTGGCCTGGAGTGTGATACTTTTTAGGTCTCATGTATGTGAAAATAAATGGCCCATAGTACATTATGACTACAATCATATGGAAGAAACAAGTAGAAAATGACTTTTTCCATGCCTCTGATGATTTCATTTGGAGGACAGTAAGGAGAATTTGGACATAAGATGCAAAGATTAGAGAGAAAGGGACAAGCAGAAAAATGATGCCACTTATATATATTCCTCGTTCATAGTGCGTTGTGTCCACACAGGACAACACCAACATGGCAGGGACTTCACAGAAAAAGTGGTCAATGACTCTTGTGCCACAAAAGGGAAAGTGAAGTGCATAAGCTGTGTGAACTATGGAGTTGATTATCCCAATAAACCAGGCCCCAGCAGCCATGAGAACGCTGACATAGTCATTCATAAGAATGGGGTAGCGCAGTGGGTGACAGATGGCTACATAGCTATCGTAGGACATTGCTGCCAGGAGAAGGCACTCACCACCCAAGAGGGTGAGGGAGAGAAATATCTGGAAGCCACAGGCTGCAAATGAAATCGTTTTGCTGCCTGACAGAAAGTTAGTGATCATTTTGGGAACAATGTTGGAAATATGCAAAATATCCATAAGAGAGAGATGGCTAAGCAGGAAGTACATTGGAGTATGAAGTCGTAATTCCCTGCGGATAATGAGAATCATGACTGTATTTTCTGTTACAGTCAAAACAAAAATGGTGAATATAAAAGAGAAGAATACCAGACTTGCTTGAGAAGAAGTAAAGAGTCCCAAAAGAATGAAGTCATTGCTAAAAGTGTGATTCTCATGCCCCATCATGAATTCCTTATTTTACCTATAAATAAATAAATAATCAAATTAGAGCTAAACAGAAAAGGGGGGAAAAGTAGTGTGAATCTCAATCTTGCTTACACTTAGCTGTATGTGAAAATGAGAGTTACTGACGTGTATTTTACAATTAAAGCCAAAGGAATTTCAGGCAACTTTTGAAGTGGATATTTTTTGTAATACGATGTTTATCCATTAAATTAGCTACTTTTAAAAAATTTATTTATTTTTTAATTGAAGGATAATAGCTTTACAGAATTTTGTTGTTTTCTGCAAATATCAACATGAATCAGCCATAGACTACTTTTATTTTTTCATTATGGAATGAACAAATTCTGATTTTACATTGAATTCCTTGAAATTTTGAAATCAATTTACTGCGATTTTATGAGCTTTAAATGATCAGCATATGAATGAGGTTTGCAGGATATATGCATGTAAATTGGGTCCTGACTGTTTTTACTGGTTTGACTTACTAGCTCAGTAAAAAATCCATATAGATGTAGATTCAGATTTCAGGCAGTGGTGCCTGCCAAGAACTGGTTGATCATAAGTCTTGAACATCAGTGGTTACTGACAACGGAAATTCAGTATGTCTGTATACAAAGCTGTTGATGATTTCTCATGCCTGGAATAATTTTGTCCTCCTGATTTTTTTTTTTCCTATAGTCATCCTGATTCAAAACTTAATACATCATCTTAGTATTGAGTATGGGTAATGTCTAGTCTACTCACACTGAGTCCCTGTACCATCATAAGTTCTCAAATGCTTATTTTAAAAATTATTGATTTATGTTTGTTTAGTCCCTGTTATCAAAGGTTTCTAATGATGTATCAATTATTTTACATTTTTAGAGAGTGTGCATTTACTCCACAAGATTGTTTATTGTTTTGTCTTCAGGTACTAGAAACACTCCCTAACACATTCACTAAATCCTTCATCATCCTACTTCTACCATCCTGCCACTATCTATGAGGCACCTAAAGTTTCGACAGCTCTCTTTTATAAGTTATTGCATGATCAGTCAATCAAGCATCTGGAAACATACTCCCAAGATGCTAGAATGATGAAAAAAATATCTTGTATCACAGCCAGGATCTTGAATGAAATTTTATTCTTGAATCAAAAGAGGAATACTTTAGTGGTGAGTTTGCTTGCTTTATGTTCAAAGTGGAGACATATGCATTACATGTCTTTTTTTTTTTTTTTAAAGTCACTCAGTCGTGTCCGATTCTTTGTGACCCCATGGTTCTCCAGGCCAGAGTACTGGAGTGGGTAGCCTTTCTCTTCTCCAGAGGATCTTCCCAACGCAGGGATCGAACCGGGGTCTCCCGCCTTGCAGGGGGATTCCTTACCAGCTGAGCCACCAGGAAAGCCCAAAATCTGACACTTGTAGTTTGTCTCCTCCTGCCGCTTAAGAGATAAAAAGTGTCTAACATGTGCAGCCTGTTTCCTCCGTTTGGAGACCCCTGGCCTTCCTGCCGGTTACCCTCTCATTCCTCCCTTTTCTTTTAGGAGGATTATAGCCCCTTCCAAATGTGTGCAACTCTTACCCAACATAAAGTCTCTTTCCTTCTAGCATCAAAATTTCCTGGTTTAATAATGCTAAATTTCAGAAAAGAGATGTGCAATGCAGTTTATATACTTGTATTTTCTGGAAGAATCTTGAAGATGAATCATAGAAAATGCTATCACTTTTAGATTTTATTTTAGCTAAAAACACAGCCATATTTCAATCCTTCCTCAAAGGAAATAAAAAGACCTTCATATTCTTTACTCAATGAACGTACCACACTCTAATCATTATCAGTTTTCATTTATCAGGATTTTCAAAATACACTATAAACTAAATCAAATTATTTGTCATTCTTTACTAGATTTATCATTATAAAATTAAGCACACACAATATTGTTTTATATTTCTATTTAACTAGAGGTCAGTTATTCATTAATCTTGGTAAGACTGCACATTTATATGTTAAAGAAATATTTGTATGTTCTAACATCTTGTCTTTACATTAAAGTTATCACTGTAATGTAAACAAATGCAAAAATACCAAATCATTTCTTTCTGAAAAATACTTACTTTGAAAAGTATTTAATTTGGAAATCCTAGGAAATACTATATCTGAAGATTTATATTTTACAGTAGATGACACTGCCATTTATACTTTTTAAGTATTCTATAACTTATAATATCAGTGACTTGTTTGATAAAAGAATGATAAGTTCTCTCAGAAAACTTCAAATATCATATTAGTTGGTGAGCAACTGACTTGAAATAACTGGTTGTTATAAACAATTGAAAAAACTGAATAGATTTTCATTGAAAATCAGGAGTCATAAATTGAATTGCCCTAAAAATGAACAAAATAGAAGTTTTCATTTTTAAGAAGTTGATATGGAATATGGGTAGAAAATCGTTTGATAGATATTACCTAGCCTGACGGCTGGTGTGCTTTTGACTCAGATAAAGATATTAATCATAAATATAAAAAATAGAAATATAACCTAAATTTTTCTAATGCTTTGAAGAAACAAACAAGAAGTTACAATGTAAACACATATCTTTTATGTCTTTTCATGATATAAATCACCAATTAATAATGAAGTTTGAGTTGAAATGAATTTCTATAAAGTCAGGATAATAGTGGTACATTTTTCACATTAATCTTTTGAAGATTAAGTGAAACACATTAGACAATACACTACATAATACATGCATGCATTATTACATAATAATACATACATACATGTAGTCTATACATACATGCACATACACACCTAACAAAGACTGGCACATTGTAAAAACTCAAACTAAAGGTTATTCTTTCTTCTTATTATTATTTTTGTTTCTATGATTAGTGTTAGAATTTCTATCATTAATAAATTGTTATATTTAAAATATACATTTAAGCCATTATATAGGCTTATAGAGACAGGGAGAGAGAGAAATAAATAGGACCTTAGAGAATATAATCAGGTAATTGGAAGTAAATTTTAATGAAGTGAACCAGAAATTCAATTTTGTTCACTATCTGGTAAAATTAGCAATTTTCTGGGAGAGAAACCAACTCTGCACGCTGAATGAAGGTGTTTAGATTGGCTTCCTCACACTTATACACATGTATAGATCTGTGTGACAGAGGAAAGTAATGTTCTTTGCTGCTTGTTATCCTGAAATCAATCAGGAGCTGTTCACAATTTCATCTGAAATAGCCAATGATATTGCCATTACACATTTCTTGCCCTGCAGACTTTTCAGAGTACTACATCATGCCCCAAGGAATTATTGTAAGACGATCTTACTTCTGCCTCTTCTTGCTGCCTCCTCTCCAGTTAAAGAGAATCTTGTGATTAGCATCTCACATTGATGTCAAATTCATCATGTACAATGCTGAACTGCACAAGTTCCCTTAAACAATGAGTGATCCCATTGCATATAACTGCTCCAGACAGAAATCAGAAAATCATTCTAACTTCTCTTTGTGTCTTCCCTCTTCCATTTGCAAATCACCATCTCCTACTGATTCTATGCAAATACTTCTCATGGGTTATTCCACATATAGTTGTGTGCTATGTGTGTTCATGGAGGCTCTAAGGCATCCATTCTACTCTTTAAATTAAGTAGACCTGTATGAGCTCTGCAACACCTGAATAGTATCACATGCTTCTCAAATCTACTTGAATCCAGTGGAGTGTGTACAAGTAGATAAATTTAGACAACAGAAGCATGTTGGGACTGTGTGCAGAGGCACACACCTTTCTTGTTCCTTCATCCTACTAGTTTGAATCTGTATGTGATGATACTTGGTTGTGCATTCTTTTTTTTTTTTTTTTTTCATATTGAGTGCAGCACCGTCACAGCATCATCTTTCAGGATTTGAAACAGCTCAACTGGAATTCCATCACCTCCACTAGCTTTGTTCATAGTGATGCTTTCTAAAGCCCACTTGACTTCACATTTCAAGATGTCTGACTCTAGATTACTGATCACATCATCATGATTATCTGGGTCGTGAAGATCTTTTTTGTACAGTTCTTCCATGTATTCTTGCCACCTCTTCTTAATATCTTCTGCTTCTGTTAGGACCCTACCATTTCTGTCCTTTATCGAGCCCATCTTTGCATGAAATGTTCCCTTGGTATCTCTAATTTTCTTGAAGAGATCTCTAGTCTTTCCCATTCTGTTCTTTCCCTCTATGTCTTTGCATTGATCACTGAAGAAGGCTTTCTTTGTTTTTTTTTTTTTTTTTTTCTTTTTTTTTTTTTTTTTTTTTTTTTTTTTTTTTAATTTTTAGTTTTTTATTTTTTAAATTTTAAAATCTTTAATTCTTACATGCATTCCCAAACATGAACCCCCCTCCCACCTCCCTCCCCAGAACATCTTTCTGGGTCATCCCCATGCACCAGCCCCAAGCATGCTGCATCCTGCGTCAGACATCGACTGGCGATTCAATTCACATGATAGTATACATGTTAGAATGTCATTCTCCCAAATCATCCCACCCTCTCCCTCTCCCTCTGAGTCCAAAAGTCCGTTATACACATCTGTGTCTCTTTCCCTGTCTTGCATACAGGGTCGTCATTGCCATCTTCCTAAATTCCATATATATGTGTTAGTATACTGTATTGGTGTTTTTCTTTCTGGCTTACTTCACTCTGTATAATCGGCTCCAGTTTCATCCATCTCATCAGAACTGATTCAAATGAATTCTTTTTAACGGCTGAGTAATACTCCATTGTGTATATGTACCACAGCTTTCTTATCCATTCATCTGCTGATGGACATCTAGGTTGTTTCCATGTCCTGGCTATTATAAACAGTGCTGCAATGAACATTGGGGTACATGTGTCTCTTTCAATTCTGGTTTCCTCGGTGTGTATGCCCAGAAGTGGGATTGCTGGGTCATAAGGTAGTTCTATTTGCAATTTTTTAAGGAATCTCCACACTGTTCTCCATAGTGGCTGTACTAGTTTGCATTCCCACCAACAGTGTAGGAGGGTTCCCTTTTCTCCACACCCTCTCCAGCATTTATTGCTTGCAGATTTTTGGATCGCAGCCATTCTGACTGGTGTGAAGTGGTACCTCATTGTGGTTTTGATTTGCATTTCTCTAATAATGAGTGATGTTGAGCATCTTTTCATGTGTTTGTTAGCCATCCGTATGTCTTCTTTGGAGAAATGTCTATTTAGTTCTTTGGCCCATTTTTTGATTGGGTCGTTTATTTTTCTGGAGTTGAGCTGCATAAGTTGCTTGTATATTTTTGAGATTAGTTGTTTGTCAGTTGCTTCATTTGCTATTATTTTCTCCCATTCAGATGGCTGTCTTTTCACCTTGCTTATATTTTCCTTTGTTGTGCAGAAGCTTTTAATTTTAATTAGATCCCATTTGTTTATTTTTGCTTTTATTTCCAGCATTCTGGGAGGTGGATCATAGAGGATCCTGGAAGAGTTATACAGGAAACAAAGCTCAGGGATTCAGGAACAGAAAATTGTAAGATACCATAAATTATCCTATTGATCTTGACAACTAAGTATATTAGCATGAGATAACTCACTAAAATGTTCAAAAATTGATTTGAGAAGGAAAAAAGGAGTAGGTTGTTCTGTGGTAATCATTTTCTACCTTTAACATTCCTACTAGATCACTGATTTTTATAGGTAACAGATCTAGTATAATTTTAGTATGTTTTATCCAAAATGCCTAATACTTCGCTTTATGGGATAGAATCTGAAAGTGCTCTAATATTATAATTTGAGTAGTCTTGTGCCTCCCATTACCCCCCACATAAATACCCTTTTTGCTCTAGTTTGTTAGTTTTCCTAGAACACAGATTTAAGAATGCAAATTTCTGCTGGGTACATTAAATTAAATAAATAAATAAACATAAAATAAGATCTCCTTACCTTTAGTTCCCATTTTATGAAACTGAAGTATTTGTACTCATTTAATATTGTGTTTCTTGGTTTTGTTGTTGTTGTTGTTGTTGTTGTTTTTAATCTTTGCCTATACCCTCTTCTCTCTTCCACACAGTCTTCTCCATCATTGCTAGGGGCTTTATGGTCTTCTACTAAGATTTTATGTTTGCTCCTTCATGTGCACAGATTTCCTTGATATTTTTCGAACTGTCTTCTCTCCTTCCCTTTCTTGCTCAGGACTATACAGCTATGTCAGGATGCCATATCTGTTCTAGAGCCTCTCCATTTATGCTTAATTATACTCTCTGCACATTGAACATGACCTATCTTAACCTGGGCTCGGAAGTCTTCCCAAGGCCCATATCTCACCCCATTTCATTTCACTCATTTCTCACTAACCAGAAAAGGTCCTTTTTGCTGAGTTTTTTCCATATCTAACACAGTAGCCCAACTGGTGCCTCATAGGCTACAAGCAACACTCTCCTCAATAGGCCTTTGCTTATATCATTCAGGTGGCTGCTTCAATATTATTTCTTACTTCTTACAGAGTGTTTGAAAGACATGGGTGATGCCTCAAGCCAGGCACTTCCTTCGACGTAGCTGAGGGTTTACAGGGACATGGGGAGTAAATGTCTTGAGAGGAGTAATAAGAAACTGAGAGGGCACCCACCTCTTGAAGTCCTGCTGTGTGTGGCTCCTGGGAAAGAAAACAACCACCCTTTGATAAAGTGACATGGGAAAATGTCCCTATGGAACAGTCAAAGAAAGAAGTTAAAAAAAAAAAAAAGTATGAGGAAATACTTTGTGTGGAGAAAGGTATGGACGCTGAAACATAGCAGACTTTCCTCTGGGTGCTGTGGAAGAGTTTATGTGAAAGGGTTAAAGGGATAGTCTATTTAAGTGTCAATTGTACAAAGCAGTATAAACCTTTGATGAAGGAGAGGGAAACTGCCTTCTCTGAATCCTTTCCCATCATTCTCTCTTTTCCTTGTATATTTTATTTCTACTTTTTTTTTTTTTTTAAGTCACTCAGTCGTGTCCAACTCTTTGCAACCCCATGGACTGTAGCCAACCTGGCTTCTCCATCCATGGGGTTCTACAGGCAAGAATACTGGAGTGGATTACCATTTCCTTCTCCAGGGGATCTTCCCAACCCAGGGATCAAACCCCGGTATCCCGCATTGGAGGCCGATGCTTTAACCTCTGAGCCACCAGGGAGGCGGTTTGCAACTACTCTTCCTGTTAAGGTTTCTGTGTATGACCTGTTCCTTACACTAGGTAGAAGCTCCAGGGCAGGCAACTTGGTGGAATTCACTTGCTGTTGCGTTGAGTCTCTTGGCTGTTTGGGCATCAGCAGATGAACCTGTTTATTCTACAGACTGCCTATCCCCACAAACTCTACCTACTGTAGCACAAACTTTAACAGCACAGACTCCATTTGACAATATCTTGTTTTTAATGAAGGGCAAGGATGGCTATTTCACATATGTGTTCATATGGGAAGCAGGAGGTGTGTTTTCAGTCTTATTTTTTAAAACTGAGACTTCTTGAGCATATATATACATATATATGTCTCAATAAATATGTCTCCATTTTTTAAAAATAGAGCTAATGTTGAACTTTTCTCATAATTATGATGATAATTAAAATAAGAAACAAATCCAAAAGTCTACAAACAATAAATGCTGGAGAGGGTGTGGAGAAAAGGGAACCCTCTTACACTGTTGGTGGGAATGCAAACTAGTACAGCCACTATGGAGAACAGTGTGGAGATTCCTTAAAAAACTGGGAATAGAACTGCCATATGACCCAGCAATCCCACTGCTGGGCATACACACTGAGGAAACCAGAATTGAGAACACGTGTGCTCCAGTGTTCATCACAGCACTGTTTATACTAGCCAGGACATGGAAGCAACCTAGATGTCCATCAGCAAATGAATAGATAAGAAAGCTGTGGTACATATACACAATGGAGTATTACTCAGACATTAAAAAGAATACCTTTGAATCAGTTCTAATGAGGTGGATGAAATTGTAGCCTATTATGCAGAGTGACAGAGAAGGCAATGGCACCCCACTCCAGTACTCTTGCCTGGAAAATCCTATGGACAGAGCCTGGAAGGCTGCAGTCCATGGAGTTGCTGAGGGTCAGACATGACTGAGTGGCTTCACTTTCACTTTTCACTTTTCAGTGTTCTTGCCTGGAGAATCCCAGGGACAGCGGAGCCTGGTGGCCTGCCATCTTTGGGGTCGCACAGAGTCGGACACAACTGAAGTGGCTTAGCTTAGCTTATACAGAGTGAAGTAAGCCAGAAAGAAAAACACCAATACAGTATACTTACGCATATATATGGAATTTAGAAAGATGGTAATGATAACTCTGTATGCGAGAAAACAAAAGAGACACAGATACATAGAGCAGTCTTTTGGACTCTGTGGGAGAGGGCGAGGGTGGGATGATTTGGAAGAATGGCATTGAAACATGTATAATATCATATGTGAAATGAATCGCCAGTCTAGGTTCGATGTATGTTACAGGATGCTTGGGGCTGGTGCACTGGGATTACCCAGAGAGATGGTATGGGGAGGGAGGTGGGAAGGGGGTTCAGGATGGGGAACACCTGTACACCCATGGCGGATTCATGTTGATGTATGGCAAAACCAATGCAATATTGTGAAGTAATTAGCCTCCAATTAAAATAATAAATTTAAATTTAAAATAAATAAATAAAAGTAAAACAGAATTACAATAAAAAAGAAACAAAGTGCAATGTTAACCAAAATGCAGTCACAAGGTTATTCATGAATTAAGTACCTTGTATGTTTACTATTATTGCTTTTTTCATATAAACTTTTTATTTTCTATTGGGGTAGGTAATGCAGTCATAAAGCAATTGCATACTGATACAGGAGACACAAGAGATGTGGGTTCAATCCCTGGGTTAGGAAGATCCCCTGGATCAGGAAATGGCAACCTACTCCAGTTTTCTTGCCTTTAAAATGCCAGAATGGCATTGAAACATGTATACTATCATGTAGGAAACGAATCGCCAGTCTATGTCTGATGCAGGATACAGCATGCTTGGGGCTGGTGCATGGGATGACCCAGGGAGATGTTATGGGGAGGGAGGTGGGAGGGGGGTTCATGTTTGGGAACACATGTACACCCATGGTGGATTCATGTCAATGTATGGCAAAACCAATATAGTATTGTAACGTAAAATAAAGTAAAAATAAAAATTAAAAAAATAATAAAAAAAAATTAAAAAAATAAAATAAAATGCCAGAGACAGAGGAGACTACATCCCATGGGATTGCAAAGAATCAAACATGACTGAGTGACTAAGCACACACACAGCTCACTAACAATACTGTGATAATTTCAAGTGAAGAGTGAAGGAACTCAGCCGTACATGTATGTGGACCCATTCTCCTCCAGACTCCCCTGCCATCCAGACTGCTATATAGCATTGAGCAGAGTTCCATGTGCTATACAGTAGGTCTTTGTTGAAAATCCATTTTAAATAGAGCAGTATTTACATGTCCATCCCAAACTCCCTATCCCTTGTCCCCATTCTTCCCCTGACAATCATAAGTTCATTCTTTAAGTCTGTGAATATCTTTCTATTTTATAATTAATTTCATTTGTATCATTTCTCTTTAGATTCAACATATAAGAGATGTCATGTGATATTTCTCCTCTGTCTGACTTACTTCATTCAGTATGACATTCTGATGTTAAATTGCTAACTCTGTCACAGTGAAGCTGTGATTAATCTACTTAATGTACCTTAAGTGGACTATTGAAAAAAAAACTTAGTGAAATTATCCTTTAATTGATGTATGGCCCTGTTTAGGAGAACAAACATAGTTTAAAATTTTTGAATAATGGTTGAATTTTATTAAAGACTTTGAAACACAATATTCAGTTTTAAGCTAAATGTAGGAATAGTATTTCTTCTAAGTCTCTAGGTGTCACTTCCAAAATACTCCAGGAACCTGAACAGCTGTTTCTGTCCCATGCTCCTTGATATTGTCTTCTTTAGGTCATATTTCTGCTTAATTCGTGTGACATAAAGGAAACAATTTGAACAAAAATACTTTGTAACAAAAGAAAAAGTTGAGAAAGCTAGGATTCAGATCAAGCAAAATTGGCAAAATAAAACATTTAAATTTCTAAATTGGATTCTAAACAAATTATTTAAAATTATTGTCTTACAGTTACCTTTATATTAATATTCAATTTCTTTATCTTTGGAGAGTTATGTGTGCATAGATGCTAAATTCCTTCAATAATGTCTGACTCTTTGTGACCCTATAGACTGCAGCCCACAGGCTCCTCTGTTCATGGAGATTCTCCAGACAAGAATACTCGAGTGGGTTGCCATGACCTCCTCCAGGCGATCTTCCCATCACAGGGACTGAATTAGTGTCACTTATGTCTCCTGCATTGGCAGGTGGTTTCTTCACCGCTAGCACCACCTGGTAAGCCCGAGTTATGCGTACATATCTGTAAATACACAGACATATAAACAAATATATATTTGTAAATATTTTCTTTCAAAATCCAATGGCCTTTAATTTTTCCAAATTTCTTCAGTTCAGTTCAGTTCACTTGCTAGGTTGTGTCTGATTCCACTACCCCATGGACTGCAGCAAGCTAGGTCTCCCTGTCCATCACCAACTCCCAGAGTCCACCCAAACTCATGTCCATTGAGTTGGTGATGCCATCCAACCATCTCATCCTTTGTTGTCCCCTTCTCCTCCTGCCCCCAATCTTGGCCTCTAATTATTTCCAAATTTCTTAGCTAAAACTAATTGTGGGTATGTATTCAGCAGGAGAAATAAGGAATATATTGATAAAATAAGTTTCCTACTCTAAGGCAAGACAAAAATTTGAACATGAACATTTTATCTGCTCATTGGATCTCCTTCCATTCTATTGCTGTCCTTTAATGGATCGGAACCAGGTGGTCCAGAGTTGACAATAAGAAAGTGAAAGAGAGAAAGAAGCTAATATTCCCTGGTTTACACAGAGAATCAATAAAACTCTAGAACAGGGCTTGGACTGCTCACGAAGGCACAGGGTGCCCTCTAGAGGGGGTCTTGAAAGCCCAGGCAGGAGAATGAGCTCAGGGGGTTTCCACGCTCCAGAGAATTAGCCAGAGGGAGAAAGAGAGAGAGAAAGAAAGGAAGGAAGAAAGACACGGGGACCCAAGCTCTGATGGAGCAAGGGTGCTTTAGTGATCTTTCTGTGAATATATATAGGCTATTGTACAAGGAATTTCTTTCAACAATGATAAAGATCAGAAAACCAAATGTACAGCAACCTTTACCAAGAGAACAAGGAATTAACAATGGTCAAAAGGTCAGGAGACAATCCCTATCTCAAGAAAGAGGGTTGTGACTAAGCAGTTTTGCCGTAAGGAGATGAAGGAGAGTCATGCATGTCTCATCCTATGACCTCAATCCTGTGAATAGCATGCCGTTTCACTCATTCCTGTTGTGAGGAACTGAAAAGGAACAGAGGACTTATGAGAAATAGAAAACAGCATGCAGGAATCCTGCTGTTAAATGTTCCCTGACACCATTCCTCCAGTGTGTATTGTACATCTGCATTATGTATTAATCAGACATCCTCAAAGTCAGAAAAACCTACTATAAAGATTTTTTGTTTTTTCTGATACCAACCTTATAACTCCTTAGCAATTAATGTTCCCTTCTCAATCTTGTAAAGAATCATGATGACTCACCACTTACCTTGTACATGTAGATATCTTTGGTAAACTTTATGTGCAATCCCAAGATATTATTTCACTTAAAGATAGTGGTTGGTACTGAACAGATTTGAACAGATGGCTTGGGGAGATATGGGCTGGATCTAATGAAAGATGTTAGCTTAAATACTTATGACCTTATTAAGGTTACTAGCTGTATTACTTGTATTCTGTTTCTTTTGCAAGATTATTTCTTGTATTACTAAATGTGTGACTGAGACTGATAAAAATAATGGTGACTAGGCATCTTGAAACAATTGATCACATGTATAGTTTTATAAGATCAATGACTGTAATAGTGTAACTCTAGATATGAGAAGAAGCAACAAGAGTTAATCATTTCCTGGGTCATAACATCCTGGTTTTTGGCTACAATTAAAGGACTTAATCCACCATTAACACATTTAGTGTCCTCTCAACAAAATCCTTGACTGATCTGGAAATGAGCAGTCCTAGCACTGCAAGACAAAGCAGTCATAGAATGCCTCTCAAAACTTAGTCAAAATTGACACATAAAGGAAGGAGATTATAAAATAAAGAATGTTTTTCACCATCCAGTTACACAAGAATCAAGTCATTAAACACTGTAGTTGCTAACATACATTATACTCTTAAAGATGTTCTAGGTGAAGATCAGGATATGGAATTTGGTGCTCATGGAAAACTGTTAGAGTTGACCCTCAGATGGATTTTTTTCCAGGAGAAAATTTTATGAACTCAGTTTCTTGCATTGTCCCATATTTAAAATAGCACTAAAATCATTGTCTAAGATATCCCTTTCAAATGGCAGTAAACATCTCCAAAATGTGTGCTTGATGGCTTGTATTCTTTCATCAAAATCACATATATACTAGCTTTCCCCTGACCTCATAGGGACAGGTCTCAGAGCTCTCTGAGGGATTGTCTCTGAGATTATAACCCTCAAGCAACTGCTACTTGTGTGTTCTGCTAGCAGGAGTTTAAAATCCAATATCCACACTGAAAACAGATTATTAAAAACAGATTATGATCTGTGATTATGATCACAGACCAAAAAAAAAAAAAGAGAGAGATTAATAGGAGCTTAATCATAATAGCTCCACACTGAAAATAGCCCTGATGTCTATCAAGAAAATAATGCATAAATAAATGGTGATTCATACCAATAACAAAGTACTACTTAGCAATGAAAGAAACAAATTACTGATAGTGTAAATTTGTGTAGGAATCTTTAAAGGCTTTTAATTTGAAATAATCCCAGAGGGATGGTACAGGGAGGGAGGGGGGAGGGGGGTTCAGGATGGGGAACACGTGTATACCTGTGGCGGATTCGTGTTGATGTATGGCAAAACCAACACAATATTGTAAAGTAATTAACCTCCAATTAAAATTAAAAAATTTATATTTTAAAAAATAAAATAAATAAAAAACAAAAAAGAAGGAAATCTGAAAATACAATGAAATAAAAAAGAAATAATGATATTAAAGACAAGAAAAACACATACAGTACAATTTCATTGATATAAAATTCAAATGCATCTTAACATAACAGAGATACAAATCAGGAATGTGTGTGTCACTGGGTTGAGTGATTTCACTGATAAAGGACATGAGGGACATTTTTGTTTTGGTAAAAGTTTTGTCTCTTGGTACTGTATATACAAACCTGGATATCTGTGTTGCAAGTGGATTCTTTACCATCTGAGCCACCAGGGAAACCCAAAGGTTTTGTCTCTTGCTACTGGATGTAAGTTACAAGTGCATATACTATGGAAACTGGCTTATGGGAAGCCTATGTCTGTGAGTATTCTAGTGTTATAAGTTATATCAATTTCTTTTAAAAAGGAACAAATTTCAACATTGTTTGAAAACTTTCTTCATTCTTTGAACAAATATTTATTGTGAAGTGGGGTGTGCTGCTGCTGCTGCTAAGTCGCTTCAGTCGTGTCCTACTCTGTGTGACCCCATAGACAGCAGCCCACCAGGCTCTGCCGTCCCTGGGATTCTCCAGGCAAGAACACTGGAGTGGGTTTGCCATTATCTTCTCCAATGCATGAAAGTGAAAAGTGAAAGTGAAGTCGCTCAGTCGAGTCCGACTCTTAGCGACCCCATGGGCTGCAGCCTACCAGGCTCCTCCATCCTGGTAGGGATTTTCCAGGCAAGAGGATTTGTGATTAACAGGTTTTTAATAATAGTCTGATTTATTGACCATAGCTTAGCAAATAATCCCAAAGTATGGAAGTCTATATGAATCCTAAAGTAAAACAGAAATAATACACGGAGATTGTAAGGTAAGGGAGTTAGAGAAGGCGAAGTTCAGAAAAAGAATGATACATGCACTTTACAGGAACAGATCACCTTTAATGAGGCGAGAAGCGTCAGCAGTCAGATTAGCTAGCTGGCAATGGCACCCCACTCCAGTACTCTTGTCTGGAAAATCTCATGGACGGAGGAGCATGGTTGGCTGCAGTCGATGAGGTCGCAAAAAGTCTGACAGGACTGAGTGACTTCACTTTGACTTTTCACTTTCATGCATTGGAGAAGGAAATGGCAACCCACTCCAGTGTTCTTGCCTAGGGAATCCCAGGGATGGGGGAGCCTGGTGGGCTGCCTTCTGTGGGGTAGCACAGAGTCGGACACGACTGAAGCGACTTAGCAGCAGCAGCAGCAGCAGCAGCAGCACTTATCTAAGAAAAGAGTAAGTATATATAGACATGTATGTGGAAAGTTACTGTCTTAAGGGGGCCTGTTCTTCTCCAAGGTTGTTCAGAGTAGTTATCTCTTAAACAGCTGGGGCAAGGAATTTTGGAGACTGATCAGAGGCTGGACCGGCTGGGAGTTGGGCATAATCAACCTTAATGTCCATTTTTCTTTGAGTGAAAGAGTTCTTTGTTTTGCATAGAATGGTGGGGAGGACCTGAAGGGGAGTTTTAATTCCAGGCTATTTTGAGCCATGTAACTTTCCTTCAGAGATATAATGAGTATATACTCTCTCAAGGGAATTTTACAAACACACTGTACAATCTTGAATGTTAGGGCAAATAAATCTAATGTTAATCAAGACTTAAAGTAGTACACAGATCCATATACTTTCTCAGAGCTCCCTTGACCTCACTGTTCCTCAGACTATAGATGAGGGGGTTCAGCACAGGGGTGAAGATGGTATAGAATGCTGATACAAACTTGTCATGGTTAGCTGACCAGGATTTGGGTCTCATGTAGGTAAAAATAGCAGCTCCGAAAAAGACTCCTACCACGAGATAAGTGAAGAGCAAGTGTCAAAAGCCTTCTTGCGGGCTTCATTAGAACACATTTGGAGAACAACAGCAAGGATGAGACTATAGGAAATCAAGATGAGGGAAATGGGGATCAGGAGCATTAACACACAGCAGATGTACATGACATACTCAAAAACAGAAGTGTCAGCACAAGCCAAACGCACAAGAGTGGGAGCCTCACAAAAGAAGTGATCAGTCTCTCGGGCACTGCAAAATGAGAAATTCAGGGTTGCAGCAGCTTGCATGAGCCCATCAGCTGCACCAAGGAACCAAGACCCCAAAATCATACTGAGGCATAATTTCCAACTCATGAGGACTGGGTATCTCAGTGGATGACAAACAGCAACATAGCAGTCATAGGACATAGCTGCCAGGAGGAAGCACTCACCCTCTCCAAAACTGAGGAAGGAGAAGATCTGGAACCCACAGCAGGTGGCGGAGATAAACTTCCTGCCAGTCAAATAGTCAACAGCTGTTCTGGGCACAACAGTGAATATCAGCATCAGGTCCATGAGGGAGAGTTGGCTCAGTAGGAAGTACATGGGCCTGTGGAGTCGGGGGTCCAGGAAAATCAGGAGAAACATGAGGGCATTGCCCACTAGGGAGGCGAAAGCAACTATCAGAACCAACACAAAGAGAAGTTGGTGGGCTCCAGTGTGGTTAAAGAGACCTAGGAGAATGAAATCTGCAGTGATATTCCAGTTTTCCATGATTTCAAACAAAAGTGATACGGCAAATGGAGAAATACATGAGGGTTGCATATGCATGACATACCAAACTTTATTGAAACACACTAAAATCCAATAATTTTTCTTGACATCAGTTAATACTGGAAGTTATTTTTACTTTCAAAATAAGATGACATACTCTTATGCACAGGAAGTAGAAGAACTGAGTCTGTAGATGGAAACAACTTAATTTGAAATTGTTAGTGCATTTACTTTAACTTTGCGAAGCCATAAATTGAAAACAATAATGACCTTCTTAGTAGTATCCCCCTCCAATGTAATCCCATAAATCTGTTTAAACCTTCATAACTGGAAACGATACTTTGTGTAGGGAGAAGTTTTCCCTGCAAATTCACTGGAACACAACTTTTATTGGATAAAGAAAAAAAAATATTCTTACTTCTTCACTCAAACACAGAGGTGAATTAATTTCTCCTTCAGTTTCATGAGGATCTAAGTCCTCAAAAGCATTTTCATCTCTGATATCCTGGAGCCAAAGCTGTGTTAGCTAGTTAAATAAATACAACCATAACTGCAGAAGTAAGGAGGCTAATTCAGTTTCGATGATATCTTGTGATCTAGTGAAGTGACCTGACAGAAAGAGTCTTCTTCTTCCACAGTCATTCTCTTTACCCACACTTTTTACATCCATCTCATACTAGTCAGTCAAGAAGGAGAAAGGCATTGTAAAAGGCTCACTCAATTCTTAATTCCACTGCTTGATCATCATCTTACCATTATCACTTGCCAGATTCTACTGGAAGGTTTAGCCGGTTGTTTTAAAGTAAGATATCATGGAAATTCCCATTGTCAAATGCATTTCATATTTTCCAAAACTTCATGATCTGCACACCCTCTTTGTGTCTAATAATCAGTCTGAACCGCTAATAGTATATGCATTTCCAACTATAGCTCTCAGTGTCATTCTTCTGAAATACCTCAAACCCTCCTACTGTATTTCTTTGACTCGAATCCTTCTAATAAGAAAATATTCCATTATTTTCATTACTATTTTGTTGGAAGGTTGTCCCTGTTTAAACCTTCAGAAGTTTAACCCTGTTTAAAAATCAATAGGTAACTCAGTAACTATAGGATGTTTGGCAAGTTTCTTAAATTAAGTGTACTATCAATACAGTGGAATTAAGTATGTTCATACTGGCTGCGACAGCATCGTGAATATTAATCTCCAGACTCTTCATCATCTCCAGCTGAAACTATTACCAGTTAAACAATAATATTCCATTGCCCCTTCTCCTCAGCCCTTGAAAATCACTGTTCTACTTCCTATCTCTATGAAAGTGACTACTCTAGGAACATTAGATAAATGAAATCATGCAGCATTTACTTTTATGTTATTTTTGATTAGTTTACTTCACTTATTGTAATGCCCTCAAAGTTTGTCCATGCTGTAATGAGTCAGAATTTCCTTCCATTTTAAGGATGAACAATATTTCTTTATATGTGCATACTACATTCTACTTATTAATTCATTTTACTTATGGACATTTGTGTTGCTTTCACTCCAGGTTTGCATTTAATTATTGATTTAATAGGATTTTTTTCTTAATTCATAGTAATTGTTTTTAATTTTGTATAGATACATGTATAAGCATAAAATATTAATTTTAACCAAAAATTTTGGTTTACCAAAAATTTATACCATACATTTCCTTATTATGATGTTTCCACTTGTATTAAGAATTTTATCTATTATGATATCACTAACTCAATTTCTTAATGGACATAAATGGTATGACTGTATGTTTTAATTTTAAGTATATACAAACAACAGTCATCACAAATATAAATGATTAATCAGCATGATAATTGTGTTTAGACTATCTAATGGAAAGGTCTACTATATGTGTCAATTAAATGAGTGGTATGGACGGAGGAGCCTGGTGGGCTACAGTCCATGGGGTCGCTAAGAGTTGGACACGACTGAGCGACTTCACTTTGACTTTTCACTTTCATGCACTGGAGAAGGAAATGGCAACTCACTCCAGTGTTCTTGCCTGGAGAATCCCAGGGACGGCGGAGCCTGGTGGGCTGCCATCTATGGGGTCGCACAGAGTCGGACACGACTGAAGTGACTTAGCATCAGCAGCAGCAAGGAATTATATTTCCTAAAATGTGAGAATGTTTTATTAATTGGTTCATTGAAATTTCTATCTTTTCATATTACAAATATGTGATAATTTCAAATAGTGAATTTAATTCAAATAGTGAATCTATTTGCCACTATTTAAAATGTTTGTAAACCTATAAAAAGATAATTTTGTGGGATATTTTCTAAAATTGGCTATGGATACAGAGTGTGGTGACACATTTAAATGAAGAATATTCATCTTGTAAATAAAATATTTACAATGGCATTACGTGGACAATAAAAGCTTACCTGTAAACTAGGGTAGGAATAGGAATATGTAATACTGTAAAAATAAATATTTTTTCTTTGGCATTGTGGTTTCAGAATGTTAAAGATGTTCTGTCTTTCATTCTGACTATATAGTCTTTCATTTATAGTGTTGTAAAGTTGTGATAGTTTTACTTTAAATCACAAACTCATCTCTTTTACAATGCTACCCGAAGGCATAAATAGAGCCTCTCTTGTTTTCTCATAGAGCTATCATAGAATATTTAAAACTGTCTATAATTTTTATTTCTATATTTTTCTAATCCTTACTTTCTTCACTCAACATTAAAATTATAAATTTCCCCCATGAAAACAGAGAATTAATCAATCTATTCTGTAAAAACTAAAATGATAACAACCAAATCATTTATTTGATGTAATTTCAGGTTATTACAAGTACTTTAACCTAATGACTATGCCAGCTAACATATGTTTAAGTTCTTCAGGTTGTAGGGTACATAATCAAATGGATTTTATCTGTAAAACTATATAGAGAAAGTGAAATAACTCTGGACTTTATAGAGTTCAAATTTAATAAGCAAACCTAAGAAATATTTAGAGATTAGTATCATTTATTCACACAAGATAAAAATGACACACTCCAAAAGTCTGCATCTGCATCCCCTCTGAGTGGCATCCTCTTATTGTTCCTCTTTGAATGGAGGAAAGCTTTTCTAGTTTTGGAACATCAAACGTGCCCATCACAGTGTTTGCAGTGACCTATTAATGTGTGTGGCCTATTGCCATCTTATTCTTAATTTGTATGCTAAGTTGTATCAGTCATGTCCAACTCTTTGCGACCCTATGTGTTGTAGTCCACCAGGCTCCTCTGTCCATGGAATTCCCCAGGCCAGAATACTGGAGTGGGTTGTCATTCCCTTCTCCAAGGGATCTTCCTGACCCAGGGATCAAACCCTCCTCTCTAACTTCTCCTGCATTGGCAGGTGAGTTCTTTACCACTAGCACCATCTGGGAAGCCCAGTTCTAAATGTACTATCCTATTAATATGTCAGAGCTGCAAAAATATGACTCTTTGTATAAGAAAAATATTTAATTTTCAAGGATTTTAGAAGTCCCTAAAACTTCAATATATTTTCTTACATGCTTTCATGATGCTATGATTCATTAAAACAAGAAAGAATTATTTACACAAAGAAAGCTGAAAAGCAAATAAACCTGGAAAGAGATGTCTATTTAAAAATGCATTGAATGGACTAATCTGATTCTAGCATTACTGGCTTAAACTTTAATAAGGAGGAAAATTTAAACAGTGTGCTGTTGAAAGACAAGATTTGGTCAAACTCAGCAATTAAATTGATAAAGCCTATGATAGAATTCAGCTGCTTTTCTTTTTGAAATTAAATTGATAAACTAATGGTATATTTTAAGTTTCATTTAGTTTGTATCTATGTAACATAACTATACATAATTTTGTATTTGCATGCTTGTGTCTATGTAATAAATGCATTATAATAGCAAGAACAATTATAGCAGATTACATTTTTGTGTCAAGAAATTTGCAATTTGATTATATCTGGGATAAGTTTAATAATCTTATTATTGGTTTACTTTTCATTTTAAAAGTCCAGGGAAAGTATGTTTTAGCTTCATTTTTACCACCCCTGTAACTTTGTGTTGCTTAAGAGTAAATATAAGGATCACCTTCCACAAATGAAAATATACGTGTGTGTGTGTGTGTGTGTGTGTGTGTGTGTGTGTGTGTGTGTGTATCTTTCTCATGGAATAGTTAGTGGGAAAAGCTGCCTCTGTAAAATATATATATAGATATATATAGATATATAGATATATATATGATATTGCAAATTGCTTAATCCAGGTGAGCAGTAATAATTGTTATTTTGCTTGTTTTAGGAAGGGAGCACCACCTAGATTTTCATTCTAACTCTACCTTTGGATGTTGAGCCTTATCAAAGTGTCCAATCTTACACTGATTTAGAACATAATTGACCTTCTGAGTGAAACCTTACCTTTAAGGTCAAGCTATATTATTTATTTGTGCTTTCCTGGTAGCTCAGCTGGTAAAGAATTCACCTTCAATGCAGGAGATCCCAGTTCGATTCCTGGATCTGGAAGATCCCCTGGAGAAAGAACAGGCTATCCACTCCAGTATTCTTGGGCTCTCCTGGTGACTTAGACCTGGGTTCCATCCCTGGGTTGGGAAGATCCCCTGGAGGAGGGCATAGCAACCCACTCCAGTATTCTTGCCTGGAGAATTCCATGGACAGAGAAGCCTGGCACACTACAGTCCATAGAGTCGCAAACAGTTGGGCATGACTGAATGGCTTTCACTTTCATATTATTTCCTTTGCAAAGCTATATTATTTCCTTTGTTAAACCTCAGACTCCAAGTTAAGTAACAGTAGTACAACCAGACAGGTAGTTTATCAGGTTTCAAGCAAGACATTTGGCAAGAGAGTAACAATCATTTTCAATAAAATTTATACTTTCCATTTTGAATATTGTTTCATGTTGGTCACAGAGTTGTCAGAGCAATGCTCTGGAAGCACAGCTGTAGACAGTGCTGCCACTGTCAGATAGGGGAAATAGACATTGAGCAATATACATCAAATATTCTGTTGTTTCCCAGGGGCATGAGTATGAAGATCAGGTACACTTATATCAGAGGGAAAAATTGACATACCACTCAGAATTTCATCATGAAACTGAGGTGACAGTGAATCTTCGGGTCAAAATTGAGAATAATTTAAGATTATTTATAAATATGTGAACATAATTTAGAGAAATCAGAAAGTTTGTAACAGACCCTCATTTTAATAAGAAAAAGATGTTCTGCTCAACTCTTCTCCAGGAGGTATGTAGAAATGAAATACTTTCCAGTCTTCATAATGACAGACTGCTTTGAAAAGGGCATCTAATCGGTTCTGATACCTGGCTACAGTGCAGTCAAGAAGTTACACCTGAGCAGATAGGAAGTAAGGGAAATAAATTCTACTCTTCTGTTTCCCTCTCCTCTCCTAGGGTTAAAGAGACACACTTGGCAATTCATGGGACATAGACAAAGTACAATATGGCCTGTATCCCAGAAGTAGGAAACAACATTACTGACAAACTTCACTAATCAATCATTTCTCCTTTCATGTTAACAAATGTCTTATTCCATTAATTTCTTCACAAAACCAGTTCACTCACTTTCCAAAGGAAACAAGTAAAAATCTCATTCAGTTATGGGTGTTGAGCAGTTACCCACAGATCCAGGAATGTTCCTATATCTGATGACCTGTGAAATACATGTCATCCAAATACCCAACATATTTGGTGAATCAATGTCCTGAATATAGCAGTAAACATTCCCAAATGGATAAAACAGTAAGAGGAATATAGTAATATGTTCTCAGACATTCTCAGTTTTTACTGGACAGCCATATAATTTTTAACTCTAATATGGATGAAGAAAATTAATAAAGTCATTTTTGTAGTTTTCTCATTTTTATTGTCACTGGAACATTCCCCTTAAATATTCTTCATTTTTCAAAATCCAGATTGCCTTCTCTGACTTGATATTTGTAGAAAATAATCTTACTGTGACAAATTGGTTTTCTCAGCTAACAGTCTTTAGATACAGGTTTGAAGTCTGTGTGTGATTTATTATTGCTTTATAAATATTCTCTGCATTCTGCCTATTTCCATGTGGAGAGTGAACGTCACTGTCATACATGTATATGCATTATGCATATGTAATCACACACACAAACACATACTTGTGTATGTGTGTGTATCTGCATGTATATTGGCTTGGCTAAGCTATATTTTGTTTGGCCTAATGCCTTGTGTTTGAACATCTCTATCTGTCAATTCCACACCAAGATCTTTAGAGACATCATTTTTTCCCCTTTTATCTTGCTTCTTTTATTGCCATGAGAAGAAAATGTTTGAGCATATTGTCTATTTTAACACCTTAAGTTGTCTGTGCCTGGTTTCCTAATTTATAAAGCCAAAGGTTCCTGTGACTATACTATTATAAAAATGGAAACCACTATCTATTTTCAAACAGAGCAGAGTAATTCAGATAATTAACCTAATAGGAGGTAAGAATTCTAAGGGGCCAAATGGGGGAAAACTGAATCAACCTAGCAACATGCAAGCGTGGTAAGTTTCCATCATTCTTGTAAATCAAGGTGCACCTGAATGAGTAGCATCCTGAAACTGAAGAATAGGGCCCACTTGAAGAATCTGAGTAAAAAGGCAGGTTAGACTGTATGATTTGAAACTATATATAGAAAGAATAGCTCTCTCAAGGAACCTGGAAACAGGGAAAATCTCAACGACTGCCAAGGATACTAAAGAAAACAGAGAGACAGCTAATGAAAGAGAAAAGTATTTTTGATTATGTCCTATAGAACTTCCAAGTTTTCACTGGAGATTGTACTGAGATTTTCTGTAGAAAACCAGATGGCACATAATCATGAAAATTTTTATCTTCAGCTATAGATCTTTGCAGAATAAAAATAGTGAAATTATCTGAAAACAAGCAAATGAAGACTTGCATGCTGATTAACAATAATATCTGTGTCATATTTTGCTTGTGAGTATTTTTAGACATAGTAATAGTTTTCCATCAAATTTATTTTATTTTACTAAGTCTAAATCTATTTACTGTTGGGTTGATATCTGCCTAATAAACCTAGTCTCATTCTTTAATTTTCTAGCATGCTACATTTTTTCAAGTTTAGATATGTCTGCTTTAAACCCTAATTTATCTTCAATATAACCTCTTTCTTTTTCACTTGTAATATTAAGTATATTTACATTTTCCAAAAGAACTGACATGTAAAAAATAAAAATATATAATTTAACTCAGATTATTATCATACATACATAATGCTGTATAAGAAGCCACCACAAAACTTACTGGTTTGAAGCTATAATTTTAAAGCTATATCTTTTATTTTTATTTTTGCTTTATTTTGCTTCACAATACTGTATTGGTTTTGCCATACATTGACGTGAATCAGCTATGGGTGTACATGAGTTCCCAATCCTGAAACCCCCTCCCACCTCCCACCCCATATCTAAAGCTATATCTTTCTAGTACCATGGGATTGCTAGGTCTAGTGGAGCTGTTCTCTTTTGGTGTACTTTCTTTAGAGGTGGTGCTTAGAAAGCTTGATGGAGTTGTCTGAAACTTCTCTGGGCTAGGTGTCCAGAAAGCCTTCTTTAGGCACATGTCACTGGGTCACTATTGATCCACCAGGCTGCACTCTCCAGGGAAGTTTGATTTTTTAAAATGACCTACAGATTCCATCTGGGCTTTCCAGGTGGCACTAATGGTAAAGAACCTACCGGCTAGTGCAGATAGACTTAAGAGATGGGATTTGATCCCTGGACAGGGAAGATCCCCTGGGGGAGGGCATGGCAACCTACTCCAGTATACTTGCCTGGAGAATCCCATGGACAGAGGATCCTGGCAGGCTGCAATCCCTAAGGTCTCACAAAGTCGGAAACAACTGAAGTGACTTAACACATTCACACACACACACACACACACACACACACACACACAGAGATTCCATCTGAGTACTTAACCATTCAACTCAGTTGAGTCAAACAATTTTTTTTCAGAGATCAGGGTCTTACACATGAAAAGTAGAGGTTTATTTCTAGTCAAACCTAATGCTGAAAGTGTACCTTTTATATCCCTGCTTTATTCACATTCCTTCTCTCTAATCTTTACCTTTGGTTTGACTTGTAGTCTGTCATTTTTTCCCATGAAACACGAGGTCATGAAAATAAATATTTGCTGGTTTTGCATGATTGACATTCTTGGTAAAGAGAAGACATCCTGGCATTCGATTTTTCAGATTCCTGCTTTCACTTCAATTTTCAATTCTGATAGCTATAGTTATAGGTATTCTTATATAGATGTCTCACTATACAGACATATATAGATAAATATGCAAATATATAAGCATAATATATAGATTTTCATATATATTTCCAAATCTGTCTATCTATAGATCCATCTAACTCTTTGGATTTGTCATGTAGTTATTGTGCCACACACTCAAATAATGAAGTCTGTATCATTTAATTTTCATGTATTTCAATTTAAATTAAATGTTAACTATGTTTAAACTACAGAAATGTTATAGTTTTAAATTTGCATAGCTGCACTTCAGAGAGTTTAATACACAAGGGCATGTGTTCTTAGGTGACTGACCTCAGAGGGTAACTCCTGATCATTTCATATCAAATTCTGATGTTTTTGCCTAAATTACATTTTGAAATGTTTTGTTTGTAAAACATCTGTGGATCATATATGAGGGCTGAAGTAGTGAAATATTCCTATTAATGTGAAATATTCTCAAACAGTATAATAAAAATTATGTATCAAAACAATGGTTCCAGATTTTTTGAAGTAATTTTAAAATGATGACATTATATTTGTCATGGATGCCAAAAAAAAAAGTATGCATTAATTGGAGTACATGAAATTAAAAGATGCTTACTCCTTGGAAGAAAAGTTTCGACCAACCTAGACAGCATATTAAAAAGCAGAGACATTACTTTGCTAATAAATGTCCATCTAGTCAAGGCTATGGTTTTTCCAGGGGTCATGTATGGATGTGAGAGTTGGACTATAAAGAAAGCCGAGTGCCGAAGAATTGATGCTTTTGAACTGTGGTGTTGGAGAAGACTCGAGAGTCCCTTGGACTGTAAGGAGATCCAACCAGTCTATCCTAAAGGAGATCAGTCCTGGGTGTTCATTGGAAGGACTGATGTTGAAGCTGAAGCTCCAATACTTTTCCACCTGATGCGAAGAGCTGACTCATTTGAAAAGACCCTGATGCTGGGAAAGATTGAGGGCAAAGGGGTGACAGAGGATGATATGGTTGGATGGCATCACCAACTCGATGAACGTGCGTTTGGGTGGACTCCGGGAGTTGGTGATGGACAGGGAGGCCTAGCGTGCTGTGGTTCATGGGGTCACAAAGAGTGGGACAGGACTGAGCGACTGAACTGAACTGGAGTACTATCACAGTTACTTTGTTGCTGTTGTTGTTTTAGTTGCTAAGTTGTGTCCAACTCTTTGTGACCCCATAGACTGTAGCTGCTAGGCTCTTATGTCCTTGGGAATTACCCATTTCTGGAGTGGGTTGACATTTCCTTCTTCAGGAAATCTTCCTGACACAGGGTTCCAACACAGGTCTCCTCTACTGACAAGGAAATTTTTGCCACTGAACCAGAAAGACAGCCCATTACAGTTATCATTTCAGTATTGAAAATAGAAGCTTTAAAAAACAATAACATATTCCAAAATAATCTACAATTTTGGCCAATTTCAGCAGAAGCAGCTTATCTGTGTTTCAAGAAGCATCAGCAGAAAAGGGTGTTGGAGGATCCACTTTCTCAAGGGCTTAAAAATGTGTCCTGGCTGTCAAAGGAAAGCTTACCTGGGTATATGTGCTGAAAGCCTCAGTTTCTCTCCATGGGCTACAGACATTGTCACAGCATGGGATTTACCTAAGTGTATAAATAGGAGTACAGTTTATATACTTCCATTCAAAATAAGAGAGAAGGCAGATAACCACTGGTTCATAACAATTCTGAAAATTTTCTGGGTGCTATTGACTCTTTTTTTTTTGATAAATACTTCTCTCAGATATACTTTTCATGTTTCTTCTGAGTCACTGTTGCCCTACAAAAAGAAAGCTCTCCTTCTGACTGCGTGGCCATCTTATCTTGTATACTTCTACATCCAAGGTAGATACTTCTATCAGAAAAATAATACTAACAAACATCATGGGCTTTCTGCAAATCTTATTTGGATTCACTCCATGAGACAAATTCCATAGCTATATACCTTCATGAAATATATTCTTCTCTCTCTTCTGGGACTCCTATGAAGCTTCTATACTACAATGCCCTAAACATTCATTAGAGGTGATATTTTGGCTGAAAATTGTCTACAAGTCATAACCTTAAAATATCAACTGAGTTTAATGTCTGCCTGCAAATATGTATAAACAAGGACAATAAAGTATGTATGTGACCTAATCATGGATTGAACATACAGTCACTGCTGCCATGCATTAGGGTAAAAGGAATCAAAAGGGTCTTCCCAGATTTTTTTTTTTTTTTAAGTGTTGAATCTAATCCATTTTATTTATTTTCTTTTATTTTTTTTATTTTTTTTTAATTTTTAGTTTTTTATTTTTTACATTTTAAAATCTTTAATTCTTACATGCATTCCCAAACATGAACCCCCCTCCCACCTCCCTCCCCATAACATCTTTCTGGGTCATCCCCATGCACCAGCCCCAAGCATGCTGCATCCTGCGTCAGACATAGACTGGCGATTCAATTCACATGATAGTATACATGTTAGAATGTCATTCTCCCAAATCATCCCACCCTCTCCCTCTCCCTCTGAGTCCAAAAGTCCGTTATACACATCTGTGTCTCTTTCCCTGTCTTGCATACAGGGTCGTCATTGCCATCTTCCTAAATTCCATATATATGTGTTAGTATACTGTATTGGTGTTTTTCTTTCTGGCTTACTTCACTCTGTATAATCGGCTCCAGTTTCATCCATCTCATCAGAACTGATTCAAATGAATTCTTTTTAACGGCTGAGTAATACTCCATTGTGTATGTGTACCACAGCTTTCTTATCCATTCATCTGCTGATGGACATCTAGGTTGTTTCCATGTCCTGGCTATTATAAACAGTGCTGCGATGAACATTGGGGTACATGTGTCTCTTTCAATTCTGGTTTCCTCGGTGTGTATACCCAGAAGTGGGATTGCTGGGTCATAAGGTAGTTCTATTTGCAATTTTTTAAGGAATCTCCACACTGTTCTCCATAGTGGCTGTACTAGTTTGCATTCCCACCAACAGTGTAGGAGGGTTCCCTTTTCTCCACACCCTCTCCAGCATTTATTGCTTGCAGATTTTTGGATCGCAGCCATTCTGACTGGTGTGAAGTGGTACCTCATTGTGGTTTTGATTTGCATTTCTCTAATAATGAGTGATGTTGAGCATCTTTTCATGTGTTTGTTAGCCATCCGTATGTCTTCTTTGGAGAAATGTCTATTTAGTTCTTTGGCCCATTTTTTGATAGGGTCGTTTATTTTTCTGGAATTGAGCTGCAGAAGTTGCTTGTATATTTTTGAGATTAGTTGTTTGTCAGTTGCTTCATTAGCTATTATTTTCTCCCATTCAGAAGGCTGTCTTTTCACCTTGCTTATATTTTCCTTTGTTGTGCAGAAGCTTTTAATTTTAATTAGATCCCATTTGTTTATTTTTGCTTTTATTTCCAGCATTCTGGGAGGTGGATCATAGAGGATCCTGCAGTGATTTATGTCTGAGAGTGTTTTGCCTATGTTCTCCTCTAGGAGTTTTATAGTTTCTGATCTTACATTTAGATCTTTAATCCATTTTGAGTTTATTTTTGTGTGCGGTGTTAGAAAGTGATCTAGTTTCATTCTTTTACAAGTGGTTGACCAGTTTTCCCAGCACCACTTGTTAAAGAGATTGTCTTTACTCCATTGTATATTCTTGCCTCCTTTGTCAAAGATAAGGTGTCCATATGTGTGTGGATTTATCTCTGGGCTTTCTATTTTGTTCCATTGATCTATATGTCTGTCTTTGTGCCAGTACCATACTGTCTTGATGACTGTGGCTTTGTAGTAGAGCCTGAAGTCAGGCAAGTTGATTCCTCCAGTTCCATTCTTCTTTCTCAAGATTGCTTTGGCTATTCGAGGTTTTTTGTATTTCCATACAAATCTTGAAATTATTTGTTCTAGTTCTGTGAAAAATGTGGCTGGTAGCTTGATAGGGATTGCATTGAATTTGTAAATTGCTTTGGGTAGTATACTCATTTTCACTATATTGATTCTTCCAATCCATGAACATGGTATATTTCTCCATCTATTAGTGTCCTCTTTGATTTCTTTCATCAGTGTTTTATAGTTTTCTATATATAGGTCTTTAGTTTCTTTAGGTAGATATATTCCTAAGTATTTTATTCTTTTTGTTGCAATGGTGAATGGAATTGTTTCCTTAATTTCTTTTTCTACTTTCTCATTATTCGTGTATAGGAATGCAAGGGATTTCTGTGTGTTGATTTTATATCCTGCAACTTTACTATATTCATTGATGAGCTCTAGTAATTTTCTGGTGGAGTCTTTAGGGTTTTCCATGTAGAGGATCATGTCATCTGCAAACAGTGAGAGTTTTACTTCTTCTTTTCCAATTTGGATTCCTTTTATTTCTTTTTCTGCTCTGATTGCTGTGGCCAAAACTTCCAGAACTATGTTGAATAGTAGCGGTGAAAGTGGACACCCTTGTCTTGTTCCTGACTTTAGGGGAAATGCTTTCAATTTTTCACCATTGAGGATAATGTTTGCTGTGGGTTTGTCATAGATAGCTTTTATTATGTTGAGGTATGTTCCTTCTATTCCTGCTTTCTGGAGAGTTTTTATCATAAATGGATGTTGAATTTTGTCAAAGGCCTTCTCTGCATCTATTGAGATAATCATATGGTTTTTATTTTTCAATTTGTTAATGTGGTGAATTACATTGATTGATTTGCGGATATTGAAGAATCCTTGCATCCCTGGGATAAAGCCCACTTGGTCATGGTGTATGATCTTTTTAATGTGTTGTTGGATTCTGACTGCTAGAATTTTGTTGAGGATTTTTGCATCTATGTTCATCAGAGATATTGGCCTGTAGTTTTCTTTTTTTGTGACATCTTTGTCAGGTTTTGGTATTAGGGTGATGGTGGCCTCATAGAATGAGTTTGGAAGTTTACCTTCCTCTGCAATTTTCTGGAAGAGTTTGAGGAGGATAGGTGTTAGCTCTTCTCGAAATTTTTGGTAGAATTCAGCTGTGAAGCCATCTGGACCTGGGCTTTTGTTTGCTGGAAGATTTCTGATTACAGTATCAATTTCCGTGCTTGTGATGGGTCTGTTAAGATTTTCTATTTCTTCCTGGTTCAGTTTTGGAAAATTGTACTTTTCTAAGAATTTGTCCATTTCTTCCATGTTGTCCATTTTATTGGCATACAACTGCTGATAGTAGTCTCTTATGATCCTTTGTATTTCTGTGTTGTCTGTTGTGATCTCTCCATTTTCATTTCTAATTTTATTGATTTGATTTTTCTCTCTTTGCTTCTTGATGAGTCTGGCTAATGGTTTGTCAATTTTATTTATCCTTTCAAAGAACCAGCTTTTGGCTTTGTTGATTTTTGCTATGGTCTCTTTTGTTTCTTTTGCATTTATTTCTGCCCTAATTTTTAAGATTTCTTTCCTTCTACTAACTCTGGGGTTCTCCAACTCTTCCTTTTCTAGTTGCTTTAGTTGTAGAGTTAGGTTGTTTATTTGACTTTTTTCTTGCTTCTTGAGGTATGCCTGTATTGCTATGAACTTTCCTCTTAGCACTGCTTTTATAGTGTCCCACAGGTTTTGGGTTGTTGTGTTTTCATTTTCATTAGTTTCTATGCATATTTTGATTTCTTTTTTGATTTCTTCTGTGATTTGTTGGTTATTCAGAAGTGTGTTGTTCAACCTCCATATGTTGGAATTTTTAATAGTTTTTCTCCTGTAATTGAGATCTAATCTTAATGCATTATGGTCAGAAAAGATGCTTGGAATGATTTCGATTTTTTTGAATTTATCAAGTTTAGATTTATGGCCCAGGATGTGGTCTATCCTGGAGAAGGTTCCATGAGCACTTGAAAAAAAGGTGAAATTCGTTGTTTTGGGGTGAAATGTCCTATAGATATCAATTAGGTCTAACTGATCTAATGTATCATTTAAAGTTTGCGTTTCTTTGTTAATTTTCTGTTTAGTTGATCTGTCCATAGGTGTGAGTGGGGTATTAAAGTCTCCCACTATTATTGTGTTATTGTTGATTTCCCCTTTCATACTTGTTAGCATTTGTCTTACATATTGTGGTGCTCCTATATTGGGTGCATATATATTTATAATTGTTATATCTTCTTCTTGGATTGTTCCTTTGATCATTATGTAGTGGCCTTCTTTGTCTCTTTTCACAGCCTTTGTTTTAAAGTCTATTTTATCGGATATGAGTATTGCCACTCCTGCTTTCTTTTGGTCTCTATTCGCGTGGTATATCTTTTTCCAGCCCTTCACTTTCAGTCTGTATGTGTCCCTTGTTTTGAGGTGGGTCTCTTGTAAGCAGCATATAGAGGGGTCTTGTTTTTGTATCCATTCGGCCAGTCTTTGTCTTTTGGTTGGGGCGTTCAACCCATTTACGTTTAAGGTAATTATTGATAAGTATGATCCCGTTGCCATTTACTTTATTGTTTTGGGTTCGGGTTTATACACCCTTTTCGTGTTTCCTGTCTAGAGGATATCCTTTAGAATTTGTTGGAGAGCTGGTTTGGTGGTGCTGAATTCTCTCAGCTTTTGCTTGTCTGTAAAGCTTTTGATTTCTCCTTCATATTTGAATGAGATCCTTGCTGGGTACAGTAATCTGGGCTGTAGGTTATTGTCTTTCATCACTTTAAGTATGTCTTGCCATTCCCTCCTGGCCTGAAGAATGTCTATTGACAGATCAGCTGTTATCCTTATGGGAATCCCCTTGTGTGTTATTTGTTGTTTTTCCCTTGCTGCTTTTAATATTTGTTCTTTGTGTTTGATCTTTGTTAATTTGATTAATATGTGTCTTGGGGTGTTTCGCCTTGGGTTTATCCTATTTGGGACTCTCTGTGTTTCTTGGACTTGGGTGATTATTTCCTTCCCCATTTTAGGGAAGTTTTCAACTATTATCTCCTCAAGGATTTTCTCATGATCTTTCTTTCTGTCTTCTTCTTCTGGGACTCCTATAATTCGAATGTTGGAGCGTTTCATATTGTCCTGGAGGTCTCTGAGATTGTCCTCGTTTCTTTTAATTCGTTTTTCTTGTTTCCTCTCTGATTCATTTATTTCTACCATTCTATCTTCTATTTCACTAATCCTATCTTCTGCCTCCGTTATTCTACTATTTGTTGCCTCCAGAGTGTTTCTGATCTCATTTATTGTGTTATTCATTATATTTTGACTCTTTTTTATTTCTTCTAGGTCCTTGTTAAACCTTTCTTGCATCTTCTCAATCCTTGTCTCTAGGCTATTTATCTGTGTTTCCATTTTGATTTCAAGATTTTGGATCATTTTCACTATCAATATTCGGAATTCCTTCTCCGGTAGATTCCCTACTTCTTCCTCTTTTGTTTGGTTTGGTGGGCAACTCTCCTGTTCCTTTACCTGCTGAGTATTCCTCTGTCTCTTCATCTTGGTTATATTGCTGCGTTTGGGGTGGCCTTTTTATATTCTGATAATTTGTGGTGTTCTCTTTATTATGGAGCTTCCTCACTTTGGGTGGGGTTCTATCAGTGGCTTGTCAAGGTTTCCTGGTTAGGGAGGCTTGTGTTGGAGTTTTGGTGGGTGGAGCTGGGTTTCTTCTCTCTGGAGTGCAGTGGAGTGACCCGTAATGGGTTATGAGACATCAAAGGTTTTGGGATAATTTTGAGCTGCCTGTATATTGAGGCTCAGGGGAGTGTTCCTGTGTTGCTGGAGAATTTGCGTGGTATGTCTTGTTTTGGAACTTGTTGGCCCTTGGGTGGAGCTTGGTTTCAGTGTAGGTATGAAGGCATTTGATGAGCTCCTATTGCTTAATGTTCCCTGAATTCAAGAGTTCTCTAATGTTTTCAGGCTTTGGGTTTAAGCTTCCTGCTTCTGGTTTTCAGTTTTATTTTTACAGTAGCCTCTAGACTTCTCCATCTATACAGCACCGATGATAAAACATCTAGGTTAAAGATGAAAGTTTCTCCACCTTGAGGGACACTCAGAGAGGTTCACTGAGTTACAAGGAGAAGAGAAGATGGAGGGGGTAGTTAGAGGTAACTGGAATGAGATGCGGTGAGATCAAGAGAGGAGAGAGCAAGCTAGCCAGTAGTCTCTTCCTTATGTGCGCTCTATAGTCTGGACTGCTCAGAGGTATTTACAGAGTTATACGGGGAAGAGGAGAGGGAGGAAGTAGACAGAGGTGACCAGGAGGATAAGAGAGAGGAATGAGTAGGAGAGAGACAAATCCTGCCAGTAACCAGTTCCTTAGGTGTTCTCTACCGTCTGGAACACACAGAGATTCACAGAGTTGGATAGAGAAGAGATGGGGGAGAAAAGAGACAGAGGCCACCTGGTGGAGAAAAAGGAGAGGCCAGAGGAGGAGAGAGTGGACAAGCCAGTAATCTCGCTCTCAGGTAAACTTGGGTAGTGAAGTTTGGGTTTTTAAATGTACAAAATTGACAACAAAGATTAAAAATCTGGAGTAGAGGTTGGATTTTCAAAGATACAATATTAAAGAAAAGCAGAAGGAAAAAGGAAGAAAGAAAAAAAAAGAATTATTAAAAAACAAACAAACAAACAAACAGACAAAAAAACCAAAACACCAACAACCATCCAAAGAGTATATATGGTGTTTGCCTTAAAAAAAAAAAAAAAAGTTTTTTTTTAAAAAAAATAGTAATACTAGGTTATAGAAATAAAAATTAGAGGAGAAATAGAAGACTTAACAATTAAAAAAAAGCTTGGAAAAAAAGAAAAAAAAAGCAAAAGGCAAAAAAAAAAAGAATGATTTTAAAAATATTAAAAATTAAAAATATATCTGGCTCTTCTCTGATGTTATGGGCCGTGTGGGCTCACTTCCAAGGTGGTTCCCTCTGTTTAACTTCTTCTGTTTGCTGGTTTTTAGGCTCACTAGTTCAGTCGCGCTGTGGGGAGGGGGGATGCTGCAAACAAATAGCACTGTCGTGTGCACACAGTATCTCTGCCCCGCTTGACCTGTCCTTTCTCGCGGCGCACAAACCGCTCCGGCTCTACGATGCTCAGCCGGGAACCGTCTGGGGCCGGCCCTAGGCTGCGTGCACTTCCCCGGTCCAAGCCGCTCAGGTTCGGCCCTCAGGCAGCCCTCAGAGGCACAAATGCGGCTGGGACTGCGCTTTGTGCCCTTCCCAGGTCCGAGTAGCTCAGGAGTTTGGCGAGTGCAATCGCCGGGGCTTGTCACCTTTTCCGCCGCTGCTGCTCAGCTTTCTGGGTGGACCGCTGGCGCACCCCGTGAAGCAGACTGTGACTGTCCAGCACCCCCAGAAGTCTTAGCAAAGGAGCCTGCTTGCAGTTAGGTAAGTAAAGTCTCTCCGGGTCTGCAATTGCCCCTTTCCAGTCCTTACAGCTCTGGCTGCCTGTCCCCGGCGGGGAATGGTCTGCAGCCGGCTTTTTCCTCTCCGTCCTTTGTTCTGTGCTCAGTCCTGGCGGTGTCTTATGTTCGAGCTTTTCGCGTGGTAGCTATCCCACAGTCTGGTTTGCTAGCCCAGGTTAGATCGTTCTGGTTGCGCGTGGGGCATTCCTGCCCGATTCTTACAAAGCTCTGCAGCCCACGCCTCCCGCGCGTCCCTGCCCTGCCCCCACTTCCCAATGGCGGATGCAGGCGTCTGTGCTGCTTTTCTGCTGGGGGAGTTACTGGTGGGCTTGTAATCTCTTGGTTTTAATTATTTATCTATTTTTCCTTCCTGTTATGTTGCCCTCTGTGTTTCCAAGGCTCGCCACAGACTCGGCAGGGAGAGTGTTTCCTGGTGTTTGGAAACCTCTCTTCTTAAAATTCCCTTCCTGGGACGGGCTTCCCTTCCAGGGATGGAGCTCCCTCCCCACCTCCTTTGTCTCCTTTTTCGTCTTTTATATTTTTTCCTACCTGTTTTGAAGAGAATGGTCTGCTTTTCTGGTTGCCTGATGTCCTCTGCCAGCCTACAGAAGTTGTTTTGTGGAGTTTGCTCGGCGTTGAAATGTTCTTTTGAGGAATTTGTGAGGGAGAACGTGATCTTCCCATCCTATTCCTCCGCCATCTTTCCCTCCCTCCGGGTCTTCCCAGATTTAAAGAACAGGGACATAGATTTCAGTCCTTAATAGACTATTGAAAGTGACCTAGTGGAGTTTATAGACTGGCACATTTTGCAGACATTTTTGGAATATGCAATTTATCATTGCTACTTATATATCATTATGCATACATATAAAAGGAGTTCTGTCATATTTTTCATTTATGTCTAACTAGATCTCACTTAGAACATGAAATATATGCTGTGACTCTAAGCAATACTAGCCATCAAAAACAACTAAAGTGTATGAAAATTATATGTATTAAATCTGATTTATAATTAGTATAGTTTTATACATGATAATTTGGAGTTTGCAGTTTTATGAGGTCATTTATGTTTATTAGTATTTTACATATTATTTCTATATATAAATTTGTTATTTACATGTGGAAAAACATTTATATATGAAATTATAAATAAGCATAGATTACATGGATATATTGTTATGCATTGGGCTGTGCAGGAGATACAAAAGATGCAGCTTTGATCTCTTGGGTTGGGAAAATCTTCTGGAGTAGGAAATGGAACTTTGCTCCATTATTTTTGCCTGGAGATATTCCATGGACAGAAGAGCCTCCTGGTGAGCTACAATCCAAGGGGTTGCAGAATTGGATGAAGCTGGTTTTAGAAAAGGCAAAGGAACCAGAGATCAAATTGCCAACATCAACTGGATCATGGAAAAAGCTAGAGAGTTCCAGAAAAACATCAATTTCTGCTTTATTGACTATGCCAAAGCCTTTGACTGTGTGATCACAATAAACTGTGGAGAATTCTAAAAGCGATGGGCATACCAGACCACCTGACCTGCCCCTTGAGAAACCTGTATGCAGGTCAGGAAGCAACAGTTAGAACTGGACATGGAACAACAGGCTGGTTACCAATAGGAAAAGGAGTACGTCAAGGCTGTATACTGTCACCCTGCTTATTTAACTTATATGCAGAGTGCATCATGAGAAACGCTGGACTGGAAGAAACACAAGCTGGAATCAAGATTGCCAGGAGAAATATAAATGACCTCAGATATGCAGATGACACCACCCTTATGGCAGAGTGTGAAGATGAACTAAAAAGCCTGTTGATGAAAGTGAAAGAGGAGAGTGAAAAAGTTGGCTTAAAGCTCAACATTCAGAAAACGAAGATCATGGCATCTGGTCCCATCACTTAATGGCAAATAGATGGGAAAACATGGAAACAGTGTCAGACTTTATTTTTTTGGGCTCCAAAATCACTGCAGGTGGTGATTGCAGCCATGAAATTAAATAATGCTTAGTCCTTGGAAGAAAAGTTATGACCAACCTAGATAGCATATTCAAAAGCAGAGACATTACCTTGCCGACTAAGGCCCGTCTAGTCAAGGCTATGGTTTTTCCAGTAGTCATGTATGGATGTGAGAGTTGGACTGTGAAGAAGGCTAAGCACTGAAGAATTGATGCTTTTGAACTGTGGTGTTGGAGAAGACTCTTGAGAGTCCCTTGGACTGCAAGGAAATCCAACCAGTCCATTCTGAAGGAAATCCAACCAGTCCATTCTAAAGAACCTAGGTGTTCTTTAGAAGGAATGATGCTAAAGCTGAAACTTCAATACTCTGGCCACCTCATGCGAAGAGCTGACTCATTGGAAAAGACTTTGATGCTGGGAGGGATTGGGGGTAGGAGGAGAAGGGGATGACGGAGGATGAGATGGCTGAATGGCATCACTGACTCGATGGACATGGGTTTGGGTGAACTCCAGGAGTTGGTGATGGACAGGGAGTCCTGGCGTGCTGCAATTCATGGGGTCGCAAAGAGTCGGACACAACTGAGGGATTGAACTGATCTGAACTGAGCGCACATACACACACACGCACATTGTTACATATATTTACATATTGTAAATTATTGTAATATATGTAATTACATATATTGTAATCTAATATATAAATATGTATCTAATATATAAATATGTAATATATATGTAATATATATGTAATATATTACATATTTCAGAGAAGGCAATGGCACCCCACTCCAGCACTCTTGCCTGGAAAATCCATGGATGGAGGAGCCTGGCGGGCTGCAGTCCATGGGGTTGCTAAGAGTCGGACACGACTGAGCGACTTCACTTTCACTTTTTACTTTCATGCATTGGAGAAGGAAATGGCAACCCACTCCCATTTTCTTGCCTGGAGAATCCCAGGGACAGGGAGCCTGGTGGGCTGCTGTCTATGGGGTCGCACAGAGTTGGACACGACTGAAGCGACTTAGCAGCAGTAGCAGCAGCATTACATATTTACATATATAAATTGTATCTATCAATAATTTACATATATAAATTATGAATAAATATACATAAGTATCTGAGAAGGCAATGGCAACCCAGTCCAGTACTCTTGCCTGGCAAATCCCATAGAAGGAGGAGCCTGGTAGGCTGCAGTCTATGGGGTTGCTGAGAGTTGGACACAGAGCAACTTCACTTTCACTTTTCACTTTCATGCATTGGAGAAGGAAATGGCAACCCACTCCAGTGTTCTTGCCTGGAGAATCCCAGGGACGGGGGTGCCTGGTGGGCTGCCGTCTATGGGGTCGCACAGAGTCGTACACAACTGAGGCGACTTAGCAGCAGTAGCAGCAGCATACATAAGTATGGCTTCCCCGGTGGCTCAGCAGATAAAGAATCTTCCTGCAATGCAGAAGACACAGGAGACACGAATTCTATCCTTGGATTGGGAAGATCCGCTGGAGGAGGAAATGGCAACTCACTCCAGTACTCTTAAAGGGGAACTCCTATGGATAGAAGATCCCGGTGGGCTACAGTCCATAGGGTCACAAAGGATCAGATGTGACTGAGCAACCAAGCACACATGTACACATAAGCAAGGAGTAGAAAATGGCAGCTCAGGCCAGTATTCTTGCCTGGAAACTTCCATGGACAGAGGAGTCTAAGGGCTAAAGTCCACGGAGCTGCAAAGAATTGGACATGACTGAACATGCACATACAAAAGCATTTATAATCTACAATCTGTGCATCACTCAAGTACACTTTCATAAATAATTTTCAAATGATTGATTTTCAATTTCCTATGACTTGAAATATAGTGTAAATTCTTAAGCTATATTCATTTAGAGTGAATCACGTTGCAGATTGAAGTGTGAATTCATATATTTACATATTATTCTCTAGTTTTATTCTTATATAATTCATTAAATGTAATGGGAAAAAAGATTTAATACATAATTTTATTCTGGCATTTCAGCTTCAAGTATCTGAACGCATATTAGGAGGAAAGTTTTATAATAATTGGAGCTATGGATGAATTTTTTTCTCTTACTTCTTGACCATCTACAAATGCAGTGTTTTATTTGAGTTGATATGAGCTAATTAAATGAAATATATTTGGTAGATCATTCAGAAGTTATTAATATTTAAGAAAAGATAGTCTCTTCAATAAAGGGTGCTTGGGAAAATTGGACAGCTAATGTGAAGCAATGTGACTAGAATATTTTCTCATACAATATATCTAAATGAATTAAAAATGGGTTAAATTCCTAAATGTAAGAAACTGAAACCATAAAACTCATAGAAGAAAAAATAAGTTGAACAATCTTTGATTTATAGGAGGAGCAATTTTTTGATCTATCTCAAGGCAAAAGACGTAAAAGCAAAAAGAAATCTACAAAATGAAGACAACCCACAGAACAGCAGAAAATATTTGCAATTATTTTATCAATGAGGAGGTAATATCCAAAACATAAAAACAGCACATGCAACTCAAAATTTAAAAAAAAAATCAAAAAATGTACAAATAATCTGAATAGATATTTTTCCAGAAATGACATATAGAATGCTAAAATGCAAAACATTGTTACTCAGCAAGGTTAATTATTAGAGAATCATGAATCATCTCAAAACAATGAGCTATAATCTCCTGCCTGTCAGAGTAACTATCGTTAAAAAATTTAGAAATAACCAATGTTGTATGAAGAAAAGAGAATCTTCAGATATTGGAGGTGGAAGTGTAAATTGGTGCAGCTGATATGGAAAACAGTATGAAGTTTCCAAAAACTAAAAATAGAACTACTATGTCATCCAGTAATTGCACTCCTGGATATATATCCTGAAAAATGGAAAAATTAATTCAAAAAATACATGTACCCAGCACTAGTAACAATAGGCAAAATACTAAAGCGACCTAAGTGACCATCAACAGATAAATGGACAAAAGCAGTTTTATATATATATATTATATATATATATATATATACACATATATATATTTCAACAAAATGGTACTCAGTCATAAAAAAGAATGAAATTCTACCATTTGCACCAGCAAGGATAAACCTAGAGAATGTATTATGCTTAGCGAAATGTCAAACAGAAAAAGAGAATCTAAAAATTACTACAAATGAATGCATATAACAAAGCAGAAAAAAACTCACAGATATTGGAAAAAAAAAAAAAACTAATGCTGAAATATGGGCTGGATGACTCACAAGCTGAAAGCAAGATTTCTGAGAAAAATATCAACAACCTCAGATATGCAGATGATACCAATCTAAAGGCAGACAGCAAAGAGGAACTAAAGAGCCTCCTGATAAAGGTGAAAGAGGAGTGTGAAAAAGCTGGCTTAAAACTCAGCATTCAAAAAACCAAGATCATGGCATCCAGTCCCATCACTTCATGGCAAATAGACAGGGAAAAAGTGGAAACAGTGACAGATTTTATTTTCTTGGGCTTTAAAATAACTTTGGATGCTGACAGTAGCCTTGAAATTAAAAGACACTTGCTCCTTGGAAGAAAAGCTATGACAAACCTAGACAGCATATTAAAGCAGAGATATCACTTTGCTGAAAAAGGTCTGTATAATCAAAGTTGTGGTTTTTCCAGTAGTCACGTATATGGATGTGAGAGTTAGACCGTAATGAAGACTAAGCCCTGAAGAAGTGATGCTTTTGAATTTTGGTACTGGACAAGACTCTTAAGAGTCCCTTGGACAGCAGAGAGAGATTAAACCAGTCAATCCTAAAGGAAATCAACCCTGAATATTCACTGGAAGGACAGATGCTGAAGCTGAAACTCAAATATTTTGGCCACCTGATGGGAAGAGCCAACTCAATGAAAAAGACCCTGATACTGGGAAACAGGGCAAAAGGACAAGGGGGGGTGACAGAGGACAAGATGGTTGGATGGCATTACTGACTCATTGGACATGAGTTTGAGCAAACTCCAGGAGATAATGAAAGACAGAGAAGCCTGGCATCCTGTCATTCATGGGGTCACAAAAATTCAGACATGACTTAGGGAGTGAACAACAACCAATGAAGAAAGGGAAGGTGGCAGGGCCATTAGTTGTGTGGAAATAAGATGTACAAGCAAATGTGTTTAAAATAGACAAGGAATAGCACGAGAAATTAGAACCATTATTTTGTAATAACTTTTAAGGGAGAAAAATCTGTAAAAATGCAGAGTCACATTGCTGTATACCTGAAACTAGTATAATATTGTAAATCAATTGTTAAATAATGTAAATCAACTAAGTTTCAATAAAAGAGAAGTTACTGAAATTCAGATTTTTAAGAATTTTTGACAATTATCTTAATTTGACTCATATGGAAAATTCTTAAAAAGATGGGAATACCAGAACACCTTAACTGTCTCCTGAGAAATCTGTATGCAGGTCAAGAAGCACCAGTTAGAACTGGACATGGAACAACAGCTGCTGCTGCTGCTGCTGCTGCTAAGTTGCTTCAATCGTGTCCAACTCTGTGTGACCCCATAGACAGCAGCCCACCAGGCTCCCTCATCCCTGGGATTCTCTAGGCAAGAATACTGGAGGGGTTGCCATTTCCTTCTCCAACACATGAAAGTGAAAAGTGAAAGTGAAGTTGCTCAGTCGTGGTCGACTCTTAGTGACCTCATGGACTGCAGCCCACCAGGCTCCTCCATCCATATGATTTTCCAGACAAGAGTACTGGAGTGGGGTGCCATTGCCTTCTCCATGGAACAACAGACTGCTTCCAAAATGGGAAAGGAGTACAATAAGGCTGTATATTGACACCATGCTTACTTAACTTATATGCAGAGTATACCATGCAAAATGCCAGGCTGAATGAAGTGCAATCTGCAATCAAGATTGCCAGGAGAAATATCAATAACCTCAGAAATGCAAATACTCAACCATGTATGGCAAAACCAATACAATATTGTAAAGTAATTAACCTCCAATTAAAATAAATAAATTTATGTTAAAAAAAGAAAATTATTGATGAAAGTATGCTTGACTAATAACAAACTGTAGATTATCCATTAATGAAGTAATGAAATGAAATGAAATGCTAATTTCTCAGTCATGTTCTATTCTCTGCGATCCCATGGACTGTAGCCTGTCTGTCTCCTCTGTCCATGGGATTCTCCAGGCAAGAATACTGGAGTGTGTTGCCATTCCCTTCTCCATGTGATCTTCCCGAACCAGGAATCAAACCTGGAACTCCTGGAAATTCTGGAACTCCTGGAACTCCTGGAACTTCTGAGCCAATTTATCAATATGCATTACTTTCCACATCCTGGAATACAAAGTCAAGTGGGCCTTAGGAAGCATCACTACGAACAAAGCATCACTACAAAGTTAATGGAGATGATGGAATTCCAGTTGAGCTATTTCAGATCCTAAAAGATGATACTGTTAAAGTGCTACACTCAATATGCCAGCAAATGTGGAAAATTTAGCAGTGGGAATAGGACTAAAAAAAGTCAGTTTTCAATCCCCAAAAAGGCAATGTTAAAGAATATTCAAACTACCACACAATTGTGGTCATCTCACATGCTGGCAAAGTAATTCTCAAAATTTTCTAAGCCAGGCATCAACAGTACATGAACTGTGAAATTCCAGATGTTCAAGCTGAATTTAGAAAAGGCAGACAAACCAGAGATTAAGTTGCCAACATGCATTGGATCATTGAAAAAGCAAGAAATTAACAGAAAAGCATCTACTTTTGCTTTATTGATTACTCCAAAGCCTTTGACTGTGTGGATCACAACAAACTGAAAAATTCTTCAAGAGAAGGGAATACCAGACCACCTTAACCGGCTCCTGAGAAATCTGTTTGCAGGTCAAGAAACAACAGATAGAATTGGACATGGAACACAGACTGGTTCCAAATGGGAAAGGAGTACATCAAGGTTGCATATTGTCACCTTGCTTATTTGAGTATATGCAGAATGAGTACATCTTGCGAAACATTGGAATCAAGATAGCAGGGAGAAATATCAATAACCTCAAATATACTAATGACACAATCCTTAATGCAGAAAGCAAAGAGGAACTAAAGAGCATCTTGATGAAAGTGAAAGAGGAGAGTGAAAAGCTGATTTAAAGCTCAACATTCCAAAAAGCTAAATCATGGCATCTGGTTCCATCAATTCATGCCAAATAGATAGGGAAACAATGGAAACAGTAAGATACTTTATTTTATTTGGCTCCAAAATCACTGCAGATGGTGACTGCAGCCATAAAATTAAACACACTTCCTTCTTGGAAGAAAAGCTATGATGAAGCTAGACAGAATTTTGAAAACCAGAGACATTATTTTACTGACCAAGATCCATATAGTCAAAGCTATGGTTTTTCAGTAGTCATGTATGAATGTGAGAGTTGGACCATAAAGTAAGCTGAGCACTGAAGAATTGATACCTTTGAACTATGGTATTGGAGAGGACTCTTGAGAGTTCCTTGGATGGCAAGGAGATCAAACCAGTCAATCCTAAAGGAAATCAGTTCTGAATATTCATTGGAAGGACTGATGCTGAAGCTGAAGCTCAGATATTTTGGCCACTTGATACGAAGAACTGACTCATTGGAAAAGACCTTGATAATGGAAAAGACAGAAGGCAGGAAAAGGGGACAAAAGAAGATGAGATGTTTGGATGGCATCATTGTCTCAGTGGACATGAGCTTGAGCAAATTTCAGGAACTGATGATAGACAAGAAAGCCCGGTGTGCTGCAATCCATGGTGTCACAAAGAGTCAAACATGACTGCCAGAGTCCAGCTCCAGCAGCCAGGGATTCAGCCTGAAGGGGTGGGCGGTGTCGGCGAGAGAAACTGAGTCAGCCTCTCAGTTTTCTTGGACTGCCTGTTTATTTCAAGCTTATGATTCTCTTTGATACTTTTACAAAAGCATTAGGTCAGAGATTTGATATTTTTAGTTCCCAGAGACCCAGATTTATTTTTCTCCAGAAATCATTGTTGCCCCTCAAAAGGAGTTCCTTCCTCAGCAATTCTCTTATCTACTTTTTCTCATGTGTCCTTGTGAATACACTGTAACTCATGCTAATATCTGGGCTGCATACCACATTCCTCAGTTTCTTTCTTATCGTTCTAAGTCCTGTTTGCCGCTAGTATCCTAAGCTCACTATTTCTTAGAAAGGGCTTCTAGCTAACAATATCTCTAAAGTCCCTAATTTTTATAAGCTATAGTAGAATATTGTAACATTACAGCAATCCTTAAATCTTTAGCTCCTAACTATTTTAATTATTCCTAAACCCTAAATTCAGCAAACTCCTTTGCCATAAACACTTTTCTCACAAATAGGCTTCAGATAGGAATCCCTCCCATGGTCTCAAGCTGCGGCCTCTGTGCTCATCCTGGAACATTGTTTTGTAAAAGTCCTTAAACAAATATCAGTGATTAACTTTATGAATTATTCTTTGAGCACAGCTGCAGAAGGCTTTATGCCTTCTCCTGCTCCTCTCAAAAACAGTAAGCACCTTAACATTCTCTTCAGTCAACTCAGCCGAGGAAAGGAAAACACAAGTCAGAATCACAAAGCCTAACTCCTTCATTCAGTCTGTGCCCATGGAACAAAGGGGGAGGGTTTAGGGACGTGCCTCTATTTTGTCAGTAATGCCTAACGTGGCTCCCAACACATGACTGAGTGACTGAACTGAACTGATTTCCAAACTGAAAATTCTTTTTTTAGTTTATTTACTTTTTATTGAAGTATAATTGCTTTACAGAATTTTGCTGTTTTCTGTCAAACCTCAACATGAATCAGCCATAGGTATACATATCCTCCCTTTTGAAACTCCCTCCCATCTCCCTCCCCATTCCACTCCTCTAGGATGATACAGAACCCCTGTTTGAGTTTCCTGAGCCATACAGCAAATTCCCATTGCTATCTATTTTACATATGGTAATGTAAGTTTCCATGTTACTCTTTCCATACATCTCATCCTCTCCTCACCTTTCCCAAAGTCCATAAGTTTGTTCTCTATGTCTGTTTCTCTATTTTTGCTCTGGAAATAAATTCACCAGTACCATTTTTCTAGATCCCATATATATGCATTATAATATGGTACTTCATGCAAAGATGGGCTCAATCAAGGACAGAAATGGTATGGACCTAACAGAAGATATTAAGAAGAGGTGGCAAGAATACCCAGAAACTGTACTAAAAAGATCTTCTTGCCCAGATAATCACGATGGTGTGATCACTCACCTAGAGCCATCTTAGAATTCAAAGTCAAGTGGGCTTTAGGAAGCATCACTGTGAACAAAGCTAGAGGAGGTGATGGAATTCCAGTTGAGCTATTTCAAATCCTAGAAGATGATGCTGTGAAAGTGCTGGACTCAGTATGCTAGCAAATTTGGAAAACTCAGCAATGGCCACAGGACTGGAAAAGGTCATTTTTTTGTTCCAACCCCTAAAAAAGGCAATGCCAAAGAATGCTCAAATTACTGCACAATTGCACTTATCTCACATGAGATGATTTTGAGCAAAGTAATGCTCAAAATTCTCCAAGTTAGGCTTTAGAAATACATGAACCATGAACTTCCAGATGTTCAAGTTGGTTTTAGAAAAGGCAGAGGAACCAGAGATCAAATTGCCAACATACATTGGATCATTAAAAATACACGAGAATTCCAGAAAAAACATCTATTTCTGCTTTATTGATTATGCCAAAGCCTTTGACTGTGTGGAACATTATAAACTGTGGAAAATTCTGAAAGTGATGGGCATACCAGACCACCTGACCTGCCTCTTGAGAAACCTGTATGCAGGTCAGGAAACAACAGAACTGGACATGGAACAAAAGACTGGTTCCAAATAGGAAAAGAAGTACGTCAAGGCTGTATACTGTCACACTGCTTATTTCACTTCTATGCAGAGTACATCATGAGAAACACTGGTCTGAAAGAAGCACAAGCTGGAATCAAGATTGCTGAGAGAAATATCAATAACCTCAGATATGCAGATGACACCACCCCTAAGGCAGAAAGTGAAGAGGAACTAAAAAGCCTCTTGATGAAAGTGAAAGAGAAGAGTGAAAAAGTTGGCTTAAGGCTCAACATTCAGAAAACTAAGACCATGGCTTCTGGTCCCATCACTTCATGACAAATAGATGGAGAAACTGTGGAAACAGTGAGAGACTATATTATGGGAGCTCCAAAATCACTGCAGATGGTGACTGCAGTTGTGAAATTAAAAGATGCTTACTCCTTAGAAGGAAAGGTATGACCAACCCAAACAGCATACTAAAAAGCAAAGACATTACTTTGCCAACAAAGGACCGTCTGATAAAGGTTTTGGTTTTTCCAGTGGTCATGTATGGATGTGAGAGTTGGACCATAAAGAAAGCTGAGCGCTGAAGAATTGATGCTTTTTAACTGTGATGTTGAAGACTCTTGAGAGTCCCTTGGACTGCAAGGAGATCCAGTCAAACCTAAAGGAAATCAGTCGTGAATATTCATTGGAAGGACTAATGCTGAAGCTGAAACTCTAATACTTTGGCCACATGATGGGAAGAACTGACTCATTTGAAAAGATTCTGATGCTGGGAAAGATTGAAGGCAGGAGAAGAAGGATACAACAGAGGATGAGTTGGCTGGATGGCATCACCGCCTGAATGGACAGAGCTTGACCAAGTTCTGGGAGTTGGTGATGGACAGGGAGGCTTGGCATGCTGCAGTTCATGGGGTCACAAAGAGTCGGACACGACTGAGAGACTGAACTGAACTGATTGCCAGTTTCTTAATTGTTTGGGTTTGATTTTGTAGATCTTTTTTTCTTCTGTTGCATTTCTTCACTGTATATGTCCCTTTAACATTTGTTGTGAAGCTGGTTTTGTGGTACTGAATTCTGTTAACTTTTGCTTGTCTGAAAAGCTTTTTATTTCTCCATCAATTTTGAATGAGATCCTTGCAAAGTACAGTAATCTTGGTTGTAGATTTTCCCCTTACAGTACTTTAACTATATCATACCATTCCCTTCTGGCCTGTAGAGCTTCTGCTGAAAGATCAGCTGTTTAATGTATGGGGTTTCCTTTGTATGTTACTTGTTGCATCTCCCTTGATGCTTTTAATACCCTTTCTTTGTGTTTAGTCTATCTTAGATTGATTATTATGTGTCCTGGTGTATTTTTTCTGGCTTTATCCTGTATGGGACTCTTTGTGCCTCTTGGGCTTCATTGACTATTTCCTTTTCCATGTTGGGGGAATTTTCAACTATAATCTCTTCAAATTTTTTTCTCATACCCTTTCTTTTTCTCTTTTTCTTCTGGGATCCTTATAATTTAAACATTTGTGCATTTGATATTGTACCAGAGGTCTCTGATACTGTCCTCAGTTCTTTTCATTCTTTTTACTTTATTCTGCTCTTCAGAAATTATTTCCACCATTATATCTTACAGCTCACTGATTCATTCTTCTGCTTCAGATATTCTGCTATTGATTCCTTCTAGAGTATTTTTAAATTCAGTAATTGTGTTGCTTGTCTTTGTGTATTTATTCTTTAATTCTTTTAGGTTTTTGTTAATTGATTCTTGCATTTCCTCCATTTTGTTTTCAAGGTTTTTGATCATCTTTAGTATCATTTTTCTGAGTTCTTTTTCAGGTAGTTTGCCTATTTCCTCTTCATTTATTTGGACATCTGTGTTTCTAGTTTGTTCCTTCATTTGTGCAGTATTTCTCTGCCTTTTCATTATTCTTAGTTTTATTTTTTAAGTTATTGTGTTTGAGGACTCCTTTTCACAGGGTTCAAGGAAAGTTGAATTCTTTCCTTGAATTCTTTCTTCCTTTTGGTTTCTGCCTTCCTAAGTTTCAGTGGTTTTTGTGAGCTTCATATAGGATGAGATTTGTGCTGAGTTTTCTTTTGTTTGTTTGTTTTTCCTCTGATGGGCAGGGCTGAGTGAGGTGTTAATCCTGTCTGCTGATGACTGGGTTTGTATTTTTGTTTTGTTTGTTGTTGAGATGAAGAGTCCTGCACAGGGTGCTACTGATGATTGGGGGATTCAGGGTCTTGTATTCAAGTGATTTTCTTTGTATAACTTCTCATTTTATGATACTCCCCAGGGTTGGTTCTCTGGTTGTCTAGGGTCTTGGAGTCAGTGCTCCAACTCCAAAGGCTCAGGGTTTGGTCTTTGGTCAGGAACAATGATTCCACAAGTAGTTTGTTATGGCGTTCAGTTCAGTTTAGTCACTCAGTCGTGTCCGACTCTTTGTGACCCCATGAATCGCAGCACGCCAGGGCTACCTGTTCATCACCATCTCCCAGAGTTCACTTAGAGTCACGTCCATCGAGTCCGTAATGCCATCCAGCCATCTCATCCTCTGTCGTCCCCTTCTCCTCCTGCCCCCAATCCCTCCCAGCATCAAAGTCTTTTCCAATGAGTCAACTCTTCTCATGAGGTGGCCAAAGTACTGGAGTTTCAGCTTTAGCACCATTCCTTCCAAAGAAATCCCAGGGCTGATCTCCTTCAGAGTGGACTGATTGGATCTCCTTGCAGTCCAAGGGACTCTCAAGAGTCTTCTCCAACACCACAGTTCAAAAGCATCAATTCTTCAGTGCTCAGCCTTCTTCACAGTCCAACTCTCACATCCATACATGACCACAGGAAAAACCATAGCCTTGACTAGATGGACCTTAGTCGGCAAAGTAATGTCTCTGCTTTTGAATATGCTGTCTACGTTGGTCATAACTTTTCTTCCAAGGAGTAAGCGTCTTTTAATTTCATGGCTGCAGTCACCATCTGCAGTGATTCTGGAGCCCCAAAAAATAAAGTCTGACACTGTTTCCACTGTTTCCCCATCTATTTGCCATGAAGTGATGGGACCGGATGACATGATCTTCATTTTCTGAATGTTGAGTGAGACTAAAACAAATATCCAAGAATGAGAAACCAAAGATGAACCCCGGATTAATGGCAGTTACAAAATCAGGCAAATAATAATTAAATTAATGACGTACTCACATATACATAGACTCCCATGAGCAAAGTGAAAACTGTCCAACAATAATAAAGTACGGTAGATTGACCCGGCAAACAAAGGAAACCAAATATTATATTTACCAGTTAAGAACAAAACTAACTTAAGCAAAAACTGAAAAACAAAACTAAAGCAAAGTGCCAAGTTGAGAATAAAGCAATGAAAACAAAAATAACAAATATATTGAGAGGAAAGGAAAGGAAAGAAAGAATAGACACGCAGAGTTAAGTAGAGGTAGATGAAGAAGATTTATATTAACTGCCAGGGGCAAAGGACAGTAGGAAAGGCAAACAAAGGAATAAATGTAGAAAAAGTAATAATAGGTTTAAAAATTTTTAAATTAACTTTTAAAAAAAGAGAGAGAGAGGGAAAAAAAAGAGGAAAACTCCACGGGACTGCAAAAATCCAATGTAGAGGCATAAGCTTATAACAACAATAAAAGTTGTGACTGGGAGGAAAAAAAAAAAGCTGAGTTGGTTTTTCAGTGCTAATAGAATTGACAACTACAAAAAAGGGGGGAAAACAAAAAAAAAGAAATTCAAAAGAATCTACAGAACAAGTCAAAAAATAAGAATAATAAATGTTTTTCTTGAGTCACTGCTGTCAGAGTCCTTTCCCTTGCTGGGAGTCATAGTCGACCTTACCTCTGTAGGATGCCCTCCAACACTGTGCTGATTACTGGACCTTCTGTGGGGGCAATTCAGATTCTAATCTGGTCCTACTCCTGTCTGTTCTTGCCTCCACTGTCCACAGCTATAAGAGCTAGTGCATTTTCTTTTGTGGAGCTCTCAATGGCCTTTGATATATTAGATAGACACAGAGTCTGCTTAGTTGATCATGTAGAGTTAATCTGCAACTTGTACAGCTGGTGGGAAGGTTTTGGGTCTTCTTCCTTAACAGCTTCTTCTTCCTTCAGCCACACTGAAGCTGGCTTTTAACTGTGGTTTTATTTCTACCTCTACATGTAAATCATCCACTGGGGTTTAATTCCTGAGGCTGCCCTGGAGGGCTTGGGTTTGCCCCTGTGAGGGCCAGATATGGAGGTAGTGCAGCTGCTTACGTTGCAGGGCTCCTGACAGCACCAGGTACTCGGGAGGCAGGGGGTGGGGGAAGGGCAGCAGCTAGGGCAATATAGTACTCTAGAAGGGTATGGCAACCAGTATTGGCCAATATGCTCCAGTATTCTTGCCTGGAGAATCCCGTCTGACAGAGAAGCCTGGCAGGTCACAATCTACAAGGTTGGAAAGAGTCAGACATGACCATGGTGACCCTTAGCGCATAGACGCAAGACATTTTTTGCCTGTGGCAGTTCTGCCTCAGTAAGAATTGAGCATGAAGGTGGTACAGTTGCTTGGCTTGTGGGAACCCTGGTGGTGCCAAGTGTGCAGGGATTGCCTCCACGGCAGGAGTTATGGACCTATCAGAGTCTTTTTTCAAGCCTCTTCTAGCTGGTGTCAGAAGGCCCTCCTTGGCCAGTCTTTCTCTGTAGCTCTGCCCATTCAGGCACTTAGAGGTCTCCCTTGCCTGGGGTCTTTCTCTGTTCTTCTGAGTATCAGGCAAGTAGAAGGGACCCCCGTGACTGAGGTCCTACTCTGTAGATTGGTGTCTCAGGAACTTAAAAGGACACCCTAGGTGGGGCCCTACTCTGTAGTTCAGTGCATCAGGCATTTGATGGGCCAGGCTCTCTATTGTTCAGCTGCTGGTGCTGGCATGTGTGGGATAGAGAGGCTATGGTGATGGTTCCACCCCCCTACACATGGCTCAGCAGTTTCACCTTACTTCCATGGCTGCCCACCTTTCCTCCACTAGCATTTCTCACCAGGATCTCCTCCCTCACATCCCCTCAATCTGTCTCTCCACAGTCAGTCAATAGCAGCCCTCAGCCTGGGATTGCTCCACAATCCCTCAATTCCAGCTCCCAGCCACTGTGCCTTCCAGGAGATCAGCATTCCTGTCCAAGGTAAATATGGTTGCAGCAAGGACTGTCTGATTCTCATTCTATTTATGCTGCCACAGATCGGCTGTTTCACCCTCAGCCTTAAATGTTTCTCCTCTGATTCAGACAATTGCCCCGCTATGGGGGTCAGACCCCTGCTTCAGTTCCCCCACCCGCTAAGGGCAGGTCCAGTCCTACTAACATTCCTGTTTTTACCCCTAGTTCCTTAGTCCTACTGAGTTTTTTGGGGGCTGGGGGGTTCTATATATTCTTTTCCTCTGGACCGGTACTACTGTCTGCTCTCAGCTGGTGTTCTGTATGCAACTTCTGTGTCTGAAGATGTATTCCTGATGTATCCGTGGAGAAAGATGTACTCCATGTCCACCTATTCTCTCTGACAATCTTTTAAAATCAAAATGTTTAAGGTATAAACCATCCTTCCTTCTTTTCATTTTTTAAAAATAAATTGTCCTAAAAAATTTGCAGATACATCATGAATGTAAGACTTCTGCAATAAACTTAGATTCACTCCCCTCAGTTAAACACTAGATGTAAAACATTTGGTTCCAAAGTTTCCCTGTGATTAAAGATGATTTCTTCAGTCAGTAGGACAGTTAATAGAAAGCAAGAAATATGTGAAAAAAATGCTTGGATATTTTTTGCTTTAATTACAGCTGTATATAATCTATGTGTATTATCTATGTTAATTTATGTGATAAATTTCATCACATATTATTTTAATAGTTTTTCTGTTTTTCAAATAAAGATGTTGACTTCTTCATAGTTACTTCATATATTGACAATCCCTCAATATACATAGCCCAATCTCTTTATCTAAAGATGTTTTTAATCACATAATCAGGGATAATAATCCCCCTGAAAACATTTGATGAATATTTCTTGCAACTTTCATATATATAATTATTTGCTCATTTGAAATTTATCAAAAGTATATGAATTTAGTTCTACAGTACTTTCTTAAAAATAATTATGCACTCTTTAAATAATTCATGTCCATAATAATTAAGAATTTTTATTGCATATACCAAAATACAAATTACATGGTTGATATTTAGCATATCTTGTATTATAGTGCCTCAATCTTATTGCTGAGGTCCAAAGTTCAGAAGAAAATATGATAAGGTGTGAAAATATGACAAATGTCATTTTTGATTAATCAAATATAAAAGAAATAATTTGTAAAAATCAATGCAAACCGGGAAAGAGAGAGAAAATATGTTGACAGAAACCACATTTCACAACCTAAATCTAATAATGCCATTTTGGAGAATAATGATCACTATTGAGACCATTAAAGTGCTTTACTAGCCACTTTCTCAAAGCCCCCTTGACATCTTTATTCCTCACACTGTATATAAGGGGGTTCAACACAGGGGTGAAGATGGTGTAGAAAGCAGAAACCACCTTGTCATGTGTCCCTGAATGGTAGGATTTTGGCCGCATGTAGATAAACATGATAGTGCCATAGAAGAGCCCCACAACAGCTAGATGGGAGGAACAGGTCGCAAAGGCTTTCTTCCTGGCTGCAGTGGACTGCATATTGAGCACAGCAGCCAAGATGAGACTGTAGGAAGCCAGAATGAGAGACAGTGGAATCAAGAGCATCAGGATGCAACAGACGTACATGAAAAACTCAAAAATCGCTGTGTCAGCACAGGCAAGGTGAACAAGCGATGGTGCCTCGCAAAAGAAGTGATTGACTTCCCGAGAGTGGCAGTAAGGGAAGCTCAGAGTGGCACCAGCCTGCATCAGCCCATCCACCCCTCCCAAAAGCCAGGAGCCGGCTGTCATGCGCAAGCAGAGTTTCTGATTCATGAGGATCGGGTATCTCAAGGGGTGACATACAGCCACATAGCGGTCATAGGACATGGCGGTTAAGAGGAAACACTCGCCCCCTCCTAGAGTGAGAAGCAGGAAGATCTGAGTACCACAGCCAGCAGGAGAGATAGATTTGTTGCGCATCAGGTAGTTGGCTGCCATTTTAGGGACAATAGTGAGAACGAGCATCATGTCCATGAGGGAGAGCTGGCTAAGCAGGAAGTACATGGGAGTGTGCAGCTGGGGATCCACCCCAATGAGCATGATCATGAAGGTGTTGCCCATCAGGGAAGTGAGGAAGGCCATGAGCACCACGGCAAAGAGGAACCGATGGGTCTGTGTGTAGTCAAAAAGTCCTAGAAGAATGAAATTTATTCCTGTGGTGTCACTTGCATTTTCCATAACTCCTGTTATTCCTGGAAGACAATGAATGATTAGGAAATGAGAATTGCATAAAAGGAAGCTTGGGTATTTCCTTAAGAAAAATTGGTTCATAACAGAAAAAAATGAGACTTGGAAGAAAAATTATGAGTTAAATTCTTTTACTTCACAAGATGTCTGCCTTGATATCCAATTGTCCATCTCTTTGCAAATATTTTTGACAAAAATAAATTGATTTTTTATATATAGAATACTACCAATTGCATTTCTTTCTCTATATTTTGTCAGGATGCCACAGATAATTTATTCATAGTATTAGGAACTGTTATTATATAATCTCAATTTCTATAATTTTGGGACTTCCATCTTAAAGAGTTTCAGCTAATCCATGTTAGTCAATACTGATGTTATGTAGTACACATCATAACTATTGAATATTTCCCCTGTTTTTTTTTACTCTAACAAGAGATCTTTTTTAAAAAATCTGATGATGAATTAGATTTTTAAAATGAATTGTATACACAAAACAAAATGTCAACCTACTAAAACTCAGTTTACTAGAGATGAAGAGAAAATGGATCAGTTTCTCCATTCTATGCCTGCAAACAGCCCATGGTCTTGGTACATCAAGTTTCTAGCTACTACAGTTACTTAGCACACACACACCGATACTGTTCAGGGTCACCCATCAGCTTATGTTACCGTGACCTGTTTTCCTGATTACAGGGACATTTTCTTAGTTTAGGGATGTCTCAAGAGTTAACATTCATACCTAGCATATACTTACAAACTGAATCTGAATTAGTTAAATATACACATTATAAACGGTTAAAAAATTCATGAAGTAATACAATCTAAAGGAACAGAAAGAAACTGGTCTTACTTATAAGCTTTCATACTTTGTTATCAATAATCGCCTTTTAAATGCACTAAATTATTAATTCATTAACTAATTTGAATATTAACAAGCAGGTTGATTACCATACTTAATTGACTGATTATATAACTATATAATCAAGTAAAATATTACCCAACTTAATTTATCACACAAAACTCATTTGAGATACAGCACCACTACACATAAAATCTGGAGCATTTCAGTTATTTCCAAAGAGTAATTCTCCTTTCATCAAAGCTGCTAGCTTTTACCTCTGTTACATATAAGTATCTATGGGAACAGAGTTCCATATATACGCAAATGACTTTCATTCTTATATAACATATGTCTTTTCTTTGCAAATGAGACTTTTAAAGAAAGTAATAGATTAGTGATTTCCAGGAAGTTTATGTTTGCACTTTATTCATAATCTGTGCTGTGTGCTCTGCTCAGTCATGTCTTTTTGTGACCCTGTGGACTGTAGTCAGCCAGGCTACTCTGTCCATGGGATTTTTCCGGCCAGAGTATTGGAATGGGTTGCCATTTTCTTCTCCAGAGGATCTTCCCCACCCAGGTATTGAACCATCTGCATCTTCTGTAGTGCAGATAGATTCCTTAACCACTGAGCCACCAGGCAAGCCCTGTATAGGGAATCTTTTTTTCAGTTCTTCTGTAAGTTACTTTATAAACAGTGCAACTTATGTGAATGGCACCATATCTTTAGTAAATATTTACTTCATTTTTAGTGCCTAATGTATACTATCAAAGTTAATTATGTCATTAAAATACACATTTGCTTTGTTAATCAAAATATCTATAAATAAGATATATATCATTATCACAGTATGTTATTCCAATAATGTGTACTATATTTATTACCTTAGGAAATTTTCAGTTATGACTCCACTTTGTAACTTGTTTGCAGAGGATAGCATACTTGTGAATATTTAGTTTCTTTCTAATTTTCTATCAGTATAGTTTATGGTCCCATGCATGTGACATGAGTTTTTTCTAGTAAATAATCTATGATACTGGATGCTTGGGGCTGGTGCACTGGGAAGACCCAGAGGGATGGTATGGGGAGGGAGGAGGGAGGGGGGTTCACATGGATAACCTGTGGCAGATTCAGGTTGATGTATGGCAAAACCAATACAATATTGTAAAGTAATTAACCTCCAATTAAAATAAATAAATTTATGTTAAAAATAAATAAATTTATGTTAAAAATAAATAAATTTATTTTTTAAAATAAATACATTTATATTTAAAAATAAATAAATAAATAAAAGTAGCATTGTTTTTGGCTTTGAGATAGCTGAATCCCTAATTTTTTAATGGCATCCACTGCTGATTTTTGCTTCAGTTGCTTTTCATATGTGATCCTGTCAGATATTGTTAAGTGCAGCTATTATGGCCAATCATAGAATAATGCAAATTATTTTTGTTTTAATTTACATGATCATCGATATTGAGAAAAAAATACCCACTAACCTCTTGAATTACTTCTTCAAGTTCCCTGTGAACATCTTTTGTCTATGTTTTCTATTGAGTTGTTTGAATTTTCCTTATAGATTTAAATAATTTTTATATTTTTAGTTATGTACAGTGTTCTGACTTGTTTATATGCATGGTCAGTATTTTACCCAGCCTATTCAATACTTTATCAAATTTTGATTGTTGCATCACTTTAAACTAAAGTTTACATTGAATATTACATGCGTTTGAGAGTCATGTTATTACTGATTTAGTGTTATTGAGCTACGTTACATTAATAGACCTTCTCATACTGGACCATGTGAATGCTATCAGGATAAAACTGCTTATTACCGATATGTACATTGTTTGAATCTGTGATCTTGGTAAATAATATTAGTTTTGAAGTATCTTTTGCATCTATGCCTATTAAATATGTTAATTCTATGAACTGTCTTGTTTGGAGTTCTTTTTTTAATTATATGATATGGAAAGATGGGGCTCTGACTTCATGGATTTGCTGAATTGGATGTATTTCAATATAAAATTCTTCCAATTTATCCTGCCCAGATTCAGAGCAAATATTAGCAAAATGAGTTAAAGAATACATAAAAGACAAGAAGAAAAAATTTGAAATTCTTTTCAAAATTCACTTAGAAAATATTTGTAAGAAATGAGTATGTTACCACCACCCTCACTAAGTCAGTCTCCTTGTTTCTAGAATCAAGACGTTTATATTTTTCTAGACTGTCTTCCAGCACAGGATTCATTTGCTCTGTTGAGATTCACTTTGTGTTTTCTATTTGAATGAAAAGTGTCAACTAATGTACACGCTTAAGGACATTTTCTCAATATATTTTTAATATGATGAATTATTTTATGCATGATTTTGAAAGTCTTGTGTGGATTTACAATCAAAGAAGAAAGTGTTTTAAAATGATAAACATTTTCTAAAAGTTCATTGTGATAACCAAGTATTTTCATTCATTAAATCATACATTTCCAAATAGAAAGTCATGTAAAATACTCATACTTCAAATTTAATCAGTAGATTACTAGGAAATCTAAAGTCTAGATGTAAAATGGCTCTCTAGTTATGCACATTAAAAGTTAGAGTACAGACACCAATATTTGTATTCCTTATCTTAAATTCAGTGGCAAGTTTTTCCTTGATTTTATGAGATAGAAATACTGAATTAAAGAGTAGCTTTCCTGAGTATGAATGCCTATGTCACTAATAACTAGGTAGATGAATTTAGGCAGTTTATCTTAAAATATATTTAAATATCATATCAAAATGGGGTGGAATACACTGTCAATCTCTTTTATGATTATTTATTGATTACAAGAGAAAATGCACATAAATGCATAGCAAAATGTATGTCACAACACAATATCTTTATTAGCCTTAATTTTTTTACTATTATTAATATTACGTCTCCTAACCTTGGAATTAAAATCAATAATTATTTGATAGCAATCATATAATACAAACCTACTTTTTTTTAACATAGGAATAATTTAGGTGATATAGTATTTGCATATTTTTTGGGCTGGGACTGTCCCCTCCACTCAGCATTTATGAATTTTTGAACACAGAGAAAACACACATAACCATTGTAAATTTGATTATTCTAAGGATATTTTTCTAATTACCTATTTTGAAACATTTCTCATAGGTTTACTATTAAATAGCTTATAAGAATTTTAGTATGTTATGGAAATTATCATGCATAAAATGATTTATTTACTTCTGAAGATTTTTAAATCATAGGGTAAAATAAAAGATAAAATTGTATTATATGTTGTTTCCTATCAGAAAGGGTGCTTTACTCAAGTGAATTTAAGTCTGTATAATTCAATATGTTCAAAATGCATGACAGATTTATGAGTAGAACTAGTCACCTATGTTGCTGCTCACACATTAAAAAAAAAGAATAAAATCACTTGTTATTTATTTTTCCAGTTGCATAAAGTTAATAGTTACATGGAACTATAAGTTTCTGTTGTTGCTGTTATTTTCTGTTTTGTTTTGGATCATGCTCCATGGCATGTGGCATCTTAGTTCCCCAGTTCAGTTCAGTTCAGTCGCTCAGTCGTGTCCGACTCTGTGAATCCATGAATCGCAGCACGCCAGGCCTCCCTGTCCATCACCAACTCCCAGAGTTCACCCAGACTCACATCCATCGAGTCAGTGATGCCATCCAGCCATCTCATCCTCTGTCATCCCCTTCTCCTCCTGCGCCCAATCACTCCCAGCATCAGAGTCTTCTCCAATGAGTCAACTCTTCGCATGAGGTGGACAAAGTCGTGGAGTTTCAGCTTTAGAATCATTCCTTCCAAAGAAATCCCAGGGCTGATCTCCTTCAGAATGGACTGGTTGGATCTCCTTGCAGTCCAAGGGATTCTCAAGAGTCTTCTTCAACACCACAGTTTAAAAGCATCAATTCTTCGGCAGTCAGCCTTCTTCACAGTCCAACTCTCACATCCATACATGACCACTGGAAAACCATAGCCTTGACTAGATGGACCTTATTCTGCAAAGTAATGTCTCTGCTTTTGAATATACTAACTAGGTTGGTCATAACTTTTCTTCCAAGGAGTAAGCGTCTTTTAATTTCATGGCTGCAGTCACCATCTGCAGTGATTTTGGAGCCCCCCAAAATAAAGTCTGACACTGTTTCCACTGTTTCCCCATCTATTTTCCATGAAGTGATGGGACCAGATGCCATGATCTTCATTTTCTGAATGTTGAGTTTTAAGCCAACTTTTTCACTCTCCTCATTCACTTTCATCAAGAGGCTTTTTAGTTCCTGCATATCTGAGGTTATTGACATTTCTCTCAGCAATCTTGATTTCAGCTTGTGTTTCTTCCAGCCCAGCGTTTCTCATGATGTGCTCTGCATAGAAGTTAAATAAGCAGGGTGACAATATACAGCCTTGATGTACTCCTTTTCCTGTTTGGAACCAGTCTGTTTTTCCATGTCCAGTTCTAACTGTTGCTTCCTGACCTGCATATAGGTTTCTCAAGAGGCAGGTCAGGTGATCTGGTATTCCCATCTCTTTCAGAATTTTCCACAGTTTATTATGGAAAATAATAAACAGTCACACAGGCAAAGGCCTTGGCATAGTCAATAAAGCAGAAATAGGTGTTTTTCTGGAACTCTCTTGCTTTTACCATGATCCAGCAGATGTTGGCAATTTGATCTGTGGTTCCTCTGCCTTTTCTAAAACCAGCTTGAACATCAGGAAGTTCACGGTTCACATATTCCTGAAGCCTGGCTTGGAGAATTTTGAGCATTACTTTACTAGCATGTGAGATGAGTGCAATTGTGCAGTAGTTTGAGCATTCTTTGGCATTGCCTTTCTTTGGGATTGGAATGAAAACTGACCTTTTCCAGTCCTGTGGCCACTGCTGAATTTTCCAAATTTGCTGGCATATTGAGTGCAGCACTTTCACAGCATCGTCTTTCAGGATTTGAAATAGCTCCACTGGAATTCCATCATCTCCACTAGTTTGTTCATAGTGATGCTTTCTAAGGCCCACTTGACTTCACATTCCAGGATGTCTGGCTCTAGAAGAGTGATCACACCATCATGATTATCTGGGTCATGAAGATCTTTTTTGTACAGTTCTTCTGTGTATTCTTGCCACCTCTTCTTAATATCTTCCGCTTCTGTTAGGTCCATACCATTTCTGTCCTTTATCGAGCCCGTCTTTGCATGAAATGTTCCCTTGGTATCTCTAATTTTCTTGAAGAGATCTCTAGTCTTTCCCATTCTGTTCTTTTCCTCTATTTCTTTGCATTGACCAGGGATCAAATCCACAGTTCATGCATCGGAAGAGCAAATTCTTAACCACTGGATCTCCAGGGAAGTCCCTTAAATCTTCCCCATTATCTCATTTCTCTCCATTGTAATGTAGTTTCCCCATAATTACCAAAACTTCACCCTACCCAACTGTATGTATGCTCTATGTTACACACATGCAGATTCATAAATTAGCCAGGGTTTCATAAAACCTTTTTTTTTTTTTTCAAAATGATCTGACATTTTAAAGCTGAAATGATTAACTCTACATCCGTATTCTATAGTTATGGCCTCTCAGACATAACAAGGATAATAGTTGTAGAAAATATTACTTCAAACACTATGCTAACTCAATATGTATTATCTCATGGAATGTCATAATAATTAAATTAAGTAGAGACTGATATTTTAGAGTTGCACATGAATTAAATTAGAGTTAGGTTACTTTGGCTTCCCTGGTAGCTCAGACAGTAAAGAGTCTGCCTGCAGTGTGGATGACCTGGGTTCAATTCCTTATGAGGAAGATCTGGAGAAAGAAACGGCAACCCACTCCTGTATTCTTGCCTGGAAAATCCCATGGATGCAGGAGCCTAACAGGCTACAATCCATGGGGTCTTAAAGAGTCAAACACGACTGAATGACTTCACTTTCACTTTTCCACTACTTTCATTTCCCTGGAGAATAAAGGAGAAGACATGTATCAAAGGCAAAGTCATGAGTCCAGAACCCAGGTTCGGGAATTTAAGTTTCCAAGCTAAATTAGGTCTCTTAGTTTTGTCATATTTACAGTCTTGACAGTAAGAAGACAAAAATATTTAATAAGTAAGCACTGTAATATATTAATAATGGATTCTCAAGGTTATAAGCTACATTAAATAATTATCTTTCACGTAATTTAAAAATTAGTTTGAATAAAGAAACCCATTTGTCATATTCATTCTGGATGGATGCATTTTCTATACCTAGTTTTGCTAGCAAATAAACTGCAAAGACAACCTATGGCATAAATATTTTAAAATGCATTTATGCTGCTAAGGCGCTTCAGTCGTGTCCGACTCTGTGTGACCCCATAGACGGCAGCCCACCAGGCTCCCCCGTCCCTGGGATTCTCCAGGCAAGAACACTGGCGTGGGTTGCCATTTCCTTCTCCAAATCATGAAAGTGAAAAGTGAAAGTGAAGTCACTCAGTCGTGTCTGACTCTCAGCGACCCCATGGACTGCAGCCTACCAGGCTCCTCTGTCCATGGGATTTTCCAGGCAAGAGTACTGGAGTACGGTGCCATTGCCTTCTCCAAAATGCATTTATAAATACATGTAAAAATGTATAAAGTGAAGTTGCTCAGTCGTGTCTGACTGTTTGTAACCCCATGGACTGTAGCCTACCAGGCTTCTCTCTCCATGGGATTTTCCAGGCAATAGTACTGGAGTGGATTGCCATTTCCTTCTCCAAAAATGTATAACTATAGGAATATTAATTTAACTAAGGGAACACAGTAACTCCTCTCCTTTCATGGTTAAAATACAACAAAGAAACTCATCAGAAGATCCCAGATCATTCAAAACTCAATCAGACGGAATTGAAGAAGTTAGGTTAGGTTTATAAGTCAAACAGAGCTCTTTCTATTTTGTATTCTATTAATTGCAAATTTGGTGAAGTAAGGTACATTTCTCATCCCTATGTGTTTTAAGCTTCTGTTTTAAAAGTGCATACATGGTTATATTGCATAGTTGTAAGACTAAAGGAAGTATAAAAGGTGTGCTTAACTGATTACTTAAAATTATAAGTTCTCAATAAATAGTAGGCATCATTGTTTTTATGTGCTCTAAAACGGTCACTTTTTCTAAAGAATACTAATTAATACAAATAGATAGTTAATTAGATGCATTCATTTAACTTAGGGCTGAAGCATGAATAAATTTCCATCTCTTGAAAAGTTCAATCATATACTGCACAAAATTACAGTTCAATAAATTTATGTAATATATGTCTATACAATGTATAGTCTCAGGAGAAATTAAAGAAACCCACATATGAAACAAAATATTTTTATACACTAAAATTTGAACTTCAGTTTTCTTTGATAATATTCATTACCAAGTGAGATGTAATAAAAATTAATATAGTATAAAGTTTAAAATCTCTATATCAGTTTGGCAGTATTGAGTAAGTACCCTAGCACTATCCTTATTGCTTAAAACCAGTGAACTTTTTCTAGATTTCATTCTAAAAGTAATATAAAATAAAATGAAAATGTCATCTAGTCACAAAAGATTTTTGTTTTTTTATAATGCATAATGAGAAGATTATAAAAGTATTAAATTGCTATTATGCAGCATAATGTAACAGTAAGAATGGTCTTAGCATGTGAACTGAGACATGCAAGGCCATGTTTTATAAAATATTTATGACAAAGAGTAAAAGGCAATATTTATGTCATTGCATGAAATCCATGACATTGCAGTAAGTTAATTTCTTATTTTCAAATTGCTATAGATCATGTTATAGTCCTTAACATTTTGGAAGCAAAATAGATAAGCACATTAGAGAACACCAGCTCAAGTTTCATACATTTAGTCTTGGTCTTAGCACTCACCTGTGTCAGTAGTAGCCATTTTGAGGGAGATGGATAATGCTGCTTGGCTCTGGCACGTGAATCACTGTTTTGAACCTACTAATGCTTCTTCTGTTCTAATATAAAATGTAAATCACAGGGGTAAAACCTTAGGGAGTCCTGAGTTCCAGGTACTCAAATGTTAATGGGAACCTAGGAGAATACAGATGACCAAATACTTCTGCATGTAGATTATTTTCAATCTTAGTATATTTGATCTAAAAAGAAAGTGCTTGTTTGACTCACCTAACCCTAAAATCATGACCTGACTATTTTGAACAGGAGATTTGCTTAACAATACTGCTTAATAAGAGGAGAAGGCAATGGCAACCCACTTCAGTACTCTTACCCGGAAAATCCCATGGACAGAGGAGCCTGGAAGGCTGCAGTCCATGGGGTTGCTGAGGGTCAGACACGACTGAGCGACTTCACTTTCACTTTTCACTTTCATGCTTTGGAGAAGGAGATGGCAACCCACTCCAGTGTTCTTGCCTGGAGAATCCCAGGGATGGGGAAGCCTGGTGGGCTGCCGTCTATGGGGTCACACAGAGTCGGACACAACTGAAACAACTTAGCAAACATATTTTGAACTAGGGACATATGTTGCTTTGCTCTGCTCTTCTAGATTATTTGGGCTATGTTAACTATTTTGATAGTTCCACATAAGTTTTGGAATTAGTATGGCTTGTTGCTTAGTCATGCGCAACTCTTTGTGACCCCATGGACTGTAGCCTGCTTGGCTCCTCTGCCCATGTAAATTTTCCTGGCAAGAATACTGGAGTGAGTTGCCATTTCCTACCCCAGATGATCTTCCCAAGCCAGGGATAGAATCCATATCCCTTTTGTCTCCTACATTGGCAAAAGGATTCTTTACCGCTAGCAGCACAGAGGAAGCCCTGATTTTTGAAATTATTTTTATTTATTGCTTTTTGTTTCAATAAGAAATACTATTAGAATTTTGATAGGGAATGCACTGAATTTATAAATAAACTTGGGTGTTGAGGATGTAGTAGCAATTTGAATCTTTTGATTATTGAAGTCCAAATGTGGGAATTATTTTTGTATTCTATTTCTAATTTTTAAATTTGCTTTTGTTTTGCCCAGCTTCTCTGATCAATGTTATTAAATCTTTGACTTCCTTGGGGAAATTTTTTCCAAAGGATTTTATTTTTTATGCTATTATATATAAATTTTCCAATTTATTTTTATAAAGTTTATTAGAGTATATCTATATGGAAGAAACACAAGCTGAAATCAAGATTGCTGGGAGAAATATCAACAACCTCAGATATGCAGATGACACCACCCTTATGGCAGAAAGTGAAGAGGAACTAAAAAGCCTCTTGATGAAAGTGAAAGAGGACAGTGAAAAAGTTGGCTTAAAGCTCAACATTCAGAAAACGAAGATCATGGCATCCAGTCCCATCACTTCATGGGAAATAGATGGGGAAACAGTGGAAACAGTGTCAGACTTTGTTTTTTGGGGCTTCAAAATCACTACAGATGGTGACTGCAGTCATGAAATTAAAAGACACTTACTCCTTGGAAGAAAAGTTATGGCCAACTTAGATAGCATATTCAAAAGCAGAGACATTACTTTGCAGACTAAGGTTCATCTAGTCAAAGCTGTGGTTTTTCCAGTGGTCATGTATGGATGTGAGAGTTGGACTGTGAAGAAGGGTGAGTACCAAAGAATTGATGCTTTTGAACTGTGGTGTTGGAGAAGACTCTTGAGAGTCCCTTGGACTGCAAGGAGATCCAACCAGTCCATTCTGAAGGAGATCAGCCCTGGGATTTCTTTGGAAGGAATGATACTAAAGCTGAAACTCCAGTACTTTGGCCACCTCATGCGAAGAGTTGACTCATTGGAAAAGATTCTGATGCTGGGAGGCATTTGGGGCAGGAGAAGAAGGGGGCGACAGAGGATGAGATGACTGAATGGCATCACTGACTCGATGGACATGAGTCTGAGTGAACTCTGGGAGTTGGTGATGGACAGGGAGGCCTGGCGTGCTGCAATTCATGGGGTCACAAAGAGTCGGACACGATTGAGCAACTGAACTGAACCGATATATCTGTATCTATATATGGGCTTCCCTGGTGACTTAGTCTGTAAAGAATCTGCCTGCAATGCAGGAGACCTGGGTTCTATCCCTGGGTTGGGAAGTTCCCCTGGAGGAGGTCATGGCAACCCACTCCAGTATTCTTGCCTGGAGAATCCCCATCAACAGAGAAGCTGGGCGGGCTGCAGTCCATGCGGTTGCGAAGAGTCTGACGCTATTGAGCGACTAAGCACTGTTGCATTTGTATTATGTTGTCTTACAACTTTACTAACTTGGTGTCTTGATTTTCATTATTATTATTTTTTCTTTTGGAAGTGCTTAAGTGATTTCTATATACAAGTTCATTTCACCTGCAAATAGACAAAATTTTACTCCTTTGTTCTTGATTTGGATAATGTATTAATCTATTTATTTATTTAGCTTTCTTGTTCTGGCTAATGACTTTTATTTCTATGTTTCATAGATGTAGTAAAACTGAGAACTCCTACCTTGCTCCTGATTTTAGTGGTATTGCTCAAGTGTGAGGTTAGCTGTGGGTTTTTCTTATATAACATTTATTTTGTTCAGATAAATTCCTCTGATTCTAGCATGTTGAGAATGTTTATCATCAGTGTTGAATTTTTCAAACTCTGTTCCTGCATTTATTTAAAACACCATGGGATTTTATTCTTTATTCTCTTAGTGTGGTATATCACATTGATTGATTTTTCCTGTGTTTAACCATTCTTGGATCTCAAGGATAAATTATCTTTATTCATTGTGTAAGATTCTTTCAGTGTGGAGATGAAATCAATGATCTAGTATTTTCTTGAGAATTTTTGCAACTTTGTTTATGATGGATATTTTTCTGCACTTTTGTTTTCTTGTGGTATCTTTTTCTGACTTTGTGAGAGGATAATACTGACCCTATAAAAGGAGTTTGGGAATGTCTTTTTTTTTAATTTTCCTCAGCTTTTTGGAAGGGTTTGATAAGGACTGACACTATTTCTTTGAGTAATTAATAGGCTCACCAGGGAAACCATCATGTCTTTGCCTTTTCTTTGAAGGCTGTTGATTGCTGATTCAGTGTCCTCATAAATTACAGGTTTATTCAGATCTTCTATTTTTCCCTGGTTCAGTTTTTATAGGTTGTATGTTTCAAAGAATTTACCTACTTCTTCTAGGTCATCAGTTTCATTGATATACCAAGATTCATGTCGTTATCTTTCTTCTTTCATTTCATGTATGTCTGTTAGGCATATTCGGTCTCTGGTGCTATTTAAATTCACAGTTTCTTTCTTTGATTCTCTGTCTGTATTGCCTATTTGGATATGTACTAATGTTTTATTATTCTCTCTCCTTTGTGTAACTCTATAGATATATTTTTTATCACAGAGCATACATAAAATATGTATAGTTAAAATGGCCTATTTTAAAGTGATAACTTCATTTAACTTGCATACAAAACCTTTTCCTCTTTCTTACCATATGTATTTTATGGTACAAATGTCATAATCTGCATCTATTTATATTATGTCTCCATTAACATAATTGTGACTGTTGTTTTTAATCCTTGTTTCTTAACTTTTATACTACAAGTAAAGATAAGTTATCCTCCACTGTTAATGTAGCAGTCTATATTTCTCTATATCTTTTCTGTATCTTTATCTTTTTCAGTGAATTTAATATTTTATGCTATTTTATTGCTTTGTTAGCATCTTTAATATAACTTGAAAGTTTCTTTAGCATTTCTTCTAAAACAATTTCACTGGCTATTAACTCCCTCAATCATATTGATGTGGGAAAACCTTCACTTCTCTCTGTTGATACGTATCAACAGTTTTGAAATGTCAAGTATTCTTGTATGAACAATTATTTTTTAGTCATTCAAATATGTTTCCATATCTTTCCAGTCTGCAAGGTTTCTGCTAAAACTTCACTGATAATCTTATGGGTAGTTTTTGTTTTCTTATGGTTGATGGGTTACTTTTCTCTTGTCAAAATTTTCTTTTTTGCCTTTTAACATTGACAATTTAATTGCAGTTTTTGTCAATGTGAGTAACTTCAGATTCCTCTCATATGATGCCCTTTGTATTTCTTGGATCTATATATACACTTCTATTACAAGATTTTGAATTTTTTTATACACTGTTATCTTTAAATAAGTTTCCTGCCCCATTTTGTCTCTATTCCCCTTCTGATAACTTCCATATTTATAGTTGGAACTTTTTTTTTTTGGCTGGCTCTAAGTTCCTCAAGCTATCTTTTTTCTTGTTGTTGTTTTGGAGGAGTCATTATTGTTTATTTACTTTAACTTGTGTGCAATCTCACATCTCATAGACACAATTTACAAAGTTTTCCTGTGAAATGAAGATTTCCATATCCATATTTATTTTGATTTGCCTGATTTATATATTTTTTCACTTGAATAAGAATGTAAGTGACTTAGACTACACATCAGTTAATTCAGTTTAAATTTGCAGCTTACAAGGTCAGGAGACTTGTAGGCAGCCTCGTAGCTGACTACTTGGCAAGAGCAAAATGAATGGTTAGCAACCTTGATTCTGCTCATAACTAAAGAAAAAAATGTAAATAGAACAATAATAATAAATCAAGAGAGATTCTGTAGCAATATATTTCTCTTTAGTTTATGTCCACTTAATATTTAGCTGCTTTTGGGAAACAGCAGTTACAACTCTCTAGAACACATAGGATATTTATGGTGACCAGATCTAAAAGAACAGATCATATGTGTCTCAGGTAATTGGAAATTTCTGTCCAAAGCTGGAAGTGACACCTGACAGATTTTATTCTATTATTTGCTGCAATGAAAAATAATACATTTGTCTCTGGCATGTAGTTTGTCAAGGGAAAAATAGTATCTTCCAAATGGATTATTGTTTTTAAGTTCCCATTATCTTAAAAGCTGCTTTGTATCCATTTAAACATTATAAAAAGCAGCAGAAATTTGAAATCACAAATTTATTTGCTTTGATAGGGTATATGAAAGCACTTTTCACATTTTGAGGTAGGTATGGGGATATTATTCTGCCTTATCATGAGTTAACTTCTATTTTGTGCTGACCGAAACAGCTAATTTATGGACTATCAAACATACATTGTACATCTAATTTAAAGAAAAGGATGCATTGACCAAAAGTAAAGAAATGTTCGTCCTAAAAATAAAGATTAAACCCCTTCTTTCCTGAGGCACAGATGCTAGTACTTTTCCTCCCCAAGTGTCAAGACCATACTGACTTGCTGTGTATATGCTGGTCCATTTTTTTTCTTAAACTTGAATGAATATTTCCATGATTTGTTTAATGCTCTTTGTTCTAAGACACAAAGCTGTGCTGAGAATCATGACCCTCTGAAGCAGATCCATCCTTAGAGATATCTGAGAGTCTGTCTTCTGGGCCGTAGTCCTCAGTTTGGCTCAAAATCGCTTTCTATTCCTATTATAAATTGTCTATTGATTATTTTATTGACAGATATATGGACAAAAAGGTAGTAGTCTCCCTACATCTCATTTTTCCTACATTAAAAATAACAAAAACCATAACAGAGTTTGGGTTTAGATTTTATTTTCTATTTTGCTTTCGAAAAATGTATTATTGTTAAAAGGCACGAATTATCAGAGATGGAAAGTTCTTAACCAAAAGTACAAGAAAATAAAGCAAGTTCCTTTAGATGAACTTAACTGCCATAAAAAATATTAAGCTATTTTATGTCACTGCTGCTGCTGCTGCTGCTAAGTCATGTCAGTCGTGTCCAACTCTGTGCGACCCCATAGACGGCAGCCAACCAGGCTCCCCCATACCTGGGATTCTCCAGGCAAGAATACTGGAGTGGGTTGCCATTTCCTCCTCCAATGTATGACCGTGAAAAGAGAAAGTAAAGTCACTCAGTCGTGTCCAACTCCTAGTGACCCCATGAACTGCAGCCTACCAGGCTCCTCCATCGATGGGATTTTTCAGGCAAGAGAACTGGAGTGGGGTGCCATTGTCTTCTCCCATTTTATGTCACTAAGGTGACATAAATACCTAAATTTGTGAACATGTACATACTATGGAATATTTATGTCTTTGGAAATTGTAAAATAAAAGTAGCTGGTGTTGTAGATAGAGTCTACAACAGTATGGGTGCTAGAGAACTAGGAGAGAGAATAAAAGGAAAGTTTGAAGGCACCCAAATATTAACTTCTATTCAATATAGTTTTAAATACTTCAAAGTTGGGATATTTGAATTATAAAATCTTAAGTTTATATGCATATGCTCCAGAGAGGTCTGCCTTATCATTCTGAGCACTTCTTCAAACACTAAACCTATGCCTGCATTAGCTAATCAGGAACTGAGTACCCATTTTTCTGTGTTAGTTTTCATTCTAAGGATAATACAAGGTTTTTCTATTCAACTGTGACCTCTCTAGGTTTAGTTAGGGCTGCTGAGCTGTCTAAAAATAAGGGAAGAACAGGGACTTTTTGTTATTGCTTATTCCCCAGCCACCTTCAATGATATAAAATTTCCAGGAGACTGAGGCATAGGAAATTTCCTCAAGTTTGCAAGATAGATTGTTAGCATGTGATGACAAATGGGCAATAAATTATCTGAGTTAATGGAGATTGTGTGTGCTCTTAATACTCATTAAATTTTAAAAATAGATATTTCACATTCAAATTGACTTAAATTTTAAACAAGAGAAAAAATAGATAAGCTTCCAGAAGCTATAGACTACTTCATCACGGTAATAATATCACAACTATATTTAATTAATTTTACATGGCCAGCCATTTCTTTTAACCCTGGATATGCCAGAAAGTACAAACAAAATTGATGGATAATAAATGAAGACTTTTAAAATATTTCTGGTTGTAATGTTTACTGTAAATGAAATTATTACCAAATAGATTCAGTTGAATTTTTTAACTGTAATTTTGTATTATATGTTTATCAACAATGAAACATGTATATCCCAAGGAAAAAAATGTATCTGCTGATTTTAGATGAATTCAAAAATTCCATGACAACTACTATTAACTGGAAAATTAGACTTATGACCCAAAAGAGAAATCTATTAAATTATCTTTTTTGCTATTGTTTTACTGCTTTCCCCAAACCCAGTAATCTCTAAAATGTTTTTTCACCAAAGTTTGTTCCATATGTTTTCAAATTTTATGTTTAATAAATGTGTGTATGTGTAGATATATGAATGCATGGGGAGAGAGACACATAACTATCTATTATCTACCTATCTAATATAACCTCCAGAGAAATAGCTTTACCATCTTGGACTGTTGATTTCAACAGTAAAGAGCACAGGTGTTATAGTTTTTCCTGCATGATCACTTATGAGGCGAAATGTCTGCATATGCAACACTTGTGGTTTAGCAATTATGTTTAGTTTTATTCAGTAAAGTGAAAAAGTGAAAGAAAGTCACTCAGTTCTTTCTGACTCTTTGGGACACTATGGACTGTATAGTCCACCAGGCTGCTCTGTCCAGGCAAGAATACTGGAGTGAGCTGCCAATCCCTTCTTCAGGGGATCTTCCTGAACCAGGGATGAAACCCAGGTATCCTACATCACAGGCAGATTCTTTACCAACTGAGCCACAGGGAAAGGTTTTTTTTTTTTTTTAATTAATGTATTTATTTCAATAGGAAGCTAATTGCTTTACAATATTGTGGTGGTTTTTGCCATACATTGACATAAATCAGCCATGGGTGTACATGTGTCCCCCATTGTGAACACCTCTCCCACCTCCCTCCCCACCCCATCCCTCTGGGTTGTCCCAGTGCACTGGCTTTGAGTGACCCATTTCATTCATCGAACTTGGACTGGTCATCTATTTCACATATGGTAATACACATATTTCAATGCTATTCTCTCAAATCATCCCACCTTTGCCTTCTCCCACAGAGTCCAAAAGTGTGCTGTTTATATCTGTGTCTCTTTTGCTGTCCAGCATACAGCGTCATCATTACTATCTTTCTAAATTCCATACAAATGCATTAATATGTGTATTGGTGTTTTTCTTTCTGACTTCACTGTATAATAGGCTCCAGTTTTATCCACCTCTTTAGAACAGATTCAAATGCCTTCTATTTAATAGCTGAGTAATATTCCATTGCGTATATGTACTGCAACTTCCTTATTCATTCATCTGCTGATGGGCATCTAGGTTGCTTCTATGTCCTAGCTATTGTAAACAGTGCTTTGATGAACATTGGGGTACATGTGTCCCTTTCGATTCTGGTTTTCTCAGTATGCATGCCCAGCAGTGGGATTGCCGGGTTGTATGGCAGTTCTATTTTTCTTTTTTTTAAAAGAAATCTCCATACTGTTATCATCGTGGCTGCACTAGTTTGTATTCCCACCAAAAGTGTAAGAAGGTTCCCTTTTTTCACACCCTCACCAGCATTTATTGTTTGTAGACTTTTTGATGGCAGCCATTCTGATCAGCATGACTGTACCTGATCGTACTTCATTATGATTTTGATTGACATTCTCTGATAATGAGTGTTGTTAAGCTTCTTTCCCTGTATTTGTTAGCCATCTGTATGTCTTCTTTGTAGAAATGTCTGTTTAGTTCTTTGGCCTATTTTTTGATTGGGTCAATTATATTTCTGGTATTGAGATGCATGAACTGCTTGTATATTTTTTTAAATTAATTCTTTTTCAGTTGCTTTGTTTGCTAGTATTTTCTCCCATTCTGAAGGCTGTCTTTTCACCTTGCTTATAGTTTTCTTCATTGTGCAAAAGCTTTTAAGTTTAACTAGTTCCCATTCGTTTACTTTTGCTTTTATTTCCATTACTCTGGGAGGTTGGTCATATAGGATCTTGCTGTGATTTATTTCAGAGAGTGTTTTGCCCATGTTTCCCTCTAGGAGTTTTATAGTTTCTGGTCTTACATTTAGATCTTTAATCTATTTTGAGTTTATTTTTGTGTATGGTGTTAGAAAGTGTTCTAGTTTCATTCTTTTACAGGTGGTTGACCAGTTTTTCCAGCACCACTTGTTAAAGAGATTGTCTTTTCTCTATTGTATTTTTTTGCCTCCTTTGTCAAAGATAAGGTGCCTATAAGTGGGTGGATTTATCTCTGGACTTTCTATTTGTTCCACTGATCTATATATCTGTCTTTGTGCCAGTACCATACTATCTTTATGACTGTGAAAAGTGAAAGTGAAGTCACTCAGTCGTGTCCAACTCTTTGAGACTCCATGGACTGTAGACTACCAGGCTCCTCCATCCATGGGATTTTCCACGCAAGAGTACTGTAGGGGGTTACCATTTCCTTCTCCAGGGGATCTTCCCGATTCAGGGATCAAACCCAGGTCTCCCACATTGTAGGCAGACGATTTACCATCTGAGCCACCAGGGAAGTCATCTTGATGACTGTTCAGTTCAGTTCAGTTCAGTTCAGTCTCTCAGTCGTGTCCGACTCTTTGCGACCCCATGAATCGCAGCACGCCAGGCCTCCCTGTCCATCACCAACTCCGGAGTTCACTTAGACTCATGTCCATCGAGTCAGTGATGCTATCCAGCCAGCTCATCCTCTGTCGTCCCCTTCTCCTCCTGCCCCCAATCCCTCCCAGCATCAGAGTCTTTTCCAATGAGTCAAGTCTTCACATGAGGTGGCCAAAGTACTGGAGTTTCAGCTTTAGCATAATTCTTTCCAAAGAAATCCCAGGGCTGATCTCCTTCAGAATGGACTGGTTGGATCTCCTTGCAGTCCAAGGGACTCTCAAGAGTCTTCTCCAACACCACAGTTCAAAAGTATCAATTCTTCGGCGCTCAGCCTTCTTCACAGGCCAACTCTCACATCCATACATGACCACAGGGAAAAACCATAGCCTGAACTAGATGGACCTCAGTTGGCAAAGTAATGTCTCTACCTTTTATTTTTTTATTTTATTTTTTTTTGTCTCTACCTTTTAATATGCTGTCTAGGTTGGTCATAACTTTCCTTCCAAGGAGTAAGCATCTTTTAATTTCATGGCTGCAATCACCATCTGCAGTGATTTTGGAGCCCCCTAAAAATAAAGTCTGACACTGTTTCCACTGTTTCCCCATCTATTTCCCATGAAGTGATGCCATGATCTTCATTTTCTGAATGTTGAGCTTTAAGCCAACTTTTTCACTCTCCACTTTCACTTTCATCAAGAGGCTTTTTAGTTCCTCTTCACTTTCTGCCATAATGGTGGTGTCATCTGCACATCTGAGGTTATTGTTATTTCTCCCGGCAATCTTGACTCCAGCTTGTGCTTCTTCCAGCCTAGCGTTTCTCATGATGTACTCTGCATAGAAGTTAAATAAGCAGGGTCACAATATACAGCCTTGACGTACTCCTTTTCCTATTTGGAACCAGTGTGTTGTTCCATGTCCAATTCTAACTGTTGCTTCCTGACCTGCATACAGATTTCTCAAGAGGCAGGTCAGGTGGTCTAGTATTCCCATCTCTCTCAGAATTTTCCACAGTTTATTGTGATCCACACAGTCAAACGCTTTGGCATAGTCAATAAAGCAGAAATAGATTTTTTTCTGGAACTCTCTTGCTTTTTCCATGATCCAGCGGATGTTGGTAATTTGATCTCTGGTTCCTCTGCCTTTTCTGAAACCAGCCTGAACATCTGGAAGTTCACAGTTCACGTATTGCTGAAGCCTGGCTTGGAGAATTTTGAAAGATATAAGCATCTTGATGACTGTTGATTTGGATTATAGTCTGAAATCAGGCAGGTTGGTTCCTCCAATTCCATTCTGCTTTATCAAGATTGCTTTGGCTATTCGAGGTTTTTTGTATTTTCATACAAATTGTGAATTTTTTTTTCAAATTTGAAATTTGTTCTAGTTCTGTGAAAGATAACATTGATAGCTTGATAAGGATTACATTGAATCTATAGATCACTTTAAATGGTATATTCATTTTCACTATATTGATTCTTCAAACCATTAGCATGGTATATTTCTCCATCTATTTGTGTCATCTTTAATTTCTTTCATCAGTCTTTTATACTTTTCTATACAAAAGTCTTTTGTTTCTTTAGGTAGATTTATTCCTAAGTACTTTATTCTTTTTATCAAAATGGTGAATGGAACTGTTTCCTTAATTTCTCTTTCTGTTTTCCCATTGTTACTGTATAGGAATGCAAGGGGGTTTTGTGTATTAATTTTATATCCTTCAAATTTACTATATTCATTGATTAGCTCTAGTAATTTTCTGATGGTATCTTTCAGTTTTCTATGTAGAGGATCATGTCATCTGCAAACAGTGAGAGTTTTACTTCTTCTTTTCCAATCTGGATTCCTTTTATTTCTTTTTATTCTATGACTGCTGTGGCTAAAACTTTCAGAACTATGTTAAATAGTATTGCTGGGAGTGGGCACCCTTATCTTGTTCCTGACTTTAGAGGAAATGCTTTCAATTTTTCATCATTGAGGATAATGTTTGCTGTGGGTTTATCAAATATGACTTTTATTATGTTGAGGTATGTTCCTTCTATGCCTGCTTTCTGGAGAGTTTTTATCATAAACTTTGAATTTTGTCAAAGGCTTTCTCTGCATCTATTGAGATAATCACATGGTTTTCATCTTTCAATTGGTTAATGTGGTGTATCACATTGATCAGTTTATGAATACTGAAGAATCCTTGTGTCTCTGGGATAAAGCCCACTTGGTCATGATGTATGATCTTTTTAATATGTTGTTGGGTTCTGTTTGCTAGAATTTTGCTGAGGGTTTTTGCATCTATGTTCATCAGTGATATTGGCCTGTAGTTTTCTTTTCTTGTGGCATCTTTGTCTGGTTTTGATATCAGGATGATGGTGGCCTCATAGAATGAGTTTGGGAGTTTACCTTCCTCTGCAATTTTCTAGAAGATTTTGAGTAGGATATGTGTTAGCTGTTGTCTAAATTTTTGGTAGAATTCACGTGTGAAACCAATTGATCCTGGGCCTTTGCTTGTTGGAAGATTTTTTATTACATTTTCGATTTCTGTGCTTGTGATGGGTCTGTCAAGATTTTCTATTTCTTCCTGGTTCAGTTTTGAAAAGTTATACTTTTCTAAGAATTCATTCATTTCTTCCAAGTTGTCCATTTTATTGGCATATTGTTGCTGATACTAGTCTCTTATGATCCTTTTTATTTATGTGTTGTCTGTTGTGATTTCTCTGTTTTCATTTCTTTGTTGATTTTATTCTTCTCCCTTTTTTTCTTGATGAGTCTGGCTAATGGTTTGTCTGTTCTATTTATCTTCTCAAATAACCAGCTTTTAGTTTTGTTGACTTTTGCTATAGTCTCCCTTGTTTATTTTTCATTTGTTTCTGCTTTTTTATGATTTCTTCCCTTTTACTAACCCTGGGGTTCTTAATTTCTTCTTTTTCTAGTTGCTTTAGGTGTAAATGTAGGTTATTATTTGATTTTTCTCTTGTTTCTTGTGGTAAGCTTGTACTGCTATGAACCTTCCCTTTAGCACTGATTTTACTGAAGACCATAGGTTTTGGGTTGTCATGTTTTCATTTTCATTTACTTCAATGCATATTTTGATTTCCTTTTTTATTTCTTCCATGATCTGTTGGTTCTTCAGGAGCAACTTTTTCAACCTCCATATGTTTATATTTTTAATCTGTTTTTTTTTTTTTTTCTGTTGTTGACATCTAATCTTACTGCATTGTGATCAGAAAATATGCTTGAAATGATTTGTTTTTTTTTTTAATTTACCAAGGTTAGATTTATGTTTCAGTATGTGATCTGTTCTAGAGAATGTTCTGTGTGTACTTGAGAAAAAAGTGAAGTTTAATGTTTGGGGTGAAATGTCCTATAGACATCAATCAGGTCTAACTGGTCCTTGTATCATTTAAAGTTTGTGTTTCCTTGCTAATTTTCTGTTTGATTGATCTATCCATAAGTGTGAGTTGGGTAATAGAGTCTCCCACTATTATTCTGCTACTGTTAATTTCCCCTTCATACTTGTTGGCATTTGCCTTATGTATTGAGGTGCTCTTATGTAGGGTGCATATATATTTATAACTCTTGTGTTTTCTTATTGGATTGATCCTTGATCATGATGTAGTGTCCTTCTTTGTCTCTTTTCACAGCCTTTATTTCAAAGTCTATTTTTTCTGATATGGGTATGCTACTCCTGTTTTCTTTTGGTCTCTATTTGCATGAAATATATTTTTCCAGACCTTCACTTTCAATCTCTATGTGCCTCTTGGTTTGAGGTGGGTCTCTTGTAGACAGCATATACAAGGGGTCTTGTTTTTGTATCCATTCAGCCAGTCTTTGTCTTTTGGTTGGGACATTCAACCCATTTATATTTAGGGTAATTATTGATATTTTGATTAATAATTATTGCCATTTACTTCGTTGTTTTGTGTTCAAGGTTAAAAACCTCTTCTGTATTTCTTGTCTAGAGAAGATCCTTTAGCATTTGTTGAAGAGCTGGTATGGTGGTGCTGAATTCTCTCAGCTGTTACTTGTCTGTAAAACTTTTGATTTCTCCTTCATATTTGAATGAGATCCTTGCAGGATATAGTGATCTAGGTTGTAGGATTTTTTCTTTCACTTTAATTATAGCTTGCCATTCCCTTCTGACCTGAAGAGTTTCTACTGAAAGATCAGCTGTTATCCTTATGGGGATCTCATTATGTGTTATTTGTTTCTTTCCCTTGCTGCTTTTAATATTTGCTCTTTGTGTTTGATCTTTATTAGTTTGATTAATATGAGTCTTGGAGTATTCTGCCTTAGGTTTATTCTGTTTGGGACTCTCTGGGTTTATTGGACTTGGGTGTCCATTTCCTTCCCCATTTTAGAGAAGTTTTCAACTATTATCTCCTCAAGTATTTTCTCATGCTCTTTATTTTTGTCTTCTTCTTCTTCTGGGACTCCTATGTTTCCTAACATTGCCTCAGAGGTCTCTACGGTTGTCCTCATTTTTTAAAGTTATTTTTCTTTTTTTCCTCTCTGCTTCATTTATTTCCATCATTCTATCTTCCACCTCACTTATCCCATCTTCTGCCTCAGTTATTCTACTGTTGGTTCCATCCAGAGTGCTTTTTGACATCATTTATTGCATTATTTGGGAAAAAAAAAAAAACAATGGCAACCCACTCCAGTACTCTTGCCTGGAAAATCCCATGGATGGAGGAGCCTGGTAGGCTGCAGTCCATGGGGTTGCTAGGAGTTGGACACCACTGAGTGACTTCATTTTCACTTTTCACTTTCATGCATTGGAGAAGGAAATGGCAACCCACTCCAGTGTTCTTGCCTGGAGAATCCCAGGGATGGGGGAGCCTGGTGAGCTGCCATCTCTGGGGTTGCACAAAGTTGGACACGACTGAAGTGACTTAGCAGCATTGCATTATTCATTATTGATTAACTCTTCTCTATTTCTTCTAGGTCTTTGTTAAACATTTCTTGTAGCTTCACAATCCTTTTTTGTAGTATATTTATCCATAACTCCATTTTGTTTCCAAGATTTTGAATCTTCTGTACTATCAGTATTCTAAATTCTTTTTCAGGTAGACTATCTATTGCCTCCTCTTTTGTTTGGTTTGGTGGGCATTTATCATTCCTTTACCTGCTGAATATTTCTCTACCTTTTCATTTTGTTTAGATTGCTGTGTTTGGGGTGCCCTTTCTGCAGGCTGGAAGTTCACGGTTCCTCTTTATTGTGGAGCCTGTTCCCTATGGGTGAGGTTGAACTAGTGGCTTGTCAAGGTTTCCTGGTTAGGGGAGCTTGCATTCGTGTTCAGGTGGGTGGAGCTGGATCTCTTCTCTCCAGAGTTTAATGAAGTGGACAGTAGTGAGTTTTAGGGTAGCTATGAACTAACACCCAAAAAAGATGTTCTTTTCTTTATAGGGGACTGGAATGCAAAATTGGAAGTAAAGAAACACCTGGAGTAACAGGCAGATTTGGCCTTGGACTACAGAATGATACAGGGCAAAGCCTAATAGAGTTTTTCCAGGAGAACACACTGGTCATAGCAAACACCCTCTTCCAACAACACAAGAGAAGATTCTACACATGGACATCACCAGATGACCAACACCAAAATAAGATTGATTATGTTCTTTGCAGTCAAAGATGGAGAAGCTCTATACAGTCAGCAAAAACAAGACTGGGAGCTAACTGTGGCTCAAATCATGAACTCCTTATTACCAAATTCAGACTGAAATTGAAGAAAGTGGGGAAAACCACTAGGCCATTCAAGTGTGACCTAAATCAAATCCTTTATGATTATACAGTGGGATTAAGAAATAGATATAAGGGACTAGATATGATAGACAGAATGCCTGATATACTATGGATGGAGGTTCATGATATTGTATAGGAGACAGGGATCAAGACCATCCCCAAGGGAAAAGAAAATGCAAAAAAGCAAAATGGCTGTCTGAGGAGGCCTTACAAATAGCTATGAAAGAAGAGAAGTGAAAAGCAAAGGAGAAAAAAAAGATATACCCATTTGAAGGCAGAGTTCCAAAGAATAGCAAGGAGAGATAAGGAAGCCTTCCTCAGTTTCAATTACAAAGAAACAGAAGGAAATAAATGAATGGGAAAGACTCGAGATCTCTTCAAGAAAATTAGAGATACCAAGGGAACATTTCATGCAAAGACAGGCTCAATAAAGGACAGAAATGGTATGGACCTAACAGAAGCAGAAGATATTAAGAAGAGGTGGCAAGAATACACAGAAGAATTGTACAAAAAAGACCTTTATGACCCAGATAATCACAATGGTGTGATCATTCATCTAGAGCCAGACATCCTGGAATGTGAAGTTAAGTGGCCCTTAGGAAGCATCACTACCAATAAAGCTAGTGGAGATGATGGAATTCCAGTTGAGCTATTTCAAATCCTAAAACACAATGCTGTGAAAGTGCTGCATTCAATATACCAGTAAATTTGGAAAACTCAGCAGAGGCCACAGGACTAGAAAAGGTCAATATTTATTCCAGTCCCAAAGAAAGGCAATGCCAAAGAATGCTGAAACTGCCTCACGATTGCCCTCATCTCACAGGCTAGTACACTAATGCTCAAAATTCTCTAAGCCAGGCTTCAGCAATATGTGAACTGTGAACTTTCAGATGTTCAAGCTGGTTTAGAAAAGGCAGAGGAACCAGAGATCAAATTGCCAACATCCACTGGATCAAAGAAAAAGCAAGAGCATTCCAGAAGAACATCTATTTCTGCTTTATTGACTATGCCAAGCCTTTGACTGTGTGGATCACAATAAACTGTGGAAAATTCTGAAAGAGATGGGAATACCAGACCACCTGACCTGCCTCTTGGGAAACCTATATGCAGGTCAGGAAGCAACAGTTAGAACTGGACATAGAACAACAGACTGGTTCCCAATAGGAAAAGGAGTACATCAAGGCTGTATATTGTGACCCTGCTTATTTAACTTATATGCTGAGCATATCATGAGAAACACTGGGCTGGGAGAAGCAAAAGATGGAGTCAAGATTGCCGGGAGAAATATCAATAACCTCAGATATGCAGATGACACCACCCCTATGGCAGAAAGTGAGGAGGACCTAAACAGCCTCTTGATGAAAGTGAAAGAGGAGAGTGAAAAAGTTGGCTTCAGACTCAACATTCAGAAAACGAAGATCATGGCATCTGGTCCCATCACTTCACGGGAAATAGATGTTTCTGGAAAACAGTGGAAACAGTGGCTGACTTTATTTTGAGGGGTTCCAAAATCACTACAGAATGTGATTGCAGCCATGAAATTAAAAGACACTTATTCCTTGGAAGGAAAATTATGACCAACCTAGATAGCATATTAAAAAGTAGAGACATTACTTTGCCAACAAAGGTCTGCCTAGTCAAGGTTATGGTTTTTCCAGTAGTTGTGTATGGATGTGAGAGTTGGACTATAAAGAATGTTGAGAACAGAAGAATTGATGCTTTTGAACTGTGGTGTTGAAGAAGACTCTTGAGAGTCCCTTGGATTGCAAGGAAATCCAACCAGTCCATGCTGAAAGAGACCAGCCATGGGTGTTCATTGGAAGGACTGGTGCTGAAGCTGAAACTCCAATACTTTGGCCACCTGATGCAAATAGTTGACTCATTTGAAAAGACCCTGATGCTGGGAAATACTGAGGGCAGAAGGAGAAGAGGACGACAGAGGATGAGACGGTTGGATGGCATCACCGACTCAATGGACATGAATTTGGGTAAACTACAGGAGTTGGTGTTGAACACGGAGGCCTGGTGAGCTGCAGTTCATGGAGTCACAAAGAGTCGGACACGACTTAGTGACTGAACTGAACTGAAGTGAATGAGTTTGACATGGCTTTGGGCAGCTTGTCTTTCAATGCTCAGGACTGTGTTCCTGCTTTGCTGGAGAATTAACATGGTATGTCTTGCTCTGGAGCTTGTTGGCTCTTGGGTGAAGCTTGGTTTCAGTGTAGGTATGGAGGCTTCTGGGTGAGCTCTTGTTTATTAATGTTCCATTGAATCAGGAATTTTCTGATGTTCTCAAGTATTGAAGTTAAGCCTCCTGCCTCTGGCTTTCACTTTTATTCTTACAGAAGCCTCAAGACTTCTCCATCCATACACCACTGATGATAAAACATCTGTGTTAATAATGACACAATTCTCCATAGTGAGGGACACCCAAAGAGGTTCACAGAGTTACATGGAGAAAGGAAGAGGGAGAAGGAAGATAGAGGTGACTAGGAGAAGAGGGGGAGTCAAAAGGGGAGAGAACAATCTAGCCAGTAGTCATTTCCCTAAGTGTTCTCCACAGCCCAGAGCACCCAGAGAGATTCATAGAGTTAAGTAGAAAAGAGAAGGGGAGGGAGGAGATAGAGGTGTCTGGGGAAGAGTCAAAAGGGGAGAGAGTAATCAAGCCAGTAATCACACCCCTAAGTGAAAATGTATACCGAAGATTAGATTCTTAAAGGTAAAAAATTGATAACAAATACCAAGAAGCAAAGATTAAAAATCTAGAGTAGAGGTTAGACTCGCAAAAATACAATATTAAAGATACAAAACAAAATCAATCATAAAAAATATAGAAATATATATATGTGAAATTTTCTTTAAAATAGGGTCTTTTTTTGCAAGGTAATCAGTTCAGTTCAGTTCAGTTTCTCAGTCCTGTCCTACTCTCTGCAACCCCATGAATTACAGTACTCCAGCCCTCCCTGTCCATCACAAACTCCCAGAGTTCACTCAAACTCATGTCCAATGAGTCGGTGATGCCATCCAGCCATCTCATCCTGTCGTCCCCTTCTCCTGCTGGCCCAATCCCTCCCAGCATCGGAGTCTTTTCCAATGAGTCAACTCTTCACTTGAGGTGGCCAAAGTACTGAAGATTCAGCTTCAGCATTATTCCTTCCAAAGAACATCCAGGACTGATCTCCTTTAGAATGGACTGGTTGGATCTCCTTGCAGTCCAAGGGACTCTCAAGAGTATTCTCCAATACCACAGCTCAAAAGCATCAATCCTTAGGCATTCAGCTTTCTTGACAGTCCAACTCTCACATCCAAACATGCCTTGACTAGACGGACTTCATTCGGCAAAGTAATGTCTCTGCTTTTGAATATGCTATCTAGTTTGGTCATAACTTTCCTTCCAAAGAGTAAGCGTCTTTTAATTTCATGGCTGTAATTACCATCTGCAGTGATTTTGGAGCCCCCAAAAATAAAGTTAGCCACTGTTTCCACTGTTTCCTCAACTATTTGCCATGAAGTGAGGGGAGGCCATGATCTTAGTTTTCTGAATGTTTCTCATGATGTACTCTGGATATAAGTTAAATAAACATGACAATATAAGTTAATAAGGGTGACAATATACAAACTTGATGTACTCCTTCTCCTATTTGGAACCAGTCTGTTGTTTCATGTCCAGTTCTAACTATTGCTTCCTGACCTGCATATAGGTTTCTCAAGAGGCAGGTCAGGTGGCCTGGTATTCCCATCTCTTTCAGAATTTTCCAATTTATTGTGATCCACACATTCAAAGGCTTTGGCATAGTCAATAAAGCAGAAATTGATGTTTTTCTGGAACTCTCTTGCTTTTTCCATGATCCAGAAGATGTTGGCAATTTGATCTCTGGTTCCCCTGCCTTTTCTAAAACCAGCTTGAACATCAGGAAGTTCACGGTTCACATATTGCTGAAGCCTGGCTTGGAGAATTTTGAGTATTACTTTACTAGCGTGTGAGATGAGTGCAATTGTGCGGTAGTTCGAGCATTCTTTGGCATTGCCTTTCTTTGGGATTGGAATGAAAACTGACCTTTTTCAGTCCTGTGGCCTCTGCTGAGTTTTCCAAATTTGCTGGCATATTGAGTATAACATTTTCACAGCATCATCTTTCAGGATTTGAAATAGCTCAACTGGAATTCCATCACCTCCACTAGCTTTGTTCATAGTGATGCTTTCTAAGGCCCACTCGACTTCACATTCCAGGATGTCTGGCTCTAGGTGAATGATCACACTATCATGATCATCTTGGTCATGAAGATCTTTTTTGTACAGTTCTTTTGTGTATTCTTGTCACTTCTTAATATCTTCTGCTTCTATTATTTCCATACCATTTCTGTCTTTTATCGAGCCCATCTTTACATGAAATGTTCCCTTGGTATCTCTAATTTTCTTTTTTTAAATATAAATTTATTTTAATTGGAGGTTAATTACTTCCTTGACGAGATCTCTAGTCTTTCCCATTCTGTTCTTTTCCTCTCTTTCTTTACATTGATCGGTGAGGAAGGCTTTCTTATCTCTCTTTGCTATTCTTTGAAACTCTGCATTCGGATGCTTCTATCTTTCCTTTTCTCCTTTGCTTTTCACTTCTCTTCTTTTCCCAGCTATTTGTAAGGCCTCCTCAGACAGTCATTTTGCTTTTTTTGCATTTCTTTTCCATGAGGATGGTCTTGATCCTTATCTCCTATACAATGTCACGAACCTCCATCCGTAGTTCATCAGGCACTCTATCCACAGACCTAGTCCCTTAAATCTACTTCTCACTTCCACTGTATAATCATAAGGGATTTGATTTAGTTCATACCTGAACAGTCTAGAGGTTTTCCCTACTTTCTTCAATTTAAGTCTGAATTTAGCAATAAGGAGTTGATGACCTGAGCCACAATCAGCTCCTGGTCTTGTTTTTGCTGACTGTATAGAGCTTCTCCATTTTTGACCACAGAACAGTAATAATAGGTTATAAAAATGAAAATTAAAGAACTAATAAAGAACTTTTTATAAATTAAAAAGTGATAATAGTAAAAATATATCTAGGAATTTCTCTGGAGCTGTTGAGGGCAGTGTGGGTTCAGTTCAGTTTCATATAAGTACAAGCTTGTACTTATTCTCAAGGTCTTGGCCACCTCTGACCCTTAGTCAATGTTAACTACAGGGTTTTAATCTGTGACACCTGTTATTTCCATAACAGTTCCCTCTTTGTTTATTTTGTCTTCCTCTGTTTGCAAGTCTCTTCAGTGTCTAATTTCTGACCTGACACAAGGGGGCGGAGGTGGTCATCTATTTAGGCTCACTTGTTCAGTTGTGTTTTGGGAAGGAGCGGATACTGAAAACAAATATCGCTGGTGTGTATGGGCAGTGCTCACAATGTATGGACCACACTGGGTTTGCCCCAGCTCAAGGCAGCATGTGCTTCCTGGGTCTACACTGCTCAGGCTCCAGGGTGCTCTGTAGGAGCACTGTCCAAAGCAGGCCCTGCATTTTGTGCACTTCCCAGGTCTAAGCCACTTAGACTCTTGGGTATTCTGCAAGGGCACAGATTTGGTTGGGCATACATTTTGTGCCCTTTCCAGGTCCAAGCAGCTCAGACAACTAGGTGTATGGCACGTGCACTGTCCCAGGTGGGCAGTGTGTCTTAATCACCACCCCAGTCCTGGTATGCCATGTGTCTCCTCTGGGGAGCTGATCTCAGGCTGTGACCCTCCTGGCAGGTGTCAACCATCCAGGATCCCAGGAGAACGTGGTTAGCAACTGGGAGCCTGCTCACAGTTTGGTGGAGGATGCCTGTCTCTGGAACCAAGATTGGAGCAGCCCCTTGTCTTCTGGCTCTGGCTGCCACACACTCGCCTCTCTGCCTTTGGTAGGGGGTTAGGGGCCTTGTATGCAGCCAGCTAGCTCTCCTTTGGTATTCGCTCAATGCTTTGTTCTGTGAACAGGCCAGGCTTTGCGTTAGAGCCTTTCACTGGAGAGTTCTTTTTTTTCTCTTTCTCTCTCTGGCAATCCCATTATTTGGGTTGCTATCTCATGTTAGCTCCCTCAGATTGTCCTCAGGGCATTCAAGGCTAGTCCTTACCCTAAGCACTGATTATACAGTCCACTCCTCCCTGTCCAGCCCCCGCTCACTCGTGGTGGACGCAAGTGTCCAGGCTACTTCTCTGCTGGCAGTTGTGGTTAGGTGCATATTCTGTGGGATTCTTTTTTTTTTTCTCCCAGTTATGTTGCCCTCTGAGATTCCAAAATTCCCCACAGATCCACCTGTGAGAGGGTTCCCTATTGTTTGGAAATTTCTCCTCCTTCACGACGCCCTCTTCAGGATGGGTCTCCATTCCTAACTCTTTTTTCTCATTTTTTGTCTTTTATATTTTGTCCTACCTCCTTTTTTTTTTTTCTGAAATTATTGTTACTTTATTTTTTAATTTTTTTTTCACATGATAGTATACATGTTAAAATGTCATTCTCCCAAATCATCCCACCCTCTCCCTCTCCCTCTGAGTCCAAAAGTCCGTTATACACATCTGTGTCTCTTTCCCTGTCTTGCATACAGGGTCGTCATTGCCATCTTCCTAAATTCCATATATATGTGTTAGTATACTGTATTGGTGTTTTTCTTTCTGGCTTACTTCACTCTGTATAATCGGCTCCAGTTTCATCCATCTCATCAGAACTGATTCAAATGAATCCTTTTTAACGGCTGAGTAATACTCCATTGTGTATATGTACCACAGCTTTCTTATCCATTCATCTGCTGATGGACATCTAGGTTGTTTCCATGTCCTGGCTATTATAAACAGTGCTGCGATGAACATTGGGGTACATGTGTCTCTTTCAATTCTGGTTTCCTCAGTGTGTATGCCCAGAAGTGGGATTGCTGGGTCATAAGGTAGTTCTATTTGCAATTTTTTAAGGAATCTCCACACTGTTCTCCATAGTGGCTGTACTAGTTTGCATTCCCACCAACAGTGTAGGAGGGTTCCCTTTTCTCCACACCCTCTCCAGCATTTATTGCTTGCAGATTTTTGGATCGCTGCCATTCTGACTGGTGTGAAGTGGTACCTCATTGTGGTTTTGATTTGCATTTCTCTGATAATGAGTGATGTTGAGCATCTTTTCATGTGTTTGTTAGCCATCTGTATGTCTTCTTTGGAGAAATGTCTATTTAATTCTTTGGCCCATTTTTTGATTGGGTCATTTATTTTTCTGGAATTGAGCTGCATGAGTTGCTTGTATATTTTTGAGATTAGTTGTTTGTCAGTTGCTTCATTTGCTATTATTTTCTCCCATTCTGAAGGCTGTCTTTTCACCTTGCTTATATTTTCCTTTGTTGTGCAGAAGCTTTTAATTTTAATTAGATCCCATTTGTTTATTTTTGCTTTTATTTCCAGAATTCTGGGAGGTGGATCATAGAGGATCCTGCTGTGATTTATGTCTGAGAGGGTTTTGCCTATGTTCTCCTCTAGGAGTTTTATAGTTTCTGATCTTACATTTAGATCTTTAATCCATTTTGAGTTTATTTTTGTGTGCGGTGTTAGAAAGTGATCTAGTTTCATTCTTTTACAAGTGGTTGACCAGTTTTCCCAGCACCACTTGTTAAAGAGATTGTCTTTACTCCATTGTATATTCTTGCCTCCTTTGTCAAAGATAAGGTGTCCATATGTGTGTGGATTTATCTCTGGGCTTTCTATTTTGTTCCATTGATCTATATGTCTGTCTTTGTGCCAGTACCATACTGTCTTGATGACTGTGGCTTTGTAGTAGAGCCTGAAGTCAGGCAAGTTGATTCCTCCAGTTCCATTCTTCTTTCTCAAGATTGCTTTGGCTATTCGAGGTTTTTTGTATTTCCATACAAATCTTGAAATTATTTGTTCTAGTTCTGTGAAAAATGTGGCTGGTAGCTTGATAGGGATTGCATTGAATTTGTAAATTGCTTTGGGTAGTATACTCATTTTCACTATATTGATTCTTCCAATCCATGAACATGGTATATTTCTCCATCTATTAGTGTCCTCTTTGATTTCTTTCATCAGTGTTTTATAGTTTTCTATATATAGGTCTTTAGTTTCCTTAGGTAGATATATTCCTAAGTATTTTATTCTTTTCGTTGCAATGGTGAATGGAATTGTTTCCTTAATTTCTTTTTCTACTTTCTCATTATTCGTGTATAGGAATGCAAGGGATTTCTGTGTGTTGATTTTATATCCTGCAACTTTACTATATTCATTGATTAGCTCTAGTAATTTTCTGGTGGAGTCTTTAGGGTTTTCCATGTAGAGGATCATGTCATCTGCAAACAGTGAGAGTTTTACTTCCTCTTTTCCAATTTGGATTCCTTTTATTTCTTTTCCTACTCTGATTGCTGTGGCCAAAACTTCCAGAACTATGTTGAATAGTAGCGGTGAAAGTGGACACCCTTGTCTTGTTCCTGACTTTAGGGGAAATGCTTTCAATTTTTCACCATTGAGGATAATGTTTGCTGTGGGTTTGTCATATATAGCTTTTATTATGTTGAGGTATGTTCCTTCTATTCCTGCTTTCTGGAGAGTTTTTATCATAAATGGATGTTGAATTTTGTCAAAGGCCTTCTCTGCATCTATTGAGATAATCATATGGTTTTTATTTTTCAATTTGTTAATGTGGTGAATTACATTGATTGATTTGCGGATATTGAAGAATCCTTGCATCCCTGGGATAAAGCCCACTTGGTCATGGTGTATGATCTTTTTAATGTGTTGTTGGATTCTGATTGCTAGAATTTTGTTGAGGATTTTTGCATCTATGTTCATCAGAGATATTGGCCTGTAGTTTTCTTTTTTTGTGACATCTTTGTCAGGTTTTGGTATTAGGGTGATGGTGGCCTCATAGAATGAGTTTGGAAGTTTACCTTCCTCTGCAATTTTCTGGAAGAGTTTGAGGAGGATAGGTGTTAGCTCTTGAAATTTTTGGTAGAATTCAGCTGTGAAGCCGTCTGGACCTGGGCTTTTGTTTGCTGGAAGATTTCTGATTACAGTATCAATTTCCGTGCTTGTGATGGGTCTGTTAAGATTTTCTATTTCTTCCTGGTTCAGTTTTGGAAAATTGTACTTTTCTAAGAATTTGTCCATTTCTTCCACGTTGTCCATTTTATTGGCATACAACTGCTGATAGTAGTCTCTTATGATCCTTTGTATTTCTGTGTTGTCTGTTGTGATCTCTCCATTTTCGTTTCTAATTTTATTGATTTGATTTTTCTCTCTTTGCTTCTTGATGAGTCTGGCTAATGGTTTGTCAATTTTATTTATCCTTTCAAAGAACCAGCTTTTGGCTTTGTTGATTTTTGCTATGGTCTCTTTTGTTTCTTTTGCATTCATTTCTGCTCTAATTTTTAAGATTTCTTTCCTCTACTAACTCTGGGGTTCTCCAACTCTTCCTTTTCTATTGCTTTAGTTGTAGAGTTAGGTTATTTATTTGACTTTTTTCTTGTTTCTTGAGGTATGCCTGTATTGCTATGAACTTTCCTCTTAGCACTGCTTTTATAGTGTCCCACAGGTTTTGGGTTGTTGTGTTTTCATTTTCATTCGTTTCTATGCATATTTTGATTTCTTTTTTGATTTCTTCTGTGATTTGTTGGTTATTCAGAAGTGTGTTGTTCAACCTCCATATGTTGGAATTTTTAATAGTTTTTCTCCTGTAATTGAGATCTAATCTTAATGCATTATGGTCAGAAAAGATGCTTGGAATGATTTCGATTTTCTTGAATTTATCAAGTTTAGATTTATGGCCCAGGATGTGATCTATCCTGGAGAAGGTTCCATGAGCACTTGAAAAAAAGTTGAAATTCGTTGTTTTGGGGTGAAATGTCCTATAGATATCAATTAGGTCTAACTGATCTAATGTATCATTTAAAGTTTGCGTTTCTTTGTTAATTTTCTGTTTAGTTGATCTGTCCATAGGTGTGAGTGGGGTATTAAAGTCTCCCACTATTATTGTGTTATTGTTGATTTCCCCTTTCATACTTGTTAGCATTTGTCTTACATATTGTGGTGCTCCTATATTGGGTGCATATATATTTATAATTGTTATATCTTCTTCTTGGATTGTCCCTTTGATCATTATGTAGTGGCCTTCTTTGTCTCTTTTCACAGCCTTTGTTTTAAAGTCTATTTTATCGGATATGAGTATTGCCACTCCTGCTTTCTTTTGGTCTCTATTCGCGTGGTATATCTTTTTCCAGCCCTTCACTTTCAGTCTGTATGTGTCCCTTGTTTTGAGGTGGGTCTCTTGTAAGCAGCATATAGAGGGGTCTTGTTTTTGTATCCATTCGGCCAGTCTTTGTCTTTTGGTTGGGGCGTTCAACCCATTTACGTTTAAGGTAATTATTGATAAGTATGATCCCGTTGCCATTTACTTTATTGTTTTGGGTTCGGGTTTATACACCCTTTTCGTGTTTCCTGTCTAGAGGATATCCTTTAGAATTTGTTGGAGAGCTGGTTTGGTGGTGCTGAATTCTCTCAGCTTTTGCTTGTCTGTAAAGCTTTTGATTTCTCCTTCGTATTTGAATGAGATCCTTGCTGGGTACAGTAATCTGGGCTGTAGGTTATTGTCTTTCATCACTTTAAGTATGTCTTGCCATTTCCTCCTGGCCTGAAGAGTGTCTATTGACAGATCAGCTGTTATCCTTATGGGAATCCCCTTGTGTGTTATTTGTTGTTTTTCCCGTGCTGCTTTTAATATTTGTTCTTTGTGTTTGATCTTTGTTAATTTGATTAATATGTGTCTTGGGGTGTTTCGCCTTGGGTTTATCCTATTTGGGACTCTCTGTGTTTCTTGGACTTGGGTGATTATTTCCTTCCCCATTTTAGGGAAGTTTTCAACTATTATCTCCTCAAGGATTTTCTCATGGTCTTTCTTTCTGTCTTCTTCTTCTGGGACTCCTATAATTCGAATGTTGGAGCGTTTCATATTGTCCTGGAGGTCTCTGAGATTGTCCTCGTTTCTTTTAATTCGTTTTTCTTGTTTCCTCTCTGATTCATTTATTTCTACCATTCTATCTTCTATTTCACTAATCCTATCTTCTGCCTCTGTTATTCTACTATTTGTTGCCTCCAGAGAGTTTCTGATCTCATTTATTGTGTTATTCATTATATTTTGACTCTTTTTTATTTCTTCTAGGTCCTTGTTAAACCTTTCTTGCATCTTCTCAATCCTTGTCTCTAGGCTATTTATCTGTGATTCCATTTTGATTTCAAGATTTTGGATCATTTTCACTATCAATATTCGGAATTCCTTCTCCGGTAGATTCCCTACTTCTTCCTCTTTTGTTTGGTTTGGTGGGCAACTCTCCTGTTCCTTTACCTGCTGAGTATTCCTCTGTCTCTTCATCTTGGTTATATTGCTGCGTTTGGGGTGGCCTTTTTATATTCTGATAATTTGTGGAGTTCTCTTTATTATGGAGCTTCCTCACTTTGGGTGGGGTTCTATCAGTGGCTTGTCAAGGTTTCCTGGTTAGGGAGGCTTGTGTTGGAGTTTTGGTGGGTGGAGCTGGGTTTCTTCTCTCTGGAGTGCAGTGGAGTGACCCGTAATGGGTTATGAGACATCAAAGGTTTTGGGATAATTTTGAGCTGCCTGTATATTGAGGCTCAGGGGAGTGTTCCTGTGTTGCTGGAGAATTTGGGTGGTATGTCTTGTTTTGGAACTTGTTGGCCCTTGGGTGGAGCTTGGTTTCGGTGTAGGTATGAAGGCATTTGATGAGCTCCTATTGCTTAATGTTCCCTGAATTCAAGAGTTCTCTAATGTTTTCAGGCTTTGGGTTTAAGCTTCCTGCTTCTGGTTTTCAGTTTTATTTTTACAGTAGCCTCTAGACTTCTCCATCTATACAGCACAGATGATAAAACATCTAGGTTAAAGATGAAAAGTTTCTCCACATTGAGGGACACTCAGAGAGGCTCACTGAGTTACAAGGAGAAGAGAAGATGGAGGGGGTAGTTAGAGGTAACTGGAATGAGATGCGGTGAGATCAAGAGAGGAGAGAGCAAGCTAGCCAGTAGTCACTTCCTTATGTGCGCTCTATAGTCTGGACCGCTCAGAGGTATTTACAGAGTTATACGGGGAAGAGGAGAGGGAGGAAGTAGACAGAGGTGACCAGGAGGATAAGAGAGAGGAATGAGTAGGAGAGAGACAAATCCTGCCAGTAACCAGTTCCTTAGGTGTTCTCTACCGTCTGGAACACACAGAGATTCACAGAGTTGGATAGAGAAGAGATGGGGGAGAAAAGAGACAGAGGCCACCTGGTGGAGAAAAAGGAGAGTCCAGAGGAGGAGAGAGTGGTCAAGCCAGTAATCTCGCTCTCAGGTAAACTTGGGTAGTGAAGTTTGGGTTTTTAAATGTACAAAATTGACAACAAAAACCTAAGAGCAAAGATTAAAAATCTGGAGTAGAGGTTGGATTTTCAAAGATACAATATTAAAGAAAAGCAGAAGGAAAAAGGAAGAAAGAAAAAAAAAGAATTATTAAAAAACAAACAAACAAAAAAAAAACAAAACAAAACACCAACAACCATCCAAAGAGTATATATGGTGTTTGCCTTAAAAAAAAAAAAAAAAAGTCTTTTTTTTTAAAAATAGTAATACTAGGTTATAGAAATAAAAATTAGAGGAGAAATAGAAGACTTAACAATTAAAAAAAAGCTCGGGAAAAAAAAGGAAAAAAAGCAAAAAGCAAAAAAAAAGAATGATTTTAAAAATATTAAAAAATTAAAAATATATCTGGCTCTTCTCTGATGTTATGGGCCGTGTGGGCTCACTTCCAAGGTGGTTCCCTCTGTTTAACTTCTTCTGTTTGCTGGTTTTTAGGCTCACTAGTTCAGTCGCGCTGTGGGGAGGGGGGATGCTGCAAACAAATAGCACTGTCGTGTGTACACAGTATCTCTGCCCCGCTTGACCTGTCCTTTCTCGCAGCGCACAAACCGCTCCGGCTCTACGATGCTCAGCCGGGAACCGTCTGGGGCCGGCCCTAGGCTGCGTGCACTTCCCCGGTCCAAGCCGCTCAGGTTTGGCACTCAGGCAGCCCTCAGAGGCACAGATTAGGCTGGGACTGCGCTTTGTGCCCTTCCCAGGTCCGAGTAGCTCAGGAGTTTGGCGAGCGCGATCGCTGCGGCTTGTCACCTTTTCCGCCACTGCCGCTCAGCTCTCTGGGTGGACCGCTGGCGCACCCCGTGAGGCAGACTGTGACTGTCCAGCACCCCCAGAAGTCTTAGCAAAGGAGCCTGCTTGCAGTTAGGTAAGTAAAGTCTCTCCGGGTCTGCAATTGCCCCTTTCCAGTCCTTACGGCTCTGGCTGCCTGTCCCCGGCGGGAAATGGTCTGCAGCCGGCTTTTTCCGTTCCGTCCTTTGTTCTGTGCTGGGTCCTGGCGGTGTCTTATGTTCGAGCTTTTCGCGTGGTAGCTATCCCACAGTCTGGTTTGCTAGCCCAAGTTAGATCGTCCTGGTTGCGCGTGGGGCGTTCCTGCCCGATTCTTACAAAGCACTGCAGCCCGCGCCTCCCGCGCGTCCCTGCCCTGCCCCCACTTCCCAATGGCGGATGCAGGCGTCTGTGCTGCTTTTCCGCTGGGGGAGTTACTGGTGGGCTTGTAATCTGTTGGTTTTAATTATTTATCTATTTTTCCTTCCTGTTATGTTGCCCTCTGTGTTTCCAAGGCTCGCCACAGACTCGGCAGGGAGAGTGTTTCCTGGTGTTTGGAAACCTCTCTTCTTAAAATTCCCTTCTCGGGACGGGCTTCCCTTCTCGGGACGGAGCTCCCTCCCCACCTCCTTTGTCTCCTTTTTCGTCTTTTATATTTTTTCCTACCTGTTTTTGAAGACAATGGTCTGCTTTTCTGGTTGCCTGATGTCCTCTGCCAGCCTACAGAAGTTGTTTTGTGGAGTTTGCTCGGCGTTGAAATGTTCTTTTGAGGAATTTGTGAGGGAGAACGTGATCTTCCCGTCCTATTCCTCCGCCATCTTTTTTTTCTTGTCCTACCTCCTTTCAAAGAGAATGGGCTGCTTTTCTGAGTGCCTGGTGTCCTCCGCCAGTGTTCAGAAGTTGTTTTGTGGAAGTTGCTCAGCATTCAAATGATCTTTTGATGCATTTGTGAGGGAGAAAGTGGTTTCCCCATCCTATTGCCCCCCGCCCCCCTGCCCCCGCCACCTTGGAACCATCCCCCAGGCTCAAGCTTTCTTTACTTGCTTTCATTCTTAGTCCTTTTCATTTTTCTCCTTTGACCAGATAATTTCTAAAGGTCTTTCCATGAGTTCCCTGAACTTATCTTTTCCTGCCTGTTTTAGTGCTGTTGAAGCCATCTGTTTTTTTAGATCTGTTATGATAATCTACAACCTCATTTTTGTTAGCACTTCCAAATATTTTGCATTTCTTTATTGGGTCCTCATATTATTCATAAGTTGCTTTCTAAATTCAGTGAGCCTAAATATAGAAAGCTGTCATCAAAGCAAGTTTACCTAAGAAAATAAGAAATATCTCAAATAAACAACCTAACCTTATGACTAAAGCAAATAGAGAAAGAAGAAAAAAAATATGCCAAATTTAGTGTAAGAGAAGAAATCACAATGATCCAAGCAAAAATAAATTAAATAGAGACTAAAAAAGACAATAGAAATTTTAAAATAAAGTTAAAAGCCAGTGTTTGAAAAGATAAACAGAACAGATAAACATTTAGCCAGACTCCCTGAGTGAAAAAGGTGAGAAGGCACAAATCAATAAAATTAGAAATTAGAAGGAAATTTGTAATCAACACCACAGAAATACAAAGGATCATTGGAGACTACTTTGAGAAACTATATGCCAATAAAACAAACAAATTAGAAAATATGGAAAAAATTATCAAATGTGTCATCTTGCATGACTGAACCACAGATAAACAGAAAACATGAGAACAGACCTATTAACAGTACTGGAATTAAATCAAGAATTTTAAAATCTCCTAACAAACAAAAGACCAGGACCAGATGATTTTGCAGGTGAATTTCACATTTAGAGAAAAGTTAACAGCTATATTTCTGAAACTGTTTCAAATTTTGCAGAGGAAAGGAAACTTCCAAACTCATTCTGTTAGACTCCCATCACCCTGATACCAAAACCAGACAAACATACCCAACAAAAAGAAGAAAATCACATGCCAATGACTCTGATAAATATAGATACAAAACTCCTCATAAAATATGAACAAATCAATTCCAATATATATTAAAAGGCTTGTATACCATAATCAAATGGGATTTATCCCAGAGATGCAAGTTTTTTTTCCCAATATCCACAAATAATTCAATGTGATACCCACATTAACAAACTGAAGGATAAATCCATATGATCATTTCAATAGATAAAAATTTAAAAAAAAACAATAATAATGCAACACATATATGATAAATACTCTCCAGAGTATGGGCATAAGTGGAATATATCACAGCACAATAAAGACCATATATGACAAACCCACAGCTGGCATCATGCTCAACAGGAAAAACTTGTAAACATTTCTTCTATACTCACACAGATATAAGACAAGAATACATAATCTCTCTACTTTGATTCAACATAGTTTTGGAGCTAAAAAGAAACAAAGTGAGTCCAAATTAGAAGAGAAGTAAAACTGTCACTTTTTGTAAATGACATAATAATATACATAGAAAATCATATTACTAGAAACAACTAGAGTTCATTAATTCAGCAATGTAACTGGATAAAAAATAAATATGCATAAATAAATGAATAAACAGAAATCTGCTGCATTTGTCTACAATAAAATCAAGCTATCATAATAAGAAATCAAGAATACCATTGCATCAAAAAGAATAAATAATTAAGAATGAACATATATAAGGCAAAAGTCCTATAGTCTGAAAACTATAAGATGCTGATGAAGAAATTTAAGGCTAGAAAAACAGATGTACAGATACACTGTACTCGAGCTTATTGTATTTCTTTCCATTATTTCATGACATAGATGAAAAAGATATTGCTGAGATTTATGTCAGAGAGTATTCTGCCTATGTTTTCCTTTAAGGGTTTAATAGGGTCCAGTCTCACATTTTGGTTTTTAATCTATTTTGAGTAAATTTCTTGTGTACAGTGTTAGAGAGTATTCTAATTAATATCATTGTTTTGCATGTAGCTGTTCAGTTTTCCCAGCACCATTTATTCAAGAGATTTTCTTTCTCCAACTGTATAGTCTTGCATGTTTTGTAGTAGATTAATTTACTTTCTATCCAGTTCCAATGATCTATACAGCTTTTGCACAGCAAAGGGAACCAAACGCAAAATGAAGACAATCCAAAACATGGAGAAAACATTTTGAACTGATGTGACTGACAAGGGATTAGTCTTCAAAATTTATGCTGCTGCTGCTAAGTTGCATGAGTCGTGTCCGACTCTGTGTGACCCCATAGACGGCAGTCCAACAGGCTCCTCTGTCCCTGGGATTTTCCAGGCAAGAATACTGGAGTGGGTTGCCATTTCCTTCTCCAATGCATGAAAGTGAAAAGTGAAAGTGAAGTCGTTCAGTTGTGTCTGACTCTTCGTGACTCCATGAACTGCAGCCTACCAGGCTCTTCCGTCCATGGGATTTTCCAGGCAAGAGTACTGGAGTGGGTTGCCATTGCCTTCTCCATCAAAATTTATAAACAGCTTAATATAATCAGAACCAACCACCCAATCAAAAAGTGGGCAAAAGACTAAGAAATTTCTCCAAAGATATACAGATGGCCAATAAGCACATGAAAATATTTTCAACATCAGTAATTATTATAGAAATGTGAATCAAAACTACAATAAGATAGCACCTCACATCAAAATAGTTGTCATACTGAGTGAATTCAGAGAAAGAGAAATATCATATGATATATTACTTACATGCAGAATCTAAAAAAATGATGCAAGTAAACAGATTTACCGAACAGAAGCCGACTCAGACTCATAGAGAACAAACTTATGCTTACTATACAGGAAGGGTGGGGTAAGGAATATTTAGGGAGTGTGGAACTGACATGTACACTCTGTTATATTTAAAATGAATAACCAACAAGGACCAATTGTGCAAGAAAGTGAAAGTGAAAGTCATTCAATCCTGTCCAACTCTGCAACCCGAGGCTAGAATACTAGAATGGGTAGCCTTTTCCTTCTCCAGGGGATCTTCCCAACCCAGAGATCGAGCCCATGTCTCCCGCATTGCAGCTGGATAAGAAAGAGAACTCCCCTCAATATTATGTAACATCCTAAATGGAAAAATAATTTGGAAAAAAAAGATACATGTATATGTATAACTGAGTCATTTTGCTGTACACCTGAAACTATGACAATATTTTTAATCAACTGTACTCTAATATAAAATAAAAAGTTAAAAAATATATCTTGCTCTTGAATTAAAAGAATCAATTTATTACAGAGATGTTATGGGGAGGGAGGTGGGAGGGGGTTCATGTTTGGGAATGCATGTAAGAATCAAAGATTTTAAAATTTAAAAAAAAGTCAAAAATAAATAAATAAATTAATTAATTAAAAAAAAAGAATCCATTTATTAAAATGACTATACTACCCAGGGCAATCCAAGAGATTCAGTGTAATCCCTATCAAATTATCAGTGACCTTTTTGCACCGAAGAGCCCAAACAATCTTGAGCAAGATTCATGGAGCTGGAAAAAATCACACTCCCTGACTACAGACTATATTGCAAAGCTACAGTAATCAAATGGTATGGTACTGGCACAAAAAAGACATACAGATCAATGGAACTGTGTAGAAAACATAAATAAATCCTGAAACTAACACGTTGTAAATTAGCTAATTTAGTTAAAAGTTTAACTAAATCTTAAACATATACCTTCTCAAGCAATTCCAAAAAGTGAAAAGAGTTAAGATTTGTAATCCATTTTACAGAATGGCATTACCCTGACAAAACCAGATACAGGCACTAAGAATGAAAAAACTACACACCAACATCCAGGATGAATATAGATTCTCAGCAACGTAACTGTGAATTGAATTCAATAGTACATTAAAATGATCATATACTGTGATAAATTTGGATTTACAACTCTAATTTAACTCTATTTAAACAAATGCTAACCAATGAATGTAGTATATCACATTAATAGAGTGAAAGATAAAGCTAATACGATCATCTCAATAGACACATAAAAAAACATTTGACAAAATTTAATACAACTTAGAAGTAATTTTTTTCACAAATTGTATAGAAGAAATGTACATCAACATAATTTATGTCACATAAGACAAACAGGGTTAAAATCATACTCAGTGATTAAAGATTGGAAACTCTACACTTGAATTAGAAACAATATTAGTTAATCTCTTAAAATTGCCATTTAACAAAGAATGAGGCATTCTAGAAAGACCAATGAGGGAATAAAAAGAAATTAAAAGGCACCAAAATCAGAAAGACTAAAATAAATTTTTCTCTGTTTCCAGAAAATATTATCTTATATATTTAGAAAAATCCCAAGGAGTACACAAAAATTTTGTTAGTGCTCATAAAGTAATTAAGTGAAATTTTTGAATAAATATCAGCATATCAAATCACTGGTCTTTTAATAAACTAACAACAAAATATCAGAAGAAGAAACAGTCTCATTTATAACAGCATAAAAATATTAAAAGATTTTGGAGTAAGTTTGACAAAAGAAGGGTAAATCAGTACAGTGAAAATACAAAATACTAATGAGAGAAACTGAAGATACAAATAAACATTAAGTTATATTGTGCTCATGGTACAGAAGAATCAATATAGTTAATATAACCAACTACAGAAATCTATTTTTAGATTTGTTAAATCCCTATCAAAACTCAAATGAAATTTCTACAGAAATAGAAACCATACTGAAATTTGAATGGAACCATGAAAGACCAGAGTAGACCAGGCAAACCTGAGAAAACATAACAAATCTGGAGGTACCTTAAAGCCTGCTTTCAAATTTTATTTTTGTGTCTTTTTTTTTTTTTCTCTTTTATGATTTATTTATTTATTTATTTTTTTTTTAATTTTAAAATCTTTAATTCTTACATGCGTTCCCAAACATGACCCCCCCTCCCACCTCCCTCCCCACAACATCTCTCTGGGTCATCCCCATGTACCAGCCCCAAGCATGCTGCACCCTACGTCAGACATGGACTGGCGATTCAATTCTTACATGATAGTATACATGTTAGAATTCCCATTCTCCCAAATCATCCCACCCTCTCCCTCTCCCTCTGAGACCAAAAGTCCGTTATACCCATCTGTGTCTTTTTTCCTGACTTGCATACAGGGTCGTCATTGCCATCTTCCTAAATTCCATATATATGTGTTAGTATACTGTATTGGTGTTTTTCTTTCTGGCTTACTTCACTCTGTATAATTGGCTCCAGTTTCATCCATCTCATCAGAACTGATTCAAATGAATTCTTTTTAACGGCTGAGTAATACTCCATTGTGTATATGTGCCACAGCTTTCTTATCCATTCATCTGCTGATGGACATCTAGGTTGTTTCCATGTCCTGGCTATTATAAACAGTGCTGCGATGAACATTGGGGTACATGTGTCTCTTTCAATTCTGGTTTCCTCGGTGTGTATGCCCAGAAGTGGGATTGCTGGGTCATAAGGGAGTTCTATTTGCAATTTTTTAAGGAATCTCCACACTGTTCTCCATAGTGGCTGTACTAGTTTGCATTCCCACCAACAGTGTAGGAGGGTTCCCTTTTCTCCACACCCTCTCCAGCATTTATTGCTTGCAGATTTTTGGATCGCAGCCATTTTAATTTTATTAAAAATTTTTAAAAATCAAAAGGATATAATACTGGCATTCAGAGACAGAGAGACCAATGGAACAGAAATGAGACCCATAAATAAACTTACACACATACAGTCAAATAATATTTTTAAAAGGAGACAAAAATACACAATGAGAACTAAAAGAGTGCATTTGATAAATGGTGGGGGTAAGCTATATATCCACATGAAAAAGGATGAAATTGCATGTGTGAATTTATAAGTTTCAAGGAATTCTTATGTGAAGGTCTAAGGTCCTGGACTTTGGTTTTTGCAGAGTATTTAGATTACTAACTCAGTTTCACTAACAGTGATCAGTTTGCATTTCTTTCTGATTCAAATTTGGAAAACTGTATGCTTCTAGACATTTATCTATTTCTTTTAGGTGGTGCAGTGTATTAACATATAACTTTTCATCACTATAAACTGTGGAAAATTCTGAAAGAGATGGGAATACCAGACCACCTGACCTGCCTCTTGAGAAATCTATATGCAGGTCAGGAAGCAGCAGTTAGAACTGGACATGGAACAACAGACTGGTTCCAAATAGGACAAGGAGTATATCAAGGCTGTATATTGTCACCCTGCTTATTTAACTTCTATGCAGAGTACATCATGAGAAACGCTGGGCTGGAGGAAGCACAAGCTGGAATCAAGATTGCCAGGAGAAATATCAATCACCTCAGATATGCAGATGACACCACCATTATGGCAGAAAGTGAAGAAGAACTAAAGAGTCTCTCGATGAAAGTGAAAGAGGAGAGTGAAAAAGTTGGCTTAAAGCTCAACATTCAGAAAACGAAGATCATGGCATCCGGTCCCATCACTTCATGGGAAATAGATGGGGAAACAGTAGAAACAGTGTCAGTTTGTTTTTTGGGCTCCAAAATCACTGCAGATGGTGACTGCAGCCATGAAATTAAAAGACGCTTACTCCTTGGAAGGAAAGTTATGAACAACCTAGATAGCATATTCAAAAGCAGAGACATTTCTTTGCCAACAACGGTCCGTCTAGTCAAGGCTATGGTTTTTCCAGTAGTCATGTATGGATGGGAGAGTTGGACTGTGAAGAAAACTGAGCATCAAAAAATTGATGCTTTTGAACTGTGGTGTTGGAAAAGACTCTTGAGAGTCCCTTGGACTACAAGGAGCTCCAACCAGGCCATTCTAAAGGAGATCAGTCCTGGGATTTCTTTGGAAGGAATGATACTAAAGCTGAAACTCCACTACTTTGGCCACCTCATGCGAAGAGTTGACTCATTGGAAAAGACTCTGATGCTGGGAGGGATTGGTGGCAGGAGGAGAAGGGAAAGACAGAGGATGAGATGGCTGGATGGCATCACTGACTCGATGGATGTGAGTCTGGGTGAACTCTGGGAGTTGGTGATGGACAGGGAGGCCTGGCATGCTGCAGTTCATGGGGTTGCAAAGACTCGGACACGACTGAGCGACTGAACTGTACTGAACTGAGATTTTTTCCCCCAGATTTTTCTTATTCCTTAAGGTAGAACTGTGTTCCTAAAATTTTCCCCTTAGAACTTCTTTTGTTGCATCATATATATATATATATATATATATGTTACATTGTCTAGAGGTATTCTGTAAATATTTCATTGATTTTCTCAATAACCGTTTTTTAAATTTTTTTTTATTTTTCCTTTATTTTACTTTACAATATTGTATTAGTTTTGCCAACCCATTTTTTATTTGTTTCTTTTTAATAGCAATCTGTTTAGTCTTCAAATATTTATGTTTTTCCCGTTTTTCCTACTCAATTGCTTTCCAGTTTTATTCTGTCATGGGCAGAAAAAAAATGCTTGATATTTCTTTCATTTTAAATTTGTTGAGATTATTTTTTGTGACCCAGTTTGTATTCTATGCTGGAGAATCTTCCACTAGCATTTGAAAAGAATGTTTTGAAAAGTGAAAAGGAAAGTGAAAGTCTCTCAGTTGTGTCCAACTCTTTGTGACTCCTTGGACTATGCAGTCTGGAATTCTCCAGGCCAGAATACTGGAGTGGGTACCCATTCCCTTCTCCACAGGATCTTCCCAACCCAGGGATTAAACCCAGGTCTCCCTATTTGGCAGGTGGATTGTTTACCAGCTGAGCCACCAGGCAAGCCCAAAAAGAATGTGTACTCTGCTATTTTTTTGGTTTTGTTTTTTAATGGAATTTTCTAAGTCCAATGGATCTAACGTGTCAATTTAAAACCACTTTTTCTATATTGATTTTTTTTTTGTCAGGGTGTTCATTCACTGATGTAAGTGGGGTATTAAATTTCCCTTCTATTATTATCAGTTTATCCCTTTATGTCTGTTAATAGTTGTTTATATATTTGCATGCCCCTATATATGTTCATGGGCTTTCCTGATGGCTCAGTGGTAAAGAATCCACCTGCCAGTTTAAGAGACATTGTTTCCATCCTTGGATGGGAAAGATCCCCTGGAGAAGGAAATGGCAACCCACTCTTTGGTATTTCTGCTTGGGAAATCCAATGAACAGAGGAGCTTGGCATGTTACAGTCCTTGAAGTCACAAGAGTCAGACATGGCGTAGCAACTGAACAGCAACAATTTACGTGCATGTTGTTATTGTTCAGTCATCAGTCATGTCCGACACTTTATGACTCCATGGACTGCAGCATGCCAAGCTTTCCTGTCTCTATCTCTTACAGTTTGCCCAAGTTCATGACCATTGAATCAGTGATACCATCCAACCATCTCATCCTCTGTTATTGTCTTCTCCTTCTGCCTTCAATCTTTCCCAGCATCAAAGTCTTTTCCAATGAATTGTCTCTTTGGATCAGGTGACCGAAATATTGGAGCTTCAGCATCAGTCCTTCCAATGAATATTCAGGGTTGATTTCCTTTACAATTGACTGTTTTGATCTCCTTGCTGTCCAAAGGACTCTCGGGAAACTTCTCCAGCACCACAGTTCAAAAGCACATTCTTCAGCGCTCTGCTTTTTTTATGATCCAACTCTCACATTCATACTTGACTACTGGAAAGATCATAGCCTTGATTATATGGACCTTTTCCAACAAAGTGATGTCTTTGCTTTCTAATACACTGTGTATGTTCATCATAGCTTTCCTTCCAAAAAGCAGTCGTCTAATTTCATGGCTGCAGTCGCCATCCACAGTGATTTTAGAGTTCAAGAAGAGGAAATCTGTCACTGCTTCCACCTGTATCCCTTCTATTTGCATGAACTGATTGCATCATATGCCAGTTCTTTTTTCTTTTTTTAAATATTCAGCTTTAACCTGACTTTTTCACCTCCTCTTTCACACTCATCAAGAGGCTCTTTAGTTCCTCTTTGCTTTTTGCCATTAGAGTGATATCTTCTGCATATCTGAGGTTGCTACTATTTCTCTTGGCAATCTTGATTCTAGCTTATAACTCATCCAGTCCAGTATTTCAAGTTATGTGCTCTACATTTAAGTTTAATAAACAGCTTGACAATATACAACCTTGTCATACTCCCTTCACAATTTTGAACCAGTCAGTTTTTCCACTTAAAGTTCTAACTTGCTTCTTGACGTGCATACAGGTTTCTCAGGAGGCAGGTAAGATGGTCTGGTATTCCCATCTCTTGAAGAGTTCTCCACAGTTTGTTATGATCCACACAGTCAAAGGCTTTAGTGTGAAAAAAGAAGTAGATGATTTTTGGTTCACTGATTCCTAAGATGTTGATGTTTATTTTTGCCATCTCCTGCCTGACCACGTCCAATGACCAGTAACTATGACCAATGTATTCCCTTGGCCAATGACTATGACAAAGTGTGTGACTATGACCAATGACAGTGTGTTCCTTTGACAAAACTCTGTTAGCCTTTGCCTTGCTTCATTTTATACTCCAGTGCCAACTTTTCCTGTTATTCTGGGTGTCTCTTGACTTCCTAGTTTTTCATTCCAATTCACTGTGATGAAAAGGATGTTTTTTATTCTGTTATTTTTAGAAGGTCTTGTAGGTCTTCAAGGAAATGGTCAACTCCAGCTTCTTCAACATTGTTGGCTGAAGATTTTTGGTAGCTGCATGAATAGCTTTTTAGTAACTTGTTTTTAGTATGGGTATTTGATTACTGGGATGCTGAACAGTTTGCCTGGGAAATGAACCGGTTTTTTTTTGTTGTTGTTGTTTTTGTTTTTGTATTTTGAGATTGTGCCCAAGTAGTGCATTTTGCTTGCAACATGTGGGTTTTAGTTCTCTGACCAGGAATCGAAACCAAATCCTCTGCACTGAGAGCGTGGAGTCTTAGTCACTGCATTTAGGTATCTTTTTTGACTGTGAGGGCTACTTCATTTCTTCTAACAGATTAGTGCCATAGTATTAGATATAATGGCCATCTGAATTAAATTTGCCATTCCTGTCCATTTTAGTTCACTGATTCCTAATATGTTGATGTTCAGTCTTGCCATCTCCTTCTTGACCACATCAAATTTACCTTGATTCATGGACCTCACATTATACATTCCTATGCAATATTATTCTTTACAACATTGGGCTTTGCTTTTTACTACCAGACATCTGCACAATGAGGGTTATTTCCCCTTTGACCCAACCACCTCATTCTTTCTGGAACTATCAATAGTTAGTAATTGCATCTGCTCTTTCTCAGTAGCCTATCAGACACCTTCCAACCTGGGAGGCTCATCATCCAGGGTCATATCTTTTTTGCCTTTTCATACTGTTCATGAGGTTCTCCAGGCAAGAATACTGGAGTCATCTGTCATTTCCTCTTCCAGTGGATCACATTTTGTCAGAACCCTTCACTATGATCTGTTCATCTTGGGTGATCCTGCATAACAGGACTCTTAGCTTTATTGAATTACACAAGCCCTTCCACTATAACAAGGCTGTGATTCATGAAGGGGTTATGTACAATACCAAAATATTGTTTCCCTTAAAGATAGTGGTTGGTGCAAAAAAGAGTGAAATATATGGCTGGGAGATACTGGGCCACATCTAACAGAAGTTCTTAGCTTAAGTACTTTCTATGACCCTATTAATTTTACTGGCTCTATTGCTTGTATTCTACTTTATTACAATTGTTTGTATTACCAAATATGTGACTGAGTCTCTGATAAAAAGAATGATAATTAGTGGCTTGATACAATTGATCAAATATATGGTTGTATATGATCAATGATTGTAATATTGTAAATCTAAATATAGAAAGAAGCAACAGAGAGAACCATTTCCTGAACCATAACATAAGAGGAAGATAAGAAGTCCAGAAGCTTTTGACTACGCTGTTAAAAGAGCCTAATCCAGTAAAAGCTCACTGAGTGACCTATCAAAAAAATCCTCAGCTGATCTGGGCATAAGAATTCCTACCACTGTGAGAAAAACTGGTCAAAAAATGCCTTCCCAAATTTGGTCAAAGTAAAACTAAAAGGGAGGAGATTATAAAATGAAGAAATTTTCTCACCATCCCATTGTACAAGTCATTAACCACTGCAGTTGCTGACCTAAATACACCCTGAAAAGAATTCAGGGTGAAGATCAGGATGTGGAATCTTGAGCTTGTAGAAAACTGATAGAACTGCCCCTCAGATTTGTTTCAGGAAAAAAACTTATGAACTGAATTTTTGCCTCTTCCTATACATAGAAAAGAACTAAAACCATTATCTAAAATATCTATCCATTGCAAATAACATTTAACCATCTACCAAAATGTGATATGATTTTATTTAAAAATTCCAAATATTCTTACAAACATCATGTGTCATGTATCAGTAAACAATAAAGTTGTGTTTCCTTTAGAAATTTCAAAATGTTTTCTTTTTTTTTCAAAAACTGAATGAACCATTAAAAAAAGAAGAATATAAATAGACTATAAGCTAATGCAAAAGTCTGCAGCATAATTACACATTAGGGAAATACAAATTAAAACCAAACGAGTTACATAAATAAGATAGATGAAAAGGTTAGTATTAATAATACTCGACTGTGGCCAGTTTGGAGCAACTGCTGCTCATGTGCTCTGATGGCAAGAGTTTAAAATCAAATATCCACACTAAAAACAAGTTACTAAAAAGCTATTCATGCAGCTACCAAAAATAAACACATATGGTCATAGACAGAAAAGGATAATAGCAGTTTTAGTCATAACAATTCCACACTGAAAATATAGTCCAGTTATCTATCAACAAAATAGTACATAAGTAAATGGTGATACATACTAATAAGAAAGTACTACTTAGCAAAGAAAACTAAAATGCTCATAGTGTAAAGTTGTATAGGAATATTTAAAAATATAGCAGTTAAAAGAAAGGCTTAAGATATAAGAAAAATGCCTACTGCACAGTTTCATTGATATTAAATTCTAGTATAGATTAAGCTAATTGATAGAGATATGAATCAGACCAGTATTTGTTTCTGGGTTGAGTGGGTGTTCTTTGGAAGGAATGATGCTAAAGCTGAAACTCCAATACTTTGGCCACCCATGTGAAGAGTTGACTCATTGGAAAAGACTCTGATGCTGGGAGGGATTGGGGGCAGGAGAAAAAGGGGACGACAGAGGATGAGATGGCTGGATGGCATCACCGACTCGATGGACGTGAGTTTGAGTGAACTCTGGGAGTTGGTGATGGACAGGGAGGCCTAGAGTCGCAAAGAGTTGGACATGACTGAGCAACTGAACTATTGAAACTAGTTGAAAGTTAGCCTAAACATGTGAGTATTCTAGGGTTCATAAGTTATACCTCAATTAAAAAAAAAACTTCAATATTGCTTGATTATTCATTCTTTCAATAAATATTTATTGTGAGGAGGGGTGTAGAAACATTTTAATAAAGATTTGTGATCAACAGATTTTTAATAACCAGTAATATAATTCATTGATGACAGTAAAGAATCCAAAGCTACAAGTCTATCTCCATTTCAAAGTACAACAGAAATAAGAGTTACAGATACAATGTGTATGTAACTTCTCTCAAGGAAATCTTGTATAATCACTTTGCAGAGCCTTGAACTCTAGGGTAAGTCAACATAATCTTATTCATAGGCAACACATCTATTCATACACTTTTGCAGAGCTCCCTTGACCTCACTGTTCCTCAGACTATAGATGAGGGGGTTCAGCACAGGGGTGAAGATAGTATAGTACACTGACACAACCTTATTGTAGTTAGCTGACCTATAGGATTTAGGTCTCATGTACGTAAAAATGGCAGCTCCAAAAAAGAGTCCCACCACAGACAGGTGTGAGGAACAAGTGGCAAAAGCCTTCTTGCGGGCTTCATTAGAACGCATCTGGAGAACAGCAGCAAGGATGAGACTATAGGAAATCAAGATGAGGGAAATGGGGATCAGGAGCATTAACACGCAGCAGATGTACATGACATACTCAAAGACAGAAGTGTCAGCACAAGCCAAACGCACAAGAGTGGGGGCCTCACAAAAGAAGTGATCGATCTCATGTGTGTTGCAAAATGAGAAGTTCAAGGTAGCAGCAGCCTGCATGAGTCCATCAGCTGCTCCAAGGAACCAAGACCCCAAAATCATACTGAGGCATAATTTCCAACTCATAAGGACTGGGTATCTCAGTGGATGGCAAATAGCGACATAGCGGTCATAGGACATGGCTGCTAAGAGGAAGCACTCGCCCCCTCCTAAAGTGAGGAAGAAGATCTGGAACCCACAGCCAGCAGGGGAGATGAACTTCCTGCAGGTCAAATAGTCAATGGCCATTTTGGGCACAATGGTGGAAATCAGCATCAGGTCCATGAGGGAGAGTTGGCTCAGTAGGATGTACATGGGCCTGTGGAGATGGGGGTCCAGGAGAATCAGGAGAAGCATGAGAGCATTGCCAACTAGGGAGGTGAAGGCAATTATAAGAACCAACACAAAAAGAAATTGGTGGGCTCCTGTGTAGTTAAAGAGACCTAGGAGAATGAAATCTGCAGTGATATTCCAGTTTTCCATGATTTCAAACAATAGTGATGCTGCAAATGGAGACATAAATGATAATTACATATAAATAACATACTAAAATCTATTGAAACACACTAAAATCCAATAATTTGTGATACTGATTAAACTTTAAAGTCATTTTTACTTTCAGAATAAGAGGACTTATATTTTTATGCCTACATCATGGAAGAACTAAGTCTGCAAATGAAAACATAATTTGCAGTCGTTAGTGCATTTACTTCAAATTTGCCAAGCTATATATTGAAATCAATAATGATCTTCTTACAATATTTCAACCCAAAGTAACCCTATAATACTAAACGCAAACTTTCATAACTGAAAGGGCATTTTGCATACAGAGAAGTTTTACCTGCAAAGTCACAGAAACACAAACTTTATTGCATAAAGAAAAATATATAAATAAAGCTTCTTATTTCTTTACGTAAGTTCAGCCACTCAGTCGTGTCTGACTGTTTGCAACCCAATGGACTGCAGCATGCCAGGCTTCCCTGTCAATCACCAACTCCCAGAGCTTGATCAAACTCATGTTTTTATGTAAACACAGAGCTAAATTAATTTTTCCTTAAGTTTCAGGAGGATCTAAGTTCTTAAAAGTATTTCTATCTATGAAATCCTGGAACCAAAACTGTTCTATTAATAGCTAGTTGAATAAATGCAACAATAACTGCAGGAGTAAGAATGCTAATTCAGCTTCAAAGATAGCTATGATTCGATGGTTACATGGCAGAAGGAGTCCACTTCTTTCATGGTTACTCCTTTTACCCCTACTTTTTATATCCATCCCATACTAGACTGCAATTAAGAAGGAGAAAGTTATTGTAAAAAGCTCATTCAATCCTTTATTCTGTTGCTTGAGCATCATCATTGTACTGGCAGCATTACACTGAAGGGTTTTAGCCAGTTGTTTTAAAGTTGAATATCATGAAAATGCATTTTCTATTCATCAAACGTATTTCATTTTCCAAAGCTTAGTGATCTGCACACTGTTATATCTCTAATAATCAGTCTGAACCATGAATAACTATATGAAATCCTAACTATAGCCTTCAGTATCATTCTTCTGAAGGCCCTCAAACTAACCCAGGTTATATTTTTATATTGAAGTCTTATTTTTCATTGTTTTCATTACTTTCATTGTTCAAGGTTGATAGAACTTTAAAATTGTTTACAATTTAGTGGGTAACTCAGTGACTGCATGGTGTTTGGCAAGTTTCTAAAATTAACTTAAGTATGCTATCAATACAGTGGAATTAAGTACTTCCATACACATTAAAGGACGCTTACTCCTTGGAAGGAAAGTTATGACCAACCTAGATAGCATATTCAAAAGCAGAGACATTACTTTGCCAACAAAGGTCCGCCTAGTCAAGGCTATGGTTTTTCCAGTAGTCATGTATGGATGTGAGAGTTGGACTGTTGCTTCCCCTCCATTTTTGTATATAGGTACAATTAATTTAATGGGATTTTTTTGTTAACACATGTGTATGTCTATGCATGCTCATTTGTATCCAATTCTTTGCGTTCCCATGAACCGTAGCCTACCAGGGTCCTCTGTCAGTGAAATTTTCCAGTCAAGAATATTGGAGTGGATTGCCATTTCCATCTCCAGGGAATCTTCTCATTTCAGGGGTCAAATCCAGGTCTATTGCATCTCCTGCTTTGGCAGGAAGGTTCTTTACCAGCTAAGCCAACAGTGAAGCCCTCAAACATGGTAATTATTTTTAATTTTGTAAAGATAAATATATATACTATAAATATTTTAAACTTTGTGCTTGATTTTTTCTTATATCATTCAAGAAAGTTTTTATGTTTTTAGATAATAAATATAGCTTTCCTGAATTTTCATTTTACAAAGTACGTTTTCTTATAATGATGCTACTTGTATTGAAATACATTATCAAATATGAGATCATTAACTCCTAACTTTACAATGGACATAAGTGATATAGCTATGCATTTTATTTTTAAGTTTAATAAGTATAAACACAAGCAGTCATCATGAATATAAATGATCAGTCAGCATGATAATAGTGTTCAGATGATTTTATGGGAAGGTAAAGGTCAACAGTCGGAGAAAGCAATGGCAATCCACTCCAATACTCTTACCTGGAAAATCCCATGGATGAAGGAGCCTGGTAGGCTTCAGTCCTTGGGGTCGCTAAGAGTCGGCCACGACTGAGTGACTTTACTTTCACTTTTCACTTTAATGCTTTGGAGAAGGAAATGGCAACCCACTCCAGTGTTCTTGCCTGGAGAATCCCAGGGACAGGGAAGCCTGGTGGGCTGCCGTCTATGGGGTCGCACAGAGTTGGACACGACTGAAGCGACTTGGCAGCAGCAGCAAAGGTCAACAGTGTCAGACTTTATTTTTTGGGGCTCCAAAATCACTGCAGATGGTGAAATTAAAATTAAATTAATTTCACTGCCATGAAATTTAAAGACGCTTGCTCCTCGGAAGAAAAGTTATAACCAACCTAGATAGTATATTCAAAAGCAGAGACATTACTTTGCCAACAAAGGTCCGTCTAGTCAAGGCTATGGTTTTTCCTGTGGTCATGTATGGATGTGAGAGTTGGACTGTGAAGAAGGCTGAGTGCCGAAGAATTGATGCTTTTGAACCGTGGTGTTGGTGAAGACTCTTGAGAGTCCCTTGGACTGCAAGCAGATCTAACCAATTCATTCTGAAGGAGATCAGCCCTGGGATTTCTTTGGAAGGAATGATGCTAAAGCTGAAACTCCAGTACTTTGGCCACCTCATGCGAAGACTTGACTCATTGGAAAAGACTCTGATGCTGCGAGGGATTGGGGGCAGGAGAGAAGGGGACGACTGATTCGGTGGACACAAGCCTGAGTGAACTCCGGGAGTTGGTGATGGACAGGGAGGCCTGGCGTACTGCGATTCATGGGGTCGCAAAGAGTCGGACACGACTGAGTGACTGAACTGAACTGAAAGGTCAACTAACTGTGTCAATTAAATAAAATGAGTAGCAAATTATTTTATTTCCTAAGATGTGATAGTGTTTTGTTATTTGGTTAATTAAAATCCTATCTTTTCATATTTCTAAATGAAATTAGTTGCCACTATTTAGAACACCTGTGACATGTGTGAAGTGTGCACTCAATTGTACCTGACTCTGAGACCCCATAAACTGTAGTCCATCAGGCTCCTCTGTCCTTGGGATTTTTCAGGCAAGAATACTGGAGTGGGTTGTCATTTCCTACTCCAGGGGATTTTCCTGACCTAAGGATTAAAACCCTCGTCTTTGTCTCTCCTGAATTGGCAGGCTGGTTCTTTACCAGCTGACCCACCAGCGAAGTCCCCAGAATGCCCCTATGCAAGCAGCATTCTGAAGGATAATTTTTAACAAAATTGACTATGGCATCACAATATTGTGAAATTTTAAGTGAGGACTTAACTCATCTTAACTCATCAATACAAATAAAATATTTACATTGATATTAAGTGCAAGTACAAAAGCTTACTTCTACCTAGTATAGGAATAGAAATACTTATACTCTAAAATAAATGCTTTCTTCTTTTGTCACATGGTTTGATGCTGGAAAATTTCTGTCATTTCTTCTGTCTTTATAGTCCTTCATTTAGAATGGAGCTAAAATTGTGATATTTTTGCTTTAAATCACAAACACATCTCTTTTACTATAGTAGCAGGTATAATCTCTTTTATTTTCTCATAGAGTAGTCACAGAATATTTAAAATTGCCTATAATTTTTTTCTATATTTTTCTAATCCTTTTTGCCTTAACATTAAAACTGTAAATTCCATCCCATCCCCCCCCACCCCCGAATTTTGAGAGGATTTATTAATCTAGTCTGCAAAAAATAAAGTAGCAACAGCCAAATCAAATGTGGAATTGGTAGGTTATTGCAAGTGTTTTTACCTGATGACTGTGTCAGGTAACATGTTTTAGTTCTTCAGATTGTAGAATAGACAATTAATTGGATTTTATTTGTAAAAGTATAGAGAAAATAATATGACTATGGACTTTCAATAATTCAAATTTCATAAGCATATCTGATAAATATTTAGAGATTAATATCACTTACTCATATAAGATATAAAGTATGAACTCCAATAGTCTGGATCTGCATCCTATCTGAGTGGCATCCTCCTAATGTTCCTCTCTGAGTGGAAGAAGGCTTTTCTAGTCTTGCAGCACCAAACTTACTCAATAATACTCATCTGCAGTGACCTATTAAGGGTTCTGGCCTATTGCCATTTTTCTAAATTTACTATCCCATTAATACGTCAGAGCTGCATAAGTATGACTCTTTGGATGCTGAAGCTGTTTACTTTTCAAGGATTTTAGAGATCAATATACATCCCTATATGCTTTCAAAATAATAAAGAAATCATTACAACAAAAAAAGTAAAATATAAATAAGCCTGGAAAGAGATTGATCTGATCCTAGTATTACCTGTTTAAACTTTAATAAGGGAGGAAGTTTAAAGAGTGTGTTATTGAAAGACAGGGTTTGGTCAAATTCAGTAGTTACGTTTATAAAGTCTAAGGAAGGGAGAAAAGCCCAGATTTTAGTTGTCAAGATTATTGGAATCAGTGAACTAAAATGGATGGGAAAGGGCAAATTTAATTCAGATGACCATTACATCTACTACTGTGGGCAAAAATTGCTTATAAGAAATGGAGTAGCCCAAATAGTCAGCAAGAGAGTCTGCAATGGAGTACTTGGGTGAAACCTCAAAAATGGCAGAATGATCTTGTTTCATTGCTGGGGCAATATATAGTAATCCAAGTCTATGTCCCAACCACTAATGCTGAAGAAGCTGAAGTTGACTGGTTCAGTGAAGACCTACAGACCATCATAGGTGACTGGAATGCAAAAGTAAGAAGTCAAGAAATACATGAAATAACAGGCAAGTTTGACTTTGGAGTACAAAATGAAGCAGGGAAAAGGCTAACAAGAGTTTAGACATGAGGATGCACTCGTCATAGCAAACACCCTCTTTCAACAATACAAGAGATGACGCTACACATGGATATCACCAGATGGTAAATACTGAAATTATATTGATTATATTCTTTGCAGCTGAAGATGGAGAAGCTCTATACAGTCAGCAAAAAACAAGACTGGAAGCTGACTGTAACTCAGATCATGAACCCCTTATTGCAAAATTCAGACTTAAATTGAAGAAAGTACAGAAAACAACCAGGCCATTCAAGTGTGACCTAAATGAAATCCCATATGATTATACAGTGGACATGACAAATAGATTCAAGGGATTAAATCTGATAGACTGAGTGCCAGAAGAACTATGGACAGAGTTTCATAACATTGTACAACAGGTGGTGATCAAAGCCATCCACAAAGAAAAAGAAATGCAAAAAGGCAAAATGGTTGTCTGAGGAGGCCTTACAAATAGCTGAGAAAAGAAGGGGTGAAAGGCAAAGTTGAATAGAAAAGATATACCCATCTGAATGTGGAGTTCCAATGAAGAGCAAAGAGAGATAAGAGAGTCTTCCTAAGTCATCTTCTTAAATGAACAATGCAAAGAAACAGAGGAAAACAATAGAATGGGAAAAACTAGAGTTCTCTTCAAGAAAATTAGAGATAGCAAGGGAATATTTCATGCAAAAATGGGTACAATATAAGACAAAAATTGTATGGACCTAACAGAAGTAGAAGAAATAAGAGGAGGTGGCAAGAATACACAGAAGAACTATACAAAAAGATCTAGTGACCCAGATAACCACGATGGTGTAATCACTCACCTAGAGCCAGACAGCCTGGACTATGAAGTCAAGAGGACCTTAGGAAGCATCACAATGGACAAAGTTAGCAGAGGTGATGGAATTCCAGCTGAGTTATTTCAAATCTTAAAAGATGACATTGTTAAAGCACTGCATTCCCACCAACAGTGTAAGAGGGTTCCCTTTCTCCACACCCTCTCCAGCATTTACTGCTTGTAGACTTTTGGATCACAGCCATTCTGACTGGTGTGAAATGGTACCTCATTGTGGTTTTGATTTGCATTTCTCTGGTAATGAGTGATGTTGAGCATCTTTTCATGTGTTTGTTAGCCATCTGTATGTTTTCTTTGGAGAAATGTCTATTTAGTTCTTTGGCCCATTTTTTGATTGGGTTGTTTATTTTTCTGGAATTGAGCTGTAGGAGTTGCTTGTGTATTTTTGAGATTAGTTGTTTGTCAGTTGCTTCATTTGCTATTATTTTCTCCCATGCTGAAGGCTGTCTATTCACCTTGCTCATAGTTTCCTTTGTTGTGCAGAAGCTTTTAAGTTTAATTAGGTCCCATTTGTTTATTTTTCCTTTTATTTCCAGTATTCTGGGAGGTGGGTCATAGAGGATCCTGCTGTGAGGTATGTTGGGGAGTGTCTTGCCAATGTTTTCCTCTAGGAGTTTTATAGTTTCTGGTCTTACATTTAGAGCTTTATTCCAATATGTCTGCAAAAATGGAAAACTCAGCAGTGGGCCCAGGACTGGAAAAGGCCTATTTTCATTCTGATCCCGAAAAAGGGTAATGTCAAAGAATGTTCATACAACTTCACCATAGCACTTATTTCACATGTTAGCAAGATAATGCTCAAAATCCTTTAAGCTAGGCTTCAAGAGTACATGAAACAAGAACTTCCAGATATACAGGCTGAATTTTAAAATGGCAGAACAAGAGATTAAATTGCACACAACCATTGGATCATAGGAAAAGCAAGAGAATTCTAGGAAAATATCTACCTCTGCTTCATTGATTATGCTAAAGCCTTCATGTGGATCACAACAAACTGGAATATTCTTAAAGAGACCAGAATAACAGATCACCTTACCTGCCCTCTGAGAAACCTGTATGCAGTCAAGAAGCAAGAATTAGAACCGGACATGGAACAATAGCCTGATTCAAAACTGGGAAAGGAGTACATCAAGGCACTGTGTCACTGTAGGATGCCATGATCTTAGTTTTCTGAATGTTGAGTTTTAAGACAGCTTTTTCACTCTCCTGTTTCAGAGTACATCATGCAAAATGCTGGGTGAATGAAGCACAAGCTGGAATCAAGATTGCCATGAGAAATATAAATAACTTCAGATATGCAGATGATACCACCCTTATGCAGAAATCAAAGAGGAACTAAAAAGCCTCTTGATAAAAATGAAAGAGGAGAGTGAAAAAGCTGGCTTAAAATTCAACATTCTAAAAACTAAGATCTTAGCATCCAGTCCTATCACTTCATGGCAAATATATGGCGAAACAATGGAAACAGTGACAGACTTTATTTATTTATTTATTTATTTTGGCTCCAACATCACTGCAGACAGTGATTGCAGCTACAGAATTAAAAGGTGCTTTCTCCTTGAAAGAAAAGCTATGACAAAGTTAGACAGGATTGAAAAGCTGAAATATTGATTTGCCAACAAGGTCTATATAATCAAAGCTATGGCTTTTCCAGTAGTCATGTACAGATGTGAGAGTTGGACCATCAAGAAGGCTGAATGCTGAATAATTGATGCTTTTGAACTGTAGTTCTGGAGAAGACTCTCCATAGTCCCTTGGACAGCAAGGAGAGAAAACCAGTTAATCTAAAGGAAATCAATGCTGAATATTCATTGCAAGAACTGATCCTGAGGCTGAAGCTCCAATACTGTGGCCACCTGATGTGAAGAGCCAATTCATTGAAAAAGACCCTGATTCTGGGAAAGATTGAAGGCAGGAAGAGAAGGGGATGATGGAGGATCAGATGGTTGAATGGCATTACTGAATCAGTCAACATTAGTTTGAGCAAACTCTGGGGATGGTGAAGGACAGGGAATCCTGGCATGCTTCAGTTCATGGAGTTGCAAAGTCAAACACAACTGAGGGACTGAATGACAACAATAAACTGTGGACTTAGCTTTCAGAAACCAAATTTCTACCAGAACCCCATTTTAGTGAGAGCAGGACAGGATGCTTTCCAAATCTTCTCTGGGAGACGTGTGGAAATTAGATATTAAAACTTTTGATTTTTTCAAAATTTTGAGAAGAACATCTAACACCTTGCTAGAATGCAGAGTCAAGAAGTCACAAATGAATGGGCAGGAAGCAAGGGTAGTAAACATTACTCTATTGTTGCCTTCACCGCTCTCAGATAGCTATGAAAAGAAGAGAGGTGAAAAGCAAAGGAGAAAAGGAAAGATATAAGTATATGAATGCAGAGTTTCAAAGAATAGCAAGGAGATAAGAAAGCCTTCCTCAGCGATCAATGCAAAGAAATAGAGGAAAAAAAACAGAATAGGAATTAGAGACACCAAGGGAACATTTCATGCAAAGATGGGCTCAATAAAGGACAGAAATGGTATGGACCTAACAGAAGTGGAAGATATTAAAAAGAGGTGGCAAGAATACACAGAAGAACTGTACAAAAAAGATCTTCATGACCCAGATAATCGCGATGGTGTGATCACTCACTAGAGCCAGACATCCTGGAATGTGAAGTCAAGTGGGCCTTAGAAAGCATCACTACAAACAAAGCAAGTGGAGGTGATGGAATTCCAGTGGAGCTATTTCTAATCCTGAAAGATGATGCTGTGAAAGTGCTGCACTCAATATGCCAGCAAATTTGGAAAACTCAGCAGGGGCCATAGGACTGGAAAAGGTCCATTTTCATTCCAATCCCAAAGAAAGGCAATGCCAAAGAATGCTCAAACTACCACACAATTGCACTCATCTCACATGCTAGTAAAGTAATGCTCAAAATTCTCCAAGCCAGGCTTCAGGAATATGTGAACCGTGAACACCCTGATGTTCAAGCTCGTTTTAGAAAAGGCAGAGGAACCAGAGATCAAATTGCCAACATCTGCTGGATCATGGAAAAAGCAAGGGAGTTCCAGAAAAACACCTATTTCTGCTTTATTGACTATGCCAAAGGCTTTGACTGTGTGGATCACAATAAACTGTGGAAAATTCTGAAGGAGATGGGAATACCAGCCCACCTAACCTGCCTCTTGAGAAATCTATGTGCAGGTCAGGAAGCAACAGTTAGAACTGGACATGGAACAACAGAGTGGTTCCAAATAGGAAAAGGAGTGCGTCAAGGCTGTATATTGTCACCTTGCTTATTTAACTTCTATGCAGAGTACATCATGAGAAATGCTGGACTGGAAGAAGCACAAGCTGAAATCAAGATTGCCGGGAGAAATATCAATAACCTCAGATATGCAAATGACACCACCCTTATGGCAGAAAGTGAAGAGGAGCTAAAAAGCCTCTTGATAAAAGTGAAAGAGGAGAGTGAAAAAGTTGGCTTAAAGCTCAACATTCAGAAAACGAAGATCATGGCATCTGGTCCCATCACTTCATGGCAAATAGATGGGGAAACAGTGGAAACAGTGTCAGGCTTTGTTTTTTTCGGCTCCAAAATCACTGCAGATGGTGATTGCAGCCATGATATTAAAAGACGCTTACTCCTTGGAAGAAAAGTTATGACCAACCTAGATAGTATACTCAAAGGCAGAGACATTACTTTGCCGACTAAGGTCCGTCTAGTCAAGGCTATGGTTTTTCCTGTGGTCACGTTTGGATGTGAGTGTTAGACTGTGAAGAAGGCTGAACGCCGAAGAATTGATGCTTTTAATTGTGGTGTTGGAAAAGTCTCTTGAGAGTCCCTTGGACTGAAGGAGATCCAACCAGTCCATTCTGAAGGAGATCAACCTTGGGATTTCTTTGGAAAGAATGATGCTAATGCTGAGGCTCCAGTACTTTGGCCACCTCATGCAAAGAGTTGACTCATTGGAAGAGACTCTGATGCTGGGAGGGATTGGGGGCAGGAGGAGAAGGGGACGACCGAGGATGAAATGGCTAGATGGCATCATGGACTCGATGGACATGAGTCTGGGTGAAATCTGGGAGATGGTGATGGACAGGAGGCCTGGCATGCTGCAATTCATGGGTTCGCAAAGAGTCAGACACGACTGAGCGACTGAACTGAACTTAGGAGGATGTGGTAATTCATGGTACATAGGCTCTGAGACTGAGATAGTAATGTACTTAGCTTCTCAGTTGTGACCTACTCTCTAGGACTCCATGGAGTGTAGCTTGCCAGGCATGGAGGAAGTTTATTATTCCTAGAATCAACTCGCTTGGAATAAAAGAAACTGAATTTGGCAGAGTGAGATATTGAACCTTGACATTGTCAGAAGGTTAACCCAGGAAGAATTAAGACATGCCCCTGTCAAGTTTCCTGTAGGAGGCCAAGAGGTCTCCTTTGTGCCCCCACAGGAGCATGGATTGAATGTGGCCTTTTCCCAGTGAGAAAACATAACTTTACACAAAGTAGTTTTTCTCAAGTAAAAACAATGTTACTAGAAGGACTAGCTAAGAATATTTGATACTAGTACCCTTTTTAGGCAGGGAAATAAGTACTTCTGATCTGAAAGGGGAAGGGCAATATGGGAGCACAGAGCAATATATGGAACACTCCATAAACCATATTCAGTAAGAAGTCTAAGTGAAGGGAGTCTTGACTGGCATTCACAGAAGTTGGTTTCTGGTAGCACAGACCAGGTGAATCATGTGATTTTAGAATCAGAACACACCTAGCAAATATGATTATTTCAGTAAAAATATGGTTTCTCTCCTGTACAAAGTTACAGGGTAATTAAGAATTTGTCCACAAGGAGCATGCTTAAATGAAGAAATCAAATCATCTTTTGACACACCTAGCTTTTGATTTAAAAGAACTGTTTTTTGTGTTTTTTTTTTTTTGCTTTCTGTTTTTGCTTTTACTGATGTATAATTACTTTAAAATATTGTGCATTTTCTGCTGTACAAGGAAGTGAATCAGCTAAGTGTATACATATATCCCTTCTTTCTTTAACCTCCCTCTCACTCCCTTCATCCCACCCATCTAAGCCATCACAGAGCACCAAACTGAGCTCCTGGAGCCTTAAAGCAGGTTCCCACTAGCTATCTGTTCTAACATGGCAGACAGTGTACATTTGTTCTTTTATGTTTATTCACTAAGTCACTTTCTGACTCTTCTGTGACCCCATGGACTGTAGCCTGCCAGGCTCCTCTGTCCATGGAATTTCCCAGCCAAGAACACTGGAGTGGGTTCCATTTCCTTGTCCAGGAGATCTTCCTGACCCAAGGATTGAACCCATGTCTCCTGCATTGCCTTGTATTGCAGTGATTTCTTTGCCATTGAGCCATCAGGGAAACCCAGTCAGTAAACATATGCAAACTCAATCTCATGAATCACTGATTCAGCCTATTGCCCTGCCTTTTGCCCCAGGCTCCTCTGCCAGTTCTCTGTCTCTGTGTCTCTATTCCTGCCCTGCAAATAGGTTCATCTGTATCATTTTTCTAGATTTCACACATATACAATGTACATATCTGATAACAGCATCAGTTTTAAACTAGGAAGCTGGAACTCTATCCAAAAGACCTTAAAGTAAATGTAATAGAAAGCAACAAAGTCCTAAATGAGTGGGAGAAGTAAGGAGAAAGCACTTCATTTTAGCCCTTTAGTGTCAATTCAGAGTCTGTAACCAACAGCTCTCAAAAGATCTAAGGGTTTTGCTCATGCAATGGCACCCCACTCCAGTACTCTTGCCTGGAAAATCCCAGGGACAGGGGGGCCTGGTGGACTACCGTCTATGGGGTTGCATAGAGTCGGGCACCGCTGAAGTGACTTAGCAGCAGCAGCAGTGTATCTATGCTCTGTGCTATTGCCTGAATTTCATTATCCAAATTTTTATGTTGGATATGCTTGCCCCAAAGGTGAATGTTTTTGGAGAAAAGGCGTATAAAGAGCTCATTTAAGTTAAATTAAATAATGCTGTTGGGTCCTTGATCTGTAGGATTAGTGTGCTTGTAAGAGGAAGGGAGAGCAAAGCTCAACCTTTCTTTCTTCACAGACACTAAGAAAAAGCCATGTGAGGATATAAAGATAAGGCAGGCTCTATAAATTAGTAAGTGAGGCCTCCCTGGGAACCAAGTTAGCTAGCACCGGAATCTTAGACTTCTCAACACCCAGAGCTCTGAAAAATAGATATCTGTGTTTTGATCCTCCTTGTCTATGGCATTTTGCTATGTAAGCCCAAGCTAAAAATTCCACCCACTTTGGGAAATGGCTACAGTATCCCTGAAAAAAATTGGTTTATATTTGAACATATAAAATTATTATTGAATTGTTAGCCCTTTCTCTGAATGACCTGGTCTCTTTCATTGGGTGAACTCAGGGACTGAAAAAATAACTCAAAACATGAGACAAGGATATAGACTTTATTTTTTCTTTCTCATGGTGTCTGGCATCAGGTTGTCACTCCCCAAGTCTTTATCTTTGCAGGTTCTATAAGTTAGTCAATATCTATGGTGACTGCACATATATCTCACCTGAAGAGTGTCACTTTCATGGACAGTATGTAAATTATTCATCATGCCTCAGAAGTGTTTGTGGCATGGTCTGTAGAATTCTTGAATCCTTTTCTTCTCACATGTTTTTCCAGTAGTCATATATGAATGTGAGAGTTGGACTATACAGAAAGCTGAGCAGCAAAGAATTGATGCTTTTGAACTGTGGTGTTGGAGAAGCCTCTTGAGAGTCCTTGGGCTGCAAGGAGATCCAACCAGTCAATCCTAAAGGAAGTCAATCCTGAATATTCATTGGAAGGGCTGATGCTGAAGTTGAAACTCCAATACTTTGGCCACCTAATGCAAAGCACTGACTCACTGGAAAAGACCCTGATTCTGGGAAAGATTGAAGGTGGGGGAAGAAGGGGATGACAGAGAATGAGATGGCTGGATGGCATCGCCAACTCAATGGACATGAGTTTGGGTAAACTCCGGGAGTCTGCAATGGACAGGGAAGCCTGTCATGCTGCAGTCCATGGGGTCACAAAATGTTGGACACAACTGAGAGACTTAACTGAACTGATTTCTAATTTTATTGATTTGAATCATCTCCCTTTATTTTCTTAATTATTCTGGCTAATGGTTTATGTATTTTATTTATCTTTCAAAGAATCAGCTTTTAGTTTTACTGATCTCTGCTATTGCTTTCTTCCTTTTTCATTTACTTTCACTTCGATTTTATGATTTCATTCCCTCTAACTTTGTTTTGTTGTTGTTGTTGTTGTTGTACTTCTTATTATTCTTTTTCTAATTATTAGGCCATTTATTTGAGATTTTTCTTGTTTTGTGAGGTAGGAATATTTTTTTTTCCTTTGAGGTGGATTTATTACTGCACACTTCCCTCTTAGAACTGCTTTTCACATATCCCATATATTTGGCTCGTCTTATTTTCATTGTACTTTGCTTCTGGTTATTTATTTATTTATTTATTTATTTTAGATTTCTGCAGAAATGCCTTGGTTGTTTTGAAGTGTATTATTTATCCTCCACATGTTTGTGTTTTTTACCTTTTTTACCTGTTTTTAATATGCAATCTCATATTATTGTGGTCAGAAAAAGAGGCTTGATACAATTTCAATTTTCTTAAAACTACTAAGGCTTGATATGTGACCAAAGGTGTGATCTATTGTGGAGAATATTCCTTGTGGACTTGAGAAGAAAGTATATTCTGCTATTATTGCATGGAATGCCCTATAAATACCAATTAAGTTCATCTAGTCTAATGTGCCTTTTAAGGCTTGTATTCCCTTATTAATTTTCTGTCCAGAGGATCTATCCATTGGTGTAAGTGTGATGTGAATGTCCCCTAGTAGTAATGTGTCAATTTCCCCTTCCATGGCTTTTGCCTTATGTATTGACATGGCTTTATGTTGGGTAAATTGTTGTTGTTCAGTCACCCAGTCATGTTCAACTTTTTGTGACCACATGGAATGTAGCACACCAGGCCTCCCTGTCCCTCATCATCTCCCAAAGTTTGCCCAAGTTCATGTCCATTGCATCAGTGGTGCCATCCAGCTATCTTATCCTCTGACACCCTCTTCTCCTTCTACTCTCAATCTTTCCCTGCATCAGGGACTTTTCCAATGAGTTGACTCTTCACATCAGGTGACCAAAATACTGGAGCTTCAGCCTTAGCATCAGTCCTTCCAATGAGTACTCAGAATTGATTTCCCTTAAGATTGACTAGTTTGATCTTCTTGTTGTCCAAGGGACTCAGTTTTCTAAAGCACGACAGTTTGAAGACATCAATTCCTTGGAGCTCTGCCTTCTTTACAGTCCAGCTCTCACAACTGTACATGAACACTGGGAAGACCATAGCCTTGACTATATGAACCTTTGTCATCAGAGTAATGTCTTTGCTTTTCAACACCCCATGAACTGTATAAAAAGACAAAAAATATGACACCCAAAGATGAGTCCCTCAGGTTGGAAAGTGTCCAATTTGCTACAATTACTAATAGCCCCAGAAAGAATGAAGTGGCTGGGCCAGAGTGGAAACGATGCACAGTTGTGGATATGTCTGGTGATGAAAGTAAAATCCGATGCTTCAAAGAACAGTATTGCATAGGTACCTGAAATGTTAGGTCTGTGAATCAAGGTAAATTGGACGTGGTTAAGCTGGAGACGGTAAAATAAGCATCAACATCTTAGAAATCAGTGAGCTAAAATGGACGGGAATGGACAAATTTAATTCAGATGACCAATATACCTATTACTGTGGGCAAGAATCCCATAGAAGAAATGGGCTGAATAAGAGCTTTCACTGAAGTTGAGATGAATTGTAGTAGACTAAGTACTTGTCCATCAAGATATCAAGTACTAATCTCCTGTGACGATGGTCTTACATTACAAAGTTCTTGCAGATGTCATTAAGGAATTCAAGATGGGAGGATTATTTTAGTGTTGTCAGGATGGACGCTAAATGCCATAACATGCATCCTTATAGGAGGGAGACATCGATTCAGCAAAGCCAGAAGATTATTCTCTGGGACCTCTTGAAGTACTGAGCCCTGCTGACACCTTGATTTCAACATAGTGGAATTCATCTTGGATTTTTGGCCTTCAAGATGTGAGAAAATACATTTCTGTTGTTTTAAAGCATAAAACTTTGGTAATTCATTTCAGCATCTGCTAGAAACAGTGAACTTAGAGAAGCATTGAACATCTTCAGCTGATTAATGTCAACCTGTCACCCAGCATGGAGAAGGGGATGAATAATAAATACTATACATATTGGAGTGCATATGCAAACTTCATATTTAAATATTTTACTTATACAATTTACATATGTAAATAATGTAGAAGTATAAAATGGTATTTCTCAGCATAGACTGCTACATAAATCCACTAACTTTTAAAAAATTAATTTATTCATTTTTTTTTTATTTTTTTATTTTTTTAATTTTTTTTTTAAATTTTAAAATCTTTAATTCTTACATGCGTTCCCAAACATGACCCCCCCCTCCCACCTCCCTCCCCACAACATCTCTCTGGGTCATCCCCATGCACCAGCCCCAAGCATGCTGCCCCTACGTCAGACATGGACTGGCGATTCAATTCTTACATGATAGTATACATGTTAGAATTCCCATTCTCCCAAATCATCCCACCCTCTCCCTCTCCCTCTGAGTCCAAAAGTCCGTTATACACATCTGTGTCTTTTTTCCTGTCTTGCATACAGGGTCGTCATTGCCATCTTCCTAAATTCCATATATATGTGTTAGTATACTGTATTGGTGTTTTTCTTTCTGGCTTACTTCACTTTGTATAATTGGCTCCAGATTCATCCATCTCATCAGAACTGATTCAAATGAATTCTTTTTGACGGCTGAGTAATACTCCATTGTGTATATGTACCACAGCTTTCTTATCCATTCATCTGCTGATGGACATCTAGGTTGTTTCCATGTCCTGGCTATTATAAACAGTGCTGCGATGAACATTAGGGTACATGTTTCTCTTTCATTTTAATTAAAGGCTAATTACAATACTGTGGTGGTTTTTTAAAGTATTTTTTAAATATAAATTTATTTATTTTAATTGGAGGTTAATTACTTTACAATACTGTATTGGTTTTGCCATACATCAACATGAATCCGCCACAGGTATACACGTGTCCCCCATCCTGAACCTCCCTTCCTCCTCCCTCCCCATACCATCCCTCTGGGTCATCTCAGTGCACAAGCCACAAGCATGTGGTATCTTGCATTGAACCTGGACAGGCGATTCGTTTCATATATGATATTATACGTATTTCAATGCCATTCTACCAAATCAATCCTCCCTCTCCCTCTCCCACAGAGTCCAAAAGACTGTTCTATACATCTCATCTGTGTCTCTTTTGCTGTCTCACATACAGGGTTATCGTTACCATCTTCCTAAATTCCATATATATGCTTTAGTATACTGTATTGGTGTTTTTCTTTCTGGCTTACTTCACTCTGTATAATCGACTCCAGCTTCATCCACCTCATTAGAACTGATTCAAATGTATTCTTTTTAATGGCTGAGTAATACTTCATTGTGTATATGTACCACAGCTGATGTATGGCAAAACCAATACAATATTGTAATTAATCTCCAATTAAATTAAATAAATTTATATTAAAAAATAAATAAATATGCATATCCCCTAAAAAATAAATAAAATAAAACCAGCTTGAGCATCTGGAAAAAAAAAAAAAGATAGCATGCATAAAAGTCTTCTCATACCCAGGGATGCTTCCAATCCTGTTAGTCTTCAATTTTCTACTAACCAATGTGCCAAGAAAAGCAAGCCATTACATACAGGACAGAGTGTTATAGAAACATCTCACCCCCAAAGGCATTCTTCCAAATAGATTGGCTTAATTGAGCTCTTCCATTTTTCAATTTTTCTAGATATATATTTTGTAGTGAGTTACATAAGTTTTCTGAGATCCAATTTAATCATCTATAGAAGGACAATACTATCTGTCCCACAGGGTTACTTGTAGAGGTTAAAGTATAAAAATGAATATGAAGCGGTAGATATATCAAACAACTGTAATTAACTACACTCTGCTTTCTCTCTACTCAAGCAGACAATTTTGCTATCTGATCTAATAAAAGGTGCTGAGAGAAGTTATTTAAAAAGTATTAGCTGTCAACAAATGTTTTATTAAATCTGAGAGAATATTCAGTTCAGTTCAGTTCAGTCACTCAGTCGTGTCTGACTCTTTGGGACCCCATGAATTGCAGCACGCCAGGCCTCCCTGTCCATCACCAAATCCCAGAGTTCACTCAAATTCACATCCATTGAGTCAGTTATTCTATCCAGCCATCTCATCCTCTGTTGTCCCACTCTCCTCCTGCCCCCAATTCAGCCCAAAATCAGAGTCTTTTCCAATGAGTCAACTCTTCGCATGAGGTGGCCAAAGTACTGGAGTTTCATCTTTAGCATCATTCCTTTCAAAGAATACCCAGGACTGATCACCTTTAGAATGGACTGATTGGATCTCCTTACAGTCCAAGAGACTCTCAAGAGTCTTCTCCAACACCACAGTTCAAAAGCATCAATTCTTCACCACTCAGCTTTCTTCACAGTCCATCACTCACATCCATACATGACTACTGGAAAAGCCATAGCCTTAATTAGACAGATCTTTGTTGGCAAAGTAATGTCTCTGCTTTTGAATATGCTTTCTAGGTTGGTCATAACCTTCCTCCCAAGGAGTAAGCGTCTTTTAATTTCATGGCTGCAATCACCATCTGCAGTGATTCTGGAGCCCCCAAAAATAAAGTCTGACACTGTTTCCACTATGATGGGACCAGATGCCATGATCTTCATTTTCTGAATGTTGAGCTTTAAGCCAACTTTTTCACTCTCTTCTTTCACTTTCATCAAGAGGCTTTTGAGTTCCTCTTCACTTTCTGCTATAAGGGTGGTGTCATCTGCATATCTGAAGTTATTGATATTTCTGCCAGCAATCTTGATTCCAGCTCGTGCTTCTTCCAGCCCAGCATTTCCCATGATGTACTCTGCATATAAGTTAAATAAGCAAGGTGACAATATACAGCCTTGATGTGCTCCTTTTCCTATTTGGAACCAGTCTGTTGTTCCATGTCCAGTTCTAACTGTTGCATCCTGACTTACAGGTTTCTCAAGAGGCAGATTAGGTGGTCTGGTATTCCCATCTCTTTCAGAATTTTCTACAGTTTATTGTGATCCACACAGTCAAAGGCTTTGGCATAGTCAATAAAGCAGAAATAGATGTTTTTCTGGAACTCTCTTGCTTTTTCGATGATCCAGCAGATGTTGGCAATTTGATCTCTGGTTCCTCTGCCTCTTCTAAAACCATCTTGAACATCAGGAAGTTCACAGTTTACATATTGCTGAAGCCTGGCTTGGAGAATTTTGAGTATTACTTTACTAGCGTGTGAGACGATTTCAATTGTGCAGTAGTTTGAGCATTCTTTGGCATTGCCTTTCTTTGGGATTGAAATGAAAACTGACCTTTTCTAGTCCTGAGGCCACTGCTGAGTTTTCCAAATTTGCTGGCATATTAGGTGCAGCACTTTCACAGTATCATCTTTCAGGATTTGAAATAGCTCAACTGGAATTCCATCACCTCCACTAGCTTTGTTCAATAGTGTATTAATAATCAGAACATAACCATTCAGTGACTGATTGAATAGTTCTACATAAGAAGTGATTTTAATGATGCCTCATTGTGGCTTTGATATGCATTTCTCTAATAATGATCAATATTGAGCATCTTATCATGTGTTCGCTAGCCATCTGTATGTCTTCTTTGGAGTTGTGTCTGTTTAAGTCTTCTGCTCACTTTTTGATTGGGTTATTTGTTTTTCTGATAATGAGCTACATGAGCTGCTTGCATATCTTGGAAATTAATTCTTTGTCAGTTGTTTCATTTGCTATTATTTTCCCCCATTCTGAGGGTTGTGTTTTCATCTTGCTTACACTTTGCTTTGTTGCACAAAAGCTTTTAAGTTTAATTAGGCCTTATTTTGCTTATTTTAAATTTTATTTCCATTATTCTATGAGGTGGATCATAGAGTGTCTTGATGTGATTTATGTTAGAGTATTCTGCCTGTGTTTTCTTCTAGGAGTTTTATAGATTTTGGTCTTATGTTTAATCCATTTTGAGTTTATTTTTGTGTATGTTGTTAAAGTATTCTACTTTCATTCTTTACACATAATTGATGAGTTTTCCCAGCACAACTTATTGAAGAGACTGTTCTTTTTCAATGTACATTTTTGCTTCCTTTGTCAAAGATTAGAGAAATGAGAATCAAAATTACAATGAGGTATCATCTCACACTAGTCAGAATAGTCATCATCAAAAAAAGCCTAGTAATAACAAATGCTAGAGAGGATATGGGAAAAGAGAATCCTCTTACACTGCTAGTGAGAATGCAATTGATACAATCACTATGGAGAATAGTATGGGTCTTCCTTAAAAAAAAAAACAAAAAACTAGGAATAAAACTACCATACAATCTAGCAATCCCACTTCTGGGCATATACCCTGAGGAAATCAGAACTGAAAAAGACACATGCACCCCTATGTTCACTGAACCATTATTTGCAATAGAAAGGACATGAAAGCAACCTAGATGTCCATCAACAGATGAATGGATAAGGATATTGTGTTCATATATACACTGGAATGTTACTCAGCTATGAAAAGAGATGCATTTGAGTCAGTTCTAATGAGATAGATAAACCTAGACTCTATTATAAAGAGTGAAGTAAGTCAGCAAGGAAAGAATAATATCGTATATTAACACATATATTTGGAATCTAGAAATATAGTACCAACAATTCTATATGCAGGGAAGCAATGGAGACACATATAAAGAACAGACTTTTAGATATGGTAGGGGGAGTTCAGGGTGGGATGATCTGAGAGAATATCATTGAAACATATACCCAGTGGAAGTTTGATGTATGATACAGGGAACCCAAAGCTGGTGCTCTGTGACAACCTCAATGGATAGGTTGGGGAGGGAAAAAGGAGGGGGATCAAGAGGGAGAGGACACAAGATACACCTATGGCTGCTTAATGCTGATGTTATGGTAAAAACCATCACAGTATTATAAAGTAATTATATTCCAACTAAAAATAAATAAATAAATGATGACACGATTAGGAATATGGAGAGATTGTTTAATTATACTAAATAATTTTGCTAGAAGTCACCAAATCAATATATAAAGGTCTCTATGCATTTTGTATTCTGAGATCTATGGTCAAAGTTGTGAGAGAAGGGAAATTTAAAAAAGCAAAACTACAAATCAAATGGTGATAATTCTAGAAAAGTTAAATAAGAAAAAGAATGATAGCAATATTGGTTACTTATAATAGCATCAATAACTGTGATCAATATTGTGTTTTTTCTGAGAAATTGCAAAGTAATCTGCATTGTACCTTAGCTTATTTGCATGAATTTACTTAAACAATTATGATTAAGGGACAACTTTTTTACATGTGCCAATAGTACTCTATACTTCACTGAAATCATAGCAATCTTGCACTTATGTAAGTATTTAGTTGAAATCTGTTTTAAATTATTATTGATGTAGCAACAGTTTTAATTATACTAAAGTATGTAAGCAGTATAATAAAGTAAAAAATTACAGTAGTATGGTAAGATAAGTTAACCCTCCAAATTCTACCCACCAAATGCAACCCAAGTGATCTAGGTAAAGAGATACAATATTCTTCATCTGAGAAATGTATCTGCTGAAGTTCAGAGCTGGCCAGATATCATCAGTTAGGTTTTAATGTTGCTAGGAGCAAGCCTTGATTTTCTTCCATTAAAATACACAGCTCCACTGACATTGATGTGGTCAACATAAGCAAGACAGCCTATTGCTGCCCATGTTCTAGTATCTGGATCCTGTGGATATGTTAAGTTCTTGCAGAGGAAAATTAAGATTATAGGTAAAATTAAAATTGCTAATCAGCCGTCTTTAAAATAGAAAGGTTAGCATAAGTTATCCAGGTAGGTACAAAGTAGTCACAAAAATCTTTAAATAATCATAATCTTTAAGTAATAATAATAATCTTTACGTAATCATAAAAATCTACTTAAAAATAAGTAGAAAGGAAGGCAACTAATGGATCAGAGAAGTGGCAGTGTAAGAAGGACTCAACCCCATTGCTGCCTTTCAAGATTGGGAAAGAGGGTTATCCACTAGGGAGTGTTGAAGGGATCTAGAAGGTGGAAAGACAAGAAAACATTTCTCTCCTAGAGCTCCCACGAAGAATAGTGTCTGTTCCTTTCTTGAATTTAGTACTGTGAGATCAATTTTAGACCTCTGACACTTTAAAGTATAAGATAATATTCCCTGGTGGCTCAGATGGTAAAGAATATGCCTAAAATATAGGAAACCCAGGTTCAGTCCTTGGAGTGGGAATATCCTCTAGAGAAAAAAATGGTAACCCACTCCAGAATTCTTGCCTGGGAAACCCGATGGACAGGAGAGCCTGGCAGGCTACAGTCCATGGGGTCACAGGCTACAGTCCGTGGGATCACAAAGAGTCGCACATGACTGAGTGACTAACACACATACACACAATGTTCTATAACAGCAATAGGAAGCGAAGAACTTCATCAGGAAAAACAACCCTGACCATGGTAGACCAAGGCAAAAGCAAGACCACTCCACAATCCCAATTGAACACAGGCATAATATGAACATTGTCTAAGACCCAAAGTTTACTAAACATGCCCATTTTCTACATAGTATGAATGACAGAGTATTACCAATTATTCTGTTAGCTTTGGTATAGCATGTTCTCACTACAGATAAATTTATTAGCCACCCAATCATGAAATTTTGATTTCTGATAGCAGACAGTCTAAAGGAAAACATCAGTTCTTAAATCCTTCAACATCACCCCAGTTCAGTTCAGTTCAGTGGCTCAGTCATGTCCAACTCATTGCAACCCCATGAACTGCAGCTTGCCAGGCCTCCCTGTCCATCATCAACTCCCAGAGCCAACCCAAACCCATGTCCATTGAGTCCGATGATGCCATCCAACCATCTCATCCTCTGTCATCCCCTTCTCCTCCTGCCCTCAATCTTTCCCAGCCTCAGGGTCTTTTCCAAGGAGTCAGCTCTTCACATGAGGTGGCCAAAGTATTGGATTTTCAGCTTCAATATCAGTCCTTCCAATGAACACCGAGGACTGATCTCCTTTAGGATGGACTGGTTGGATCTCCTTGCAGTCCAAGGGATTCTCAAGGGTCTTCTCCAACACCACAGTTCAAAAGCATCAATTCTTCAGTGCTCAGCTTTCTTCACAGTCCAACTCTCACATCCGTACATGACCAATGGAAAAATCATAGCCTTGACTAGATGGACCTTTGTTGGCAAAGTAATGTCTCTGCTTTTTAATATGCTGTCTGCTACTGCTGCTAAGTCACTTCAGTCGTGGCCGACTCTGTGACCGCATAGACAGCAGCCCACCAGGCTCCCCCATCCCTGGGATTCTCCAGGCAAGAACACTGGAGTGGGTTGCCATTTCCTTCTCCAATGCATGAAAGTGAAAAGTGAAAGGGAAGTCACTGAGTCGTGTCTGACTCATCGCAACCCCATGGACCACAACCTACCAGGCTCCTCTGTCCATGGGATTTTCCAGGCAAGAGTACTGGAGTGGGGTCCCATCTCCTTCTCCGAATATGCAGTCTAGGTTGGTCATAATTTTCCTTTCAAGGAGTAAGCGTCTTTTAATTTCATGGCTGCAATCACCATCTGCAGTGATTTTGGAGCCCCCCAAAATAAAGTCTGACACTGTTTCCACTGTTTCCCCATCTATTTGCCATGAAGTGATGGGACCAGATGCCATGATCTTCGTTTTCTGAATGTTGAGCTTTAAGCCAACTTTTTCACTCTCCTCTTTCACTTTTATCAAGAGACTCTTTAGTTATTCTTCACTTTCTTCCATAAGGGTGGTGTCATCTGCATATCTGAGGTTATTGATATTTCTCCCGGCAATCTTAATTCCAGCTTGTGCTTCCTCCAGCCCAGCGTATCTCATGATGTACTCTGCATATAAGTTAAATAAGCAAGGTGACAATATACAGCCTTGATGTACTCCTTTTCCTATTTGGAACCAGTCTGTTGTTCTGTGTCCAGTTCCAATTGTTGCTTCTTGACCTGCATACAGGTTTCACAAGAGGCAGGTTAGGTGGTCTGGTATTCCCATCTCTTTCAGAATTTTCCACAGTTTATTGTGATCCACACAGTCAAAGGCTTTGGCATAGTCAATAGAGCAGTAATAGATGTTTTTCTGGAACTCTGTTGCTTTTTCCATGATCCAGCTAATGTTGGCAATTTGATTTCTGGTTCCTCTGCCTTTTTTAAAACCAGCTTGAACATCTGGAAGCTCACGGTTCATGTATTGCTAAAGCGTGACTTAGAGAACTTTAATTATTACTTTACTAGCGTGTGAGATGAGCTCATTACACATTTATATTGAGTTTCTGAGCATTTCTTGCTTATATAGGAGTCCTTTCATATCCTAAATATGTTTATTTCTTTCTCAGTTTGTGTATTGATCTTGTATTTTGATTTATTTACATATATAAGCAAATATTTAATAAATATAGGTCTTACATTTTATTATAATCCAATTCATCAAAATATTGATTTATTCTTGCAATGTTTTCTTTCATATTAAATAATAATTTCCTTAATCTTTCCATCCTCAATAATTTGAGGTTGTTTGTTTAAATTAAGATTTTTCTTCTTTATACTGTAATTTAAACTTTGAACAATATACAAGGTGTATTGTAACTTAATATTGTAACTTTCATTTTAGTAACTTAAATGTAACTTAAATTTTAGATTCTTAACCGTCTAGTTTTTTAAGCTTTCATATGATGTGAAGCAAGCAACCAATTTTCTATTTTTTAGTCTCTAGCTTTATTAGATTTCTCATTCCTACAGATTATCCAAGGACTAGCCACTAATTGATTGCATGTTGAGCTGAGTCAATTGAATTTTTTAGATTTGTTATTATAATCAGTGCAATCTTTGCTGACAGCATTTTTACTCTCTATCTCTTTGTTAAGTCCTCATAAGTTGCTTTTCTCACTTCAGGGAGTATCAAAGCACTGAAATGGAAATGCTACCATAGATACAAAACTGATTTTTGGTAGTAAAAGGGGAAAAGCTTAATTGATAATACTTTAGTATTGTGGTTGTGTTTAACTGCATAAACATAATATTTGGCATATATGTATATTATATGATTGTTAGTCTCTCTGTCATGTCCGACTGTTTGAGATCCCATGAACTGTAGCCCACAAGGCTCCTCTGTCCATGGAATTCTCCAGGCAAGAACACTGGAGTAGTGGCCATTCCCTTTTTCAGGGGCTCTTCCTGACCTAAGGTTTGAACCCAAATCTCCTCCATTGCAGGCAGATGCTTTAGAGTCACCAGGGAAGCCCATCAGTGGAAGGAATAAAATGCTGAAAATGCTTATAGCTAAAACAATTTGCTAGTTTATTTTGAAAAAAAAAAGTTTTTGTTAAATCTAAAATACAAGAAGTGGAGAGTAGTAAAAGGGTAAGGTTTTTTATGAATTCTTTCCAATTTTATTTTTATATTTTTTAAATTTTATTTTATATATGGATATAGTTGATTAATGGCTTTCCTGGTGGCTCTGATGGTAAAGAATCTGCCTTCAATGCAGGAGATTCAAGTTCAATCCCAGGGTCGGGAAGATCCCCTGGAGAAGGGAACGGCTACCCACTCCAATATTCTTGCCTGTAGAATTCCATGGACAGAGGAGCCTGTGGGCTACAGTCCATAGATTGCAAAGAGTCAGACACAACTAACTAACTTTTTCAGTTTTCATAGCTAGTTTACAATGCTGTGTTAGTTTCAAATGTATAGCAAAGTGATTCAGATTATTTTCCCATAAATATACAACAAAGTATTCAGACTTTTCCCATATATTTGATTATCTATTTTAATAGATAATAGTGTGCAGTAGTGTGTAGATGTTAATCTCAAGCTATTAATTTATCCCTCCCCCTGACCTTTCCCCTTTTGTAACCATATATTTGTTTTAGTTTTGTTATGTTTTACTTTTTTGCCACATTTTTCTTATTGAAGTATTGTTGATTTGTAATGCACAATCTCTGCTAAGCAAAGTGACTCAATTATATACACACATATATACATATGTTCCTTTTAAAAATATTCTTTTTTAAATTTCTTATTAATTTATTTTTTATTGAAGGATAATTGCTTTATAGATTTTTTCTGTTTTCTGTCAAATCTCAACATGAATCAGCCATAGGTACAACATATATCCCCCATACTGCCCTATCCCAGGAGACAGGGTATAATTCCTTGTGCTGTACAGTAGGACATTGCTGTTTATCTCTTCTAAATGTAATAGTTTATTTCAACCAACTCCAAACTCTGGCTTCATCTCTCCCCCCACTCCCTTGGAAATCACAAGTCTGATTTCTATGTCTGAGAGCCTATTTCTGTTTTAGATAGCTCATTTATGCCATATTTTAGTTTCCACATGTAAATGATATTATATGGTATTTGCCTGTCTTTCTGACATACTTCACTTAGCTTGGTAATCATTGGTTGCATCCGTGTTCCTGCAAATGGCATAATTCCCTTCTTTTTAATGGGTGAGTGGTATTCCATTGTATTACATACCCCATCTTCTTAATCTGTTCATCTGTCAGTGGACTCTTAGGTTGTTTCCGTGTCTTGGCTATTGTCGGTAGTGCTGCTATGAATATAGGGGTGCATGTATCTTTTTTTTAATGGTTCAATTTTTTTTAATTTAAATTTATTTTAGTTGGAGGCTAATTACTTTATAATATTGGTTCTGCCACACATCAACATGAATCTGCCATATAGTTTTATCTGGATATATGCCCCAGAGTGGAAATGTTGAGTCATATGGTAATTTCATTTTTAGTTTTCTGAGGAACCTCCATACAGTTCTTCATAGTGGCTGTCTCAATTCACATTCCCATCAACAGTGTAGGAGGGTTCCCTTTTATCTACACCCTCTCCAGCTTTTGTTGTTTGTACACTTTTTGATCATGGGCATTCTGACTGCTATGTAGTGATATCTCACTGTAGTTTTTATTTGCCTTTATCTAATAATTAGTGATGTAGAACATCTTTTCATGTACCTCATGGTCTTCGGTATGTCTTCTTCAGAGAAATATCTGTTTAGATCCTCTGCTTATTTTTTTGATTAGTTTACTTACTTATTTATTTTATATTGAGTCACATGAGCTGTTTGTATATTTTAGAAATTAAACCTTGCCATGTGTCTGCAAATATTTTCTCCCATTTCATACATTTTATTTTCACATTTTAAAGGTTTTCTTTGCTATGCAAAAGCTTGTACATTTGATCAGGTCCCATTTGTTTATTTTTGTTTTTATTTATTTTCCTTTGGGAAATGGATATACGAAAGCATTGGTATGATTTCTGTTAGAGAATGTTTTGGTTATGCTCTCTTCCAGAACTTTTATGGTGTCATGTCTTATGTTTAAGTATTTGAGCCATTTTGAGTTTATTTTTGTGTATGGTATGAGGGTGTGTTCTAAATTTCATTGATTTACATGCAGCTGTCCAACTTTCCCAGCTACATTTGCTGAAGAGAATTTTTGTCATTTTATGTTCTTTTTTTCCTTTGTAAAAGATTAATTGACCATAGGTGTGTAGGTTTATTTCTAGGTTCTCTATTTGTCCCATTGATTCATATGTTTATTTTTGTACCAATATCACAGTTTTGATTACTATAACTTTGTAGTATTGTCTGAAGCCTGGAAGAGTTATGCCTTCTGTTTCCCCCTTCCCCACAGAATTGCTTTGGCAATTTTATATCTTTTATGGATCCATACAATTTTTTGGATTGTTTTTGCTAGTTTTGTGAATGTTGTGGGTTATTTGATAGGGATGTCATTAAATATGTAAACTGCTTTATATAGAATAGCCATTTTAACAACATGGATACTTCCAATTCAAGAGCATGGGATATCTTTCTATTTTTTGAATCCTCTTTACTTTTCTTTATGTTTCATCATCTTCAGCATATAAGTCTTTCAGTTCCTTTTTGTTGTTATTGTTGTTTGTCTGGGAATGTTTAATGGGAGGACGCCTGCGTGCTGTTTCTCATAAATCCTCTGTTCCTTATCTTCAAAATTCTAATTTCTTACACCAGGATTTGCCATATTCTAAGATGATCTAGAGTGCAAATTAAAAAAAAAAAAAAAACAAACTTTTTTTAGAGGAACTCCTCTTGTACGCAGAGTTGGATCTCAGTGCTCTGATCAGACTAAACAATCAAAACATGCTAATAGCACTAAATACTGAGATGTCTAGTCTTAGATAAAAGCTGAATACACATAGAGACTGGTACCTAGTGTGATTTTTTAAAATTAGCTTTATCTTCTACATGGCATAATTATACCTATCTCTCTTTGTGTCCTTTCTCTATTTTCCAAAATCTCAGTTCCAGATTTCTGTGAGCAACTGTGTAAAAAAAGATATAGAAGGGAGTGGCAGAGGATGAAAGAGTTAGATAGCGCCACCAACTCAACAGGCATGAATTTGAAAAAATTCCAGAAGGCAGTGAAGGACAGAGAAACCTGATGTGCTGCACTCTACGGGGTCATGAAGAGTTCAGTTCAGTTCAGCTCAGTCACTCAGTCATGTCTGACTCTCTGCAACCCCATGAACTGCAGCACTCCAGGCCTCCTTGTCCATCACCAACTCCCAGAGTTCACCCAAACTTTTGTGCATCTAGTCAGTGATGCCATCCAACCACCTCACCCTCTGCCGTCCCCTTCTCCTCCTGCCCCCAATCCCTCCCAGCATCAAAGTCTTTTCCAATGAGTCAACTCTTCACATGAGGTGGCCAGAGTATTGGAGTTTCAGCTTCAGCATCAGTCCTTCCAGTGAACACCCAGGACTGATCTCCTTTAGGATGGACTGGTTGGATCTCCTTGCAGTCCAAGGGACTCTCAAGAGTCTTCTCCAACACCACAGTTCAAAAGCATCAATTCTTCGGTGCTCAGCTTTCTTCACAGTCCAACTCTCACATCTATACATGACCACTGGAAAAACCATAGCCTTGACTAGATGGACCTTTATTGGCAAAGTAATGTCTCTGCTTTTGAATATGCTATCTAGGTTAGTAAAACTAAACACATTAAAAAATACATTGAAGCAAAGGATAGCCATTAATAAGAATAAACTTTTATCTAAAATTTGACTTATGGATTACAAAATGTGTGTTTCCATCAAAAACTGACATTTGATATTTTTCTGAATGTTGGAGTTTCTTTTTATTTTTCTCGAGGAAATGGCTATAAAATATATAGAGGAAATGTTGCAAAATAATAATTTTATTATTATTATTTATTATTATTATTAAAAAATATTTTAATTATAATTGGGAAAAACTAAGACATATTTACTTATTTAATAGGAACTAAAGATACTTTTGAATTTTAACTTTTTTATTAATTTATTTTGATTGGAGGATAACTACTTTGCAATACTGTGATGGTTTTTGCCATACATCAACATGAATTGGCCACAGGTATACATGTGTCTCCCCATTCTGAGCACCCCACCACCACCTCACTCCCACCCTATCCCTCTAGGTTTCCCCAGAGTACCAGCCTTGGGTACCCTGCTTCATGCATCAAATTTGCACTGGTAGTCTATTTTACATATGGTAATATACATGTTTCAATGCTATTCTCTCAAATCATCGCACCCTCATCTTCTCTCATGAGTCTGAAAGTCTGTTCTTTACATCTGTGTCTAATTTGCTGCCCTGCAAGAAGAATCGTCAGTACCATTCCTCTAAATTCCATATATATGCATTAATATACACTATTTGTCTTTCTCTTTCTGACTTACTTCACCCTGTTTAACAGGCTCCAAGTTTATCCACCTCATTAGAACTAACTCAAATGCATTTCTTTTTATGTCTGAGTAATATCCCATTGTGTATATGTACCACAACTTCCTTATCCATTCATCTGCTGATAGACATATACATTGTTTCCATGTTCTAGCTATTATAAATAGTGATGCAATGAACACTGCGGTACATGTGTCTCTGTTAATTCTGGCTTCCTCAGGGTGTATGCCCAGCAGTGGGATTTCTGGGTCATATGGCGGTTTTATTTCCAGTTTTTTACGGAATCTCCACACTGTTCTCCATGGTGGCTATACCACACCAACAGTGTAAGAGGATTCCCTTTTCTCCACACCCTCTCCAAAGTTTATTTTTTGTAGACTTTTTTGATGATGGCCACTCTGACCAGTGTGAGAAGATACCTCATTGTGGTTTTGATTTGCATTTCTCTAATAATGAATGAATTTGAGCATCTTTTCTTGTTTTTATTTGCCATGTGTATGTCTTCTTTGAAGAAATCTCTGTTTAGGTCTTTTGCCCACTTTTTGACTGGATTGTTCATTTTTCAGGTATTGAGCTGCATGAGCTGCTTGTATATTTTGGAGATTCATTTTTTGTCAGTTGTTTCATTTGCTATTATTTTCTCTTATTCTGAGGGCTGACTTTTCGCCTTGCTTATAGTCTCCTTCATTGTGCAAAATCTTTTAAGCTTAATTATATCCCATTTGTTTATTTTTGTTTTTATGCTGGGAGGTGAGTCAGAGATGATCTTGCTGTCATTTATCTTGATGAGTGTTCTGCCTAGGGTTTCCTCTAAGAGTTTTATAGCTTCTTGTCTTACATTTAGAGTCTTTAATTCATTTTGAGTTATTTTTGTGTATGGTGTTAAAAAGTGTTCTAGTTTCGGTCTTTTACACATAGTTGACCAGTTTTCACAGCATCACTTCTTGAAGAGACTTTTCTCCATTGTATATTTTTACCTTTGTCAAAGATAAGGTGCCCATTGGTGTGTAGATTTATCTCTGGACTTTCTATTTTGTTCCAGTGATCTATATTTTTGTCTTTATGTCAGTATCATACTGTCTTGATGACTGTAGCTTTGTAGTATAGGGTGAAGTCAGAAAGGTTGATTCTTCAAGTCCCATTCTTCTTTCTCAAGATCGTTATGTCTATTTGGGGTCTATTGTGTTTCCAAACAAATTGTGAAGTTACTTGTTATGGTCTGTGAAAATACCATTGGTAGTTTGATAGGGATTATGTTGAATCTAAAGATTGCTTTAGGTAGTATGCTCATTTTCACTATATTGATTTTTCCAATTCAAGAACACGATATTTTCTCCATATAATTCTGTCCTCTTTTATTTCATTCAGAAATGTTTCATAGCTTTCTGTATACCATTTGCTTCAATGTAAAACACTGGCAGAAATAAGTTTAGAGTATATGACAGGCAAACTTAAGTTTGGAGAAGTCCAAAGCATATAGTTTGGTCACTTTTCATAAGAAAAACAAATGCATTATGGAAATGGCCTTAGATGGACCCTGTGCAAGTCAGAAGCTCTGAAATTAAGTGCTTGTAGCTACAATTCTGTCTTTCAAGTAGATTTGATATCTTGTAGATCTTATTTGTTCTATCAATTTTGTATAGTTTATCATGTTGCTGTTTCATTACCTTCACTAGAAACTATGTAGGATACTATTTTAAGTGTATATGTATGAACAAGTAAACTACATGAGGTTGCTACTGGAAAGTTAAAATGCACAATGTTGCCTGTGGTATAAAATAAAGGTGTGTACTTAATGGTCAATATATTGATTCAGGAACTAGAAATAAAGCATAGTAACAGAGAGTTGATGAAGGAGAACGCCTTACTCTGTCTGAATAGGAGAACTAAGAGCATATTTGTTTTCTTTACTTCAAGATGTACTTCTGCCTTTCAAATGGGGCTCATGAAAGGATAGTGTTTAGTTAAATTAATTAGCTAATATAGGCAAATAATTCACAAAATTTCATAACACTCATAAAACATTCAATTATCTGTTTTAATGATTATTAACATTGCTATGGGTGGTATTAAATATTTTTATTATCATTCTAAGTAAACTAAGGAAAATGGTCCAAAGTACATAAAAACCCCTTTCACATTTATTCTATTTCAAGTACACCATAGTTCTCTTAAGGACTCAAAAATAAATTGCTAGACACAAAGCCACTCCTAGATAGAGAAGAACAAAATCAGCCTTGTAGTATAGCCACACTCTCTATCCACGTACCCAGCTAATCCAACCACAGGGTCACTGATCAGGGAAGACCTTAAGATTGGAGGCAACCTCCCTGCCTTTGACTCATTCAACACAGGCAAGATGCCTATTTTCTTACTTACTATCTTGTTTAGTTCAGTTCAGTTCAGTAGCTCAGTTGTATCCAACTCTTTGCAACTCTACAGACCGCAGCATGCCAGGTCTCCCTTTCCATCACCAACTCTCAGAGTTTACTCAAACTCATGTCCATTGAGTCGGTGATGCCATCCAATCATCTCATCCTCTGTCGTCCCCTTATCTTCCCTCCTTCAATCATTTCAAACATCAGGATCTTTTCTAATGAGTCAGTTCTTCACATCAAGTGGCCCAAGTATTGGAGTTTCAACTTCAGCATTGGTCCTTCCAATGAATATTCAAGATGGATTTCCTTTAGGATGGACTGGTTGGATCTCCTTGCAGTCCAAGGGACTCTCAAGAGAGTCTTCTCCAACACCACAGTTCAAAAGCAACAATTCTTTGGTGCTCAGTTTTCTTTATAGTCAAACATTCACATCCATACGTGACTATTGGGGGGAAAAATAGCCTTGACCAGATAGACCTTTGTTGGAAAAGGAATGTATCTGTTTTTTAACATACTGTCTAGGTTGGTCATAATGTTTCCCCCATGAAGTAAGTGTCTTTTATTTTCAGGGCTGCAGTCACCATCTGTAGTGATTTTGGAGCCCCCCCCCCAATAAAGTCTGTCACTGTTTCCACTGTTTTTCCATCGATTTGCCATGAAGTGATCGGAACAGATGCCATGATCTTCGTTTTCTGAATGTTGAGGTTTAAGCCACCTTTTTCACTCTCCTCTTTCACTTTCATCAAGAGGCTCTTTAGTTCTTCACTTTCTGCCATAAGAGTGGTGTCATCTGCATATCTGAGGTTATTGATATTTCTTCCGGCAATCTTGATTCCAGATTGTGCTTCATCCAGCTCAGCATTTCTCATGATGTACTCTGCATATAAGTGAAATAAGCAAGGTGACTATATACAGCCTTGACATACTCCTTTTCCTATGTGGAACCAGTCTGTTGTTCCATGTCCAGTTCTAACTGCTGCTTCCTGGCCTGCATACAGATTTCTCAAGAAGCAGGGCAGGTGGTCTGGTGTTCCCAAATCTTTAAGAATTTTCCACATTTTTTTGTGGTCTACACAGTCAAAGGTTTTGGCATAGTCAATAAAGCAGAAATATATATTTTTCTGGAACTCTTTTGCTTTTTCAATGATCCAGCGGATGTTGGCAATTTGATCTCTGGTTCCTGTCTCTTTTCTAAAACCAGATAGACCAGATAGACCTTTGTTGGAAAAGGAATGTATCTGTTTTTTAACATACTGTCTAGGTTGGTCATAATGTTTCTCCCATGAAGTAAGTGTCTTTTATTTTCAGGGCTGCAGTCACCATCTGTAGTGATTTTGGAGGCCCCCCCCCCCCCCAATAAAGTCTGTCACTGTTTCCACTGTTTCCACTGTGAACTTCCATCTGGAAGTTCATGGTTCAAGTACTGTTGAAGCCTGGCTTGGAGAATTTTAAGCATTACTCTACTAGCATAAGATGAGTGCAACTCTGTGGTAGTTTGCATATTCTTTGGTATTGCCTTTCTTTAGGATTGAAATGAAAACTGACATTTTCTTGTCCTGTGGCCAATGCTTAGTTTTCCAAATTTGCTGACATATTGAGTGCAGCACATTCACAGCATCATCTTTTAGGATTTGAAATAGCTCAACTGGAATCCCATCACCTCCACTAGCTTTGTTCATAGCGATGATTCCTAAGGCCCACTTAACTTCACATTCCAGGATGTCTGGTTCTAGGTGAGTGATCATATCGTCATGGTTATCTGGGTCATGAAGATCTTTTTTGTATAGTTCTTCTGTGTATTCTTGCCACCTCCTCTTAATATCTTCTGCTTCTGTTAGGCCCCTACAATTTCTGTCCTTTATTGAGCCCATTTTTGTATGAAATGCTCCCTTGGTATCTCTAATTTTCTTAAAGTGATCTCTAGTTTTTCCCATTCTGTTGTTTTCCTCTATTTCTTTGGATTTATCACTGAGGAAGGCTTTCTTATCTCTCCTTGATATTCTTTGGAACTCCAGAGTCAAATGGGTGTATCTTTTCTTTTCTCCTTTGCTTTCCACTTCTCTTCTTTTCTCAGGTATTTGTAGGGTGCCCTCCAACAGCATTTTGCTTTTTTGCATTTCTTTTCCTTGGGGATAGTCTTGATCTCTGACTCCTGTACAGTGTCACGAACCTCTGTCCATAGTTCTTTAGGCACTCTATCAGATCTAAACCCTTGAATCTATTTCTCACTTCCACTCTATAATTGTAAGGGATTTTATTTGTATCATTATAAATCGTCTAGTGGCTTTCCCTGCTTTCTTCAATTTAAGTCTGAATTTGGCTATAAGGTGTTCTTGATCTGAGCCACAGTCAGCTCCGGGTCTTATTTTTGCTCACTGTATAGAGCTTCTCCACCTTTGGCTGTAAAAAATATATTCAATCTGATTTTGGTGTTGACCATCTGGTGATGTCTATGTCTAGGGTCTTCTCTTGTGTTGTTGTAAAAGAATGTTTGCTATGACCAGTACATTCCCTTGGCAAAACTCTATTAGCCTTTACCCTGCTTCATTCCATACTCCAAGGAAAAATTTGCCTGTTACTCCAGGTGTTTCTTGACTTCCTACTTTTGCATTCCAGTCCCCTATAATGAAAAGGATATCTTTTTTGGGTGTTAGTTCTGAAAGGTCTTGTAGGTCTCATAGAACCATTTAATTTCAGCTTCTTCAGCATTACTGGTTGGGGCATAGACATGTATTACCATGATATTGAATGATTTGCTTTGGAAATGAACAGAGATCATTCTGTCTGTTTTTGAGATTGCATCCAAGTACTGCATTTTGGACTCTTGTTGACTATGACTGCTCCTCCATATCTTCTAAGGGATTCTTGCCCACAGTAGTAGATATAATGGTCATCTGAGTTAAACTGACCCATTCCAGTCCATTTTAGTTTGCTGATTCCTAAAATGTCGATGTTCACTCTTGCCATCTCCTGTTTGAGCACTTCCAATTTTCCCTGATTCATGGACCTAACATTCCAGGTTCCTATGCAATATTACTCTTTACAGCATCAGGCTTTCCTTCTATCACCAGTCACATCCACAACCAGGTGTTGTTTTTGCTTTGGCTCTATCTCTTCATTCTTTCTGGAGTTATTTCTCCACTGATCTCCAGTAGCATATTGGGCACTTACCGACCTGGGTAGTTCATCTTTCAGTGTCCTATCTTTTTGCCTTTTCATGCCATTCACAGGGTTCTCAAGGCAGAAATACTGGTTTGCCATTCCCTTCTCCAGTGGACCACATTTTGTCAGAACTTTCCACCATGACCCATCCGTCATGGGTGGCCCTACATGGCATGGCTCATAGTTTCTTTGAGTTAAACAAGGCTGTGGTCCATGTGATCAGATTGTTTAGTTTTCTGTGATTGTGGTGTTCAGTCTGCCCTATGATGGAGAAGGATACGAGGCTTATGGAAGCTTCTTGTTGGGAGAGACTGAATGAGGGGGAAACTGGGTCTTGTTCTGGTGGGCAGGGCCATGCTTACTACTTGGTAAGCACTCTGAATTTACACATGGTGGCTTGAACACAAATGGTAGACTGGGAGATAGTCAAGGATCCTTGACATCCATATTTCAACCCTTTAATTTCACATGACCAGTGAAAAGAAACATAAAAAGATATCCTGTTATATTTGGTCAAATAAAATAGTAGTTTAAACACATATATCATGAAGAAAGTTGATTAGATGAATAAATATGTCAGAGTGCTTTCCTTTAGGAATATTAAGATCATAATAGCACTTTTACCCCATAAGGTCAAGGATGAATCTGTGCAGAATTTTATAAAAGTATAACTCAAAAGCAAAGTAGTGTTATCATGGCATAAAGCTAATTTAAAATAAAGATTTCAAGTTTGGTTTTTCAGAGTACTCCAAATCATCTTTACATTGTAACTCACTAATTTTTTTCAGAAAATACATTCTTAGTCAGTTATTCACTTATTCATTGATTTATCTTTTCACAGTAATTTACAAATTACCAAATATTAGCATTTGAAGGATATTTAGTGCTGAAACACAAAATTATCTATGTAAAAATTTTCTTCAAGAAATCTACTATGAGATATAGATAATCAGATCATAGTGATAGGTTACAGAGATACACATGTGTTCACTGCCTTCACGGGGAAGTACCTCTAACTCTGCCAGGGCTGAAAGAGAGAAAAGGGATGGGAAGTGTAACAAGCAGCTAACAGGGGACGATTTTATGAAATATGTAAAATCTAAGAAGAAACTTGGAATAAGATTTATATTCAGAGTTATACAATGATGTGGGAATGAAAGAAAAAAAAAAAAGAACACTTTCAACTATACTCCAAAGATTTTTTTTTTTTAACGTGTTAGAATATCCAAGGCAAATTAGTATTTTGGAAACACTCAATGTTGTAAAAATTCCATATTTATTTAGAGAAAAAAATAATTTACTACATGGAGTAGGCATGACAAAAAAGATTGTTAAGGAACAGCACTCTATTAAAGAGTTAATATTTTTCATTCTAACTCATGTTAATGCTCTATTTCTCATTTTAAAAACAGACAAAACAAATCAACCTACAAACAATAACATCACACTCAGCAGTTAAATAGAACTATATTCCCTGGAAAAGATTTGTTTGTATGTTGACTCTCTTGAATGACCTTCTTTCTATCATAATACTATGACTCACTTAGGTACCTCAGCAAATCACCTTTTTCATCCATATTCAATAATCATCATTATAGACATCATGATGAATACAGCACTCTCTACATTAAATTAAAAATGATCATATTATGACTAGTTCCGATAACATCCTAGGTAGCTGTCCAACTCTTCCATCCCTTAAGTATAATTGCATTAATTTCTATATATGGCAAAACCAATACAATATTGTAAAGTAATAACCCTCCAATTAAAATAAATACATTTAAATTTAAAAAATATAACCTTTTGTGAAACACATTTCTTACACAATTTGTCTAAATGTTAATTGCTTTATAAAATGCAATTCTTACAAATTCTTACAATTTGCTTGAGAAAGATTTGAAGGCCTTGAGTCACCTTTGGCTTTTATACATGCTTTGAGTGAATATAATGGGTATGTCAGAGGGAATGATACATTTTTTGGGGCATATATTCACAAAACCCAAACATACTATAACTTTGCATATTGTGGTTTTGGAAATATGAACTTCCACCTTTTAGAGATACAAAACTTGATATTCTTCTCAGAAGAATGTACTGTTTAATCTCTTCTAGGTAGTAAATATAGAAGTATAAAAGACTAAAGTTCTGAGCAATTTTTTTTTTACTATTTTAATGAAGAAAATTACTTTTATGCACTACTGTAATAGTTTTATCTCTAACACTCTAGGCAATAGGGTTGAGTGTGGGAGTGAGGATAGTGCAGAAATATCGCCTAGTACATCCTTGCTTGGAATATTGGTAGTATGACTTAGGTTTGTCTGTGTGTGTATGTATGTGTGAGTATAATTGAATCATTTTGTTGTACACCTGAAACTAACACAATATTGTAATCAACTATATTTCAATTAAAAAAGAGTGAGGCCACTGCTGAAAGTCTGATTCTTATGTCCCATCATAAAATCTCTAATTTACCTAAAAAAAAAAAAAAACCAGTATAAAGAAACAATAGGTAAATAGAAAAGAAGGAAAACAGTGCAAAAATCAAACTTATTTCCATATAGTGACAGTGAAGTTGCTCAGTCTTGTTCAACTCTTTGTGACCCCATGGACTGTACCCTACCAGGCTCCTCTCTCCATGGGATTTTCCAGGCAAGAATATTGAAGTGGGTTGCCATTTCCTTCTCAGGAGATCTTCCCAACCCAGGGATTGAACCTGGGTCTCCCCCATTGTAGGCAGACACTTTATTGTCTGAGTCACCATAGAAGTCCATATATCTATATATTTCCATATATCTGGATGCTAAAAATGATTTAATGAAGCATATTTTGCAATGAAGGTCAAAGACCCTCAATCAGCTTTCTATTGGGCATATTTCATAAGATGAGAATGCATTTATTTAAATTTATTGATGATATTCAGTGTATGAAGTGGGTCCTTAGCTTCATGTAGGGTCTCAAAGATCTATTTTCACATATTTTGTCAAATGTAGTGTTTTATCATATGTAGTTACTTCATGGAAGATTATTCAAGGATAGGCCTCCTTGAATACACAGCCTTTGAGAGTACCCTACTTGAAGATTGCTTCACTGGTCCAATGAATACCCCCCAAACCCAAAATAATAAATCCAAAATAATAAACCCAAAATAGTAAATAATAATGTCCCACCACTCTGCTGCTCACCCCTTTGTGTGCATTCCAGAGTGCTACCTGGAGAGTGGGACTCAGAAGAATGGAAGCATTCTCAGATAATAGACCATGCTTAATGGGCAGGAAAGAAACTACCAATTCACAATATTGCCACCCTCTGGCATACTTAAGAGGGGTTTCTGAGAGCCAGCTTTGTGAATTCTAAGAATCAAAGATATAAAAGTTTATTTAAGACTCTCTGCTACTTCAAAGTTGAAAGTGGAACACATACCTACAAAAAACATAAAAAATAATGAGATATTAGTATCACAAAAATCAATTAATAATTATTCTCAGCTAAAATATTCAAGATAAGTTGCAATTCAAAGTAGCTATTATGGCTTTACAACAAGCACTAAAGGAAATTCTCTAGGCAAGAGGAGGAAAAGACCTACAGAAAAGAAACCCAAAACAATTAAGAAAGCAGTAATAGGATCATACATAGCAATAATTGCTTTAAATGTAAATGGATTAAATGCACTAACTGAAGACATAGATGGGAAGGGGTGTCAAGGAACATATGTACATGTATGCAGTTCCACTTACCACATCCCTCTGCTTGACTCCCCAAATTGTATATAACTATTTTATATTGTTAAGTTAATCATGATCATGTTGTGGCTTGCAGTTATAAGTTTTATTTTTGTCTAACTATTGATTGTGAAAATCGTTAAAATCTTTACTACTGTGATTATGTAACTATTGCTCACTTAATACCTTTGTATAATGATTGGTCAACAAAAAAAATAATAGAACTCTATATCACCAACACTACCATTTAACAGAAAAATCTGTAACCATTTTTGTAAAATTCAGATGCATATCAGAATTACCTTGAAGGTTTTTGAAAAATACAAATGCCGAGGTATTGCTTTTTTTTCTCCAGAGCTCCGAGTAAGTTTCTAATCAGCAGTTAATTTCAAAAATATCTGGACTATATAGTGATCTTTTGTCTAGTTTGTTATAAATATATATTTATTTTAGAAAACAGATGAATTTTTGCCTAATTTAAATTTTTATGACACTTTGACTCCCCCACTTGTTTGACTTAGTATGAAGAGAATGTCAGATTTCTAATTAAAAACTGTATGTGTAATAAGCACCAAAGTTCTAAATTTAAAAGATTAAAGATTAAAATTTCTAGCCATGAATACCTTATCCAGCAAAATTCTCTTCCATATATGAAGGAGAAATAAAGGTTTTCCCAGGACAAAAAAAAAAAAAAAGCCATGGGAGTTATTTAATCATCAGTAGACTTGTCTTGCAAGATATGTTCAAACTAAAAAGCTTCTGCACGACAGAGTAAAGGATCAACAAAGTAAAAGATAACTTACAGACTGGAAAAAGTTTTATTTATAAATCATATAACTGATAAGGAGTTAAAATACATAAAGAATTCATACAACCTAATACCAAAAATTACTCCAATTAAATTTGAACAGAAGACCAGAATCTAATTTTCCCAGAGAATATATGTGAAGGGCATCTGGTGCATAAAAAAGATGCTCAATATTGCTAATTATCAGGGTATTACAAATTAAAACTAAAATGGCATACCATCTCATTCATGTTAGAATGCTATCATCAAGAAGACAAAATGTAATCAGTGTTGAGAATGTGGATAAGAAGGAACCATTGTGTCCTGTCACTGGGAGTATATTTTGGTAACAATCACTAAAAAAAAAAAAGTATGGAAGTTCTTCAGAATATTAAAAATAGAACTTTTATACAATATATCAATCCCATTTATGGCAATAATTCAAAATAAATTAAGGTAGGATACTGAAGAGATATCGACACTACATGCTTTTTGCATCATTATTCACAATTACTAAGGTATGGGAACAATTTAACTGTTTCTGGAGAGAATAGATAAGGAAATTGTGGTATAAATATGCAAGGAAATATTTTCTGCCATGAATAAAAAGGAAATCCTGCCACTGGGATGATATTAAAATAGCCTGAAGGGATCATGCTAAGTGAGAAAAGTCACACAGGGGAGGACAAATACTACATAATCATATGTGGCATATGAAAAAGCTATATTTATAGAAACAGAAGTTACAATATTGGCAGTCATGGACTGGGAGGTTCTTAAAATGGAGAGATGTTTTTCAAAGAGTACAAACCTCCAGTTAGAAGATGAATAAGTTCTGACATCTAAATATGCATAATTCTTATTATAGTTAATAATATTGTATATTGTAATTAATAGTTGTTCAAAGGGTAGATCTTAACTTTTCTCATCTCAAAGATAAAATGATAACTGTGATATTGTGGAAGTGTTATGAAGGAGCCGATGATATAGTAGTACTTATATGCACAATTCAGTGTCTTGTACAGGAAATTTTTACCAATTTTACTCACAATAGTAAACATCTTTATCAGATAAAGGCAATCATGGTATATCCATACAGTAGAATGCTACTTGGAAATAAAAATGATTACATTATTTAGATATATTAAAGAATGGATCTTATAAACATGTTGAGCAAATGCACCAGACACAAACGAGACGTTATTATTTTATTCTGTTAATAAAAGCTTTCACTTAAAGGGAATGGAAGTCATTATAATGTTACCATTACTAGGACAAAAGAAAGAAAAAGAGTGCTAAGTCGTGTCTGACTCTTACGATCCCATGAACTGTAGCCTGCCAGGCTGTTCATGGGAGTCTCCAGGCAAGAATACTGGAGCGGGTTGCCATTTCCTTCTTCAGGGGAGCTTTCCTACCCAAGAATTGAACCCAGGTCTCCTGCACTGCAGGCAGATGCTTTGCCAACTAAACTACATAGGAAGCCCCAAGAGCTAACATCAAAGGTGAACAAGGAATCCAATGTTTCTGCTTTGGTTTTCTTGAACTATGTTTTTGATAATTCCAGTGTTCCAGTTGTACAGTCCATGACCTTGGCTTAGTTCTAAAAACTTATAATTTCCTCAAATTTCACAAGGTTTTGTCAGTGTAGTCTGGCTAGTTCATGCTCTTGCACTAATACCACTTCAGTCCAAAATATTATTTTATCACAATGAGATGGCTGCAGTGGATTAATAGCTGATTTCAATCTTATCTGCAAAACCCAGAAATCTTTTTTATCTTCTTTAATGCCAGTTTTATACCAATCTACATTTTATTACAAATTATATGTCCAATTATCCACTCATTTTCTACAGCTCAGTAATTTACACCCTGATCTACTGTTACTTTGCCATTTTCCCTGCCTCTTCACTTCTTCCTCTACCTAGGAAACACATCACAAGATATGCAATTGGCTTATTTTCTCATCTCCCTTCAATGTTTGATCAAATACCATCTTTCAGTTTCTGTTTTCAAGACAATTTTATAGAAGATGGCAAATTCCCTACCAAAATACCCTACTTATTTGTTTTTATAACAGCTATAACTTTTGATAAAATGCAATATTTATTGCATTCATTGAATGCTCAGTCATATTTAAATTTGAAATTAGATGATTTCAGAGATATGTCAGTGTTCATTTTTGATTATGTAGTTATCACCAGTGACACACATATTGTTAAACCACTAAAAATATGTTGAATGACTGGATTATATAACTTGCCTTGTATAAAATTTTTCACTTATAGAGTCTCTTAAAGGTATATTAGGAAAAAGTATATTCCATATGCTTTAAATGTATGCTGGGTCTGTCAGCATGTCTGTCTTTGGTGACGCTATTGACTGTAGCCTGCCATGCTCCTCTGTGTATGGGATTCTCCAGCCAAGAATACTGAAGTGGGTTGTCATTTCCTCCTCCAAGGGATCTTACCAACCTTGGGATGGAACCCACATCTCCTGCATATCCTTGCATCGGCAGGCAGATTGTTTTGCCACTGAATCACCTGGGAACCCCATGCTTTGGATAGCAGGTTTTAAATGTCCCATTCAAAATATTCATAATATGAAAACATTGGATTAAAAAGGTTGAATTTTATTGTGTTCAAAGTTAAATAAGTTGGACAATACAGTGTTTCTCAAGCATCTATATTGAAAATACATCTAGTTATAATAACAATGCTCAAGGCAATTCTGATATCAGAAGTAATAAAGATTCTTATCACTTTTTTCCTTCATAAAACCTTTCTTAGGTTTCATATATTACTAGGCAGTTTTTATTATCATTTACATATTCCAAGACAATATTTTAAGCACAGCTTTTTTTTTATGTTATTTAGTCTCATTCAATAAGGAATTCCTACAGTCATATTTTCTGCGCACATACTCTCCTCAAGGCCCTTATAACTTCTTTATTCCTCAAGCTGTAGATAAATGGGTTCAGAAGAGGGGTGATAATGGTATAAAACACAGCTACTATCTTGTCCTCTTCTGGGGAATGCAAGGAGTGTGGCCTTGTATAGGTGGAGAGAGTGGTTACATAGAACAGGCTTGCCACAGTCAGGTGAGAGGAACAAGTGGAGATAGCTTTTGTCTGCCCTCTTCCTGAACTCATCTGGGATACCACAGTAAGGACACAGGCATAGGAAGCTAAAATGGCCATGAAAGGTAACAACAGAATAATAAGTCCACTCAGGAGTATTGTATGTTCATACTGAGAAGTGTCCTGACACACTAACGGCAATATGGATGGAACTTCACAGAAAAAGTGATTAATAAGTCGAGATCTACAGAAGGGGAGTTGAAATACATACAAGGCATGTATTAAAGAGTTGATAGAACAACTGGTCCATGCACATGTGATCATGAACCAACAGATCTTCTTGCTCATGAGTACAGGGTAACGTAAAGGGTGACAGATGGCTACATAGCGATCATAAGACATGAAACCAAGAAGAAGAGCTTCAGTTCCACCAAGGACCAAGAACACAAAGGCTTGAATCTCACAACCTAAAAATGTAATGGTCTTACTATTGGACAGAAAGTTAGTTGCCATTTTGGGCACAGTGGTAGAGATGTACATCATGTCAATGAAAGAGAGTTGACTGAGTAGGAAGTACATTGGAGTGTGGAGTCTGGTGTCCAGTTGAATGAGAAGAATCAGTATAATATTCCCCATCAAAGCCACAGAGAACAGGATTGTAATGGCAACAAAGAGAACAGCGTCCATTCGGCCATATTGGAAAAAACCAAGAAGTATAAAATCTGTTTTGACACTTTCATTTCCTGTTTTCATGACTTAAATAAAAATATAAAAGCAGACCATATCTGAGAATTCCATGTATGATACTGACTTTCCTTAAGAGAAAAAGGTGATGATTATAACATGTGACAAAATGTTCTTAAATCACCTTAGGGAATATATCTTCCTTTAGTCAATACACTGAGTCTGTTTATTAAACTATAGAGACTTGACAAATTACAAAATAAAAATAAGGGTTTTACATAATGTAAAATTCAACATATTTTGATAATAGAAATAAGATAAAAATGTAGGTGATTTGCCAACATAAATTATTTTCTTCCTTTTAAAATCTCTTCAAGGGGATACACTGAAGCTTTGTTTTCTTGTTATAAACCTAGTCTTCTACTCAATTCACTCTATATAAGTAATAAAAATTTGGTTAAATATTCTATAATGTTAAATGTTTATTGTGTTTCTTTATTTTGAATTTATATTGGCTGTGAACTGGCATGAAGAGAATGATAACATTTATACCCTTTATAATCAATTTGTCTTCGTTTAGTCACTAAGTCGTGTGCAACTCTTGCAGCACCATGGACTGTGGCCTGCCAGGCTCCTCTGTCCAAAGGATTCTTCAGGCAAGAATACTGGAGTGGGTTGCCATTTCCTTCAGAAGGGGATATTCCCGACCCAGGAATCTAACCGGGTCTCGCATTGCAGGCAGATTCTTTACCAACTGCGCTACTAGGGAAGCCCAGTAATTCTAATCAATTATTGTTTATTATTCCTGTGAATGTGGAAGATATTTAATGAATTAAGGAAAAAATAATCAGACATAAGGAAAAGTTTGAGAATGAATTAAATATAAACAACACTAACATAAACTTTGAATCAAATAGCATGATAAAATGATTAATTCAAAGCTAATGAATTTAAATTTTGCCTTTTATTTTCTGAAACAAACCTGACTTTTGTGTATTTCCAGAGCAAATAATATCTTATTAGCTCCGTGCTTTAAAAATGTTTAATAAAATTACAAACAAGTATAGTAAATGTTCCTAACATTTGTTGTGTATCTTTACTGTGGATACAACACACTGATATTTTCTGAAACTCTAAATGTAAGCCAAACTGATTTTCTCCACCAAAAGTTTACAGCTATTCTCTATCATGGTAGTGCGTGACTGCCAGGAAGTCCATCTGAGGAACTGGGAGAGATGTAGCAAAAGTAGACTGAAAAAAACATGTGTTAATAACAGGCTGTTATGCTAAGAAATAATAAGGATATTAGGTTAGCAATGAGAAAAGGTGAGTAAGTGAGAAACATTAGGCAGTTTGAGAAAAGCTTGTAATAATTTATAAATATGTCATTAAGAATACAAGAATTCATGTATAGCTACTTTTCTATTTCTTACTTAAATTACCATGAAATATGTCTGATCATAAAAACAAATGCATACATAATAATTGTATCAGCCTAGAAAGAGAAATAATAAATATCTCAGATATATCTAAAATTATCTACATATATAAAATAATATTTATACATAAAGTGTCTCCCATGGTTAATTGCAAAATCCTGACAAGAGGGAAGTATATGTTAAGGAGGCCTCTGAAATAGCATATAGAAAGCTAATAATCAGACTTTCTCTCACCTTAGATTCCAAAGACAGTATGTACTGTGATAATTATTTAAAATATTGAATGGTATATAATCTCCTCTATAAATTAAATAAATTGATTTGGGGCCATCTATTACTGATTTTTAAAAATCCACTTGATAGATGAAGGAAAAATGCCAAAACAATCACGTTCAGAAACACCTAAAGGAAATCTAGTAACTACTTTCCCCCAAAGGAAAGAAATCTCCCACATCCCAGCCTCTTCTTCCAAAACCAAAATGATTACCTTGATTTTGAAAAAATATCAAACTAGATGTTTAATTGAGATTAATATAAAAAATATATTGAGGCCTGGAAGAATTTATGATACTGCATTTACCAATAAATTTAAATAAATTATAAATCAAGTTAAAAGTAAATTTAATTATAATTTACCTACAGTGCATTAGGTAATGGCTTAGATCTTCAATGTGAGCTAAGCAAATTAAAATAACACCTACTTAAAGTATATTTTAAACCAAAGCCAGAACCTGGAGAAGGCAATGGCAACCCAGCACAGTATTCTTGCCTGGAAAATCCCATGGACAGAGGAGCTTGGAGGGCTACAATCCATAGGGTTGCAAAGAGTCCTTTGTGACTGAAGTAACTTAGCACACACACCACAGAAACTTTGCCAGGGAAAGAGAAAGCAACATGAACATTTTTGTTCTCCAGATGAGATTCGAGAGCTAGTTTATTATTGTTAGGTCCATAAACTGAAAATTATAAATTTCAACCTAAACAATTTTGCCAAAGAAGCAATTTAATGTGTACTTATTTTTTATCAAAATATAGCCCCTCCAAATTATTGTTCTAATTCATATATATTTTTGCATGGTATCTCCAATTTTCATTTGAAGTTTGAAATCTGCAATAAATGATAAAAATATTATAGAATTAATTTAAGATATTAGTAACTCATTTCTGGAGATGAAAAGTAGAGAAATATGCAGAACTGAAACCCATGGATGTAGACAATATAGTATATTTTTAATATTAACAAGCTACAATGAAATAGTTTATAAAAATGGAAGTGTTTATAGCTAGCATGCCTATGGAGCTATACAAATTGCAAAATATTTGTTTTAATGGAACTGCATAAACTTTTATTATGTATATCTCTTTTTTGAAATAGTTGACATATTTTACAGCCTTTCATCATCCCCAAGATATTGATGACTATGATTCATGATAAACTTAATGTAGAAACTTGAAGATAAAATAAGAATGAAACAGATATGTTCCTTAGGAAGACAAGCATGTTCCTGGGGTCATGTCCTCTCAGGCTGAGGATAGATAGGACTAAATACTGGGGCTTCCCTCATAGTTCAGTTGGTAAAGAATCTGCTTGCAAACCAGGAGATCCCAGTTTGATTCCTGGGTCAGAAAGATCCCCTGGAGGAAGGAAAGACTACCCACTCCAATATTCTGGCTGGACAGTCCATGGGGTTGCAGAGTCAGATGTGACTTTCACTTTCACTTTCACTGAATACTGGTCCTAGTTCACTGCACCAAGATTCTCCCCAGCCCCTTGTAAACGTTGTAAACCTGAGAGGATTCAAATTCAATAAAGATCAAATAAATCTCAAATACATACCTTTATATTATTTTTGCAGAAAGCATACAAGTAATAAATGTGTAACTTCCAACCCTGGTGTAACCCAATTAAAATACACCTGCATGCAAAAAATAAAATTTAACTTACATACATAAGCATTAAAGTAAAATTTAACATTTTAAATCTAATGTCTCAGAGTAGACATATGTTTTTGTTTTGAGTTATAGTAAACTCATCGAGGAACTACAGTTTCTTCAGACTTACTTCAGAGGAAGCTGCATCAGAAGAGCTGATACTGAATGATTTTACTGTGACTTTGCCTTTTTTGTCTTCATCCATCCATGTACTTGATGCCTGCCTTGAAAGCATAAGTTACCCACTAGATAAATAGACATGTCAACTGTCTTTAATTTCATAAAACATGTAAAGTCCCTTTCCTCTAAGGCATATTCCCTCTTATACTGATATAAAGCTTATTATTCTAGGATATTTTGTTTGGAATAAAATAATAAATAAGGAACAGGAGATGGAGCTGCAAAATTACAGTTAAACAAAATGATTCCATACTATCCCATTAGAGGTAATAATTAGAGACTCACAATGATTCATTTTCTGATAATTCTTTTTTAAATAAAATCCTATTGCTTGAGGTCATAGAAAGATCACATATATTCTTAATTACTAAACTATTTAATGTGGCACTGCTGCATGAGAGGCATAAAATATATTTTAAAAATCTATCATTTAAAATACATTTTAGGAACTATTACCACACAATTAATTTGTAAGATTTTTCCTTTTTTTTTTTTTCTCAGTATATTTTAAGCCTTCAATCATTTAGCATGAAAACTTTGGTGGAGAATAGTATTATAAACCAAAGTGTAATTTTCTCAACCTTATGCAAGACTTTAAAGACTCAACTGGGCTGACTGCCTAATCATTACAGAATCTTCTTATTTATTTATTTAATTTTTTTGCAAAGACCTTTAGGGAAAACTTATTCTCTAGTCCACAGTTAAACACATTGGCTGATTATGTTTTATTTTAAACACTCTCTGCACTAAAAAAAAAAATTAAGTATCAGTATACAAAATTGATTTTTTCAAATGAAAACAACCATATAAAAGTTTGATAGGCTTTAAAAGGTATCACTTAACTTTATATCACTTTATATGTATATATTTCATCATATATGTTAGAATCTACCTAATAATAACCAACCAATATACACTTTGATGTATTTTGAAAACATTTAAGACATTTCAAGAAATTACATGACCCAGGAACTGTTCCATAGTAAATAATTTCTTTTTCTAAAGTATCTTAAGGAGATTTCCATATTTAGAGTATTAGGAGACTCATATCTCTGAAAGTCCAGAGGTCCAATAAGATGTTGTAACCATTCACAGTTTATTGTACTCAAGTTCATAGACAGAAGTTAGATAATGGCATGTCATTCATTTAATGCTATTCTATCAAAACAAAAATTATTTAATCTGTAAAAATTAAAGAAATGTTGAACATTTATGTCAATCTCTCTTAAAAAATCCTATGAAATCAGATGACACAAGGTACCCCATTTGCTCAGGTTAAATACAAGCAACAGCGACAACAGCAAACATATTCACGTATTTACCACATGTACAAACATACTTACAGCATATATATGTATGTTTGTGCATGCTAAGTCACTTCAGTTGTGTCTGACTCTATGTGACACTGAGCTGTAGTTTGCCAGGTTCCTTTTTCCCTGGGATTCTCCAGGCAAGATATATATATACATATATACACGATTATAAACATGTAAAACTCAATAACTTAAGAGGTGAGATAATGCAGGTTACATTTTGATGGAAACATGCACAGTCTGAATACAAACTTTGTTAAGTAGACTATAACTTTCTGCTAAACAAACACATAACTCTATCTTCATTTTCCCACCAATAATATGTAATATATTGTATTTGGTATATGTTCTATCACTTTTATGAAAAATACCTTGCAACAATTTGCTCAGAAGATAAATTTAATGAGCAGATAAGCATTGATTAACCATTTTAGATAGAAACATGGCGATTTAAGCATCCAAACACCAGATTTTAAATTAAAAAATTAAGTACCTTGATGGTTAACACTTTCCTTAAATCCAATTACTGATGGAAAGTTTCCTAGAATGTGTGTGGGTGCATGAGCTCAATCAGTTGTGTCCAACTCTTTGCAAAATCATGGACTGCAACATGCCAGGCGTCCCTGTCTTTCATTGTCTCCTGGAGTTTGCTCAAACTCATGTCCATTGAGTCAGTGCTGCCATCCAGCCATCTCATCCTCTGTCACCCCATTCTCCTCCTGCCCTCAATCTTTCCCAGCATCAGGATCTTTTCCAATGAGTTGGCACTTTCCATCAGGTGGCCAAATATTGGAGCTTCAGCTTCAGTATCAGGCCTGTCAATGAACATTTAGGGTTGATTTTCTTTACCATTGGCTGTTTTTATCTCCTTACTATCCAAGAGACTCTCAAGAGTCTTCTCCAAAACCACAGTTGCATAGCATCGATTCTTCATCGCTCAACCTCCTTATGGTCCAATTCTCACATTTATACATGACTACGGGAAAAACCATAGCTTTGACTATATGGACCTTTGTCCACAAAGTGATGTCTCTGCTTTTTCGTATGCTGTCAAGGTTGTCACAGCTTTTCTTTCAAGGAGCAAGTGTCTTTTAATTTCATAGCTGTAGTCATTGACTGTAGTGATTTTAGACCCCAAGGAAATAAAATCTGTCACTGTTTCCACTTATTCCCAATCTTTTTGCCGTGAAGTGATGAGACAAGAATCCATGATCTTAGATTTTTTAATGTTAAGTTTTGAGCCAGCTCTTTTACTCTCCTCTTTCACCCTCGTGTAAAGGTTTTTTATTCCTTTTCTCTTTCTGCCATTAGAGTGGCATCATCTGAATAGCTGAGGTTTTTTATATTTCTCCCAGCAATCCTGATTCCAGCATGTAAATCATCCAGTTTGGCATGTCACAAGATGTACTACACATGTAAGTTGAGGAATCAGGGTGACAATATACAGCTGTGACATACTCCTTTTCCAATTTTGAACCAGTCCATTATTCCATATCTGATTCTAACTGTTGCATCTTGACCTGCACACAGACAAAGGTAAGGAGGTTTGGCATTACCATCTCTTTGAGAATTTTCCATAGTTTGCTGCGTTCGACGCAGTTGAAGATCTTAGTGTAGTTCAGTTCAATTCAGTTCAGTCACTCAGTCGTATCCGACTCTTTGCGACCCCATGAATAGCAGCATGCCAAGCCTCCCTGTCCATCACCAACTCCCGGAGTTCACTCAGACTCATGTCCATCGAGTCAGTGATGCCATCCAGCCATCTCATCCTCTGTCATCCCCTTCTCCTCCTGCCCCCAACCCTCCCAGCATCAGAGTCTTTTCCAATGAGTCAACTCTTCACATGAGGTGGCCAAAGTACTGGAGTTTCAGCTTTAGCATAATTCCTTCCAAAGAAATCCCAAGGTTGATCTCCTTCAGAATGGACTGGTTGGATCTCCTTGCAGTCCAAGAGACTCTCAAGAGTCTTCTCCAACACCACAGTTCAAAAGCATCAAATTCTTCAGTGCTCAGCCTTCTTCACAGTCCAACTCTCACATCCATACATGATCACTGGAAAAACCCTAGCCTTGACTAGACGGACCTTAGTCGGCAAAGTAATGTCTCTGCTTTTGAACATGCTATCTAGGTTCGTCATAACTTTTCTCCAAGGAGTAAGTGTCTTTTAATTTCATGGCTGCAGTAACCATCTGCAGTGATTTTGGAGCCCCCAAAAATAAAGTCTGACACTGTTTCTACTGTTTCCCCATCTATTTCCCATGAAGTGATTGGACCAGATGCCATGATCTTTGTTTTCTGAATGTTGAGCTTTAAGCCAACTTTTTCACTCTCCTCTTTCACTTTCATCAAGAGGCTTTTTAGTTCCTCTTCACTTTCTGCCATAAGGGTGGTGTCATCTGCATATCTGAGGTTGTTGATATTTCTCCTGGCAATCTTGATTCCAGCTTGTGTTTCTTCCAGTCCAGCATTTCTCCTGATGTACTCTGCATGTAAGTTAAATAAGCAGGGTGACAATATACAGCCTTGACCTACTCCTTTTCCTATTTGGAACCAGTGTGTTGTTCCATGTCCAGTTCTAACTGTTGCTTCCTGACCTGCATACAGGTTTCTCAAGAGGCAGGTCAGGTGATCTGGTATTCCCATCTCTTTCAGAATTTTCCACAGTTTATTGTGATCCACACAGTCAAAGGCTTTGGCATAGTCCATAAAGCATAAATAGATGTTTTTCTGGAACTCTCTTGCTTTTTTCATTATCCAGCAGATGTTGACAATTTGATCTCTGGTTCCTCTGCCTTTTCTAAAACCAGCTTGAACATCAGAAAGTTCACGGTTCACGTATTGTTGAAACCTGGCTTGGAGAATTTTGAGCATTACTTTGCTGGCGTGTGAGATGAGTGCAATTGTGTGGTAATTTGAGCATTCTTTGGCATTGCCTTTCTTTGGGATTGGAATGAAAACTGACCTTTTCCAGTCCTGTGGCCACTGCTGAGTTTTCCAAATTTGCTGGCATATTGAGTGCAGCACTTTCACAGCATCATCTTTCAGGATTGGAAATAGCTCCACTGAGTTCCATCACCTCCACTATCTTTGTTCATAGTGATGTTTTCTAAGGTTCACTTGACTTCACATTCCAGGATGTCTGGCTCTAGATGAGTGTAGTTAATGAAGCAAAAGTAATTTTTTTTTTAAATTCCCTCGCTTTTTCTATGATCCAACTGATGTTGGAAATTTGTTCTCTAGTTCCTCTGTCTTTTCTAAATCCAGCTTATACATTTGGAAATTCTCAGCTCATGTACTAGAAGAATGGCTATGACATGACTAGATACAAGAATTTTGAGCATTACCTTGCTAGCCTGTGAAATGAGAGTGATTGTACAGTGGTTTGAACATTCTTTGGTATTGCCTTTCTTTGGGATTGGAATGAAAACTGACTTTTGCAGTCTTGTGGCCACTGATGAATTTTCCAAACTTGCTGGCATATTGAGTGCAGCACTTTAACAATATCATCTATAAGGATTTTTAACAGCTCAGCTGGAATTCCATCATCTCCACTAGCTTTGTTCATAGTAATGCTTCCTAAGTCACACTTGACTTCATCTCCTGGATATCTGGTTCTAGGTGAGTGACCACACCATCATGGTTATCCAGGTCTTTAAGATCTTTTTTGTACCGTTCTTCTCTGTATTCTTGTCACTTCTTAATCTGTTTTGCTTGTTAGGTCCTCACCATATCTATCCTTTATTGTGCCCATCTTTGCATGAATTGTTCCCTGATATCTCCAATTTTCCTGATAAGATCTCAAGACTTTCCCATTCTCTTGTTTTCCTCTATTTCTTTGCATTGTTTATTTAAGAAGGCTTTCTTACCTCTCATTGCTATTCTTGAAACTATGCATTTAGTTAGGTATATCTTTCCCTGCCTTCTTTGTCTTTCAGTTCTCTTATTTTCTTAGCTATTTTTAATGTCTCCTCAGACAACCACTTTGCCTTCTTGCATTTCTTTTTTGGGGTGATGGGTTTTATCACCACCTCCTGGACAATGTTGTAAACCTCTGTCCATAATTTTTCAGGCACTCTATATACCAGATCTTCTCCTTGAATCTCTTCATCACCTCTCCTGTACAAGCATAAGGGATTCAATGTAGGTCATACCTGAATGGTCTAGTGGTTTTCCCTACTTTCTTTAATTTTAGCCTAAATATTTTAAATAAAGAGTTGATGATATGAGTCACAGTCAACTCCAGGTTTTGTTTTTGCTGACTATATAGAACTTCTCCACTTTTGGCTGCAAAGAATATAATCAATTTGATTTCAGTATTGACCATCTGGTGATGTCCATTTGTAGAGTCACCTTTCATGTTGTTGAAAGAAGATATTTGCTGTGGTCAGTATGTTCTCTTGACAGAACCCTGTTAGCCTTTGCCTGGCTTCAGTTTGTATTCCAAGGCCAACATTATCTGTTATTCCAGGGTCTCTTGACTACCTGCTTTTGCATTCCAATCCCCTGTGATGGAAAGGACATCTCTTTTTGGTGTTAGTTCTAGAAGGTCTTGTAGGTTTTCATAGAATGGTTCAATTGCACCTTCTGTAGCTTTAGTGTTTGGGGCATCGTCTTGAATTGCTGTGATGCTGAATAGTTTTCCTTGGAAACAAACTTAGATCATTCTGTCATTTCTTGTGAGATTGCTCCCAAGTACTGCATTTTGCACTCTTTTGTTTAATATGAGTGTTACTCCATTTCTTCTAAGGGATTCTTGCCCACGGTAGTAGATGTAACGGCCATCTGAATTAAATATGCCAATTCCCATTCATTTTAGTTCACTGATTCTTAAAATGTCAATGTTCACTCTTGCCATCTCTTACTTGACCCCATCCAGTTTGCCTTGATTCATGGACCTAACATTCCAGATTCCTATGCAATATTGTTTATAGCACTGGACTTTACTTTCATCTATAGGCACATTTACAATGAGAGTTGTTTCCTCTTTGACCCAGCCTTTTTATTTTTTCTGGAGTGGCTTTTCCACTCTTCCCTAGTAGCATACTGAACACCTACCAACCTGGGTGGCTCGTCTTCCAGTGTCATTTATTTTTCCCTTTTCATACTGTTCATGGAGTTCTGAGGGAAGAATACTGAAGTGGATCACAAGTCCTTTCTCCAGTGGGCCAAGTTTTGTCAGAACCCACCGCCGTGTCCTGCCATTCTTGGGTGGCCCTGCATAGTATGGCTCATAGCTTCGTTGAGTTACACAAGGCTGTGATTCATGTGATCATTTTGATTATTGTGATTGTGCTTTTCATTTTGGAGGCCTTGGAATTGCAATCCTTACTTCTTCTGCCCTTTGATGGCTGTGGAGAGAGGGTTGTGCAAGCTTCCTGATGGGAGGGACTGACTGTGGAGAAAACAGGGTCTTGCTTTGGTGGGCAGAGCCATGCCCAGTAAATCTTTAGTCAAATTGTCTCCTGATAGCTTGTTTTCCCTCTTTGTTAGCTGTTTGGCCTGAGGTGATCCAGTCTGGAGTCTATAGGCTCTGTGGTAGGGCTATAGGTGACCTCCAAAAAGAACTTATGCCAACACATGCCTCCCAGGACTGCTGCTGCCAGTGCCTCTGTCCCCAAGACAGGCCACTTCCAACCCATGGCTATTCAGCAGGAGACCCTCAAATGCTTACAGGCAGGTATGATTCAGTCTCTTGTGGGGTCACTGCTCCTCTCCCTTGGGTCCTGGTATGCACAAGATATTGTTTGTACCCTCCAAGAGTGTCTGTTTCTCCCAGTCCTTTGGGAGTTCTGTAATCAAATCCCACTGTCCTCAAAGTCAGATTCCCTGGGGATTCCCAGTCTCTTTTCTGGACCCCCAGGTTGGGAAGTCTGATGTGGTGCCTAGAACCTTCCAACAATGTAAGAACTTCTTTGGTTTTATTACTCTCCAGTCTGTGGGCCGCAAACCTAGCAGGTATGGAATTTGATTTTCCTGTGATTGTGCCCCTCCTACAGTCTCCTTGTAGCTTCTCCTTTGTCCTTAGATTTGAGATATCTTTATTGATGGGTTCCAGTGTTCTCCTGTTGATTGTTCAACAGCTAGTTTTGATTTTGATGTTCTCACAGGAGGAAATGAGCACATATCCTTCTAATCTACCATCTTTTCTTAATCTACATTCAAAAGTTTTCATGACAATTTTATATTTATAATATATAATCATCAATATACAGTACATGACAATTATATTATTATGGCTAGATAGCTTATCAGTCTGTATGTCTCCCAGCTCTTATATATTTTTATTCTATGATACAGGGAATTAAACTGTAACTTTGAGGATAAGGGCAAATGTTACTTCATATCTTAGAATGTTTAAGCAAAGAGAAAGGGAAACATATGTGGAATCTAAGAATTATTTTACCGTAAAATTCCAGGCAGAGATGTGCCCATAAATAGATGAAGAAGCTAGATGTGTGTATTTATTCAACAACCTATAATTGTATAATAGAAGATTTTACTAATTATATTTCTATGAGCTACTTGATGATATGATATGAATTTGCCACTAACATATCTCCACTTTAATGTAAATAAAAAGAAACATTTACCTTCTTCCTTAAAACTGACATCATTTTAGAAACAAATCAGCATTGCATTGAATTTATAATTCTGTTTGTATTTATAATTCATTTTACAGTGTTGGTCTTCTAATCTATGATCATGGGGTATGTTATTCCTTTTAGATAAGTCTTCCACTTTTCAGCAATATTTGCTGCTTTTGGTGTAAAAGTTTTGTACATCTTTCATTAGAATTTCTCTTAGAAATTTTATCATATCCTAAGTTGCATTGTATTATTAAATTTTATTTTCCAATTTTTGACAATTGATTTTGGTATGTTGACATTGTATATAATATGCATGCTAAATATTTAGCACTATTCTTAGTTCTAGGAATACAGCATCTGGCTTCCTTGTTGTCTTGTAGATTTCAGTTGATGATAGAAATTGAAAAGATATTTTAGAGAAGTTCATCTGCAGCATACAAAATAGAGTTTGCAGACTGAAGCTGAATATAAGAAATCTTGAACAACTAAGAAACTCTCAAGTCCTTTGGAAAAGGAAATCATCAACTATCAATACTAAAGTGATCACGACAGATGTTGCCATTATCTGACAACACTTTAAACTGGTTATTGAATGACAAAACTTTTAAATGAATAGAAAAATAGAAAATCTAGCAATGAAAAAATAGACAAAAGGGGAAATAAGTGATTATTATGAAACCAAAACAACAGTAACCAAATTGCAATAATATTAAATAAAACTCTCACTGTAACTTTGTTCAGTGAAAAAATGGAGATGACAGATGGAAGAATCAGAGAAGATAGTCTCAAGAGACTCCAGGTCAGTAACTTGATAAACATTTTTGTCACTGGATTCCAAATGCAGAGGAGAAAAGATTATTGCTACAAACATATCAGAAGAAATATTGACTCAAAACTTTACAAATAACTGATTTTTATTCAGAGAATTCGAATGAAACCATGAATGAGAGCTCTCTGAAGTTGAGGTAAATTTTAGTAGGCTAAGTAATGGTCCCTCAAGATAACAGATCCTAATACATTGTGAGTGTTGCTTTGTATTATAAAATTATTGCATATGTTAAGGATTTTGAGATAAGAAGATTGCCTCAGATTGTTGTTGATCAGTTGCTTGGTCATATCTGATTGTTTTCAACCCCATGCCAAGTTTCCCTGTCCTTCGTTATTTCCCAGAATTTGCTCAAACTCATGTCCTCTGATGTCCTCAAACTCATGGTTTTCCTGGTGGCTCAGATGGTAAAGTACCTGCCTGCAAGGAGGGAGACTTGGGTTCGATCCCCTGGTTGGGAAGATCCCCTTGAGAAAGAAATGGCAAACCACTCCAGTATTCTTGCCTGGAAAATTCCATGGATGGAGGAGCCTGGTAGGCTACAGTCCATGGGGTTGCAAAGAGGCAGACATGACTGAGCAACTTCACTTTCTCTTTTTCTCTCTATGTCCTCTGAGTCAATGATATCATCCAATCAACTTATCCACTGTTGCCCCCTTCTTATCCTGCTCTCAGTCTTTTCCAACATCAGAGTCTTTTCTAATGAGTCAGCTTTTCACATCAGGTGGCCGAAGTATTGTAGCTTCAGCTTCAGCATCAGTTCTTCCAATGAATATTTAGGGTTGATTTTCTTTTGGATTGACTAATTTGATCTCTTTGCTGTTCAAGGAACTCTCAAAAGTTTTCTCTAGAGCCACAGTTTGCAAGCATCATCTCTTTGGTGCACGCCTTTCTTTATGGTCCAACTTTCACATCTGTACTTGACTACTGGAAAAATCATAGCTTTGACTATAAAGAACTTTGTCTGCAAGTGATGTCTCTGTTTTTTAATATGCTGTCTATATTTGTCATAGTTTTTCTACCAAGGAGCAAGTGTCTTCTAATTTTATTGCTGTGGTCATGGTCTACAGTGATTTTGAGGCTCAAGAGAATAAAATCTGCCTCTGTTTACAATTTTTCCCCATCTATTTGCCATGAAGTGATGGGACCAGATGCCAAGATTTAAGTTTTTTGAATGTTGAGTTTTAAGCTAGCTTTTTCACTCTCCTCTTCCACCTTCATCAAGAGGTTCTTTAATTCCTCTTCACTTTCTGTCATTAGGATGGTGCCATCTACATATCTGAAGTTATCAATATTTCTCCTGGAAATCTTGATTCCAGCTTGTGATTCATCCACTCTGGCATTTCCCATGATGTACTCCATACATAAATTAAATAAGCAGAGTGATAGTATATATCCCTGTTGTATTCCTTTCCCAATTTTGAACCAGTCCATTGTTTCATGTCTGGTTCTGACTGTTGCTTCTTGACCAGCACACAAGTTTCTCAGGAGCAGGTAAGGTGGTCTGATATCTCCATATCTTTAAAAAATTTCCACAGTTGGTTTTCAGACTGGGACATCAAGTGCCACAGCATATATCCTTACAAGAGGGAGACAAAGGAAAATTAGAAGAAGACAGAAAAGAAGAAGGCAATGTAACCTCTGAAGCAGAGATTGAAGTGATGGACTCACAAGACAAGAAATGTTGGCAGCCAAGCAAAAGTAGAATAGGCAAGGAACAGATTGTTCTCTGTGGCCTTTAGAGGTATGAGACATGCTGACCCCTTGATTTCAGCCTAAAGGTATTATTTTGGAATTCTGGCCCTCCAAGATGTGAGAAAATATAAATCCTTCTTTTTAAAAAATAAATTTATTTATTTTAATTGGAGGTTAATTACTTTATAATATTGTATTGGTTTTGCCATACATCAACATGAATCTGCCACAGGTATACATGTGTTCCCCATCCTGAACCCCCCTCCCTTGTCCCTCCCCGTACCATCCCTCTGGGTCGTCTGAGTGCACCAGTCCCAAGCATCCAGTATCATGCCTCGAACCTGGACTAGCTATTAGTTTCATATATGATATTATACATGTTTCAATGCCATTCTCCCAAATCATCTCACCCTCACCCTCTCTAATCCTTTTTAAAACCAACAATCTGTGGGAATTCATTTCTACAACAACTGGAATAAAAATAACTGAATATCTCCAGCCATTTGAGTTTATTATAATTTTACTCTTACTCTCTAAATTTAAACTATCTTCTGCATAAGCCAAATAAGTGAGTAAGGCAGGGAATCAGAATCATCATCACTTAATATCATTTTCTTTCTAAGGACTAATTTTTCCTGTTTCTTTGTTCTCCTGAGATTCAGTAATACATTTGACATACTATTTTAGGAGAAAGGTTTCCACTTGATCCTTCTGCCATGATAATACTCACTTAAATAATTGAGCTTTATTGAAAATAATGTCTACTCTAATTCTACATTCACTAACTTTGGTAATAACTTCTGTGTAGTGTCATGAACCACTATTCCCATAGAAATAAGCCTAGGTCAAGACCATTTTTCTATTGACCAACATTTTCTTCTGTAAAACTGATTGACTTCATAAATGTTTTGGAATCCCAGGACTCTTGATTGTTGCTGTTCAGTCACTCAGTCATGTCCAACTCTTTGCAACCCCATGGACTGTAGCACATCTGTTTTCCCTATTCTTCACCATCTCCCAGAGCTTGCTCAAAGTCAAGTCCCTTGAGTCAGTGATGCCATCAAACCAGTTCATCCTCTGTCATCCCCTTCTCCTGCATTCAATCTTTCCCAGCATCAAGGTTGTTTCTCCTGAGTCAGCTCTTCGCATAAGGTGGCCAAATTATTGGAGCTTCAGCTTCAGCATCAGTCCTTCCAATAAATATTCAAGATTTATTTCCTTTAGGATTGACTAGTTTGATCTCCTTGCTATCCAAGGAACTCTCAAGAGTGTTCTTCAACACCACAGTAAAAAAGCATCAGTTCTTTGGCACTCAGACTTCTTTATGGTCAAACTCTCTCACCCATACATGACTACTGAAAAAAAAAAAACAAAACCATAACTTTGTCTATTCAGACCTTTGTCCACAAAGTCTCTACATTTTAATATGCTGTCTAGGTTTGTCATAGCTTTTCTTCCAAGGAGCAAGTTCCTTTTAATCTCATGACTGCAGTCACCATCTACAGTGATTTTGGAGCCCAAGAAAATAAAGTTTGTCACTGTTTCCATTGTTTCCATATCTATTAGCCATGAAGGGATGGGACTGGATGCCATGATCTTAGATTTTTGAATATTGAGTTTTAAGCCAGCCTTTTCATTTTCCTCTTTCCCTTTCATCATGAGGCTCTTTAGTTCTTTGGTTTCTGTCGTAAGAGTGGTGACATCTGCATATCTGAGGTTGTTGATACTTCTTCCAGCAATCTTGACTCCAGCTTGTGTTGCACCCAGGCCAGCATTTTGCATCATGTACTCTGCATACAAGTTAAATAAGCAAGGTGACAATATACAGCCTTAATATACTCTTTTCCTAATTTGGAACCAGTCCATTGTTCCATGTCCTGTTCTAACTGTTTTTCTTCACTTGCATACAGATTCCTCAAGAGGCTGGTAAGGTGGTCTGGTATTCCCATCTCTTGAAGAATTTTCCACAGTTTGTTGTAATAAAAAGTCAAAGTCTTTGGTGTAATCAATAAAGCAGAGTAGATGTTTCTCTGAAATTCACTTGCTTTTTCAATGATCCAGAGAATGCTGGCAATTTGATCTCTGGTTCCTCTGCCTTTTCTAAAACCAGCTTGAACATCTGAAGGTTCTTGCTTCACCTACTGTTGAATCCTGGCTTAGAAAATTTTGAGTATTACTTTGCTAGAATGGAGAAGGAAATGGCAGCCCACTGCAGCATTCTTGCCTGGAAAATTCCATGGATGGAGGAGCCTGGTAAGCTATAGTCCATGGGGTCGTGAAGAATCAGAAATGACTGAGCGACTTCACTTCACTTCACTTCACTTTGCTAGCATGTGAGATGAGTGCAGTTGTGTGGTACTTTGAACATTCTTTGCCTCTCTTTGGGATTGGAATGAAAACAACCTTTTCCAGTCTGTGGCCACTGCTGAGTTTTCCAAATATGCTGGCATATTCAATGCAGCACTTTCACAGCATCATCTTTCAGGATTTGAAATCACTCAACTGGAATTCCATCACCTCCAGTAGCTTTGTTCATAGTGATGCTTCCTAAGGCCCATCTTACTTTGATTCTAGGATGTGTGACTCTAGGTGAGTGGTCACACCATCATGGTTATCTGGGTCATTAAAATCTTATAACTCTTCTGCACAATCTTACCACCTCTTCTTAATATCTTCTGCTTCTGTTAGGTCCATACCATTTCTTCCTTTATTGAGCCCATCTTTGCATGAAATGTTCCCTTGGTATCTCTAATTTTCTTAAAGAGATCTCTAGTCTTTACCATTCTATTGTTTTCTTCTATTTCTTTGCACTGATCACTGAGGAAGGGTTTCTTATCTCTCCTTGATATTCTTTGGAACTCTTCATTCAGGTGGGTATATCTTTCCTTTTCTCCTTTGCTTTTAGCTTCTCTTTACTCAGGTACTTGTAAAGCCTCCTCACACAGCGATTTTGCCTTTTTGCATTTCTTTTTCTTGTGGGTGGTCTTGATCACTGCCCCCTGTACAATGTCACAAACTTTTGTCCACAGTTCGTCAGGCACTCTGTCTATAAAATCAAATCCCTTGAATCTATTTGTCACTTCTATTGTATAATCATAAGGAATTTGATTTAGGTCATACTTGAATGGTCACGTAGTTTTCTCTACTTTCTTCAATTAAGTCTGAATTTGGAAATAAGGAGTTCATGATCTGAACCACAGTCAACTCCCAATCTTGCTTTTGCTGATTGTATAGAGCTTCTCCATCTTGGGCTGCAAAGAACATAATCAGTCTGATTTCAGTATTAACCATCAGGTGATATCCATGTGTAGAGTCTTCTCTTGTGTTGTTGGAAGGTGTTTCTATGACCAGTGCATTCTGTTGGCAAATCTATGTTAGCCTTTGTCCTGCTTCATTTTGTACTCCAAAGCCTAGTTTGCCTGTTATTCCAGGTGTTTATTGACTTCCTACTTTTGCATTCCAGTCCCCTATGATGAAAAGGATATTTTTTTGGGGGGTGGGGGTGCGGGGTGTTAGTTCTAAAACGTCTTATAGGTCATCATAGAACCATTCAACTTCAGCTTCTTTGGCATTAGTACTTGTGGTATAGACTTGGATTATTATGATATTGAATGGTTTGCCTTGAAAACAAACAGAGATCATTCTTTTTTGAGATTATACCCAAGTACTGAATTTTGGACTCTTTTGTTGACTTTGAGGGCTAACTCCATTTCTTCTAAGGGACACTTGCCCACAATAGTAGATATAATGGTCATCTGAATTAAATGTGCCCATTCCATTTCATTTTAGTTCACTGATTCCTAAAATGTCAATGTTCACTCTTGCCATCTCCTGTTTGACCACCTCCAATTTACCTTGATTCATGGACCTGACATTGCAGATTCCTATGCAATGTTGCTATTTACAGCATCAGACTTTACTTCCATCACCAGTCACATCCATAACTGGGTGATGTTTTTGCTTTGGCTCCATCTCTTTGTTCTTTCTGACTGTATTTCTCCAATCTTCTCCAGTATTATATCGGGCACCTAGCAACCTGGGGAATTCAACTCCATTATCATATCTTTTTGCATTTTCATAGTGATCATGGGGTTAATGAGGCAAGAGTACTGAAGTGGTTTGCCATTCCTTTCTCCAATGAACCACGTTTTTTCAGAACTCTCCACCAGGACCCGTCCTTCTTAGGTTGCCCTACACAGTATGGCCCATTGTTTATTGAGTTAGACAAGGCTGTGGCCCATGGGATCAGTTTGGTTAATTTTCTGTGATTGTGGTTTTCATTCTGTTTGGCCTCTGATCAATAAGGATAAGAGGCTTATGGAAGCTTCCTGATGGAAGAGACTGACTGTGGGTGAAATGGGGTCTTTTTTTGATGGGTGGGGCCAAGCTCAGTAAATCTTTAATCCATTTTTCTGTTGATGAGTGTGGCTGTGTTCCCTCCCTATTTGTTGCCTGAGGCCAAGCCGTTCACCCATGCTTTCACCAGAGACTCCTGGAAACTCACAGGCAAGGCTGACTCAGTCTCTTGTGGGAACACTGCTCCTTTCTCCTGGATCCTAGTGTGCACAAGGTTTTGTTTGTGCCCTCCAAGAGTCTGTTTCCCTAATCCTGTGGAAGTTCTGTAATCAAATCCCACTGGCCTCCAAAAGTCCAATTCCCTCATACCCTTTGATAGTTCCCCAGGTTGGGGAGCTCTGTATTTATGATTATATAACAAAAATGCATCTTGCCTGAGGACATTTTTCTCCTTCTTAACAAAAACCTCCTGACTAATCCTGTTATCTCAAGATGTATAACACACAATATCTACTGAGCCTGTATATTCATATTTTAGGATACAATGCACAGTGCCATAGGATTTTTTTCCAGGCCTCCAATCACATTCTTATTTCTAAGACTATAAATCACAGGGTTGAACATGGGTATTAGAATGGTGTAAAAGACAGATACTACTTTACCTTGACTGAAAGTACGAGAAGAGCTTGATCTCATGTACGTAAAAATGATGGCACTATGGGCTTCCCTGGTGGCTCAGATTGTAAAGCATCTGCCTGCAATGCGGGAGACCAGGGTTCGATTCCTGGGTCGGGAAGATCCCTTGGAGAAGGAAATGGCAATCCACTTCAGCACTCTTGCCTGGAAAATCCCATGGACAGAGAAGCCTGATAGGCTACAGTCCATGGGGTCGCAAAGAGTCGGACACGACTGAGCAACTTCACTTTCACTTTCATAGTGTAAACTGACCATTGTAAGGTGAGATGTGCAGATAGAGAATGCTTTCTTTAGGCTCTCAGTAGAAGGCATTTGGATGATAGTAACTAGAATGACTGTGTAGGACGAAAGGATGACTAAAAATGAAATAAGAATCAAAATGGTGGTGCTAATAAAAACGCCATCTCATAGGTCAAGGTGTCCCCACTGGAGAGATGAGACACTCTAGGAAGTTCATAGTAGAAATGGTGGATTTCTCTGGATCCACTAAAAGGGAGCCTCATGGTGTAGATAGTATGGATCAAGGAACTGAAAGCACCACTGGTCCATGAACAAAATGCCATTTTCCAACAGAGGGACCAGTTCATGAGGAGTGACTAGCATAGAGGCTTGCAGATAGCAACATATCAATCATAGGACATGAAACCCAAGAGGATACACTCAGCTCCTCCCAGAGTCAGCCACAGGAAGATCTGAGTGCCACAACCAGGAGCAGACCTGACCCTTTGATGCACAAGGTAGTCCATCATCACCTTGGGTACAATGGCAAGAGAAAAGAAGACATCAATGAGAGACAACTCCAAAGGAAAAAATCCACAGGAGTGTGAAGACAGGTGTCTACCAGGATCACAGAGACCATTTCCAGTTAGCACAAAAAGGAACATTATTGTTACAAGTACAAAGAGACACAAGTGAGTTGGGGTGTATTGCAGCAAACCCAGAAGAATGAATTCATTGATTGTGTGGTTTCCCATGTCATCCTTGGAATCTCCATAATGCTAAAGGGAAAAGAGCATAATAGAGAAGTTATTTCTCAATTAAAAATGGACTAGGTAGTAGTTAGCCCATCAAAAATTCATTTTTCATCTTACCTAAATAATTCAGGGGGAAAAATGATGAATCCAGTAGATCTAAGTTAGTCAAAAATATTTGTCTGCTTGATTTAGGGATACATGAAGTTAAATAGGTAGCTATTTTTCTCCTGTAATATAGTTTGGATATAGACTCTTTGAGTCCAAAGAGATTGAATAAAAGATTGTTTTATTAGTGGTTTACCAACATTTTGATGAATCTCCAGTGGATTGCAAGTAATCAGATTGATTACCTTTGTTCTACTTCCACAGAACTGATTCCTAGAACAAATCAAAGTTCTGTAAACAAGTCTGTTGAAAATAATAAGCACTGTGCACGATGACATCAAACACTATGAACATAAAGGAATTTATAGAATCGAGTCCTTCTAAAGTGATTTGGTATTTTTTAGATACTTTTTCTCATTTTATATATATATATGATGCTCTCTATATAATGAGCATTTCACATATAGTTTTCCCACAAATAATATTCAGTCATTGGACAATTTACATAACTTTCAAGAACAAATCAGAATATGAAGAATATTCATTGTTTATATAATCCTAGTGATGAAGAGATTATGCATTGGATCCCAGTGGTAAATGTTCACTTTTGGAATTCTCTGCCTGATATAGTCTCAAGCAGTATATCAATGTACATCTTCATCTCATCACAGGAAACTTTGTACAAATATACAACTGCTCCTCACCTTCTACTAAGTTCCAAAGTATTTAAATGCAAGAGCATCCCTACAGGTAATGGTCCTAATCCTTCTCTGGAAAAGTATAGGAAAAATGAAAACCTTTTAAGAGCATTAAACATTTTTATTATTAGGGCAAGTCACCATTGAGTTAGATTAGCCAAATTATTATCTCTTCAGATAAATTTTATTACTTGATGGTTTAATGCAGTAATCATAATTTAAGCTATATGTATACTATAATTTCATATTATACAATGGCTTTATGTGTGTACATGTCAATCCCAAATTTCCTAACTATCCATTCCCCCCATCCTTTCCCCATCCCTGCAACCATAAATTCATTCTCTAAGTTCTGAGAGTCTGTTTCTCTTTTGTAAATAAGTTCACATTTATCACTCCTTTTTGGATTTCATGTATAAAGGATGGCATAAAATATTTCTCCTTCTCTATCTGACCTTCAATTATGTACACACTGTGGTATTTAAAATGGGTTACCAAGAGACTTCCCTTCATCAAGAGTCTCTTTAGCTTTTCTTTGATTTCTGCCATTAAGATAGTGTTGCCTGTATACCTGAGGTTATTGATGTTTCTCCTGACAATCTTGATTCCAGCTTGTGCTTTATTCAGCCTGGCATTTCACCTTATGTATTCTGTATAAAAGTTAAATGAGCAAGGTGACAATGTACTTACTCTTTTCCCAATCTTGAACAAATTCATTGTTCCATGTCCAGTTCTAACTGTTGCTTTTTGACCTGCATACAGGCTTCTCAGGAGGCAGGTAAGGTGGTCTGGTATTCCCATCTCTTGAAGAATTTTCCAAGTTTGTTGTGACCCACACACTCAAAGGTTTCAGCATAATCAGTGAAGCAAATTAATCAGTAGTTCAAATGATGCAAATAGTATTTTATGCAAATAATTTGTCTCAAGCTGTAGGATAAATGCCTGAAATTTTATATAAATATGTTCTTGCTCACACTTTTTCCAACATGGAACTGTGACTTTTTTCCACTTTGTTATCCTCCTGAAAAGACTATGGAAATTTTCACAAAACTGTAAGCAAAAGTTCTATTCCTACTGCTTCCATATGCTAGGCTGGTCACTCCAATCCCTGTAAAGCCATCCTTCTTTATATTCTATAGTAATATAGTCTTTATTATCACGGTGGCCTGTAAAATATTTACTACCTTATTACTTTTTATTCCCATAAGTACTGTCTTAACTAGTATTTATTTTTATTAAATGTTGATCTGTTTTATAATTACTACAAAACATTTAAATTTTTACTATATTTCACTTTATTTACTCATGAAGAAGGAGGAGAAGGAGATAACAGAAGACGATATGATTGTATGGCATCACTGACTCAGTGGACATGAGTTTGAACAAGCTCTGGGAGATGGTGAAGGACAGGGAAGCCTGATGTGCTGCAGTCCATGGGGTTGTAAAGAGTCGGACATGACTGAGCAACTGAACAACAGCAAGAAAACATACATGATTTAAAAAATGAAAGTGAAATTATTGTTCACTCAGTCATGTCTGACTCTTTTGGACCCCATGGACTGTATGTAGCCCACCAGGCTCCTCTGTCCATGGAATCTCCAGGCAAGAATACCGGAGTGGGTTATAATTTCCTTAGCCCTTAAAATGTTTACTACTTTATTAAATTTTATTCCTGTGAATGCTGTACTTAATTGCTCTTTATTTTATTATATGGTTATCTGTTTCTATAACTACTACTAAATTTTTACAAGTTTTTTACAATATTACAGTTTATTTATTCACAGAAAGCATACATGATTAAACATATTGGTAATTGCACTTCTGTGCAAATAGAAGGGGATTTGTAGTCAAGATTTAGTTCCTAGGTTTTATTTCCTGCATTTATTAGCTGAATATCCTGTGATGAAATAACACACACTAAACTTCAGTTTTATCATTTGCAAAAATGAATTTACAATTTATCTACCTCATATATTTTTCACTCATGAAAAGAATTAAAGAGTAATATATGCTTTTTCAAAATTATTAAATACAAATTAATTAAACTATGTTAAAAATATTTAAATTTTTATTGTTGTAAGTCTGTCAAATAGATCAGTGCCATATCTAACTGGGTAAGTTAAATTACTTTGAAATTAACTGGGCCTTTAAGCTTTCCCCCATTTTGTGAATGCTATAGCTAAACTTCTTCCTCAGCTATTATGATGCTGCCAAGTGTAGGCAATTACTCTTGGCAAATTATTAGCTGACTAATATAATTAAATTATTTTTCTTTTCTAATACATAATATTTTTAGGGAACGAAAGTCTGCACATTTCATATTATTTACTCCAATGAACGTAGTCTTTGTAGAGCTTGACAATATTTTTAGCTTCAGATCACATTCAGCATCTTCTTTATATGGCCTTTAGAAAATGTAGAAGTAGTGTTCATATTCTGTACTCTTCAGAAATATTTGCATTAGAAGTATAAAACGTTAGCCACTGTAAATATAAAGAAAAAATAGTGACAGACCACTGGATTTTTGGTTAGACAAATTTGCATTTATAATTTCACACTGTCATTTATGGGCTGATGATTTGGGGCAAAATTATGCCTGGAGCCTTAGGGCTTTACTCATTCACAGAAAAGGGATTATATTCCCCAGCTATGTATGCGTGTGGGACACATACACACATAAATAAACAGAGTGTGTGTTTATTTAGGATAATGGATAGAATAAAGCTATACATTGATATTCTTTGTTTTTCTTACCTGCTTTTATACCTTTTCCCAGTTTTTTGGTAGTGTTCTCAGTACCATTTAACTGATATGTTGAAATAATGAATTATGAATATACATGGTAGTATTAATCTAAGAAGATAACAGAGATATTTTATGAAGTCTAAGAAAACTTCCAGAAGTTCAAGCTGGATTTTAAAAAGGCAGAGGAACCAGAGATCAAATTGCCAACATCCACTGGATCATTGAAAAAGCAAGAGAATTCCAGAAAAAATATCTACTTCTGATTTATTGACTACGCCAAAGACTTTGACTGTGTGGACCACAACAAACTGTAGAAAATTCTCAAGGAGAAGGGAATACCTGACCACCTGACCTGCCTCTTGAGAAATCTGTATGCAGGTCAGGAAGCAACAGTTAGAATTGGATGTGGAAAAATGGACTGGTTCAAAATAGTAAAAGGAGTATATCAAGGCTGTATATTGTCAACATGCTTATTTAACTTCTATGCAGAGTACATCATGAGAAAAGCTGGGCTGGATGAAGCACAAGCTGGAATCAAGATTGCCAGGAGAAATATAAATAACCTCAGATATGCAGTTGACAGAAAGTGCAGAAAGTGAAGAAGAAGAAGAACTACAGAGACTCTTGATGAAAGTGAAAGAGGAGAGTGAAAAAGTTGACTTAAAACTCAACGTTCAGAAAACTAAGATCATGGCATCTGGCCCCATCACTTCATGGCAAATAGATGGAGAAACAGTGGAAACCGTGACAGAATTTATTTTTGGGGGGGCTTCAAAACCACTGCAAATGGTGACTGCAGCCATAAAATTAAAAGATGCTTACTCCTTGGAAGAAAAGTTATGACCAACCTAGACAGCATATTATAAAGCAGAGATATTAGTTTGCCAACAGAGGTCTGTCTAGTCAAGGCTATAGTTTTTGCAGTAGTCATGTATGGATGTGAGAGTTGGACTCTAAAGAAAGCTGAGCACCAAAAATTGATGCTTTTTAACTGTGATGATGGAGAAGACTCTTGAGAGTCCCTTGGACTGCAAGGAGATCCAAACAGTCCATCCTAAAGGAGATCAGTCCTGAGTGTTCATTAGAAGGACTTGATTTTGAAGCTGAAACTCCAATACTTTGGCCACCTGATGCGAAAAACTGACTCATTAGAAAAGACCCTGATCCTGGAAAAGATTGAAGGCAGGAGGAGAAGGGGACGACAGAGAATGAGATGATTGGATGGCATCACCAACTCAGTGAACATGAGTTTGAGTAAACACTGGGAGTTGGTGATGGACAGGGAGGCCTGGCATACTGCAGTCCATGGGGTTGCAAGGAGTCGGACACGACTGAGCTACTGAACTGGACTGAACTGAACTGAAGAGAAGTTTCAAAAGGATTGGACTCAAAAAGTTAGGAAAAAGAAAAATAACAAGAAAAATAACACTTGAGTACAATTCAAAATATGTTACTAAGTTACCTTCACAGAAGTATATAAAATAGAGTAATGTATATTTGATTAGACAATCATTTGGCATTGTCTTTCATAAAACAGTTTCTATGGGAATTTATAATTAAAAACTACACTCATGGTCAATATTCCCCATCCAAGATGTTATCAATGTCATTATTTAGACTAAATTTGCAGCAAAAATATAAAAAATAGAAAAAAATGTACTTAAAAAAGAAATAAAACTGAATGTATCCTTTCACTGATATTGTGGTAATGCAGTTAAAATGATTGTTTTGGTACCTGTTTATAGATAAAGCCAATTTTGAAAGAAGTACTGTCCGTGTAACGAATTACATTATCTATCAGATTGTTTTCTCATAACCCAACCAGTGAGTTGAAATGTAAGAAGTAGGCATTGAAATATTCTGTACTCATGAATTTGAAATCTATGCTGAAATATACATTTTTATAGCTACTTAACTTTCTGGTGATTAACAATCTCTTCACAAAAACTAGGAAACTAAACAAACACAATTTTGACCACCTTTACTGGATCTCAAGCAGAATGATAAAGGTAAATAAATACAAAGTTCTTTAAATATAAAATATCTCTACATGCATTTCCTTGCATATAGCACCAAGAATTAAACAATAAACAAGCATTTTAAACCTGAAGGTGTGTAAATATGGGGATTTTATTCTCCCTTTGAACAGTGCATTATTCTGAGTTATCTCCAGGGATATTTTCATCATAGAAGGATTCAGGGGAGGAAAATGCATGACTGGAGGCAACTGTGAAACTTTATTAGGTCCCTCAAGCCCTCATGTTCTCAAAGGAAATTAGAAGAAAGCCGGGAGCTTAATAGGAGTTAGATAAAGCATGAAAAAACAGAATATAATTACAATTACTTGCAAAACTTTTAGATATTAAATAAGCAAGGAAAGTAAAGAGAAGCTCTTTCAGTCATGTCCAACTCTTTGCAACCCCATGGACTGTAGCCTTCCAGGCTTCTCTGTCTATGGACTTCTCCAGGTGAGAATACTGGAGTAGGTTGCCTTCCCTTCTTCAGAGGATTTTCCCAACCCAAGGATCAGACCCAGGTCTCCCACACTGCAGGCAGATTCTTTACCTTCTGAACCACCAGAGGGTAAACTAACTAAAGGAATTTTTTAAAATATATGCCTGTTTCTCTATGGTATGATTCATCAATAAGGTCCAATTCTAAGAATATATAAATCTCCTAGGCAACTCATGAATTTGTTTACTTAAAAGACATACATATTTGATACCACCAATTACAGAGATATGTTTAAAATGTAGGGACTTCCCAGCCAGTGCTGTGATTAAGATTTCATCTTTCAGTGAAGAGAGAGCAAGTCTGACCCCTGTTCAGTTCAGTTCAGTTCAGTCCCTCAGTCATGTCCAACAGTTTGCGAGCCCATGGACTGCAGCACGCCAGGCCTCCCTGTCCATCACCAACTCCCGGAGCTTACTCAAACTCATGTCCATTGAGTCCATGATGCCATTCAACCATTTCATCCTCTGTCATCCCCTTTTCCTCCTGCCTTCAATCTTTCCCAACATCAGGGTCTTTTCCAATGAGTCGGCTCTTCACAGTATGTGGCCAAAGTATCAGAGCTTCAGCTTCAATATTAGTCCTTCCAGTGAATATTCAGGACTGATTTCCTTTAGGATTGATTGGTTATATCTGCTTGCAGTCCAAGGAATTCTCAAGAGTCTTCTCCAGCACACGCATTGAAAGCATCAATTCTTTAGCACCGAGCCTTCTTTATGGTCCAACTCTCACATCCATACACGTCTACTGAAAAAGCCATAGCAGAGAACTTTGTTGGGAAAAGTTTCTGATTTTTAATGCACTGTCTAGGTTTGTAAGTTTTTCTTCCTGGGAGCAAGCGTCTTTTACTTTTGTGGCTGCAGTCACCATCTGCAGTGGATTTTGAAGCCCAAGAAAATAATGTTTGCCACTGTTTCAATTTTTTTCCTCTATCTATTTGGCATGAACTGATGGACCAGATGTCATGATCTTAGTTTTCACAATGTTGAGTTTAAGCCAGCTTTTTCACTCTCCTCTTTCACCTTCAAGAGGTTCTTTAGATCTTTGCTTTCTGCCATAAAGTTGACATCATCTGCATATCTGAGGTTATTGATATTTCTTGTGGCAATCTTGATTCCATCTTGTGCTTCATCCATCCAGGTTTTTTTTTCATACATACAGCCTTGACATACCCCTTTCCCAATTTGGAACCAGTCCGTTGTTTCATGTCTAATTCTATCTGTTGCTTCTTGACCTGCATACAGGTTTCTCAGGAGGCAGGTAAGATGGTCTGGTATTCCCATCGCTTTAAGAATTTTCCACAGTCTGTTGTGATCCACACAGTCAAAGGTGTATCACACAGTCCATGAAGCAGAAGTAGATGTTTTTCTGGAATTTTCTTGCTTTTTTCTATGGTCTAATGAATATTGGCAATTTGATCTCTGGTTCCTCTGTCTTTTCTAAATCCATCTTGAACATCTGAAATTTCTTGGTTAGCATGCTATTGAAGCCTGGCTTCGAGAATTTTGAGCATTACTTTGCTAGCATGGGAGATGAGTGCAATTGTGTGGTAGTTTGAACATTCTTTGATAATGGCCTTCTTTGGGATTGGAATTTAAACTGACCTTTTCCAGTCATGTGGCCACTGCTGTGTTTTCCAAATTTGCTGGAATATTTAATGCAATATTGTAACAAATTCAATAAAGACTTTTAAGAAAACATGGTCCACATAAAAATATTAAAAATAAAATAAAGTGTAGTGAAATTTAAACAGTTTATAGACATTTTATGAGTCTTTCAGAATAACTTCTTCATAGGATGTGTTTGTGTTTTCTCCTTGTTCTAGAGTCATGCCTTGCAGAGTAAATCATTATATTACCTAGGTTGTTGTTGTTCAGTTGCTAAATCATCTCTGACTCTGTGATCTTATGGATTGCAGCATGCCAGGCTCCTCTGTGCTCCTTTGTTTCCCAGAGTTTGCTCATGTTCATTACATCAGTGATGCTATATAAACATCTCATCTTCTGCCATCTAGTTCTTCTTTTCCCTTCAATCTTTGCCAGCATCAGGATCTTTTCCAATGAGTTAGCTCCTTACATTAGATGGCCAAAATATTGGAGCTTCAGCTTCAGCATCAGTCCTTTCAAAGAATATTCAGGTTTGATTTCCTTTAGGATTGACTGGTTTGATATTCTTGCTGTCCAAGGGACTCTCAGGAGTCTTTTCCATCACTACAATTCAAAAGCATGAATTCTTCAGCACTCAGCCTTCTTTATGGTTCAGCTCTCACATCTATATATGACTACTGGAAAAACCATAGCTTTGACTGTATGGACCTTTGATGGCAAAATGATGTTTCTGCTTTTTAACATGCTATCTAGTTTTGTCATAGCTTTCCTTCCAAAAATCAAATGTCTTTTGAATTCATGGCTGCTGTCATCATCTGCAGTGATTTTGGAGCCCCACAAAATAAAATCTGTCAGTGCTTCCACCTTTTCCCCTTCTATTTGCCATGAAATGATGGGAGAGATGACATGATCTTAGTTTTTTGAATGTTGAATTTTAAGTCAGTTTTTTCACCCTCTTTCGCCTTCATCAAGAGGTTCTTTACTTCCTCTTCACTTTTTGCTATTAGAGTGGTATCATCTGCATATCTGGAGTCATTGATATTTCTTCTGGCAATCTTAATTCCAGCTTATGATTCACCGAGCCTGGCATTTTGCATGATGTACTCTGCCTATATATTAAATCAGCAGGATGACAATATATAGCCATGTTGTATTGGTATTCTTTAAGAATTTTCCAGTTTCCTGTGATCCACATAGTTAAAAGATTTAGCATAGTCAATGAATCAGAATTAGATATTTTTCTGGAATTGTCTTGCTTTCTCTATGATCCAAGGAATGTTGGCAACTTTAGTTCTGGTTCCTCTGCCTATTTTAAACCTAGCTTATAAATCTGCAAGTTCTCAGTTCATGTGCTGCTAAAGCTTAGCTTGAAAGATTTTTAGCATAACCTTAGTAGCATGTAAAATGAGTCCAATTGTACAGTCGTTTCAATATTCTTTGGTATTACCCTTCTTTGAGATTGTAATGAAAGCTTATCTTTTTTGAGTACAAATGTGTTGAAATGAGTGTATATCAAGATCAGCATCATTAATATCATACGATCTGATAATTACTCAGTTAAAATTTATTTTGAAGATAATTTAAAGCAATTCAAATTTATATGATATTATAGACAGATGTTCAGCCTTCCAGATATAGCACACGGTTTTATTCAGTGAAATGACAATTAAGTTTTCTTTTCTTTTCTATTTTTATTAGTCTAAATTTCATTCTAAGCATGGGTAATATGGCTGGAAAAGTATAAAGGAAGCTCTTTAATTTACACTTCTTCAATTTATAATGCCTTACAATATGCTACTCAAGACTTCCCACATGGCTCAGTGGTAAAAAATCCTCTTGCCAATGTAGAAGACGCAAATTAGGTCCCTGAGTCAGAAGAATCCTTGGAGAATGAGATGGCAACCCACTCCAGCACCTTGCTTGGGAAATTCCATAGATAGAGGAGTCTGGTGGCCACAGTCCATGAAGTAGCAAAAGAGTTGGACATGACTTCAGGACTAAACATATACAATATGCTATTCAGGTATTTGTCACAAATTTAAGAAATATTTTTTATCAGAATTCTCAAAATAACACCTGGCCAAATTGCAATCTTGTTGAATACATGTTCATACAGTAACCATGAAGAAAGAAATTACTGTTTACATCAAATAATCAGTTTTTGCCCCTGGAACTGACATTGAATTCTATTTTAGTTGGCTTCAGTTCAGTTCAGTTCTATCGCTCAGTCTTGTCTGACTCTTTGCGACCCCATAAATCGCAGTACGCCAGGCCTCCCTTTCCAGCACCAACTCCCGGAGTTCACTCAGACTCACGTCTATTGAGTCAGTGATGCCATCCAGCCATCTCATCCTTTGTCGTCCCCTACTCCTCCTGCCCCCAATCCCTCCCAGCATCAGAGTCTTTTCCAATGAGTCAGCTCTTCGCATGAGGTGGCCAAAGTACTGGAGCTTCAGCTTTATCATCATTCCTTCACAAAGAAATCCCAGGGTTGATCTCCTTCAGAATGGACTGGTTGGATCTCCTTGCAGTCCAAGGGAGTCTCAAGAGTCTTCTCCAACACCACAGTTCAAAAGCAACAATTCTTCAGCGCTCAGCCTTCTTCACAGTCCAATTCTCACATCCATACATGACCACAGGAAAAACCATAGCCTTGACTAGACTGACCTTAGTCAGCAAAGTAATGTCTCTGCTTTTGAATATACTATTTAGGTTGGTCCTAAGTTTTCTTCTAAGGAGTAAGCGTCTTTTAATTTCATGGTTGCAGTCACCATCTGCAGTGATTTTGGAGCCCCCCAAAATAAAGTCTGACACTGTTTCTACTGTTTCCCCATCTATTTCCCATGAAGTAATGGGACTGGATTCCATGATCTTCATTTTCTGAATGTTGAGCTTTAAGCTGACTTTTTCACTCTCCTCTTTCACTTTCATCAAGAGGCTTTTTAGTTCCTCTTTACTTCCTGCCATAATGGTGGTGTCATCTGCATTTCTGAGGTTATTGATATTTCTCCCAGCAATCTTGGTTCCAGCTTGTGTTTCTTCCAGTCCAGCATTTCTCATGACGTACTCTTCATATAAGTTAAATAAGCAGGGTGACAATATACAGCCTTGACATACTCCTTTTCCTATTTGGAACCAGTCTGTTGTTCCATGTCCAGTTCTAACTGTTGCTTCCTGACCTGCATACAGATTTCTCAAGAGACAGGTCAGGTGTTCTGGTATTCCCATCTCTTTCAGAATTTTCCAGTTTATTGTGATCCACACTGTCAAAGGCTTTGGCATAGTCAATAAAGCAGAAATAGATGTTGTTCTGGAACTCTCTTGGTATTTCCACGATCCAGCGGATGTTGGCAATATAATCTCCAGTTTCTCTGCCTTTTCTAAAACCAGCTTGAACATCAGGGAGTTCATGGTCCACGTATTGCTGAATCCTGGCTTGGAGAATTTTGAGCATTACTTTACTGGCGTGTGAGATGAGTGCAATTGTGTGGTAGTGTGAGCATTCTTTGGCATTGCCTTTATTTTGAATTGGAATGAAAACTGACCTTTTCCAGCCCTGTGGCCACAGCAGGTTTTCCAAGTTTGCTGGCCTATTGAGTGTAGCACTTTCACAGCGTCATCTTTCAGGATTTGAAATAGCTCCACTGGAATTCCATCACCTCCACTAGCTTTGTTCGTTGTGATGCTTTCTAAGAACCACTTGACTTCACATTCCAAGATGTCTGGCCCTAGATTAGTGATCACATCGTCATGATGGTCTGGGTCATGAAGATCTTTTTTGTACAGTTCTTCTGTGTATTCTTGCCACCTCTTCTTAATATCTTCTGCTTCTGTGAGGTCCATACCATTTCTGTCCTTTATCGAGCCCATCTTTGCATGAAATGTTCCCTTGGTATCTCTAATTTTCTTAAAGAGATCTGTAGTCTTTCCCAGTCTGTTCTTTCCCTCTATTTCTTTGCATTGATTGCTGAAGAAGGCTTTCTTATCTCTTCTTGCTATTCTTTGGAACTCTGCATTCAGATGCTTATATCTTTCCTTTTCTGCTTTGCTTTTCACCTCTCTTCACAGCTATTTGTAAGGCCTCCCCAGACAGCCATTTTGCTTTTTTCATTTCTTTCCATGGGGATTGTCTTGATCCTTGTCTCCTGTACGATGTCATGAACCTCATTCCATAGTTCATCAGGCACTCTATCTATCAGATATAGGCCCTTAAATCCATTTCTCACTTCCATTGTATAATCATAAGGGATTTGATTGAGATCATACCTGAATGGTCTAGTGGTTTTCCCTATTTTCTTCAATTTAAGTCTGAATTTGGTAATAAGAAGTTCATGATCTGAGCCACAGTCAGCTCCTGGTCTTGTTTTTGTTGACTGTATAGAGCTTCTCCATCTTTGGCTGCAAAGAATATAATCAATCTGATTTCAGTGTTGACCATCTGGTGATGTCCATGTGTAGAGTCTTCTCTTGTGTTGTTGGAAGAGGGTGTTTGCTATGACCAGTGCATTTTCTTGGCAAAACTCTATTAGTCTTTTCCCTGCTTCATTCCATATTCCAAGGCCAAATTTGCCTGTTACTCCAGGTGTTTCTTGACTTCTTACTTTTGCATTCCAGTCCTCTATAATGAAAAGGACATCTTTTGGGGATGTTAGTTCTAAAAGGTCTTGTAGGTCTTCATAAAACCATTCAACTTCAGTTCTTCAGAGTCCAAATCTCAGTCAGGGAATGCTCACCTCATGGTAGAATTTCAAACTTACAGAATAAGCTTTATAGTTTTCTATATATAGGTCTTTAGTTTGTTTAGGTAGATATATTCCTAAGTATTTTATTCTTTTCGTTGCAATGGTGAATGGAATTGTTTCCTTAATTTCTTTTTCTACTTTCTCATTATTAGTGTATAGGAATGCAAGGTATTTCTGTGTGTTGATTTTATATCGTGCGACTTTACTATATTCATTGATTAGCTCTAATAATTTTCTGGTGGAGTCTTTAGGGTTTTCTATGTAGAGGATCATATCATCTGCAAACAGTGAGAGTTTTACTTCCTCTTTTCCAATTTGGATTCCTTTTATTTCTTTTTCTGCTCTGATTGCTGTGGCTAAAACTTCCAGAATTATGTTGAATAGTAGTGATGAAAGTGGGCACCCTTGTCTTGTTCCTGACTTTAGGGGAAATGGTTTCAATTTTTCACCATTGAGGATAATGTTTGCTGTGGGTTTGTCATATATAGCTTTTATTATGTTGAGGCATGTTCCTTCTCTGCCTGCTTTCTGGAGAATTTTTATCATAAATGGATACTGAATTTTGTCAAAGACTTTCTCTGCATCTATTGAGATAATCATATGGCTTTTATTTTTCAATTTGTTAATGTGGTGAATTACATTGATTGATTTGTGGATATTGAAGAATCCTTGCATCCCTCGGATAAAGCCCACTTGGTCATGGTGTATGATCTTTGCAATGTGTTGTTGGATTCTGATTGCTAGAATTTTGTTAAGGATTTTTTCATCTATGTTCATCAGTGATATTGGCCTGTAGTTTTCTTTTTTTGTGTGACATCTTTGTCAGGTTTTGGTATTAGGGTGATGGTGGCCTGATAGAATGAGTTTTCAAGTTTACCTTCCTTTGCAATTTTCTGGAAGATTTTGAGTAGGATAGGTGTTAGGTCTTTTCGAAAGTTTTGGTAGAATTCAGCTGTGAAGTCATCTGGACCTGGGCTTTTGTTTGCTGGAATATTTCTGATTACAGTTTTAATTTCTGTGCTTGTGATGGGTCTGTTAAGATTTTCTATTTCTTCCTGGTTCAGTTTTGGAAAGTTGTACTTTTCTAAGAATTTGACCATTTCTTCCATGTTGTCCATTTTATTCACATATAATTGCTGATAGTAGTCTTTTATGATCCTTTGTATTTCTGTGTTGTCTGTTGTGATCTCTCCATTTTCATTTCTAATTTTATTAATTTGATTTTTCTCCCTTTGTTTCTTGATGAGTCTGGCTAATAGTTTGTCAATTTTATTTATCCTTTCAAAGAACCAGCTTCTGGTTTTGTTGATTTTTGTTATGGTCTCTTTTGTTTCTTTTGCATTTATTTCTGCCCTAATTTTCAAGATTTCTTTCCTTCTACTAAATCTGGGGTTCTCCATTTCTTCCTTTTCTAGTTGCTTTAGGTTTAGAGTTAGGTTATTTATTTGACTTTTTTCTTGTTTCTTGAGGTATGCCTGTATTGCTGTGAACTTTCCTCTTAGCACTGCTTTTATAGTGGCCCACAGGTTTTGGGTTGTTGTGTTTTCATTTTCATTCATTCCTATGCATATTATGATTTCATTTTTTATTTATTCTGTGGTTTGTTGGTTATTCAGAAGTGTGTTGTTCAGCCTCCATATGTTGGAATTTTTAATAGTTTTTCTCCTGTAATTGAGATCTAATTTTAATGCATTATGGTCAGAAAAATCAAAGATGACACTAATAGATGGAGAAATATACCATGTTCATGTATCAGAAGAATCAATATAGTGAAAATGAGTATACTACCCAAAGCAACCTACAGATTCAATGCAATCCCTATCAAGCTACCAGCAGTATTTTTCACAGAACTAGAACAAATAATTTCACAATTTGTATGGAAATACAAAAAACCTCTAATAGCCAAAACAATATTGAGAAAGAAGAATGGAACTGGAGGAATCAACCTGCCTGACTTCAGGCTCTACTACAAAGCCACAGTCATCAAGACATTATGGTACTGGCACAAAGACAGAAATATAGATCAATGGAACAAAATAGAAAGCCCAGAGATAAATCCACACACCTATGGACACCTTATCTTCGACAAAGGAGGCAAGAATATATAATGGAGTAAAGACAATCTCTTTAACAAGTGGTGCTGGGAAAATTGGTCAACCACTTGTAAAAGAATGAAACTAGATCACTTTCTAACACCATACACAAAAATAAACTCAAAATGGATTAAAGATCTAAACGTAAGACCAGAAACTATAAAACTCCTAGAGGAAAACATAGGCAAAACCCTCTCTGACATATATCACAGCAGGATCCTCTATGATCCATCCCCCAGAATACTGGAAATAAAAGCAAAAATAAACAAATAGGATCTAATTAAAATTAAAAGCTTCTGCACAACAAAGGAAACTATAAGCAAGGTGAAAAGGCAGCCTTCAGAATGGGAGAAAATAATAGCAAATGAAGCAAGTGACAAACAATTAATCTCAAAAATATACAAGCAACTTATGCAGCTCAATTCCAGAAAAATAAATGACCCAATCAAAAAATGGGCCAAAGAACTTACTAGACATTTCTCCAAAGAAGACATACGGATGGCTAACAAACACATGAAAAGATGCTCAACATCACTCATTATCAGAGAAATGCAAATCAAAACCACAATGAGGTACCATTTCACACTAGTCAGAATGGCAGTAATCCAAAAGTCTACAAGCAATAAGTGCTGGAGAGAGTGTGGAGAAAGGGAACCCTCTTACACTGTTGGTGGGAATGCAAACTAGTACAACCACTATGAAGAACAGTGTGGAGATTCCTTAAAAAATTGCAAATAGAACTGCCTTATGACCCATCAATCCCACTTCTGGGCATACACACCGAGGAAACCAGAATAGAAAGAGACATATGTACCCCAATGTTCATTGCAGCACTGTTTATAATAGCCAGGACATGGAAACAACCTAGATGTCCATCAGCAGATGAATGGATAAGAAAGCTGTAGTACATATACACAATGAAGTATTACCCAGTCATTAAAAAGAATACATTTGAATCAGTTCTGATGAGATGGATGAAACTGGAGCCGATTATACAGAGTGAAGTAAGCCAGAAAGAAAAACACGAATACAGTATACTAACACATATATATGAAATTCAAAAAGATGGTAATGATAACCCTGTATGCCAGACAGCAAAAGAGACACAGATGTATAGAACGGACTTTTGGACTCTGTGGGAGAGGGAGAGGGTTGGATGATTTGGGAGAATAGCATTGAATCATGTATACTATCATGTAAGAAATGAATCACCAGTCTATGTTCAATACAGGATACAGGATGCTTGGGGCTGGGGCACAGGGATGATCCAGGGAGATGATAATGGGGTGGGAGGTGGGAGATGGCTTCAGGATTGAGAACTCATATACACCCGTGGCGGATTCATGTCAATGTATGGCAAAACCAATACACTATTGTAAAGCAAAATAAAGTAAAAATAAAATTTTAAAAAAGAAAAGCTTTGGCTATCATACCCCCAAATTCATCCATATTCTATTAGTCAAGTCACTTGGTCAAGGCCAGTGTCAAGGGATCAAGAAAACACATACTTTATATGCACACATCATAACTATGTGTCAGACAGGTGTGATATTTGCTGACTAGTAAGCTATTCTATATAAGTTCTATTCATTTATTCAACAAATATATATACACTGTCTTTTTCATATATAAATGTAGGCTTTCAAATTATGTGTATTCAAGAATAAAGAGACAGAAACATACCCAAAGATGTGCACCACTTTATGTGAGGATAAACAAATGGTGCCACTATATGTGAAGAAAAGATAAAAGGAAATGTAGAGGGTCAGGATGAGACAGTGACTAGTTTATGTTGGAGGAATATGGATGAATTATTTATTAAAGAGACATTTTTCACTAGAGACTTTGAAAATACTGGGGGAAATAATTATTTAAATTTCTGGTAGTAGATTGTCTGCAAGGAATGAACTTTGTGAATGTCTTAAAGTAGGGCCATAGTTAGAATGGTCAAAGAACAAAAATTATAAAAGTATTGCAGAATATACACACATATAAACTTTATATGTGTGTATAACTCCCTTGTGAATCCATTCAGTCCTAGACTTTTATTTTTAAGAATTCTTTTATTAAGAACAAATTCTATTTCACCTCTAGTGATAAGTCTGTTCAGGTTATCTATTGTATCTTGATTCAGTTTTGGTGGACTGTATATTTCCAGAAACTTGCTCATTTCTTCTAGGTTGTCAAATTTGTTGGCCTATGCTGCTGCTGCTAAGTCGCTTCAGTCGTGTGCAACTCTGCGACCCCATAGACAGAAGCCCACCAGGCTCCTCCTTCCCTGGGATTCTCCAGGCAAGAATGCTGGAGTGGATTGCCATTTCCTTCTCCAATGCATGAAAGAGAAAGTGAAGTCGTTCAGTCATGTCCGACTCTTCGCAACCCCATGGACTGCAGCCTGCCAGGCCCCTCCATCCATGGCAAGAGTACTGGAGTGGGGTGCCATTGCCTGCTCCATGTTGGCCTATAGTTTTCTATAATATTCTCTATGATTTTTTTTAAATTTCTCTGATATTGGTTTCTATTTTTCCTCTTTCAGTTCTAATTTTGTTTATTTGCATTCTCTCTCTCTCTCTCTCTTTTTTTTCTTGGTGAGCCTGGCCAGAGTTTTTTTTATTTTCTTCAATCCTTTCAAAAAAAATGAAGTTTTTGGTTTTATTTTTCTATTGCTTTTCAATTTCTATTTTATTTATTATATCTTTGATCATTGCCCCCTTCCTTCTGCTGATTTTAGGTTTGTTTGCTCTTTTGTTAAAGATTTTATTTATTTATAACTGTACCATGTGTCTTGCAAGAAGTTAGTTCCCCTACCAGGTATGGAACTCATGCCCCTGCAGGGGAAACCATAGACAGAACACTCTTTAACATAAATCAAAGTTTTATACATATACATATATATATATATGTCTCCTACAGTAATGGATACAAAAGCAGAAATAAACAAGTGGGACCTAATTAAACTTAAAAGATTTTATGCAATAAATAAAAAACAAAGCAACAAAGCAACCTACTGAATGGGAGAAAATATTTACAAATGATGTGATCAGCAAGGATTTAGTTCCAAAATATACAAATAACTCATACAGCTCAGTACCCAAAACAAACAAACAAAAACAGTGAACAGAAGACTTAAACAGACATTTCTTCAAAGAAGACATGCATATGGCTGATGGGTACATGAAGAGATGCTCATCATAGGTAATTATTAGAGAAATGCAAATCAAAACCACAATGACGTATCACCACAGACTGGTCAGAATGGCCATTATCAAAAAGTTTATAAATAATAAATGCTGGAGAAGGTAGAGAGAAAAGGGAGTCCTTCTAAACTATTGGTGAGAATGCAAATTGGAGCAGCCAGTATGAAGAATAGTAAGGAGGTGCCTTAAAATCTAAATATATAACTCCCATATAATCCAGCAATCTCACTCCTGGCCATGTATCCTGAAAAGATGAATTTTTTTTTTCAAAGATACATGTACACCAATGTTCATTGCAGCACTAATTATAATAACCAAGATATTGAAGCAACCTAAATGTTTACGAACAGATGAATTAATACAGAAATTGCAGTATATATACAGATATATACAGATAGATAATAAATAGATATAGAAGTAGAGAAATATATAATGGAGTATTACTCAGCCTTTAAAAAAGAATGAAATAATGACATTTGCATCAACATAGGTGGACCTAGATTATTATAGTAAGTGAAGTAAGCCAGACAAAGAAAGACAGATATCATATGATATCACTTACACATGCATGCATGCTAAATTGCTTTAATTGTGCCTGACTCTTTGTGACCGTATGGACCGTAGCCCACCAGGCTCCTCTGTCCATGAGATTCTCCAGGCAAGAATACTGTAGTAGGTTGCCATGCCCTCCTACAGGGGATCTTCCTCAACTCTGGGATCAAACTCACATCTTTTATGTCTCCTGCATTAGCACGTGGGTTCTTTACCATTAGCACCACCTGGGAAGCCCATTTATACAGAGAATCTTAAAAAAAAAAAAAGTGATACAAGTGAACTTGTTTACAAAATAAAAACAGACTCACATTCATAGAAAACAAACCTATGGTTGCCAAAAGGGAAAATCAGGGAAGGACAAATCAAGAGTTTGAGATTAATATACACATACTACTTACTATTTATAAAGTAGATAACCAAAGATAACAAGTACCTCCTGTATAGCACAGAAAATGATATTCCATACCATGCAATAACCTGTAATGTGATATAATCTGAAAAAGAATACTATACAAAAAAAGATCTTCATGACCCAGATAACCACGATGGTGTGATAACTCACCTAGAGCCAGACATCCTGGAATGTGAAGTCAAGTGGGCCTTAGGAAGCATCGCTACAAACAAAGTTAGCAAAAGTGATGGAATTCCAGTTGAGCTATTTCAAATCCTAAAAGATGATGTCAAAGTGCCACACTCAATATGGCAGCAAATTTGGAAAACTCATCAGTGGCCACAGGATAAAGATCGGTTTTCATTCCAATCCCAAAGAAAGGCAATGTCAAAGAATGTTCAAACTATGTCACAATTGCACTCATCTGACACACTAGCAAAGTAATGCTCAAAATTCTCCAAGCCAGTCTTCAACAGTACCTGAAATGTGAACTGTCAGGAGTTCAAGTTGAGTTAAGAAAAGACAGAGGAGTTCAGTTCAGTTCAGTTCAGTTCAGTCGCTCAGTCGTGTCTGACTCTTTGCGACCCCATGAATCGCAGCAACGCCAAGCTCCCTGTCCATCACCAACTCCCGGAGTTCACTCAGACTCACGTTCATTGAGTCAGTGATGCCATCCAGCCATCTCATCCTCAGTCGTCCCCTTCTCCTCCTGCCCCCAATCCCTCCCAGCATCAGAGTCTTTTCCAATGAGTCAACTCTTCGCATGAGGTGGCCAAAGTACTGGAGTTTCAGCTTTAGCATCATTCCTTCCAAAGAAATCCCAAGGCTGATCTCCTTTGGAATGGACTGGTTGGCTCTCCTTGCAGTCCTTAGGTTGACTACAATAAAAATTTTCCTTTCTTTCATAGATTAACTAAAGATTATTATTTTTGTACACAATACCTTGAACAGCAAAACATAAATATAATAATCTATTTTTTTTATATTTCTTCTTTGGGTAAAGAGTACTATATACAAGCAAAAATTTGTATTTCCAATAATATAATTCCACCAAAGTAATTGAAATATTTTGTTACAGTACATAATTAAAATAAAGAAGCCTAGAGTCTCAGTTCCATGGAGAAGCTGGAAGATATTCAGCATACCAGATATACATACCCAGTCCAATGAAAATAGTTAATCTTCAAAAATTGAAAAGAAACACAGATATGAGAAAACTTTTAATAAGTAAACCAATATAATTTTATTTAAAAAATCAAATATTCCTATGAACATCATGTGTTGTCTATCAGTAAACAACCAGATTATTTTTGCTTTAGAAGCAGCTATCTTTGTTTTTACTTTCAACATCTGAATGAATCATTCACAAAGAAAGAGATACAAATATGCAATAAGCTAATATAAAAGTATGCAGCATTGTTTCACATAAGGGAAATGAAAATCAAATTCAAATTAATTATAACATTAATTACAATAAACACAAACAGTAACACACTCAATTGCCACCAATTTGGAGCAACTGCTATTCAGGTGCTTTGCTAGTGGGAGTTTAAAGTCAAACATCCACTTTGAAAGCAGATTACTAAAAGGTAATTCATGCATCTACCAAAAAAGTAAAATAAATAAATAAATAAATAAATATATACATATGTATATGATAACATACAAAAGAAAAATAGATTAAAAGCAACTTGAGCAATAACACTCCAGAGTGAAAATAGCCCAGATGACTATCATTAGAGTAGTGAATAAATAAATGGTGATACAAGGAAACACTACCTAGCAATTGAAAAAAAAAAAAAACCATTTATAGATATAAAATTGCATAGAAATCTTTAAAAACAAACATATTGAGAGAAAGATATAAGATAAAATAAAAATATTTACTGTGTTTTCACTTATATGGGATACTAGATTAGGTTAAACTAACAGAGATACAAAGCAGACCAGTGTTTGTCTCTGGGTTGAGGAATTTCATTGGAAAAGGACATAAGGGATGCTTTTGATCTTGTGAAAATTTTGTCTCTTGCTACTGGGTATAAGTTACCAGCACATGTGCTTCTGAAACTTATTCAAAAGCACCCTTCAGATATGAATATTCTATCACTTATAAATTATACCTCAATTCAAAAACAACAAACTTCAATAGTGTTTGACTACTTTGTTCTTTGTTTGAAAAAGCATTTATCATGAAATATGGTGTGGAAACATTTCATAAGAATTTTTGATTAGCAGATTTTTAACAATCCTCAGTCTGATTTGTTGATGACAGCCTAATAAATGATACCAAAATATGGACATCTGTACACATTCCAAAGTAAAACAGAAATAACACACAAAGATGTAATGGCTATATAATTTTTCTCAAAGAAATTTTACACAATCACTTTTTTACAGCCGTGAACTCTGAGGCAAATCAATGTAATCTTAATCATGACTTAAGGCAGCACACTGATCCATACACTTTCTCAGAGCTCCCTTGACTTCACTGTTCCTCAGACTATAGATGAGGGGGTTTAGCACAGGGGTGAAGATGGTATAGAATGCTGACACAACCTTATCATGGTTAGCTGACCTGTAGGATTTGGGTCTCATGTAGGTAAAAATGGCTGCTCCGAAAAACAGTCCCACCACGGAAATATGTGAGGAGCAAGTGGTAAAAGCCTTCTTGTGGGCTTCATTAGAACGCATCTGGAGAACAGCGGCAAGGATAAGACTATAGGAAATCAAGATGAGGGAAATGGGGACTAGGAGCATTAACACGCAGCACACATACATAGCATACTCAAAGACAGAAGTGTCAGCACAAGCCAAACGCACCAGAGAGGGGGCCTCACAAAAGAAGTGATCAATCTCATGTGTCCTGCAAAATGAGAAGTTCAGCGTAGCAGCAGCCTGCATGAGCCCATCAGCTGCGCCAAGGAACCACGATCCCAAACTCATTCTTAAGCATAATTGCCAGCTCATGAGGACTGGGTATCTCAGTGGATGGCAAATAGCGACATAGCGGTCATAGGACATGGCTGCTAAGAGGAAACACTCGCCCCCTTCCAAAGTGAGGAAGAAGAAGATCTGGAACCCACAGCCAACTAGGGAGATGAACATCCTGCCGGTCAAATAGTCAGCAGCCATTTTAGGCACAATGGTGATAACCAGTATCATGTCCATGAGGGAGAGTTGGCTCAGTAGGAAGTACATGGGCCTGTGGAGCCCAGAGTCCAGGAGAATCAGGAGAAACATGAGGGCATTGCCCACAAAAGAGACGAAGGCAGTTATCAGAACCAACACAAAAAGAAATTGGTGGGCTCCTGTGTGATTAAGAAGTCCTAGGAGAATGAAATCTGAACTGGTATTCCAGTTTTCCATTATTTCAAACAAGACAGACATGGTAAACAGAAAATAGGTGAGGTTTATATATACATAACAATATTTATTGAAGCACAAGCAAAAAATAATTTTTCTTGACCTTGATTAATCCAGGAAAGAGCTTTTGCTTTCCAAATAATAGGACTTCTATTTTTATGCACAGCAACTGGAAGAATTAAGTCTGCAGATGGAAACATAATTACTTTGATATTGTTAGGGCATTTAGTTTAACTTTACCAAGCTATATATTGAAAACAATAATGATTTTCTTAGAATATTTCCTCCAGTGTAACACTGTAATACTAAATGCAAATTTTTATTAACTGTAAAAGGCATTTTGTGTAGGGAGAAGTTTTCCTTGCAAGTCACAGAAACACAACCTTTATTGGGTAAAGAAGAAAAAATAAAATGCCTTACTTCTTCAACCAACCATGAAAATAAATCAATCTCTCCTTCATTTCCAAGAGGATCTAGATCTTTAAAGGCATTTTCATATCTGATTTGCTGGAGTCAAAACTATTCAAACTTGTTGAACAAATATAACTAAACCTGCAAAGATGATGATGTTAGTCTCACAGATATAATGTGATTCAATGAAGTTACATGGAAGGAGTCCATCTCTTCTGTGGTCATTCCCTTTACCCCTTCTTTTGATATTTGTCCTATACTACACTGCCAATCAAGATGGAGAAAGGCATTAAAAAGGCTCACTCAATCCTTAATTACATAGCTTGAGCATCATCATTGTTGTAAACCTAGATATCATGAAAATACAGTTGCTCTTTATCAAATGTGTTTCAGAAGTTTCAGATTAAAAAAAAAAAAACCTTTATGATCTGCACACACTCATATCTCTAGTATGCAGTATATACCACAAGTAACTATATGCAACTCCTAATTATAGCCCTCAGTATCACTCTTCTAAAGAATCTCAATCCCTCTTATTTTTTGACTTGAAGATTTCTTGTTTTCCATTATTTTCATCATTTTTATTGTTGAAGATTGCTAGAGCTTTAAACTTGTTTAAAAATCAATAGGTAATTTTTTAAACTGCAGAGTGTTTGGCAAATTTCTTAAATTTAATGTATTATCAATACAGTGACATTTTCATACTGTTGTGAATCCATCACCAGTATTCACATACTGCTCTTCATCTTATTCAACTGAAACTCTTACTCATTAAACAGTAATTTCCCATTACCCTCCTTCTCTTCACTTCCTGGAAATGACTCTTCTTTTATCTCTATAAATTTGACTACTACAGAAATATTAGATAAGCAAAATCATAGTATTTGTTTAGTTTTTGATTAGTTTATTCGACATATTATAACATCCTCAAAGTTTATCCATGCTATAACATCTCAGAATTTCCTTTTGTTTTAAAGATGAAAAATATTCCTTTGTATGCATATATTCATACTACATTTTACTTTATAATTTATGCCATCTCTGGACATTTCTTAGAGTCTATTCCTGTTGTGTATTTAAGCATCAATTTAATGGAATTTTTGTTAAAACAAGGTTATTATTTTAAATTTGATACGATAAACATATGTAGCATAAAATATAATTTGAACCAATTATTTTGCTTCTATTATGTAAGAGAGGTTTACATGCTTTAGGATAATTACAAATTAAGTATTTTTTCAGTTTACAAAATATGTTTTCTTATGATAATGTTTCTAACTGTATTTTATTAAATCATTAGTTCTTTTCAATGGATATAAATGATATATCTATGCATTTTCTTTATAGATGAAATAAATGTGTAAAAGCAATCAAGCATTATGAACATAACTAACTAGTCAAGATGTTAACAGTGTTTAGATTATTTAGTGTTAAAGTCAACTAACCTTGCAAAAAAGGAGCTTAAGGGATAATTTCTAACAGAATTGACTATGGATACACAGAATGGTGAAATTTTAAATAAGAAATTAACTTATCTTTCAAACAAAACATTTACAGTACCATTAAGTGAAAGTATAAAGGCTCACCTCTATTGTAGGAATAGGATTGCTTAATAATGTAAACAAATATTTCCTTCTTTTATCACTATCACATCAGAACACTAGAAACATTCTGTCTTCTGTCTCCATAGTCTGCCACATATAGCAGACCTAAAATTGTGGTATTTTACTTTAAATTACTAAGTTATCTCTTTTACAATGCTACCAGAAATAACAAATATTACCTTTTATTCTCATTAAGGAATTATAGAATATTTAGAAAACGGCCTCTAATTATTCTTCCTATATTTTCTATTTCTTGCTCTCACTTAATATTAAAACTGTAAATCTTTTTCCACAGGATACTAGAATGATTAATTAATCTATTCTGCAAAATATAAAATGGTAAAAGCCAAATTTTTTATAGAATTAGCAGGTTATTGCAATGTTTTAATCTCATTATTGTGTCAGCTATCATATGCTTTATTCTTCAAACTGTAGATTATATAATTGAATGGATGTTATCTGCAAAACTGTATAAATTGATCTAACTAGATTTTTCTGGAGTTCAACTTTAAAAGCAAAACTAGTAAATATTCAGAAACTAGTATGACTTACTCACATGAGATAAAAATGAAGAACTCGAAACTTACATCCTCTCTGAGCAGCATCCTCCTATTTACCTCTCTGAGTGGAAGAAGGCTCTTCTAGTCTTGCACCATCAAGCTTGCTCATATCTGGGTCTACAGAGACCTATTAAGAGGCTTGGCCTATTGCCATCTTATTCTAAAATTACTATCATATTAACATATCAGAACTTCAGAAATATAACTCTTTAGATGCCAAAATATTTAATTTTTAAAGGTTTTAGTGGTTCTCAGAACTTCAATATACTTCCCTGCTGCTGCTACTGCTGCTAAATCACTTCAGTCGTGTCTGACTCTGTGCGACACCCTAGATGGCAGCCTACCAGGCTCTGCCATCCCTGGGATTCTCCAGGCAAGAACACTGGTGTGGGTTGCCATTGCCTTCTCCAATGCATGAAAGTGAAAAGTGGAAGTGAAGTCCCTCGGTTGTGTTCAACTCTTCCTGACCCCATGGACTGCAGCCTACCAGGCTCCTCCATCCGTGGGGTTTTCCAGGCAAGAGTACTGGAGTGGGGTGTCATTGCCTTCTCTGATATACTTCCCTACATGCTTTCAAAATGCTATGATTCATTAAGAGATAACTATTTACAAGAAAAAATAAAATATAAATAAATGTTCTTGGGAAAAGATGCTTATTTAAATACACACACTGAGGAGTGGATTAATTTAATTCTAACGTTGCTTATTTATTTTTTTAATATAAGTTTATTTATTTTAATTGGAGGCTAATTATTTTACAATATTGCAATGATTTTGCCATACATTAACATGAATATGCCATGGGTGTACATGTGTTCCCCATCCTGAACCCTCCTCCCACCTCCCTCCCCATCCCATCCCTCTGGGTCATCCCAGTGCACCAGCCCCAACACCCTGTCTCATGCATTGAACCTGGACTGGTGATTCATCTCACATATGATAATATACATGCTTCAGTGACATTCTCCCAAATCATCCCACCCTTGCCCTCTCCCACAGAGTCCAAAAAGTCTGTTCTTTACAACTGTGTCTCTTTTGCTGTTTTGCATATATGGTTATCGTTACCATCTTTTTAAATTCCATATATATGTGTTAGTATACTATATTGGTGTTTGTCTTTCTGGTTTAATAGGCTTCAGTTTCATCCACCTCATTAGAACTGATTCAAATGTATTCTTTTTAATGGCTGAGTAATACTCCATTGTGTATGTGTACTACAGCTTTTTATCCATTCATCTGCTGGTGGACATCTAGGTTGCTTCCATGTCCTGGCTATTATAAACAGTGCTGGGATGAACACTGGGGTACACATGTCTCTTTCAATTCTGGATTCCTCTGTGTGTATGCCCAGCAGTGAGACTGCTGGGTCATCAGGCAGTTCTATTTGCAATTTTTTAAGGAATCTCCACACTGTTCTCCATAGTGGCTGTACTAGTTTGCATTCCCACCAACAGTATAAGAAGGTTCCCTTTTGATGGCAGCCATTCTGACTGGAGTTAAATGGTACCTCATTGTGGTCTTGATTTGCATTTCTCTGATAATGAGTGATGTTGAGCATCTTTTCAAGTGTTTGTTAGCCATCTGTATGTCTTCTTTGGAGAATTGTCTGTTTAGTTCTTTGGCCCATTTTTTTTTTAATTGGGTCATTCATTTTTCTGGTATTGAGCTGCAGGAGTTGCTTGTATATTTTTGAGATTAATTCTTTGTCAGTTGCTTCATTTGCTATTATTTTCTCCCATTCTGAAGGCTGTCTTTTCACCCTGTTTATAGTTTCTTTTGTTGTGCAAAAGCTTTTCCAAAACTGAACCAGGAAGAAATAGAAAATCTTAACAGACCCATCACAAGCATGGAAATTGAAACTGTGATCAGAAATCTTCCAGCAAACAAAAGCCCAGGACCAGATGGATTCACAGCGGAATTCTGTCAAAAATTTAGAGAAAAGCTAACACCTATCCTACTCAAACTCTTTCAGAAAATTGCAGAGGAAGAAACACTTCCAAACTCATTCTGTGAGACCACCATCACTCTGATACCAAAACCAAAGACAACACGAAAAAGAAAATTACAGGTTAATATCACTGATGAACATAGATGTAAAAATCCTCAGCAAAATTTTAGCAAACAGAATTCAGCAACACTTCAAAAAGCTAACACACCATGATCACGTTGGGTTTAGTCCAGGAATGTAAGGATTGTTCAATATATGAAAATCAATTAGTGTGATACACCATATTAACATATTGAAAGATAAAAACCATATGATCATCTCAATAGATGCAGAAAAAGCCTTTGACAAAATTCAGCACAGATTTATGATGAAAACTCTTCAAAAAATGGGCATAGAAGGAACCTACCTCAACATAGTAAAGGCCATATATGATAAGCCTACAGCAAACATTATTCTCAATGGTGAAAAACTGAAAGCATTCCCCCCTAAAATCAGGAAACAAGACAAAGGTGTCTAGTTTCACCACTATTATTCAACATAGTTCTGGAAGTCCTAGCTACAAAAATCAAAGAAAAAGAAATAAAAGGAATTAAAATTGTAAAAGAAGAAGTATAGCTCTCCCTCTTTGTAGATGATATGATACTGTACATAGAAAACCCTAAAGATAGTATCAGAAAATTACTAGACCTAAACAGTGAATTTTGAAAAGTTGCAGGATACAAAATCAATACACAGAAATCACTTGTGTCTCTATATACTAACAATCAAAATTCAGAAAGAGAAATTACAGAATCAGTCCCATTCACCATTGAAAAAAAAAAAAAAACCAACAAGAATTAAATATCTAGGAGTAAAGTTACCGAAGGAGACAAAAGAACTGTACACAGAAAATTATGACACTAATGAGTGAAATCAAAGATGACATAAACAGATGAAGAGATATTCCATATTTTTGGGTAAGAAGAATTTTTATTGACTATACTACAAAATGCAATCTATAGATTCTATGTGATCCCTATCAAATTGCAAATAGCATTTTTTACAGACTAGAACAAAAAATTTCACAATTCATATGGAAACGCAAAAGACCCCGAATAGCCAAAGCAGTCTTGAGAAAGAATGGAGCTGGAGGAATCAAACTTCCCGACTTCAGATTATACTACAAAGCTACAGTCATCAAGATAGTATGTTACCGGTGCAAAAACAGATATATAGACCAATGGAGCAAGATAGAAAACCTAGAAATAAACCCATGCACCTATGGATGCCTAATTTTTTTTACAAAGGAGGCAAGAATATACAATAGGGCAAAGACAGCCTCTTCAATAAATGGTGCTGGGAAAACTGGACAGATATATATAGAAGAATGAAATTAGAACACTTCCAAACACCATACACAAAGACAAATATTAATTCTTTTGATGCATTAATATGGAATACATTTCCTTTTGATTGTGTCATTCTATTTCTTTCTTGAAAATCTTGTAGATCTGAATTGTATAGACCTTTCATCTCCTTCTTAAATTTGCTCCTAATTGTTTTTGATTCAATTTAAATGGGACTTTTTCTCTATTTTGAATGTTTCCTTGTAAATGTGTAATAGTTCAGTTGATTTTTATATATTTATTTTATATTTTGCAATGTTACTGAAATCATTGATTAGTTATAGCAGGCTTTCTTGATTCTTTAGGGTTTTTGACATATAATATCCTATCATTACAAATAATAAAATGAATGTCTTTTACTTCATTTTCTTCCCTGATGGCTCTAGTGAAATTTAAGTTGTGTAGAACAGCCTTGCGGAGAAGGCGATGGAACCCCACTCCAGTACTCTTGCCTGGAAAATCCCATGGACAGAGGATCCTGGTAGGCTGCAGTCCATGGGGTCGCAAAGAGTTGGACACAACTGAGCGACTTCACTTTCACTTTTCACTTTCATGCATTGGAGAAGGAAATGGCAACCCACTCCAGTGTTTTTGCCTGGGGCACCCCAGGGATGGGGGAGCCTGTTGGGCTGTCGTCTCAGGGGTCGCACAGAATCAGACACGACTGAAGCGACTTAGCAGCAGCACCTGCAGCAGTAGCAGCAGAGCAGCCTTGACTTGTCCCTGGTCTCACAAGAATAGCTCTCAGTTTTTCACTCCTGAGAATTTTAGCTGTTGTATATAATCAATTATTTTGCAGTATAACACTTCAATACTGAATTTTTCTGGATTTTTATCAATGCTGTAATTTGCCAAGTGCTTTTCAATGTCTATTAAGAAAATTATATTATTTTAAATATAATTGCATTATACTAACGTGGAGAAGGGGACGACAGAGGATGAGATGGCTGGATGGCATCATTGACTCGATGGACGTGAGTCTTGAGTGAACTCCGGGAGATGGTGATGGACAGGGAGGCTTTGGCGTGCTGCGATTCATGGGGTCGCAAAGAGCGACTGAGCGACTGAACTGAACTGAACTGATCTGAAAATGGTGGATCACAGAATCTCATTTGATCATGGTGTGTAACCCTTGTAATGTGCTATTGAGTTCAGTTTTCTAAGACTTTATTGAGAATATTTGCATGTATATTTATCAGGTGTATTGGTCTGTAGTTTTCCTGAAATTTCCTTATCTGAATTTGGTATCACGATATTGTTGGCCTAATAAAATGTTTAAAATTCCTCCCTGTTCAGTTTTTAAGAGACATTAATAATGATTATTTTCAAGTGTTTGCTAGAAATCCCCAGTGAAACCATTGGCCCTGGGTTTTTCTGTATTGGGAGATTTTTGATTACTGATTAAAACTCATTACTCATTATTGGTATGTTTTGATGTTCTATTTCATCAAGATTCAGTTTTTGATAAATTACAGCAGGGTCCTCTATGACCAACTTCCCAGAGTAATGGAAATTTAAAAAAAATAAACAAATGGGACCTAATTAAGCTTAAAAGCTTTTACACAACAAACGATATTATAAGCAAGGTGAAAAGACAGCCTTCAGAATGGGAGAAAATAACAGCAAATGAAACAACTGACAAATAATTAATCTCAAAAATATGCAAGCAATTCACGAAACTCAATTCCAGAAAAATGAATGCCCCAATTTAAAAAAAAAATGGGCCAAAGAACTAAACAGACATTTCTCCAAAGACATGCAGATGGCTAACAAATACATGAAAAGATGCCCAAAATCACTCATTATCAGAGAAATGCAGTTAAAACCACAGCGAGGTACCATCTCTCACCAGTCAGAATGTTTGCTATCAAAAAGTCTACAAGCAATAAATGCTGGCAAGGGTGCAGAGAAAAGGGAACCTTCTTACACTGTTGGTGGGAATGCAAACTAGTAGAGCCACTATGGAGAACAGTGCGGAGATTCCTTTAAAAACTGGAAATAGAACTGCCATATGACCCAGCAATCCCACTGCTGGGCAGGCACACCAAGGAAACCAGAAATAAAAGAGACATGTGTACCCCAATGTTCATTACAACACTGTTTACAATAGCCATGGCATGGAAGCAACTTACATGTCCATCAGCAGACGAGTCGATAAGAAAGCCATTGTACATATACACAGTGGAATATTATTCAGCCATTAAAAAGAATGCATTTGAATCAGTTCTAATGAGGTGGATGAAACTGGAGCCTATAATACAGAGTGAAGTAAGTTAGAAAGAAAAATACGTACATTAAAGCATATATGTGGAATTTAGAAAGATGGTAATGATGACCCTATATGCGAGACAGCAGAAGAGACACAGATGTAAAGAACAGACTTTTTGGACCCTGTGGGAGAAGGTGAAGGTGGGGTGATTTGAGAGAATAGCATTGAAACATGTATATTACCATATGTGAAATAGATCACTAGTCCAGATTCAATGCATGAGACATGGTGCTCAGGGCTGGTGCATAGGGATGACCCTGAGGGATGGGATGGGGAGAGAGGTGGGAGAGGGCTCAGGATGGGGAAACATGTACATCCATGGCTGATACATGTCAATGTATGGCAAAAACCACAACAATATTGTAAATTAATTAGCTTCCAATTAAAGCAAATTAATTTTTTATAAAAATATTGTTTTTATAAATTATTCCTAGGAAATTATCCACTTTCTTAGCTTATCAAAAATTCAGTATATAATTTTTTGTAGTATTATCTTAAGATCTTTTTATTTTGATGGTGTCATTTTTTCCTTTTCAGTTTTGTTTTCATTTATTCAGGTGTGCTTTGTTGAATTTTGACCTTTTTTACTAAAACTTTGTCAACTGTGTTCATCTGTTTTTTAAAGCCATCCCATTAATTTTTTCTATTATATTTCTATACTTTATTTCATTTTTACTTTCTGATATTGTCATTTTATCCCTTCTATTAACTTTTCCTTTGTATTTTTAAAAGCTTTTTTAAGTTATTTGAGATGTATAGATAGGTTTTGTATTTGAAATCTTTCATTTTCTTAATATAGGCATTTACCACTATAAATTTCCCACAGTACAACTTTGGCTTTGTACTATGGATTTTCAGTTTATTTTATATCAAACTATTTATTATATATTTCTCCTGTTATTTTCTATTTTTATTGGAGCATAATTGATTTACAATATTGTGATAATTTCAGGTGGACAGCAAAGTGAATCAGCTTATATTATTGTATAACTGGCATATATATATGATATTTAGTATAGCGCCATGTACTGTATATTAAGTCCTTGTTAGTTATATATTTTATAAACAGTATAAGAAGATTTGGATTAATATATTTGTTTTGATTTCCTCTTTGGACAATTGGTTATTAAGAACATATTGATTTTTCTCCATATGCATGTGGATATTACATTTTTCTTCTTGTTATTAATTTCTACTATAACACAGTTTTGGTGAAGAAAGGATGCTTGATTTAACTTCAATCTCCTTAAATTTACTGAGAGTTGTTTTTTGGCCTTATATATGGCCAATCCTACACAATGTTACATATGAACTTGAGAATAGATTTTTATTACTTGGAATGTTCTCTATATGTCTTTTAGTTCCATTTGATCAAAGTAGTAGATTATGCTCAAAAGTTCCTTATTAATTTTCTTCTAAGTGTTCTATTATTATTGAAAGTGGATATTAATATTTCCCACAATTATTGCAGCACTCTCTACTTCATTCAAATCTGTCAATATTTCTGTATCTATAAACATATATAAGCATTTTTTTGGTTATATAATTTTATTTTTTTAATCTTTCTCTTACATATGAAGCAAACTTAACAAGCTTTCTAATTATTCCTTGTAATTTATAGCTAATCTAAATCAACTCAGTAGCAAACTAAATAATTTACAATTGTATAGACCCATTCTCAAATAACACAATGCTTCATTTGTAGTGAAGATTACTTGTGACACATTATTTCCATTTCCTTCCTCTCACCCTTTTTATTTGTCTAAGAAAGTTCTTACTCTAGATAGATTATTTTTATTTCACCATTTAAGATATTTCTCTTCTTTCTTACTTTAATGGTTTCTGATAGTAAATACACCAAAATGTTTATCCTTGTTCTCCTAATGATACATTTTTTGCTTGTTTTGGTTTTGGTCTCTGTCAACTTTCAAAACTTTTCTCTTATCCTTAGCTATCTGTCATTTAGATACAATGTGCTTAGATGATAGTTTGTTGGTATTCGTTCTCTTATGGATAGTTTGGAGAGTATTCTCCAACACCACATTTCAAAATCATCAATTCTTCTGCACTCAGCTTTCTTTATAGTCCAGCTCTCAGATCTATACACAACTACTGGAAAAACCATAGCCTTGACTAGACGGACCTTTGTTGGCAAAGTAATAGCTTTGCTTTTTAATATGCTGTCTAGGCTGGTCATAACTTTTCTTCCAAGGAGCAAGCATCTTTTAATTTCATGGCTGCAATCACTATCCCCAGTGATTTGGGAGCCCCCCAAAGTAAAGTCAGCCACTATTTCCATGGTTTCCCCATCTATTTTCCATGAAGTGATGGGACCAGATGCCATGATCTTAGTTTTCCTAATGTTGAGCTTTAAGCCAACTTTTACACTCTCCTCTTTCACTTTCATCAAGAGGATCTTTAGTTCTTCTTCACTTTATGCCGTAAAGGTGGTGTCATCTGCATATCTGAGGTTATCGATATTTTCCCCAGCCATCTTGATTTCAGCTTGTGCTTCTTCCAGCCCAGCGTTTCTCGTGATGTACTGTGCATATAACTTATATAAGCAGGGTGACAATATATAGCCTTGACATACTCCTTTTCCTATTTGGAACCAGTGTGTTGTTCCATGCCTAGTTCTAACTGTTGCTTCCTGGCCTGCATACAGGTTTCTCAAGAGGCAGGTCAGGGGGTCTAGTATTCCTATCTCTTTCAGAATTTTCCACAGTTTATTGTGATCCACACAGTCAAAGGCTTTGGTATAGTCAATAAAGCAGAAATACATGTTTTTCTGGAACTCTCTTGCTTTTTCAATGATCCAGCAGATGGCAATTTGATCTAGGTTCCTCTGCCTTTCCTAAAACCAGCCTGAACATCTGGAAGTTCATGATTTACAGTATTGGTTTTTCTTATTCTGACTTACTTCACTCTGTATAATAAGCTTTAGGTTCATCCACCTTGTTAAAACTGACTCAAATGTGTTCCTTTTTACAGCTGAGTAATATTCCATTGTGTATATGTACCACAATTTCTTTCCCCTTCATCTGTCAATGGACATCTAGGTTGCTTCCATGTTCTAGCTATTGTAAATAGTGCTACAATGAACAAAGGGATGCATGTGTCTTTTTCAACTTTGATTTCATCAGAGTATATGACTAGTGGTGGGATTGCTGGGTCATAGGGTGGTTTTATTCCTAGGTTTTTAAGGAATCTACATACTGTCTTCCATAGTGGCTGTATCAATTTACACTCTCACCAACAGTGCAAGAGTTTTCCCTTTTCTCCACACGCTCTCCAGCTTTTATTGTTTGTAGACTTTTTGATGATGGCCATTCTGACCAGTGTGAGGTGATATCTCATTGTAGTTTTGATTTGCATTTCTCTAATAATGAGAGATACTGAGTATCTTTTTATGTGTTTATTAGTCATTTGTATGTCTTTCTTTGTGGAGAAGGCAGAAATGTATGTTTAGGTCTTTTCCCACTTTTTGATTAGGTTATTTGTTTTTCTGAAATTCAGTTTTATGAGCTGCTTCTAAATTTGGAAGTTAACCTTTATCAGTTGTTTAATTTGCTATTATTTTCTTCAATTCTGAGGGTTGCCTTTTCACCTTATAGTTCCCTTTGCTGTGCAAAAACCTTCAAGTTTAACTAGGTCCCACTTCCTTATTTCTTCTTTTATTTCCATTAGTCTAGGAAGTGGGTCATAGAAATTCTTGCTGTGATTTATATCGTAGAGTGTTTTGCCTGTGTTTGCCTGTAAGAATTTGATAGTTTCTGGTCTTACATTTAGCTCTTTAATTCATTTTGAGTTTATCTTTTTATAGGGTGTTAAAATGCATTCTAATTTCATTCTTTACACGTAGCTGCCCAGTTTTCCCAGCAGCACTTATTGAAGAGACTGTCTTTGCCCCATTGTATATTTTTGCCTCCTTTATCAAAGATAAGGTGCCAATATGTGTTTGGGTTTATCTCTGGGCTTTCTATCTTACTTCATTTGTCTATATTTCTATTTTTGTGCCAGTACCATATTGTTTTGATGACTGTAGCTTTGTAGTATAGTCTAAAGACAAACCTGTGTCTCCTGTATATCCTCCATTGGCAGATCCTTTACCACTGAGCCACCTGGAAAGTCCATAGATAAATGTATTATATTATTAACATATGGAAAACATTAAAATTTATATATTTTATATAAATGAGCATATATTATATATATAGTTATATATATATAATATAGTCACATATTAGATTATGTATTAACTGCATATATCAATAATTTACATATATAATTTGTATATACATATATGTGGTCTTCCCATATGGCGCAGTGGTAAAGAACCTGCTTGCTAATGAAGGAGACAGAGGAGATGTGAGTTCAGTCCCTGGGTCAGAAAGATCCCCCAGAGGAGGAAATGGTAACCCATTCCAGTATCCTTGCTGAAAAAAATTCTATGGACAGAGAAGCCTGGTAGGTTACAGTTCATGAGGTAACAAAGAGTCAGATAAGACTGAGCACCTGAGTACCCCCATATATATATGTAAGCATTTATTGGTGCATATTCATAAATCCATAATCTGTAATCTTTGTATCACTCATGTACCACTTCATAAATAATTTTCAAATGACTGAAGCTGACATTGTATAATTTTCCATGTCCAAGAATATAGTTTCAATTCCTATGTTATATATATTTAGAATGAATTATGTTGACTACTGCTGTTTGAAGATATACATTGACAGAGAATTTTCTAGTTTTCAGTTCAGTTCAGTCACTCAGTCATGTCTGACTCTCTGCGACCCCATGAATCACAGTATACCAGGCCTCCCTGTCCATCACCAACACCTGGAGTTCGCTCAAACCCATGTCCATCGAGTTGGTGGTGCCATCCAGCCATCTCATCCTCTGCCGTCCCCTTCTCCTTCTGACCCAATCCTTCCCAGCATCAGGGTCTTTCCCAATGAGTCAAATCTTTGCATGAGGTGGCCAAAGCACTGGAGTTTCAGCTTCAGCATCAGTCCTTCCAATGAACACCCAGGACTGATCTCCTTTAGGATGGACTGGTTGGATCTCCTTGCAGTCCAAGGGACTCTCAAGAGTCTTCTCCAACACCACAGTTCTAAAGCATCAATTCTTCTGCACTCAGCTTTCATCACAGTCCAACTCTTATATCCATACGTGACCCTGGGAAAAACATAGCCTTGACTAGATGGACCTTTGTTGGCAAAGTAATGTCTCTGCTTTTTAATATGCTATCTAGGTTGATCATAACTTTCCTTCCAAGGAGCAAGTGTCTTTTAATTTCATGGCTGCAATCACATTCTGCAGTAATTCTGGAGCCCAGAAAAATAAAGTCTGACACTGTTTCCACTGTTTCCCCATCTATTTCCCATGAAGTGATGGGACCAGATGCCATGATCTTAGTTTTCTGAATGTTGAACGTTAAGCCAACTTTTTCGCTATCTTCTTTCACTTTCATCAAGAGGTTTTTTAGTTCCTTTTCACTTTCTGCCATAAGGTGGTGTCATCTGCATATCTGAGGTTATTGATATTTCTCCCGGCAATCTTGATTCCAGCTTGTGCTCCTTCCAGCCCAGCGTTTCTCATGATGTACTCTGCATATAAGTTAAATAAGCAGGGTGACAATATACAGCCTTGATGTACTCCTTTTTCTAGTTTTATTCCTATTTTATTTATTAAATTCAATAGAGATAATGAAGATTGAATGTAATATTTTATTTTAGCATTTCAGCTTCAAATATCTGAAATTCTATTAGAAGAAAGTCATAATTATTGAAGCTATGGAAGAGCTTTTTTTCCTCTCTCTCTTTTGTTTGCTCTTGAATACCTATGGACATGGTGTTTTGAGTTAATGTGTGATAATTAAATGAAAGAGATTGGGTAGATCATTTAGAAGGTGTTAAAAGTGAAGAAAAGACAGTCTTTTTTCAAATATAAATTTATTTTAATTGGAAGTTTATTACACAGATGTATAGAACAGGCTTTTGGACTCTGTGGGATAGGGAGAGGGTGGGATGATTTGGGAGAATGGCATTGAAACATGTATAATATCATATAAGACAGTCTTTTTAATAAGTGGTGCTGAGGAAACTGGACAGTTACATGTAAATCAATAAGACTAGAACATTTCCTCACACTATATACAAAAATAAATTGAAAATAGGTTAAACTAAATGGAAGAACTAAAAATATAATATTCCTAGAAGAAAACATAAGCAGAATAATCTTTTAAATATATGGTAGAAATATTTTTAGAACTATCTCCTAGCTGTTTAGTCACTAAATCATATTCAACTCTTTTGCAACTCCATAGACTGTAGCTCATCCAGTTCCTCTGTCCATGTGATTTCCCAGGCAAGAATGCTGGGGTATGTTGCCATTTCCTTCTCCAGGGGATCTTCCTGACCCTGAAATTGAACCCAAGTCTCCTGCATTGTAAGCTTATTCTTTACCATTGAACCACATGGAAAGCCCTAGCAAAAAAATAACAAATAAGACCTAACTATATTTAAAAGGTTTTCCATAGCAGAACAAAAATCTACCAAATGAAAGAATAACTTATAGAAAGGGAAAAAGATATTCTCAAAAGATATAACCAACAAAAGTTTAATATCTAAAATATTCAAGTTGTTCATACAATTAAATATAAAAAAAAATGTACCCCAATCAAAAAAATGTGCAGAGGAATTTAGTTTTCCAGTAAAGACATACAGGTAGCTAACAGGCACAATAAAGTTGCTCAACATCATTAATTATTAGAAGAATGTAAATCAGAGAAATAAGGTATCACCTCACACTTGTCAGAGCAGCTCTCAAAAAAAAAAAAAAAAAGTCTACAAATGACCAATGTTGGCAAGAAAGTGAAAAAAAGTAAATGCTTGTACACAGCTGGTGAGGATGTAAATTAGAATAGCCATTTTGGAAAACAGCATAGAAGTTCCTCAAAAACCTAAAACTAGAACCATCATATAATGCTGCAATTCCACTCCTGGTTGTATACTCCTCAAAAATGAAAACACTAATTCAAAAAAAGTAAATGAACCCAATGTTCATAGCAGTACTATTTACAGTCGTCAAGATAGGCAAGCAACCCAAGTATCCATCAACAGACAAACGGATAAAATAGTGGCATGTATGTGCAATGAAATATTACTCAATCATAAAAAATGATGAAATCTTGCAATTCACAGCAACATGGGCGGATTTGGAGGGCATTATGCTAAGTGAAGTAAGTCAAACAGAGAAAGATAAATGCTATATGATCTCTCATATATGAAATTTTAAAAATAATATAAATGAATGTACATAGCAAAGCAGAAACAGACTCAACAGATAAAAAAAAATAAACTAGTGGTTACCAGTGAGGACAGAGTGGGAGTGGCAATATAGTTGTATGGAATTAAGAGATACAGACTACTACGTGTAGAATAGATAAACAACAAGGATATACAGTATAGCAAAGGAAATATAGCCATTATCTTCTAGTAATCTTTAATGGAATATAGTCTGTAAAAATACTGAGTCACTTATGCTGAATATTTGAAACTAATATAAGGTTGTAAATAAACAATATCTCAATAAAAATGTTAGTAAAATTCATATTTAAGAATTTTGGGGAAGAGACCCTTGACTTTTCATTTCTAAAGTGATAATCTGTTCAAATCAAAATAAGTACAATATAAATCTTTCCTTTTTTCCTAACTTCTCCCCTCTCTCCCACATTTCTTCCTTCTTTCTTTCCTTCCTCCCTTCCATCCTTCTTCAGTACAATTAGATTCACTCCCTTCAGTTATTCAAAAGAGGCAAAATCTTTAGTGCTATGGTTTTTTCTTGTGATCAAATATGATTTTCTTAAATCTGTAAATCAGTTCATATAAGGTAGATTTTTCTTCACTTTAACATGTGAAGAAAGAAACTTGGATATTTTTTGCTCCAATTACAACTGTGTACAACCAATGTGTATTATCAATGTTAGTTTATGTGATGAATTTAATTACATATATTTTAATAGTGCTTTTTTTGTCTTCAGATAAAGACTGGTTTCTCCATGATGACTGTATATTTTGACAATATCTAAATGTATGGATTCCAATCTGTTTATCTAATTAAAATCATATAATCATGAGAAATAATTCCCTTGAAAACATTTTGATGAATATTTCCTACAACTTTCATATATACATACATATACACGCATATTTTATATTAATATTGATTATTCATTTGAAATTTATTTTATCAAAATTATATGAAGTAAGGTATAAATTATTTTTTTTTTCACTTTTTTTTTTATTTTATTTTTTTTTTTTAAATTTTAAAATCTTTAATTCTTACATGCGTTCCCAAACATGACCCCCCCTCCCACCTCCCTCCCCACAACATCTCTCTGGGTCATCCCCATGTACCAGCCCCAAGCATGCTGCACCCTACGTCAGACATGGACTGGCGATTCAATTCTTACATGATAGTATACATGTTAGAATTCCCATTCTCCCAAATCATCCCACCCTCTCCCTCTCCCTCTGAGACCAAAAGTCCGTTATACCCATCTGTGTCTTTTTTCCTGACTTGCATACAGGGTCGTCATTGCCATCTTCCTAAATTCCATATATATGTGTTAGTATACTGTATTGGTGTTTTTCTTTCTGGCTTACTTCACTCTGTATAATCGGCTCCAGTTTCATCCATCTCATCAGATTATATGAAGTAAGGTATAAATTATTTTTTAAAACAATTAGTTACCTTAAAAATAATTCATCTTTACCATAATTAATGATTTTCATTATATACACACAAAGAACACACCCCAAAATACAAATTACATGGCTGGTGTCCAGCATATCTTATGATGGAATGCCTCAGCCATTTATTCTTATCGCTGAGGTTCAAAGTTCAGAAAAAAGTATCATGACAAAATATGAACACAGAACACATGTCATTTTAATTAATTTACCAAATATGAATTATATAATGTTTTTTAAATTAATGCAAACTGGGAACAGGAAAGCAAAATATATTGACACAAAACAAATTGACACAAAACGAAACCTAAATCTGAGTGATGCCATTATGCCAATAATGCTCACTGTAGAAATCACTGAAAATATTTCTCCAGCCACTTTCTAAAAGCCCCCTTGACATCTTTATTCCTCACACTGTATATAAGTGGGTTCAACACAGGTGTGAAGATGGTGTAAAAGGCAGAGACTACCTTGTCATGAGCCACTGAACGGTAGGATTTGGGCCGCATGTAGATAAATATGATGGTGCCAAAGAAAAACCCCACCACAGCCAGGTGGGAGGAACAAGTAGCAAAAGCTTTCTTCCTGGCTTCAGCAGAATGCATGCGGAGCACAGTGATCAGGATGAGACCGTAGGAAGCCAAAATGAAAGACACTGGGATCAAAAGCATCAGGACGCAGCAGACGTACATGAAAAATTCGAAAATCACGGTGTCTGTACAGGCAAGGCGAACAAGCGACGGTGCCTCACAAAAGAAGTGGTTGATTTCTCGAGAGTGGCAGTAAGGGAAGCTCAGGGTGACACCAGCCTGCATTAGCCCATCCACCCCTCCCAAAAGCCAGGAGCTGGCTGTCATGCGCAAGCAGAGCTTCTGATTCATGAGGACTGGGTACCGCAGGGGATGACATATAGCCGCATAGCGGTCATAGGCCATGGCCGCTAAGAGAAAGCACTCGCCCCCTTCCAGAGTGACAAACAGGAAGATCTGGGCACCACAGCCAGCAGGAGAGATAGACCTGATGTGCATCAGGTAATTGCCTACCATTTTGGGAACAACAGTGAGGACCAGCATCACGTCCAAGAGGGAGAGCTGGCTAAGCAGGAAGTACATCGGTGTGCACAGCCGGGAATCCATGTGAATGAGCATGATCATGAAGATATTGCTCATCAGGGAGGTGAGGAAGGTCATGAGCACCACAGAAAAGAAGAATAGATGGGTTTGTGTGTAGTTGAGGAGCCCTAAAAGAATGAAGTTTACTCCCGTGGTGTCATTTGTATTTTCCATGGCTTCAGTTATTCCTAGAAGACAATGAATAATTAGGAAATGATACTTGCTTAAAAGGAAGCTTGAGCATTTCCTTTTGAAACTTGATCAATGGCACAGAAAAAAAAAATGAGACTTGGAGGAAAAATTATGACTTAAATTCTTTCACTGCAGCAGATGTTTGGCTTGGCATCCTATCCTCCATATCTTTGTAATTACACATTATTTTTTATCCAAATAAATTATATATGCATACATAATAATATCAATTACATTTCTATTATTTTTGTATATTTTGTCAGTATGGAGTATCTGAGTAATTGAATCTCTAACTTTTTCACTCCTATCAACTGTTGATTTTTGTTTAAATCCCTCTATATGTGGTACTATTAGATATTGTTATGTGCAATAATTATGGCCAATAATAGAAAAGTAAAAAAAAGAAAAGTTTGTTTTAATTTACAAATTCCTTAGTAATGAATGAGCCAGAACAGTTCATTAATCTATCAGATTACTGTTTCAAATTTTCTGTGAATATCTCTTTTCCATGATTGAGTTGTCTGAATTTTCCTTATAGATTTAAATAATATCTTATCTGTATTTTATGTACACTGTTCTGATTTGTTCCTTATATAGTAAATATCTTCCTCAGCCTATATAAACATATTAACAATTTTTGTTACATCATGTTGTATATTTGAGCTATTATATGTTATTTATTTAACATTAATGGTCTAGATTACATTTGTAGATTGTCTCAGCCCATAACAGTGTGAATGTTATTGGTATAAAACTATTCATTATTCATATGCAAACTGTTTGAATATATGTTCAGAATAAGTTTGGTCTTATTTTTCAGTTTTATCTATGCTTATCAAATATATTATCTTTACAAAATGTATTTTTTAGAGTTCATTTTTTATTACATGGTGTGAATCAATAAGGCTCTACCTTTAGGGAGTTACTGAATAACATGTAGCTCAATATAAAATTCCTCCAGTTAACCCAAGCCAGATTCAGTGCAAATAAGGGATAGAGTTGGACTGTGAAGAAGGCTGAGAGTGGAAGAATTGATGCTTTTGAACTGTGGTGTTGGAGAAGACGCTTGAGAGTCCCTTGGACTGCAAGGAGATTCAACCAGTCCATTCTAAAGGAGATCAGCCCTGGGATTTCTTTGGAAGGACTGTGCTAAAGCTGAAACTACAGTACTTTGGCCACCTCATGTGAAGACTCGACTCCTTGGAAAAGACTCTGATGCTGGGAGGGATTGGGGGCAGGAGGAGAAGGGGACGACAGAGGATGAGATGGCTGGATGGCATCACTGACTCGATGGACGTGAGTCTGAGTGAACTCCGGGAGTTGGTGATGGACAGGGAGGCCTGGCGTGCTGTGATTCATAGGGTCGCAAAGAGTCAGACATGACTGAGCGACTGAACTGAACTGAACTGAACTGAACTGAACTGAAAGGGATAGAGACTGAATTACAGAATACTTAAATAACATGAAAAAAATCCAAAATCATGTCAAAATTCACTTAGGAAATATTTTTGAGATTTAAGTAGGTGCTGCATGCTTAGTCACTTCAGTCAAATTCAACTCTTTTTGACCTCAGGTAACCGACACCCTTATTGAGTTAGTTTCCTGACTTCTGATTCAGGAAATTCATAGGTTGCTAGACTGTCATCCAGCACTATCTTCATTTGCTCTGCTGGGATTCACTTTCTGCTCTCTATTCAAATTGAAAACTATCAACTAATCAACTAATCTTCACGCTTAAGACAAGCTTCTAGACATTTTTCTTTTTTTGACATATTTTTCATATGATGAGTTACTTTAAATATGATTTTGAAAGTCTTGCATGGATTTACAATTGAAGAATAAACTATTTTAAACTAATAGCTTTTAAACAATTCATTATGATAACCTCACACATTTAATTCAGTGTTATATTTCCAAATAAAAACTCATGTAAAATACCTACATGTTTCACATTTAAACAAAAGGAAATCTAAAATTCAGAAAGCCATGTTGCTCACTAATGATACACATTAACAATTAGAGAACTGATAGCAGCCGTTGTCTTTCTAATCCAATAGAATGTTTCTCTTTAATTTTATGATCTAGAAGTAATGAAATCAGAAGTAGGCTTTTTGAGTTTGAACATCTATGTCACTGATGAGTAGTTGAATGAATTTTAGTAATTTAAATAGACATTGTTAAAATAGTTTCATTTTGTGAAAAACTGATATGAAAAATGTTATCTATCTTTTTGAATTATTGGATAATTAGGAGAACAAGTATATATAAGTGCATTATAAACTGTATGGCACAATAAAATAACTCTGCAAAAATTAGCCTTAATAATACATTGCTGCTATTAATATCAGCCATAAATAGATGTTTTTTACCAGAATAATTTGTAAGTAAAATCAGAAATTGAGAATTGTCATATAATATATTTCAACTCATTTTTTAAATTAGAAACAATTTAGGTGATATAGTATTTACAGTATCTTTATGGGTTGGACTCTATATTCCATCCACTATTTATGAACTCTTTGAATACAGAACAAAGATATATGATCATAGTAAGTTTAGTCATTCTAAGACTATAAGTTCTTCAATTATTACTAATTGTGAAACACTTTCTTATGTATTTTCATGATCAGTCACTAAGTTGTGTCCAACTCTGTGAACTCATGGACTGTAGCCCACCAGGCTCCTCTGTCCATGGGATTTTCCAAGCAAGAATACCAGAGTGGGTTGTCATTTCCTTCTCCATCTTATGCTTTTACTGTAAGAGTTTTAATGTGTCATGGAACTTATCAGACATGAAATAATATATTTCCTTCTTAAAAATTTTAAAGCACTAGGATAACAAGGTGAAATATTATTATATGTTATTTCATGTAGTTTGACAAAGTTCAAAGAATAAGATAGATTTCAGAGTCAATAACTAGATATCTATGTTATTGTTCTGCACATTGAAAGCAGTATAAAATCACCTGTTGTTGTTTTTCTGGTTGTATAAAATCTAAAAATCCTTTTCTATCCATTGTTTCATTTCTGTCTCCACTTTAATGTGGTTTCCCTAGAATTAGCAAAGTTTTGCCCTGCTTGGCTATCTGTGATGCTCTATGTTACATGCTTTTTGTCAAATAAATTGTTCTGACTCTTGTATAACATTACTGTTCAATTTGCCCATATATTTTAAAGCTGAAGAGACTCTGATTCCACATCAGCATGCTACAGTTGTGACAACTCAGACATATATGGATAATAATTATAGAAATTATTTCAAGTACTATGCTAACATCTTGATATGCATTCTCATAAAATGTCACAATAGCTAAATGAAGTAGACATTAATATTTTAGAATTCCACACTTAAAAGAGTTTGACTAAATTATTTTTTCCATGGAAAATCAAGGGGAGAAACCATGTAGCAAAAAAGCAACATATGTTCAGAATCCACATTCTGGAAATTAAGTTTCCATGCTAAATTACATCCCTTATTTTTGTTGTTGTTGTTCCAGTTATCATCTTGATAGTGAGAAGATAGATACTTTGAGTAAACAACAAAATAAAATAATAGACTCTCAAACTTATGTGCTGGATTACATGGTTATTTTTCTTATATTTAAGTAAAGAAGTAAAAGTCCAACTCTTTGGGACCCCATGGACTATTCATTCCTCAGAATTCTCCAGGCTAGAATACTGTCTCCAGGGGATCTTCCTAACCCAGGGATCAAACCCTGGTCTACCTGTACCGCAGGTGGATTTTTTACCAGCTGAACCCCAAAGGATTCTTCCTTGATAGCTCAGTTGGTAAAGAACCCGCTTGCAATGCAGGAGACTGCGGTTCAATTCCTGGATCAAAGAATCCCAAGAATACTGGAGTGGGTAGCCTATCCTTTCTCTAGGGGATCTTCCCAATACAGGAGTAGAACTGGGGTCTCCTGCATTGCAGGCAGATTCTTTATCAACTGGCTATCGGGGAAGTCTTATTCGGAGGCATATCAATCTATGAAAATAAATATGGGAGCTCTGGATCAGGCCTTGCCTGTATTCCATACCCTTGTGAGCACCCCTGAATTTGGGATTCCCTTGTGGCTCAGCTGATAGAGAATCCACCTGCAATGAGGGAAACCTGGGTTCGATTCCTGGGTTGGGAAGATCCCTTGCAGAAGGGAAAGGCTGCCCACTCCAGTACTGTGGCCTAGAGAATTCCATGGGGTCAACCAGTTGGACACGACTGAGCAACTTTCATATATTAATAATTAATAAATTAGTTAAATTATGAAAACTATTGGTCATATTCACTCTGGATTGATGCAATTCCTAATATCAGTTTTGCTGGCAAATAAATCTCATTGCAGAGAAATGGAGCAAATTTATAAAAATATTTGCTTAAATACAAGATATATATATAAATAGATATATAGATATATGAATGTTAGTTTAACCAAGAGAACACAGAAACTTTTGTCCTTTCGTAAAGATTAATAAAGAACTGCCTCAGAGGATTCCAGGTCATCCACAAATCAAGCAGCAGGAATTGAGGTAAGTGTGTAGTCCCATGCCTCAAACAGAGACCTTTCTATTTTGTATTCTAGCAGCTGTAAATTCCATGATGTTCGGCACATTCCTTACACTCAATGGGTCTCAAATTTTTGTTTTGAAAATAAAATACATAATTACATTATAAGATTTTTGCAATGGCACCCCACTCCAGTACTCTTGCTTGGAAAATCCCATGGATGGAGGAGCCTGGTTGGCTGCAGTCCATGGGGTCACTAAGAGTCGGACACAACTAAGCGACTTTACTTTCAGTTTTCACTTTCATGCATTGGAGAAGGAAATGGCAACCCACTCCAGTGTTCTTGCCTGGAGAATCCCAAGGATGGTGGAGCCTGGTGGGCTGCCGTCTATGGGGTCCGACAGAGTTGGACACAACTGAAGTGACTTAGCATATAAGAGTAAAATAAAATAGTGTAAAAGAATGCTTAATTTGATTAACAGAAGTTGAGTGAGTTCTTATAAAAAGTAGTCACTACTGTTTTTATGTACTAAAAAGCTGTCACTTTTCTGAAAGAATACTAACAAATAGTATATAGGGTTGGAGCTTGACCAAATTCCAAGTCTGAAGAGCTGTTCCATATACTGTGCAAAATTGCAATTTGATAAATTCATGTAATATTCACATACAAAATGCAATTTCATTATAAAGAAATTCACATATTAAAAACAATATTTTTTATAAATTAAAAGTCGGATTTAAGTTTCCTTTGATAATATGCATTACCAATTGGAATATAATGAAAAATGTGTAGGATAAAATTTAAAATCTCCATAGGAGTTTGGCAATATTGAATGAGAATTGTAGAACTACCCTTATCCTTTGGAGCCGCTAATAACATGTTTTTTCTAGATTTCATTCTTTAAAATATCTCAAGTGAAAATGAAAAACACCATGTATACTAAAATGATTTTGAAGTTGCTTTAAAATGTGTAATGAAAATATATATAATGGAAATATTAAATTGCAGTGTGCATTACAATGTAACAGAATGGTCTTACATATCATGTTAATTGAAAGAGGCAAACTCACATTTGAAATTTTTCTCAGAAAGTAAAACGGAATAATTATGATGCTGCTGAATTAATTTTAGATACTTTAATTTCTCTCTTTTCAAACGATTATGAATTATTATACTTTCTTAAAATTATAAAGATAAAATATTCAAGCACACTAGAGAATACTACCCCAAGTTTTATACATTCAAAGTCCTGGTACTCACCTACCACAGAACAACCACTATGCAGATGACGCCTAGTCTTCATAGCTCTGGCCCCTGGATCACTGCTTAAATCTTGCCAGTTTATTCCATTTTAATATAAATGCAGGAGCTTAGGTCTCCCTAAGCAAAACCTTAGGGAGTCCTGAGTTCCAGGCTCTGGAAATGACAGTGGGAACACATTTAGCAGATACAGATGACCAAGTGCTATCTCCATTTATTGCCTCTATGCAGATTATTTTCAGTCTCAGAATATCTGATTTCTAGATAAAATGTCATGTTTCACTCACATAATACTAAAATCAGGCTGTGACTATTTTGAAAGTGAGATTCCCTTAACAATGATATTAAGATAACATGCATAAAATACTTATCTCATACCCAAGAATGTCTCTAATCCCATTAGCCTATACTCCACTAATAACCCATTGGCCAAGAAATACTAGTAATTACATAGAGGACATAGTGTTATAGAAACATCTTGTCCCCAAAGGCATTCTTCGAATTCTCTGTTCTTGAATCTTTCTACCTATATGATTTAAGTTATATCATTTTTCTGAGATTAAATTTAATCATCTATAAAAGGGGGGGTAATAATGTCTCTCTCAACATTATTTGTAGAGTTTAATATATAAAATGAATATGATGCACTAATATATAAAAAAGTGTTGGCTGACTTATTTCCTTTCACTCTAGTCTAGCAGACAATCTTGCCCTCTGATACTGAGAGCAGTTACTTTAAAAAAGAATAAAAAGAGAGAATTTTTCACTTGTCAACAAATACCTTCTGTTTTTTTCCAATACAATATTGTAAAGTAAAAATAAAATAAAATCTGAAAAAAAGAAAGTACCACTAAAAACAACAACAAAAATACTTTCTTATATCTAGAAGATTATTACAATGATGAACTAATTACCAAAACATTAGAATTCAATAACTTATGATTGAACCACTCTGTGTATGAAGTGACTAGGAAGTAAAAGAGATGATTTAACACATTAATTGATTTTGCTAGGATTCTCCAAACCAGTAGAGAAAATTGTATATAAATTTATATTTAAAAAGGTATTTACCTATACACATAATTAATGGAGTAAAAGAAGAGAAAAATATATATATATACACACATATTTGTACATGCATAAATCAAATGCTGGTAATTCTAGATAATTTAAATAAGAAAAAATAATAACAATACTGATTAATAATAATGATATCAATATCAAGTTTCAAAAACTTAATTTTTTTTGAGGAATTACCGAGTATTCTGCATTGTGCCAAAAAGTTTATTAACATGAATACAATTAAATAATTTTGACTAAGGAATACTCTTCTATTACATAAACTGGAAACACCCTATAATTCACTGAAATCATTGCAATCTTCTACTTCTTAAATTACTGAGTTGTAATACATTTTAAATTGTATTGAAGTATATAAATGTATATAATAAAGTAAAAAACATATAGTAGCACAGTAAGATAAACTAGCCCCTTTTAAAATCCAAGCATTAAATGCTATACAAATGGTGTAGGTAAATAAATACAATAGTCTTCATCTGAGAAATTCACACCCTGAAGTTCAGAACTGGCTAAGTATTACTAGTTAGGGTTTGGTGTTGCTAAAAGCAGACCTTGGTGTTCTATTAAAATAAACAATTTTGTGGACATCCATGCAGTTAGCATAAACACAGCCGTCTAAGTATGTCCACACTCTAATCTCTGCAACTGGATAGTATGTTAAGTTACCTGGCAAAGCAAAGTTAAGGTTATAAATGAAATTAAAAGCAATAATCAGCTGACTTTAAAATAAAGAGATTATCCTAGATTATTTAGGTAGGCATGAAGAAATAACAAGAATCTTTATAACTAGAAAAGTGAGGCAAAAGTGAGAATCAGAGAAATGGCAATGTGAGAAGGACTCAGGTCCAATGTGGCTAGCTTTGGAGATTGGGAAAGTGGGTCATCATCCAAGCAATGCAATAGGCATCCAAATGGTGGAAAGACAAGAAAACTATTCCCTCCCAGAGTTTTCACGAGAAATGTTGCCTGTCACCTCCTTAATTTTAGCCCTGAAAATAATTTCAGACTTCTGACATCCTGAAGAATAAGATAACAGATAATATTATGTGTTGTTTAAATCATTAAGAGTGTAGTAATTTTTTTATAATAGCAATAGGAAACTATTAACTTCAACATCAAGAACAGCAATTCTGTGACTATGATAGACCAAAGCAACGACAACAAAAAAAGACCACACCAAAATTCTGTCTGATCACAGGCACAACATGAACATTGTCCAAGGCATGAAAGTTACCAACTATGTCATTTTCCTACTTAACATGAATAGCTATGACTTTTTTTTAAAAACCAATTACTGTGTTAGCATTGGTGCTATGTGCCTTCACTATAAATAACTTTTATTAAGATACTATAGTTTTGTTTTTTGTTTTTTTTTAAGATACTGAAACACAAATTGTCTTCCTGACAGCAGACAATCAGGAGCAAAGCACCTCTTCTTAAACCCTTCCAAAATCACCTAACACAAACCCAGAAAGCCTAAGTTATTTCTGACACCCTATTCATATATCTTACATTTCCCCCATGGTGGATGTTCTCTCTCATTGTAACAAGAAATAAACTCAACATCTTCAAATACAAATGTGTTCCCAGGGATTTCTGATTAGTTAGCATTGAATATCACCAAAAACTCTGTTATTCCATCTAAAAGATAACTCTTCTGCTGACTTTGGACATTTTAACCTACAGATCAAAAACAATCATAGATCAAATACTTCTTTTTTCTTTTCTCAAAATTATATTTGGGAGATTCATGCATAACTTTTGAGGAGCTACCATCTTTTAAAAGTTTATTTAACATACAAAGTTCCATTGAATCAATGTGCTGTTGGCTGTAAAGTCGCTGAGTCATGTCCAACTCTTTTGCAACCCCATGAACTATAGCCCACCAAGCTGCTCTCTCCATGGGATTTCCCAGGCAAGAATACTAGAATAGGTAGCCATTTCCTTCTCCAGGGTATCTTCCCGATATAGGGATCAAACCCGAGTTTCCTGCATTGGCAGGCAGATCTTTTACCACTGAACCAACAGCTAAGCTCCTAATTGAAATAGAGTGATTTATTCTTTCAATGTTAGTGAATATTTGAATAGTGTCATGTTTAAGAATGATACAAATTCCATATAAAAGATAAACTCAAATGGATTAGAGACTTAAATATAAGACTGGAAACCATACAACTGTTAGAAGGAAATATAGGCAGAACACTATTTGACATATATTGCAGCAATATTTTTTGAATCTGTCCTTTATGGAAAAGTAAACGGATATGAGAGTTGGACTGTGAAGAAAGCTGAGTGCCGAAGAACTGATGCTTTTGAACTTTGGTGTTGGAGAAGAATCTTGAGAGTCCCTTGGACTGCAAAGAGATCCAACCAGTCCATTCTAAAGGAGATCAGTCCTGGGTGTTCTTTGGAAGGAATGATGCTAAAGCTGAAACTCCAGTACTTTGGCCACCTCATGAGAAGAGTTGACTCATTGGAAAAGACTCTGATGCTGGGAGGGATTGGAGGCAGGAGGAGAAGGGGACGACAGAGGATGAGATGGCTGGATGGCATCACTGAGTCGATGGACTTGAGTTTGAGTGAACTCCGGGAGATAGTGATGGACAGGGAGGCCTGGCGTGCTGCGATTCATGGGGTCGCAAAGAGTCGGACACCACTGAGCGACTGAACTGAACTGAAACAGAAACAAAAATAAATAAGTATTTCTCCATCTATGATCCACCTCCCAGAATTCTGGAAATAAAAGCAAAAATAAACAAATGGGATCTAATTAAAATTAAAAGCTTCTGCACAACAAAGGAAACTATAAACAAGGTGAAAAGACAGCCTTCTGAATGGGAGAAAATAATAGCAAATGAAGCAACTGACAAACAACTAATCTCAAAAATATACAAGCAACTTATGCAACTCAAATCCAGAAAAAGAAACGACCCAATTAAAAAATGGGCCAAAGAACTAAATAGACATTTCTCCAAAGAAGACATACGGATGGCTAACAAACACATGAAAAGATGCTCAACATCACTCATTATTAGAGAAATGCAAATCAAAACCACAATGAGGTACCACTTCACACCAGTCAGAATGGCTGTGATCCAAAAATCTGCAAGCAATAAATGCTGGAGAGGGTGTGGAGAAAAGGGAACCCTCCTACACTGTTGGTGGGAATGCAAACTAGTACAACCACTATGGAAAACAGTGTGGAGATTCCTTAAAAAATTGCAAATAGAACTGCCTTATGACCCAGCAATCCCACTGCTGGGCATACACACAGAGGGAACCAGAATCAAAAGAGACACATGTACCCCAATGTTCATCGCAGCACTGTTTATAATAGCCAGGACATGGAAACAACTTAGATGTCCATCAGCAGATGAATGGATAAGAAAGTGGTGGTACATATACACAATGGAGTATTACTCAGCTGTTAAAAAGAATACATTTGAATCAGTTCTGATGAGATGGATGAAACTGGAGACGATTATACAGAGTGAAGTAAGCCAGAAAGAAAAATACCAATACAGTATACTAACACATATATATGGAATTTAGAAAGATGGCAATGATGACCCTGTATGCAAGACAGCAAAAAAGACACAGATGTGTATAGCGGACTTTTGGACTCAGAGGGAGAGGGAGAGGGTGGAATGATTTGGGAGAATGGCATTGAAGCGTGTATACTATCATTTAAGAATCAAATCACCAGTCTATGTCCAATGCAGGATACAGCATGCTTGGGGCTGGTGCACGGGGATGACCCAGAGGGATGTTGTGCAGAGTGAGGTGGGAGGGGGGTTCATGTTTGGGATCGCATGTACACCCGTGGTGGATTCATGTCAATGTATGGCAAAACCAATACAGTATTGTAAAGTAAAATAAAGTAAAAATAAAAATAAATAAATAAGTAGGATTGAATTAAACTTAAAAGCTTTCAAACAGCAAAGGAAACTATTGGCAGACTGAAAAGAAAACCTAAGAAATGGAAGAAAATATTTATGAATTATATGACCCACCAGGGGTTGCTATCTAAAATAAATAAGCAGCTCATATAACTCAACAGCAAAAAAAAAAAAAAAAAAGAACAGGCTTTATGGACACAATATCTTCATAGGTTATTTCCCAAAGACATACAGATTTCCAACAGGCACTTGAAAAAATATACAACACTGCTATTTATCAGAGAAATCCAAGCCATAATGAAATGTCACCTCACATTTATCAGAATGGCTATCATAAAAAAGACAACAAATGACAAATATTGGCAAAGAAGTAGAGAAAAAGGAACCCTTGTACACTGTTGGTGCTCATCTAGATTGGTATATGCATTATGGAAAGCAGTACGGGGTTTCTTCAAAAAACTAAACTTAGAACTACTGTAGTATCAAGAAGTTCCAATCTTTCATATGTATTTGAAGAAAACAGAAACACTAATTCAAAAAGATACAAAAGATAGGTGCACCCAAATGTTCAGAGCAAGAATTATATATATATTACTTAAAGCAACCAAGATACAGAAATAACCTAAGTGCCAATCTGCAGACAAAGACAAAGAAAATATGGCATGTGTATGTAATGGAATTGGATTCCCTGATAGCTCAGCTCATAAAGAGTCGTTTGCAATGCAGGAGACCCCAGTTCTATTCCTGGGTTGTGAAAATCCCCTGGAAGAGGGCATGGCAACCCACTCTAGTATTCTTCCCTGGAGACTCCCCAAGGACAGAGGAGCCTGATGGGTTACAGTCCATGGGGTCACAAAGAATCAAACACGACTGAGTAACTATGTGTTGCCAAGTCTTACAGGTGTTGCTGAAGGAGTTCTTGATCTGAGCCATAGTCAGTTCCCTGTGACTGACTGTAGAGGCTTCTTCATCTTTGTCTGCAAAGAATACAATCAAAGAATTGTATGCACCTATCTTTTGTATCTTTTTGAATTAATGTTTCTGTTTTCTTCAAATATATATGAAGGATTGGAACTTCTTGATACTACAGTAGTTCTAATTTTAGTTTTTTGAAGAAACCCCATACTGCTTTCCATAATGCATATACCAAAAATACACCTGCAAAGGCTAACAGATATCCTAAGCACTGGACACCATAGCAAGGAGTAGGCTGTACTTGGGTGGCATTTCAAAAATGACAGAATGATCTTGGTTCATTTTCAAGGCAAACCATTCCATATCACAGTAATCCAAGTCTATGTCCCAACCACTAATAACGAAGAAGCTAAAGTTGAACGGTTCTGTTAAGACCTACAAGAACTTCTAGAACCAACACCAAAAAAAGATGTCCTCATCATAGGGGTCTGGAATGCAAAAGTAGGAAGTCAAGAGACACTTGGAGTAATGGGAAAGTTTGGCCTTGGAGTACGAAATGAAACATGGCAAAGGCTAACAGGGTTTTGCCAAGAAAACTCACTGGTTATAGCAAACACCCACTTTCAAGAACAAAAGAGATAACTGTACATATGGATATCACCAGATGGTCAATACTGAAATCAGATTGATTGTATTCTTTGCAGACAAAGATGAAGAAGCTCTCTACAGTCAGTCACAGGGAACTGACTATGGCTCAGATCATGAACTCCTTATTGCCAAATTCGGACTTAAATTAAAGAAAGTAGGGAAAAACCACTAGACCATTCATAATGATCTAAATCAAATCCCTTATAATTATACAGGGAAAGTTACAAAGAGATTCAAGTTATTAGACCTGATAGAATGCCTGAAGAACTATGGAAAGAGGTTGTAACACTGTACAGTTGGCGGTAATCAAAACTATCCCCAAGAAAAAGAAATGCAAAAAGGCAAAATGATTGTCTGAGGAGGCCTTACAAATAGCGAAAAAAGAAGAGAAATGAAAGTCAAAGGAGAAAAGAAATGATATGCCATCTGAATGCAGAGTTCCAAAGAAGAGCAAGGAGAGATAAGAAAGCCTTCCTAAGTGAACAATGAGAAGAAATAAAGGGAAACAATAGAATGGGAAATATAAGAGATCTCTTCGAGAAAATTAGAGATATCAAAGTAACATTTCATGAAAAGATGGGCACAATAAAGGACAGAAATGGCAGGAATTTAAGAGAAGCAGAAGAGAAAAGGTGATAAGAATACACAGAAGAACTGTACAAAAAAGATCTTCATGACTCAGATAATCACAATTGTGTGATCATTCACCTAGAACCAGATGTCTTGGAGTGTGAAGTCAAGTGGGCCTTCGTAAGCATTACTACCAACAAAGCTAGTAGAGGTGATGAATTTCCAGCTGAGATATTTCAAATCCTAAAAGATGATGCTGTTTAAGTGCTGTGCTCAATATATCAGCAAATTTGGAAAACTCAGTAGTGGCCACAAGATTGAAAAAGGTGAGTTTTCATTTCAAATGCTCAAGAAGGACAACACCAAAAAATGTTCAAGCTACCATATAATTGCGCTCATTTCACATGATAGCAAAGTAATAGTCAAAAGTTTCCAAGCTAGGCTTCAGTAGTATGTGAACCAATAGCTTACAGATGTACAAGCATCACTTTTTGGATTTAAAATAGCTCAACTGGAATTCCATCACCTCCACTAGCTTTATTCATGATTCCTAAGGCCCACTTGACTTCACATTCCAGGAGGTATGGCTCTAGGTGAGTGATCACACCATCATGGTTATCTGGGTCATGAAGACCTTTTTTGTATAGTTCTTCTGTGTATTCTTGCCCCCTCTTCTTGATATCTTCTGCTTCTGTTAGGTCCATTCCATTTCTGTCCTTTATTATGCCCATCTTTGCATGAAATCATCCCTTGGTATTTCTAATTTTCTTGAAAATATCATTAGTCTTTCCCATTCAGTCGTTTTCCTCCATTTCTTTGCATCGATCACCGAGGAAGACTTTCTTATCTCTCCTTCCTATTCTTTGGAACTCTGCTTTCAAATGAGTATATCTTTCTTTTTCTCCTTTGCCTTTCACTTCTGTTCTTTCCTAAGCTATTTATAAGGCCTCCTCATATAATCATTTTGCCTTTTTGCATTTCCTTTTCTTGGGATGGTCTTGATCACTGCCTCCTGTACAATGTTCCAAACTTCTGTCCATAGTTCTTCAGGCACTCTTTCTATCAGATCCACTCCCTTGAATCTATTTCTCACTTCTACTCTATAATTGTAAGGTATTTGACTTAGCTCATTATGAATGGTCTAGTGGTTTTCCCTACTTTCTTCAATTTAAGTCTGAATTTGGCAATAAGGAGTTCAGGATCTGAGCTACAGTCAGTTCCCGGTCTTATTTTCCTGACTGTATAGAGCTTCTCCATCTTTGGCTGCAAAGAATATGATCAATCTGATTTCAGTATTGACCATCTGGTGATGTCCATGTGTAGTCTTCTCTTGTGTTTTTGGAAGTGGGTTTTTGCTGTGACCGGTGTGTTCTCTTGGCAAATCTCTGTTAGCCTTTGTCCTGCTTCATTTTGCACTCCAAGGCCAAATTAGCCTGTTACTCCAGATATCTTTTGATTTCCTACTTTTGCATTCTAGTTCCCTGCCATGCTACCATACTACCCAGCAATCCCACTTCTGGGCATATACACGGAGGAAACCAGAGTTGAATGAGACACGTATATCCCAACGTTCATTGCAGCACTATTTACAATAACTAGGAAATGAAAGCAACCAAGATGTCTATTAGCAGATGAAAGGATAAGGAAATTGTGATACATATACACAGTGGAATATTACTAAGCTATAAAAGGAACACATTTGAGTCAGTTCTAATGAGGCAGATGGACCTAAAACCTGTTATACAGACTGAAGTAAGTCAGAAAGTGAAAGACAAATGCTGTATATTGATACATATATATATGGAATTTAGAACGACAGTACTGATAATCCTACATTCAGGGCAACAAAGGAGACAAAGATGTTAAAAACAGCCTTTTGGACTCAGTGGGGGAAGGCAAGAGTGGGATTATTTGAAAGAATAGCATTGGAACCTGTACATTACCTTATGTAAAACAGAAAACTAGTGTAAGTTCGAGGATGAAGCAGGGCGCCCAGGGCCACTGTTCTGGACATCCCAGAGGGATAGGGTGATGAGGGAGGTGAGAGGGGTTTCAGGATGGGGCATACACATGTATACCTGTGGCCAATCCATGTTGATGTAAGGCAAAAGCAATAAGAATATTGTTAAGCAATTATTCTCCAATTAAAATAATTAATTTTAAAAATGTTATTGAAAGTGTGGAGAAATGGGAGTCCTCCTACTCTGTTGAGAGTGAGTGAAGTCACAGTCATGTACAACTCTTTGCAAACCCATGGATTTTGGAGCTTGATAGGCCATAGTCCATGGAATTTTCCAGGCAAGAGTACTGGAGTGGGTTGCTATTTCCTCCTTAAGGGTATCTTCCTGACCCAGGGATTGAACCCAGGTCTCCCGCATTGCAGGCAGACGCTTTACCATCTGAGCCACCAGGAGTGGGAATGTAAATTGGTTCAGCCATTCAGTTCAGTGCTTAGTTGTGTCAGACTCTGCCACCCCATGGATTGCAGCACACCAGGCCTCCTGGTCCATCACCAACGGGAGCTTACTCAAACTCATGTCCATTGAGTCGGTGATGTAATCCAACCATCTCATTTGTCGTTCCCTTCTCCACCTGCCTTCAATCTTTCCCAGCATCAGGGTCTTTTCAAATGAGTCAGCTCTTCACATCAGGTGACCAAAGTATTGGAGTTTCAGTTTCAACATCAGTCCTTCCAGTGAACATTCAGGACTGATTTCCTTTATGATGGACTATTTGGATATCCTTGAAGTCCAAGTGTCTCTCTCAAGAGTCTTCTCCAACACCAAAGTTCAAAAGTATTAATTCTGCAGCGCTCAGCTTTCTTTATAGTCCAACTCTCACATCCATATATGACTACTGGAAAAACCACAGCCTTGACTAGACAGATCTTTGTTGGCAAAGTATGTCTCTGGTTTTTAATATGCTGTCTAGGCTGGTCATAACTTTTCTTTCAAGGAGCAAGCATCTTTTAATTTCATGGCTGCAATCACCATCTGCACTGATTTTGGAGACCCCAAAAATAAATTCAGCCACTGTTTTCACTGTTTCCCTGTCTATTTGCATTGAAGCGATGGGACTGGATGCCATGATCTTAGTTTTCTGAATGTTGAGTTTTAAGCCAACTTTTTCACTCTCCTCATTCACTTTCATTAAGAGGCCCTTTAGTTCTTCTTCACTTTCTGCCATAAAGGTGGTGTTATCTGCATATCTGAGGTTATCGATATTTTTCCCAGCAATATTGATTCTGGCTTGTGCTTCATCCAGCCCAGCGTTTCTCATGATGTACTCTGCATATAACTTAAATAAGCAGGGTGACAATATACAGCCTTGATGTACTCCTTTTTCTATTTGGAACCAGTGTGTTGTTCCATGTCCAATTCTAACTGTTGCTTCCTGACCTGCATATAGCTTTCTCAAGAGACAGGTCAGGTGGTCTGGTGTTCCCATATTTTTCAGAATTTTCCACAGTTTATTGTGGTCCACACAGTCAAAGGCTTTGGTATAGTCAATAAAGGAGAAATGGATGTTTTTCTGGAACTCTCTTGCTTTTTTCCATGATCCAGCAGATGCTGACCATTTGATCTCTGGTTCCTCTGTCTTTTCTAGTTTGATCATTCTTCGGCATTGCCTTTCTTAGGGATTGGATTGAAAACTGATCTTTTTCACTCCCGTGGCCACTGCTGAGTTTTCCAAATTTGTTGGCATATCGAGTGCAGCACTTTCACAGCATCATCTTTTAGGATTTGAAATAGCTCAACTGGAATTCCATCACTTCCACTAGTTTTGTTTATAGTGATGCTTCCTGAGGCCCACTTGACTTCACATTCTAGGATGTCTGGCTCTAGGTGGGCATACCATCGTGATTATCTGGGTCATGAAAATCTTTTTTGGACAGTTCTTCTGTGCATTCTTGCCACCTCTTCTTAATATCTTCTGCCTCTGTTAGGTCCATACCACTTGTGTCCTTTATTGAGCCCATCTTTGCATGAAATGTTCCCTTGGTATCTCTAATTTTCTTGAAGAGATCTCTAGTCTTCCCCATTCAATTGTTTTCCTCTATTTCTTTGCTCTGCTCACTGAGGAAGGCTTTCTTATTTCTCCTTTCTATTCTTTGGAATTCTGCATTCAAATGGATATATCTTTCCTTTTCTTTGCTTTTTACTTCTCTTCTTTTCACAGCTATTTTTAAGGCCTCCTCAGACAGCCATTTTGCTTTTTTGCATTTCTTTTTCTTGGGGATGGTCTTGCTCCCTGTCTCCTGTACAATGTCATGAGCCTCTGTCCATAGTTCATCAGGCACTCTGTCTAACAAATCTAGTCCCTTAAATCTATTTCTCAGTTCCACTGCATCATCATTAGGGATTTGATTTAGGTCATACCTGAATGGTTTATTGGTTTTCCCTACTTTCTTCAATTTAAGTCTGAATTTGGCAATAAGAAGTTCATGATCTGAGCCACCGTCATCTCCTGGTCTTGTTTTTGTTGACTGTATAGAGTTTCTCCATCATTGGCTTCAAAGAATAAAATCAACCTGATTTTGGTGTTGACCATCTGGTGATGTCCATGTGTAAAGTCTTCTCTTGTGTTGTTGGAAGAGGATGTTTGCTATGACCAGTGTGTTCTCTTGGCAAAACTCTATTAGTCTTTGCCCTGCTTCATTCCGCATTCCAAGGCCAAATTTCCCTGTTACCCCAGGTGTTTCTTGACTTCCTACTTTTGCATTCCAGTCCCCTATAATGAAAAGGACACCCTTTTTGGGTGTTAATTCTGGAAGGTCTTGTAGGTCTTCATAGAACCATTCAACTTCAGCTTCTTCAGTATTACTGGTTGTGGCATAGACTTGGATTACCGTGGCATTGAATAGTTTGTCTTGGAAACAAACAGAGGTCATCATGTCATTTTTGAAATTGCATCCAAGTACGGCATTTTGGACTCTTTTTTGTTGACTATGATGGTTACTCCATTTCTTCTAAGGGATTCCTGCCCACAGTAGTAGATATAATATTCATCTCAGCTAAATTAACCCATTCCAGTCCATTTTAGTTCGCTGATTCCTAAAATGCCGATGTTCACTCTTGCCAACCCAGGGATTGAACCCTTGTCTCATGTCTCCTGCATTAGCAGGCAGGTTCTTTACCATTAGCTCTAACCTGTGAAACCCCAGAGATTGTTATACCGAAATAAGTCAGAGAAAGACAAATATAACTTATATGTGGAATCTAAAAACATGGTACAAATCAATGTATTTACAAATCAGCAATATAGTCACAGATATAGAAAACAAACTTATGGTTAACAAGGGGGAAAGAGAAATGGTCAAAATGGTAGAATAAGAAGGCATAGAATTCCATGCTCCTCACAAAGACAACAAGAACACATTGACAAATGGGACAATTCCCACAGAGCACTTGCTCAACATTAGCAGAAGACTTTGAAACCTAAAAGGACAAGAAAAATCTCCTCAGAAAGGGGTAGGCCAAAAGATAGAAACAAAAAAGGAAAAGATGAACCAGAAAAGGGACCAGCAACTCTGTGTGTGGGTGTGTGCTCTGTCATGTCCAAATTTTGTGACCCTATGAACTGTAGACCTCCAAACTCTTCAGTTCATAGGTTTCATCCAGTAAGAATACTGGAGTGGGTTGCCATTTCCTCCTCCAGAAGATCTTCTCAAACCAGGAATCGAACCCACATCTCCTATGTCTTCTGCATTGCAGATAGATTCTTTTTACTGCTGAGCCACTGGGGAAGTACCTCAGCAAATCTAGTAGGAAGATAAGGTGAGGGGAGGTTCCCACACTCACTGAGAAAAGCTCCCACAAGGTAGGGAAATCAGCTGTGATAGAAAGAGAACTTCAGAGGATTAAAAGAGAATGCAATGGGTGGTCTGTGGAAGGTAAAAGAAAGTAAGAACTGCACACATGGTCTGCATGGCAGTTCTGGGTATCCTAACATGAATCATGGCTTGTCTGTTGAAAAGTGGGGCTGGATGCTGGAACGTGGGGTTTGGAGAATGGACCCAGGGAGGAGACAGGTGTTGGCTGTGAAAAGACAGCCTGAAGGGACAGGGCTAATGAACTCCACAACAGGGAAATTTGTGAAATGAAGCCTGGGACATCTTAGAAGCAAGGCATCACTGTTGAGTGGCACACAAGGGATGGGGCTGCCATTATAACTCCTTTCCCCTGAGTAGGCTCACCCATCCCTCAAGCCAAGGCCTCCTATGTCCACTTAAGCTCTGGGGTCCTGAGTGATACACATCCAAAGTCTCTTGGGGAATTAGCTCTGGGCATTCTTACCTGAGATGGATATCTGCCAACACTGAAAGGGGCTGAGTGCTAATATGTGGGGTTAAGATAGTTGTTTCAGGGAAAGGGACACTTTGGGCTCTGTGGATAAAGAAAGGGGATGGGAGTGAAGGGCTACACGAGCAGGAATGAAATAGAGGAATTGTGGGCTGCCTAGGAAACAGGCACCATTGTTGAGGGACATGCAAAGAATGGGGCCATCACCACCATCCACAGACCAGCATCTGCTACTGAGGGAACTGGGAAAGACTCCCATCAAGGCAAGCAAACCAGTCTGTTGCAACTGCCTCCCAGTCCCCACTGCTGCAGGCAACTCTCCTACATTTCAGTTGTGGCTGCAATATCCCACTGGATCTGAGGGAGTAAGTGTGCCCCAGTCAGTCACTGCTTTCCTTCCCTCCTGCCTGCGTAAGGAATAGACACCCTGTAAGTGGAACACACACAGACAGATGGGGCCAAAACCAAAGAGGAGTCCCAGGTGTGGGATGACTAGGAAAAGAAACAGAATTTTTTCCCTACAGCTGCATAAGTCAAATATTAAATCCCTGAGATCAACTTGGTAAATCCTGCATCTATCGAATATCTGAATGAACAGTGTTCCCACAATTGAGACTGGTCTGGCCTTAACAGCAGTAGACTTTAGGGGCAAGTACACACAGAAGCTGGGTAAGGTCAGTGTCTGGGCTGCCCCACAGAGCCCACACAAGGTCGAAGACCAACCTAGAGGTATGGAGGGCTTCTGAGGAGGCCAGGATGAGCTCTGGCTCATTGTAGGAGCAGGGACATTGACAGAAAAGGCACCAGGAAAATATTCCTATTGCTATAATTCTTTCTTTGTATGTTTCATTCTTTTCAGTTGTTGGTGTTGTTATTTTATCTTCATTTGTATTTTATATATTTATTTTTAACATGCATATCTTAAATTTTTCTATTTTTATTTTGCTTTGTTGTTTTGGGATTTTTTTCTTTTACTCCATATTTTTGTCTTTTTTTATTATCCTTTCTCTTTCTTTCTTTTTAATTGGAGGATAATTGCTTTATAATGTTGCATAAGATTATGCTATACAACATGAATCAGCTCTCAGTATACATATATCACCTCCCACTTGAACCTCAGTCCAGTTAAGTTTAGTCACTTAGTCATGACCAACTCTTTGTGACCCCATGGACTACAGCACGCCAGGCTTCCCTGTCCATCACCAACTCCCAGAGCTTGCTCAAACTCATGTCCATCAGGTAAGTGATGCCATCCAACCATCTCGTCCTCTGTCGTCCCCTTATCCTGCCTCTTGCCTTCAATCTTTCCCAACATAAGTGGCTTTTCCAATGAGTCAGTTATTCACACCAGGTGGCCAAAGTATTGGAGTTTTCAGCTTCAGCATCAGTCTTTTCAATGAATACTCAGGACTGATTTCCTTAGGATTGACTGGTTGGATCTCCTTGCAGACCAAGTGACTCTCAAGAGTCTTTTCCAACACCACAGTTCAAAAACATCAATTCTTTGGCACTCAGCTTCCTTTGTAGTCCAATTCTCACATCCATATATGACTACTGGAAAAACCATATTTTGACTAGACAGACCTTTGTTGGCAAAGTAATGTCTCTGCTTTTTAATATGCTGTCTAGGTTGGTCATAGGTTTTCTTCCAAAGAGCAAGCAACTTTTTAATTTCATGGCTGCAATCACCACCTTCAGTGATTTTGGAGCCCAAGGAAAAAAAAAGTCTCTCACTGTTTCCATTGTTTCCCCATCTATTTGCCATGAAGTGATGTGACTGGATACCATGATCTTAGTTTTCTGAATGCTGATCTTTAAGCCAACATTTTTACTCTCCTCTTTCACTTTTATCAAGAAGCTCTTCAGTTCTTCACTTTCTGCCATAAGGGTGGTGTCATATGCATATCTGAGGTTATTGATAATTCTCCTGACAATCTTGATTCCAGCTTGTGCTTCATCCAACCCGACATTTTGCATGAGGTACTTTGCATGTAAGTTAAATAAGCAGCATGAAAATATACACTCTTGATGTACTCTTTTCCCTATTTTTAACCAGTCTATTCTTCCTTGTCCAGTTCTTGAACCTCATTCCCTCCAAAATCCCACCCCCTTATGTTGTCTCAAAGCACTAAGCTCAGCTCCCTGTGTTATAAAGCAGCTTCCCACTAGCTATTTTACACATGGAGATGTACATATGTTGATTTTCCTGTCTTAATTTGTCCCACACTCTTCCTCCCCCACTGTAACCACAAGTCGATTCTCTATTTCTGTGTCTCTATTTCTACCCTGAAAATAGATCCATCATTACCATATTTCTAGATTCCACATATATGCATTAAAATATGATATTTGTTTTTTTCTTTCTGACTTGCTTCACTCAGTATGATGGGCTCTAGGTTCATCCAAAATAATACAAATGAACAAATTTCATTCCTTTTTTATGGCTGAATAATATTCTATTGTATACATGTACCACAACTTTCACATATGATAATGTACAGATTTTCATGCTATTTTTTCAAGTCATCCCACTCTTGTCTCCTCCCACTGAGTCCAAAAGTCTGTTCTTTACATCTGTGACTCATTTGTTGTCCTATATTTATGATATTCCATTCCCTAAATCACAATACCCATTGGAAATGACCTCAGATCCATTTGCAGAAACTAATATGATTTATAGAACATATATTTTGAATATTATGGTATTTAAGGATAATCCTTAAGGTATCTATCCACGTGTTATTTGTGAATGTCTCATTATTAATCTGTTCAGTTCTGCAAATGAGTAAAATAAGAATTGTATCTTGAAAATAAATATTCCTACAGGACTACTGTCAAGTGTGAACTCATTACACAATATCTAGCTTACTGCAAAACAAAGTGAACTGGAGAATGAGGACTTTTGCTTGCAAGGAAAGATCGGAAGAATTTGGCTGTTCAAGATGTTTGTAACATCTACATGTTTCAACTAGATGTAACCCATCTAGATGTTTCAACTTCAATTTTTCTTTCCAGTCAGTTTTCTAAACATTAAGTAAGTCTTAATGAGGCAGCAAGTTCTACTTGCTTTAATATTTTAGGTCATTTTAATCACAAGGTATGTATTATGTATTTTCACCTTAATGAAAAAATAAGGGATTATTTCAGGACAGTCATCTGATTCTATGCTTTCAGAGGAGAATTTAAAGGACTGAGCTTGTTGTTTTCTTCTTGCAATTTATTTAAGGCACCAGAAAAAATATACTCCAGTCGACAAATAATGGGTTCTGTATGTCTAGTGTAAATGAATTCTTTAACAGTAAGTTTATATTGTAAATTGGTGCAACATGGAGAACAGTATGAAAATTCCTTATAAAACTGAGAATAGAGTTGCAATCTCACTCCTGAGCATAGATATGAAAGAAAAAGATGAAGACACTAGAAAAATACGTGTGCCCAATGTTCATAGCAACACTGTTTATAATAGCTGAGACATAAAATCAACCTTAATATGTATCAACAGATGAATGGATAAAGATGTGTTATGTGTATACAATGGAATACTACTTAATCATTGAAAGATGAAATAATGCATTTGTATCGGTATGAATAAGCCTAGAATAAACATGAATAAATATTAATAAATTAATGTTAATGATTATTAAATTATGAATAAATGTTTTATAAATATTTTATTAAATTTAATAAATAATGACTAAACATTGTCATACTAAGTGAACTCATACAGAGAAAGACAAATACCGTGAGGTACCACTTACATGTGGAATCTAAAATATGATAAAATGAACTTATTTATAAAACAGAAACAGATTCAGAGACATATACAATAAGCTTATGGTTACCAAAGTATACAAAAAATTATAAATGAAAGTATCTGAATCTCTTTCTTGTACATCAGAAACTAGCATTTCAGCATTGTAAATCAACTATACATCAATTTTTTTTAAAGAGTAAATTTTCTTGCCTTTCTTGCAAGTGATTTTTACCAATAACCAGTGACAATTTGCATAATTTTTATTTTGGTCACAGCATATAGTCTGAAATACTTGTTCCATCTTCCATTGGTAATTATTGTACCCAATCTATTGTCTAATCAGGAGATTGACTTCAGACTCCTAATTTTGAAATTCTATATCCTTAGTAATTTGCTCACAAAAAAATGATGTGTACAAATCATTTGCTTTATTTTATAAATAGTATTCACTCATTATTTTCCAGGTACAATTGATTTTATCATAGGAAATTAGATGCATGTTTATACTTTAGAAGTGCTAAAAGAATGAAGGCAATTTGGGATTGGTCTTAGAAACTCACTTGGGCTTCCCAGGTGGCACTAATGGTAAAGAACCTGCCTGCCAATGCAGGAGACAGAAAAAATGCAGGTTCAGTCACTGGGTGGGGAAGATCCCCTGAAGGAGGGCATGGTAATCCATGCCAGTATTCTTGCTTGGAGAATCCCATGGACAGAGAAGCACGGTGAGCTACAATCCATAGGGTCACAAAGAGTCAGATACAACTGAAGTGACTTACACACACACACAAACACACACACACACACAGAAATTCACTTAGAGGAAGTTACAAACTTCAGAACATATGCAATACTCCTATTCAGTCTCTAACAACCACATAGTATATTCTGCAGAAGCTCACCAGGAGGCTAATTTAAAATCCATGTCTACTAATGCATCTGCCTTCCTCAGATGGTAACTCCTTTTATTCCCTTCTTTTTTTTTTTTCAAATTTGAATTCCTCTCATTGGTAAATGCTAGCCATGAACCATACATGGAATGGAATTCTGAGAAATATGGGTCTAGTTAATGCCTACCTAATAATAGCTTAATATAAAAGATTGTCACTTATATTAGAAATATTTTAATTTTTTGGATTTTATGTTTCTTTAAAAGGATGGTGATCTTAATGATAACCTTATATTCCAATTATTTCATTGTTAATGAAAACTAGATATAAACCTGAGCTATCTTTTAAAAATTACAAAGTGTTATTGTGCATAGAGCTTCCTCAAAACTAGATAAAAACTTGAGTTATCTTTAAAAAATTCTAGAGTATTATTGTTCTTAGAGCTTCCTGGAAGTGATAAAGTGCTAGTGATAAAGAATCCACTTGTCAGTGGAGGAGATGCAAAAGAAGTAATAGAGGAGGGGTTGATTCCTGGGTCAGGAAGATCCCTTAAAGTAGGAAGTGGCAACCCACTTCAGTATTCTGTGCCTGGAAAATTCCATGGACAGAGGAGTGTGGTGAGTTACAGTCCATGGGGCCACAAAGAGCCATACATGACTGAGCAATTGAGCACACACACATTTTGTGCATATGCTATTTTATAGCCCAAAGGAAACTTATAGAAAGGCTTAAATTCACAGAAACTATACAAATTAATTCCAAAATTGTTTATACACTCTGCCTTCCTTTTAGTAATTATAGTGCTAATGTTATTTTTTTTTTCTGTTTTGGTAACTTTTGCACAAATAAGTTTAGTTGTGAAAGGAGAGATGGACTTTCTCATTATATATTGTAATGTTTTTGAGGCATGCTGAAGTCCCTCTCAAATGTTGATTTCTGATGAATTTAGATATTCACACTATATTTTAATTTTTTCTAAATAGATTAAAATAATTGTCAATCAAAACTTTAGTGATATTGAAGTTGTGTAGATGGAAAATATGGTGGTGACGATCACAGGCACTGAAGCAGCATTGTTTACAGTGTCTTACTTATATGAACATTAGCAGGTCTGAGGATTGAGTATATATGCAAAGTACTTATAACTCAGGTTGACACATACAAGTGAATCAGTAAATACTAATATGTTTAATATAGTACACAAATGCCCTAGAAAAAGCCCTTTGGCCCACCTTAAAATCAATACTACATCAAACATCTCACTGTGTGACCTAACCAACCTCACAGTGTGACTTAATATCTTCCCATAACTCAAATTCACCTGGATGCATCTTTCTGAAATCAAGCTTAACTTCTGAGAAACAATTATCTGTTTCTCTATATAGAGAAAAGCAAGAATAATATTTGAATTACAGTGTTCAGGGATACTTTAATAAAATATGTACAATAATATCACAAGTGCACAAAATCCACAATGGTGGATGCATTATTCCTAGTTGAAAAAACCTAAAGGACTTGATGTACATGAGTGATATGATATTCAGGAAATAGAATCACACATACAGCTGATTCACTTCATTGTAGAGCAGAAACTAATACAACGTTATAAAGCAGTTATACTCCAATTGAAAAAAAAAATACATGTTGGCTGTTATATATTTCTAATTTGTGTATTTGATACAAGAGAAGGTAAAATAAAACTAAACAGATCAATTCATAGTCCTAATTATAGCTAAACTTCAAATTCATTTCCATATGGTGGAACTTTTATTATCACTGTGCAGCTGTCACTGTCTTAAGGAATTTGAAATAATCAATTACCATTATTGTAACTATCATTAATTGTATACCATTATCACAAAATCATATACATGGATCTGCATCCTCTTATTATCCCACTTTATACATGAAGAATGAAAGGTCAAATAACATATCTGAGGTCACTAAACAATGGTGAAGGCTGGAAAGAATCCACTTGCTCTCTGGGACTTCCCTGATGGTCTGGCAGTCAACAATCCTTCCTTCCAGTGTAGAGGGTTCAGGTTGGAGCCCTGGTCAGGGAACTAATAACCCACATGCAGCATGGCATAGATATTAAAAGACAGTATTCTACAGTCACAGCTGTTAAATTCTGAACTGGGATATTGGCTTGGCAATTTTTGAATTGTTGAGGTGGGGGAATTTAGTGCTGATAAAAATGATTATGAAATTGATTTATATTTTTCTTCGTAAGAAAACAGACATTTAATTGGGGCATTTGAAGGCCAATAGAATGACTACGTTACCTAAGGGAGGAGATAGGCAAACAAGGGATATTTTCCCTGAAGATTGTACAGATAAATTATAATTTGTCACACTCTTTATGGCAGAGAGATATCTGATGACTGTTTAACCTTCTTAGTTTATTGGTAATGTGTGAACCTGACATTAAGAGATGAATCACTCTGGATATTTTTGTGTGCAATTCTTTCGTTCATGTTAATAAATTTCTTGTGATATTTTGAGTGAACAAATACAATTTATAGCTAATATTTCTGAAAAAAAGTTGGATTTATTTGATAGCAAAAAAATTAATTGAAAAGCTTGGTGATGCAAGACAGAGTTCTACTTAGGTAAGTATTTACCTTTCCCAACATCATCAGCCTTGTTTTGCAAAATAGCTAAAAGTAAAATTAAGGAATAATTTATTCAAACTTTTAATTTAATATAAACAATACTTTTTAGTACCAGATTTGTGCACTTATTATGTCTAAGTTTTGGGGCATTCTCGATGGCTCAGTGAGTAAAGAATCTGCTTGTAATTCAGAAGAACAGGAGATGCACGTTCAATCTCTGGGTCTGGAGGACTCCCTGAAGGAGGGCATGGTAACCCACTCCAATATTCCTGCCTGGAGAATCTCAAGGACAGAGGAACCTGGCGGGCTTGTATAAGTTGAACTACTCTATTGGTACTAATGACAAAAAACATGCCTGCCAAAGCAGGAGAAATGCTTTTGTCATGTTAAAAAAAAAAAAAAGATATAGGCAGTTAAATTGTCAGTCAAATCTGTAAATGTGTTTCTAAAAACATTATTAGTATATAAACCTATTGAAAATACAATTTTTCACCAATTTATGGGCTATTATATAAAATATCATTTGTGGAAATCATTTGGACAATATTAGGTAAAATAACATTTTATATTAATACTAAAAGAACAGTCTATGATTATGTCTACTTTCTTACATGTTAATTTTCACTTTGGATGGGCAAACAGAACCAAATACTCACTTCACACAGTCTTGGACTTCAAGACTATCATAAACCAAATTATTTGGTGGTAAATAAGAGAAGTACCTGGTTTGAAGTAACTCAAAATTTCAAAATTCTGAGTGTCTAAAGTCTTAATGGCCCTATAATAGCAGTATTTGCTGGATGATGAACATCAAATTAAGAGATGGCTATGGATATAGGACAGCCTTTTAATAATTTACTTAATATTTTATAGTTCCCTTATCCTACCTAGACTCCATCTGCACCTGCCAGTGAGTAATATTCACTACTGACTCTGAAATATATACAGTTTTATACTAAATGATGCATTTATATTTAGATACAATACAATTAATTTACCCTCAGGGATTAAAGTGCATGTGTGTGAGTTTTTGTTTTTTTAAATTTTCTCACTGAAGCATTTTTATTCACTTTCTCTTTTCCTTTGAGCAAAGTCTATGCAGCTTCACAGACACTTTTCATAAAGACCTGGGATAAAAACAGATGCAAAATAAACCCTGAGTAAAGGTAATCTTTTTCTTTTTTTCTTAATTGAGATGGCTTGTTTAAAGAAATTCTCATTCAGGAGTCAATGCCAATTTTAGTGAAATTTCTTATGTAAAACAACATAACTGATGGTCAGATTTCAAGCCATAAAAGCAAGTCACTATAGATCATGACAACAAATAACTAACTACATTCTTCAAGGAGCAAGTCTAATTGTTTGGTATTCTGCTTTATTATGTCACAAATTTGAGGGACATCTTGAAAAATGTAATGTCTGTGCATAAGAAAATTACTTCTCACATTGTATTTGAGCCTATCAATGGAGTTTTTCTTCACTTTTTCCTCTAAAGACTAGATTATTTCTTCATTATATTAATTACTGTATGTTTTTTTACTCTCTAAGTTTTGCTGAACTATCCACACAGATGAAAGTTACCAACCCAAATGGCTATATCAATAATAGTTGTCTGGTTGTTTGCTACTGTATTTCTTTTGCATAATATTAAGAGTCTTGTGACTATGTGGTATCAGTATTTGGAATCTGACTCAGAAAGCAGCCCGTTCAACACTGAACTTCTTTCTGTACTTTCTGGATGGTCTTAGATTGTCAAATTCAAAAAAAAAAAAAAAAGTAAAGTAAAAGCAATCTTACACATTGTTTATTTAAAAACAGAATGCCTTAAAGATTTCTCTTTTAGAGAAATTTGGTAACATGCTAAAACTAGATCAGAACCTTTGCAAAAATTTAGATCTAATTATAGTAGTTCTAGTTCCCTTACTCTATATCTGTATAAGTTAGTTGATCTCTTTCAGAGTCAAATTCATATTTTGAAATCAAAGAAAATTATCTTTGAAAGCAGTTATAATGATCAAAACATGACATATGTAAACATTCAACATATTTTCTGTAGGTGTGTAGAATATTACTTATTAACTTAATATTGAAATCTTTATTTTATCTTTAGTACTTGGAAATTAGAACTAAGCAAAACCATGGAATGACTTTAAATATGTGTTGAATTTTTTATAGTAAATAGGCAGATCTATGCAGATAAATACTTTTTATTCTTTTAATTAAATTGCACTTAGAAAATTTCAAAAAGTTTACATTTTTGTTAAAATACTGCAAGTGTAGAGTACTTCTTCAGAAGTACTTATAAAACTGTCTTAAGAACTTTTGCAGTAAAGTTGTGATAGTGACAACATTCTGTGGTAAAGACATAAAATTAAATGTAGTCAAAACTTTTATACATAAAATATATCATTGATATTTCTAAGAAAGAAAATGAAAGTGATACACTGTAAAATAAATGTGGACCTAAAGGTATTTGTAAACTCTACCCAAGGAAATGAACTGGGATGGACAGAATGGAGATATGGAACAACAGGACCACTGGAACTGACTTTGTTCTCCTGGGGCTATTTCACTGCATCCTGGTCCCCAAGCTACTTTTTACTTTCATCTTTCTAGTTTTTCTTGTGGCCCTTATTGTCAACATTATGATGGTGATACTAATTTGGTTGAACTCTAATCTCCATACTCCTATGTACTTTCTTCTCAGTCAACTTTCCTTGATGGACCTCTTGTATATCTCTACTTTTATTCCCAAGATAGCCATTGACTTTTTGTCTGGACGAAACAACATTTCCTATACTAATTGTGGAATCCAGCTCTTCCTCTTCATGACTCTGGTGGGAGCAGAGTGCCTTCTCCTGGCAGTCATGGCTTACGATCGCTATGTGGCTATATGCCATCCCCTTCACTACTCCATTCTCATGCGCCCTACAGTTTGCATTTTCATGGTGGCTGGCACTTGGCTGGGTGCACTTATCAATGCCTTCGTCCATGTTGTCTATGTTCTGAATCTTCCTTTTTGTGGCTCCAGAGAAATCCATCATTTCTTTTGTGAGATCCCAGCTCTCCTGAAACTTGTTTGTGCTGACACTTCTCTTTATGAAAATGGTCTTTTTATCAGTGGTGTTATATTTCTCCTCTTTCCAATATCTGCCATCATGGCCTCATATGGGCAGATTCTCTCCACTGTTTTGAAATTAGAATTAAACATGGGGATGAGGAAGGCTTTGTCAACTTGTTCTTCCCATATGATTGTGGTGATTCTTTTCTATGGAACTGCCATCATCAAATATTTTCTCCCCAAATCCTATCACACTGCTGATCAGGACAAAGTGGTCTCTATCTTCTACACCATCCTCACTCCCATGCTCAATCCCCTCAATACAGCCTGAGAAACAAAGAGATGTCTGGAGCCCTCAGGAAAGTATTGAGAAGAAAAATAACCAAATAAGTTGATATCTACTGAGAATAGGAGAAGAAAGAATTGACCTTAGTTACAGAAGGATTTTACAGTAACAGAGATGAGAAATATATAGTCAACAAATGGTACTTTTCTGTAGACATCTCATGGTCAAACCACTTCACCTTATCTTTAGTGGACTGCTAATGAAACATAGCTTGCCTTCCTTCTATGCTTCATAAGATCCTCACCAATCTTTTAACAAAAATGCAGTGTCAGCAATTTGCCAATCAGTAATCAATATAAAAAATAACTGTCTTTAAAAAAAACTTAGACAATAGAAAAAAATGTGAATCCTAAGTAATACTGATTCTCTACTACACTTTATTTTTTTATAAATTTTTATTTTTCCTTTATTTTACTTTACAATACTGTATTGGTTTTGCCATACATTGACATGAATCCACCACAGGTGTACATGAGTTCCCAAACATGAACCCCCCTCCCAACTCCCACCCCATATCATCTCTCTGGATCATCCCCGTGCACCAGCCCCAAGCATCCTGTATCCTGCATCAAACATAGACTGGCGATTCATTTCTTACATGATAGTATACATGTTTCAATGCCATTCTCCCAAATCATCCCACCCTCTCCCTCTCCCTCTGAGTCCAAAAGTCCGCTCTACACATCTGTGTCTCTTTTGCTGGCTCACATACAGGGTCATCATTACCATCTTTCCAAATTCCATATATATGTGTTCGTATACTGTATTGGTATTTTTCTTTCTGGCTTACTTCACTCTGTATAATCGGCTGCAGTTTCATCCATCTCATTAGAACTGATTCAAATGTATTTTTTTTAATGACAGGGTAATACTTCATTGTGTATATGTACCACAGCTTTCTTATCCATTCATCTGCTGATGGGCATCTATGTTGTTTCCATGTCTTGGCTATTATAAACAGTGCTGCGATGAACACTGGGGTACATGTATCTCTTTCAGTTCTGGTTTCCTCGGTGTGTATGCACAGCAGTGGGATTGCTGGGTCATAAGGCAGTTCTATTTGCAATTTTTAAAGGAATCTCCACACTGTTCTCCATAGTGGCTGTACTAGTTTGCATTCCCACCAACAGTGCAAGAGGGTTCCCTTTTCTCCACACCCTCTCCAGCATTTATTGCTTGCAGACTTTTGGATCACAGCCATTCTGACTGGTGTGAAGTGGTACCTCATTGTGGGTTTGATTTGCATTTCTCTAATAATAAGTGATGTTGAGCATCTTTTCATGTGTTTGTTAGCTATCCGTATGTCTTCTTTGGAGAAATGTCTAGTTCTTTGGCCCATTTTTTGATTGGGTCATTTATTTTTCTGGAATTGAGCTGCATAAGTTGCTTGTATATTTTTGAGATTAGCTGTTTGTCAGTTGCTTCATTTGCTATTATTTTCTTCCATTCTGAAGGCTGTCTTTTCACCTTGCTTATAGTTTCCTTTGTTGTGCAGAAGCTTTTAATTTTAATTAGATCCCATTTGTTTATTTTTGCTTTTATTTCCAGAATTCTGGGAGGTGGATCATAGAGGATCCTGCTGTGAGGTATGTAGGAGAGTGTTTTGCCTATGTTCTCCTCTAGGAGTTTTATAGTTTCTAGTCTTATGTTTAGATCTTTAATCCATTTTGAGTTTATTTTTGTGTGTGGTATTAGAAAGTGATCTAGTTTCATTCTTTTACAAGTGGTTGACCAGTTTCCCAGCACCACTTGTTAAAGAGATTGTCTTTACTCCATTGTATATTCTTGCCTCCTTTGTCAAAGATAAGGTGTCCATATGTGTGTGGACTTATCTCTGGGCTTTCTAATTTGTTCCATTGATCTATATGTCTGTCTTTGTGCCAGTACCATACTATTTTGATGACTGTGGCTTTGTAGTAGAGCCTGAAGTCAGGCAAGTTGATTCCTCCAGTTCCATTCTTCTTTCTCAAGATTGCTTTGGCTGTTCAAGGTTTTTTGTATTTCCATACAAATCTTGAAATTATTTGTTCTAGCTCTGTGAAAAATACCGCTGGTAGCTTGATAGGGATTGCATTGAATCTGTAGATTGCTTTGGGTAGTATCCTCATTTTCACTATATTGATTACTACATTTTAAAGTAATTTTCCTTAAACCACTGTGTTGTAACAATATTTAAGTCAATATTTATAATACATTGGTCAGAACTTTCTTTTTTCAATTGTTACTATAACATATTTAATTTTGAACATATGATTCAAGTGTGGCTCACAAACACAAGAGTTTCTTCTTATTCTCACCATTTTATCCAGGAACTGGTGTGTCTTTGTTTTACTAATTGTTATAGCCACAATAGTTTAGCTTGGATAATATTTAGCTAATTACCTATAGTAATTTGTCTTAACTAATAATACCAGTATACTTAATTATTTTTTAAATTTGTCATAGCATTTCTTTTCAATTTATAGATTTATTTCTATTAAGGGTCCCACTTTGTGCAAAATATTTTTTTCTTTATAAATTTTCACAGGTGGAAATAATGAATCCAAGGGAATAATTATTTTTTAATGTTTCTGTTCTTATCAAATTGATGAGTTATATACATTTATAACATAACAAATAAATGCATGTATGTATATGTATAGTTTATACAATCCAAATCATAAATTTAGTATATATGATTTAATACTTTTCATTTTATTAAGTTAGCAAATGATAGAGACCTTATTATAATTAAGAGATATATTTATTCATTTAGTTTTAGTTGATTTGTAAACTTTCCTTGTGTGTGTGTTATGTAAACATTTTTATTTTGGATTTTTTCATACTATACTTACCCATTTATTATTTCTGATCTTTATATATTTTTACATATTTGACTTATTGACATATTTGAATACATGACCTTTAGCAATGTATTAAAAAATAGCCCATCCATTAATTCTCTTAAGTTCTATGCTGTGGCCATAAATTGCATATTTGTATTTATAAAGCTTTCATTGAGTAATTTTATTATTAAGAAATATTATTACTCCACATCATTTATTTTGTACTTTCACTTATCTTTTCAGTGGTTGTTGCCTTTTAAATGTAAATTGGAAATACATCAGCTAGATTAAAGATATTTAACCCTTGTGTGAAGGCAATGGCACCCCACTCCAATATTCTTGCCTGGAAAATCCCATGGACAGAGGAGCCTGGTAGGCTGCAGTCCATGCGGTCACACAGAGTCGGGCACGACTGAGTGACTTCACTTTCACTTTTCACTTTCATGTATTGGAGAAGGAAATGGCAACCCACACCAGTGTTCTTGCCTGGAGAATCCCAGAGACAGTAGGGCCCTATCTACGGCGTCCCGCAGAGTCAGACATGACTAAAGCGACTTAGCAGCAGCAGCAGCAGTGTCTATATAAGACCTGCAGTGGTATAGTACTGCAGTCCTAAAAAGCCACACACTAAAAAAGGGAACTAGACAACTATGTCATACCATACATATAAATCAACCAAAAATGGATTAAAGACTTGAATATGACCTAATTTTTAATTTCTTTAACCAAATATACATTGAAAAAAGTAGTATATCTATTCAGTCTTTTTTTCTTTACTTAACATTTTGCTTGTCAGATTTTTCCCAAAATTTTAATTTTATTGTATTTTGACCTTTATAAACTTTTATAGCATCAATATGCATAAATTATTTAACATTCGAATGTGTTAGACATTGGAGCATTTCTGTTCTTCACTATTATAAACAACTACACTATCAATACTTGTATACATATATCTTAGTAAAAATAAACAAGATTTAAAATAATATGTCTGTTCTATACATCAGTGTCTCTTTTGCTGTCTCGCATACAGGGTTATTGTTACCATCTTTCTAAATCCCATATATATGTGTTAGTATACTGTATTGGTGTTTTTCTTTCTGGCTTACTTCACTCTGTATAATCAGCTCCAGTTTCATCAACCTCTTTAGAAGTGATTCAAATATATTCTTCTTAATGGTTGAGTAATACTCCATTGTGTTAATGTACCACAGCTTTCTTATCCATTCATCTGCTAATGGACATCTAGTTTCCTTCCATGTCCTGGATATTATAAACAGTGCTGCGATGAACATCGGAGTACATGTGTCTCTTTCAGTTCTGATTTCCTTGTGTATGCCCAAAAGTGGGATTGCTGGGTCATAAGGCATTTCTATTTCCAGTTTTTTAAAGAATCTCCACACTATTCTCCACAGTGGCTGTACTAGTTTGCATTCCCACCAACAGTGTAAGAGGGTTCCCTTTTCTCCACACCCTCCCCAGCATTTATTGCTTGTAGACTTTTGGATTCACAGCCATTCTGACTGGAGTGAAATGGTACCTCATTGTGGTTTTGAGACGACCCAGAGGGATGGTACGGGGAGGGAGGAAGGAGGGGGGTTCAGGATGGGGAACATGTTTATACCTGTGACAGATTCATGTTGATGTATGGCAAAACCAATACAATATTGTAAAGTAATTAACCTCCAATTAAAATAAATAAAATTATATTAAAAAATATGTCTGTGAGTATATTTGCTAGGGAGAAGTTATGCACATTTTAAAATTAATAATGTGTATTCGATTACTAGGGTCACCATAAAAAAATCAAAACAAACTTTGAATGACTAAAACAATAGAAATTTACTTTCTCACAACTCTGTAGTTCAGACATTCTATTTCAAGTTTTTGACTGGTCTAGGCTACCTGTGAATGCTCAAGTGTCAATCTTTCTTAGACTCTTTGACTTCTGATTGTTTCTCACATTCCTTGGCTTGTGTAGCATAACTCTGATCTTTCTTTTTATTCACTCAGTCTTCTTTCCTTTGCATATTTTAATGTGCTCTTTTCTCTTATACAAACATTACTCATTTGATTTTGAACCCACCCTAAATCCACGATGATTTCATCTTGAGATCCCAAATTAAGTACAAATGCCAAGCTCTATTTCCAAATGTCACATTCACATGTTCCAAAAGAACATGAATTTTGGGGGGCCATCTTTCAACCCACTACAATAGATAATGCCAAAGTGTTTTCTAAATAATTCTAGTAGTTCAACTAATTCAAGAATGAATTCCTTTAATTTCACAACCTTAAAAAATGCACAATTTTCAAAATAATATATTTCTGTGCATATGATGAGTGTATCTATATGGTCTTGTTGCTATTTATTTTGCCTATTTTGATTACCAGCAAAGTTGTGTGATTCCTCACATATTTACTGTCCATTTTTACTTCATTCTTTCTGAAGTTGCATTTAAACAGTTTGTCTATTTTTTAAAAAAAGAATAATGAATTAGGCATTTTGTTGTTAATTTTAGTAGTTGTTTATCAAATATTGACAAAATTCATTTCCAATTACTTGTGCTACAACTATATTAGCCTTCCTTGATATGAGTTCTCACACTCTTAATGCTGATGTTTATTAAAAATTAACATTATTGTGGTAATAGTTATCAGTCATTTCCTTCAAAATTAATGTTTGTATATATTGCCAGATAAATTGTTTCACATCCTTCAATCAAAAAGTTATTCTTCCATATCTCTTCCAAGACACGTATGTGCATGTTAAGCTATTTCAGTCATATCTGACTCTTTGTGACCCTATGGACTGTAGCCTGTCAGGCTTCTCTGTTCATGAGATTCTCCAGGTAAGAATTCTAGAGTGAGTTTCCTCGCCTTCTGCCATGGGATCTTCCCAACCTAGGGACTGAACCCACATCTCTTATGTCTCCTGCATTGGCAGGTGGATTCTTTACCACTACTGCCACCTGGGGTAAGCCGCATACTATGTGTGTATATATATGTATACACACACAAACATATATATATATATATATATATATATATATACATACTATATATGTATATGTATTTACATATATGTATATATGGTATGTATTTTTATGTGTGTGTATACACACACATATACACATGATGGAATACTACTTGGCCATAAAAAAATGGAATATTATCATTTGCAGCAATATGGATGGATATAGAGATTATCATACTGAATGAAGTAATTCAGATAAAGACAAATATTATAGGATAACATTTATATGTGGAACCTAAAAAAATAAATAAAAATAGATTTATATAAAAGAAAACCAGACTTACAGACATTGAAAACAATCTTATGGTTACTAAAGATGGAAAAGGGACAAATTAGAGGCATGGGATTAACAGATACACATGACTATAAACAAAATAGTCATGTATAACTTTTATAAAAAGCAATGCTATGCTATGCAACATAAAAAACTTTATTTAATAACTCATAATAACCTATAATGAAAAAATTGGAAAAAAATGTTTTTATTATTACACAACACTGTACTTCAATAAAAAAGAGGTCACTATTTTAAGAAGATATAACAGTAGCAAATATATATTCACTCAACATGAAAGCACCTAAGTAACCTAAATATATTAAGCAAATACCATCAGATCTAAAGATAAAAATAGACAAGTGTATAATAATGATAATGTGGCTTCAATAATCTACTATCAACAATGGATATCTTATCCACAGAAAATCAGCAAAGGAATGTTGTAACTGGATACATTACAATAAGTGGACTTAACAGACATATATATAATAGTCCATCTAACAGAATCAGAATACACATTCTTCTCAAGTGCACACAGAATATTCTCCAGGATAAATCATATGAATGGACACAAAACAAATCTTAACAAATTTAAGAAGGTTGGATTCATACCAACTATCTTTTCTGACCACAGTGGTAGGAAACTTGAACAACAAAAGGAAAGTTGGAAAATTTACAAATATGTAAAAACTAAACACACTTCTAAGAAACAATGGGTCAAAAATTTGGGAGAATGGCACCAAAACATGTATACTATCATGTAAGAAATGTATCGCCAGTCTAGGTTCGATACAGGATACAGGATGCTTGAGGCTGGTGCACGTGGATGATCTAGAGATATGATATGGGGTGGGAGGTGGGAGGGGGGTTCAGGATTGGGAACTCATGTACACCCGTGGCGGGTTCATGTCAATGTATGGTGAAACCAATACAGTATTGTAAAGTAAAATAAAGCAAAAATAAAAATTAAAAAATTAAAAAATAAATAAAAAATTAAAAAAGGGAATTTTAAAATTCTCAAATAAATAAAATGAAATCATAACATATCAGAACTTATGGAATGCAGCAAAAGCATCTCTGAAGAGCTATTTTAAAGTAATAAATGTATAACATTAAGAAATCAGGAATATCTCAAATATACAATTTAACTTTTCACTTCTAAAAACTATAAAAAGAAGAACACATTAAGTAAAATTATAACAGAAGAATGGAAAGAACAGTAAAAAATAAAAGGTGAATTAGGGACTAGAAAAACAATAGAATGGATTAATGAAACTAAGGACTGGTTTTAGAAAAGATAAAATTGACAAACCTTCAGCTAGACTAAGAAAAAAAGAGAAAGTATTCAGAAAAATAAAATTAGATGCAAAAGAAAGATAAGACCTTACACTAGATACAAAAGAAATGTAAACAATCATAAAAGACTACAATGAGCAACTGTAAGTGAACAAATTAAACAACCTAGAAAATAGGGATAAATTCCCAGAAACACATAAGCTACAAAGACTGAATTAGAAAAAAGCAGAAAATCTCAACAGATCAGTAATTAATATTGAGAATGAACTAGTAACAAAAAATCTCCCAACACAGAAAACTTCAAGAAACTCTTTTCTTCACGTTCCAGTTCTGCTAAACATTAAATTATAACTAATTCTTCCCTCAAGCTCAGTCAGTAAATCATCTGCCTGCAGTGCAAGGGACCCAGGTTTGATTCCTGGGTTGGGAAGGTCCCCTGGAGAAGGAAATGGCAACCCACTCTAGTATTCTTGCCTGGAGAATCACATGGACAGAGGAGTCTGGTGGGCTACAGTCCATGGGGTCGGGAGGGGTTGGACTTGACTTAGGGACTAAACCACCAGGATAATTAATGCCAATTCTTCTAAAACTCTTCTAAAAAACTGAAGGGGATGAAACACTTCCAAACTCTTATAAGACCAGAATAACACTTATGCCAAAGTCATACAAGGAAATGACAAGAAAAACAGAAACCTCTAAACCAATATCCCTATTAAATTTAGATGCAAAAAATTATCAACATTTATTTTAGCAAAGGACTTCAAGAATAATAAAAGACAATTATGACAAATCTACAGCCAACACAAGACTCAATAGTGAAAAGGTGAGAGCCTTCCTACTAAAAACTGGGTCAATATAAGGATACCCATTCTCACCACTATTTTTAAACAGAATTTTGGAAGTACTAGCCATAGCACCAGACAAGAATAATAAATAAAAAGGAATCAGAATTGGAAAGGAACAAGTGAGGCTCTCAATCTTTACAGATGACATGATACTTAACAAAGAAAATCTTAAAGACACCATCAAAAAACTACTACCAGAATGAATTTGGTAAAATTGCAGGATACAAAGTTAATACACAGAAATCTGTCATATTTCTACATACTAATAATGAAATATCAGAGAGGTGATTGAAATATACACATTACTATATATATATAACATAGACAACTAATAAGGACACAACTGTATAGCACAGGGAGTCTCCTTAATACACATTAATGACCTACATGGGGAAAGAATCTAAAGAAAGGTGGATATATGTCAATATATAACTGATTCACCTTGCATTACAACAGAAATCAATACAACATTATAAATCAACTCTACACCGATAAAAATTTTAAGAAATAAAATCACATCATATAATAAAATATTTAAGAATAAACCTGACCAAGGAGATAAAAGATTTATAAACTGAAAACTATAAAACATTAATAAAGAAAACTGAAGATGAATTCAAAAGATGGTGAGAAATATATCAAGTACTTGGATTGAAAGAATTAATATTTATAAAATGTTCATAACAACCAAATCAATCAATAAATATAATGCAATCCCAATCAAAATATCGATGACATTTTTCACAAAGCTAGATCAAACAATTCAAAAATTTACATAGACTCATAAAAGATGCAGAGTTGCCAAGCAATTCAGGGGGAAATGAGCAAAGCAAGAGACAACCCTCCCAGAATTTTCCAGTTTCTTGTGATCCACACAGTCAAAGGCTTTGGCATAGTCAATAAAGCAGAAATAGATGTTTTTCTGGAACCCTCTTGCTTTTTCCATGATCCAGCAGATGTTGGCAATTTGATCTCTGGTTCCTCTGCCTTTTCTAAAACCAGCTTGAACATCAGGAAGTTCATGGCTCACTTATTGCTAAAGCCTGGCTTGGAGAATTTTAAGCATTACTTTACTAGTGTGTGAGATGAGTGCAATTGTGCGGTAGTTTGAGCATTCTTTGGCATTGCCTTTCTTTGGGATTGGAATGAAAACTGACCTTTTCCAGTCTTGTGGCCACTGCTGAGTTTTCCAAATTTGCTGGCATTTTGAGTGCAGCACTTTCACAATATCATCTTTTATGATTCGAAATAGCTCAACTGGAATTTCATCACCTTCACTAGTTTTGTTCATCGTACTGCTTCTTAAGGCCCACTTGACTTCACATTCCAGGATGTCTGGCTCTAGATGAGTAATCACAACATCGTGATTATCAGGATCGTGAAGATCTTTTTTGTACCATTCTTCTGTGTATTCTTGCTATGTCTTCTTAATATCTTCTGCTTCTGTTAGGTCCCAACCATTTCTGTCCTTTATCGAGCCCATTTTTGCATGAAATGTTCCCTTGGTATCTCTAATTTTCTTGAAGAGATCTCTAGTCTTCCCCATTCTGTTCTTTTCCTCTATTTCTTTGCATTGATTGCTGAGGAAGGCTTTCTTATCTCTCCTTGCTATTCCTGGAATTCTGCATTCAAATGGATATATCTTTCCTTTTCTCCTTTGCTTTTAGCTTCCCTTCTTTTCATAGCTATTTTTAAGGCCTCCTCAGACAGCCACTTTGCTTTTTTGCATTTCTTTTTCTTGGGGATGGTCTTGATTCCTGTCTCCTGTACAATGTCACAAACCTCCATCCATAGTTCATCAGGCACTCTGTCTTTCAGATCTATGCCCTTAAATCTATTTCTCACTTCCACTGTATAGCCCTAGGGATTTGATTTAGGCCACACCTGAATGGTCTAGTTGTTTTCTCCACTTTCTTCAATTTCAGTCTGAATTTGGCAATAAGGAGTTCATGATCTGAGCCACAGTCAGCTACCAGTCTTGTTTTTGCTGACTGTATAGAGCTTCTCCTTCTTAGGCTGCAAAGAATGTAACCAGTCTGATTTCAGTGTTGACCATCTGGTGATGTCCACATGTAGAGTCTTCTCTTGTGTTGATGGAAGAGGGTGTTTTTTATGAGCTGTGTGTTCACTTGGCAGAGCTCTAAAGCAGCCTTTGCCCTGCGTCATTTTGTACTTCAAGCCCAAATTTTCCTGTTACTCCAGGTGTTTCTTGACATCCTACTTTTGCATTCCAGTCCTCTATAATGAAAAGGACATCTTTTGGGGGGTCACCTTGCTTATTTAACTTATATTCAGAGTACATCATAAGAAATCCTGGATGAATCACAAGCTGGAATCAAAATTGTCAGGAGAAAATTCAACAACCTCGGTTATAAAGATACCACCCTAATGGCAGAAAGTGAAGAGGAACTAATGAACATCTTGATGAAAGTGAAAGAGAAGAGTGGAAAAGCTGGCTTAAAACCTAACATTTGAAATGCTAAGATCATGGCATTTGGTCCCATCACTTCAAATGATGGGGAAACAATGAAATAGTGAGAGACTTTATTTTCTTGCACTCCAAAATCACTGCAGATGGTGACTATAGCCATGAAATTAAAAGATGCTTGCTCCTTGGAAGAAAAGCTGTGACAAACCTAGACAATGTATTAAAAAAACAGAGATATCACTTTGCTGATAAATGTCTGTATAGTCAAAGCTATGGTTTTTCAGTAGTCATGTACAAATGTGTTATTTGGACCATAAAGAAAGCTGAGCACCAAAGGATAGATGCTTTCAAACTGTAGTGCCAGAGAAGACTCTTGAGAGTCTCTTGGATAGCAATGAGATCAAACCAGTCAATCCTAAAAGAAATCAACCCTGAATATTCATTGGAAGGACTGATGCTATGACTGAAGCTCCAAAACTTTGGCCACTTGATGTGATGAGCTGATTCATTGGACAAGACTCTGATGCTGAGAAAGATAGAAGGGAGGAGGAGTAGGGAATGACAGGATGAGATGGTTGCTTTTACTCCAGTCACACACAGGTTCAAAGGAGGACCCTGGGAAATCACTCTAATACTCTTGTCTGGAGAATCCCATAGACAGAGATGCCTGGGTGAGCTGCAGCCCATAGGGTTGCAAAGAGCTGGACATGACTGAAGTGACTTTGCAGGCACAACCAGTCACTTCCTTTAAGCACTAATTGCTCAATTTACAAGCCAAGAAATTACTCTTGATTCTTATCCCTTTTCACTCCATAAATTACATCAGAAAACCCTTGGTTTGATCTTATAAAACACACAGTCAAATTACAATTTTTCTCTTTTCACTGTTAATGCTTACTGTGAAACATTACCTAATGTTTCCTGATTTATTGCAATAGATTCTTTTTTTTTTTATGTGTGTGTTCTTTTTATTTTTTTAATTTTTTTATTTTTTATTTTTTTTTTAGTTTTTTATTTTTTAAATTTTAAAATCTTTAATTCTTACATGCGTTCCCAAACATGAACCCCCCTCCCACCTTTGTTCCAAAACATTCATTCTCTGCAGAGCAGATGAAGTGGATGTGTAACACTGTAAGTCAGATTGTTTACTTTCTAAACAGTTTCCTGTGCTTACACTAAAATTCCCTACTCTTTAACATTGTCTGTAAAATTTTCATGTTCTGGCCTTTTCTTAACTATCTGATAGTAGTATATACACTTATTGTCAATGATAGAATCCACATATAATGCTCATTATTCTGATTTGAATGCATGCCAAGCTTACTCTTACCTTAGGAAGTTTGAACTTGACATTCCTTCTCCTGGCATGATTGCTGCAGGTCTCCCTTTTCATGATCAAATGCAGCTGAAATATCTCACCAAATACCTCCAGGGAATATCTCATTTAAACAGCTAAATGGTTACTTTCCAACAAATAATTCTTTATTTTTTCACAACATTAAATGAGTGCTTTTTATATGTTTATTGTCATTTATTATTACTGGTACACACAGCAGGGAAATTTTACAAACACAGGGACCTAGTCAATATTGATTAGAAATTTAATTCTAGCACCTAGAATATAGTGCTTGAAGCAGAAAAGTCATTCAATAATTGGCATTGAATTAATGAACAGATAAAAAGGAATTATAGACAAACTTTGCTTAAAGAGCTTTTATTTTTGTTGTTATTGTTGTTTGGGGTTTTGTTGTAGGACAGTGAAAGTAAGATGCAAATTCTTGTTCCTTGTTCCTAATAGCATATTATCAAGATTTCTAAAAAGTGGATAATTAGATTCCATTAATTTTTTGTTTAAGGACAAAACATTTAAAAGGGAATTCCTAACATTGTCTTTTATTATAATTTCTTTCTTAAACTGAAATTTACGAAAGTCAGTCTTCTCAATGCCCCCTTCACCTCTTTGTTTCTGAGGGTATAGATCAGAGGATTCAGGAGTGGGGTGACAATGTTGTAGAAGAGGGTGAGGAATTTGCGTTGGTCCTTGGAGGAGCTGGCTCCTGGTTGCATGTACATGTAAATAATATTTCCATAGAAAAGTGAGACCACTGTGAGATGGGAGCCACAGGTGTTGTAGGCTTTGTGTCTCCCAGAAGATGACTGAATACTTAGTACAGCCCTCACAATGTAGCCATAGGAGATCAGGATAAACACTAAGGGTGACAGCACAATACCTATTGCAAGAATAAAGGCAATGCCTTCAACGGCAGCTGTATTGACACAGGCCATCTGAATTAGGGCAGGCATCTCACACAGGAAGTGGTCTACCTTCTGGTACCCACAGCGGGGTAACCACAGGGTCATTGGAGACATGATCAAAGAGTTGGCCACCCCACAGCCCCAAGCAAGGGACACTAAACCCAAGCATAACTGTGGATTCATGATCACCATGTAGTGCAGAGGCTTGCAAACTGCAACAAACCGGTCATATGCCATGACTGCCAGGAGTAGACATTCCACACCACCCAGACCCAGGAATAGGAAGAGCTGGATGGCACAGCCTGTGTAGCTGATAGTCTTGTCATATCCATTTAGGTTATACAGAAGCTGAGGGATGGAGCTGGTGGTGAAACTAAGGTCCAGGAAGGAGAGATGGGTGAGGAAGTACATGGGAGTGTGGAGGTGAGGATCCAGCCGAGACACCAGGATGATGGTGGTGTTGCCCACAAGGGTCAGGAGATATGCGATCAAGATAACCACAAAGAGGATTCTCTCCAGATGGGGCCGATCAGAAAATCCCAAAAGGATGAAATTTCCCTGGGCACTTTCATTGGTTACATCCATCTCTACTGCAATTCAGCAAAACTGGAAAAAAAAATAATAATCATGTACAGCCTCTAACTGTTCTGTATGCCTATCATGCTAATAAAATTTGAAACTTTTAGTGAAAATGTGTGACCATAGCTTAAAAGTTTAAAAATAAACAGAGAGAAATTACATAGAAATTTTATATACTGGCTATAGGAAAACTACTTAAAGCAAAACACAAAACATGAATATCATTAAGAAAATAAGCTTTAGTGAGAATTAAAAATAGAATAATTTTAAAGAGAATAAAAGAATAGAGAAAATAAAATATGCTGAGGAAATTTTCCTATAAAAATTAAAGATGAAAATATTATAAAACTTTGAGAGTTTGTATATTCTTCCTTTAGATTCTGAGGTAGCTGTACTATGATACACATAAAGAAAAAATTGCTCATTTGTACAATACCTTGCCCTGAGAGAAAGTTGGGGTGTCATTCTAAGATTAAATTTACTTCTTTTCCTTTTCTGTGATTAAATTTCCTGAATGTTTCTGAAGCTGGTTGGAAGTGGTTGATAGCTATTGGCATTCATTAATCCTGATAAAGTTCAACTTCTCCCAAATTACTCCCCAAAATCTCAGACTTGATAGAACATTTTGGGGTCTCTTGTCTCTACGGTTTTTAAATACCTGGGCCAGATGTGATTTATCCACCTCTTAGATGCCACCACAGATGATGAATTCAGTTGTCCTCTTGATCAGTAGAGCTTAGAAACAATACATTACTTAGTCATATCTATCTCCCATACTTTACACAGGTTAATATAGCACCTTGTGAATGTAGCTCTTTTGAATTACTCTCACTTTCTCCTCCAGATCCATTTATGAAAGATGTAGAAGATTACATCCAGGTTCATCCTACAATTCCAGTACCTGGATATTTGACTTGTATTCAGTAAAAGAAGGCTTCCTTTGTGGCTCAGCTGGTAAGGAATCCGCCTGCAATGTGGGAGACCTGGGTTCAATCCCTGGGTTGGGAAGATCCCCTGGAGAAAAGAACAGCTACCCACTCCAGTATTCTGGCCTGGAAAATTCCATGGACTATCCATTTGGTCGCAAAGAGTCAGACACAACTGAGCGACTTTCACTTCACTTCACTCAGTAGGAGAACCACAATGATTCACATTTTAATTTCCTATTGTAATAGTTACTGAATTCCTAATGAATCTGGAGAAAAGATTATTTTTAAAACTAGATTTTCAATACTGGGAAAAGTTACAATTTCTTTATCTAGTTTATTACTGCCCGGAAAATTTTTCACTCTTTTGGCAAGATTCAGCCTTCCTTTATGAAGTTTCTATCATTCTTTATTTGAAGCATTTTTTTATCTTTCTCTTCTGATAGTTTGTATATATGTATACATCCCCACATACTTATTTTCTTCTTAAGATACCCTCTGTTCATGTATATAGGCATTTATTTCACCAAACCTTGTATTATTCCTACCTTTTGATTATGATTATATCTTCTGGAAGTCTTAGGACTAATTTATTATTCTCTTTCTCGCATTGCTATTGAACACTTACATAAGAGATGTATAATACATAATACCAAATTGATTCAACTTAGAACAAAGTCACTTTATGCCCGTAAACTCTCTACCTAATTCTTTGGACTAAATTGCGTGTCATACTTATCTTTATACATACAATATCAAAAAATGCCATATTTCACTGCCGTTCTTAGAACACAATTAGCTCAGTGGCAGTGCAGAAGTGGGTTCCTAGTACCTGCTATCATATCAAATAAAATTTTTGATTGGACATTCATTCATATTCAATTTTAAATCTGTATCACCCCAACTTTTGACTTTTCTATATACTCCTATCCTACTACAGCTGATTAAATCATCTTGTTTTGGGCTTAAATTGGATGATGGGATGTTTTTCAACTATGTTATTATCTGCTTCTTGGTCTGTTCCCACCCCCCATTTCTTCTCACTTGCCGTGTCTTTCTATTTTCTCCCTATATCTCTACATATATATTTACTTCATTTAGTTCAGACTGGTTTTTTTTTTTTTTCCCCCTTTCAGGACATTTTTATTTGAATAACTTACTGAAGTTCATAATCTTCTTTACTTTTTGGGTCAAGGATATGAATATATTTTATCTATTTTATTTTGTATGCCCTTACATATAACTGCCTGTTATTTTATTCAAAATTTATTTTCTGTGGGATATCTATTAGATAACTCTAATATATTTTAAGCATTTGATTTTGTATAGTTTTGTGGTCCATTTAACTTTGAATTTGCTAATATGTAGCATGTGTTCATCTCCAATGTGCCCTAGCCTCATTTAACCTCTGAGCCACCAGGGAAGCCCCTAAGAATAGAGCTGATTCTTCTTTAGCCCTTTGTATATCTACATTCTCTGGAAGACAAAAAAAAAAAAAAAAAAAAAATTACTAATTAGCAATTCAGTGAACAAACTAAGAAATGAAAAAAGGTCAGAGGAAATAAGATATGAAAACTCTTACTCATTATTTTAGTGGCATGTTGCCGAGTGCAGAGTCAAAGAAACTAATGTTGTCTGAGTACAAAAGTAAACGAGACAGATAGTCTAATTCCAGCAAAACACTCTGCTCTATAATTTCTGTCTGTCCTTTGTCCTCTTCCTTTTGTGCCCGGAGAAGGTCCAGCCTGAAGCTGGTGGGCCGTGGGTGACTCCCTCCAATGTGATAAACAAAGAGAGTAATCCACGTGAGAGAGGAAAATGGGGAATCTCTCCTAAACTTGGTCCTTTCCTAATTAACACCAAAGGACCTCAATTGCCCTGAAGAGGGGGTTTTTATGGAGATGACAAGGCAAGGGTAGTCTCTCTGGAGAGAAGCCTGGATGACGGTTGCAGAGAGGATCTAGAACGATAGGGATCTTTATGCTCTGGGGCATTTCAAAGCCCCATGAACCATTAGTGTGTAAATTGGAAGGTTCAGAGACAGAAGTCACAGGGGAAGTCTATTGTGCTTTGGTATAACTAGATTTCTTTTTTCTCACTCTGAAACAGAAAATGAGCAAACCTAAAGTTTTTTTAATTTTATTTTTCCCTTCTTTTTTAATAGGAAATGTCTTTATAACATACTTTTAGCTAAAAATGCAAAATTAACCTGTAATTTTATAAAAGATAATGAATCATTTAATTTTCCTCTTTTTTTCCAAAAAATGTTTTACTATCCTAGTCAAGCAAGACACAAGCATCTGCTTATAAGAAGATATAGCACAGTATTGTCTCATTTCTCTACTTTCTTACCACAGTAGGATTAGGGTTCAAATGAAACCTGAAACTCTTCCATAGAGCAGTTTATGGTGAATGACATAGCAGTCTGTGTTCATAGATTGTGGTAAAGCATATGACTTGTTGGTTTTAATCTTTTCTGTATTTGAAAAGGGAGTGTCAGTACATATGTATTAATACTTTAGCTCCAAAAGTTCACTGGGTAAATTTGAACTAACGATCTATCCTGTTATGCAGTAACTTTTTTGTGCAAATATATTGCTGGTTCTCTCATAGGGTTTGTGGAAAATAGGAGATTAAAGGAATTTGTTAACATGATATCAGTTTGGTAACAGTGCATCAATCATCCAAATAATTTCATGAAAATGAAATCATCATACAAAGAGTTTCTTGAGCAACATTAACCAAATAAATCACTTAAAATCTTCCATTTGTTAGTCTTTTGCTTTCAAGAAAATAAGAGATATCTTTGCTTCATTTCTTCTCTTGGTACAAAACATAAGTTTTATTAGGAGCTGTGAAGCACACAGGAAATGTAGTAGTTGCCTGATAGATACAGAAGCAATTTAATGAATTTAATGAGTCCCAGTGCTGAAAGTTCTTCTGCCCAGGAGACTCTCTGCCCAAGAGACTCTGCATATGTTTAATTCTAAACTTGCTCTCCACACTTTGTCTCAGAATGCATGATCTTAATTCACTCTCCCTATACAGGTTCATGTGTAGCACTATCTGTCTCTTTAGCTGTAGGATGAACTTCTTATACTGACACAACATAAACTGATTAGAACCTAGTAGATCCAAGATGGTAGAAGAGATGACTTCCAGTAGACCTTGAGTCTCAGTTTACACTCATTGTAACACATAAGCAAGCTAAATCCATACACACCATCAATACACACTCATCCATACACACCATGACAATTCTGAGGCCGATCATCAAAGATCAAAAATGGTTAGTTGCTCAATTCCTGCAAACTTCTGGCCCTTCCCTAAAATAGTTGTAGTCCCACTCATTAGCCTATAAAATTACCCAGCTCATAAAAACAAACAAAACCATATTTTGAGGCTGCTCTCACCTTGTGAGATGGCTCAGTCTGTCTGTGGAGTGTTTATCTCTAAACAAATCCACTTCCTACCTATCACTTTTGTCTCTCACTGAATTCTTTCCATGATGAGACAACACAAACCTTAAGTCCTGAAACCAGATGTGTGAGCTCAATTGGAAGACCGTGGGCTTTGGGCTTTGGCCTCATGGGTTCAAGTCTCAGAGCAACCTAGAGACATCTGTGTCTGGTTAGAGATTCTGAACTGATCACCTTCTCCTTCTGGTACAAGAATGACAACTGTCACCTCAAATGCCCATCTTCACATGTTGTATTGAATCTGCAGTCTTCTGTGGCCCATATCTTCTTCCTTCATTGTTTGCTCTTTGTTTTTAGAGAAATATTGTGCTTTAAACAGTTTTCTGGAGCATTCAAATTTTTGAGAAGCTAAATATCTTTGTTTTAGCTTTTTACATGAAGGATATGGTTAGCTATAATATTACATTCAGGAAATTCTCAATTGTACTTCAGTTCATTATAAAGAAGTTGAAAACTATTCTACTTTCTGGTACTTTTTTACCTCTGTAAAAGCTTGTGACTCTATTATTTATCTTGAGCATACCAAATAGCACAATACTGTCATCCACTGACCTAAGAAGTCTCAAGAAGCACTTTAATGTGAACTTACATGACTTTCAGAGATCACAACTTAGGAAATGTTCTTGATTTAGTCCATTGATAGTCTTTCTTCCATTTCCTCTGTTCTCTAGCTGTAGAAGTGCTATTACTCAGTGTTGGGTCTGCTACACTAATTTTCTGTTTTTCCTCTTTTATGTCTCATTTTTATTTTTTTGTGTTTTTATTTCACCATTTCTTCATTTTGGTCATCTAACATTTCTATTGATTTTCTAAAACTGTTTATCATATTTTTAAGTAGAAAGAATTATTTTAGCTTTGTCAAGGAATGTTTCTGTCGATCTTATATTTGTTGCAGTTTATATCTTCTGTTATATTTCTTGAAAGTAATTCCTGCAAGGTTAATTCTTCTTCCTGATCTGTTTATATTTCTTCTATGTTTCATCATTTTGTTTGTTCTGTTTATATTTTTCATGAAAAGGAATCTCCTCATATGCCTCATGATCCATCTTTGTTCATACAAATGAGTATCACTCAATGGAAGTTCTAAGAAGAGGCAAAGTATTTTAAAAAATCAGTGAATATATGTATCAAATGAAGATAATGCTTTTCTGTGAGAAATCTAAACTACTATGGTCTTTGGTTCTCTTCTTTTGAACTAGTCAGCTTCTATGTATAGGAAGTTCCAACCACTTCCCCAAGGAGTATTAAAATGACTGCCAGAATAATGAAACAAATGGGACTAAATTGCTCTACAATTCAGTAGGAGAAGGATTACATACACTTCTGTTGTCAGTATGATCATCTTTCTGTGGATGCAATTGACATAACCTCTGGTTCAAAGCTTTAAGCTTTGAATTCTCACGAAATACTGTCAATCATCTAAATATGAATCTTTACATGAATTCTCCAAAATTAAAATAATGAAAATGAAATCAGTTAAAGTTAACCAAATTTTATGTCATCATATAAATAAACATCTTAAAGTAACAAGGTCCACTTTGGGGACCACATTGGGACTGAAGGTCAGTAATAAAAAACAGCAAACAGAAACATGTTATGGGCTACAGAGTTTCTGATTGAGTTCAGTACTACAAATTCTAAGATAGCCCTTAAAATCCCATGTCCCAGTACAGTGGTCCTCCAACCTTTTTGGCACCAGGAACTGGTTTTGTGAAGACAATTTTTCCGTGGGTGAGGGTGAGGAAAGAGTGAAACGGATGGTTCAGGCAGTAATGTGAGCCATGGGGAGTGATGGAGAGCTGCAGATGAAGATTTTTTCCAATGTAATTAAGATTGATTTAATCCAACCTTAGTTCTCCTATTGAGTTGACTTTGCATTATATATATATATATATATAAACTACAAATTTATGTATATATAAATTTATAAGATCAGTCTTATAAATAAAACATTTTTTTAATTTAAATGTTAGTTGACTAGAACATACAAAACCTGAATACTGTGTTTTAACTAACTAATTATAACCATATCAAACAGGTAAAGGACTATAGACTGCCTGTAACCTGGTTGGGCATTCCCCACTAAATATAAAACTATTAAACAGTGAAATCAATAAGACTTGATTTCACAATATATGTATACACCTCATCACACATTTCAACTTATCCAGAATACTAGTTTCCTAAGTTTAGCAAAACCACAGAATTCCCTTGTCATAACATTTTAAAATATCTGACTTTTATCTCCTTTGTAAAAAGGTAAGTGAATTTATTTATTGGTGTCTTTTACCTTTTAAGTAAATAGACTCAGATATGCATTTATCTTTCAAGATATTTGTTTTATTTTTAAACTATCTTATAAGATACTGAATTTTCTAAGAGTATTTTAAAATGAAACACAATCTTTGGTAGGAAAAAATATACTCTAAGGAAAAGGTATATACAATTTATACCACATCTTCCAAGGTTATCTAATTCTGATCTTTTACTTTTTTAACTATTTTAGAACTTTGTCAATGCAACCAAATATCTTTCGCCAGTAAAGTTAAAATTGGTCAAATAAACAATTTATTGGTTAAACTCTTACCTTAGCATACAAAAGTGGATATTTTACTTATTTTACCTCTAGCTTCCCTTCCTACCATGGTGGCTCAGAGGTAAAGAACCCATCTGTCAATGCAAGAGACCTGGGTTTGATCCCTGGATCAGGACGATTCCCTGGAGAAGGGAATGGCAAACTACTCCTGTATTTTTGCCTGGAAAATTCCATGAACAGATGAGGGTGGAGGGCTATAGTCCCTGGGGTTGTAAAAGAGTCAGACATGACTTAACAACTGAACAATAAAGTCTCTTTCTTCATCCCAGTTATATCATTCAAGCCCTAGAGTCTGACATACAGAGTGAAGTAAGTCAGAAACAGAAAAAGCAAATATCATATATTAATGTATGTGTGTGTATATATACATATACATATACATATACATATACATATACATATACATATACATATATATATATATATATATATATATATATATATATATATATATATATGGTGGAGCCTGGTGGGCTGCCGTCTATGGGGTCACACAGAATCGGACACAACTGAAGCGACTTAGCAGCAGCAGCAGCATATATATATAATTTAGAAAAATGGTACAGATGAACCTATTTCCAGGGCAGGAATAGAGATGCAGACACAGAGAACTTGTAGGCACAGTGGAGAAAGAGGAGGGTGGGATGAATTGGGAGAGTAGCACTGACATATATACATTACCATATGTTAAATGGATAGCGAAGGGAACCTGCCGTATAACGCGGGGAGCTCAGCTTGGTGCTCTGTGATGACCTAGAGGAGTGGGATGGGCACGTGGGAGGGAGGTTCAAGAGGGAGTGGATATATGTATACATATAGCTGGTTCTGGAGAATGAACTGGCAACCCACTTCAATATTCTTGCCTGGGAAATCCCATGGACAGAGGAGCATGGCAGGCTACAGTCCATGGGGTCGCAAAGAGTCAGACACGACTTAGCAATTAAATAACATGGCGGGCTCACTTTGTTGTATAGCACAAAATTACACAACATTGTAAAGAAATCATACTTCCATAAAAAATAAAAATTCTTGCAAAGTTAAAATACTAAATTACCTTTAAGAAGTGTATTTATGAACATATAAATGTAATTAATTATTCAAATAGCATAACTTTGTTGCGATATCATCTTTCCAAAAAATTACTTCATCTCCCTAGACTCTGACATGTATTGAGTAATTTTGTAAAACTGCTTTTGGTCTTAGGACAGTAGGTCTACAGTACTTTGACTACAATAAATCTAGATATTGGTATAAATATCTCTGGAAAAACACATACTATATGAGAAAGAGTCATCAAATGAAGATAGTATATGGGAGAATAGAGCTTAAGCCAATTCAGAAGTTTTAGAAAAGATGCCTCTTGGAAATCTAAAGATGTTTGAACTTACTGCATATTCTAGTTCCTTGAAGAGAAGCAATCAGACAACTGAGCAAATTCTGTCTCTTGGGTGAGTTTCTCACATGCAAGCTGTTAAGTCTCCTTTCTTGCCTATATTTCTGAAGATTTTCTTGGTTTTTCTGGGTACTGCATATATGTCTAAGAGTTTATACTACTGCTTCCTGAGAGATGCACTATTTCTTTGATTAAGTCAGTGTTTCAAGATTTATTTATTTATTCCAGTAAGGCTCCTAAATATGAGACTGGTGCTGTAACAGGGACAACAATTTACTCATATTCTTGATAGTACACTGCAACTTTTAAAAACTAATCTCTGTTGGAGATAAAGAATGAATGAATGAATGATATTACCTTTACCTTCCCATTCCCTTTTCCTTACCTCAACACACATACATTTTGAACTATGGGAAAAAGCTCTTTTCTGCTTCCTCTGGATGGCAGTATTGCTTAGCTTTGTGACAATAATAAGCTTTTCTATGGGCCAGGACCTCTAGTGGTAAAGAAACTGCCTGCTAATGATGGAGACTTAAGAGACACAGATTCAATCCCTGGGTCAGGAAGATCCCCTGGAGAAGGGCATGGCAAGCCACTCCAGTACTTTTTGCCTGAGAGAATCCCAAGGACAGAGGAGCCTGGTGGCCTGGAGTCTATAGGGCCACACAGAGTCAGACACGACTGAAGTGACTTAGCATGGCATGGCATGGGCAAGGAACACTTGTGTTCACATGTTTATGTGAACATTTCACTAGTTTCTAAGTCTGTGTGTTTCAGTTATTTCCTCTGAGCTGGGAAAATAACAAGTGGACCATAATATATTGTCTTTTGTATGCCAGATTCAAGTTGTTTGCTACCTTATGCTCATAAATAGCCTATTGCCTGTGTTTTATCAGGTAAGATATACTACCTTAGAAGTCTCCTTGGATATATTCAGGAGCAGGAATTTCAGTAAAACATTGGGGGACTAAGGAATAAGAATTTATCAAGTGCACCTTGTTTCACTGCTAGTCTAATTCTTTTTATCTAGGAACTGATGACAATCCAAACATGAGTGGAAGATTGTGTTTTTCCTTTAGCTGGCTCAAGTCAGGTCTTTGCTTATCCAGATTATTGTTAGCTTGAAAGATCATATAAGGACTCCTTAGGTGGCCAAAAGATTTAATTCCCACCATGTCAAGATTAGCTAACTATAGTCAGAAGTCTTTGGATGCACAGTCTGCAGTGTCTAATAAGTATATAAGCCTGTCTCCATGATACTCTTCCTGGCCTTGAATCTGTATATTCTTCCATTCCTAGGGAATCTGAGAATCTCCTTCAGTTATAACTTCTCATATACATTTCCAGAATAAAAAGGAAATTGATAAAGTATCTTTTAAAGGTTTTGGGTTTAAACATCAAGTTCTGCTCCTTTCTAGACATAGGAAGCGACTTAAAAAACATATTCTTCTATTTTGTTTTATGTATATGGGGAATTATAATAGGGGCAAATCTATGTAATTGTTGCAGATGTCATACAGTCTGTTTGACCCACAGCCAATGCACTGTTTGCTCCATGGGCCCAGGTACAAAGTGGCCAAGGTGTCAGTGAAGGGGACAGTCATGTGCTTAACCATATGATCCACCACCTACGCTTGGTCTACAGTTTCATCTTTACTGTTTATGCTACAACTGCTGCACGTCCCATCTGGTAACACTGGAAGTCATTACAGAGCTGCTGAATAGCAACATTCCCCGATGAACATAGTCTATGAAGAGTAGACCGCTCTGGACTCCATCATATAGTGTAGTGATTTATCTTTTCAAGCATAGTTGCAAAATCCACATGCATATTTGTCATCACTTGCTAGGGTGATTTCTGCCTGCTTGATTTTCTGTAGCCCTACATGGTGATCTGGCCTTCCCTGGTCAGATGGTAAAGAATCTGCCTACAATGCAGGAGACATAGGTTTGATCCCTGGGTCAGGAAGATCCTCTGGAGAAGGGAATACCTACATACTCCAGTATTCTTGCTTGGAGAATTCCGGGAACAGAAGAGTCTACCAGGCTACTGTCTATGGGATCATGAAGAGTCAGATACGGCTGAGATACAGAACTTGGGGAAACTCACATGGTGTTCTGCCCAAAAGAATTGTATTTTTAACATTGCCTCCCATCAGTGGGCACATTTTATTGTTAAGAAAATGTAGCAACAGGCTCAAATTCTTGGGTTGCACCAGTCATACCTAGAAGGGGTTGGCTTGATAGAGAAATGCAATGTTCTCCTGAAGGTTAATTATAGCACCAGCTTTGAGAAAGCACACTGCAAAGTTTGGGTCCCATCTGCCTAATGTGCAACACTCTTTAAAACAATAGCCAATGCATGGTGTTGACCTTCCCTTAGCTAAATTGTACAGATACAAGGAGGAATTGTAGGTGACTCTACTCACTGTTACACTTAATTATTTCTTGGAAGCATTTTTGGGCTTGGAACCATATTATTGGGCTTATAGGGTATAGAGGACCTGGTGTCCTTAGAGAAACGATTTCATACAAGAAAACTCCTAAGTTTCTGTTCAAGTGAAAGCTGAGAGTTTATTCTGGTTATTTAGCTCTTCATGCCATTGCCCCAAAAGCAAGAAAGCAGATTCCTGAACTGGATGGAGTAATTAGACTCAATTAAAAAGAGCATTGGAGAAGGAAATGGCAACCCACTCCTCTACTCTTGCTTGGAAAATCCCATGGACAGAGGAGCCTGGTAGGCTACAGTCCCTGGGGTCGCAAAGAGTTGGACACGACTGAGTGACTTCACTTTCACTTTTCACTTTCATGCATTGGAGAAGGAAACAGCAACCCACTTCAGTGTCCTTGCCTGGAGAATCTCGGGGACAGGGGAGCCTGGTGAGCTGCCGTCTATGGAGCCACACAGAGTTGGACACGACTGAAGCAACTTAGCAGCAGCAATAGCAAAAGGAGCATAAGGCAGCTGGAGCATCTCTAAAAACCCCATGATCACTGACTCTGGACAGTGACAAACATCAGCAATAAAACAAGGATCCTGCATTAATGAAGGCATAGAGCCACATTACCACTGAGGTGCTGGCTGAGCCTATAGGGACCGTGAAAGGGAGTTAGGAGATAAAAGCCTAAGTTGTAACTTTGGCCTCACCACCAGCTAAAGAAATGGAGTAGAGCAGCTTGTTTATGCTTTTTATATAGTAGCTTTTGTTTTTGTTTTCTACAAGTGTTAGCTAATGTTTGAGACCTCAGGTGGGAATATGACCAGACAATTCATTCTGTCCATGTCGAGGGCTTGTACTTTTTATCCAGGCAAAGGAAAAGAGTGGAGGCTGATAGTCAAAAAAGCTAGACGGTTTTGAATCTCTTTTAGTTTCATGCTTCACCCGCTATGGATAGAGCAAAGACTTTGTCTTCTGGATTTCGATTGAGTTTGGTCAATGGGACATCACAATTCATGGAAAAAAGAGAAGAGCTTAAGAAGCTAAGAGTATTTATTACTTTGGCTCCCTTCTTGTAAGATCACTTCAGGGTGACTGTGTCCTTTGTCCAAAAGTAATTGGTTCTGGCAAAGTGGTCATATTAGTTCTCCATCTTTGTGCAACACATTACCACAGAGTTAGTAAGTTAAAACTAAACACAAATTTAGTATCTCAGTTTCAGTGGGTCATCAGCCTGTATATAGCATATCTGAGTCCTTTACACTGGGATTCACAAGACTGAAAGCAAGGTATTAGCTGGTTTGTGTTTTCATCTAGAGGCTTGACTGGGGAGGATTCCACTTCCAAGCTCATGCAGTTGTTGGCAGAATTCTTTTACTTTGGGTTGTGGAACTAATGGCAGCTTTCTTCTTTGAGGCCAGCAGAAGTTAAACACTTGGATCTCATTGAAAATTCAGTCTCTCGCTTTTGGACCATTGTGTGATTTAGTCAGAGCCACTCAAGATAATCTTTTAAAAATTAATCCAAAATCAATAAACTTGAAAGCTTAATGACACCTGCAAAAAACTTCACATTTATTATACAACATCGCTTAATCAAAGGACTGACATCCCACTACATTTGCCATGCTCTGCTTATTTGAAGGAAGTGTTAGTTCCCACCTGCACTGTGGGGGAGAGGAACACATGTAGGTGAGGGCATTGAGAAGGAACATCACAGGGAGTCATGTAGAATCTGCCACAACCACCACATTGTCAAGATTTTCTTTGATGCTCAGGTAATTATTTTCCAACTCTTAATCCTGTTTTGAAAGAGCCATCCTGCTTGATAGATGTCAACTTTCCACAGATGGAGAAAGTAAAGTTTAGAAACAATTGGCTTTGGCTCTCTTCAAGGTTATAAAATACAATAAAGAAGACTCATAAATGAATCTCTGTTCTGGCTTTTTTCCAGTGTGTATGCATTCCCTAAATATTCTGCTGCTTCCAAGAAGAAATGAAATATTCTTCACCCTATGGTTATCCTCTTAACTAAGTAGATTTTTTTTTAAGTTTACTAATTAAATGGATATCATCACTCTTATTATTTTTGATTGGCAGTTTCTAGTTACTTTAGTTCCCAGGTCAATTATTTAGAATACAATTGAAATTAATCAACTGTTAATAGGGACCTAATTTTCCCAGGTGTATCCCAAGGAATTTTTCAATTAGAATAGAGGATAATCCTGATTCTGAGAGTGAATGCACAATCGTCCCTGTGTCTTGCTTGTCACAGCAATGATCACATGGTCTGTGATAACAGTGTAATAAACAGAAACAAGTGGTATATGAAGAGCTTGACAATGTAGACATAATGATAAGTGCTTTTTCCTATCCTCAACACTTTCTTGAAATTAAAGTTTAATAGGTTAGTTCAAGGTAGACAGGAGGTGAAAGGTTATTTGTGGCTTTTGTGGTTGTCATTGTTCTGCTACAGTAAATGTTGCAGTGGATGAGAACAAAGAACAAGCATTCACCAAGGGGTCGGAGTAGATTCTAACAGGTAAAGTTACTATTTACTATCAGCTATGAGTGCCCCATCAATTTCTTGTGATTTTTGATAAAATAATATAAGTCAAGCACTTAACAAAATATTGAGACAAGTAAGTTATCTCCTAGATAACTTCTGTTATTACTTGTAACTAAGTGCTCCTTTGCTCCCTCTATCTGTAACTGCAGAGCAGTAATTGTTCCTCATTTAAGAGAAGACTGCTTTCCCCACGTGTGCTCTCATCTACTTTGTCTCCTGTCTTCTTTGAGAACTGTCTTTCTTCCTTCTTCATCCTGAGTGATTTCTTGTCTCTTACATCCATTGCATCTCAGGTAACTAACTGATAAAGAACCTGCCTGCCAATGCAGGAGTTGCAGGTTCAATCCCTGATTTGAGATGATCCCCTGGAGGAGGAAAAGAAACCCATTCCAGTATTGTTGCCTGGAAAATTCCATGGACAGAGGAGCCTGCCAGGCTACAGTCCATGGAGTCGCAAAGAGTTGACAAGACTGAGCACACACACACTTCTTCATCTTGAATGATTTCTTTTTTGTCACATCCATTGCATCAGTAATTACATACTCTAGTGTCAGTTACACAACATTCCCTTGTTGAGCTATTACGTCATTCATCTATTCAAAAATATTTCATGAGGAACGGCTGCCAGGCTCTGGAGATGATGAAACAAGATCCAATATTTGTAGAGTTTGCATGCACCAACTTTCTCTCTGATGAGGAAGAACTTTGTTTTTATTAGGGATGATAACATCTAGCAGTTTCTTGTGATTTAATTTTTAAATTTTTTATTTGACTTTAAATGTGAATTAGGTCAAATGTATCAAAACTTTTTTAAAAATCCACACTTCCTGTTGACTTGATATCTTTCCTCTTCCAATTATGCTTTCAGAGGACTTATCTTTAACACTCTCAACTAACTTTTTTCAAGAAAAAAGTCTATTAAGGGCAGAGGTCATTCCTTCCCCATCTCTAACTCTGGACTATTTTTATAGTCTTCCTTTCTTAGACAAGCACCATAAAAATGAGGATTAAGTTTTATCTTGTCCTGTATTAAATGTTCAGCTCATTAGAAATCCTAATGCTTTCCTAAAACTGCTTTCAAAGAGGTTTCTAATATCCCTGGGATTGTCACAACACATGGGACATTTGCAGTTTCCTTTAATGACTCTCTGATCTCACTGATATGTACTCCTCCCTTTAGCCAGTTTTCCTCATTCACCTCAACTAGTTCTATTCCTCCTTTTCAATCATTTCTTCTCTCTCTCTCTCTCTCTCTCTTTTTTTTTTTTTACCACTCATAAAGTCCTTTGCCTCAATTGACCACTTCAACATTTATCATTTCCTGGAATATATCTGTCTTCTTCATGGTTTTAACCATAATTATTTTCAGAAATTTCCAAATAAATACCTGATGTAGGTTCTACATAGAATTTTAGACTCTTTTTTAGGAAAGAGAGTCTCCAAAAGGACCTTCAACTCAAAATGTTCAAATTAAAATCCAGAGTTTGTAACCCACACATAGACACTTGACTCCGATATAACACCTGTTCTTTCACCTAGCAGTTGTCATATCTTTAATTATTTTACTTTTTATATTGTAAAGAATCCGCCTGCAATGTGAGAGACCTGAGTTTGATCCCTCGGTTTGGAAGATCCCCTGGAGAGGGGAAAGGCTACCCACTCCAGTTTTCTGGCCTGAAGAATTCCATGGACCGTATAGGCCATGGAACAGAGTCGGACACGACTGAGCAACTTTCACTTTCACTATTTATATTATATATCTATGTGTCTGTGTGTTCAATTTTATTCAATTGTAAGAATCTTTGTAGTCATATCTGCTGCTATAACTCTAGTTCCTGAAAAATTAGCTGGCACATAATAGGTGCTCACCATATTTAATTGACGATGAATCAGTAGATGAATGATGTAGTTTTGGTTTCCTTTGCAACACCTACCGTGAAGATGAAAATTGTGGATAGGTCTAATAGGTGAGACTCATTGTGGAGTATTAACTTGCCACATGGCTATAAAATATCTTGCCTTGCATGGCTCTTCAAACCTCCTTTCTATCTGCTAGATAGGAAGCTGCTTGATTCATGAATATCCTTGAATAAAGGCAAGAAATTTATTTTAAATTTTTCGGTTGAATTTTTATTTTAACAGAAAAAGAAACTTTATTGTGGTTAAAAAAGCAAAATAAAAGCTATTAGTTTCTCAGGTGAAGAAATACTGTACTTTAAACTGCAGCATCTGCAGGACTTGTTAATACAAAGACTCCAACTTGTAGAACAGGAAAAAGTTTTCCTGGGTCCTCTTAGGTCTGAAAATTAAAGTGACAAGGATAAATTAACAAAAGAAAAACACATGAATTTATTTAATATAAGTTTTAAGTGACATGGAACTTCACAAGGAAATGAGACTCCCCCCCAAAAAAAGACTTGGCTCTGAATATTTTTATGCTAGGTTTGATGAAGAGTGGACTGTCATGGACGAATGTGATAGTTTAAGGAGTATGAGGTAAGTGCAGTAAACTCTGGGAAACTTAGTTTAGCCTATTTGCTAGAATTCTTCTTATTATCCCTTTGTCTTTAGAGATAAGAATGTCCCATTACTCCAGGTTTGGGGGGGGAGCACCTCTCACATGGGAATTTTATGACATATTTCAGGGGACATGAGTGAGGGAAAGGTCAGAGTCTTTTAGCTTATATCATTCTCTCAAACTCCTTCTGTTTAAACTATTCAACATGCTAAAGTACCATGTTTTGAAGTAACATTTCCTGAACCCCACTAGTCCACTCAGGATTGCATACAAGTGATATAGCACAGTGGCTAAACTACTGCATTCTTATTCTCCCAGGAACTGGATATTAAAATAGAGGAGCTCTAACTTTCTCTCTTGTAATGTAGATGTGACACTACCCATTTCACTATCTTTAATGAGGATTTAATGAGTAAATGCAGGTAAAACCTTAATAGTGGCAGCCACATATCAAAGACCCCAAAAGTGCTAATTGCTTTTGTGTTCAGTTGCTCAGTGTGTTCAACTCTTTGTGTCCCCATGGACTGTAGACCACCAGGCTTCTCTGTTCATGAAATTTTCCAAGCAAGAATACTGGAGTGGGTTGCCATTTCCTACTCCAGAGGATCGCGACCCAGGGATCAAACCCACATTTCTTACATTGACAGGTGGATTCTCCAGCACTCTTGTCACTTGGAAAATCCTAATTGTTTTTAGCAGTATAGAAAAAAAAAGTTGTGTTTCTGAAGAAAACTATTATCTCTGGCATACATGTCTGGCTATCAGATTCTAGTCCCTTTCATTGAATTTGAGCTATTTGTACTTTTTGTAAGTTGTAGGCAATTACTAGATATGCATGTCATGCCGTGTCTAGTAGACATTTAATTGACTGCCTTTCACCCAGTGGACAAAACAGTTTTGCTGTATTCTCACTTCAAATCAACATTTCTTAACTTAGCAAAGTTTTACTGGCTTCAATTTCCATTAAGCTCTTTATAGCATCTGCCTGAACACCTCAGATCCTATGAGTAAAAGAAAAAGAAAAAAAAAAAAACCTTTAACATGAGTTCACTGATATTTATGAGTCATGATTTTACTGAAAGTTATTTTTTAAAGTATGCATGGTAATTGTGACATTAATAGGAGAGGGAGTCCCGGCTGTGTTCTAAAAAAAGAGTTGATTGGACAAGAATCAAAATAGAGATAGAAAGTAAAAAATAGGTAGACAAAAAATAAAACATAAGAGCTGTTTAAAAAAGAAGCACCATTAATAGAGAATAAAAAAGGAGTACCTGAAAAAAGAGTTGCAGTCAACAGGAAATGATTGGAACAGAAACCATTCACCCACTAGAGAAGCCAGTTTATCTTATTCTGTCCTATGTCACATGTTGATGAAGTTTTAACCTCAATTTTTCAACACGTGGAAAAATAAATGTGAAGCAAAATGTGCTGGAAAATTAAGGAGATGACTTTTTCAAACTACTTTAATGTAAAGGGAATTCCTTAAAGAGAATCAAATGACAAAAATAAATTAGTAACAAGTTTGATGCCCTTTATTTCAGGGAAAATGATTCAAGGATTTGAGTTCAATGCCTGACAAGCAGTGGAACACTCTTCCGCAATGACGTTTGGGCAAGAGTGAGCTGTATAGAATATTAGAAATGGCAGTGCAAGAAAAGTGCACGATCAGCTGAGGTTGCACATATTATTTCATTGGCTAAAAAGTTCCTTAATTTTCTTTAAGTACAAATGAAAGACATATTTTTCTTCTCATTTTCACCAATAACTTTATTGAGCAATGTATCTACCATTTTTGTTCCACTACCTTCTGCCATTTTAAAGACAACGTTATAATTTCATTTTTCCAAAACTTTTTGCCTTTTTGAGTAAAGAAAAGATACTTATTCCAGGTATCATTTACATTCTTTTGAGGAATTGAATTTTTTTCCATTAAGAGAATTTTGTAAAGACTAAATGCACATCTGAAGATGGAAGGTTTGGTGGATACAGAAGATGAATCAGAATTTCTTGGCCAAGCTGTAACAGTTTTTGCCTAGTCACCAAAAAAAAAAAAAAAAAAAATGGATTTACAGTATCCTGATGGAAGATTATTCATTTTCTGTTTACTGATTCTGGACACTTTTTTGTTGAGTGTTGCTTTCAGTTGATCTAACTGGCAGCAGTACTTGTCAGAATTAATTGCTTGGTTTTTCAGAAGGAGCTCATAATAGAGGACTCCTTTCCAGTTCCACCACATATATAACATCACCTTCTTTGTATGAAGACTGGCCTGTGGTGTGGTTGGTGGTAATTTATTTTGCTTTTCCCACAGTGTCTCCCATTGCACATTATTGTACAGTATCCACTTTTTATTGCCTGTCACAATTTGTTTTTAAAATGAAACAATTTCCTTACATTTCATTGGAGAATCATATGTAGAAATATGGTCAACGAGATTTTTTCACTTAACTTATATGGAACCCAAACATCAAAGTGATTAACATACATAATCAAGCTGGTACAAATGATAGTCAATGGTTGATTTAGATATATTTTTTTATACATATAAATTTTATTTATTTATTATTTTACTTTACAATATTGTATTGGTTTTGCCATACATTGACATGAATCCACCATGGGTGTACATGAGTTCCCAATCCTGAACCACCACCCCCCAACCTCTCTCCCCATATCATCTCTCTGGGTCATCCCAGTGCACCAGCCCCAAGCATCCTGTATCCTGTATCGAACCTAGACTGGCGATACATTTCTTACATGATAGTATACATGTTTCAACGCCATTCTCCCAAATCATCCCACCCTCCCCCTCTCCCACAGAGTCCAAAAGTCTGTTCTATACATCTGTGTATTTTGAGTATGTCGGCTATCTCCCGCATGGTACAGCGTTAAATGTTCTCAGTTAATGTCTCGGTTTGATTGCTATCAACTTCAACTTATCCAACTGATCAGGGAGCATTGTCTAGCCAGAAACCTCCAGCACAAAATTTCACAAATCACTTTTGACACATTCAGTCATAGCACCATCTTCATACACTGCACAGATCTTTTCTTTCATTTCAGTTGCATTCTTACCTTTCTTAAAATAATAAAGCATAATATGCTGAAAATGTTTTTTTCTTCTGTCTTCAATATTAAAATAGCTACACAAAAATTCATCAATTTTGATGTTTTTTTTTTTAATGCATGCTAATAGTTGCCAGAGTACAATCAAACATAACAATTCAAATGAAGTTAAAGACCACAAAGCACTACTAGGGCCATTTTATGGGAGTAAAAAAATGAATCTTTGGCCAACCCAATAAATAGCAAAAATTCAGCTGAGCAAATTTGAAAGACCTAATTGGGTTTATCAAATAATTCATGAACCAGGCAACATTCCATCTAACAAGTAAAGAACAGTTCTGAGGAGCTGTGCAAAATGGAAGGCCTACATAGGCAGAAGAGAAAGAGTGGGTGACTTCAGGCTTATGTAAAGGATCTCCTGGGGATGGAAGAGGGTTACATGGTGGATTACCTCATCGGTGCTGATGAGAAAATTACAAACCTAGCTGTTGATATTGTATTCCTAGAAGAAGTTGTGACTGCAATTAAATTGGATATTATGTCTTACTTTGCTGACATGGCTCTTAGCACAAATGGCTCCATTCGGGGCCTGTTTCTCTTCTAATGCATATCTGACCTTATCTAAAAATGTCAAGGACCAACCAAGAATAAAGCCCAGAATTACCTTGGGGCATTTGGAGATTGGCTGACTGGTTATACTGCATTTCTCATCAAGCAGAACACAGAATTTCAGTTTGCTGATATTTTACCCTAGATGTTGGGCCTAGAAATATACTTCAACATGAAGAAAATCTCCTTATGAAGAAAATCTCCTTGTAAAGAAAGTGGCTTGGGGACCTTACTTAGTAGCTAAAAAAGGGAGTAATGTCTTTGGAAGAAGAGAGAGGGGATGTATATGAGTTATGTGAGGATGAGTCATTCTTCAGAGTTTGCCATTTGGAGGGGCATAAAAAGAGTAAGGGGATTTCTTATCTGTAGTTATTTTCTGGAAGAATGGGACTCCAGTAAAATCAACTTTGTTCTGGCTTAGAGCCAGTGAGTGGAGTATCTTGTACAATTCCATAGCAACTATATTTATTGGTTCCCCCATGTCACAAAATAATCAGAGATATTATAGATAACAGATCTGAATGGAGTTGCTTATTACAAACTCCACATCATCAGACTTTTAAAATATAGTTTCAGCTCTCCTAGAAATGGAATCTTAAGCCAGCCAATTAGGATTGCATGACCAGCATTAAGTGGATTGCCATTTCCTTCTCCAGCAGATCTTCCCGACCCAGGGATCAAACCCAGGTCTCCCACAGTGTAGACAGATGGTTTAGCGTCTGAGCCACCAGGGAAGTCCATTAATTAGGTAATCTACCTTAGATACTTGTTTCTCTCCTATAAGGAAAGTAACAAATAACAGCATGAAAACAAATGTGTTTTTGCCAAGTACAAGTCTCTGCCCTCTTCTGCCTATAAGCATCTTTCATTTTACACAGTTGGTTAGTTGCTTCCTTTCTGCTAGAGGGATGATGCCTGAGCATAAATCACTGAATAAAGCCAATAAAATCTTTAAATTTTACTCAGTTGAAATCCGTCCCTTAACTGAAGAAGCATAATAAAAATCCCCTCAGTGAACACTGGACTACTTTCATCCTTAGAGTTCTGTGAACATTCTCTGCTATCTTTAGGGTATTTTCCAAAGCTAGGAACACTGGCAATAGTCCAGTTACTATTCCTTAAGTCCCCTCTTCTCAAGAGGCTGCTCTTCAAGCTCATGTAGGATGTCCAGAAAGTTATTTCCAAAAAGAGAATGAGTTTGGAGAAGCCCTATGAGCAATTTTCTACGGCTGATTGTCTACAAACCCTGGTAATCTCTTAAATTTTCCCCCATCAGTTCTGCATCAAGGAAGCATTGTGGAATTTTATAACTCTAGGCAGAAACTCTAACTACCATACAAGTAGCTCTCATTCTCTTATTTCATCAACCCAACCTTGTCACTGTGCTTTGCTGTGCTGAGTTGCTCAGTCGTGTTTCACTCTTTGCGAACCCATGGATTGCAATCAGCCAGGCTCCTCTGTCCATGGGGATTCTCCAGACAAGAATACTGAAGTGGGTTGCCATGCTCTCCTCCAGGGGATCTTCCCAACCCAAGGATCAAACCCAGGTCTTCTGCATTGCAGGCGTATTCTTTAATGACTGAGCCACCCTGGGAGCCCAAATCATTACTTCTTTAAAAAAGCATTTTGGAATGTTCAAGCTGATCCCCCTGAAGCACAGACATCTCCCTTCCAGTAGTCCCTGGCTCATATACACTTTTTTTAATTTATTTATTTTAATTGTATTGGTTTTGCCATACATCAACATATATACTTAAATGACCCCAATGGGACTCTGTCCTTGGAGATAAGGTGAGAGAGTGAAGAGGTTAGAAAAGGAGGGTGAGCCTTCTCCACAGGGCTCATTGTGGAGAAGGAGAGGCTGTGAAGTTGAGGGGACTGAGAATAGACATGATGGCAGCATTCAGTCAGCCTCTTCTCTTTACTTCTTCCCCATTTTATTTCCCCTTAATCTGTGAGTTCTATCTCAGATTTTTCCAGAGTGTGCATATCCTGCTAAAAAAAATCGGTAGGTGATTAATTTCCTATGGCATTAAAGTGTTATCTGAGGGTCAGCAGCAAGGGAGTGAGGACATCCCTTGGGAAATTTGCAGAAATGCAGAATTTCAGACTCTGATTTACTACACCAGTAAATCAGAATCTAAATGTTATAAAGATCCTGGGTAATTCATTTGCACATTAATTGGAAGAAACCCTTGATGGGGTTCAGTACATATTGCCTCAAAATATGGCATTTTGGTGTATTGCATATTTGAGTTGAAGACATTTGTGAAAAGGCAGGAGCAGGAAGGACTTCTGACCTTCATCTGAAGTGGTTCATAAAACCCTCCAATGAGGTTACCCTTCTTATTTCCTATTCCTTGAGGAAAGGGACATTCTTATTTCAAAAATGGAGGAACATTGAGAGGCATCTAAATACACATGCTTTGCTAAGTTTTCCCCAATTTCTTACCAATGTCTCAGCCCCCATTGCCTATCAAATTTCTTCACCATTGTCTACTCTTCATCAAATGTGAAATAAAAAATACAGTTTTGGGGATTTTCATTTCCTCATGAACTATCCTATGCCATGAAAACCATATATTAAATAAACTTGTGTTATTTTCTCCCATTAACCTATCTTTGTAAGTTTAATTTCAGACCCAGAAAGGGACTAAAAAAGGTTCCAGGAAAACTTTTTCCTCTCCTACATCTGGGACTGTATTATGCAAAGAAGGGAAATAAGTCATGCTGCTTGCTTTACTTATTAAATGCTTACATATTTTTACTCTTTACAAATTTGTATAGCAATAGAATCATCAGGGATTGAAAGTCATGCAGAACATGGAGAAATTTTTTGGTTCAGTTCTATTTGAGTAAATGATTTAACCTCAAAGCCTCAAGTACCATATGGGCAAAATAAGGGTAATACAAGTCATATGATCTCCACAGATGCAGAGAAGTTTAGGTGACTTAAGAGCACCTGACTCATAACAGGAACTTAATAAACATCGGGTTCTTCTCACTAATAAAATAAAAACATACCTGAGAAATAGTGATGCTTTAAGATTTAAACGACACACATATTCTTGTTATAGGTTAACTTCTTGGTTTATCCAGAGTTCTTACAACAAACTTTGGGGAAAATGTCAAAGTTTGAGGACAAAGTGTAGATAATACATATGACTAAATGAAAGGCTTTGGATAGGAATTTGAAAAATGTAAGCATCCCTATGCTGAATTCCCATGTTGATGGTTGTTGACTAAGAGAAGTGATTGATCTGTGATCGTTCTCACTAAAACACCCATCATTGCATTAGTGCATTAAAAACAAACAACGAAGGCAAAATTCTTATTAAGAAAAGAAGTTTCCTTCTTGGCACTCTGGCACAAAGTTGGAGAAACTCATCTTTATAACTATAGATATCACTGTGTCTTTACAGATCCATATCACCTGCTTTACAGATCACCTAGAGGTTTTTGGGTGATATGTGTTTTCCAGTTCACTCATCAAAACATATTCTGTTTCAGTGGAACTAAACCAGTTGTAAAGAAGTCCAGGGAAAGGTATATAAATTGGGAAGCAAAGGTAAGACCCAGATCTGATCCAACAATTCCAGATTCCATCAATGGTGCCTGATGGAGTTCATAACCAGGCTAGAGATGCCTGTCTGGGCCTTTCACTCTTACCCCTTTCTTCTCTCTGTCATGTAGCAACAACCTCCTCAATGCCCCCTTCACCTCTTTGTTTCTGAGGGTGTAAATCAGGGGATTCAGGAGTGGGGTGACAATGTTGTAGAAGAGGGTGAGGAACTTGCCTTGATCCTGGGAGGAGCGCTTTCCAGGTTGCATGTACATGTAAATGATGTTTCCGTAGAAAAGTGAGACCACTGTGAGATGGGAGCCACAGGTGTTGAAGGCCTTTTGCCTGCCTAATGCTGACTGAATTTGTAACACAGCCCTCACGATGTAACCATAGGAGACCAGGATAAACACGAGGGGTGAGAGTACAATGCCCACTGCCAGGACAAAGACAGTGCCCTCAATGGCAGCTGTATTCACACAGGCCATTCGTATCAGGGCAGGCATTTCACACAGGAAGTGATCCACACTGTGATGCCCACAGCGGTGTAAGCGTAGGGTGACTGGGGACATAACCAAGGAGTTGGCCACACCACAGCCCCAGGCTATCAACACCAAACCTAGGCAAAGCCGGGGATTCATGATCACCATGTAGTGCAGGGGCTTGCAAACTGCAACAAACCGGTCATATGCCATGACTGCCAGGAGCAGACATTCCACACCACCCAGACCCAGGAATAGGAAGAGCTGGATGGCACAGCCTGTGTAGCTGATGGTCTTGTCACTTCCACTCAGGTTATACAGAAGCTGAGGGATGGAGCTGGTGGTGAAACTAAGGTCCAGGAAGGAGAGATGGGTGAGGAAGAAGTACATGGGAGTGTGGAGGTGAGGGTCCAGCTGAGACACCAGGATGATGGTGGTGTTGCCCACAAGGGTCAGGAGATATGCTATCAAGATAACCACAAAGAGGATTCTCTCCAGATGGGGCCGATCAGAAAATCCCAAAAGGATGAAATTTCCCTGGCTGCTCCCATTGGTTCCATCCATCTCTACTGCACCTGAAGAGGAATATTGATACTAATAATGTGAAAAGCCAATAAAATGGAGTGTTTACCACGAGTGTTTACAAACATTCTTCTGTGTTTTTTACACTTATTTACTCATTTAACTCCAACTAGAATGGTACGAAGTTGGCACTCTTACTATCCTTGACCTACAGAAAAGGAAACTGAGACAGATGTGTGTTAAGTAAATTGTCATATTCTAGAAAGGGCAGAATGAATTTTGAATTCAGAAAATGTGGCTTAGTCTTTATCTTTCACTGATGGTAGTGCCTCTAATCCCAAAGTCAGGAAAGATAAATCCTGCCATGGCCCAACTATTGATTCTTCCTCAGACACAAGTTTTTAAGCTCCTGCTGTAACCTCAAAGGCCCAAAGACATATCCATTTTATGCAGAATATTTATCTATTCTTTATCCCAAAGACACACTTCACTCATTTGGTTATTATTCTTGAGGTAATTTTAAAGTGTCTGTATAGATAATATATAAGAAAATAAAATATTACCAAAATGCACATAAAATTAATCTCTCTGTGTCTCTTTCCTGCCATCTCTGTCTCTATTTTTCTGTCCCTATGTGTGTATGTCTTTCTCTCTCTCTCAGATAGGTCTTGCATAGAAGGAATAATTTTTTTCTTCCAAAATACTATATACTGCTTGAGAAAAAATATAACATTTTGCAATGGATAAGGCAACTTTAATGCAATTATTCACATATATGTTCAGAACTTCTATCAAATTGCAATTCCAAGAACCTATCACATTCAGAACAAAGAATGTTAGAGGACAAATCACCAGTCTTACTGACAGATACAGAGAAGTAGATTGCAAACAATTTGAGTTGCAATTCCAATCTCCTCTGTTACAATCTCTTAACCAACAAGATACCATTACAAGCTATTTGAAAGATCACTTACCTTTACATAGTTTTCCCATCTAATATGGTAATACTCAAACTACTTACACATATGTTCTGTTATTTTATTAATATGAAAAAGTTAGTAAATATGAAAGTTTATATGTATGCTATATAAAACTCATGATATATAAAAAAATGAGACTAGGCAGGAAAATTCTGAAAAAAAAAGTCTAATGAGGAGAAATTATACTTTATATATATCCAAACATACACTGAAAATATAATAATTTAATATGATTGGAATTTCCTTGGTGGTCCAGTGGTTAAGAGTCCACTTTGCAATGCAGAGGACATGGGTTCCATCCCTGGCTGGGGAGCTAAGATCTCACATGCTGTGGGCAACTAAGCCCACTTTGGGCTGCTGAGAAAGATCCTGAAAGCTGCAACTAAAACTTGATGCAGCCAAATAAATAAATATTTAATAAAAACAACAACAAAAAAAGAAAAATAAAATAACAACAACAAAAAAAGAAAAATAAAATAAAAACAACATAAAAAACATGATCACTGAAAAGGCATTTGGGGTTGGGGAGTGTGGATACTTAAATTACTCCTTTCACCAAAACTAATTACAAATCAAATATTCAAAGTGTTAAAAATACAGCCACTAGGGAAAGTCAACCATTGCTCAGTACATCTCTCTCTCTCTCTTTTTCTCATTTTTCTTTTTCCTGATCATCTTGGATTTAGGTAGATCTCACTAGATAAGTTACAATTTTTGAAAGTATGAAGCAAAATATATATTTAATTCCATATTTTTAAAAAAATCTATACTACAAAAAGACAACTAACAAAGTCTAAAGAATAATGTCAATACTATAGAGCTTCAACATGAAAACTGAAAGCTGCCTTAATAAGAAAATATGTAACAAAGTAAATGTATAATAATAATTTGAGCATTTTACAGAAAAAATTATTTACAATAATGTGACAAAACATCAGAATTGTTCTCACTGATGATTGAGTATATAAAGTATAAATATAAATGTATTTGCTTCTTAGATATATAAGTATTTATAGGTGTGGTAACAGAGTTGGGCAAAGTGTGGGGAAATTAGCCCATTAACTCTTGATAGGAATTTAAATTGGAATAGTATCTTTGGCAGAATCTTAGAAGAGATCATTAATTATAAATAACATATATGCTGACATTCTTCATGTTATTTTAACAAAAACAATTATACCTTATAAAATTTTAAATCACCTGTGGGTTTTTTTTTGACTCATTAATTCTGAATATTGGAATCTGTCCTGCATTTATTAACACACAACATGTAATATAATTCCTCCAAAGTCTTCATTATAGTATTGATTGAGACAGATTATACTCAGAAATAATGTATATGTTCAGTTATAGAAATGATTTAATAAATAACAGCCTTGTGAACTTGAAACAAATAACTACTAAATAAAAATAATATATATATGCGGCTTCATTTGGCATTTTTTCCAAAAATCTTACTAATTTTAAAAAAGGAAAAGGCAAAAAGTAATGTATAGTGAGTTTATATGTGATCTGGTCCCATGTTTTTGGTCGTTAAATCTATATATAAATATTCATATCAAAATAGAACCAATATCTAGAAATATGTACATTGAATTATCAAAAAGACTCACTTCTAGAACATGAGATGGAGTTTAAGGGAGATTTTAATGTTTACACATCCTTTGTACATAAAATAAGAAATAGTAATCATGAGTTGTTATAAAATTTAAAAAGAATATTTATACATGTATGAGTATAGGATTATATACCTAGGAAATTTCCCTAGAAATGATTCTATCTTTTTTTAAAATCAGTTAATGTGTCTTTTTAACTGTTATTCCTTCTTTACAGAAATCATTGCCTCATCGCCCTTAATATATACATATATATATACATATATATATGTAATTATCAAACTGAAAAGGAAGAAAAGTAGGAAGAAAGGAAGTTAGGAAGAATAAAAGACTAAAAGAAATTTTCAGTCTACATAATGATACCAGTGTTTTGAAACAAACTGATGCACAATTGCATACTCTTAAAATTGTAAATCCTGGGATATAAGAGAAAATTGAGCATGAGGAGCTGAAGATGAGCCAAATGCAGTGACAAGGCAAGAGTCTGGTTTTCAATCTCTTGAATTGCTTTTACAACTTTGATGTAGAAGTAAGAATGGCTTCTTCACAGGAAGATTAGAGACAGCTGAAAGAGAATGTTCTTGCTAGTTTTCAATCAAGAAGCTGTGCCTTTTCTCCTGTTCAAGTGGAACACTTGCCTTAAACACTGGGGACCTGAGATAGAGTGTTCACAAGCCTTGTTTCTATCACACACCTTTCTCCATGGAAGAAACTCACCTCTCAGATGGGATCCAGAGTACCTTTACTTTCTAAGCAGCTCTGGGAAGGAACTAACATTTTCTCCCCTTATATTCAGACTTTGGAAGGAATATAATAAGTTTTCTTTTCTCTGTTTGAGGTCCTTCTTAACATACTGGTTCAGTGTTAACAGCCTCCCCTACCTTCTCACCTCTCCACCGGTGGTTTATACTTCGTAAGAACCTTTAACAGCCACTATGAATATCTTCATATTTAATGCAATCGTGCACTTGTGTTTTGCAAACAATGAATTTTATTGTATGTCATGTGGATTTGTCACCACTGTCTTGGTGAGGGGAGAGAATGGGCACTAACCCAGTTATCTTTCATTTTATATTTTTTTTTTTTTGCATTTTTAATGGCATTTATTTCAGCAACAACATTCTTACAAAAGCATAGTTTTAATAGGCTTATCTGCTCAGATACGTTAATTAGCAGTTCTCACATATACAGATTTATGAATCATCTTTGGTGCTCTGGGAACCTATAGAAGAAATAAGATCAAACAGAGAAGAGTAGTTAAGTTGAAGGTTGGAAGAGATCGCATGAAAAGCATCTGGCTCGTATATTAACTTTTCCTAAGTTGGCCATAAATAAGCTCTTTGCAGTAGCCACCCCTGAGACCGGTGACAGCAGAAGACAATCACATGTGATGAACTGGTTTCCAAGGAGTTCTTCTCAAACAAAGACAGTAAACGGATGTCAGCTCATTCCTTGGGAAAGGATTCCTATTAAATACCCAGAAACATAGGGCACAGCTTGGGAGATCAAAGAATAAACAATTCATTGTTTAACGTTGTAGTTCAAGTCTTCCCTACCTTGGAGAAACACTTCCTATTTATTGTTCAATGGTTTAAAAAAAATAAAAGAAAAAGAAAGACAGTAACAAGTGGAAGAATCACAAGCTGGAATCAAGATTGCCGGGAGAAATATCAATAACCTCAGATATGCACATGACATCACTCTTATGGCAGAAAGTGAAGAGGAACTAAAGAGACTTTTGATGAAAGTGAAAGAGGAGAGTGAAAAACTTGGCTTAAAGCTCAACATTCAGAAAATGAAGATCATGGCATCTGGTCCCATCACTTCATGGGAAATAGATGGGGAAACAGTGGAAACAGTGTCACACTTTATTTTGGGGGGCTCCAAAATCACTGCAGATGGTAACTGCAGCCATGAAATGAAAAGATGCTTACTCCTTGGAAGAAAAGTTATGACCAACCTAGATAGCATATTCAAAAGCAGACATTACTTTGCCAACAAAGGTCCGTCTAGTCAAGGCTATGGTTTTTCCAGTGGTCATGTGTGGATGTGAGAGTTGGACTGTAAAGAAAACTGAACGCCGAAGAATTGATGCTTTTGAAGTGTTGTGTTGGAGAAGACTCTTGAGAGTCCCTTGGACTGCAAGGAGATCCAACCGGTCCATTCTAAAGGAGATAAGCCCTGGGATTACTTTGAAGGGAATGATGCTAAAGCTGAAACTCCAGTACTTTGCCCACCTCATTGGAAGAGTTGACTCATTGGAAAAGACTCTGATGCTTGGAGGGATCGGGGGCAGGAGGAGAAGGGGATGACAGAGGATGAGATGGCTGGATGGCATCACTGACTCGATGGGCGTGAGTCTGAGTGAACTCTGGGAGTTGGTGATGGACAGGGAGGCCTGGTGTGCTGCAATTCATGGGGTCGCAAAGAGTCGGACATGACTGAGCGACTGAACTGAACTGAACTGAACTGAACTGAACAAGTGGTAAAGAGATCAAAGCTCTCCCTACCGACATGGGTGATGACTCATAGAAAGGTCAGTAAATTAATCCAATTATTGACAACTCACAGTTTTTCAGATATAATTTTGCATGAAGTTGGAGATACCGGAACAGATCACCCGCTTAAAGCCTACTGATTTTTAAAACATGTTTTATTTTTTTTATTTTTTTAACAGCCTCATCAGTAACTTTTATTTATTTTTTTATTTTTATTTTTTAAATTTTAAAATCTTTAATTCTTACATGCGTACCCAAACATGAACCCTGCTCCCACCTCCCTCCCCATAACATCTCTCTAAATTGAGCATTTAGGAGAGTGTGTACTGACACTGTACCTAGAGGTAAAATCTATTTTCCTTGTAGGTGCTGCTCAGCACGTGAACACTGTGGTCCCCGAATGCACCCTTCTACCTCAGAAATGCACAGACATAAACAACAAAGCAAAAAAAAAAAAAAAGTTTTTTTCAGCTCCTAGAGAGCAGGAAGTTATACAATTACAAATTTTAATTTATTTCCAAAGCATGTCTAACCTTGCAGACTCAATAATCTCAAACTCACACAAAGGGTAGCTATACTGGCATATGAAAGAAAATGGGATTGACGATTTCAGAGTAGACAGCAGGCCTAGATCTTCTCAGTCAAGAGCTGGCATTTCGCCATCTCCTCCCATGAAGCTATAATATCTTTTTCAATGCTATTATTTTTTAATGAAACACACATCTTAGATCTTACTTTCTAATGTTTGCCTGACAGATAACAAACTCCAGCCCTAATAAAAAAAATGAACTTTTATGCTGCATTTATTCATATTTTGTCCCTCAATACTTTTATATATTATACTTCAAAAATTATTTTGCATTGGTAAATTTATTTCTTTCTTATTACTAAAAAATAAGAGCTTCATATATTTATTTGTCTGTAGATTTGTGTCTTGGCATGGGGTCGCAAAGAGTTGGGCATGGCTGAGCAACTGAACAACAAATGTCAGTCAAAATCCATACATTTTCCAAGAGCAAGGAGGATGTTTCTCATTTTTTATTTTTCTATTTCTTTGATACATTTTATGTTTTTTTTTTAATTTATTTAACAAGCCAACAAAGGGGTGCAGACTAATGAGCAGAACTCCTTTGTTAGATGTTCTGAGACCTAGTTTCCAACATGCTAGATAAGAGGATCCCCACACCAACAAACCTTGGACACCAGCAGAGTGTCTGATAATTCAACTTGATTCTGATACAACCCAGAGAAAGTATCAGATTTTACAGGGTAAATGTTCAGTCTTACAAGACTTCTCCCACTGCCTAACCATTTCAGAAGCCAGTTGCAAGCCCAAAATATTACCTGTGCTTCTGACCAACTGGCTACAGATTGAAGGTTCCATCAATCCCCTCCTTGGACTTCAGACACCAGCCACAAGTCCAGGTTGTTACCTGTGCTTCTGAGCAAATGGCTCTAGATCAGAGATTCCCATGACACCCTCCTCAGGTTAGATGAATTTGTTAGAATGACTCATAGAACACAGAAAAACATTTTACTTACTAGATCATTAGTATATTTTGAAAAGGATATAACTCAGAAACAGCCAGGTGAAAGAGATGTAGAGGGCAAGGCATGTTGGAAGGGCATTCTCCCTGCATCTCCACACGTTCACCGACCAGAAAGTTCTCCCAATCCTGTCTTTTTGGGCTTTCATGGAGGTTTCATGAAATATCATTGATTAATTACAACATTGGCCACTGGATATTGATTCAACCTCTATCCCTTCTCCTCTCCCCAGAGGTCAAGAGGTGGGGCTGAAAATTCCAACCATAACTGTCCCCATCCTTAAAGTACTTTCCAAAGGCACCTCACTAACATAACAAAAGACATATTTATCATTCTCAACACTTAGGAAATTCCAAGGCTTAGGGAGCTGTAAGTCAGGAATGCATGTTTGGTCATCAGAATGACCAAACATAAAAAAAACTTACAAATTATAATATCAGAGCTCCTAAATCCAGAAATCTACTCACCATTTTTACTCATAGGCTACCAGGTATCATTAAAAGTCGAAGTCAAAATGTGTGGATCTTATTATAGGAGGTTTGTGGGTTGTCTTATTCCCTCCTGTGTGCACACAGGTGCTCCAGCCAAGTGCAATTCCACATGTGGGAGGAAATAAAGGCACTTCTGTTGGGTTGGCCCATTCCTCTGTAAGTGAAGTGGACCATGATATTTGTGCAGAGGAGTTTATGGAAATGACAATAAGATGCAGTTCTCCTGAGAAAGACTGGAGAGGGACCAGTGGTCTGGGTTTCTCAACAGCCCCAACCTCTAGGGAAATTTCTGAACCCATAGGGGTCATTAGTACATACACTGAGGTGTGATGTAGGTATACATCACATCAAACTCTATAATCTCCCATAGGGTCCAGACAGAAAATGAGGACTATGAATATTTGTTCCTTGATATGAAAAGGACTTATTACTTCATGTAAGTAAAATTGGAGACTCAATTTTTATTCCATAAATATAAATATTAACAGAATATTTGCTTCCTTTCTCTGTTCCTGAGAATTATTATGTATCTAAAAATTAGCCAAGGTATAATCAGTCCCATCCTACTTGGAAAGAATAATTTTTTTCCCTTAGTTCCATTGATAATATTGCAAAAGTATTTTGTCGTTTTTTTTTCTAAGAATTTTTTTCATGAAAAAGAAAGGACTCATTGACCTAGACAGCTGAAAAACTGGATAGGTGGAATGGTTAATTTAGAACTTTATTATTAATTTAAGGAACCAGTAGGGCAACTAATTTTATTTATTCACTTAGGATTTGAAAGGAAGATGTCAGTATAGTGGATTTATACTTTAGTTTCAAGAAGTAACTAGGGTAAAATTGAGCAAGTATCAGGAACTCTTGATTTATTAGACTGTGTATATATGACTGTGCTTTTAATGTTCTTATTTAAGTGATGTGACACACCAAGGCTAAATTTTTTTCAAAATATAAATAATAAAAAGTCAGTAAATGAACAGCAATTGAGTCCCTGAAAACAGTCAGACAGTATCAGAGAAAACCAGGCTAGTTTGAATCAATTGATTAGGGGATTTAGCAAAATAATAATCTGGGACCTTTTGAGAAGACATAGCTAGAGAGCCACAGAGTAGAGAGTGAAATATTCAATATAGGAAAATGTGTGGAACTTATAGGTTTGTAGAATATGTATTTTATATAGATAAAGATCACTTCCATCCTTCCCTCTTATAATAAAAAAGGTAAATTTGCAGAAGACCCCAGAAGCACATACAAAATATACATTGAGGAGTCAGTTCTTGGAGAGCAGATTTAATAAATCCCAGTGTTCCCAATTTATCTGCCCTTTGGGACAATAGGCCTCAACATCACCACTGTAAATTAGCTCAGTTCCTTCTGCCTGAGGATGAAACTTTTTCACTTCCTGTTCCCAATCAGCCCCACACATCATTGTCCTCCTAGTTCCCTTCATTTAGCACCTTCTCAACATGCTAGAATAATTAGCTTAACTAGTTAATTCACAAGACAAATCACTCACAGGATTGGGACATGGGGAAAATGATCAAATTAGTTATTTGACTGAAACATCTAGTCTTTTGGTAAACTATAAACATAACTCTGGAGAGTTATAGCTTCAGAACAGCTAGAACCTAACGTTTGAGATTGACTTTGTAATCATTCCTTATGATTTTGGTCATTTTTTATAATGATTTGGGCTTAAAAATAAAGTCCAGCAGGTAACTAGAGATAGATGCTTGAAGGGAAATGACAGTGGGGAGAGTACTGGAGGGAGAGGAGGTGGCTCTATAGTGCAGTTAAAACAAAAAAGGAGTTCACAAAGCATAGAAAAGTTGGTTCCTACAAAATTTTTATTCCAGATAACTTATATAATGCTCCCCACATTCTTAGTGAGTATGAGAATTTGCATATGGAATGCATACAAGGCAATGAATGAGTTAAAGTTGTCACTGTATTGTCATAGGGAATCAAAGCTATAGGTGGCTCAATGGAACCTGGGCATAACAATGCATCATGTCACTGGAACCAGTATCTCTACAAATTTATTCAAATTTCTTCTACACTTAAAAATTGGTTTACTCTTTTAACACTTGACATTAAGCTTTATTGATCAGTACTTCTCTAGTTATAAATTAGTAATAATAACATTATATTTCACAAAATATTTTCAGATCCATCACTTAATTCTGTCTAACAAAAGCTAATCATTTATTTATTCAACAAATGAGCATTAAGTTGTAACCACATACAAACCAGTGAGTTGTTTGAAATATGTCAGACATATCATTATCAATAGACTGCGACCCCTCTCCTCAGGATGCTTACAATCTATCCAGAAAAGGCAAAAGCAATTAAATAAATAAATATTTAATAAATAGGACAATATAATATATTAGAAGCCAATAAGTAGTATATTGAAAAAAAGTGCCTTCATTGCGCCCAACAAAGGGAAATTGGAGGGTGAACTCTGGGTGAGCTCTGGGACAGGTCAGGTTGTATGGTTCTCACTAAAAAGCAGGATTTGACCATGCCCTTGTGATTCAGGCAGTAAAGAATAGGTCGGCAATGCAGAAGACATGGGTTCTATCCCTGGATCAGGTTCTATCCCTTCTCTTTCCTGAAGAACGGAATGGCCACTTACTCCAGTATTCTTGCCTAGAGAATTCCATGGTCAGAGGAGTCTGGCAGGTTTCAGTCCAAGGGGTCACAAAGAGATGGACACAGCTGGGCAGCTAACACTAACATGAACTAAGGAAGAAAGCAAATGAATTAAATATCAGGGAAAAGGAAATTGCAGGTGGAAGGAAGGCACAGCTGGGAGAAAGGCCCGATGGTAGCAAGTGCCTGGTCTGGTGTAAACCCAGCCAGGATACCAGGATAGATGGAGAAGAATAAAAAGGGAAGTAAGGGGAGGAAGTCAGAATCAGAGGAGAAACTTGTGCTCAGATCTTCTAGGGTCTGAAGTTTTGTTGAAAAGATTTTGGCTTTAACTCTAAGCTGAATAGAAGGTAATTGCAATGGTACTACAATCTTGGCGTTAAAAGGATCAGCCTGGCTGCTGCATTGAAAAGGGATATGGAAGGGGCCAAAGTACAGCCAGGATTGCTATTAGGAAACTAATAACTTAGAGGGAGAGAATGGATGTTCAGACAATGGTTACAACAGTAGAGTGGTTAGAGAGGGCTGCACTCTAGATACATTCTGAAGGTAGGGCCAACAGAGTTTACTGATAGACTAGTATGAGAAAGCAAAATCAAGAAAGGAGTTAACCAGATTGTTGGCCTGAGTAACCGAAAAAAATGGAGTTGTCATCCACTGGAAAAGCCTCTGTGTATTGCGTTTGAGTATGTGCGTGTGTATGGAATTGGGAAGGCAAAAAATAGGGGTTATAATAGGAGATGCGCAAAGCTTTGTGAAACATGGAATGCAAGGGATGAAGAAAAATTTAAGTTGGCTTATTAGCTGACATAAATCTTAAGAGGATGCACAATGAGATAATAGGGTTAAAAGGAGACAGTAGACACTAGGATGTTAGCTTCCTGGGGAGGAGGCATTCTTGAGATTCCCTTTTCATCCCTTGAAGAGAGTAGCAGGCCTGAGGTCATGAGGCTTCCTTGTCCTGGAGAATGGGTGGAGCCCCCAGGGGTGACATGATCTTAGACCAACGACCCTGTCCCTCTTGATCCTTTTGGAAAAAGGGCTCTACGGTCCTGAGTGTTTGTTCTCTGTTACAAACGCCTGTCATAGATGCTGACCCTATAGTGACATGAACACTCAGGAGTTACCGTAAGTTTCCAGGCCCCATTTAAGCCCTGATGATGGGAAAGCATGAACTGAGATCCAGCTTTCTATTTAGATCATGAATGGAAAAGGCCTAGGGTGTGCATGGTGTATAAAATATCAACAAGAGGGATGTAAGGTACATTATTATTACCTCTGTTTCTAAAAAAGACAGAGGAATAGTTTGCTTGTGATCAAACATAAATGTATCAAATATGAAATCTTTGTTTAATATAAGTCCCCATCATTAGAATACCTAAAACCATCTGGAAATACAGTTTGATGAAATTTCCCCATTGCTAAAATTATTATAATCCATAAATGCTCCTCCAAATACAAAAATGTCTGAAATGTGTTTAAAATATAGAAAGAAAGTTATATCATTAATGTTATTGTAAAGTATGTGAAAGATTTTAGTCAAAGGAACTTCTCTGGAAGAGAAAAGCTCCTTAAAAATCAAAAAGTCTTGTTAGGTAATGTCATCTAAAGTTTCTATTAATTAATAATTATTTAACATTTCAACATTTAGCATTTAAGCATTTGGTTAGCAAGTATTTATCAAATATATATATAGAAGATGGAAGCATAGTTAACTTTCAATAATTTTTAAGAATTTTGTTTGGAATATATACAATATACACTAAAAATAAGTCAAATATTATTATCATTTCATCTTTATGGTCATTTTCATATTGTATTTAAGAGGCAAAGTTGAATTTAAAGCAATCCTATAAATCACAACCTCAATTATTTCCCAAAATATTGTAATGTCAATATCATTGTCCCACATTATAAAAATTGTACTAAGTAAAGGAGTCTGAGAGAGAAAGAAATAATTGTTTGAAGTTTTACAACTAGAAAATGACTAGGTCAAAGAACTAGTTGAATCATAATTCTGAGACATTTCTACTCAGAAATAAAAAAGTATCCCTGCTGAATACCTGAAACTAACATTGGTTTATATTATAAACCAATTATATTTCAATCAAAAATATATCCAAAGAAAAAGGAAAATGTCCTTGTGAGAGGTATGGCATTGGACTCAGTGATATAATCAGAGGAATGAATTGCATCACTCTCAAAAATTGACCCCTGAATAAAGAGGATTTAAAGAAGAATTGAATAGTCACAGGAATCATGGATAAAGGGATGGTTCTGAATAAGTTAATCTAGAAGGAAATGGAGGTTAAATGATGAGATATAAAGCAAAAAAACATAGTAAGAAGCAATAAAGAAAAAAGAGAGGGAGACAGGGACAGAAAGAGGCAGAGCCCAGAGTGAGAAAAAGAGGAGAGAGACAGTAAGAAAAGATGAAACAATTAGGGATCTGACGTTAGAACAATATTGGACTGTTTTGAACCAATTTAAGAATCGCTATTTCTAATTCTTAATATGTGGAAGACTTGGATTGAAGAGATATTAAAAGGAATGAGACATTAAAATAAATGTATAGATATCTTTGTTTAATACAAGGTCCATTCGTTTGAAGAAAACCTCATCAAAAAAGTATGTGGAGCCATTTGGGAAAACAGTGATAAGACTGCTCCATTTCTAAAATTATTACACAATCCTTATACAAACACATATAACATATACTTTCCCTTTTGTTGCTATGGGAAAATTTCCATAGTGACAAGGAGTAAACAGCTGACCTAAATAGGGACATCTGTTGAGCCTTCACATATGTATATACGATATGCTCCATTCTATTGCAGAAGACTTTGCTAGGCTTGGGGTGTATCTCAGCAAGTGTATCTCAGCAACACAATCTTAGGAAGAATCATCTCTGATATTAGAGGCAGAGTCAAAATGACCCCTGGATGCCCAATTTTCTAACTCCACTTCTGTCATAGGTGGTAAGATAAGAGGCGTTGTGTCACAGATGAAAAAATAAGGTCGAAGAAATCCAGAGAACAGGTGGTTGAACGTGTAGATAAAAGACCCACTTGTGATGTTGTAAAAGGAGATTTCCCCTGCTTCATAGTCCAAGAAAATCCCAATGCAGCGAGGCCGTTCCAGGTGGAGGAGAGGAACTGATGGAGAGGCAAGGACCATGTACTCACTTCCCTTCAGCAGCCACATGGCCCAGACCCCATTCTCAGGAGATGGTGTGATTTCCCCCTTTCTTGACACTGTGTCTTGACAGACACCTAAGCCCCATTCTGCTCTTTCTCCCACCATGACTTCCCAGTAATGCCTCCCTGATGAGAAGTTCTGCAAACCCAGGATACAGGGCCATGTGTCAAATCGCTCAGGGTTGTTGGGGACATCCCTCCACAGTTCTCCATCCTGCACACTGCGCAGGTCAGCAGTCAAGAGGAGGCTAGGATGTGCGGTGGCAGGATCCAATTTTATGTCAACTGTAGAAACAATTTTGTGAAACATGTAAAAGAACAGAAAAGACTGGTGAAAACTTAAGAACCCATGATATTGATGACTGTCATACCATTTTTACTCTCCCTCTAATAACTCATGGAGATAAAAAATAAGTATTTCATCTTGCAGATGCTTTATTGAGTTTGAGTATATTCCTCTGTTATGTCTACATTATCCAGGACTAATTACTGCCCCAATTAAACCATAACCATTGATGATAAGACAAACCAAGTTCATAACCACTTAGATTCCTTTTATCTCTATCCAGAGCACTTGGGTACTCTTTGGAATATCTGCATTTAAAATAAAATTCATAACTCCCTTGGGATTTTTTTTTTTCTTACCAAAGCCTATAGAAAAATTACATTGGTCTTAAACACACCACTTTCAAAGCTATATTACTATGGTAGGAAGAATTCTAAGAGGAACTTCATGGCCTTCAATCCCAGGTGGTTTTCTCATGATTCTGTTATGTGACAAGCGGGAGATTATATGAGTGGGTTCTAATATAACCACCCTTTAAAATCAGATATAGTTCTTTGTTTATTGGTATGGTGGTAGAAGGAAAAATCAGGGATATTTGCATTTGATATATCATTGCTGCCTTTGAAGATGGAGTGGGCCACAGTGGAGGAGAAAGGTGAAGAACTTCCAACTGATAATCAACAAGGAGATGGGGATGTCAGTCCTCCAACTGCAAGGAATTGCTTTATATCATCAGACTGAATAAGCTTGCAAGTGGACCTTTCCCTAGACCCCTGAGAGATGTCCAGTCTGATCAACACCTTGATTTTAATCTTATAAAACCTTAAACAGAGAAACCAGCTGATCCCTCATGATTATCAGATCCGAAGAATGGAAGTAAATGGATGTGATTTTAAGTAGCTAAGTGTGTGGTAATTTGCTATGCAGCAAAGAAAATTACTGAAAACTACTATTAATAACTATACTGTGAAGTCTCAGTATATTGATATGACATTTTATTTGTACATATAATTTAAAAATACATCTACTAATGAAATGACCTCAGTGAAGCAAGGAGGATGTAAAATATTCATGTCTTTTTTTTTTTTTGGTCAACACTCAAAACTAGTAAATTTGATTTCATTAATTTAAAAGCAAAAACAAATTTCATAATTAATCATGTTTTAATTTTTAATATAACAAATATTAATATGATGATTCCCATTATTATTTGTCTCAAACCACTTCTAGTTATCTTTTATTTCTTCTCAAAACTAAGTGGGTATATCATCTATGCTATAGCATAGAACCAGCTTCAAGATTGATATTATCTTTCTCACATTATAGATAAGCAGGATGAGCCCAAGCGATTATATGATTTTCCCAAACTCTGCTACTGCTAAGTCACTTCAGTCATGTCTGACTCTGTACGACCCACAGCAGCCCACCAGGCTCCCCCGTCCCTGGGATTCTCCAGGCAAGAACACTGGATTGGGTTGCCATTCCCTTCTCCAATGCATGAAAGTGAAAAGTGAAAGTGAAGTAGCTCAGTCCTGTCTAATCCTCAGCAACCCTGTGTACTGCAGCCTTCCAGGCTCCTCTGTCCATGGGATTTTCCAGGCAAGAGTACTGGAGTCGGGTGCTATTGCCTTCACCTCCAAACTCTAGAGGCCATGAATAACAGGAACTGAAAAGCAGGTCTCCATGATGTTGTGGCAGACCTATTTAACAGATGTCATGTCTTCATATATCATTCCCACTTCAAGAAAATAAATCTGTGAAAAGGTTGTGAATACATCTATTTCTAATTCTTCTCCCTACCTCTTCTTAAACTCTTAAAATTTCTTAAGCTATCACCCAATAGAATAATACCCTAACCAAACTGCACCTTCTTCCCAGCACCCCATGCATGATCAGTCCTTAAAGTTCACCTTAAATGACTTTTCTATAGCACTTAACACTGTTGAGAATCCTTTTGTCCTAGAAAACATTTCTCTCTCCCAAAGACACCAGTCATCACTCTTTCACTCCCTTTCTGCTGATCACCCCTTCTTGGTCTCCTCTGCTGTTTTCTCTTCTCTTCCTCCATCACTGCTATTGGAGAAACCAATGGTCTAATGATTGGGACCTTCTGCCTCTCTCTTAGATCACTTTTGATATGTTCTTGGGATGGCAGGTATATTACTTTCATTAAATTCCATTCATGTGTTTTACTAATTCCAAATACTTTTAGCCTAGACTTTTCTCCTGGAACTCCATATTTGTAAATTCATCTGCCTACCCAATATCAGCATTTGGATATTTAATATCCATCACAACATTGATGTGTCTAAAACCCAGGTCCTTTTTTCTACCTTGCCTGTAGCTTTACATGTCAATGTAAACAATAATTTCATTATGCCAATTCAGGAGATTTTAGCTTTGGAATTATTCACAACTTTTCTCCCTTTCTGACACCTCATATCTAATCCAACAGCAGATCTTGCCAGTTCTGCTTTCAAAATATCAATATAGCAAGATCTTGCCTATTTCTCTGTACCTCCAGTACGACTTCCCTAGTCCAGTAGAAAATAGCCTCTAATTGAGTTATTACAAAGCTCCTAATGGCTTTTCCACATCAAGCCTTGCCCCTCTGTAATTTATTCTCAATAAACCACGCAGTGATCTTCATGAAACATTAGTCCAATCATGCTATTCCTCCATTTATAACTGATGCCCTATTTCACTTCTGCTCATAGTGGCCTTCTTGTTGGGTCCTAAGCTACCTGGACTTTGCTTGACCTCTACAGTTCTCCTGTCACTCACTCCACAATAGCCACACAGACTTCCTCATAGCTCCTGGAATGCATCTTCCATATTTTAAGCTCAGGTCTTAGAACTCATTTCTGTTTCCTGAAATGCTTTCTTCTAGATCAGATATTTGCTGTGTTTTCCCCTATGAATGAAGTCTTCCTTGATCATCAAAAATTCCAGATTAGATGTGCTAACTCAAGAACTTCTGGCCACACTTATTTATTTATTTTTTCAATACTCTGTTTCATCTTCTCACATTTCGCATACTTTCCATAATTTAAGCAAAAATTTACATGAAGCTCCATATCTGTAACATCTTTGATGTTATTGTTCAGTTTTATATTCTAACGCTTAGAAGAGTAACTGGCATAAAATACACAATATTTGTGGAATTGACCAGCTAATTAATTCAATAAATGTAAATGTGAATATAAAGTCATTGATTATGAGAGTGTAATAACTTGCAACATTTCATACAGTTAAGTGAAAGTTGCTCCGTCATGTCTAACCCTTTGGGATTCTCTAGGCCAGAATACTGGAGTGGGTAGCCTTTCCCTTCTCCAGGGGATCTTCCCAACCCAGGGACTGAACCCACGTCTCCCACATTGCAGGCAGATTCTTCACCAACTGAACCACAAGGGAAGCCCAAGAATACTGGAAAGGGTAGCCTATCCCTTCTCCAGCAGATCTTCCCAACCCAGGAATTGAACCAGGGACTCCTGCATTGTAGGAAGATTCTTTACCAGCTGAGCTATCAGGGAATATCAATCTGCCTGTGAGATCAAGGATTAATCATTGAACAGGATTGATAAGATGGGTTTTCTTATCATGAGACAAAGCTGCTGCTGCTGCTAAGTCGCGTCAGTCGTGTCTGACTCTGTGCGACCCCATAGACGGCAGTTTCCTTCTAAGTAATAAACCCACTATTAAGTCATAGTCTATTTTCATTATTTGGCATTAATTGAATATAAAAAAATTAAAAACATTGAATCTATATTGTTTTAAAAAACAAAATACTAAGATGCAACAAACTATAACATTACAGTTATTCCCTCTTAAATATAATTAACTGAATGTTTTTGGCTTTATTGACTATCTAATTTAAGAAATTTATCAAACTGCCAGACAACAAAATAATCCAAACTTTATATTATCTGATACACTGCAATGCTTTCATATATTGAAGATTTTTTTCTCTGTTTTCAAATATGTTTCATTTTGTCCTCCAAAGAATATAACTTTTTAGCATTTTATAAAAAAGGAAATAGACATAGATTGGAACTAATATTGCTTATGTCACAGATAATATCATTTTTTAACCCACTATTCTAACCAAATGTAGCTTATATGGATGTCAGTTACTCTGATATTCTTCAGGACTATTCACAAATATCCCAATACTCTTTAAAAAAAAAATCTGAGCCTAGTGCTCTCTCCCTTCCCCCCTGTAGTTTGACATGACTATGTGACTCACTTTCATCAATAATATCTTCAGGAAAGCTATATGTGTCCCTTAGGGTGGTGCATGATTCACCATGACTTTGCTCAGTTCTGTGCCTATCAGCAACAGGAAGGAGGTGGGGCTCTGTCTGCATGGAGTGAGATTATGTGAAATTAAAGCCTCCACAATCCAGTAATTAACCAATAACATGATCTCAAAATAAAACTTTGCTGATTTTAGCCACTAAACTTTGGGTTCTGTTTGTTACTGTAGCCTGACTGGTACAGTAACAAATTGCAACAACAGCCAAATTCCAGAGGTCATAATTCCTCAAGGTCTAAAATGCAGCCTACCTTGGAACTTCCTCAACATTTCCCTCATGCCAGGAATGCGACACATTGTCTTCAGCTCCATAGCGATGGACTCGGGTTCCAGGCGTGTGACATTCTTACTTCTGAGAAGAGCACAAAACCTGCAGTTCTCATTAGAGTTATCTACCAACCTCCCCAGCCTCTCCCAAACCATTCTCTGATTCGGAAAGTAAACATACCGGCTCAAGGCTCCTCCCACACCCTGAAAATGAAAGAGAAACAAGCAGGTGTGAGTTAGACCTCTGAACTGCTTTTGACAGACTGGGGACACACCAAGAACATCTCTTTAAGAATTATTGAAAATCATTATTTATTGATGTAAAACTATAAGAGATATGACTCCCTCTAAAAAATCTAAAACAGACTGTTATTGAGTTTTCTCATGAATTTAAAATAATATAATCAGTTTGCCTCTATTAAAACAAAATCAGACCACACAAACTTTAGGTTAATTCCTATAATACCTATTGGTTTAGCTATTTTCTGAATTGATAATTCTGATAATTGAATGTTTTTATGGGGAGTTATTTTCTGTGAACAGAATTAAGGTAAAAATAGATTCTAAATATCTGAAGAATTTATTTGAGAAATAGTGAAAGGTATGGACATAAAATGATAATCTCAGTGTTCTTGTAAGATAATCCTAACTTCCTTATTCTCTGAACCAACATACTTTGTCTAAGTTATCTAAGCAGAAAAACACAGAAGTCATTAAAATTCAGCAAGTCTATGTCAAAGTAGATTATTAAACAAATCACCTGCACTTTATTTCCCCTATCCCTCTAAAAAATGACCACCAGTCAGATTAATTTTAACAGGGCATAAAACCAGGGAAATGATTAGCTTTATATTTCATCAGAACAACAGGTCTTATTTCGGTCCATTAAGGTTGAAATGTTGTTTACTGGTATCGAGGAAGAAAGGGAGAAATGAGTATAAAAATCAAAGCAAATTATTTGAGGAACAGTCTCCCTAAGGACTTCCCTGGTGGTTCAGACGGTAAAGCGTCCGCCTACAGTGCAGGAGACCTGGGTTCAATCCCTGGGTCAGGAAGATCCTCTGGAGAAGGAAATGGTGACCCACTCCAGTACTCTTGCTTGGAAAATCCCATGGACAGAGGAGTATAGTAGGCTACAGTCCATAGGGTTGCAAAGAGCCAGACACAAATGAGCAACTTCACTTCAAACTTGAAGATTTGTGTTATAAGACATTTTAACATTTATTCAGTGCTAATAAATGATAATTTCAAATATGCAGTATTTTAAGATACAGTAAGATGTGACAATGAATATTGTTGAAAATGCCAAAGTTCTTGTGTTTATTTATTGTTTAAAATTTTGAAAATTTATTCCTTTGGGACAGTTTGCTTAGTAGGAAGTAGGCATAGTAATAATAATACAAACAATAATAACAATGTTTTACTGATGCATAAATATATTGAAGAAAATGGGACATATTTAATATAAAAGCTTTGCAAATGCTTTTATTTAATGACCCCCCCCCCCCACTCTGTGGCCAGTGCTATTTAATCACAGAACTTGTATGAAGATAGAAATTACTTATTTCAGACATTCCTAAATGAGTCATTGGGATTGAAACACAATGAAACGTGCCCAGAAATTTTCTATTGCAAGCGAGTTCTAGCTTGAGAAAAAGCATCCACCAACAATGATGACTTTCTCAATTCACTTGGGATTTAATGCCTTTAAGGAGGATTATCATTTATGTCTGTCTGCTCTATAATCTCAAGTATATTGTGGGCAAGCTGTAGTGAGCCAAATTAATCCTTCCCCACAATGCCTAGAATGGGCATGCACTATGGGCTAGAACATTAATATTTGCCTTGAAAATTAGCATGCCAATTTCAAAGTGGAAAATTGTAGATATTACTCATACATTTGACGACTGACATTAAAATGGGTTAACAAGACTTTTTGGATTAGCCATGACTGAAATACAGCAATATCATTGTTGACCCACTATGAGGTTTTTATAAAATGCTTTCCAGGCAACATAGTATAGATAGTCTGTTTTTATTTAATTATATGTAAATCATTAAATTAATTTTAGTTTTGAAAATATTTAAGGTTTTGTCTTTAGTATGAGCTATTATGTATGATTCTCTAGGCTCCCTTCAGATTCTGATGTTAAGATTGAGGATTTTTAATAACAAGCTTTCCAAGGAAATTCTAGGGTGATCCTGTCCTAAAGAGCAAAACTGCTTAAGGAGTTATCGCTGAAAGCTGCCATCTGTCCCCTTGGTCTCAGGTGTGCTCATCCGTCTTCTCCCAGGCACCCAGCCTCACCTCCAGCAGACCCAGGGCTGGTCGCTGGCACCTCTCCTCCAACTCCTCTGCCAGTTCCTTCAGAGCCCTGCTCTGCTGAATCAGCCGGTTCTTGCTTTCCCGCAGCTTCTGCAGCGTGGCTCGCTCCTCCTCCTCCAGTCTTCTAAGCTGCAGTTGCTCCTCCAGGGCCAGGAAGCCACGATACTTTTCAAACTCCGACCTGAAGCGTTGCCTCTGCATTTCCACTTTTTCCTGGAGTGACAGTACAACAAATCATCAGCAGTTGGGGCTGTGTATTTGGCCTCTACCTTCATGTATGGACGGGGGGGCGTGGTGGGGGTGGGGGTGGGGGTGGGGGGGCCTTCCCTGGCGGCTCAGATGGTAAAGCATCTGCCTGCAGTGCAAGAGACCCAGGTTCAATCCCTGGGTCGGGGAGATGCCCTGGAGAGTGGCATGGCAACCCACTCCAGTATTCTTGCCTGGAAAATTCCTTGGACAGAGGAGCCTGGTGGGCTACAGTCCATAGGGCTGCAAAGGGTGAGATATGCCTGAGGCAACTTAACAAACACACACACATGGGGAATGACATAGTGAAAAGGGGTTTAGTTGCAATTCATTGTTCTCTCACATCACCCTTTTAAATACTATAATTACACCTATAAATATAGAAGGACTAAGGGTTTCCACAGAATTTAGAATTTAGTTTATTAAAACCATGCTTGTTGTATTTTGGCTCACATGGATACATTTTTAAAGGTAAAAATTATGCAAGTTGACTTGACTTAGAACAAGATTCTTGGAAACATCTCTACTTTAAGAATAATCAGTGGAGGGTTCAAGACATGCATGAAACCAGATCTCAGATATAGAGTTCCTGATTTCATAAATTTGTGGTCAGGTCAGGATTAAAAACAATTGACTTGGATTACTAACTTAAAAACTATTAATAAATGTCACTATTGATTAACTTTACATATGATATACATAACTATGGGAAAATTAAGACATCACAGAGAAAAATATAGCAAAAACCCTCATGAAAATATCTGCCAGAGGATAAATACAAGTCAAAATTTTCAAGAAAAGAAAGAAAGAATTACAAAATTATAGAGAATAATCAGAGAAAAAGGGTTCCTTGGAGAAAGACAGAGAAGTATTTGGAAATAGAGTCTATATATATTGTAATACATAATATAAAAATATAAACACCTATGTCATTTCTATATACAATTTCTCAGTATTGATCCTGTTGATATTTGACCAGGTGATTTTTTGTTGTGATTTTTTTTTGGGGGGTGGGGGTGGGGACTGTTCTTTGTATTATAGGATATTTAGTAGCATTTCTTGCCTTTACATATGAGATGCTAGTAAGGCATCCCAGTTGTGACAACCAAAAATATCTACTGATATTGCAAAATATCTCTTGGAAGGCAACATTGGTCCAGGTTCAGAATCACTCTGTGTATGTGTGTGTGTCTGTTTGTGTGTGTATGTATAAATAGGTAAAGGAAAAAAGAGCTGATGATGGCAGAAATATATCAACATATTGACTGAAAAAAGATATATATTTATATCAATATATCGACTGAAAAAAATTCAGATTATTTTTATATGTAAGATGATGACTATGAGCCTGTATTTCATATATATATATATATATGTATGTATATATATATATACATATGCTGTGAAATAGTAAAAATTTCATTCATCCAACAAATACACATTTTTTAAACTAATAGTGAGAGTACAACTCTGTTCTACGTGATGCAGTGAGTGAAGCTCAGTGAATAAGATCAAGTGAGTTGGTAAGATCAAGATGAGTAAAGTCTTTTTTTATAATTTAGATTGGGGATAGTATTACAGAGATTAGAAAGAACACAATTGTGCAAATATAATCTGAGGGGATGAGATGGTCCAGGGTGATGCTGAGATCGGTTTTTCTTGAGTACCCAGGAAAACGGAACAAAAGTGCCAGAATAGGGAAGATGGTGGAAGAATGACTTAATGGTCTAAATAAGGATCCTTCAGATAGGTTAGCCACCTGAAGCCCCAGTATTCTCTTACCTTCCAAATAACAGTTTTCTTCCCCACATTGGCCTCCTGAGTTGAGGCTTCCTCCAGCTCTTTCCTCACAAGCTCCTGTGCCACCTGGAGCTTTATCTGTTTGGGAAGATACGCCACAGCCATTAAGGATACTCTCATTCAGTACTTAAGTTGACCAAGCACAGGAAGAAATACAAAGATCAGCTATAACAGGCAGTAGAAAGCACACAAAAATGTTCGACCTCATTAGTATTAATGATTGTTAAACATAGATATGTTTTAAATGTTAATGCCAGATATAATAAAAGATGTATCTAAAAAGTATGTTCATTGCATTACAAATAGCAAAACAGTAAGTAATCAGAATAGGACAGTGAGGAAAAAATTATTTTATTCACTGGATAGAATTAAAACAAGGTGCTGCAGAATTTTTAATGGCAAGAAATACAATTATTAAGAAAATTAAAATAAGCATATTTTATGGAACCTGACACCAATTTTTAAAAATAAAAGTTCTTGTAATAAATATATAAAAATTAGGCAGAGACCAATGAAAATATACTCAATAAACAAAATCTCATCTCCTATGCTTGGCTGAAAAGGTGATGCGATTCCTTTTATGTATGTATTTCAACTTCTTAAATTTATTCATTACTTTATAACCAGAAGCGTATTTCTTCTTTTACAGAAGAAATCTTGTAAGTTAGTATTTATTATATGAAAAAGAAATACAGAAAGTCATAAATCTCACAAGGGATAGAAAAATAATTTAAGGAAAACTAAATCTCTTTTCAACCCCAGGACTCCTGCTAGAGGTAAGTACATATATTTTATTTACAGAGAACATACGCAAAGATAGACACATATACACATTTTAAAAGTCTTCCCAAAGTCATTCAATAACTCTCAGGAAAAAATAAAAACAAACAAAAAATTAAATTCTTTCCACAGTCATTCAACAAGTCCCACACACCAGTCTTTTTTTTTTCCTCTCTCTTTTTTTAATGATAACATTCTAAGGTAGAACACATAAAATAGCAGTAGACACCAACGAGGCATTTAATAAGATGAAGAAAATGGCAATTGTTTTTAGAATCTGGAAGGACTAGAACACTCTGACACTTAACAGACAAAAATAATTGTAAGCAAAAGCAAAGAGGTTGAAAGTTGTGTCACGTTTGGGGACAACAGTGATTAGGCTAGTTTTGCTGAATCTAAAAATTAATGGTTAAGACAAGAGTTATAGTGCATTGTAGGCAGACACTTTACCATCTGAGCCACCAGGGAAGCCCGTAAGAGCACTTAAACGGTCCTAAAACTGATTGATAGGCTAAGGAGTTTGAAAGATATTTATTTGGTACTTAGTTGAAGGACTGCTGAAATAGAGAAAACTTCCTTAGAATATGACATTATCCATGCACTGTATGGTACCCTCTGGATTAAAGAAAAAAGGCAGGAATATACTCTAGAAGTCTAGTTAAGAAATAGTTAGCACCTGAATTTTGCAAAAGACAACCTAAGAGATATTTTTAGGTAGGTCCAGAGGGTACTTGAGGGGAAAAAAAAAATCACAACGTTGATTTAAAACAAAGTTAAAATAATAATAATAATTACATTATTAATTATTCTAAGTTAAAATGTATGATATAAATATACAAAATTATTATAGGCTCTATATTATTAATCATTTATTAAATTATTATTATTTTATAAAGTTAATATCTTCATTTTATTTTCATTGTGATAGTACTTCAGGTAAGGTCAGTAGATTAAAGATGACTTTAACTCTCTTTGTGCGAGCAGCTGTTCCAGATATTGGGAATTTAAATGTGTTCTGAATATGTCCAAAAACTTTTGATGAGCACCAGTAGGAAGAATCTTCTTCAGAGTTTCATGGATGCCACTTTTGTGAGCCAGATACTCCAATATTAGTCACCTCTTCACTGAGGATACTCATATCATAAGTCCAGAAATAGGTATTAAATACAGAGGAATCTGTCAGCTTAACCACTGGATTCCTACTGCAGAGTAACATGTATTGGCAACTTTAAAGGGGATCAGAACCTTGTGCCCATCCAGACACCATTCATAGCAAACATTCAAACATTAAGGTGGTTTTATGCACCCTTATATTTATTGCCGCAGTATTTAGAGTAGCAAAGACATGGACTTCACTGGTGTCTCAGACAGTAAAGGGTCTGCCTACGATTCAGGAGACCCGGGTTCAATCCCTGGGTCGGGAAGATCTCCTGGAGAAGAAAATGGCAACCCACTCGCATATTCTTGCCTGGAAAAGCCCATGGACAGAGGAGCCTGGTAGGCTATAGTCCATAGGATCGCAAAGAGTCAGACATGACTAAGCGACTTCACTTTCACTTTCTTTCAAGACACGGACACAGCCTAAATGGCCATTGACAGACGAAAGGATAAAAATGTGGCATATATATATATATGTGTGTATATATATACATATATGAATATTTTTGTTGTTGATGTTGTTGAGACTCTTTTGTGACCCAGTGGAGTGTAGAGTTCCAGGCTCCTCTGTCTGGGAAATTACCCAGGCAAGAATACTGGAGTGGGTTGCCATTTCCTTCTCCAGGGTATCTTTCCAACCCAGGGATGAAGCCTGCTTCTCATGCATTGGAAGGTGGGTTCTTTACCACTGAGCCACCAGGGGAGCCCACTATGGAAAATTACTCTGGCTTAAAAAGAATGAAACAAAGTCATTTACAGCAACATGGATGGACCTAAAGATTATCATACTAAGTAAACTAAGTCATACTGAGAAAATAAATGTCATATAACATCACTTATATAACATCACCAGCTTATATAACATATAACATCACCAGCTTCCCTGGTGGTCAGCAGTAAAGAATTTGCCTGCCATGTAGAAGACGTAAGAAAGACAAGTTTAATCCCTGGGTTGGGAAAATCCCCTGGAGGAGGGCATGGCAACCCATGGCAATCCAGTATTCTTGCCTAGAGAATCCAATCGACAGAAAAGCCTGGCCGACTACAGTCCATAGGGTCACAAAGAGTAAGACATGACTGAAGCGACTTAGCACACACATATCCACATACATTGCTTACGTGTGTAATCTAAAAAAAAATGATACAAATGAAAGTATTTACAAACACGTGTACACCCATGGCGGATTCATGTTGATGTATGGCAAAACCAATACAATATTGTAAAGTAATTAGCCTCCAATTAAAATAAATAAATTTATATTAAAAAAAGAAAAAAAAACAGAAATAGACTCACAGACTTCAAACACAAACTTAAAATTATCAAAAGGAAAAGGTGAGGGGGAGGAATAAATTAAGAGTTTAGGATTAACATATATACACTATTGAAAAGCAGAGACATTACTTTGCCAACAAAGGTCCATCTAGTTAAGGCTATGGTTTTTCCAGTGGTCATGTATGGATGCGAGATTTGGACTGTGAAGAAAGCTGAACGCAGAAGAATTGATGCTTTTGAACTGTGGTGTTGGAGAAGACTCTTGAGAGTCCCTTGGATGGCAAGGAGATCCAACCAGTCCATTCTGAAGGAGATCAGTCCCGGGTGTTCTTTGGAAGGAATGATGCTAAAGCTGAAACTCCAGTACTATGGCCACTTCATGCGAAGAGTTGGAAAAGACTTTGATGCTGGCAGGGAATGGGGCCAGGAGGAAAAGGGGACAACAGAGGATGAGATGGCTGGATGGCATCACCGACTTGATGGACATGAGTTTGAGTGAACTCCGGGAGATAGTGATGGACAGGGAGGCCTGGCGTGCTGCGATTCATGGGGTCGCAAAGAGTCGGACACCACTGAGCGACTGAACTGAACTGATATATACACTACTATATATATACATATAAAATAAATTATCAACTATATATAAAACATTATCAACAAGGACCTATTGTATGGCACTGAAAACTCAATATTTTGAAGTAACCTATATGGGAAAAGATTTTTAAAAAGAATGGATACATGTATGTGTATAACTGAATCACTTTGCTGTATACCTGAAATGAACACAACACTGTAAATTAACTATATTCCAATGTAAAATAAAACTGAAAAAAATTAAGATTGTTTTGATGACAATATTAATTAACATGGGCTTCCTAAGTGACCCAGTGGTACAGAATCCTCCTGCTAAGCACAAGACTTGGGTTTGATCCCTGGTTTGAGAAGATTCCCTGGTGAAGGAAATGGTAACCTACTCCAGTATTCTTGCCTGGGAAGTCCCATGGACAGAGAAGCCTGGCCAGCTATAGTTCATGGGGTTGCAAAGAGCTGGACACAACCTAGTGACTAAACAACAGTAGCATTAATTAATATAAATATTATGCAAAAGCAAAATATTATACAAATGATAGTTGTTAGGAAGTGTTTCCGATAACAGTTGTGCACTTGTAACTAAGAGGCAATTGGACAACATAGCCTCCTATACCAGGGAGCTCTAGTTGTGAAACTCAGATTACCTATATCAGGAAAATTAAGACCAGCATGGAATGAAATGACCAGAGAGAGTTTCATGGCAGAGAAGAGCAGTCTAAATAACAGTATGTTTGAGCTCCTGATTAGGAGTCCCAAACGATGGGATTTCCATGGAGCAAAGGCTTACAGATCCCAAGGTGAATGTGAGCCAGGAGGGTGCTTGCTCATTCAGATCAGGGGGTATCTTTTGGCTCTGTCTCTGGCAAGGGATTTTTAACACTTCTGACCCAGTCAGTGTCTTCCATTACAGACCGGCATTTCCAGATCAGGAGTCACAGCTCTCCACATTACATGGTAACACCTCTCACCTGGTAGCACCTGGCGGCCTCCTGAAGCAATGTTGTGTGGTGGCTCCTGTGCTCTGGAGTGGTGTCACAGACCCAGCACAGCACTTCCTGGTCCTCCTCGCAGAAACGGGTCAGCTCCTCGCCATGCCTCACACACAAGCGTGCCCCCGAAGGCTCCGCGCCCAGGCCCAGCTGCCGCACACTGTCCACCAGGCTGGCCAGCTGCCTGTTGGGCCGGAAGCTTTCCAGCCTGAAGGGACCCCGACACTGCGGACAGGCATAGATGCCGCCCTGTGCGCTGTCGGACTTCTCGCAGAACTCGGAGATGCATCTGAGGCAGAAACTGTGGCCACAATCCACACTGACGGGATTCTGCAGGAAATCCAGGCACACTGGGCACCGGGCCTCCTCGCAGAGCCGCTCCCCAGGGGACCCCGAGGCCATGGCCGGCTGGGCCTTGCCTGGCCCCGCCGATAGCAGAGCTGTCTTCCCCAGCTGCCTGCACTATCTCTCCTGGTGTTCTGACACAGAAGGGAGGAACCCCACAGCCTCAGGAGAAGCAGACACGAGATGGGCTGTATCCACTGGCTAGCGCCCAAATGAGCCACGCCCAGCGAAAACTTGCAACTCAGACACAGTCAACCACAAGGATAACATTAACATTCTAGCAATCCTAGCTTCCTAGGAAACTGATCATTTCTAACAGAATCCCTCGCAGTGTAGCTTATTGGAGCCTGTACATCTTTTCACTGTCAGTAAATTTCAAGAATCGCTAAGCTCCTTCCTTCAATTATTTTCTAAACTGCCCCATGACCTTATTATCTTTTTATGACATATTGATTTGTTAAAGTTTTTTTGTCAAAATTTATTTTTTCTACTTCCTGTTAATTAGCTCTTAATAAAGAAATATGTTGGTAAGTTAATAAGGAGATGCCCCCCCGAAAAAAAAATGTGTGTATAATAATGATAAGTCTATAGCCCAACAACAATTCAAAGCATTTAAATAAAATCTGGTCAACTTCAGTGAGTCCCACAATAATTGCACATGTGTTATGATTGTTGTAAAGCACATTTTAGAAGTGGCAAAGCTGTAGGCTAAGGCATTGGTTAGGAAAAATAATCTAACTTCAGCCTATCAGTGCTGCAGCACTTGTGAAATGGGGGAGGCTGAGAAACACATAGAAGAAAGATGATTTGACAGAAAGGATGTGATCCCTACTTGGGATGAATATGGTGAGGTCATTAGGTCATCAGGAAAGTAGACAAATGTGGGAAACATCTGTCATCTACACAAAATGTAATTTTTATTTTGTTGAGTTTGAAGGGATGATGGACATGCCTATAGCAAATCATTCAATTTATTCTTCAGCACAAGCTGCCAGAATCTCAGACACAAAAGAAAGCCAAAAACAAATGGCCCAACTCTCAAGGGAGTCTTAAAATCTGTCAGTAGAACTCATATAATTATAAACTAAAAACTGGGAGAAAAGACACTCACCAGTGCTGCAAGAATATAACAGGGCTCTGAACAAGCTGGGGTTCAGGGGGGTCAGATTGGGCCCTTGGAAGTTTCTGAGGTAATTACTGAAGGGTAAATAGAAGTTGAAAGGGAGCTCTGGCAAGGAGAACAGTCAGAGGGCACAGAGTATATAAGCTGAACTATTGCTAGAGGGAGCAGGAGGTACCCCATGACATGAGGCAGCCAGGCAGGCTGATGTATGTGTAAGATGAGGATGAGTGGCAGTAGATAAGTTCCCAGTGAGAGGCAGGGGCAGATGACTCAGGTTCTTGCAGCTCCTGAGAGGTTTTGTTGTTGTTGTCTTTCAGTCACTAAGCTGTGTACAGCTCTTTATGACACCACGGACCACTGCACGCCTGGCTTCCCTGTCCTTCACTGTCTCGCAGAGTTTGTTCAGATTCATGTCCATTGAGTCAGTGATCTTATCTAACCAGCTCATCCTCTGTTGCCTTCTTCTCATTTGGCCTTCGATCTTTCCCAGCATCAGGGTTTTTTTTCGGCTCTTCACATCAGGTGGTCAAAGAACTGGAGTTTTAGCATCAGTCCTTCCAAAGAGTATTTAGTCTTGATTTCCTTTAGTACTGACTGATTTGATCTCCTTGCTGTCCAAGGGACTCTCAAGTGTCTATTCCAGCACCACAATTCAAAAGCACTAGTTCTTTGAAGCTCAGCCTTCTTTAAGGTCTGGTTCTCACATTTGTATATGACTACTAGAAAAATCATAGCTTTGACTGTATGGACCTTTGTTAGCAAACTGATATCTCTGTTTTTTTAGAACACTGTCTTAGGTTTGTGATAGTTTTCTTTCCAGGGAGCAAGTGTCTTAATTTCATGGCCTAAATCACCATCCTCAGTGATTTTGGAGGCAAAGAAAATAAAAGTCTGTCACTGCTTCCACTTTTCCCCCTTCTATTTGGCATTCCCTCCTCCAGCAGACCACATTTTTTTCAGAACTCTTCACTATGACCTGTCCATCTTGGGTGGCCCTGCACACCATGGCTCCTAGCTTCACTGAGTTACTCAAGCCCCTTCACCAGAACACGGCAGTATCGATGAAGAGGCCTGAGAGGTTTTCAGGTCCTTATTCTAAGGACCAGGGCTTGGCCTGGAACTTTGGCAAATGGAAAGGTCTAAACAGTTTGAGGCTGTCTGCTGAAAGTTCCAGGTGGATAACTAAAATAGATTCTAAAAATAAATACAATAGACTCTTTGAGAACAAACAGAAACAGTTATGAGTAGAACATAAAAGATGTGAATTTAGAAGAGAAAGGAAAAGGGCAGAGGGCTCCTTAGTAGAAAAGCAGACCCTGGCTCCAAGGCTGAAGACTGTGCTACTTTCTAGATAAGAGGCTTGAAAAAAGTTTCTGTACCAAATTTCCTCTAAAATATGAGGACTGACTTTGTTAATGCCTCTCATACAGGGCTGTTCAAAGGATTAAATGGACTAAACAATGTCACACATCTGATGCAGGTCCTGGCATGTAGTAAATATATCTAATTAAAGAAAAAAAATAACAAAAGGGATGGATAATTAGAAAGTAAGAAGGAGGTTTGTTTTTTTTTTTTTTTTCTATTTTGTTCATTAATGTATCCCCAGTAACTTGAAGAATGACTGGCACATAAGATACCCAATAAATACTGACTGAATAAATAAGTGAATGAATGAATGAATAGAATCAATACAGTTCATCCTAGAAGCTAATGAAGGAAAATTTTCAATGACCATTATATGTTCAACGTGAGATCCATATTTTTCTACAATTAACATATATGATTTTGACTTTGATTTATGTTACTGTGACTTACAAAGATGCTGAAGCACATTTCTGTTTTATTTGAAAACATTATAATGCAACATAATCCCTTGGAGGAGGGTATGGCAACCCACTCCGGTATTCTTGCCTGAGGACCTTCATGGACAGAGAGAGGAGCCTGGAGGGCTACAGTCCACAGGATTGCAAGAGTGGGACACTAGTGGGGCAACTGAACACACACAAAAGGCAAGGGAAGGTCACTAGCCTTGCATGTGGAGGTCAAAGTGATTTTCAGGAGACTGAGTGAGCTAATATCAGATGGTACTTCTTTCCCGACTTATTCTTCGGTCATTGAATTTAAACTCTATTTTGTCTCTAGCTTTGGGAGGATAAGAATGACCTCTGTATGATTGTCCGTAAAAAAAAAAAAAAAATTTCCTTGTAGCCCATTTGTGGTAAGTAGTAAGCTGCATTATACTCAGATGTCATTGCATTTACAAATGCTATGTGAAATGCCTCCCTGAATACTTTCTTGTTTAATAGAGTTGGTCTAAATTAAATTTGTATTTTTTTATAATCATTCTTCTGGAGTGAATAAAACATGTCTTTGTGCTGATTCAATCACATTTTGATGCACCTACTTTAGAACACTGGAATGGGTTGCCATGTCCTCCTCCAGGGGATCTTCCCAATCCAGGGATCGAATCCAGGTGTCTTCCGAATTGCAGACAGATTCTTTGCCGTCTGAGCCTTCGGAGAAGCAAATTAAATTTGTATTTTCTCACAATCATTCTTCCTGGGTGAATAAAATATGCCTTTGTGCTGATACAATCACATTTTGGTGTACCTGCTCCAAGATCTTTACCCTAACTCCATTCTCTGACTCAGTCTCTGATTAGTCTCAGGTTGCATAGTTCTAAATCTTTTCGCTAGCATCCTCTCTTCCTGCCATCATCCTTCTCTAATACTACACTTCACATGTATTCTGCCTTCTCTGAGGATATAGGATCCTCCTCCTCTGATCATTTCTCCTTGCTTCTTTCTTGACTTCCTGACATAGTGGCTTTGGGCTCCTGAAACCATCTCTCCAGGGCATCCACGTTTTCTTTCCTAGCCTGAGTCCTTTTAACAAGGCTCCCAGCTCTTTCTGACCATACCCTTGCCTCAGCTTTGAGGATTTATAATCTCGGAGAAGGCAGTGGCACCCCACTCCAGTACTCTTGCTTGGAAAGCCCCATGGATGGAGGAGCCTGGTGGGCTGCAGTCCATGGAGTCGCTAAGAGTCAGACACGACTGAGCGACTTCACTTTCACCTTTCACTTTCATGCATTGGAGAAGGAAATGGCAACCCACTCCAGTGTTCTTGCCTGGAGAATCCCAGGGACGGGGGAGCCTGTTGGGCTGCCGTCTATGGGGTCGCACAGAGTTGAACATGACTGAAGCGACTTAGCAGTAGCAGCAGCAGTCCCAAATTCAGCCCACTCTGTACTGAAAAAAAAAAAAAAGCCAGCCAGAACAAACCTCAAAAGCAACTGAGCCATCACTTTCCTTCCTGCTTGTGGTTTTTAAAAGGATCTCTGTTTTTTGTTTTTGCCTCTTTTTTGTTTTCAGTTTTCCATCCATTTAAAAACAATTTTTGTCTTTTACTTAAATATAGTTGTGCTAGTTTCTGGTGTACAGCAAAGTAATTCAGCTAGATAGCTAGATACGGATATGGGTATAGATATAGATAAATACATATACATAACTATTATTTTTAATATTCTTTTCCATGATGATTTATTATAGGACATTGAATATAGTTCCCTCTGCTATACAGTAGGACATTTTTTTTTTATTTTATATATAATAGTTTATGTCTGCTAACTCCAGACTCCTAATTTATCCCCCTCTTTCCCCTTTGGTAAACATAAATTTGTTTTCTATGCCTGTGACTCTGTTTCCGTCTTATAAATAAGTTCATTTGTATTTTATTTTAGATTCCATATATAAGTGATGTCATATGATATATGTCTTTCTCTGTTTGAGCTATTTCACTTAGTGTTATAATCTCTATGTCCATCCATGATGTAGCAAGTGGCATCATTTCATTCATTTATATGGCTAAGCAGTATCCCATTGTTGATTTTCATTTCAGCAGTTGTATCTTGCATTTTCATTGTTCCTTTTCCCCGAGTCTATATTGATCATTCACTGAGCTAAGGTTGTCTAATATCCTCTGTAGACACAACCTCAACATCATTGGCTTTGTAAAGGATGCCGACATCCAGAGTACTTCTTTGTTTCTTAGAGGGAATTCAGAAAGAAAATGTGAAGCAGAGAAGTTTCCTTGTGACTGTGAGTGAGAACCTAGGGTTTCTAAGGTACTGATCTGTGCAGTGGAAAAAATGCTTGCCTGTGGGCTGTTTTCTGTGCATATGAGCTCCAATCATCACATGTACATGTTAACAAAAGTAGATTTACTCCCAAATGTTATACTTTAAAATGGATTTACATTAAGAATTTTAAGGTCATTTGATAGATTCAAGGAAAAGAATATTATCTCATTCATATTTTAATTCCAGAGTCTTTTACTCTGGGCTTCATAGAGTAAGGGCCCCCTATAGCTGATGGAATAAATTAAATAATATATGCAATGTCCTGTGTGAGATTTGCAATCACTGTCTAAAGAAGGTATTGTAAACCACATTTGTATATTAAATATGAGAAATCTGCGATGTGAGCAGATCCAAGGTATACAAATTTACCTTGTCTTAGCTCTAATTCTAGGTGTAGTGTTTGATGATGCTTCTGGTGTGCTCTACACACCCCATCAGGTCTCACATCTTCTTTCTATAAACATGCAGGAATTACAAGATCTGGATGTGGGATCAGATATGAAAACCAAACCCCAAAGAGTAAACTATCATGCAGTCCATAAATGTTAATTATTTTCCCCAAATTCAACAGCATGTGAAAAGATCTATGATGTAAATTATCTGTAAAATTTTCTGCAAAAAAAAAGGGCAAGATTCAGGCTTAAAAAGTTATCTGTCAATATCCCAAGATATTGGGGCTTCCTAGATGTTACTATAGGTAAAGAACCCACCTCCCAATACAGGAGACATAAGAGACGCAGGTTTGATCCTTGGGTCAGGAAGACACCCCAGAAGAGGGCATGGCAACCCACTCCAGTGTTCTTGCCTGGAGAACCAATGGACAGAGGAGCCCGGCAGGCAACACTCCATAGGGTTGCAGAGTCGGATACAACTGAAGTCAGACGCAACTTGACTTAGCACGCATGCGTGCATGCCAAGATATAGACTATACAGTGGTGGTGGTTGTGGTTTAGTCGCTAAGTCGTGTCCGACTCTTGTGACGCCAGGATACAGTCCATAGGATTCTCAGGCAAGAATACTGGAGTAGGTTGCCATTTCCTTCTCCAGGGGATCTTCCTGACCCAGAAATCAAACCTGGGTCTCCTGCATTGCAGGCAGGTTCTCTACGGACTGAGCAGGAAGGGAAACCCAGGTATACAGTAGTAATGCAATTATACTACGCCACTTGAGGGACACAAAAAAATATGGAAGGCAAAGTATGAGGTGTCTAATTCTGGGAGACAGTACTATAGATATTTAAAAGAATACATTTTTAATCTGCATATTCTTTCCTTCTCAAAGTCTTGTAAAATATATATACACAGGAATCACACTATTTTAAAATCATTAGTTTAAATATTTTTAAATTATATTAAGTAAGTCAAACACCAATAAATTATGTCAGCCTACCTCATCAGAGTATAGTGTTTGTGTGATTCACTGGTGAATTCCAATGCCTGGATGAGCTCCAAGCACATAGTAGGTACCAAATGCATACTTGCTGAATAAATTAATGATAAACCCATCCAAAATAAATGAAACTGTAATTTGTTTTTCTTTTTTCATTTGTTCAATCTTTTAATATGTTATTTTAAATTAAAAGATTCAAACAACTAAAATATTAATCAATTGCATGTGATATTAATAAGTATTAATAAGTTGCTTCAGTCATGTCCCACTCTTTGTGATCTATGTACTGTAGCCTGCCAGGCTCCTCTATCCATGGGATTCACCAGGCAAGAATACTGGAGTAGGTTGCCATGCCCTCTTCCAGGGGATCTTAATAAATTAGATCTTCTTAATTAAATAGACTTTAATACACTTGACTTTTTAATATTGCTATATTATGGATGGATTAAAACCTTTTTCTTTTTCAGCTCATCTCCTAATTCTCAGATTCACATATTGTATATTTTTTGTTAGATTGACAGAGTAACACTCAGAATGAATTGTGTATAGATTGCTTTAATTGAATGAATGAAAACAATTATTTCAGTCATGACTTTTTTTGTAAATTTAGCCTCACCTGTAATTAGTTTGATGAAGAAATACCATGCAACAAAACCCAACTGTCATACATTCAGTCCTCTCACTGATTACCTGCTTGTTAGATTTAAAAAACACTTCTTAATTTGATTTAACTTTTAGTCATACATCATTAGGATTGATATTAAGTTAAATTTTAAAAATATACTTTCAAAAGAATTTAATAATTGCATCTATCCTGAGTGTTACTGACATATAAACCTCAATGGGCAGAGTTGAATCTCAGAAGGTTGGTTCCATTGTTTACTAGCATGATTGGCAAATTACAGAAAAAAAAAAAAAAATATATATATATATCTGGGGAACAGAGTACTTGGAAAAGCCAGGTCCCTAAGAAACACAGAGTTATTGAAAGGAAAAGTCTGCTTTCTACAGCATCAAACTCTAATAGAAGATGGCAAATTTCCACTCAAGAAAAAAGCACAGCCCACATTTGGGTTCCAGAAGGGCAAGGTGGATATGGTATCCATGATTTAGGGCTCTTCATGCTGTGGTTATTGACAGGTAGGGGAGGTTCTTGTGGACAGGCTTGAAGTTTTTCCTAAAGAAATCTAAATGGTACGTTTGGTGTTGATGACACAAATTTTATTTTGGTTGTTGTGAGTGAATATATTGAATTCTAAAGACTAGTCTTCATTACCAAGGCAATTTTAGCCTTTGCTGATACTCTATCTACTTTGAGACAAATTATCTTGCCTAAATTGTTTAACATATAAAACTGAAAGTAATCAAAAATGTCTTGAGATGCCAAAGGCCATTTAGATGATTGTGCGACATTACATATAAAAACAATAACATTCTTGATTATATTTATTTTTGTATAATTTCATACATATAATTCTCATAATAAAGCTACAGCATTTGATCTGAGGTTACACTGTTTATTCTAGTGCTACGTAAACTCAGTACAGCATTTTAGAAAACAGATTTTTTCTTTTTAAATCTTAATGCAGTTAAGGTGACTCTAACTCTTGGAAATAAACAGTAAATGATCATTATTTCATTAGGGGTTGAGTTCCTCATTTCTGAAAGTATTTAACCAAAGAATGGTGATTAGTAAAGTTCAGCTTCCTTGTTCCCTTGGATGTGAATTATGGGAGAAATTTTATATGACTAGGAAATTGGGCCAAATGCCTTATAAACTTAGTCAATTATAATACAAAGCTCCTTTGCTTTCCCTGTGAGCTCCCTGTGGGCCCTTATTGTTCTCCATGTTTATTTTTTTAATCTACTCATTGTTTATATTTAATTGAGTCCCATGGTAATATACTTACAAAAAAGTGAAAAGATTAAAAAAAGAGATCCGTTAGTGTGTCCCTGGTAACAAATGCATGAAAGTGAAAATGTGAGTCCCTCAGTCCTGTTCGACTGTTTGCAGTCCAGTCCCATGGACTGTAGCCCACCAGGCTTCCCTGCCCATGGAATTCTCGAGGCAAGAATACTGAAGTGGGTAGCCATTCCCTTCTCCAGGGGTCAACTCAACCCAGGAACTGAATCCAAATCTCCTGCATTTTAGGCAGATTCTTTAATGTCTGAGCCACCAGGAAAGCCCAACATGGATTTGGTTAAAATACCATTTTTACTCTATATGACTATTTAATTGTCAAATGAAGATAATATTCCTAGTGACTTTAGCCAAGTGTTTAGAAGTGAAAACAAAACATAGCAAAAATGGAGAACTATGAAACTTAAGAATAAGCTGATTATATATATGGAATTTAGGAAGATGGCAATGACGACCCTGTATGCAAGACAGGGAAAGAGACACAGATGTGTATAACGGACTTTTGGACTCAGAGGGAGAGGGAGAGGGTGGGATGATTTGGGAGAATGGCATTCTAACATGTATACTATCATGTAAGAATTGAATTGCCAGTCTATGTCTGATGCAGGATGCAGCATGCTTGGGGCTGGTGCATGGGGATGACCCAGAAAGATGTTATGGGGAGGGAGGTGGGAGGGGGGTTCATGTTTGGCAATGCATGTAAGAATTAAAGATTTTAAAATGTAAAAAATAAAAAACTAAAAATAAAAAAAATAAAAAATAAAAAAAAAAATAAAAAAAAAAAAAAGAATAAGCTGATTGGCCACATTTTTTCATTTCCTTATCAGAAACAGTTCAGGGATATTTATGTTTCCTGTAGAATCTGGGTGTTGCTGTGGGCTTTAAGCAGAGGAATGGCATACTCTGTGCTAAAAGTTTTACTCTGGCTGTTTTACTGAGGATTTACTGAAGAAGGAAGGGCAAGGAGCTGTGGAGGGACTGCAAGGAGTCTGTTGAACAATCCAGGTAAGAGTAAGTGGAACTTTTTTTTTCCCCCAGAGAGGATGCGATGTAGTTGCCAAATGGTGAGCAGTTTCTGGATATACTTTCGGGTGAAGCCAGGCAATTTTGGTGAGAAATCCGATACTGGGTCTTTGACAAACAAGAATCAAATTTAATTCTGGCTTGAGTAAGTGGGAGGATGGAGGGACCTAATGAGATGAGAGAGACTTGCTTAGAGGAGACTGGGGGGTGAGGCAGGAATGCAGGATAGTTTGTTTTGTTTCAGATGCTGATTGAACGTGTCAGTATGCACTTCAAATAAGGCAGTTGTTTGCATGAGTCTTATATTCAGGCTTGATTCACACTTTAGGGGGTTAAAGGCCAAGCGATGACATTTAAAATCAAGAGACTGCTTGAAATCATGAGGGAAATGAGGTAGATTGAGAGGTGATCAGCCTCATAGTGATATATTTTACAGGTTAGAAGATGTGGAGATGCTAGAAAAAGGAAATGGATAAAATAGGGAAAGAAAAGTTTATAGCTGAACTCAGAGAGCACATGGTCATGCACAGTAGCCCCAGAAAGAGGGAAAAATCAAATGTGCCATACCATCAACACATCAGGACGATTAGGAACGAGGATGAATGATTGAAGGGCAATAGCGCAGCAGAATGATTTTGGTGTCGTGAAGAGGGCAAAGCATAATTCAGTGGATTCAAGAGGGAATACAGGCAGTGAAGAGAGACTCCCTTCCAGAATGGAGCAGGTTAAAATGAACAGACAAATGCAGGTAGTATTTGGAGAAAAGAAAAGCATCAAGAACTTTTATTGCTCTGGTTGCCTTTATAAAAGAGAGAGAAAGCCAGCATGCTGACAAGGTGAGGAAATGATCCAACTGAGAGGGGGCCACTGTTTATTAAGGGACTAAGGGGGTGTAATACTAGCAATACCTTCAACGATGTGGGAGGATGCAACACCTGAAGCACCTGTAGAGGGATTTGCCTTAACCTGGGCTTATGCTGTTTATTCAGAGGAAGAAATAGGGAGCAGACGCACAGGAACTCATAGTCGGGGAATTTAGTGGCCTGAGAGTTTGGATGTTCTCTTTGGAGGATTTCAGTTTTGTTTTTCTGGTTATTTTGTTGTTGTTGCTGCTGTTTAATAGTACAGTAGGTATTGATATTTTGCTGAGGGTATAGATACACAACAAGAAAGTGTTGGGAGTTTGAAAAGAGAAGACCATTATGATACAATCACTAAGGAAAATGGAAAGTGAATAGATAAAGGAAATGTAGAATGAATGCTCCAACCAATAAGGATGCATTGGAATGTATTGGTTGCAAATTTTAAAATGGCTACATTGTTGTCTCTCATCTCCTTTACAGAAAGAAAACTCATGTATGGCAGGTGAATGTTGACTAATAAAAACTGATTATGACAATGAATTGAATGAAAGCAAAAGAAAAATTTGGGCTTTCCTTGTGGTTTAGCTGGTAAAGAATCTGCCCGCAATGCGAGAGACCTGGATTCGATCCCTGGGTTGGGAAGATCCTCTGGAGAAGGGAAAGGCTACCCACTCCAGTATTCTCGCCTGGAGAATTCCATGGACTATATAGTCCATGGGGTCGCAAAGAGTTGGACACAACTGAGTGAATTTCACTTTCACTTCACTTTCAAAGGAAAAAATTTACTGTTGAATATATACACCAATACAATGGACATGAATTTAAGTAGGCTCCAGGAGTTGGTAATGGATAGGGAAGACTGGCATGCTGCAGTCATGGGGTCACGAAGAGTTGGACGTGACTGAGTGACTGAACTGAAGCGTATACAGAAAGGAGTGATTACAGTGGCTGAGCATGGTATCCAACTGGACAAGGACAGCAATGAAGGTGCAAGTTAGCTCAGTACAAGGCTTCACAAAGCTGTACACACACTCATGCACATGGAGAGCAGGTTATCCTTAAATATTGTTTGAAAGGGGAAAATTTCCCAAGATATCTTAGGAGTTATGCTGTGTCTAACTTATTTTTCAGACAAAGCCCACACATGAGAAAAGGAAGGTATTTGCTTCCTTATGTGATTGACTTTTTTTAACTTTGCTATTATTGTTAGTTTTGAAGTTTGATTTCAGTCAGAGTCCTTTTTGGCCTATGTTTTTGAACCTGAGACCACTTGTAGAATTCAGAAAATCCAACAAATGAAGTTTTCGGAAGTTCTTTCCAAGCCTTCATATCCACATTCAGCTTCTGATCTCAAAAGTATTCTTTAAAAGCAAGATGAAGTCTTGCATTTGCTCTTCTAAAATGCAGTACCTAAAGATCTGAACTAATTTAAAAATTAGTCTCTGAAGTTCCAGATGTCAGTATTTATAAATATTTTTATGCCTTGCAAACAATGTTTTTCCAAAATGTTTTCTTCTTCTACAGGCAATGAAGTCCCAAAATTTGTCCACTGTTACTGTGTTTCAGCTGCTGGGATTCCAGAACCTTCTTGAGTGGCAGACCTTGCTTTTTATCATTTTCTTGTTCATCTACTTCCTCACAGTGACAGGGAATATTGTCATTATTGTAGTGGTGAGCCAGAACCAGCGGTTGCACTCGCCGATGTACACATTCCTCAAACATCTCTCCTTTTTGGAGATCTGGTATACATCCACCATTGTGCCCCTTCTCCTAGCCACTCTGGTCTCCCAGGGCCAAGCCATCTCCTTCCATGCCTGTATAGCACAGCTGTACTTCTTTGTGTTCTTCGGGGCTACTGAGTGCTTTCTTCTGGCTGTGATGGCCTATGACCGATATCTGGCGATCTGTAGTCCACTGCACTACTCTTTCCTGATGAGTCCTGAGATCTGCACCAAGTTGGTGGCTATCTCCTGGTTGACAGGAGTTGGCACAGGATTTCTGCCCTCTCTAATGATTTCCAGATTGGACTTTTGTGGGCCCAACCAGATCAATCATTTTTTCTGTGACCTCCCTCCCCTCATGCAGCTCTCGTGTTCCAGTGTTTATGTCACTGAGATGGTCATCTTTATCCTGTCAATTGCTGTGCTGTGCCTTTGTTTTATTCTTACACTGGTGTCCTATGTTTTTATTGTGTCATCAATACTGAGAATTCCTTCAGCCTCTGGCCGAATGAAAACCTTTTCCACATGTGGCTCCCATTTAGCTGTTGTGACTATCTACTATGGAACCATGATCTCCATGTATGTTCACCCCAGTGCCCACCCGTCACCAGATATCAACAAGATTATTTCTGTCTTCTATACTGTGGTCACCCCACTGTTGAACCCTGTCATCTACAGCTTGAGGAACAAAGACTTTAAAGATGCTCTTAGAAAAGTCATGAGAAGAAATTGTGGCATCTATGGGGTAAGAATGAAGGAAAATCTGTTTATCAGATAAAGAAAATCAACATAGAATACACAGTGAAGGAAAGTTCAAGAAAAGTGAACGGCAGGTTCAGAACCTTGAAACATGATTGCCATCATTTTCATTACATTAAATTCCACAAGTTAATTGGAGGGCATCACTAACTCGATGGACATGAGTTTGAGCAGGCTTCAGGAGTTGATGATGGGCAGGGAAGCCTGGTGTGCTGCAGTCCATGGGGTCACAAAGAGTTAGACATGACTGAGTGACTGAACTGAACTGAAATTCCATAAGTCATAATAAAAGAGTGTCTGCATGACCCTTTGCCAACAACTGCTCAGAAGATAAATTGCCTCTTTCAAACTAATTTGGGTACAATTTTGTCCTGGACACGTTCTTTCATTTTTGATGGGAATCTGATTGTGTAATTCCAACACATGAAGATTACATATATAATATTCTCAGATTCTACGAAAGGGTTACTGTTAGTTTCATAACCCTGTGTACAAAAAATTATGCATCTTTTAAATACTATTAGGAAATTGGTCATGTAGACTCAGCTTCTGATGTTATTGGTCCTTGTTAAATATCTGTGAAATGAATGAATGAAAAAAGAAAAGATAAATGAAATATGTGTTGACCTGAATTATCTTCTAGTGACAGGAAAAAGCAAAGTAGGATTTTTGAAGTGCCAAAGATTAAGTATAGTGGTTTAGAGTTTTTCTGTTTTTTTTTCTTTTTTTTTTTAATGAAATTATATGAAAGAAAAGAAGGAAGGGAGGGAGAGGAGATAGAAGAGGAATAACTGGTGAGAGGAAACTTCTGTTCAGTTCAGTTCAGTCACTCAGTCATGTCCAACTTTGCAACCCCATGGACTGTGGCACACCAGGCCTCCCTGTCCATCAGCAGCTCCCAGAGACTACTCAGACTCATGTCCATTGAGTCAGTGATGCCATCCAACCACCTGATCCTCTGCCGACCCCTTCTCCCACCTTTCTTCTTTCCCAGCATCAGGGTCTTTTCCAATGAGTCAGTTCTTCACATCAGGTGACCAGAGTATTGGAGTTTCAGCTTCAGCATCAGTCCTTCCAATGAGTATTCAAGACTGATTTCCTTTAGGATGGACTGTTTGGATCTCCTTGTAGTCTAAGGGACTCTCAAGATGTCTTCTCCAACACCACAGTTCAAAAGCATCAAGTATTCAATGCTCAGCTTTCTTCACAGTCCAACTCTCACATCCATACATGACTACTGGAAAAACCATAGCCTTGACTAGGTGGACCTTTGTTGGCAAAGTAATGTCTCTGTTTTTTAATATGCTGTCTAGGTTGGTCGTAGTTTTTCTTCCAAGGAGCAAGCATCTTTTAATCTCGTGCCTGCAATCACCATCTGCAGCGATTTTGGAGCCCCCCAAAATAAAGCTTGTCACTATTTCCATTGTTTCCCCATCTATTTGCCATGAAGTGATGAGACCAGATGCCATGATCTTAGTTTTCTGAGCGTTGAGCTTTAAGCCAACTTTTTCACTCTCCTCTTTCACTTTCATCAAGAGGCTCTTTAGTTCTTCTTCACTTTCTGCCATAAGGGTGGTGTCATCTGCATATCTGAGGTTATTGATATTTCTCCCAGCAATCTTGAGTCCAGCTTATACTTCATCCAGCATTTCTCATGATTTTCTCTGCAGAGAAGTTAAATAAGCAGGGTGACAATATACATCCTTGATGTACTCCTTTCCCTATTTGATACCAGTCTGTTGTTCCACGTCCAATTCTAACTGTTGCTTCCTGACCTGCATACAGATTTCTCAAGAGGCAGGTCAGGTGGTCCAGTATTCCAATCTCTTTCAGAATTTTCCACAGTTTGTTGTGATCCACATAGTCAAAGGCTTTAGCAGAGTCAATAAAGCAGAAATAGATGTGTTTTCTGGAACTCTCTTGCTTTTTCCATGATCCAGTGGATGTTGGCAATTTGATCTCTTGTTCCTCTGCCTTTTCTAAAACCAGCTTGAACATCAGGAAGTTCACAGTTCATGTATTGGTGAAGCCTGGCTTGGAGAATTTTGAGCATTACTTTACTAGCATGTGAGATGAGTGCAATTGTGCGGTAGTTTGAGCATTCTTTGGCATTGCCCTTCTCTGGGATTGGAATGAAAACTGACCTTTTCCAGTTCTGTGGCCTCTGCTGCATTTTCAAAATTTGAAGGAAAATGAGAGAGAAAAGACAAAGGAAAGAAAGGAATGACAAGGGAAGAAAAGAGAAAGAAAAGGAAGGAAAAGAAAAATCCAAAGTATATATATTCTTGTGAGCCCTAGAAGTCAAAGACTGTACATCAAAAGGCTTTCATATTGTCTTTCATACTGTTTAAGTCAATTGATGTCTGTGGATTAAGAAGGTATGGCACATATATATAATGGCATAATTACCCAACTATGTTAAGAAATGAAATTGTGCTATTTGCAGAGAGAGGAATGGACCTAGAATCTATCATACAGAGTGAAGTAAGTCAGAAAAAGAAAAAACAACAATACTGTACATCAACTCATATATGTGGTATCTAGAAAAATGGTACACTTGAACCTGTTTCCAGGAGAGGAGTAGAGATGCAGTCACAGAGAAAGGATGTGTGGACAAGGTGGAGGGAAGGGGGTGTGGAATGAATGGGGAGACTGGGATTGACATGTATACACTGCCATGTGTAAAATAAATTGCTAGTGGGAATGTGCTGAGTAGCACAGGGAGCTCAGCTTGGTGCTCGGTGATGACCAAATGGGTGGCACAGTGGGGGTGGGAGGGAGGTCCAAGAGGGAGAGATATTTGTATACATACAGCTGATTCTCTTTGTTATACAGCAGGAACCAACACAACACTGTAAAGCAACTATACTATAATTAAAAAAAGAAGGCCTCTACTCATCTTGCTTACTATTTCACTGATTAATTCCACACATATTTTCAACCACTTGGTATATGCCAGTCTGCTTGTTGTAGTCTGTGTTACTCAAAAAATGGCCGGTGACTACCTTGCCTTAAGGGAGCCTCTTGTCTTGAGGGGGAGAGAAATATGTAATGAGTCATCAAAGAAAAAATTGACTTCTTGATATTTATTATGATTGCTATGAAATGATAAAATGTAGTCTTATGCATTAATATAGAACAATGAGGTCTAAATTATCACAGAAGGCTAGAAAAGCTTTCTACTGATATGTTTATATAGTGCTTTAACCTACACTTTAAGGATGAGGAGAATAAGAATGGAAATAGTGGTCCATGAAGAGAATATAACATGAATGGTGAAGCAGCCAGGAGAATCTGAGGATGGAGGAAATAGACAAGTCTGGAGAGAAAGGTAGAAGCTTGCCCATGTAGGCCTTTCAAAGCCCTGTAAGGTTTTGTTTTGTTTGTTTTGTTTTGTTTTTACACTAAGAAATGTAATTGATTATAAAAGGGTATCCATTTGGAAAGACATGATATATTTTGCCTTTGCAAATCTCACTACTGTTTAGAGAAAAGACTGAAAGAGAACAAGAGTTTCTGGAGCCATAGCACTAGTCCCCACAGAAGGCAAGGTTGGTTTGATTTAGGTTTGATGATGTATTGTAACCCATCACAGAAATGCCTCCCGATCATAATATTGGGAACAGACAATCTGGAATCATTTATTCCTGTCCAGTGACACCAGTTTGTAGTCTCTTCACACACTTGTGATATGTTCCACATCTATCCCTGAGCTTCAGAAGTAAGTGTTGTTTGATGCCTTAGCTCATATAATTTCATCTCCACACATGTCCCTGGTGTTTCTTCCCCTCCTTCTTCCAGTGCTCAAGTTCACACTTCTTCCAGGGACTTGACTTGTGAGAACAGTTGTTAGTCCTTATCAGATCCATCTGGTTCAAACATTAGCTAGAAGGAAAACAATGCACTGGATGATATAGGTAGGAAAACATCATTTATCTGGGCTTTGGGGGCAGAGTATCCAAAAACAACCAGATATCTTATCTTGCAAACTTTTGTCCTTGGTTATGTTCACTGTGCCTTGTATTTAACAAGACTTAAATTATCTTACCAGAAGATGCTTTCTAATTTTAAATTTGATGGGTGCCTTACTCTGTCTATGGGCTTCCTTTGTGGCTCAGATGGTAAAAGAATCTCCCTGCAATGTAGGAGTCCCCGGCTCTATTCCTAGGTCGGGAATAGAGAGTCTATTCCTGGAGAAGGAATAGGCTACCCACTTCAATATTCGTGGGCTACCCTTGTGGCTCAGCTGATAAAGAATCCACCTGAAATGCAGGAGACCTGGGATTGATCCCTGGGTGAGGAAGATCCCCTGGAGAAGGGAAAGGCTCCCCACTCCAGTATCTGGTCTGGAGAATTCCATGGACTCTATAGTCCACGAAGTCACAAAGAGTTGGACACAACTGAGTAACTTTCATTTTCACTTACACTATGGAGAGAAAAAGATTGCTGATCCACATATGAGGAACTTCAAAAAGTGATAACCAATGGACATTTGGATGTATAGATCTGGAGCTCAGAGGAGTAACCTGACTGAGAGATAAAAATTGGGAATTTTTACATATACATCACTTTTGAAAATATGGAAATGAATAAGATTTCCAAAGGAAAGAGTGTAAGCCAAAAGAAAAAGTGTGGAAGAATTTCAAAACATAACTTCATAAGTTTTAAGTAGAAAAGAGGAATCTGAAAAGACATTAAGGGGGGACAATCACAGGGATGGAAGGGCATTTCTGCAGTGATTATATAGACTCTGCTAAAGGAAGAGAATGTTGAAGGAAAAGGCACTGGGCATGGAAGATGAGGATTAAGGTGCTTTTCTCAAAGTTCTCAACACAGAGGATACCATTGTTTCTGGGAAGGGCAGCATCTTTGGACTGGAAAGTGTACACATCCAACTGATTACAGTGGAGGAGGGATTGATTTATAAGGAGACAGAAGCAATTGTGTATATGCAAATAATTACCCTGAGAAATGCAACTGTGGAAAAATGAGATAAATATGCTTATAGTGGAGGGGTTGTTGTGTTTTTGTAAGATGCAAGATTTTAGCATCTGATTGTTTGAAGACTTGCAGCAAGAGACCACTAGTGAGCAAAAATTTGAGGGATGAATAGAGAGTAATTAGTGACAACTTGAGGTTGGGATCTGGGGGCAAATGTGAGGAGATCAGTATTCAATAGGGAAAGCATTTTATTTAGTGTGAGAGGCAGCAGTGAGAGAATCATTTTAATTTGATGAGAGTTCAAATAAATAGATTTAGGACTTCTACAAATTTCCATTGAAGGACTTATATGATTTGTTTCTGAGACAAGATCAGAAGCTCTTATTTACCATAAAGAATGTAGGTTAAGGTTTAAAAAGAAAGAAAAGAAAAAAGTCTTTCAGTCACGTTTAACTCTTTACAACCCCATGGACTATACAGTCCATGGAATTCTCCAGGACAGAATATTGAAGTGAGTAGCCTTTCCCTTCTCCAGGGGATCTTCCCAACCCAGGGAGCGAATCCAGGTTTTCCGCATTTCAGATGGATTTTTAACCAGCTGAGCCACCAGGGAAGTCACCAGGAGAAAGTAGTAAAGCAGTCTAGACTCACTTTTTTTTTTTCTTTTCTCCTTTTTAATAGGATTGATAGCTAACTGAAGGCAGATAGGTGAATTTGGAAGCAAAGATGTGTTCCTAGTAGAAGTGTGTGCATGTTAAGTCGCTTCAGTAGTGTATGAGTCTTTGGGACCCCATGGACTCTAGCCCCCCACATTCCTCTGTCCATGGGATTCTTGGGTCAAGAATACTGGAGTGGGTTGCCATGACCTCCTCCAGGGGATTTTACAGACTCAGGGATTGAACCTCTGTCTCTTACATCTCCTACATTGGCAGGTGGGTGGTTTTTGTTTTTTTGTTTTTACCACTAGCACCACCTGGGAAGCCCCCTAGGAAAGTAGGCTATAGCTAATTTATTGTGATCTAAGCAACTTGTCTGTGTATTCTACTTTAAAACCACTCAGCTACTTTAGCTCAATCCCATATGGTGAAAGACAAAGTTCACTCTGAGTTGAGGCTTAGCTCTATGGTTAGAACTAGAGGTATAAGCAAGGAAATAATGGACATTAGAGTCTCAGGTTGTCAACAAGGGAAATAAATACATAGGAGGGAAATGAAACAAACATTGACTAGAAGTTCAGAGTTTTTTAAAAATACAGTTGTAATAGGATTATTTGTGTATGCTATGTGGATTGATAGGAAATTATATGTAGAAATTTATTGACTTGAAATAGCAATATAAGACAAGGTTTAATTTTGAATCACAAAAAAAGTCAAAAGTATTAAAAAAAATTGAGATAAATTAGGTCTTGAGAAGAAGGATGAATTGGCCACATGACTGAGGGCAAAAATTCTGGAAGGAAGGAAAGTCATGATGCCTGTATTGTCTGTAAATAAGAGGGAGTAGCCAGTAGCTTAGTGAACTGTCTCAATGAGGTGAGTGGGTTGTGTATTTTTCTAGCATGAACTTTAAAGGATTTCTTCTCTCTCTCTCTCTTTTTTTTTTTTTTTACAATCAGGAGAGCAATATTCAGGGCAAAGCATTAAACAACAAAGAGTGCATTATTCTACAGACTGACTCTCAATCAAGGGGAGGGAGATGTGAAGAAATTCCACATGAGAGAGTTAGTGGTCAGTTTCCATTTAAGCAAGGAAGTGGTATAAGATTAATAACGAACTGATGACTAAACAAGGAACATAAGTTCCAAAGGGAGGAATTACTGTGATTGATCTAGAGCCATTAGAACATTTCAAGACCCCTCCTGAGGTGGGGCTATCACTCTTCTCTAAAGATGTTACTCCAGCCTTTCATGGAGCATGCCAGGTGGAATATCTCAGAGTCCCTAACTTTGATGAATGTGGATTTAACATGTTTTAAATTAAACACAATTTAAATATCACTTCCTTTAAAAGGATCACATCACTGTGTTATAAAGATAAAGGAGCCAATATTACATGTTTTTCAATTATTCTCAGTTGTTCAAGAATTGAGAAGTTGTTTAAGTGTATCATTTTTTAAGGAATCATTTCATAAATGTGCAGTGATTTTGTCATAGCATGGACTAGGAAAATTAGATTGAAATTTCAACTTAGTCCATCACTTTAGTCCATCTATAAATGGACTGTCCTACTGTAAATAAATTCTGTTATTGTGTGTTTTACCAATGGAATCAAACAATACATCATTTTATTGATTGTTGTTTAAAAACTGAATCATGTGATTGACCTATTAAGTGTACAAAATAAAAAATATTAAAAATACATTCATTATGCCATAAGCATCATTTTTGTTAAATATACTACCTTATTGACAGTTTAATAATAATAAAGAAAAGGAAGCAAATAGAGGAAACAATTTATTTTCATGAAAATGATGGAGAATTAATATTATTAGCATTCCTGTTACATTTACTCTTCTTAACTACCAACATGCTTATTACAAAAATAAATAAGTTGAGTGGGATGTGAATCTAAATTCTCTGTTGGACTTCTATCTCTTATAACTTTGTTTGTCCATGTGTTTGCTTTAACTAATTAGACACAAGGAATGTAATTCAAGCAGTATCTTCTGTTCTATTTAAAGCTTTTCCCTTCTTGCCCTTGTTTTTAGTTTATGTCTTAAGGAATCTGTCCAACTCTGTAATTTTTAACTTGAGTTTGGATCCTTAAAAATACTTTCTGATGATTGAAAACCATCTCCCAGTAAGCCCTTAACCACATATACATACCCAAAACAAAATAAAGTATTATAAAATGGATCCTTTCTTATGTTATTAGCAAGCAATGTGTGGTTTCATAAAAGAAGTTATTGCTTGTTTCTGTCTCTGACACACACAAAATTAAAATTGGCCTTAACTTCTATTAACTTCAGCTAGATTTTACCATATGTTTCTGTGATCATGTGTCATGTGTGCGTGTGTGTGTGTGCGTCTGTGTGTGTGCGTCTGTGTGTGTGCTTAGTCACTCAGTCGTGTCTCACTTTTTGCGACCCCGTGGACTGCCGCCTGCCAGGCTCCTCTGTCCATGGCGATTCTCCAGGCAAGAATACTGGAGTGGGTTGCCATGTCCTCCTTCAGGGGATCTTCCCAACCCAGGGTTCAAACCCAGGTCTCCTGCATTGCAGGCAGATTTTTTACTGTCTGAGCCACCAGGGAAGCTGTGTAATATATAGGTTATCTTAAAGATTAATTACCCTAAATCTGTCCTGTGAGAGTAGGGACTATTAGTTTATCCCTGGTTTTTAACGGCGAAATGAAATATCTCCTGCCATATCAATAAATAAATGTCACAGCCGTCAGCAATTTCGATTTCAGGCCTCCAAATGTGAATGACTCCCATAATGGAATACAATGCCTGTGAACCAGCAGATGGCGCCAACCCCTCTTCCCGCCCCACTGATCGCTGAGGAGCTGGGGGAATGCAGGAAGCAGCCATCCCATCTACCACAGCTGCCATCCTTTAAAGTGAACAAAGAATTAGGCATTTAAACAATCGGAAAACAGGATTTGACCCCAGATAGCTGAGGTGCATATAAAAGGAATGAATTCAGTGAGCCCAGAGGCTTGAATCTTCTCATACATAGAAGAACACTAAATTCCTAAAATTGATATCTGGTTTTCCTTACTACTTAACATAATCTTTGATCAGACTGCCTGCCCCCTTTATTATAAAGTTGTATATAGACTGACTTCCTCTCCTGCCTCCTTGGAGCAGTTTTCTCAGGGGCACTGAGATGCCACCTCCCAAGCTCAAAGTCCTTCACATTCCCACCGAATAAAGTAACTCCCTACAGCAGCAGCAGCAGCTACTTTTAGGCTGTGACTAATTTTTTAGTTGACATAACTTACAGCTTTGCTTTCAACAGGCACCAAATGAATAGATACAGATGAAGAACCAGGATGGAGTGCTCAGGAGGGTCAAGACATTACTGGCCCCATATCAATTTATGGTGTTCCTTTCACCCACTGTTTTGCAACATTTGGAGTTTGGATGATTAGATTGTCAGTTCATTTACAATGTGGTGTTAAAATTAAATACTTATTATATAACATAGTGGTCAAAAGGACATACTGTTCAATCAGGGAGTCATTCTTTCAAATTCCAGCTCTTCTACACACAGGGAGCATAGCATGTCATGTAACATTAATTAATGTCACCCTTAAGTAATTCACATTTTGAAAGAAGGAAAGCAATATCCACCCCATAGTAGTTTCTATGTAAAATCCTTAAGGGAGTCCTGAGTAAATTAGGTAATTAATAACTATTGGGCTCTTATCTGCAGTGAATATGTTCATGTTCTCCTTAGGTTTTCTTCTCAGGCCAAAACACCCATTCACTACTGATGACTCACAGTTGCACCCATCTATAGGATGTTCCCCAGAACAGCCTATAACCCCTGATTGGATACAGAGTCCCGCCCTTTGGCACTAGTTCTTCACAAAATGCATGAGGCCTCAGAAAGAACTGCCTTATAGGGCAGCTTCATCCTTTGCCCATGTCTGCCGTTGTCACTTTCTGTAGTACTTTATTAATAGGGATTCTAACAGTCTTTCAATCCCCTGGTTCCTATGCATCAGAGAACTACCTCTAAATAGAACACAGTGCTAGTTATAGCAATCCCAGGTGGCATAAAATTGGAGAGGAGAGAATGAGAGAATGCAACAAAAGATCTCACTTAATGTGAGGAAAATACCTTTGCTATCACAAACAATGCATGCAATCACACTCATATATTTAAACTCTGCAGCAATAAAAAAAATAGTACAGACAGATAATGAGAAAACATGTGCATTATGAAGGAGATTGATAGATCACATGCGCTATCACGACAGGATGTGTGGTTGAGTGGCAGTATAATGTGTAAATAGTTACATCTCCTCCATGTTCTCTCAAAAAATCAGTTTTAGAAATGGAATCCAGAGTAACATGTAAGTGTAAAAATAGATTATTTTTGTTGTTCAGTCGCTAACTGGTCTCCTCTCTTTGTGACCCCGTAGACTGCAGCATGCCAGGCTCCTCTGTCCTCCACTATCTCCTGGAGTTTTCTCAAACTTAGGTTCATTGAGCCAGTGATGCAATTCAATCATTTCATCCTCTGTCTCCCACTCTCCTCCTGCCCTCAATCTTTCCCAGAATCAATCTTTCCACATCATGTGGTCAAAGTATTGGAGCTTAAGCTTTAGCATCAGTCCTTCCAATAAATATTCAGGGATGATTTACTTTAAGACTGACTGGTTTGATCTCCTTGCTTTCTAAGGGACTCTCAAGAGTCTTCTCTAGTACCAATAAGCAGAGTCTCAATTAAATAGGGTCAAGAGACTAGAAAGTGGAACTCTCACGTCCTGTGACAATAGCAGTGCCCAATAAGAATGGCCTCCTCTTCTTTCCTGGCAACAACTCAGTCAGTGAAAAGCAATGGACTCTTCATTTATTATATAACCCTCACAAATTCCTTTTCCCCTCTGTAAAGAGTTCTCCTTCTCTTGCTGTGTGGGCACTTGCATGTGTCTCATTGAAATGGAGCAGGACCCTATGGTCTTTACCTCCCCATGTCCTCTGCCTGCTTTTTGTCTGTGGAAAACTTTAGTCAAAGAATGTTTAATCACAGAAATGATAGCATGCAGAAATAAAGGAAAGCAGTCAAAGGAGACCAAATTATAATAATGTAGTCAATAAACATAGACAATGACCTTTAGGGCTGTACTCCTTCTAAGGGCTGTAGACAATATTCTGAGACATATCCAGTGAGATGTTTTATAGATACTGAAACCTCAAGTGGAGAAGTTAACTACATGATAACCAGACTATATCCATGACATAAGCTGCCACAATTCCAAGAACTGGAAATAACTGACCCTGGAACTGAATATTAACTTTACTAAAAACAACCATGATGATACTAGATCAGACCACTGATGACCAATTTGAAGTTGACTGTCAGAGCTGACTATGCTCTTTCTGCATGTAACCTATCAACTCCTTCTTCCCCTCCCCTGACTATAAAAGCTCTTATCCACTGATTGTCTGTCAGGGGAGTCAACTTTTGGACAGATGCCTGCCCTCCCCTTCAGTTGCCAGATCTGAAACAAAGCAAATTTTCCTTTCCACCAACCTGGCCTGTTTATTGGAGTTTGAGTGACAAGCAAGTGGAGCCCACACCTTTCAGTAACATTATTATGGTTGCAGACCCTGAAATGCAAGTCTCTACTGATCCCAAATAAACACAGTTTTGGTGGAGAAAAAGCTAGAAGTCTATTTACTTTGGCTCCAAAATCACTGCAGATGGTGATTGCAGCCATGAAATTAAAAGATGCTTACTCCTCGGAAGAAAAGTTATGACCAACCTAGACAGCATATTGAAAAGCAGAGATATTACTTTGCCAACAAAGGTCCGTCTAGTCAAGGCTATGGTTTTTCCAGTTGTCATGTATGGTTGTGAGAATTGGACTGTGAAGAAAGCTGAGTGCTGAATAATTGATGCTTTTGAACTGCGGTGTTGCAGAATACTCTTGAGAGTCTCTTGGATTGCAAGGAGATCCAACCAGTTCATTCTAAAGGAGATCAGTCCTGGGTGTTCATTGCAAAGACTGATGCTAAAGCTGAAACTCCAATACTTTGGCTACCTCATGCAAAGAGTTGACTCATTGGAAAAGACCCTGATGCTGGAAGGGATTGGAGGCAGGAGAAGAAGGGGATGACAGAGGATGAGATGGCTAGATGGCATCACCAACTCTATGGACATGAGTTTGAATGAACTCCAGGAGTTGGTGATGGACAGGGAGGCCTGGCATGCTAAAATGATTCATAGGTTCGCAAAGAGTCGGACATGACTGAGCAACTGAACTGAACTGAACTGAACATTTTGGTGAACCATATGGTGAGCAAAGGAGATTCTGATGACTCCAGGGCTGGTGATTAAACAGGAATGGTACTCACAATTGAACCCACTGTTCCTTCAGGATCTTATGAGGCCTTCCAGAGTCGTCCCCTCCTCTATATCCTTTGCTTTAGCTCCTCTCAAAAGTATCTCCTTTACAGATGTTAAAACCATCACCAAGTGAAGGAAATAAAATACTTGATGACCATGAATATACACTGGCAAGGTGGAACTGTGGTCAAAAATCTGCCTGCCAATGCAGGAGACACAAGAGGTGCAGGCATGATCCCTCAGTTCAGTTCAGTTCAGTTCAGTTCAGTCACTCAGTCATATCTGATTCTTTGTGACCCCATGGATTGCAGTATACCAGGCTTCCCTGTCTATCACTAACACCCAGAGTTTATTTAAACTCATGTATATCGAGTCGGTGATGCCATCCAGCCATCTCATCCTCTGCCGTCCCCTTCTCCTCCTGCCCCCAATCCCTCCCAGCATCAGAGTCTTTTCCAATGAGTCAACTCTTTCCATGAGGTGGCCAAAGTACTGGAGTTTCAGCTTCAGCATCAGTCCTTCCAAAGAACACCCAGTACTGATCACCTTTAGAATGAATTAGTTGGATCTCCTTGCAGTCCAAGAGACTCTCAGGAGTCTTATCCAACACCACAGTTCAAAAGCATCAATTCTACAGCCCTTAGCGCTCTTCACAGTCCAACTTTCACATCCATACATGACCACTGGAAAAACCATAGCCAGATCAGCCCGGGGATTTCTTTGGAAAGAATGATGCTAAAGCTGAAACTCCAATACTTTGGCCACCTCATGTGAAGAGTTGAGTGTTGGAAAAGACTTTTGGAAAAGACTTTGATGTTGGGAGGGATTGGGGGCAGGAGGAGAAGGGGACGACAGAGGATGAGATGGCTAGATGGCATCACTGACTCGATGGACGTGAGTTTGAGTGAACTCCGGGAGTTGGTGATGGACAGAGAGGCCTGGTGTGCTGCGATTCATGGGGTCGCAAAGAGTCGGACATGACAGCGACAGAACTGAACTGAACTGAATTGACTAGATGGACATTTGTTGGAAAAGTAACATCTCTGCTTTTGAATATGCTATCTGAAAGTGAAAGTGAAAGTGAAGTTGCTCAGTCATGCCCGACTCTTTGCGATCCCATGGACAGTAGCCTGCACCAAGCTCCTCCATCCATGGGATTTTCCAGGCAAGAGTACAGGAGTGGGTTGCCATTGCCTTCTCCAGGGAATCTTCCTGACCCAGGGATCGAACCCAGGTCTCCTGCATCGTAGATAGATGATTTACCATCTGAGCCACCAGGGAAGTCCAATATACTATCTAGGTTGGTCATCACTTTCCTTCCAAGGAGTAAGCATCTTTTAATTTCATGGCTGCAATCACCACCTGCAGTGATTTTTGAGCCCCCCAAAATTAAATCTGACACTGTTTCCACTGTTTCCCCATCTATTTCCCATGAAGTGATGGGGCCAGATCCCCTGATCTTAGTTTTCTGCATGTTGAGCTTCTGGTCCCATCACTTCATAGCAAATAGATGGGGAAACAGTGAGAGACTTTATTTTGGGGGGCTCCAAAAGCACTGCAGAGGGTGACTGCAGCCATGAAATTAAAAGACACTTGCTCCTTGGAAGAAAAGTGATGACCAACCTAGACAGCATATTATAAAACAGAGACATTACTATGTCAACAAAGGTCCGTCTAGTCATAGCTATGGTTTTTCCAGTAGTCACATATGGATGTGAGAGTTGGACTATAAAGAAAGCTGAGCACCAAAGGATTGATGCTTTTGAATGGTGGTGTTGGAGAAGACTCTTGAGAGTCCCTTGGACTGCAAGGAGATCCAACCAGTCCATCTTAATGAAATCAGTCCTGGACATTCATTGAAAGGACTGGTGCTGAGGCTGAAACTCCAATACTTTGGCCACCTGATGTGAAGAATTGACTCATTTGAAAAGACCCCGATGCTGGGAAATATTGAAGGTGAGAGGAGAAGGGGATGACAGAGGATGAGATGGTTGGATGGCAGAGGATGAGATGGTTGGATGGCATCACTGACTCAATGGACATGAGTTTGAGTAAACTCCGGGATTTGGTGATGAACAGGGAGGTCTAGTGTGATGCTGTCCATGGGGTCACAAAGAGTCAGACATGACTGAGTGACTGAGCTGAACTGATCAAGAAATATGGCTAAAGGTAAAAAATAAAATTGAATATCTGGGATATTTCAAACTTGAGCTAGTTCAACCTCTCTTTCTTGTTCAATGCAACCAAATTCAAGAAGTGAATTTGATTTTGTTGCTTATCTATGAATGAAGTAGTTCTACGAGGTTTACAAAGAAGACCTCGTGCAGAGACAAAACCTGATTTAACAAAATGATAAAAATCCGAAGTTGGTAATGTTAGTTAATGCAAGATTACAGTTGAAGCTTAAATATCTCAGAAGTTATTCTTTTATTAATCATATATCTGTGTGTGCATGTGCCTTCTTCCTCAGAGATTTAAAAGGTTTCATTTTCCTGATTTCGTATAAAGTAATATACACATAGAAACCTTCTTTACTACACTATTATTAATTACCTTGATCATCTTTACTGACAGTAACATCACCACATGAGGGTTTAGTGCAACATGCAGTACTATAAGCACCATTATCTTCATTACCAAATTATGAGTTTCAGTATTTATTCAGCTTTCTATTTTGTTTCATTGATCTATATTTCTGTCTTTTTGCCAGTACCATACTATCTTGGTGACTGTGGCTTTGTAGTAGAGCCTGAAGTCAGGCAGGTTGATTTCTCCAGTTCCATTCTTCTTTCTCAAGATTGCTTTGGCTATTCGAGATTTTTTGTATTTCCATACAAATTGTGAAATTATTTGTTCTAGCTCTGTGGAAAATACCGCTGGTAGCTTGATAGGGATTGCATTGAATCTGTAGATTGCTTTGGGTAGTATACTCCCTTTCACTATATTGATTCTTCCAATCCATGAACATGGTATATTTCTCCATCTATTAGTGTCCTCTTTGATTTCTTTCACCAGTATTTTATAGTTTTCTACATTTAAGTCTTTAGTTTCTTTAGGTAGATATATTCCTAAGTATTTTATTCTTTTCGTTGCAATGGTGAATGGAATTGTTTCCTTAATTTCTTTTTCTACTTTCTCGTTACTAGTGTATAGGAATGCAAGGAATTTCTGTGTGTTGATTTTATATCCTGCAACTTTACTATATTCATTGATTAGCTCTAGTAATTTTCTGGTGCAGCCTTTGGAATGGGAGAAAATAATAGCAGATGAAGCAACTGACAAACAGTTAATCTCAAAAATATACAAGCAACTCATGCAGCTCAATTCCAGAAAAATAAACGACCCAATCAAAAAATGGGCCAAAGAACTAAATAGACATTTCTCAAAAGAAGACATACAGATGGCTAACAAACACATGAAAAGATGCTCAACATCACTCATTATTAGAGAAATGCAAATCAAGACCACAATGAGGTACCATTTCACACCAGTCAGAATGGCTGTGATCCAAAAGTCTACAAGCAATAATTGGTGGAGAGGGTGTGGAGAAAAGGGAACCCTCTTACACTGTTGGTGGGAATGCAAACTGGTACAGCCACTATGGAGAACAGTGTGGAGATTCCTTAAAAAATTGCAAATAGAACTGCCTTATGACCCAGCAATCCCACTGCTGGGCATACACACCGAGGAAACCAGAATTGAAAGAGACACGTGTACCCCAATGTTCATCGCAGCACTGTTTATAATAGCCAGGACATGGAAGCAACCTAGATGTCCATCAGCAGATGAATGGATAAGAAAGCTGTGGTACATATACACAATGGAGTATTACTCAGCCATTAAAAAGAATACGTTTGAATCAGTTCTAATGAGGTGGATGAAACATGAGCCGATTATACAGAGTGAAGTAAGCCAGAAAGAAAAACACCAATACAGTATACTAATGCATATATATGGAATTTAGAAAGATGATAACAATAACCCTGTATGTGAGACAGCAAAAGAGACACAAATGTTTAGAACAGACTTTTGGACTCTGTGGGAGAGGGAGAGGGTGGGATGATTTGGGAGAATGGCATTGAAACATGTATAATATCATGTAAGAAATGAATCTCCAGTCTAGGTTCGATGCAGGATACAGGATGCTTGGGACTGGTGCACTGGGATGACCCAGAGAAATGGTATGGGGACGGAGGTGGGAGGGGGGTTCAGGATTGGGAACTCATGTACACCCATGGTGGATTCATGTTGATGTATGGCAAAACCAATACAGTATTGTAAAGTAAAATAAAGCTAAAAAAAAAAAAACAACCTTATCTAGCCAACTTGAAAAGTAAATTGTATATAAATTCAGTTTAGCTATACTTTTATGAGTGCAAATAATACAAAAAAGATAACAAATTCATACCCCATTTTCATGAACTCATTTTCTTAAAGCCAAAAACACTCAGGTTTGAGATCATACTCAAAGATCCTGTCACTTGAACCTGAATCCCTTAACAGAGTTCTGGCATTTGACTAGTGAGTCCTTCAGAGCTTCTTTCATGGTTTCATTTCATAGACTGAAAACAAACAGATTCAGGAGTCGTGTGAAGACACTGAAGAAGACAAGACACCTTGTTGAGGTGCAGGGTGCCCTTTTGTGAGGGGCAGACATAGACAAATATACAGACCCCATAGCCCATGGAGACCACAGTGAAATAGGAGGCAGAGATGGCAAAGTCTTTGTTATGACCTTGGCCTGATTGTATCTTCAGTGTGGTGGAGATGATGTAAACATAGGAGACCACTGTAAGAGAAAGGTAGCTGAGGAGCAGGACAAGGGAAGTGAAGAAATCCAACAGCTCAATGATATGGATATCAGCACAGGCCAAGTGGAAGAGGGGTCACTGTCACAGAAAAGGTGATCAACCACATTGAGGCCGCAGTATGGCAGTCGTGCCTTAAGGGTGATGGATGGGAGGATAAGGAGAAAGCCACCCATCCAGGAGAGGATGACAAGACAAAGACAGTGTAAACTGGTCATAATCACAGGGTACTGAAAGGGGCTGCAAATGGCCACATTTGCAGTCATAGGACATGACAGCAAAAAGGATAAACTCAGTGTATCCAGACAGGAAGTAGAAATACATATGGGCAAAGCATCCACCAGCTGAGATGTTCTTTCTACCTAACAGGAAATTTGGCAGCATTGTGGAACAGCACAAGTTGTGGTTAATTATTTCACTGAAAGAGAGATTGCTGAGGGAAAAATACATGGGTGAGTGAAGCCTGCAATCCATCAGAATCAAGGTAATAACGAGAGTATTTCCAAGTAGACCAAAAGAAAGAGCAAGAACAGCAAATTCCCAAAGACTCTTGTGATTGGGATCCCTGTAAGGCTGATCTCTGTCATCAGGGTCAGTTCTCCCTATCCATTCTCAGTAAGGATTCTCTAAAACAAGTTAAGAAAAAGGAAGAAACAGGATTTGCCAATAATTAAAACTCAATATTTTCATTTATATGGAGTTTAGGTCATTTTACTTATGCTTCCTCTTCACAAGAATAAACTACATGATTGAAAAATATGAGTTCCTTTTTTCTTATAATTTTCAGATAAGAATATATAAAAACCTGTTTCTAATAATTAGAATGTATATAAAAATAAACTTTCCTAATGTAGTCTTTACTAACCTTGTATTTCTATTTTAGAATACAAATGATGAAAAGGCAGTAACTACAATGTATTGACATCCTGTCTATATATGTCCTTATGATTACTTGTAAAGTAATTATTTTAATCAATGTAACAAATAAATAGACCTCTTTAAGTAATTACTTCATAATTTAATTTTGTAACTGATTTTCACTTTCAGAAAAACTGGCCTGCACTATATATTTGAGCTACCATCCAATTAGCACAAAGACTTAGCTTGGAATCATCAGGGGACATACAAGCAGGTGCTGAATCTAAATTTGCATGGTTTACTCTTGAGAGTGGATTGTTCACTTCAAGCAATACCAGTTGCTGGAATGTAGAAATCAAAATGAATTTATTTGTTAGTTTTTTAGATACTTTAAGTGGTCAACTCTGCAAAATTAAAACTTTTACTAATGCTTTCTTTAAATTTTACTGTGGTTAATGGAGTTAGCAAGAGAGTTCCAGAAAAACATCTATTTCTGCTTTATTGACTATGCCAAAGCCTTTGACTGTGTGGATCACAATAAACTATGGAAAATATTGAAAGACATGGGAATACCAGACCACCTGACCTGACTCTTGAGAAATCTGTATGCAGGACAGGAAGCAGCAGTTAGAACTGGACATGGAACAACAGACTGGTTCCAAATAGGGAAAGGAGTACGTCAAGGCTGTACATTGTCACCATGCTTATTTAACTTCTATGCAGAGTACATCATGAGACGCCCTGAGCTGGATGAAGCTCAGGGAATCAAGATTGCCAGGAGAAATATCAAAACCTCAGATATACAGATGACACCACCCTTATGGCAGAAAGTGAAGAAGACCTAAAGAGCCTTTTGATGAAAGTGAAAACTCAACATTCAGAAAACGAAGATCATGGCATCTGGTCCCATCACTTCATGGCAAATAGATGGGAAAATAGATGGCAAATAGATGGAAAGTTTTTTTGTTTTTTTTTTTCCCCCACAGACAGAAATCTAAAGTGTTAAATCCTATAGTGTATCTAGACTGCTGTTTATGATTGAGTATGTTGTGTACTGCGGTTCCTTGGTGACTCAGTGGTAAAGAATTAGCCTGCAATGCAGGAGTCTCAGGAGACACAGGTTCAATCCCTAGGTTGGGAAGATCCCCTGTAGTAGGGCATGGCAACCCAATCCAGTATTCTTGCCTGGAGAATCCCATGGACAGAGGAGCCTGGTGGGCTACAGTCCATAGGGTCGCAAAGAGTCAGATGATACTGAAGTGAGTAAGCACACTTGCAAATGTTGTGTACTGCACAAACACTTTTTCCATGGCTGTGCATAGGGTCTGAAGTACACCATTCATTGCATGGCCCAAGCAGGTCAGTGGCTTCCTCAGAATTAGGGCATAGGAGAGGGTTTTTTTTAAGCAATTTTTCAAAAAGACAATGAAGATATAAGGAGTTAGAGTAAAGAAGAGAGAATTCAGAAGGAGAACTGCAGAACAGATAAAATGAACCATTTCTACCAATTGGAGATCACCACATACCAGTTGCAACATGGGGGCAGTGTCACAAAAAAAGTGATCCATAATATTGGGACCACAGAATGGTAATTTTATGGTTGCAATGGAAGGCAATAGATTATACAATAATCCTCTCACTCAAGAGGCTAAGGTCATCTTCAGGCAAACCTGGATTCTCATAATGGTTAGGTATCTCAAAGGGATACTGATGACAACATAGCGGTCAAGTGCCATAATTGCCAAGATGAAGAACTCTACTGTTCCAAAGAGAAAATAGAAGAAAGACTGAGTGATACAGCCTTCAAGGGATATGGTGTTTATTTGTGAAATTGTAATGGCCGACATCTTAGGTGTTCACAGAAGTGAGCATGATTTCTAAAAGTGAGAGGTTTACAAGGAACAAATACATGGGTGAGTGAAGGCAATTATAACTCCACACCAGTAGGATGATCATAGCATTACTTAAAACTGTCACATACACAGTCAGGAATGTAAAGAAGAGCAAGATCTTCATGCCCCAGGTAGTGTGCAAACCAAGGAGGATGAATTTCATCACAGTTGTAGTTTCATTGTTAAAGGTCATTGCCCAGTGAAAACATTATCTGCAGAAAAGGAAAACAATATTGCCTCTAGACCGTTTTCTTCCAGGTTTAGAAAGACTTTTAGCTTCAATAGTTAGTGTTGACACAAGGTTACCAAACATTAAAAACCTGTCTATTTGTATGCCTTTTATATAAATCACATACATAATTCACACTATCTTTTAAAATGGAAAATCATACATTTTGTTCTCATGGTTTTCTTTATGCTTTCTGTGAATAATTTTATCTCCTCTCAAGGTTTCACATTTACCAAACTCTCCTATTTTAATTTTTGGAGTTCCAGACCTATGACCCAATCTCTTTTACAATAGGAGATTTACTACATTTAAATGAACAGAGTGTATTTTGACAGGCTGCCCTATTTTTATTTATTTTTGTTGCTAGTCTATTGCATATCCCATCATGACCATAATTTGTTGATAGACATCTCTAATCATTTTCTTCTGGTTATATCTTAACTTCTACATTCAACCAATTATCACTTTTTAATAAAACTACTTCAAAAACGTTTCTCTGAAACTACCATATGACCAAGTAATCTCCAATCAGTCAGTTCAGTAGCTCAGTAGTGTCCGACTCTTTGTGACCCCATAAATTGCAGCACATCAGGCCTCCCTGTCCATCAACAACTCCTGGAGTTCATCCAAATCCATGTCCATCAAGTCGGTGATGCCATCCAGCCATCTCATCCTCTGTTGTCCGCTTCTCCTTCTGCCCCCACTCTCTCCTAGCATCAGGGTCTTTTACAATGAGTCAACTCTTCACATGAGGACATATACCCTGAGAAAACCATAATTGAAAAAGTACCCAAATGTTCACTACAGCACTATTTACAGTAGCTAGTACATGGAGGCAGCCTAGATATTCATCAGCAGATGAATGGATAAAGAAGTTGTGGTCCATATACACAATGGAATATTACTCAGCCATAAAAATGAACACATTTGAGACAGTTCTAGTGAGGCGGATGAACCTAGAGCCTATTATAAAGAGTTAAGTAACTCAGGAAGAGAAAAACAAATATTCTATATTAACTCATATATACATGGAATCTAGAAAGATGGTGCTGGTGAACCTACATGCGAGACAGTATTGGATACACAGGTACAGTGAACAGAATTGTAGATACAGTGAGGGAAGAAGAGGATGCAACAAACTGGGAGAGTAGCGTTGAAACATATACATTGCCATATATAAAATAACCAGTGAGAATTTGCTGTATGATTCAAATCTGGTGCTCTGTGGCAATGTAGAGGGGTGGGATAGAGTGGGAGGTTCAAGAGGAAGGGCACATATGTACACCTATGGCTAATTCATATTGATGTATGGCAGTAACCAATACAATATTGTAAAGCAATTATTCTCCAATTGAAATAATTAAATTATATAAAAATATTTTTCAACTCTCATCTATTCTGTCCATTTTTAGTAAACTGTTTTCCTTTAAAGTCCTAATTATCTTGCAAAATTGTAATGACTTATAATTTATCTTCAGACTTTATGTTGATCATGAAGTGTAGCTGCCGTTTTGTTTTCTCTAATGGACATGAGTTGGAGAAGCTTCTTAGATAGAAATGACTGTCTTGTGCCCTATTTGTGGGAGATGATTCTACTTTCCTCCATATTTACTGGTAAACCTCACTAATAGGAGATGGATTGATGCAGAAATAGGGATTTCTAACCCAATGAAGGATCAGATTCATTGAGTCACTGGACCTCTGGAATGAATCCAGGCACAGGCATCCTAGACATGAGTAACTACATTTGTCTCATACAGATAACATCACCATAGCATCCTGGTTATGCTGACAATGCAAGTTGTCTTTTGACTATGAAGGGCACATTATTCAGACAATAATTTCTATTACTATTTAATTGATTAAAATAGTTGCACCATTATACATTGCTCTTATCTACAAATGCTGGGCTGGATGAAGCACGAGCTGGAATCAAGATTGCTGGGAGAAACACCAATAACCTCAGAAATATGGATGACACCATCCTTATGGCAGAAAGCAAAGAAGAACTCAAGAGCCTCTTGATGAAAGTGAAAGAGGAGAGTGAAAAAGTTGGTTTAAACTTGGCTGAAACTCTGATACTTTGGCCACCTGATACGAAGAGCTGACTCATTGGAAGATATCTTGATGCTGGGAAAGATTGAAGGCAGGAGGAGAAGGGGACGACAGAGAAAGAGATGGTTGGATGGCATCACCGATTCAATGGACATGAGTTAGTAAACTCTGAAAGTTGGTGATGGACAGGGAGGTCTGGTGTGCTGCAGCCCATGGGGTCACAAAGAGTCCAACATGACTGAGCAACTGAACTAAACTGAACTGATCTACAGTGAGAAACTTACCTAATATGTAAATCCTCTGCTTTTTATTACACACTCCAGGTGATATCAGAAAGTTATTCTCAGCATCTGGTTCTAGCATTCTTTTCTGGTCATGAGCAGCTGAGTCCAAAATTAACTATGTGTCTCAAACAAATAACTATATTGTTTTTATCAAAAAAAATTCAGGACCCTTCAGAAATCACTCCTCACTATACACTTTGTCTACTCTTTTAATTTTCTTATCTATATCAAACAAGACTACACATCCCTTAAAATTTGAGACTAAATATTTCAGCACATCTGGGTACTTTTCTTACAACCCCGCTCAAATTTATTAACTAATCTCCTTTGGCTTCCAATGTTTTTAATATATCTGTACTATTGGAATTAATATGCTACCTTTCTTCAAACTACAACTTTAATTTCTTCTTCCTACATCCATTACAGGATACTTCCTGGAATAAGAACCCTTGATGTTAGTCATAGTCATATAACTATGATATGAGTAAATTCAATATTCATATCATATTGACATTTCTAAAAATATAAATTTTTCTTAATAAATTTCTTGAATGAAAAGTATTACTGACAGAATTAAATGAACTGTAGAATTAGGCAGAAGGACAAAGCTTTACTCACCATGGTAAATACACAGATCAAATTTGAAAATTAATTTATAGCATCACTAGTATAATTTTGACAGTAACATGTTGAGTCAATAAAAATTGCTTTAAATCATATATTTATGTAGGACAGACGCTGGGGTTGATACTTCCTTGTTTAATGGATTCATGAATCTTTGCAATATAATTAGCAATCAGAGTATAAATGGAGCCTGTACAGTCACTGATTTTGCTTAAATCTTTAACTGCTTCAAGCACTGCTACTGCAAATTCTTTTGTTCTCTCTAATTTTTCTTAACAATGGAGAGGAGTAATTGAATTTTAAAAGATATTTTAATAGCTAAATAAGCAAAACCAATATACAACAAAGACAAAAGGTTTTATACAAAATAAACATATATCTAAAACTGTTCAATCAGTTCAGTTCAGTTCAGTTCAGTCACTCAGTCGTGTCCGACTCTTTGCGGCCCCATGAATCGCAGCACGCCAGGCCTCCCTGTCCATCACCAACCCCCAGAGTTCACTCAGATTCACGTCCATTGAGTCAGTGATGCCATCCAGCCATCTCATCCTCAGTCTCCCCTTCTCCTCCTGCCCCCAAGGCCTCCCAGCATCAGAGTCTTTTCCAATGAGTCAACTCTTCACACGAGGTGGCCAAAGTGCTGGAGTTTCAGCTTTAGCATCATTCCTTCCAAAGAAATCCCAGGACTGATCTTCAGTATGGACTGGTTGGATCTCCTTGCAGTCCAAGGGACTCTGAAGAGTCTTCTCCAACACCACAGTTCAAAAGCATCAATTCTTTGGTGCTCAGCCTTCTTCACAGTCCAACTCTCACATCCATACATGACCACTGGAAAAACCATAGCCTTGACTAGACGGACCTTAGTCGGCGGCTGCATCAGGGGCTCGCTGGAGTTCGGCCCTGGGCACCTGTGTCGTGCAGAGAGCTACTGACCAAGAAGCAGATGATCTGGTGAAATGCGGCGACTAGAAGCCCTGCTTGAACATCAGGAAGTTCACGGTTCACATATTGCTGAAGCCTGGCTTGGAGAATTTTGAGCATCTATAACTGTTACCTTCCACTAAATAGAATATTTTGAATAAAATGTACAATATATATTCCAGAGCTTTAGAATCATTACTAAGATAAATGTGCACACACAAATACTCTTTTATGTTTCCAACAATCTCAAACTCTATAAATCAATAATATTGATTTTCAAAAATCTGAGTTATAAAATTATGATATTGGTTTGTGGAATTAACCTAAAACATACATGCTTCATTCAGGAGGTACTTGGCTGTATTTTTCAGAGTTTAAAATATGATGTGTTCTTTCTGAATAAATGTGACATTTCTGCTGCAGACTTTGAGAACATTGTATGTAACTCTGAAGCAGGTTGTGTCAACTGATAAAATTAATAATCCAAAGCATCATCAAGCCATGCAATAAACTAACAATTTAGTTAGATAAACTTTTTTGTCCAGGTAATGTTATTCAGCTTCTTTGTACAGTTTTATATAATTTTTTATTCACAGTAGGCTCATATTTAAACCTGTGTACACAATTTAAGCATAACCTTTATTTTCAAAACATCCACACATCTAGGGAAGAACAGATGCACAACAGTAGATTGAACTTACTGATGTCTTCCATTAGTAATACATATAATTGTAGGGTATATAACTCCTTTGGAAATTATGTCCACTCAGTTTATTAAGGTAGATATTTGTCGACATTTCTTAAGTGTTTTATTTGGCCTAATGAGAAACTTTAAAAAAGTAATATATTAAAACTATCACTTTTTTTCATAACAGTTGAATTAAAGTCTATTTTCTCCTATAGGAGCAAAAAGTTTCATAACAGTTTTCATTGTCTACTTCCTATCTACAGAAAAGTGCATCTGTTTCTCAAAAATAGAAATAGAAGTTAGAATAACTTGGCCAGGATAAAAATTTTAAAAGACTAAAAGAAAAATGAAAAACACTGGATACTGGTACAGACTGGAGACATTAGGTATCTTTTCTAAGGAAATTACAAAACCCAAATACATACAGTATAATATGAAAGGGACTAAGTAGAGACTACAAATAAATTCTTATCTCAGAGGAAAAATCCATAAAAATATACATTTCTAAGTTGTTCAATTTTTTATTAATTTACATTTACTTTTCAGAAATATAGTCAATATTAAGTTTATTAAACATGATCCATCTTATAAGTACATTCTCTAAAGACAGATGATGTAATGTGTTTGTGTGTTTTTAAGAAAAGAACTAGCATTTAATTTAGTGTGAATCATCATCCTCTTGGTGATTCTATTCTAATTCTCAAATATGAATTGAACTTTCCAAATATGTTGATAGTGTGGTAATTCTTAATAGATATATGATTTCTGACAAAATTTATAGAACCAGTTGATAAAGTGAAGTCATACCCTCTTGTGACCTAAGATGAAGAGAATATGAAAATAGAAGTCATCCTGTTTGTTTGAAATGATAGAACTGCCAGGAGAAATAAGTATTCTGAATTTATTTGGAAAGCTCTTAGGGAGAATTCCTGGAAGACAGAGAGATTCCCCAGAGAAGTACTTTCATGTAGGGCTGTTAAAACCAAGAACACCAGCTAGATTTTTACTAAATAAAACCAAAATAATTAGCTGAAGAAAACAAATTTGACTAAAATTGGGTGACTCTTTCAGCACAGTAATATGACAAATAATTTTGTAGTTTAGTTTATTTATGGCATCAGTTCAGTTCAGTTCAGTTCAGTTCATTTCAGTCACTCACTCGTGTCCGACTCTTTGCGGGCCCATGAATCGCAGCATTCCAGGCCTCCCTGTCCATCACCAACTCTCGAAGTTCACTCAGACTCACGTCTATCAAGTCAGTGATGTCATCCAGCCATCTCATCCTCTGTCATCCCCTTCTCCTCCTGCTCCCAATCCCTCCCAGCATCAGAGTCTTTTCCAATGAGTCAACTCTTCACACGAGGTGGCCAAAGTACTGGAGTTTCAGCTTTAGCATCATTCCTTCCGAAGAAATCCCAGGGCTGATCTCTTTCAGAATGGACTGGTTGGATCTCCTTGCAGTCCAAGGGACTCTCAAGAGTCTTCTCCCACACCACAGTTCAAAAGCATCAGTTCTTCAGCGCTCAGCTTTCTTCACAGTCCAACTCTCACATCCATACATGACCACTGCAAAAACCATAGCCTTGACTAGATGGACCTTGTTGGCAAAGAAATGTCTCTGCTTTTCAATATGCTATCTAGGTTGGTCATAACTTTTCTTCCAAGAAGTAAGCGTCTTTTAATTTCATGGCTGCAGTCACCATCTGCAGTGATTGTGGAGCCCCCAAAAATAAAGTCTAACACTGTTCCCACTGTTTCTTCATTTATTTCCCATGAAATGATGGGACCAGATGCCATGATCTCTGTTTTCTGAATGTTGAGCTTTAAGCCAACATTGTCCACTTTCCACTTTCACTTTCATCAAGAGGCATTTTAGTTCCTCTTCACTTTCTGCCATGAGGGTAGTGCCATCTGCATATCTGAGGTTGTTTTATAATTCTATAAAGTTTGAGGCTATGAAAATAATTTTAACAACTGAACTTTTACTCATAATATTTTAATTAAAGGATTTATATAAAATCTTATGAGAAAGTAATTAACTGTTTACCTTGCTAGAAAATAGAAATAAAAACCATTCTTATCATTATAATGCTGTCAAAACTAAACATCTTGAAAATATACATATATCTGTTTTCAGTATTCAAGTTAAGTACATTAAGTTTGAGGCTGGCAAACATTTGCCTTTTGGGGGGGGTTATAACAATTTGCTAAATAGAGAATTAGTTTCAGTTCAGTTCAGTCGCTCAGTCACATCCAACTCTTTGCAACCCCATGGATCGCATCATGACAGCCTTCCCTGTCCATCACCAACTCCTGGAGCTTACTCAAACTCACGTAGATCATGTCGGTGATGCCATCCAATCGTCTAATCCTCTGTGGTCCCCTTCTCCTCCAGCCTTCAATCTTTCCCAGCATCAGGGTCTTTTCAAATGAGTCAGTTATGCACATCAGGTGGCCAAAGTATTGGAGTTTCAGCTTCAGCGTCAGTCCTTCCAATGAATATTCAGGGCTGATTTCTTTTAGGATTGACTGCTTTGATCTCCTTGCAGTCCAAGGGACTCTCAAGAGTCTTCTCCAACACCACAGTTCAAAAGCATAAATTCTTTGGTGCTCAGCTTTCTTCATAGTCCAACTCACATCTATACACGCTGCTGCTGCTAAGTCGCTTCAGTCGTGTCCGACTCTGTGCGACCCCATAGGTGGCAGCCCACTAGTCTTCTCTGTCCCTGGGATTATCCAGGCAAGAATACTGAAGTGGGTCATCCATACATGACTAATGGAAAAATCATAGCATTAACTAGATGGACCTATGTTAGCAAAATAATGTCTCTGCTTTTTAATATGCTGTCATAGCTTTTCTTCCAAAGAGCAAACGTCTTTTAATTTCATGGCTGCAGTCACTATCTGCAGTGATTTTGGAGCTCCCCAAAATAGTCTGTCACTGTTTCCATCATTTCCCCATTTATTTGCCATGAAGTGATGCGTTGCCATGATCTTAGCTTTTTGAATGCTGAGTTTTAAGCCAACTTTTTCATTCTCCTCTTTAACTTTCAAGAGGTTCTTTAGTTCTTCTTTGCTCTCTGCCATAAGGGTGGTGTCATCTGCATATCTGAGGTTACTGATGTTTCTCCTGGCAATCTTGATTCCAGCTTATGATTCATCCAGCCCAGCGTTTCTCATGATGTACTCTGCATATAAGTTAAATAAGCAGAGTGACAATATACAGCCTTTAGGTACTCCTTTCCCAATTTGGAACCAGTCTGTTGTTCCATATCCAGTTCCAACTGTTGCTTCTTGACCAGCATACAGATTTTGCAGGAGGCAGGTAATGTGGACTGCAAAGATATTCCCATCTCTAAGAATTTTCCACAGTTTGTTATGATCCACATAGTCAAAGGCTTTGGCATAGTCAGTAAAGAAAAAGTAGATGCTTTTCTGGAATTCTCTTGCTGTTTTGATGATCCAACAGATGTAGGCAATTTGACCTCTGGTTCCTCTGCCTTTTCTAAATCCAGCTTGAACATCAAGAAGTTCTCAGTTCATGTACTGTTAAAGCCTGACTTGGAGAATTTTGAGCATTACTTTGCTAGCCTGTGAGATGAGTGCAGTTGTGCAGTAGTTTGAACTTTCTTTGGCACTGCCTTTCTTTGGGATTGCAATGAAAACTGACATTTTCCAGTCCTGTAGCCACTGCTGAGTTTTCCAAATTTGCTGGCATATTGAGTGTAGCATGTCTACAGCATCATCTTTTAGGGTCTGAAACAGCTCAATTGGAATTCCATCACTTCCACTAGCTTTGTTCATAATGATCTGACTCTAGTTCAATGATCACAACATCATGATTATACACATTAGTACATGACGTTTGTTTCACGTCTTCTTAACCAATCCAGTTTCCTTTTTATTTCTTTTTTCCTCTATTCATCATAGCTAGGGCTTCCAAAAGTATGTTAAATAATAGAGTGGGTGTGATCAGAGAGGAAATGCTTTCAGTTTTTTATCATTGAGAATAATGCTTGCTGTGAGTTTATCATGTATGGTCTTCATTATGTTGAGGTAGGGTTTTCTATGTCCATTTTTTGGAGATTTCTTTTCATAATTATTGCCGAATTTTGTCAAAATGTTTTTCTGCATCTATTGAGATTATCACATGGCTTTTATCTTTCAGTTTGTTAATATGGTGTATTGCATTCATTGATTTGCATATATTGAATAATCCTTCAGCCCTGGGATAAAGCCAACGTGATCATGGTGTATAATCTTTTTAATGTGCTGCTGAATTCTGTTTGCTAAAATTTTGCTAAGGTTTTTGCATCTGTGTTCATCGGTGATGGTGGCCTACATTTTTCTTTTTTTGTGATGTCTTTATCTTTTTTAGGTATAGGGGTGATGTTGGCCTCATAGAATAAGTTTGGAAGTGTTTCTTCCTCTGCAATGTTTTGGGAATAATTTCAGAAGGATAGGCATTACTTCTTCTTTTTTTTTTTTTTAGTTTTTTATTTTTTAAATTTTAAAATCTTTAATTCTTACTTGCATTCCCAAACATGAACCCCCCTCCCACCTCCCTCCCCATAACATCTTTCTGGGTCATCCCCATGCACCAGCCCCAAGCATGCTGCATCCTGCGTCAGACATAGACTGGCGATTCAATTCACATGATAGTATACATGTTAGAATGTCATTCTCCCAAATCATCCCACCCTCTCCCTCTCCCTCTGAGTCCAAAAGTCCGTTATACACATCTGTGTCTCTTTCCCTGTCTTGCATACAGGGTCGTCATTGCCATCTTCCTAAATTCCATATATATGTGTTAGTATACTGTATTGGTGTTTTTCTTTCTGGCTTACTTCACTCTGTATAATCGGCTCCAGTTTCATCCATCTCATCAGAACTGATTCAAATGAATTCTTTTTAACGGCTGAGTAATACTCCATTGTGTATATGTACCACTGCTTTCTTATCCATTCATCTGCTGACGGACATCTAGGTTGTTTCCATGTCCTGGCTATTATAAACAGTGCTGCGATGAGCATTGGGGTACACATGTCTCTTTCAATTCTGGTTTCCTCGGTGTGTATGCATTACTTCTTCTCTAAATGTTTGATAGAAGTCACCTGTGAAGCCATCTGACCCTGGGCTTTTGTATTTGGGGAGTTGTTTTTTTTTTTTCACAGCTTCAATTCCAGGACTTGGGATTGGATTGTTCATAATTTCTCTTTCTTCCTGGTTCAGTCTTGGAAGGTTGAACTGTTCATTTCTTCCAGGTTATCCATCTTATTGCCATATAGTTGCTCATAATCATCTCTATGATTCTTTGTATTTCTGTCTTCTTTTCTAATTTTGCTATTTTGATTATTTTCTCTTTTTTCTTGATGAGTCTGGTCAATGGTTTGTCACCTTTGTTTATCTTCTCAAAGAATAAGTTGCCGGGAGCCACCACAGGAGATCCCACCCATGACAAGGTCATGTGGAAGAGAACTGTTAATCAAGGCTTCAGAACTCAAGGGGCACCCTAGGCTTTCTCGAGCATCTACCCCCAAACCAGAATCTGTCTGTTTTACTATTTCATGACTCACCAACTCCTCTGACATTAACAGGGGGCTAACCCTGACCACCTTTCTCTGGAGAAAATCAACTTAGGGCTATAGCTAATAAGTCTCCTGGACATGAGAGGAATATTTCAAATCAAACCCCCTCTGTTAGCATTCTAGCTTGCTCAGTAGGTATATCCAGACTCTTACAGCTATGCATGTGATTATTTACAGCCTCCCAACTGTGAGAGGCATGGAAAGCCTAAAACATAGAGCCTTTGAAAGAGTTAAAAGTTATTAGAGTAGTGCTGGTGTAGGATTTCATTATTGGGCCAATGCTTGTTGCTAAGTTCCCATATCTTTTATCCACTGTGCACCTGGGAGTGCATTAGTTAACATAGTGAGAATGCAAGAAAAACAAGTGTAGCCTTGAATTTAACCACATCAGATCTTTGAGCTAATTGGTTCTTTCTTGTAACTCACTACACCTTTACTCTGTGAAAAATGTAACTCTGTTTGGCATTTTCTGAAGCTGACATAGATTATGTTTGGCATTTTCTGAAGCTGACATAGATTAGAAATATAAAGAAAAAACACTTTGAGGGAAAATAAGTTTTCTGGTTGAGCAGCCTTTATCAAGAGAGGGTCATAAAATGTTCACAGGCCTCCAAGGCCAGAAGATACTGTACACAACATCATTTGTGGGAAAGGTAGGCAGAAAAAATCCTGGTTTTGATAAAGGCAAAACTGCTGGAATGTTTGGGCTGACTCTGTATGACCTTGCATCTTTCATTTCCCTCTATGTACAAACAAGTATATAAGTACCTTTTGAAAATAAAGCTATTGGGCCTCACTCACCAAAATAGCTTGGTCTCCCCATGTCAATCATTCTCTGTCTCTCCCCCTCCCTCTCTTTTTCAGGCTGATCCCTTGGAGCATAGAGGCTCCCTGCATTCACTTATCTGCTCGGGTTTCTAAGACCTGAACAGGAAGACATTCTGCGTCTTCACTCCCTTGGGAGACCGGGAGGGCACCTGCAGCCTCCGTGAACAGGGCAAACTTCTTGTCTTGGAGTTTTATTATTTCTCTATGTAAAGCAAGGAATATCAGCCTCTTTCTCTCCTCTATTTTCTTATCTACAACATTCTTTCCTTATCTCTTTCTCTAAATCAATCACTGATGCCGTTTCTCCTTCAGATTTTCTTGGATCCTGCAGGGGCTGGACCCCAGCAATGAGCTTTTAGGTTTTTTTAATCTTTATTTTGTTTCCTTCATTTCTTTTCCTTTTTTTTTTCTGCTCTGATCTTTGTAATTTCTTTCTTGCTACTAACTTTAAATTTTTAATTCTTTAAAAAGTAACTGTAACATAAGAAAATGATTATATATGTTCTTCCTACATTATGATTTTAATACATCAAGTTACACCTAGGTATGTCACTAAGATAGGAAACTTGCTTTAGATAAAGCAATGTAACAAAGTTGGACTGCAAGAAGATCCAACCAATCCATCCTAAAGGAGATCAGTCTTGGGTGTTCATTGGAGGGACTGATGCTGAAGCTGAAACTCCAATATTTTGGCGACCTAATGCTAAGAGCTGACACATTTGGAAAGACCCTGATGCTGGGAAAGATTGAGGGGAGGAGGAGAAGGGGACAACAGAAAATGAGATGGTTGGATGGCATCACCGACTCAATGGACATGAGTTTAGGTGGACTCTGGGAGTTGGTGATGGACAGGGAGGCCTGGCGCCCTGAGGTTCATGGGGGTGGCAAAGAGTTGGACACAACTGAGTGACTGAACTGAATTGACATAACAAAGTTGAAATGTGAATCATAAGCTGATTTCATTACTGTGGAATACCACAGTAATATTGATATTGCCTTAATTAATTTATGTACATGTGTGCTCAGCTGCTATCATGTCTGACTCTGTAGCACCATGGACTGTATCCTGCCAGGCTCCTCTGTCCATAGGATTATCCAGGCAAGAATACTGGAGTGGGTTGCCATTTCCTCCTCCAGGGGATCTTCTCAACCTCAACCCAGAATCGAACCCACATCTCCTACAAGTCTTCTTCATTACAGAATGACCCTTTACCACTTAGCCACTGAGGGTTTCCCTTAAATAAGGGGGGATGTATTTTTTATTTCTCACTGGTTTTGTGGCTGAATATGAACATTCATGGTGACTTTAGAAAAAAGACTTGGGAAAGGCTTGGTCACTCTTAATTTGCATCATACAAATTTCCTTATTACAAATCCCCTTCCACATGACAACTAGCTTCTTTTAAGTTTTATTGAAGTATAATTGACAAAAGTTTTATACACATTATATTTAACATGCAATTTAATAATTTGACATATATATACATTGTAGAATGTAGTATGTTTTTAACCGTTTTCTGCATCCAATAATATAATTTTCTCATCCAATAGGTAATTGCTGCATTAATTGGTTGGTTTTTGAAGATATAAATAGCAAAGCATTTTTATAATAAAAACGTAGTAAAATATGACATGTCATCCTTTTTCAGTTTGAAAGGACTGCTAATATTATGAGAAATATGTGTTGAATTCATTAAGAATTTTTTTTTAAATTTTTGTAATGTTCTAACCTCAGATATGCAGATGACACCACCCTTATGGCAGAAAGTGAAGAGGAACTAAAAAGCCTCTTGATGAAAGTGAAAGAAGAGAGTGAAAAAGTTGGCTTAAAGCTCAACATTCAGAAAATGAAGATCATGGCATCCGGTCTCATCACTTCATAGGAAATAGATGGGGAAACAGTGGAAACAGTGTCAGACTTTATTTTTGGGGGCTCCAAAATCACTGCAAACGGTGATTGCAGCCATGAAATTAAAAGACGCTTACTCCTTGTAAGAAAAGTTATGACCAACCTAGATAGTATATTCAAAAGCGGAGACATTACTTTGCCGACTAAGGTCCGTCTAATCAAGGCTATGGTTTTTGCAGTGGTCAGGTATGGATGTGAGAGTTGGACTGTGAAGAAAGCAGAGAGCTGTATAATTGATGCCTTTGAACTGTGGTGTTGGAGAAGACTCTTGAGAGTCCCTTGGACTGCAAGGAGATCCAACCAGTCCATTCTGAAGGAGATCAGCCCTGGGATTTCTTTGGAAAGAATGATGCTAAAGCTGAAACTCCAATACTTTGGCCACTTCATGCTAAGAGTTGACTCATTCGAAAAGACTCTGATGCTGGGAGGGATTGGGGGCAGGAGGAGAAGGGAATGACAGAGGATGAGATGGCTGGATGGCATCACTGACTCGATGGACGTGAGCCTGAGTGAACTACAGGAGTTGGTGATAGACAGGGAGGTCTAGTGTGCTGCAATTCATGGGGTCACAAAGAGTCGGACATGACTGAGCGACTAAACTGAACTGAACTGAACTGAACTAGAAGTTATTATTATTTTAATGTGGATTTTTGAGATTATAAAATCAGTTGGAAGGGGTTCTTCTTCTATTTTATGAAAATAGCATTTGAAAGACTATTTCTTCCTATATAGCTATAATTTATTTATAAAGACATGAGAATATGAATTTTTCTTTGCTATTTTAAAAATATATGAAACAAATTAATTTTTTTTGCTTATATTTGAGTTGCTCATGTAATCATTGACTATAAGAAACCATCAAATGCTCTGCTTTCATTATTTAAAGTTGCTTTGTAGTAGATGGTTGAAATATAGCCTTATCCTCTTTAGAGATGATGATACATTTTATTTTCTCCTTTTGTGTTAAAGTGATAAATTACTTCCCTTATTAATAAACATCAAACATTAAACCAAATTATATTATTCTATTTAGCCATCTAGATTTTCTGTATGCTTTTCTACATGCTTCAATTTTTAACTTTATAAATTTTTGTTATAATACTTGCCTCCATATTAATGTGCACCATTATCCTTTAACATCCTCTTCTTGAAGTATCCCTATTTGATTTAGATTACAATTGTACACTAGACTTCCTAGGTGGCTCAGATGGTAAAGAATCTATCTGCAATGCAGAAGACCTGGATTCAATCCCTGGATGTGGAAGATCCCCTGGAGAAGGGAATGGTTACTTACTCCAGTAATCTTGCCTGAAGAATTACTTGGATAGAAGAGCCTGCTAAGCTAGAGCCCATTTGGTCATAAAGAGTAGGACATGACAGAGTGACTAACACTTTCATTTTTCACAAGTGTATACTAGCTTAATAGAATGAGATAAAAACGTTTTGCCCTTTGATTTTCTCTGAAAAAATAGATCTAAAATGATAATCATTTTTTCTTTGGATGCTTGGAAGAATACAAATGAGAAATGGGTGGTTCATTCCCTGGAAATTTCTAAATCTTTTCAACACATGTCATAGTTGTAGATGGAGAAGGCAGTGGAGTCGCTATGAGTCGGACATGACTGAGCGACTTCCCTTTCACATTTCAGTTTCACGTGTTGGAGAAGGAAATGGCAACCCACTCCAGTGTTCTGGCCTGGAGAATCCCAGGGACAGAGGAACCTGGTGGGCTGCCGTCTATGAGGTCGCACAGAGTCGGATATACTGAAGCGACTTAGCAGCAGCAGCTTAGTTGTAGAAAATAGATGAAACCATTGAAGAACTACAGTACTTCATTTTATATAAGCTATGCGCAAACGTGCTGAGTCTCCTCATTCATGTCCGACTCTTTGCAATCTTATGGACTATAGCCTGCCAGGCTCCTCTGTCCATGGGATTCTCCAGGCAAGACTACTGGCATGGGTTGCCATGCCCTTCTCCAGAGGATCTTCCCAACCCAAGGGTTGAACCCATGTCTCCTGTGTCTCCGGAATTGCAGGTGGATTCTTTACACTGAACCATAAGAGAAGTCCGGTATACAAGCTAACTTTCACTCAAATACCAGTATTTCTTGCCTGAAAGCTGTTAATGGCCTCTTGTACCCATCTGTGTAGCAGAACAATGGCACCAAAGATCTGATGTATTCTGTACTCAGTTCTTCATCAGTGACTGACGGAAATTGGCATATTACCTTGTCCCGCTGATGAAATAGCCCTATTATCTAGTGGCTGTAAGAGTTCTCTTTGAATGCAGCTCCATTTTTCTCAAAATAGCATTTTGAAATTGGATTACTTACCAGTAAGATGACAAGACACCAGCAAGGTAGAGTGGTTGCAACCACTGACATTCTGAAGTGTGAACATTTCTAATAATTTCAGTACAGTGAATTGGTACAGGATGGAGGTAGAATGAGATATGCTTTTAATACTCCTTTAGCATTTGAGATATTTTAGACAATGATATTTTTAATATTCAAAAATTTATTGAAAAATGTTATGTACCAGGTACTATGCTAGGTGCTGAGGAACAACAGTTATTGTTTTAATATAAATGAAAATATTGTTATCAATCATTATTTTTACTAAAAGAGGGACAGTCAAGATTTTCAAGTCAGAGAAATGGCGGGCAGAAAATTAATATCTAGGAATTAGGAAAATTGATTATAAAGAAGCTGACACTAATTGACAAATAAATACAGATCATTGTAGCTCTTTATATCTTGTTTTTTAAAATCACAGACTAAAGACATGCTTGGATCATTTACAGAGTATTCAATGGTCAAAAACTGAGGCTGTATATGAGAAGAGTATCTTTATGATTTATGCATTTAAACCACCTTCTATGCCAACAGAATACTTTCAAAATTACTTGTTTTTGGCCCCCACATCTGTGCCATGCCTAACTACCAGCCTCAAGCACCATTGTGGGAGGTTTTTCTACATAAGTGGAGAAGACAGTTATTGTAAATAGGAGAAGCACAACATATTTTAAGGATGTCTGAAGATTAAGAAAAAGTGAAATTATGCCTTTTTGAACCAGCTATCCAGAAATTTACTAAAATGGTAATCCAAACGGATCTGGAGATGTTATGAAAGTGCCAGATAAATACTGAGAAATATTAGAGGTGCTGAACATGGGACCAGTGACATGAAGAGCATGTCAATGCAGGACGTACAGTTCAGCAACTCTGCTGCAATATTGGAGGAATGGAGAAGCTTTGTCTGAAAGTCCAAAAGGGTGACCTAGGACTTCTAAAGAGAATGATAGGTTCTGTTGAAGACGTGTCAGCTGCAACAGCAGGATTTTTCCAACTCCATCTAAAATCTGTAGAAGAACTTAAGAAACAATTTAATGATGAAGAAACTTTATTACAGCCTTCTTTAGATCCATTACTGAGAACATTTCACACTACTGAAGATGAAGCTGATCCTCAGAGTATGACTCAGATGTATGTGTTGCCTGAAACTCCTCAAGATTAAAATGCTGCAGAATCATGGGAGACCTTAGAAGCGGACTTAATTGAACTTAACCAACTGGTCACACTGATTTCTCTCTCCTAGTGAATTCTCAGCAGAAGATTGACAGCACTGAAAATCATGTCAACAGTGCTGCTGTGAATGTTGAAGAGGGAACCAAAACCTGGGGGAAGGCTGAAAAATACAAGCTGGCAGACCTGCCTGCGGCAGGTACACTCATAAGAGGAGAGGTGAAGGGTCGGACTGGCCTCCTTAATGCTTCAAAGTGTCAGAAATTGCAGCTGCACTTGGTGGTGGGGTGTTGCACTTCACAGGTGGAAAGGTGATACCAAAAAAAAAAAAAAACAGAAAATGATGGGGAAGCTCACTTCCAGCTGTACAGCTCTCCCCAGCCGTCCAGCTCTCCCCAGCCCAACTGACCAAAAAATGCAGTTAAAAACCAAACTTTACTAATTATTGACACAAGCATGTCTATCCTAATGAGGACCTTTGCTGCTGTTGGACACTCAGTTGGCTTTCAGAATATGATTATATTGAAACAGCGGCTACAGATACTCAAGTGGGATTGAACTGTGATAAGAGGATATATTTTGTTGTTTGCTGGGTATTAATGGAAATGTGAGAGACTTAGAAGCCTGGCATGAGGCTGACAATATTTGTCAGGTAAAGTTTAAGGGCTGGCAGGGAGCAGAATTTTTACCTGAAATATGAAAACTGAACCCATAACTTTGATAAGGACATGTTGGGTTACAGAAGGATAGTTTTTGGAACAGTTTCTTCCATGACCCTGACTTGGAGACTCCAAGGTTAAGCATATTATAAATATGTTTCTTTTTTCTCCTAAATGTAGATTACTTAGGCATTTTAGCAGAGAAAAGAATGGAAGTTTAAGAGCTTTTCATATCAAATAGGGAAAACAGGATTTAGCAAGGAGCATTAGTGAACTGCATAATGGAATCCATTTGGTGAGCCCTATTGCATTTTTGCTTAACAATATTATACAGTAAAGGAAATAAATAGTGTAAGAAAATTGGGGGGGGGGAATTACTTGTTTCTTACAGGAGACAATTTGGCGATTTATAGTAACAATGATGGATTGTACTTCACGTTCAACTAAGAATTTTGAAATGCTGCTGCTGCTGCTGCTAAGTGACTTCAACCGTGTCCGACACTGCACAACCCCATAGACAGCAACCCACCAGGCTCCTCCATCCCTGGGATTCTCCACTTGCTGGAGTGGGTTGCCATTTCCTTCTCTAGTGCTGCTCAGTCGTGCCCAACTCTTAGCGACCCCATGGACTGCAGCTTACCAGGCTCCTCTGTCCGTGGGATTTTCCAGGCAAGAGTCGAGAAGTGGGTTGCTATTTCCTTCTCCAAGGGATCTTCCCAACCCAGGGATCGAACCCAAGTCTCCCATATTGCAGGCGAATTCTTTACCAGTTGAGCCACAAAGGAAGTCCTTCCTTATGTGAGCATATTAATTTGGAAGTAATTGCATGATAAAATAACTTTAATGCCAGACATGAAGATATCTTTGTTGTAAAGATATCATTTTTGAGATTTTAAAGATCTTAAATTTGTTAGCATAATCACATATTTATTGACACCATCTCTCAGGGAACCTTTCACTTTCTCATTTCGAAGACTGTAGATGAAAGGATTCAACATTGGTGTCACAATGGTATTTAGCACTGTGGCAAATTTGTTAACATCCATCACATTACCCTTTTGTGGGCGGACATAGATGAAGATGGAGCTTCCATAGTAAAGTGTTACTACTGTGATATGAGAAACACAGGTGGAGAAATATTTCTGTCGTCCCTGGACAGAGGGAATTCTAAAGATAGTAATAATAATATATGTGTAAGACACTCCTGTCAGGAGCAAGGAACCCAACAGCAACACAGCAGAGGAGACAAAGTCAGCCAGCTCAGCCAGAGAGATATCTGCACAGACCAACTTTAGCACAGGAGCACTGTCACAGAAGAAGTGATTAATTACATTTGGTCCACAAAAGGGCAGAGGGGCAGTTAATATTGATGAGACCAAAATTGACAAAAATGCACCTACATAAGATCCTAGAAGCAATGATATGCATGTTTGTTTGTTCATGATGATGGCATACCTCAGTGGGTGGCAGATGGCAACATATCGATCAAAGGACATAACAGCCAAGATGAAGAATTCTGTAGATCCCAAGAGAAAGTAGAAGAAAGACTGTGTAAGACATCCCACAAAGGATATTGCTTTGGTGAGGGAAAATGTGTTGGCTAACATCTTAGGCACTACCGTGGAGGTAATTGCAACCTCAAGGAAAGAAAGATTGGCTACAAAGAAATACATGGGTGAGTGCAGACGGTAGTCAACACACACCAAAAGGATAATCATGGTGTTGCCAATCAGAGATGTCATGCACATAAGCAGGAATGCAGAAAAGAGAAGAGTTTCTACTTCTTTCCCGTTCTGAAATCCTAGAAGAATGAACTCAGTGACCATGGTCTTGTTTCTTTGATCCATAATTTCTCACTTCCACCTGGCATAATAAAAAAAGAAGTTTATGATTGGCCTTTGTATTTAAATCTTGGAAATAATCCACATATAGATTATAACTATATTTTCTTTTTATGGAAGAAAAACAATAAAAACAAATCATTATTTTTCCAGTGTATAAACATCTCCTGAGATAAACTGTGCCAAAGGTAAGAGTTCAAGTGTGAAATTCACTCATAATATTTGAATTCGTTCCACAATAAGATTATGATAAATATCAGATTGAAAGACCTGTGAGTTTCCCCTCATTGTAGAGAATTTAGTGAATTTAGTTCTTCACAAGTCTTGTGAACAGATGCATAGAGTGTCCTTTGGGATAAACCTATCACAGTGTCCTTAATCCATTCAGATGTAAAGCAATTCAGAGTGCTGGAAAAGTTGCAATGAAGTCTAGTTCTATATTATTATATATGTACAAAATGTCTTTTAAAGCTGGCTTATCATTGAGAAGAAAAATTCTAAAATAAACAACTAAACATGATTACATAATACATTTATTACTTTTGACTTACAAGTTCCAGCCACTGTACTGTTAGATGGCCACTATAAAGTCAACTTTATGTAATTTCCATTAGAATCACATCTTATAGCAAATGAGAAATTCACAGGTATTTAAAGAGTAAAGGAAAGGTTTAAATAAATGACTTGTCAATATTGCTTATATTTTTGTTAGAATTCAGAGAGACAGGGCAAATACTCAGCCAGGAGGGAGTAGAAAAATGAAACTTTTGAATTTTGAATATTCCTAAGAGAAGTAGTGAAAGCATAATTTTGTATTCTTCATACTAGAAAACAAGGACCAAAAGCACAAAGAAAACAGGACACTTGTTGGAGAGAAGGTGATTTTGCTGGATGGCTATGCTGATATTTTGGATAAGCAAAAATAAAGATTTGGATTGGGGCTAATTTCAAATTCCAAATCATAAAACACATAAAATTTTATATTGATAGGTTATGAAAGGGCTACTTTTATATGTGGGAATTTTTGTTGCTACTTTTCAATAGACGTGATGGATGAGCCTGACAGAAGTGAACTAAAATTTACATAAGAGGATTAGAAATAAGACAATACCTTGTGTCTTTAAACCATTTTCTTCTGATCCTAAATGTTTATTAGCTTATTATTTTACTCACTTTTATTATTATCTATTTACTGCATAATGAGGAAACAGCTAAATATATAATTCATGTATGTTACACTTTTTTGAGTAAGAGGAATAAGTTGGACCAAAATTAAAGCTAAAGCACTATGATTCTTAACAATGACCACTCAATACAATAACACAAATTCATTATTTAAATAAATATGAACTAAATGTGTCAATATGTACAGTGGCTTGATATGAAACACAGCAACCAGTTTACTTTCCTATAATCTTGCAAAGAAAAGGAAATATTGATGGATTTGATGAATAAGGGAAAAGTAATTGTGGAGTATATTACTTGAAAGAGGCTTTCTTGTGGTCTCATAAATGGTTGGTTTGAATATGAACAATTGATGGGCATCTCAAAGGCTATAGTGATGCAGGACAGAAGCTAAAGATTCAGGTGTTGTTGTTGTTCAGTCACTAGGTCATGACTGACTCTTACAACCCCATGGACAGCAGCATGCCAGGCTTTCCTGTCCTTCACCATCTCCTGGAGTTTGCTCAAACTCAATTGGAAACAATAAAGATTTATTCAATCAGTTCCAAAATTTTGCTTTAAGCTTGTCTAAACAAAAAGAAGAGATAGAACAGGAGGAAATGATAGTTTTGGGGAAAACAAACAAAGAACCCAAAAGCAATGTGAGCAAAGAGTATCAATTTAAAAAGAATACGGTAAATTCTCACCTGACCTGGTGAAGCATACCTCAAAATTGTTACGACTGTTCAAGTGCATGGTTTCCAGGTATTCCTTCTCTGTAACTTCATGATTTTGTCTATGGTTGGAATCATAGTTTACTTCCTTCTTCTGACAGCAGAAAGTTAAGAAACAAAGTCTGGCGATTGCAACAATATTGATATGTGAATTTTTAAACACTTTGTTGGGGAATGAATGATTCATAACTATGAAGTGCCAGTGTATAGCTGTAGATTATTAGAACTTGGAAAAGGAAGGGAAGTCTGAGTTCATTATTTCTGCTTCCCTAAGGGCAGGGTTTCTACTAGTACAATAGTCTCCAGAGAATAATTTATTTAAAAAAATCCAGTTAAAATAAAAGTAAAAATGCCCCCAAATTAGAAAAGTGAGAACTTACAAACACAATTTCTATAAGAAACACATTAAACCCAGCAAAACCATTACAGATGCTTTGCTCAAGACTCAGTCTTTTAACTACTGTATAATGTCATGTACAGGCATCAGGTCATGAGAAGGATCTTGATATTTATCGTTATCAGTAGCAACAGCGGCATAATCACCAACTACATTTATTGAATGCTATGTCCTGGAAACTCTTCCAAAAATTGTACTTTTATCTTTTTTAACTTCATAAAAACTATATGACATAGACCATATTGTTACATTGACTTATGCTCTTTCACATAATTAATAAATAAAAATTATATCAAATATCAGCCAAATTTCACAAAATTAATAAATAAAATTATATTAAAATATAAATTTTGTCTAATATTAAAATTATTTAAAAAAGAATGGGCACATGGGCTTCAGTAGTTGTGGTGTGTGGGCTCAGTTGCCTCATGACATGTGAAATCTTCCTGGACCAGGTGGATCCCAGGTTCCTTGCTTTGGTAGGTGTATTCTTTACCCCTGGAACACCAGTTGAATGAAGTCCCTATATATTTGCTTTAAGCAACTGAAGACCTTCACCACTCATCACACCCAAAGTTTCTAGAACCTCAGACACCTTTTCTGATCTCTTATTCTACTTAGTGTTTGTTTCTAGAACTACAGGGAGCTATAAATTGCAGTGGTATTTGCCTCTATTTTCAGTGGCTTCCAAATTCTGCCACAGGGCCCAAGAGCACACTGAGGCTGCACATAAACCAGTTACTTGGGCTGCCTCCAAACAAGGAAGACATTGAACATACAGTCCCCTATTTATTTCAATCCAGAAGAAGGAATCTTGATATGCAATGTTCCTCCCAGTTTCGCTATTCTCCTTGGGTATAGGAATATCATAGATAAGCATGCAAATGCTCTGAATTTTCCTACCACTTTTGCTTGAATCCTTTCACGATTTTACATCATCCTCTGTGTTGTAGCTTCTCAACTGGCCTCTAGAGTTCTCAAATTTTCCCTAGCCCTTATATTATTTTTAACTTTCTGTCTTTGTAGGGGAAAGATATTTTTGGCCTTCCATTTTGCTAACATCTCTCTATATATCAAGTTTAAATCAACCTTAATTTTTTCTTCTTTCTTTCTTGTCTTCCATGGTATAATTTTGAGTTTCAACTGAGATAAGATAAATTACTGAATTGTCAAATTACACATAGAAAGCCCAGAGATCTCATTTAGTACCCTTTTTTAAATGTATAATTTCAAACACAAAAATATCTGAGTTTTTTTGACCTCTAAGTCTCCTGGTGAACTCTAAGCTCTTGAATGAAGTTTTTCAGAGAAGTACTATATATATCAAGGCATCCTTCCAACTCAATTTAATATATGATACTTCTGTATAATATGTGTAATCACAGCACATGTATTGAATACAAAGATTTGGTTAAAGAAACCTGCCCTATATAAACATATCATTTTTAATTTGCATGGCATTTACCAGGAAGTCCTAGTCAATAAATACATAAAGTGTTATATGCTATAAGGAATCCTAGACAGCCCGATACATCCTGCCAAATGTATTCTATAAATAAAGACTTCCCTGCTAACAAACTTTTTTTTCCTGCAAAAGGTGTACTATACACTTAATAGCTGCAACATTAAGGGAGGTTCTATTCATACCTATTATGGTTTTATTGTGAATAAATTTTTACTTTTATTATTTTCATATATTTGTTTAGTTGATCATATTATTTCTTTCATTTATTCATGTAAATAATAAACTGATTGATTTTTTAAGACAAACTTTCATTCCTTGAATATGTATCAATAATGTACAATATAGAGTTCTCTTTTAATAGAGAACATAATCATATCATATTTGCTTATATTTTGAACTCTTTTGTCTATATTTATGAAGAATATTATTCTTTGACTGTTGATTTTGTCATGTTCTTCTCAGTTATCAGTTTAGTTCAGTCACTCAGTCCTGTCTGACTCTTTGTGACCCCATGCACTGCAACAGGCTTCCCTATCCATTACCAACACCTGGAGCTTCCTTAAACTCATGTTCATCAAGTGGGTGATGCCATTCAACCATCTCATCCTCTGTCATCCCCTTCTCCTCCTGCCTTCTCAGTTAAAACTATACTTTATTATTATAGTAATACTATACTTTCATAATTTTATAATAATTGCAATACTACTATAGGTCTTTTTGAGCTCATAAATGGGTGGGTAGAATTCTTTTACCTCTATTTCCTGAAATAATTTGTGTAAGGGAAATAAACCTTAATAATATTCACAAAATTTCACTTATGAAGTCATGTGGATATATAAATTCTTCTGCAGATGTTTTGCAGGTCAAAGTAATGTTTTCTATTGTATCATTATTATGACCTTTTTGGCAAAAAAATATGTCAATTTTCCAGTTGATGCTAGTGGTAAAGAACCTGTCTGTCAATGCAGGAGACATAAGAGACGTGGGTTTGAGTCCTCGGTCAGGAAGATCCCTTGGAGGAGAGCATGGCAACCCACTCCAAGATTCTTGCAAAAAGTCAGACACAACTAAGAGACTTAGCACATGGAACATGTTAATTTCATCAAAGTTATCATTAAAATGACATAAAGTTTATGCTGTATCATGCTTCCTTTTCAATATTTGTGGCATTTGTAGTGATGTTGCATCTAGCTTTAGAACCCTTGTGTATTCACTCACTTTAACATTTCATTGATGTTTTTTAATTTTCAACATTAAAATACAAATTTTGTTTACATTTTGTTTTTCTATATACATTATTTTTCTACCAAAAGAAGTGACTGAAAATAACACATTTTTAAACTTAAATTTCTGGTAGTCAATAATCTTACATGTGTTTTACTGGACTAAATTCAATCTGTTAACATGGGTATAAAAACTCCAAGGGATAATCCATTTTATTCTTTTTTTTTAAGCTTCTAAAGAATTTTTCAGTTTGTTGATCATGTGTGCATGTGTGCTGAGTCTTGATCATACCCACTTTCCAACTCAAAGCCTACATTGACTAGTCAATTCATTTGCACATAACCACCTCTCTGGGGGAAGAGCCACAAGCCACAAAGTGCAAGCAACTCTAGAACATGGAGAAAGTAAAGAAATGAATTCTCCCTGTGGCCTGCAAAAGGAAGACAGCCTGGCTGACACCTTGATGTTTTGGACTTCTGACCTGCAGAACAGTTTAAGGGAAAGAAACCTGCAGCAAAATTTGAATGATGGACAACTTGACCTTGAAAAGATCTTGTGGTGATTTGAGACCCTGATGGCTCTCCAAAGGGTGAGGAACCCTTTGAGAGCACAGTTTCCTTTGGTTGGTAGCAGAAGACTAAAGCAAAAAGTTTCAAGCATGAGAAGAATTTAATGAGATATCCTTAAGATGGCAGAGTATAAGGACATGTGTTCATCTTCTCCTGTGAGAAACTACAAAATTAAAACTAACTGCTGAACAATGGTTGACAGGAGAATGTTGGATCCCACCAAAAAAAGATAACCCCACATCCAAGGGCAAATGAGAAGTCCCAGCAAGATGGTAGGAGGGGTGAAATTATGTTTAGAATCAAACCCCATACCCTGGAGAGACACTCCAGGGCTCAAACAAACCTTGTGCACACCAGGACCCAGGGACCCCACAGAGACTGAGCCAGAGCTGTGTGTCTGAGTGTCTCCTGAAGAGGTTCAGGTCAAGAGTGGCCTGCCTCAGGGACAGGGGCTCTGAGTGTACCAGACCTGGGTATGGCATAAACACTCTTGGAGGAGGTCACCATTAAACCCAACATAGAGCCATCATAACTTACATAGGAAAGGAGCAGTGATCCCATAAAACACTAACCCAGACTTGCCTGTGAGTATCCAGGAGTCTCCAATGGAAGCATGGGTCAGGGGCACTTACTGCAGCAGTGCATGCATGGGACCTTTAGAAGAAGAATTAAAGAGTCTCTTGATGAAAGTGAAAGAGGATAGTGAAAAAGTTGGCTCAAAACTCAACATTTAGAAAACTCAGCATTCAGATCATGGCATGTGGTTCCATCACTTCATGGCAAATAGATGGGGAGACAATGGAAACAATGAGAGATTTTATTTTAGGGTGCTCCAAAATCACTGCAGACGGTTACTGCAGCCATGAAATTAAAAGATGCTTGCTCCTTGGAAGAAAAGCTATGACCAACCTAGATAGCATACTAAAAAGCAGAGACATAATTACTTTGCCAACAAAGGTCCATCTAGTCAAAACTACGGTTTTTCCAGTGGTCATGTATGGATGTGAGATTTGGACTATAAAGAAAGCAGAGAACCAAAGAATTGATGCTTTTGACTATGGTGTTGGAGAAGACTCTTAAGAGTCCCTTAGACTGCAAGGAAATCCAATCAGTATTGTAGCCTGAAGAATTCCTGTGTACTGTGTAGTACATGGTGTCACAAAGAATTGAAAGTGGTCAAACATAAGATGGCAAGAGTGAACACCGACACTTTAGGAATCAGTGAACCAAAATGGACAGGAATGGGTGAATTTACCTCAGATGACCATTATATCTACTACTGTGTGCAAGAATCCCTTAGAAGAAATGGAGTAGCGATCGTAGTCAACAAAAGAGTCCAAAATGCAGTACTTGGATGCAGTCTCAAAAACAACAGAATGATCTCTTCATTTCAAAGGCAAACCATTCAATATCACAGTAATCCAAGTCTATGCCCCAACCAGTAATGCTGAAGAAGCTGAACTTGAACGATTCTATGAAGACCTACAAGACTTTCTAGGACTAACAGCCAAAAAATATGTCCTTCTCATTATAGGGGACTGGAATGCAAAAGTAGGAAGTTAAGAAATACCTAGAGTAACAGGCAAATTTGGCCTTGGAGTGCAGAATGAAGCAGGGCAAAAGCTAATAGAGTTTTGACAAGAGAAGCACTGGTCATATCAAACACCCTCTTCCAACAACACAAGAGAAGACTTTACACATGGACATCACCAGATGGTCAATACAGAATTCAGATTGATTATATTCTTTACAGCCAAAGATGGAGAAGCTGTACACAGTCAGCAAATGGGCTCAGATAGTGAACTCCTTATTGCCAAATTCAGACTTAAATTGAAGAAAGTATGGAAAACCACTAGACCATTTGGATATGACCTAATAAAATCCTTTATGATTATACAGTGAAAGTGACAAATAGATTCAAGGGATTAGATCTGATACAGAGAATGCCTTAAGAACTGTGGATGGAAGTTCATGACATTGTACAGAGGCAGTGATCAAGACCATCCTCAAAAAATGAAATGCAAAAAGGCAAAATGATTGTCTGAGGAGGCCTTACAAATAGCTGTGAAAACGCCAGTCAGAAAGGCTGTGATCCAAAAGTCTACAAGCAATAAATGCTGGAGAGAGTGTGGAGAAAAGGGAACCCTCTTACACTGTTGGTGGGAATGCAAACTAGTACAGCCACTATGGAGAACAGTGTGGAGATTCCTTAAAAAACTGGAAATAGAGCTGCCTTATGACCCAGCAATCCCACTGCTGGGCATACACACTGAGGAAACCAGAATTGAAAGAGACATGTGTACCCCAATGTTCATCGCAGCACTGTTTATAATAGCCAGGACATGGAAGCAACCTAGATGTCCATCATCAGATGAAAGGATAAGAAAGCTGTGGTACATATACACAATGGAGTATTACTCAGCCATTAAAAAGAATACATTTGAATCAGTTTTAATGAGGTGGATGAAACTGGAGCCTATTATTCAGAGTGAAGTTAGCCAGAAAGAAAAACACCAATACAGCATACTAACGCATATATATGGAATTTAGAAAGATGGTAACGATAACCCTGTATGCGAGAGAGCAAAAGAGACACAGATGTATAGAACAGTCTTTCAGACTCTGTGGGAGAGGGATAGGGTGGGATGATTTGGGAGAATGGCATTGAAACATGTATAATATCATGTAAGAAATGAATCACCAGTCTAGGTCTGATGCATGATACTGGATGCTTGGGGCTGGTGAACTGAGATGACCCAGAGAGATGGTATGGGGAGGGAGAAGGGAGGAGGGTTCAAGATGGGGAACACGTGTATACCTGTGGCAGATTCATGTTGATGTATGGAAAAACCAATACAATATTGTAAAGTAATTAACTTCCAATTAAAATACATAAATTTATATTAAAAAATAGCTGTGAAAAGAAGAAAAGCTAAAGGCAAAGGAAAAAAGGAAAGATATATCAATTTGAATGCAGAGTTCCAAAGAATAGTAAGGAGAGATAGGAAAGCCTTCCTTAGTGATCAATGTAAAAAAAGAGGAGGAAAACAATAGAATAGAAAAGACCAGAGATCTCTTTGAGAAAATTAGAGATACCAAGGGAATATTTCATGAAAAGATGGGCCCAATAAAGGACAGAAATGGTATGGACCTAAAAGAAGCAGAAGATATTAAGAAGAGGTGGCAAAAATGCACAGAAGAACTATATAAAAGAGATCTTCATGAACCAGATAACCATGATGGTGTAATCACTCGTCTAGAGCCAGACATCCTGAATGTGAAGACAAATGGGCCTTAGGAAATATCACAACAAACAAAGCTAGTGGAGGTGATGGGATTCCAGTTGAGCTATTTCAAATCCTAAAAGATGATGCTGTCAAACTGCTGCACTCAATATGCCAGCAAATTTGGAAAACTCATTAGTGGCCACAGACTGGAAAAGGTCAGTTTCCATTCCAATCCCAAAGAAAGGCAAGGCCAAAGTATGTTCACACTACTGCACAGCTGCACTAATCTCATATGCTAGCAAAGTAATGATCAAAATTCTATAAGCTAGACTTCAACAGTGCTTGAACTGAGAAATTCCAGGTGTTCAAGCTGGATTTAGAAAAGACAGAGGAACCAGAGATTAAATTGCCAAAGTCTGATGGATCATAGAAAAAGCAAGAGAGTTCCAGAAAAAATATCTCTTTCTGCTTTATTGACTATGCCAAATCCTTTGACTATGTGGATCACAACAAACTGGAAAATTCTGAAGGAGATGGGAATACCAGGTGGGAATACCACCTGACCTGCCTTCTGAGAAATCTGTATGCAGGTCAAAAAGCAACAGATAGAAATGAACATGGAACAACAGACTGGTTCCAAATCAGGAAGGAGTATGTCAAGGCTGTATATTGTCACCCTGCTTATTTAACTTATATGCAGAGTACTCAAGAGAAATGCTGGGCTGAATGAAGCACAAGCTGGAATCAAGATTGCCAGGAGAACTATCAATAACCTCAGATATGCAGATGACACCACCCTTATGGCAGAAAGAAAGAAAAACTAAAGAGCCTCTTGATGAAAGTGAAAGAGAATAGTGAAAAAGTTGGCTGAAAGCTCAACATTCAGAAAACTAAGATTATGACATCTGGTCCCACCACTTTATGCCAAATAGATGGGGAAACAACAGAAACAGTGGCTGACTTTATTTTGGGGGGGGGCTCCAAAATCACTGCAGGTGGTGACTGCAGCCATGAAATTAAAAGATGCTTTCTCTTTGGAATGGCCAAGTTATGACCAACCTAAAGAACATATTAAAAAGCAGAGACTTTGCCACAAAGTTCCATCTAGTCCAAGCTATGGTTTTTCCAGCAGTCATGTATGGATGTGAGAGTTGGACTATAAAGAAAGCTGAACACCAAAGAATTGATGCTTTTGAACTGTGGTGTTGGAGAAGACTCTTGAGAGTCCCTTGGACTGCAAGGAGATCCAAGCCGTTCATCCTGAAGGAAATCAGTCCTGAATATACATTGGAAGGCCTAATGCTGAAGCTGATACTCTAATACTTTGGCCACCTGACTGGAAGAACTAACTCTTTGGAAAAGACCCTTATGCTGGGAAAGATTGAAGGCAGGAGGAAAAAGAGATGACAGAAGATGAGATGTTTGGATGGCATCACTGACTCGATGGGCATGAGACTGAGTAAGCTCTGGGAGTTGGTGATGGACAGGGAAGCCTGGCATGCTACACTCCATGGGGTTGCAAAGAGTTGGACACTACTGACAGACTGAACTGAACTGAATGAATGGGAGTATTACTTCAGCTATTTTTGGGAAGGGGTGGAGATTTCAAGGATTTGGGCCACCTCCATCTCCTTGGTCTTTTAACAGTGCTGTGGAACTGTCATGGCACCTCTGGGTGTGTCATTTCATTTGTTTATTGAGGACTAAGGTCTAGTCTTGTCTGCCATCTTGGTCTCGGTTTTTGTTGTGTCCTTGGGGTATGTCATTCTTTCAAAAGTTGTGCTGTGCCCTTTTCCCTCCTGTTACAGCCTGATGGGACTTCCCTTGTATGTTATTTGTCATTTTTCTCTTGTTACTTTTAATATTTTATCTTTGTCTTTAACTTTTTTTAGTTTGATTACTATGTGTCTTGGTGTGTTCCCCCTTGGGTTTATCCTGCTTTGGACTCTCTGTGCTTCCTGGACTTGGTTGATTATTTCCTTTCCCATATTAATGAAGTTTTCAGTTATTATCTCTTCAAACATTTTCTCAGGTCCTTTCTCTCTCTTCTCCTTCTGGGACTCCTATAGTGTGAATGTTAGTGTGCCTACTGTTGTCTCATAGGTCTCTTAGGCTGTCTTCATTTCTTTTCATTCCTTTTACTCTATTCTATTTTATCATATCCCCAGGCTTGGAAGCCTGTCATTGGCATTCAGATCCTATCCAACAGGGGGAGAACTTCTTTGGTGTTATTGTTCTCCAGTTTGTGGGTTACCCACCTGGTTGGTATGGGATTTGATTTTACTGTGATTGCAGCTCTCCTACCATCTTGCTGCAGCTTCTTCTTTGTCTTTGGATATGGGGCATCTTTCATTGGTGTGTTCCAGCATCCTTCTGTATATGGTTGTTCAACAGCTAGTTGCAATTTTGGTGTTCCCACAGGAGATGAGCACATGTCCTTCTACTCTGACATCTTGAATCAGAAGTCATTACAATCTATTCTAAATTGATAACAACTTAACTTTAAGTTCAGCATATTTACTGCCTTCTAAAATTCATGTCAATGTATGGCAAAACCAATACAGTATTGTAAAGTAAAATAAAGTAAAAATAAAAATTTAAAAAAATAATAAAATAAAATATTTTTTGTATTACTATTCATATTTCTTTATTGTGCCCTTATTAATTACTATAGCTACAACTTTATTTAATACTTTTGACTTTTAATATTTATACTACAGCTAATAATGATTTTATGTAACCATTACAGTATTATGCAGAATGTGCTTATATGTTTATATTTACCTTTAAATTTATACAGTCACATGTTCTCATATTACTACCTAATTTCCTTTTATTTCAACTTGAAAACTCTGTTTTGCATTTCTTGTATGGCAGCTTAGTAGTGATGACATTGTTAAAAATATTTAACTTATTTGCTAATCTTTTATTTAAAAAAGTCACTTTTTCAGTATTTGTATTGAAATTTACTTAGGTATCACAAAAATGAATGTTTGCATTACACTTTTGTCTCAAGGAATTTGTATACATGAAAGTCTATCACAAATGAACACTAATTAAATTCCAGCTAACTTATTATGCTCTTTTTACCAAAGTATAAGTAAACTAGTGTTTAGTTGGTTAAGTCACTTTCTGTGTGCTACATTGCATGTACAAATTGAAGGCTTTGACTCTATGATATTGATTGATTGGTTTCACTCAACAGAATCAAGTATTTGCTAGTATTAGGAGAAAATATGACTGATATCTCACTATTAAAAATGCAAATATGTCTTTTTTTTATTTCAAGAAACTAATAAAAATATATTTGTGCTGCAGGACTTGCCAAGTGGTGCTAGTGGTAAAAAACCCAACTGCCCATGCAGCAGAGGTAAGAGACACGAGTTTGTTCCCTGGTCCAGGAAGCTCCCCTGGAGGACCGAATGGCTACCCACTCCAGTGTTCTTGCCTGGAGAATATCATGGACAGAGGAGCCTGATGGGCTAAAGTCTATAGGATCTCAAAGAGTCGGACACAACTGAAGTGACTTAGCACATACATGCTCTCTATGAGTGACATTACCAATACCTGGGAACATGCTAATTACATATATTCTTTTCTGTATCAGCTCAGTGGATGATAGGATAAGTATGTTCCTTAAATACCTTCTTACTAATTATGGGGACTCTTGATTACATGCCAGTATTTGAATTTTAGCTCACTAGGCTCTTCATTCCGTGGAATTCTCCAGGCAAGAGTGCTGAAATGGGTAGCTTTTCTCTTCTCCAGAGGATCTTCCAGACCCAGGGAAGGGATCCAGGTCTCCTACATTGCAGGCAGACTTTTTACTGTCTGAGCCACAAGGGAAGCCTTTGAAATTACTTATTAGTAAGGAAAAGTCAGTTGTTGTACTTAATTTCTTCATATCAGATAGTGCCAAGATTTGTCTCATAATTGAAAGGGACAGATAAGCCAATTTCAACAAAAGTGGCAGCCTCTCTGTTTGGAATATTTCCAATTTTAAGCCACTGGGACATGGGCAGCAGATATAAAATCATCACCATTCTTAATCTCTTGGTTGGTTGGTTGGTTCAGTTGCTCACTCACCAATAAATATGTTTGCTCACAGGAAGTGTAGTGCCTCTTGGAGAGGAAAAGAGCTTTTTCATATTTGAAAGTCAAAGTTAGTGTTGTCCATCTGGATGAATCATCAGTAATAATTTGAACAGTGACTATGACATGAAGCCTGCTGTATTCTTTCATCTTCTATAGAACAGATACTTTAGTGAGTTTTATTTTCTTTCATTCTGACTGCTGATTACAATTTCAGTCAGAATATGAGAAGCCTGCAAAAAAAGTCTTATTTAAATTCTGTAGTTAGAAAGTTTCTTCGGTAATAATACTTAATTTAATATCTCTAAAGCATGAGTTGCTAAGTATAGGCTACAGAGAAGTTTTCAGTATCTATCTATATTCTAAAATGAGCTCATATACAAAAGACATATTAGTCTTTGTAATTCTTTATTTACATAACTTCTTTGTAATGACAACAGCACTCTGATTCATTGTAATGAGAATGAAAAATCAGTTGAAAATATTAGGTAAATTAACCACAATTAAAAAAATAGCAAAGAAAATGAGTAAAATGCTGAAGTGAGAGATCAAATAGTTACATATAATTTGGCAATGTGTTACCACTAAAATGTACTGGATATTACTGGAGGAAGCAAATAATTACTATAGTAATTATCAATTAGCTTTGTTTAGTTTTGATTTATGTAAAGTATTGCTTTGAATTATACAATACACATATGGAGGTTAGATTTTTAAAAGTATTTTGGAATTCTATGCATTTGAGCCTCTAAAATGTAAGCTCAACTATAGTTCAACTATGTCTTTCCACTTTGTTAAATCTGATAACACTTAAATGAATATAATTTGGAAATGATTAGTTTTAGGTAATTTTTTCTAATAAAGTGTAAGAGGAAATACATTGCATTCCAAATATCCCATCACAAATATTTTATATTCACTTAATTTTTATTTATCTACACTATTCAAAGTATGAAAACAGGAGATCTATCTATTTATCTTAGAGACAGTCAGGTTGACAGAGAGTAGGAGAGATAGTAGATGACATTAAGGGAAAATATAATAACACTAGCCAATCTGGGAAATAAAAAATATATATACATATATATATAAATGTAATCACAAAACACACAAAAGTATATTTTAATAAAAATCATGCGCTGAAGAAAGGATACACACATATCACAGATGTCAATTAATTTCAGCATTTTACACTAAATTTGTTTCCATTAAATTTTTTAAACAATTCTATTTTCTTATCTATTTTACTCAGTTTTATTAATTGAATTCTTGAATGGGTAAAAAATAATTATTGATCATTGAGTGAGAAAGACAGGCCAGAGATAATAGTTTCATTTATGGCATTAAAAATTATACCAGAAATATGTTGAGGTAAGACTATTAATAAATAGACAGATGATAGAGAGATAAACTTATAAATATGCGCTTCTAAATATATGTACTCATGTATATTTATATCTATGCCTATGTCTATAGCTTTGCTTTCATTTATCTATATCTTCCCTACCAAGGGATAGACAGATTTTAAATCAAGTAGAGAAGAAGATAGAATTTACATTTTAATATGGAGTTATACTTAGGCAAAACATTGAAAAGAACTCATGACATCTAGGAAGCATACACATTAGGGGTGAGAAAAATGACATTGGGAATTAAAATACAGAGAAAGGAAATGTAGTTCTGTAGACAGAAATTTAGCTTTTCTTATATTTCCATGTTTGTAGTAATATATTGAAGTATGACCTAGTAAACATATGTGTGAGTTTATATTTGTTTCTAACTTTCTATCATCTATCTAGGCAGATGAATTTTAAAAATAAATGAATTGAATTTAAAAAGGTGAAAACTGGGTAACCAAAATGATATGAGAATCTCAAGGGAGAATAAACAGAAACCCAAAAGGCCCAAAGAAAAAATTCTGGAATATGACATTTAATCCATTATTCAATAATCTAAAATCTTAGAAGATATAAGAAAAGATTAGAGTTGTATGCATGCTCAGTTGGTTCAGACTGTAGCCCACCAGGCTCCTCTGCCAATGGAATTTTCTAGGCAAGAATACTGGAGTGGGGTATACCATTTCCTTACTCCAGGGGTTCTTCCCAAACTAGGGATTAAACCTGCATCTCTTGCATCTTCTGCATTTGTAGGGAGATAGATTCTTTACCATTAGTGCCACCTGGGAAGCCTAGAGTTGCGTAGAAAGGAAGCAAATTTAACATAGAGAGAAGAATTTCTATTATGTTATGAATTTATTTTTAAGACAAAAATTGGAGCAAATAATTATGTCAAACAGTCAATTGATGATTGAAAGACAAACAAAATACAAGACAAATAGACATAAGATGTGACATAGCATCACCGTATATTCCATATCTTTCTCTTACTTTAAATTCATATGTAAATTAGGATTCTATTATGCTCTTGATGAAAGCGAAAGAGGAGAGTGAAAAAGTTGGCTTAAAACTCAGCATTCAAAAAATGAAGATCATGGCATCCAGTTCCATCACTTCATGGGAAATAGATGGGGAAACAGTGGAAAGAGTGTCAGACTTTATTTTGGGGGGCTCCAAAATCACTGCAGATGGTGACTGCAGCCATGAAATTAAAAGACTCTTACTCCTTGGAAGAAGAGTTATGACCAACCTAGATAGCATATTGAAAAGCAAAGACATTACTTTGCCAACTAAGGTCCGTCTAGTCAAGGCTATGGTTTTTCCAGTAGTCATGTATGGATGTGAGAGTTGGACTGTGAAGAAGGCTGAGCGCCAAAGAATTGATGTTTTTGAACTGTGGTGTTGGAAAAGACTCTTGAGAGTCCCTTGGACTGCATGGAGATCCAAGTCCATTCTGAAGAAGATCAGCCCTGGGATTTCTTTGGAAGGAATGATGCTAAAGCTGAAACTCCAGTGCTTTGGCCACCTCATGCGAAGAGTTGACTCATTGGAAAAGACTCTGATGCTGGGAGGGATTGGGGGCAGGAGGAAAAGGGGCCGACCCAGGATGAGATGTCTGGATGGCATCACTGACTCAATGGATGTGAGTCTGAGTGAACTCTGAGAGTTGGTGATGGACAGGGAGGCCTGGAGTGCTGCGATTCATGGGGTCACAAAGAGTCAGACAAGACTGAGTAACTGAACTGAACTGAACTGATACTGAGAATCTGAAACAATTTGTTATATAGTTGCATAGCATTATAACAGTTTGTAGACACAGGAAGAGAAACTGAAAAAAAATGTCATAAAGTACATATAAAGTAAATGATTGATATATAGGCTTATATTGATGGAGAAGATATACCGTTGAAATTATTTTTTGCTTCTGTCTCTTTCACACACACACTCAACACATTAATTAAAAAGATGATCATTAAATAAGAACACTTATTAGAGTTGTTGTTTTTCAGGCATGCTGCTGCTAAGTCGCTTCAGTCATGTCTGACTCTGTATGACTCCATAGACGGCAGCCCACCAGGCTCCCCCATTCCTGGGATTCTCCAGGCAAGAACACTGGAGTGGGTTGACATTTCATTCTCCAATGCGTGAAAGAGAAAAGTGAAAGTGAAGTCGCTCAGTTGTGTCTGACCCTCAGCAACCCCCTGCTGAGGTAATATTAACTATATTTAGGATTTACAACCACTTTAATCAAACTTTTTTCTTTTTTCTTAATGCAGAATATTTCATCAAGAATGAACAATGTCTCCACAGTATCCAAATTTCTTATCTTTTGTTTTTCTGGCCCATGGATTTTTCAGTTCTTACAAGCTGGGTTTTTCATAGTAATTTACCTGGCAGCTCTAATGGGGAATGACCTAATTTTTACTATAGCATCCTTCAGTTCAGTTCAGTTGCTTGGCCATGTCTGACTCTTTGCGACCCCATGGACTGCAGCACACCAAGTTTCCCTGTCCATCACCAACTCCTGGAGCTTACTCAAACTCACGTCCATTGAGTCGGTGATGGCATCCAACCATCTCATCCTCTGTTATCCCCTTCTCCTGCCTTCAATCTTTCCCAGAATCAGGATCTTTTCAAATGAGTCAGTTCTTCACATCACGTGGCTAAAGTATTGGAGTTTCAGCATCAGTCCTTTCAATGAATATTCAGGACTGATTTCCTTTAGAATGGACTAGTTGGATATCCTTGCTGTCCAAGGGACTCTCAAGAGTATTCTCCAACACCATAGTTCAATAACATCCTCAGACCCATGCCTCCACACATCCACGTACTTCTTAAGAAATTTGTCCCCGTTTGACATTTACCTCACTTCAGTTGTTGTGCTCAAAACTGTTGTCAACATTTTGACCCACAGGAATTCCATCACCTTTCTTAATTGTGTCACCCAGGTGTTTCTGGTGCCTTTTTCAGCAGTGGCAGAATGATTTCTCCTCACAGGCATGTCCATTGACTACTATGTTGCCATTTGCCATCCCCTGCACTATGAAGTCATTATAAACAGAGGCACATGTGTCCAGATGGTGGTTCTATCCTGGTTCAGTGGTGGCTTGCTATCTGTTATGCACACAGCAGAAACATTTTCTTTATCTTACTGTGGGCTCAACAAGATCCAACAATTCTGTGATATTTCCCAGTTGTTAGCTATTATTTGCTTGAAGAATATAACTGCAGAAATTGTGCTGATATTTGTTAATGCAGTCCTGGATTCTGTTGCTTTATGTGCATCATAATGTTATACTCTACATCTTCTCTACTGTCAGAATGATTCCATCTACAGATGGGAAGTCAAAGCCTATTCTACTTGCCTCCCACACTTGGAAGTTAGTGCACTTTTTCTCTCAACTGCATTTATTGCATACTTGAAGCCTATTTTAGGGTCTACATCATTCACTGATCTCATCTTATCTTCTTCTATATTTTACTGCCCTTTCTTAATCTCATCATATACAGCCTAAGAAACAAGGCCATGAAGACAGGTTTAGATAACTCACTCACTAGAAAGCTCTGACAAAGGAGAATATCCTTATCTTTCTCCAAGAATAGAGGCAGTTTTCTTCTTAATATTTGTATAAGTACAGGATGGATCTGGCTGATTTCTTGTGTTAATCTCCAAGATTACCTAGACCCATGGGAACTTCCCTGGTGGCTCAGATGGTAAAGTGTCTGTCTACAATGCGGTAGACCTGGGTTCGAGCCCTGGGTTGGGAAGATCCCCTGGAGAAGGAAATGGCAATCCAGTCCAGAACTATTGCCTGGAAAATCCCATGGACAGAGGAGCCTGGTAGGCTACAGGCCATGTGGTCACAAAGAGTCAGACATGACTGAATGACTTCACTTGACATGGTGATGATGCTTGGTCAGTCTGCAATAAACCATAAAATCTAGTATGAATGAAGCTGCACTCAGATCTGACAGTTCCTGTTTTGGAGAATTGCTTGAGAAAATGTGCATTCAGGGTTCATAAATAGTTACCATTAGGCCAGTTTAATTTCTGTTTATTGAGTCAGCTCACACATCCTGGTTTTGGATTCTTAACTAGAGAGCAGCTTCCTCCTTGAGTAAACCTGGATTCCCAGGTGTCCTGCTTTGCATTTTGGAGAGGAAATACATCCTCTCTGGAGAATGTGACTGAGAATGGCCCCTGGAAGCTGAGCCAGGGTGTTCTGAATCTCCTTAATACTGCATTACACTTTCTTGTTCCTGTTGCATTGTACCATTTACAGTAACAAACCTTTTCTGAGTATACATTGTTACATTATTTTCAGTCTTTTATATAATCTAAATCTATATGAATGGAACATAGCTAAATAAAACACTTGTTTCTGTCCCAAAGCTTTTCATAAGTATCACTGAAAACTAAAACAGGAGAGATGCTTTTCCTGGAAGATTTACCTTGGAGAAATGTCTATTTAGATCTGCTCACTTTTTGAATGGGTTGATTGTTTTTTCTTACCCAATATTTTGAAAAGTTTTTAATTATTTATTATAACTGACCAGTACACAGAAACAATTTATGTGATATCTTTTGATGTATGGTCTGTTAGTGTTTTCTTTTGGCACTGCTCATACAAACTCTTGCCCAAATAATGTAGGAGAAAAACAAGCTGCTACAAACCAAACTCAGACAGATTTCTTAGAAAATTATGCTGCTTGATATATATGTTTTGTTTATAATATTCTATCTTTTTTCTGGGTCAAATCTTAGTTAAATGCAAATATTTAACAAGCAAACATTTTAACTTAGACAGTAGTTAGAATTTACTAGTGTATAAGGAATGGGTGATGATGTCTTTGATTTGCTTATACCATCATTATTTTGCAAAATAGATATTCCTTGAAATCACTTACTTAGTTTATTAAATAAGAGTATTATAATTTTTACTGCTATTGCCATTGACTCATATTTATAACTAATATAAAATTTTAACATAAAATACCTACATCTTCAAAAATTTAGTTCAGTTCAGTTCAGTCGCTCAGTCGTGTCTGACTCTTTGTGACCCCATGAATTGCAGCACCTGTCCAACACCAACACCGGGAGTTCACAAAAACTCGTGTCCATTGTGTTGGTGATGCCATCCAGCCATCTCATCCTCTGTTGTCCCCTTCTCCTCCTGCCCCCAATCCCTCCCAGCATCAGAGTCTTTTCGAATGAGTCAACTCTTCCAATGAGGTGGCCAAAGTACTGGAGTTTCAGCTTGAGCATCATTCCTTCCAAAGAACACCCAGGACTGATCTCCTTTAAAATGGACCGGTTGCATCTCCTTGCAGTCCAAGGGACTCTCAAGAGTCTTCTCCAACAACACAGTTCAAAAACATCAATTCTTCAGCTCTCAGCTTTCTTCACAGTCCAACTCTCACATCCATATATGACCGCTGGGAACACCATAGCCTTGACTAGACAGAACTTGGTTGGCAAAGTAATGTCTCTTTTTTTCAATATGCTCTCTAGGTTGCTCATAACTTTCCTTCCAAGGAGAAACAGTTTTTTAATTTCATGGCTGTAATCATCATCTACAGTGATTTTGGAGCCAAGGAAAATAAAACAGTGTTTCCACTGTTTCCCCATCTATTTCCCATGAAGTGATGGGACTAGATACCATGATCTTCTCTTTCTGAATGTTGAGCTTTAAGCCAACGTTTTCACTCTCCTCTTTCACTTTCATCAAGAGGCTTTTTAGTTCCTGTTCACTTTCTGTCATAAGGATGGTGTCATCTGCATATCTAAGCTGATTGATATTTCTTCCAGAAATCTTGATTCCAACTTGTGTTTCTTCCAGTCCAGCGTTTCTCATGATGTACTCTGCATAGAAGTTAAATAAGTACAGTGACAATATACAGCCTTGATGTACTTCTTTTCTTATTTAGAACAAGTCTGTTGTTCCATGTCCAGTTCTAACTACTGCTTCCTGACCTGCATATAGGTTTCTCAAGAGGCAGGTCAAGTGGTCTGGTATTCCCATCTCTTTCAGAATTTTCCACAGTTTCTTGTAATCCACAGAGTCAAAGGCTTGGGTATAGTCAATAAAGCAGAAATTGATGTTTTTCTGGAACTCTCTGGCTTTTTCGGTGATCCAGCAGATGTTGGCAATTCCCTGGTTCCTCTGACTTTTCTAAAGCCAGCTTGAACATCTGGAAGTTCACGGTTCACATATTGCTGAAGCCTGGCTTGGAGAATTTTGAGCATTACTTTACTAGCATGTGAGATGAGTCTAATTATGTGGTAGTCTGAGCATTCTTTGGCATTGCCTTTCTTTGAGATTGGAATGAAAACTGACCTTTTCCAGTCCTGTGTCCACTGCTTTTTCCAAATTTGCTGGCATATTGAGTGTAGCACTTTCACAGGATCATCTTTCAGAATTTGAAATAGCCCAATTGGAATTCCATCACCTCCACTAGCTTTGTTCATAGTGATGCTTTCTAAGGCCCACTTGACTTCACATTCTAGGTTGTCTGGCTCTAGGTGAGTGATCACACCATCGTGATTATCTGGATCATGAAGCTCTTTTTTATATAGTTCTTCTGTGTATTCTTGCCACCTCTTGTTAATATCTTCTGCTTCTGTTAAGTGCATATCATTTCTGTCCTTTATTGAGCCCATCTTTGCATGAACTGTTCCCTTGGTATCTCTAATTTTCTTGAAGAGATGTGCAGTCTTTCCCATTCTGTTGTTTTCCTCTTTCTTTGCATTGATTGCTGAGGAAGGCTTTCTTATCTCTCCTTGCTAGTCTTTGGAACTCTGTATTCAGATGCTTATATCTTTCCTTTGCTCCTTTGCTTTTTGCTTCTCTTCTTTTCACAGCTATTTGTAAGGCCTCCTCAGACAGCCATGTTGCTTTTTTGCATTTATTTTCCATGGGGATGGTCTTGATCTCTGTCTCCTGTACAATGTCATGAACCTCAGTCCATAGTTCATCAGGCACTCTATCAGATCTAGTCCCTTAAATCTATTTCTCACTTCCACTGTATAATCATAAGGGATTTGATTTAGGTCATACCTGAATGGTCTAATGGTTTTCCCTACTTTCTTCAATTTAACTCTGAATTTGGCAATAAGGAGTTCATGATCTGAGCCACAGTCAGCTCCCGGTCTTGTTCTTGCTGACTGTATAGTGCTTCTCCATCTTTTGCTGCAAAGAATATAATCAATCTGATTTCAGTGTTGACCATCCAGTGATATCCATGTGTAGAGTCTTCTTTTGTTGTTGGAAGAGAGTGTTTGCTATGACCAGTGCATTCTATTGGCAACACTTTATTAGCCCTTGCCCTGCTTCATTCTGTATTCCAAGTCCAAATTTGCCTGTTACTCCAGGTGTTTCTTGCCTTCCTACTTTTGCATTCCAGTCCCCTGTAATGAAAAGGACATATTTTTTGGGTGTTAGTTCTAAAAGATCTTGTAGGTCTTCATAGAACCATTCAACCTCAGCTGCTTCAGCATTACTGGTTGGGGCATAGACTTGGATTACTGTGATATTGAATGGTTTGCCTTGGAGATGAACAGAGATCATTCTGTCATTTTTGAAATTGCATCCAAGTACTGCATTTCAGAATCTTTTGTTGACCATGATGGCTACTACATTTCTTCTAAGGGATTCCTGTCCACAGTAGTAGATATAATGGTCACCTGAGTGAAATTCACCCATTCCAGTCCATTTTAGTTCACTGATTCCCTAATGTCAACATTCACTCTTGCCATCTCTTTTTTGACCACTTCCAATTTGCCTTGATTCATGGACCTGACATTCCAGATTCCTATGCAATATTGCTCTTTAAAGCATCAGACCTTGTTTCTATCACCATTCTCTTCCACGACTGGGTATCATTTTTGCTTTGGCTCTATCTCTTAAATCTCTCTGGAGTTATTTCCCCACTGATGTCCAGTAGCATATTGGGTACCTACCTATCTGGGGAGTTCCTCTTTCAGTATCTTATCATTTTGCCTCTTCATACTGTTCATGGGGTTTTCAAGGAAAGAATACTGAAGTGATTTGCCATTTTCTTCTCCAGTGGACCACATTATGTCGGACATCTGCAACATGACCGGCTCGCTTTGCTGGCCCAACAGGGCATGGCTTAATTTCATTGTGTTAGGCAAGACCGTGGTCCATGAGATCAGATTGGCTAGTTCTGTGATTATGGTTTCAGTGCGTCTGCCGTCTGATGCCCTCTCGCAACACCTACCATCTTACTTGGATTTCTCCCAATAAATTCATAACTTCTTTACTAATTATATTATAGCTCTCTATATTTGTTTAACTACATGTGCACATATATTTAATCGTCTTCTTTGAAATTATGTTTTAAGTTGAGGGAAATAACATATTGCAAAGTTTGATGTAAACTTGGTATTCACCAAATACTCTCTAACTGACTTCTCTGTTATTTCTAATGTTTGTAGGCTTGCTTCCTATTTCAATGTGTCTAAAATCTCTGAGCATTTGTTTTGTCAATGGCCGTGGGTAAATATAGAATACCATATAATTCAATAAGTACAGGAACTTAAGTAACATATATAAGGTATGTATTATGATTTGTAGCTAGAATCTACATAATCACTTTCTAATGTAGTTGAGGATTAAAGATGTTATTTAAATGAGACCATATTTTAATATAATAAATCTATCAAAGATATGGAAAGTCTATCATTTAAAGTCCATCTCATTATATATATATATATATATATATATATATATATATATATATATAGTGGTGACACCAGTAATTGAATATAAAAGTGTTTAACTTCACCTTCAGAACAATTACTAAAAACTAATAAAATTCTATGGAGAGTAGTATCTTTTAAAAATAAGAGAAAAGAATTAGCTTTGATGGTAAAAGTAAAATAATAGATAGTACTTCAATTCAGTGTCTCAGTCGTGTCCAACTGTTTGCAACCCATGGATTGCAGTACGCCAGGCTTCCCTGTCCATCAGCAGTTTCTGGAGCCTACTCAAACTCATGTCCATCGCGTCAGTGATGCCATCCAACCATCTCATCGGTCGTCCCCTTTTCTTTCTGCCTTCAATCTTTCCCAGCATCCATGTTTTTACAGTCAATCAGTGGTTCGCATCAGGTAGCCAAAGTATTGGAGCTTCAGCTTCAGCATCAGTCCTTCCAATGAATATTCAGACCTGATTTCCTTTAGAATTGATTGGTTAGATCTTCTTGAAGTCCAAGGGACTCTCAAGAATCTTGTCCAACAACACAGTCCAAAAGCATCAATTCTTCGGCACTCAGCTGTCTTTATATTCCAGCTCTCACATCCATACCTGACTACTGGAAAAACCATAGCTCTGATTAGATGGGTCTTTGTTGGCAAAGTAACGTCTCTGCTTTTTAATATGCTGTCTAGGTTGGTCATAAATATCCTTCCAAGGAGCAAGCATCTTTTAAATTTAAGGCTGCTATCACCTATGGAGTGATTTTGAAGCCCCCCACAATAAAGTCAGCCACTGTTTCCATTGCTTCCCCATCTATTTGGTGTGACATGATGGGACCCGTTGCCATGATCTTAGTTTTCTAAATGCTGTTTTAGGCCAACTTTTTCACTCTCCTCTTTCACTTTCATCAAGAGGCTCTTTAGTTCCTCTTCACTTTCTGCCATAAGGGTGGTGTCATCTGCATATCTGAGGTTATTGATATTTCTCCCAGCAAGTTTGATTCCAGCTTGTGTTTCTTCCTGTCCAGCCTTTCTCATGATGTACTCTGCATAGAAGTTAAATAAGCAGGGTGACAATATATAGCCTTGATGTACTCCTTTTCCTATTTGAAACCAGTCTGTTGTTCCACGTCCAGTTCTAACTGTTGCTTCCTGACCTGCATGTAGGTTTCTCAAGAGGCAGGTCAGGTGGTCTGGTATTCCCATCTCTTTCAGAATTTTCCACAGTTTATTATGATCCACACAGTCAAAGGCTTGGACATAGTCAACAAAGCAGAAATATATGTTTTTCTGGAACTCTCTTGCTTTTTCCATGATCCAGTGGATGTTGGCAATTTGATCCCTGGCTCTTTGCCTTTTCTAAAGCCAGTTTGAACATCAGGAAGTTCACAGTTCATGTTTTACTGAAACCTGGCTTGGAGAATTTTGAGCATTACTTTAGTAGCGTGTGAGATGTGTGCAGTTATGTGGTAGTTGAGATTGGAATGAAAGCTGACCTTTTCTAATCCTGTGGCCACTGCTGAGTTTTCCAAATTTGCTGGCATATTGAGTGTAGCACTTTCGCAGCATCATCTTTCAGAATTTGAAATAGCTCAACTGGAATTCCATCACCTCCACTATATTTGTTCATAATGATGCTTTCTAAGGCCCGCTTGACTTCACATTCCAGGATGTCTGGCTCTAGGTGAGTGATCACGCCATCGTGATTATCTGGGTTGTGAAGCTCTTTTTTATACAGTTCTTCTGTGTATTCTTGCCGCCTCTTCTTATATCTTCTGCTTCTGTTAGGTCCATACCATTTCTGTCCTTTATCGAGCCCATCTTTGCATGAAATATTCCCTTGGTATGTCTAATTTTTGACAAGCTCTCTAGTCTTTCCCATTCTGTTGTTTTCCTCTATTTCTTTGCATTGATCACTGAGGAAGGTTTTCTTATCTCTCCTTGCTATTCTTTGGAACTCTGCCTATTCTTTGGAACTCTGGCTATTCTTTGGAATGCCAGCTGCGATGAACTACACAGAAGCATGGCAAGGAGGAAATACCCTTCGCCTAGGGTCATGGGTGGTGACCTAGAGTGCCAGGCTGCAATGGCACAGGAGTGGCCTAGAGAAGCTACCTCACACCTCAGGTCAGGGACAGCAGCCGAGAGGAGCAACCCCACATCCAAGGAGCAGAGGCTGCCCAGTCTCAGGATGGCCGAGAGGAGCTACTCTATGTTCAAGGTCAGTAGGGGCAGTGGTGAGGAGATACCCCTCGTCCAAGGTAAGGAGCAGCGGCTCCACTTTGCTGGAGCAGCCATGAAGAGATACCCCATGTCCACGGTAAGAGATACCCCAGTAAGACAGTAATGTTGCGAGAGGGCATCAGAGGGCACACACACTGAAACCATAATCACAGAAAACTAGCCAATCTGGTCACATGAACCACAGCCTTGTCTAACTCAATGAAACTAAGCCACGCCCTGTGGGGCCACCCAGGATTGGCGGGTCATGGTAGAGAGGTCTGAGAGAATGTGGTCGACTAGAGAAGGGAAGGGCAAGCCACTTCAGTATTCTTGCCTTGAGAACCCCATGAACAGTATGAAAAGGCAAAATGATAGGATACTGAAAGAGGAACTCCCCAGATAGGTAGGTACCCAATATGCTACTGGACATCAGTGGAGAAATAACTCCAGAAAACATGAAAGGATGGAGCCAAAGCAAAAAACAATACCCAGTTGTGGATGTGACTGGTGATAGAAGCAAGGTCTGATGATGTAAAGAGCAATATTGCATAGGAACCTGGAATGTCAGGTACATGAATCAAGGCAAATTGGAAGTGGTCAAACAGGATATGGCAAGAGTGAACGTCGACATTCTAGGAATCAGCGAACTAAAATGGACTGGAATGGGTGAATTTCACTCAGGTGACCATTATATCTACTACTGTGGGCAGAAATCCCTTAGAAGAAATGGAGTAGCCATCATGGTCAACAAAAGAGTCTGAAATGCAGTACTTGGATGCAATCTCAAAAATGACAGAATGATCTCTGTTCGTTTCCAAGGTAAACCATTCAATATCACAGTTATCCAAGTCTATGCCCCAACCAGTAATGCTGAAGTAACTGAAGTTGAACGGTTCTATGAAGACCTACAAGATCTTTTAGAACTAACGCCCAAAAAAGATGTCCTTTTCATTATAGGGGACTGGAATGCAAAAGTAGGAGTAACAGGCAAATTTGGACTTGGAATACGGAATGAAGCAGGGCAAAGGCTAATAAAGTTTTGCCAATATAACGCACTGGTCATAGCAAACATTCTCTTCCAACAACACAAGAGAAGACTCTTACACATGGAAATCACCAGATGATCAACACTGAAATCAGATTGATTATATTCTTTGCAGCAAAAGATGGAGAAGCACTATACAGTCAGCAAGAACAAGACCGGGAGCTGACTGTGGCTCAGATCATGAACTCCTTATTGCCAAATTCAGACTTAAATTGAAGAAAGTAGGGAAAACCATTAGACCATTCAGGTATGACCTAAATCAAATCCCTTATGATTATACAGTGGAAGTGAGAAATAGATTTAAGGGACTAGATCTGATAGACAGACTGCCTGATGAACTATGGACTGAGGTTCGTGACATTGTATAGGAGACAGGGATCAAGACCATCCCCATGGAAAAGAAATGCAATAAAGCAAAATGGCTGTGTTGGGGAGGCCTTACAAGTAGCTGTGAAAAGAAGAGAAGTGAAAAGGAAAGGAGAAAAGGAAAGATATAAGCATCTGAATGCAGAGTTCCAAATATCATATAGTATCACTTATATGTGGAATCTAGAAAAATGTTACAGATACACTTCCTTCAAAGTAGAAATAGAGTTACAGATATAGAGAAGAAACTTATGGTCACCAAGAGGGGAGAGAGGTGAGAGAAATGGGAGATTAGGTTGACATTTATATGGTATTATGAATAAAATAGATAATCGATGAAAACATTGTATAGAATAAGGAACTCTACTCAATGATCTGCGGTGATGTAAGTGGGAAATAAATCTAAAAATGATTGGATGTATATATACATATAATTTATTTACTTTGCTGGATGGCAGATATTAACACATGATGAAGCAGCTATACTCCAGTAAAAAATAAATAAATCTCAACACCAAAAAAATGGATAATGTTGTGGAATAAAATTTACCATACAAAAGCAATTGCTCTATTGCTATGTCCTAACAGTAACTTATCTGAAAATAATATTGACCAAAAAATCCACTTTAAATAACATTAAAAATAAAATACTTACTAATAGATTTAAGCCAGGAGATTAAAAACTTCTGCACTGATTAGTTCTAGTACTTTTCTGGTTACATCTTTAGGATTTCTATGTATAATATTATGTCATCTGTAAGCAGGGATAATTACTTCTTTTCCCCTGTGAATTCCTTTTATTTCTTTTTCTTCTCAGACTGCCATGGCTAGGACTTCCAGAACTATGTTGATTAAAAGTGGTGAGGGTGAACATCGTTTTCTTGTTCTTGATCTGAAAGGAAATGCATTCAGTTTTTGACTATTGAGAATGATGTTTGCTGTGTGTTTGTCATATATGCCCTTTATTATGTTGAAGTAGGCTCCCTCTATGATCACTTGCTGGATTTTTTTAATCATAAACTTGATAAAAAGTTGAACATTGTCAAAAGCTTTTTTCTGCATCTATCAAGATGATCCCATGATTTTTATTCTTCAATTTGTTAATACGTTGAAGAATTCTTGCATCACTGGGATAAATCTCACCTGATCATGTTGTATGGTGCTTTTAATATTTTTTTTTAAATTCAGTTTGCTAGTATTTTGTTGAGGCTTTCTGTGTTTATAAGTGATATTGGCCTATAATTTTCCTTTTTGTTTGTGCTATCTCTGTATAGTTTTGGGATGGGGGTGACGGTGGCCTCATAGAATGAGTTTGGGATTGTCCCTTCTTCTGAAATCATTTGCAGTTCTTTGAGAAGTATAGTGTTAGCTATTCTCTAAATGTTTGACAGGCTTTGCCTGTGAAGCCATCTGTTCCTGGACACTTGTTTGTTGGAAGTTTTAAACCCTAGTTTCAATTTCATTACTTATGATTGGTCTGTTCATATTTTCTATTTCTCCTTGGTTCCTTTTTGGGAGGTATACCTTTCCAAGAATTTCTATACTTCTAAGTTGTTCATTTTATTGATGTATAGCTGCTTACATGTGTTTTTGATTTTTACTTCCCTGATGATTAGTGATGTTGGACTTTACATTTACCTGTTAGTTAATTTAATATTTCTTTTAGTGTTATCTCTATGTAAGTCCTTTCCCCATTCTCAACTATTACTTTTAATAATGAATTATGAGTTCCTTATATATGTTGAATATTAACTCCATATCACATATATAGTGTGTACATATTCCATTCCATATGCTGACTTATTTTATTATGATGATTATTGGCTGGGCAGGAGAATCTTTAGTTTAAAATAGTCCCTTCAGGGAACTGTAAAGATGGCAGAGGAATAGGACGGGAAGACCACTTTCTCCCTCACAAATTCCTCAAAAGAACATTTCAACGCTGAGCAAACGCCACGAAACAACTTCTGTAGGCTGGCAGAGGACATCAGGCAACCAGAAAAGCAGACCATTGTCTTCAAAAACAGGTAGGAAAAAATATAAAAGACGAAAAAGTAGATAAACGAGGTGGGGAGGGAGCTCCGTCCTGTGAAGGGAAGTCCATCCCGGGAAGGGAATTTTAAGAAGAGAGGTTTCTAAACACCAGGAAACACTCTCCCTGCCGAGTCTGTGGCGAGCCTTGGAAACACAGAGGGCAACATAACAGGAAGGGGAAAATAAATAAATAATTAAAACCAACAGATTACAAGCCCAACAGTAACTCCCCCAGCGGAAAAGCAGCACAGATGCCTGCATCCGCCACAAGCAAGTGGGGGCAGGGCAGGGAAGCACGGGAGGCGCGGGCTGCAGTGCTTTGTAAGAATCGGGCAGGAACGCCCCACACACAACCAGAATGATCTAACTTGGGCTAGCAAACCAGACTGTGGGATAACTACCACATGAAAAGCTCGAACATAAGACACCGCCAGGACGGAGCACAGAACAAAGGACGGAACAGAAAAAGCTGGCTGCAGACCATCCCCTGCCGGGGACAGGCAGCCAGAGCCATAAGGACTGGAAAGGGGCAATTGCAGACCCGGAGAGACTTTACTTACCTAACTGCAAGCAGGCTTCTTTGCTAAGACTTCTGGGGATGCTGGACAGTCACCATCTGCCTCACAAGGGGCACCAGCGGTCCACCCAGAAAACTGAGCAGCAGAGGCAGAAAAGGTGACAAGTTGCAGCGATCGCGCTCGCCAAACTCCTGAGCTACTCGGACCCGGGAAGGGCACAAAACGCATTCCCAACCGAATCTGTGCCTCTGAGGGCTACCTGAGCGCCGAACCTGAGCGGTTTAGACCAGGGAAGTGCACGCAGCCTAGGGCTGGCCTCAGATGGTTCCCGGCTGAGCACCGTAGAGCTGGAGTGCTTTGTGCGCCACGAGAAGTGACAGGTCCAGCGGGCTGAGACACTGTGTGCACATGACAGTGCTATTTGTTTGCAGCATCCCCCCTCCCCACAGCGCGACTGAACTAGTCTGCCTAAAAAAACAGCAAACAGAAGAAGTTAAACAGAGGGAACCGCCTTGTAAGTGACCCCACACTGCCCACAACATCGGAGAAGGGCTAGAAATACTTTTACTATTTTTAAAATCATTCCTTTTTTTTTTCTAACTTTTTTTTTAATTGTTAAGTCTTCTATTTCTCCTCTAATTTTTATTTCTATAACCTACTATTACTATTTAAAAAAAAAGACTCTATATATAAACACCATATATAGTCTTTGGGTGGTTGTTGTTGTTGTTGTTTAATAATTCTTGTGTGTTTTTTTCTCCTTTTTTTTCCTTTCTTTCTTCCTCTTTCCTTCTGCTTCTTTTCTATAATATTGTATTTTTGAAAATCCAACCTCTACTCTAGATTTTTAATCTTTGCTCTTTGGTTTTTGTTGTCAATTTGGTACATTTAAAAACCCAAACTTCACTACCCAATTTTACCTGAGAGGGAGATTACTGGCTTGACCACTCTCTCCTCCTCTGGACTCTCCTTTTTCTCCACCAGGTGGCCTCTGTCTCTTTTCTCCCCCATCTCTTCTCTATCCAACTCTGTGAATCTCTGTGTTTTCTAGATGGTGGAGAACACCTAAGGAACTGGTTACTGGCAGGATTTGTCTCTCTCCTTCTCATTCCTCTCTCTTATCCTCCTGGTCACCTCTGTCTACTTCCTCCCTCTCCTCTTCCCTGTATAACTCCGTAAATACCTCTGAGCAGTCCAGACTATAGAGTGCACATAAGGAAGTGACTACTGGCTAGCTTGCTCTCTCCTCTTTTGATCTCACCACATCTCATTCCAGTCACCTCTAACTACCCCCACCCTCTTCTCTTCTCCTTGTAACTCAGTGAACCTCTGAGTGTCCCTCAATGTGGAGAACCTTTTCATCTTTAACCTAGATGTTTTATCATCTGTGCTGTATAGATGGAGAAGTCTAGAGGTTACTGTAAAAATAAAACTGAAAACCAGAAGCAGGAGGCTTAAGTCCAAAGCCTGAAAACATTAGAGAACTCTTGAATTCAGGGAACATTAAGCAATAGGAGCTCATCAAATGCCTCCATACCTACACTGAAACCAAGCTCCACCCAAGGGCCAACAAGTTCCAGAACAAGACATACCAAGCAAATTCTCCAGCAACACAGGAACACTCCCCTGAACTTCAATATACAGTTAGCTCAAAGTTATTCCAAAACCTTTGACATCTCATAACCCATTACTGGTCACTCCACTGCACTCCAGAGAGAAGAAACCCAGCTCCACCCACCAGAACTCCAACACAAGCCTCCCTAACCAGGAAACCTTGACAAGCCACTGATAGCACCCCACCCACAGTGACGAAGCTCCATAATAAAGAGAACTCCACAAATTACCAGAATATTAAAAGGCCACCCCAAATGCAGCAATATAACCAAGATGAAGAAACAGAAGAATACTCAGCAGGTAAAGGAACAGGAGAGTTGCCCACCAAACCAAACAAAAGAGGAAGAGGTAGGGAATCTACCTGAGAAAGAATTCCGAATATTGATAGTGAAAATGATCCAAAATCTTGAAATCAAAATGGAATCACAGGTAAATAGCCTAGAGACAAGGATTGAGAAGATGCAAGAAAGGTTTAACAGGGATCTAGAAGAAATAAAAAAGAGTCAATATATAATGAATAACGCAATACATGAGATCAGAAACACTCTGGAGGCAACAAATAGTAGAATAACGGAGGCAGAAGATAGGATTAGTGAAATAGAAGATAGAATGGTAGAAAGAAATGAATCAGAGAGGAAAAAAGAAAAATGACTTAAAAGAAATGAGGACAATCTCAGAGACCTCCAGGACAATATGAAACACTCCAACATTCGAATTATAGGAGTCTCAGAAGAAGAAGACAGAAAGAAAGATCATGCGAAAATCCTTGAGGAGATAATAGTTGAAAACTTCCCTAAAAGGGGGAAGGAAATAATCACCCAAGTCCAAGAAACACAGAGAGTTTCAAATAGGATAAACCCAAGGTGAAACACCCCAAGACACATATTAATCAAATTAACAAAGATCAAACACAAAGAACAAATATTAAAAGCAGCAAGGGAAAAACAACAAATAACACACAAGGGGATTCCCATAAGGATAACAGCTGATCTTTCAATAGAAACTCTTCAGGCTAGGAGGGAATGGCAAGACATACTTAAAGTGATGAAAGACAATAACCTACAGCCCAGATACTGTACCCAGCAAGGATCTCATTCAAATACGAAGGAGAAATCAAAAGCTTTACAGACAAGCAAAAGCTGAGAGAATTCAGCACCACCAAACCAGCTCTCCAACAAATTCTAAAGGATATTCTCTAGACAGGAAACACAAAAAGGGTGTATAAACCCGAACCCAAAACAATAAAGTAAATGGTAACAGGATCATACTTATCAATAATTACCTTAAACGTAAATGGGTTGAACGTCCCAACCAAAAGGCAAAGACTGGCAGAATGGATACAAAAACAAGACCCCTCTATATGCTGCTTACAAGAGACCCACCTCAAAACAAGGGACACATACAGACTGAAAGTGAAGGGCTGGAAAAAGATATACCACGCAAATAGAGACCAAAAGAAAGCAAGAGTGGCAATACTCATATCCGATAAAATAGACTGTAAAACAAAGGCTGTGAAAAGAGACAAAGAAGGCCACTACATAATGATCAAAGGATCAATCCAAGAAGAAGATATAACAATTATAAATATATATGCACCCAATATAGGAGCACCGCAATATGTAAGACAAATGCTAACAAGTATGAAAGGGGAAATCAACAATAACACAATAATAGTGGGAGACTTTAATACCCCACTCACACCTATGGACAGATCAACTAAACAGATAATTAAGAGAGAAACACAAACTTTAAATGATACATTAGATCAGTTAGACCTATTTGATATCTATAGGACATTTCACCCCAAAACAATGAATTTCACCTTTTTTGCAAGTGCTCATGGAACCTTCTCCAGGATAGATCACATCATGGGCCATAAATCTAAACTTGATAAATTCAAAAAAATTGAAATCATTCCAAGCATCTTTTCTGACCATAATGCATTAAGATTAGATCTCAATTACAGGAGAAAAACTATTAAAATTTCCAACGTATGGAGGTTGAACAACACACTTCTGAATAACCAACAAATCACAGAAGAAATAAAAAAAGAAATCAAAATATACATAGAAACTAATGAAAATGAAAACACAACAACCCAAAACCTGTGGGACACTATAAAAGCAGTGCTAAGAAGAAAGTTCACAGCAATACAGGCATACCTCAAGAAACAAGAAAAAAGTCAAATAAATAACCTAACTCTACAACTAAAGCAACTAGAAAAGGAAGAAATGGAGAACCCCAGAGTTAGTAGAAGGAAAGAAATCTTGAAAATTAGAGCAGAAATAAATGCAAAAGAAACGAAAGAGACCCTAGAAAAAATCAACAAAGCCAAAAAAACCATTAGCCAGACTCATCAAGAAGCAAAGAGAGAAAAATCAAATCAATAAAATTAGAAATGAAAATGGAGAGACCACAACAGACAACACAGAAATACAAAGGATCATAAGAGACTACTATCAGCAGTTGTATGCCAATAAAATGGACAACGTGGAAGAAATGGACAAATTCTTAGAAAAGTACGATTTTCCAAAACTGAACCAGGAAGAAATAGAAAATCCTAACAGATCCATCACAAGCACGGAAATTGAAACTGTAATCAGAAATCTTCCAGCAAACAAAAGCCCAGGTCCAGATGGCTTCACAGCTGAATTCTACCAAAAATTTCGAGAAGAGCTAACACCTATCCTCCTCAAACTCTTCCAGAAAATTGCAGAGGAAGGTAAACTTCCAAACTCATTCTATGAGGCCACCATCACCCTAATACCAAAACCTGACAAAGATGCCACAAAAAAAGAAAACTACAGGCCAATATCACTGATGAACATAGATGCAAAAATCCTCAACAAAATTCTAGCAATCAGAATCCAACAACACATTAAAAAGATCATACACCATGACCAAGTGGCCTTTATCCCAGGGATGCAAGGATTCTTCAATATCCACAAATCAATCAATGTAATTCACCACATTAGCAAATTGAAAAATAAAAGCCATATGATTATCTCAGTAGATGCAGAGAAGGCCTTTGACAAAATTCAACATCCATTTATGATAAAAACTCTCCAGAAAGCAGGAATAGAAGGAACATACCTCAACATAATAAAAGCTATCTATGACAAACCCACAGCAAACATTATCCTCAATGGTGAAAAATTGAAAGCATTTCCCCTAAAGTCAGGAACAAGACAAGGGTGTCCACTTTCACCACTACTATTCAACATAGTTCTGGAAGTTTTGGCCACAGCAATCAGAGCAGAAAAAGAAATAAAAGGAATCCAAATTGGAAAAGAAGAAGTAAAACTTTCACTGTTTGCAGATGACATGATCCTCTACATAGAAAACCCTAAAGACTCCACCAGAAAATTACTAGAGCTAATCAACGAATATAGTAATGTTGCAGGATATAAAATCAACACACAGAAATCCCTTGCATTCCTATACACTAATAATGAGAAAGTAGAAAAAGAAATTAAGGAAACAATTCCATTCACCATTGCAACAAAAAGAATAAAATACTTAGGAATATGTTTACCTAAAGAAACTAAAGACCTATATATAGAAAACTATAAAACACTGATGAAAGAAATCAAAGAGGACACTAATAGATGGAGAAATATACCATGTTCATGGATTGGAAGAATAATAGAGTGAAAACGAGTATACTGCCCAAAGCAATTTACAAATTCAATGCCATCCCTATCAAGCTACCAGCCACATTTTTCACAGAACTAGATCAAATAATTTCAAGATTTGTATGGAAATTCAAAAAACCTCGAATAGCCAAAGCAATCTTGAGAAAGAAGAATGGAACTGGAGGAATCAACTTGCCTGACTTCAGGCTCTACTACAAAGCCACAGTCCTCAAAACAGTATGGTACTGGCACAAAGACAGACATGTAGACCAATGGAACAAAATAGAAAGCCCAGAGATAAATCCACACACATATGGACACCTTATCTTTGACAAAGGAGGCAAGAATATACAATGGAGTAAAGACAATCTCTTTAACAAGTGGTGCTGGGAAAACTGGTCAACCACTTGTAAAAGAATGAAACTAGATCACTTTCTAACACCGCACACAAAAATAAATTCAAAATGGATTAAAGATCTAAATGTAAGACCAGAAACTATAAAACTCCTAGAGGAGAACATAGGCAAAACACTCTCCGACATAAATCACAGCAGGATCCTCTATGATCCACCTCCCAGAATTCTGGAAATAAAAGCAAAAATAAACAAATGGGATCTAATTAAACTTAAAAGCTTCTGCACAACAAAGGAAAATAGAAGCAAGGTGAAAAGACAGCCTTCTGAATGGGAGAAAATAATAGCAAATGGAGCTACTGACAAACAACTAATCTCAAAAATATACAAGCAACTCATGCAGCTCAATTCCAGAAAAATAAACGACCCAATCAAAAAATGGGCCAAAGAACTAAATAGACATTTCTCCAAAGAAGACATACGGATGGCTAACAAACACATGAAAAGATGCTCAACATCACTCATTATTAGAGAAATGCAAATCAAAACCACCATGAGGTACCACTTCACACCAGTCAGAATGGCTGTGATCCAAAAATCTTCAAGCAATAAATGCTGGAGAGGGTGTGGAGAAAAGGGAACCCTCCTACACTGTTGGTGGGAATGCAAACTAGTACAGTCACTATGGAGAACAGTGTGGAGATTCCTTAAAAAACTGCAAATAGAACTACCTTATGACCCAGCAATCCCACTGCTGGGCATTCACACCAAGGAAACCAGAAATGAAAGAGACACATGTACCCCAATGTTCATCGCAGCACTGTTTATAATAGCCAGGACATGGAAACAACCTAGATGTCCATCAGCAGATGAATGGATAAGAAAGCAGTGGTACATATACACAATGGAGTACTACTCAGCCGTTAAAAAGAATTCATTTGAATCAGTTCTGATGAGATGGATTAAACTGGAGCTGATTATACATAGTGAAGTAAGCCAGAAAGAAAAACACCAATACAGTATACTAACACATATATATGGAATTTAGAAAGATGGCAATGACGACCCTCTATGCAAGACAGCAAAAAAGACACAGATGTGTATAGCGGACTTTTGGACTCAGAGGGAGAGGGAGAGGGTGGGATGATTTGGGAGAATGTCATTGAAATACGTATACTATCATGTAAGAATCGAATCGCCAGTCTATGTCCGACGCAGGATACAGCATGCTTGGGGCTGGTGCATGGGGATGACCCAGAGAGATGTTATGGGGAGGGAGGTGGGAGGGGGGTTCATGTTTGGGAACGCATGTACACCCGTGGTGGATTCATGTCAATGTATGGCAAAATCAATACAGTATTGTAAAGTAAAATAAAGTAAAAATTAAAAAAAAACTAAATACAAAAAAATAAAAAATAATAAAATAGTCCCTTCATTTATTTTTGTTTTATTTTCTTTTGCTTTGATGTCATAGTAAAAGATTCTTTACAAAGACCAATTTCAAGAAGACGTTCCCTGATGTTTTCTCTAGCAGTTTTACAGTTGAGTCTTACATTTAATTCTTTTGAATCAGTTTGACCTGATTACTTTGTATTACACAAATTTTCATAACAATGGCCGGATAACACATGAAAAGATTCTTTCATTAGTCATCAGAAATATAAAGCGAGACATCAAGTATGCTATATAATTACTACAAAAAAAAGGTATTAAAGTGGGAATGTAAAAAGCTGTAATGACTTTGGAAATCTTATGGTAATTTTTTGTTAAATAATAAAGCACTTACCACATGAGCTAGCAATTGTCTTCCTAGCTGTTTAATCAAGTGAAATGAACCGTATATGCAGCAAGGATTTGTAAATACAAGTTTATATTAGTTTTGCTTTCATTTGCCCCAAGTTGGAAACAATCTAATTATCTACCAACATGCAAATAGATAAATTAACTTTGATATTTATATTCATTGAAAGAAATAAAAATCAACATAAGAAAAAGTAACAGATATACAAAACACACAGCATCATGGAAAAGTATCTATCATGGTAGGTGACAGAAAAGAATATATGACCCATGAATTCTATATAATTGAAAATCTAGAATAAGCAAAGCTATATTATTTGTCACTAAGTGTTCATTGCTTGAGTCTAAGGGGGAAATAATGTGAGAGTAAAGGGCATGAGGAAGCTTTACGTAGTATATGAGTGCTACATTTTTTACTGTGGTTGGAATTATGTGTGTGTGTATAGATTTGTGAAAATCATTCAGCTCTATATTTATAATGGGTGCAGCTTATTATGTGCAAATTATAGCTCTAAACACTTATAAAGTGATATCATCTCTTATAGCAATACTCAGTGGGAACACTATTAATACCTTCAGTAGGGGATTTGAAATCCTTGGATAAGAATTCTTATCTAAGCCACTTTCATGATGATATTAACACATGAAACCAACATTTCATGTAACTGGAAATAAAAACTATCTCCACACATTTTCAAATATCTCTTGGTGTCTTCCACTGCCTCATTGACTACTGGTTTATAATCTATTTCTGTCATACATAAAAGTTTGACCTACTTGGCATTTATTTGTGCTTTTGTTTTATTTACATGTGGGATAATGAACTGTTCATAAAACAACATGCTAAACAGACATTATTTTCTGTGAGTAATTTAAACAACCTCAAACTTACATTGTTAATTCTCTTTTCATCGCATGTATATGAACAGCATCTATTTTATTTTATTCACTATTCTAGCTGTTTTCTTCTTCTTCTGATACTGAAGTTTGTTATGCTTTCACTCTCTGCACATACATACGCTGCCTCCTCTGTAACTATTTGTGAAATGACTCAATCCTGGTATTGGCTAGAGTGGGCAATCTTGTTTTCCACATACACTTGGTAGTTGCTTTTGAGTTGAGTTATTTGCTACCAAAAGATGTCAAGCCAGTGTTGTGTTTTGTTCATTTGTTTTATTGAAAAGAAAGATTTTTCACTGTGAATGCAGCTTGGATTTTGTATGCTAGAGAATATTATCTTCTGTGGTGGCTGACACACTGAGACACAATATTGAAATTACAGGTGAAGGATGAACTCTATGAGCAGTGGCAATCAGTTAAGCCATTTAGGAGAATATTTCTTCAGTTTCTGTGGAGATATTTCAAATGCTTCTCACATTTTGTCTTTTCCTTTGACCCCCACGAGGAGAATACTCTGACTTTCACCAAAGGAAAGTCCTCAGAGAATTTCTGCAGGTAGGTGTCCCAAGGTAGATGCCAGTTCTCCAAGTTTCAAGGCTGATGAAATCCTAATACTTCTCCCAAGGGGATCTCAGACCATGTCTTTACCTACATCCTGGCCACAGGGACAAACAAAGTGAGAAAAAAGAAAAAAACACGCAAGGAATTCTGTGTTTATCTGTAGCATAGATGGTGTGCCAAAGTCAATGGTATAGCAGGGAGCAGATCCCTCAGCTTATTTCCCTCATAAACTAATTGAATACAGTGCAATCTAATTCATGAATAGCATGGAAAGGAGCATTTAAAAATATAAATAATAGCCTTAAATTTCTGAAAAATAACCAAAAAATATAAGCTGTGAGTATACCTGGGTGGATATAACGTGTGTTATTTCTCACATTTCTAGAGAATAGTAGTGTTACATAATAATACTTTCTATCATTTAGATTATTTCTGTGATTTGAGGCAGTTTTTCAGATATTTATTTGGCATGCAAGAAGAGTTATTATAGCTTATCAATTAAAACATCAAATAAGTAAAAATATATGTAAGTTTCTCCTTATATTTAAATGCTATTATATTTTTATATAAATGTTAAATAATTTTTATTTTTATCATTGTTTCCTACTGCTGCTGCTGCTGCTAAGTCGCTTCAGTCATGTCCGACTCTGTATGACCCCAGAGACGGCAGCCCACCAGCCTCCCCCGTCCCTGGGATTCTCCAGGCAAGAATACTGGAGTGGGTTTCCATTTCCTTCTCCAATGCATGAAAGTGAAAACTGAAAGTGAAGCTGTTCAGTAATGTGCAACTCTGTGATCCCATGGACTGCAGCCTACCAGGCTCCTCCATCCATGGGATTTTCCAGGCAAGAGTACTGGAGCGGGTTGCCATCGCCTTCTCCATTTGTTTTCTACTCAGTATATATATATATATATATATATATATATATATATATATATATATATATATATATATATACACTTGGAGAGTGAACAACTCCCCTCTGCCTAATGGTAGAATTATGTAATTTTGAAAAAGAAAAAATATTTTCTTTTGGGATGGTATTTAATTAACTTTATTGTTAAATTTCTACTTATATTCCTTCCAAATAAGCAGTTTTTCTTTCATTTTGTTAATTCTAGGAGAATAGTAAAAGTAACAATAGAAGATTAGTCTGTGACATGCTATAGCATGACTAAATAGTATGCTATTTGTTGTTCAGCTGCTCAGTTGTGTCTGACTCTTTGCAAGCCCATGGACTGTAGCACACCAGGCTTCCCTGTCCTTTACCATCTCCCGGAGCTTGCTCAAACTCATGCCCATTGTATTGGTGATGCCCGCAACCAACTCATCTTCTGTCATCCCCTTCTCCTGCCTTCAATCTTTCCCAGTTATCAGATATATAGATAATAGCAATGAGATAACTTTGGCATATGAGTTAAACAAACTCCAGAAGATAGGGTAGGACAGCGAAGCCTGGTATGTTGCATTCTATGGGGTCACAAAGAGATGGACATGACTGAGTAACTGAACAACACTTCAGACACATGGTCTTACAAAAGGAATATAAATATTAATATTTTTCTTGTGATACCAGAGTACCAAACTTGACAAATACATTAAAAATTTTTCGTCCTGGTTCTTTCCCCAAAATGGCTTTCTTAAATTATATATTCTAGGTCACTTTCTAGTCATATTTTTAAAAATACTTTTGAACAGTGCAATAACCGGCTTTAAAAGCACAATTTTATTTTTATTATTCAGAGTAATGTGGCAAAAATCTTAGAAGTTTTAGGGGATTATATATCAAAACATTGTTCTGTAGAAGGTGTAAGGAATATTTTTGTTAAATGTTTGATTAAGTAGGTGGTTTTGTTTGTAACCACTATAACCAAACAGGTAGGGACTTCCAGACACCAAAAGGATCATTTTGAGACCAAAGTAAAAGTAACTGAACAGTTTGACTATTACATAACTTTTGTGAAAAAATATAAAAAAATTTTTTCTTTCCAGTTAAAAGAAAGCCAAGGTGGTAACTGTCATGTGTCAAGTAATGTAATAAAAAGATGGGAAATGGAAAAAAAAATCAAAACGTTGGTTTAAATTTTTATCATATATAACCTGAAAAATTTTACTTTATCATAAGAATGCCACAGGGAGCATGAAGGCTGTGGCATAAAGCCTATATACATTTCTCTATAGATGTTTATAATTCTAAACGTCCATAGAGGTTTACAACAGAAATCTGTGGACATGAACCATATTGCTTTCATATTCCATTTACCTGGTTTTTCATTGTGATATAGAAGATTAAAGTCTATATTTTTGCTGTCAGAACTTTAATTTAAATGACAAATATACATATTTTACATATACAAAGTTTTAATATGCATATTAAGATTGTTTTATATTATAATTTGCCTTTATCATCTGGATATTTTGACACCAGAGCACATATATACATAGATATAACAGTTGAAAAGCATTGTTTCTCTAAAACAAGATTTCTTGTTCTTCTAAATTTTGATAAGAACTAGTTACAACTATAGTTATAAATACTGTATTATGCACTTAAGAATGCTATATGCATTGAAGGATGAATGAACTTGTGACTTTAATATTAATTTTTTGACTGCTCCTAAACAACTGAGCAACTTCACTTTCTTCTATAGTTTCTTTTGGAGAAGGAAACGGCAACCTGCTCCAGTGTTCTAGCCTGAAGAATCCCATGGACAGAGGGGCCTGGTGGGCTGCAGTCTATGGGGTTGCAAAGAGTTGGACACGACTAAGCAACTAACACACACACACACACACACACACACACACACACACACACAATGTAGGAGAATTAATAGATGCAGTGATTTTAAAAACAAAAACTAAAAAAGTTAATATTTATGAACAAAAGCTTGTCCATAAATGTCAAATTCACACTTTAAAAAAAATTTCTGCAGATAGTTTGCTCATCTACCAATTTCCCACCAAACCTTAAAGGATTCCATGTAACAGGGTTTACAGTGTTAAAAGTGTAGGCAATTCTTTGTCTACATAAAGCTACTAGTATGGCCCAGGGGGCCCATTCTGAGAGTGCCCACCCCCAATGCACTGGCCTCTGATCTACCTGCTGTTCATTTCTTCACCCTCCTCTAATGTATAGGATGTGAAATCTTCAGCGATGTAATAATGGCATGCTTGTTCCAATGGCCACATTTTATATATTAGTTGACCTGCAGTTGCTTAAAACAACCTACTTAGATATACTATATCACCCTCAAATTAAAGTGATGTAATTAGGAAAAATACTTGTTTAGTTTCTTCATTTGTAAAGTAGATTATTAGACTGCTTACCTTTGTGATTTATTTCATAAACTAGATAAACTAAATGATGTAAAAATACTTATAAAGATACCAATTATTTTTGCCAGACATTAATCTTTATTATTTTGTCTATTATCATCATGAAATAAATGTGAAATATTTCTTCCTTGCTTATCTGCCATATTCTAGGTTTTGTTGATTCATTTCAAACCAAGAAGATGAGATATGAATGTGGCAAATCAAACAAGAGTAACAGAGTTTATTTTTCTGGGATTTTCTGGTGTTCTCTATCTAAGGCTTGCATTATTTGTGATTTTTCTCACTGTATATCTGCTCTCTCTCATGGGAAACACCCTCATCATCTTCATTGTTCTCATGGATTCCACACTTCAAACACCCATGTACATTTTTTTAGGAAATTTGTCATTTCTGGAGATCTGGTACACAACAGTCACAGTGCCTAAATTGCTGGCCACTTGTCTCTCACAGGTTGTTACCATTTCTGTTTCTGGTTGTATAATGCAGTACTACTTTTTTTTCTCTATGGGGGCTACAGAGTGCATCCTGTTGGCTGTGATGGCCTATGATCGATACCTGGCTATATGCAGCCCTCTAAGATACTCATTCCTCATGAGTCTCCAGGTATGCCTGCAGTTTTCAGCTGGATCTTGGATTGGGGGCTTCATTGCCCCTCTCCTACCTACCATACTCATCTCTTACCTAAACTTTTGTGGACCCCAGAAGATCAATCATTTCTTCTGTGACTCAGACCCAATTTTTAAACTCTCCTGCTCAGATACATTCTTGGTCGAGGCTTTGGGTTACACATGTAGCTCTGTTGTGATTCTAAGTTTTTTTCTTCTCACTATGTCGTCCTATGGGAACATTGTGGTCACAATAATCAAGCTATCTTCTCGAGAGGCTCGGAAGAAAACTTTCTCCACCTGTGCCTCCCACCTCACTGTGGTCACCATCTATTATGGCACCATTATCTTTGCCTATGTTCGTCCTCCAGCCAAGTACAACTTTACCATGGGTAAAGTGATTTCAGTATTCTACTGTGTAGTCACTCCATTGGTAAATCCTCTTGTATACACCCTAAGAAACAAAGATGTGAAGAAAGCTTTCAGGAAAGTTCTAGCACAAAAGAGGTTGCTCTCAGCCAGACACATGCAGAATATTTGAGAGATCGACTAAAACAAGCAATTTAGAATTGATTCCCAAACCACATCTGCAAACGGTATTTAAAATTATGTAAGTGATACCACCTAATATGGACATATCTGTACTTTTCATTTTGGTTTGAATTCTGCTGAAATAGGTATTCTGTAATTACTATGTTCAAGAAGACCTCAGTGCAATGCCATAATAATAAAGAGACAAATAACATAAATTTCCTGCCCATGCGACATTTACAATGGGAAAATTGGCTAATTTAGTCCCATATAATGGTTAGGTTGATTTTTTAAATAATTTATATCCTAATAGTAACCTTGGGCCAGAATTTGTTTCTGTTAAATAATCAGTGTTACTTCATTTAATAGATGGACCATTATAAATGTACCATCTTTTACTTTGAATTCATTAAATATTTATTAAACACATATAATGAGCCAGATACTATTCACAAATATGGATGTTGATTTAAGTATGCATATAAGTGGAGAATTTCATTAGAAAAATATCAGGAAAATATTAGGTAGTTAAAATGTTTCAGATAATATTGCAGAATTTCTAATGATCACAGAGGTAAAAATTTTAATAAGTAGAGGGAAAAAAGGAAAAATCTAGAACTAGAGAGTACAAGAACTGAACATCTAATATGGTAAAAACAAGTATCAACTTTCTAATATTCTTATAAAATATTTAAGCACACAATAATTTAAGCAAACTAATTTAATTAAACCAGAGAAAGAGAGGGGAAGAAGGGAAGAAAAAGTCTTAGAAAAAAGAATGCCATTATCGAGTCCACCTTCCATGTTAATGAAAAGCTTTACAAATTTTATTTCAATATAGTTTAATAACAAAAAGGATTACAGGAGTACTGCAAGAAATAAATTCTATCAAAGCTTTATAGGATGAGTGTTCTTTACCTGGGGACTTCCCTGGCGGCTCAGATGGTAAAGAATCTTCCTGCAATGCAGGAGACCCCGGTTCAATTACTGGGTTGGGAAGATTCCCTGGAGAAGAGAATGGATACCCACTCCAATATTTTTGCCTGGAGAATTCCGTGGACAGAGGAGCCTGGCAGGCTAGAGTCCATGGGATCACAAAGAGTCGGACGCAAGTAAGAGATTAACACCTTCACTTCACTTTCTTTACCAGATTGCCTCTGAAAGTTTTGCTATTTAGAGTGTGGTCAGTGGCGTAGAAGCATCAGAGTAACCTGGGACATTGTAGAAATGCAAATCTAACCTCACTCCCTTGAATGAGACTATACATTGAAGCAAGATTCCCCAATTGACTGATTTGCAAATGAAATCACTAGAAGAACTATTTTAAGAAGTCAAAGTTTTTTAAAAAAAATGATTAAAAATTTTCTTACACATCACAATGCTTGTTTTCTTTTTTCTTTTAAATTTTGACATGTCAGTTTTGGTACATAATTAAAACAAGTTGTTTGCATGAATTTCCAATGAGTTTTTATTTTTAATGCAATGCATATTCATGGAAACTATTGTCAAAGTTACCTGTACATGTAAATGAAAAATGTATGCTATCCATCAACATTTTAACCCTTTCTTTTCCAACAGAATATCAAAAACATATACAATTATAACAATAACAGGAAAATATTCGATTTTTGTTATTCAGTCACTTGGTCAAGTCCGACTCTGCAATTCCATGGACTGCAGTACACCAGGCTTCCCTGTCCTTCCCTATCTCTCAGAGTTTGCTCAGATTCATGTCCATTGAGTCAGAGATGCTATCTAACTGTTATAGGGAGGAAGTCAACTATGACTCCATATTGGAAACTGTTTCTTTGACTTCCTTTTATTATTATAATCGTACTCAGTGGCTTGCCTGGAGACCTTGTCCCTTTGCTTGACGGTAAACTAAAGTGCCTTTGTTCAGCTCCTAGAGAGATAGTTTGTCCCTGCCTACCTGTGAATAGAAGAGGCTAACACACTCCTTCTGAAGGCTGGACATTCCCTTGGAGATGTTTTGAAAGACTGAAGACCCTTTCACTTTACTTGCCCACTGAATCTCCATCTCTATTCTGCCTTTTGACTTTAGTTCCTCATTGCTTCTTTCTCTCTGATCTATAAAACAACCTGCCATCCAGACCTTGATAAGATAGCTATTTTGAGGTGCTAGCCATCCATCTTCTTGGTCTGCTGGCTCCCTGATTAAAGTCTCTTCCTTGCCTCAACACCTCATCTCTCGGGTTCATTGGCCTATCGTGAGCCAAGCAGAGCGAACTTGGACTTGGTGAGATAAATATCTCATCCTCTTTCATTGTCTTCTCCTTTAACCTTCAGTCTTTCCCAGCATCAGAGTCTTTCCCAATGAGACATCTCTTCACACCAGGGGACCAAAGTATTGGAGCTTCAGCATCAGTCCACCTAATGAATATTCAGAGCTGATTTCCTTTAAGATTAATTAGTTTGATCTCCTTACAGTCCAAGGGACTCTAATTCTCACAACAGGGAAACATTCTATATCTTCACACAGGTATTTCTGTATGCCGTTCTTCAGGGTAAGAAAAAGGATATTCTACCCTTTGAGGTTCTGTGGTTAAGCCTACATATTAAACTAGCAGGACAGATTCAAGGGGTAGAAGCAGATACACTGTTTTAATTTTTTTACCTGCACATCAGTGTCTTTTAAAGAAAAAAAAATAAAACAAATAATGTTGCTCATTATGCAATTTTAGAAAGGTTAAGTCATTAGCTACTGAAGTTACTGATGACAGTGCACAGTAAGAGGAATTTAGAATGAAAATAAAGATGAGTCATTTCATGTTTTGATGTAATATGCTCCTTAGCTAGATGTATATCTCAGGAAGTGTTTTAATAAACCCACATTTTTCTATCTTCTCACACACAGAAAAACACTGAAATAACTTACTGAGATATCTGTTCTTTGTGAGTGACAGTAATCTCTTACCAAGATGTCTACTTGGAGGCATGTATTTCCTAGCAAAAAGCTATATATACAGGCTTCTCCCTTTCCTCTTCCTAAAGCTAGTGATAGCCTATGCCCCAGGCTAAAGGCCTAAAAATTGAATTTGCAACTATTATATTATTCATTTTTCCTTAAGAAAATAGAAAGCAGAAGTCATTAAACCCAAAAGTTTACGTAACTTTTTTTTTTTTTAATCAAATGGTAGTAAGTTTTGTAGATGTGACAAGACAAAGATTCCTGGGCTAGGAGCATGAAGTGGGAGTGTGACTAAGAAACTCATGGAAAAACTAAACAACAATAAAATGTATTTTACTAGATTTGTTTTACAAGTTCATTTTGTTGTCAAAACCCAACTTTAAGTGATAAGAATGCTCTTCTTTTCCTATATCAGAGTGGGCAGGTTCCAAAAGGAAATGTTATGGCTTGATTATAGGTAGAAAGGAAAAATCATAAAGCCTTTCTTAAATCTGCTGTTTCTCAAGTGACTTCAGCTCAAAATAGTCATGCCAAAGCAGCATATTTTGGTGTGGCATTCTCTTAAATCTTCACAAATGGACAAAGACTTTTTCTTATTCTGTTAATGGTAGTGATCTTCCGAAATCCAGTTCTTTGGCAGAATATATATCTAAGTTTTCATCTTTTTATCACACTACTTATCCCAAAACTGACTTATTTATTTTTCTTTGTTTTTGGCAAGAACAAGCCAGGAACTGTGGGTGATTTTGAGTCATTCCAAAAGGAAAAAGTCTGTTATCTACTCCAACTACAATTTAAAGATACACAGATAAGTTTGCCTGTCTCATTTATTCATCTTCATCTTATTTTCATATTTTTGTCAACACTTTGATCTTACTTTCAAAAACTGGAAAAGGGCAAACTTTGTATGTAGTAAGTACCACATTTCTTTTTGTCAGGGTACATTAAAACTGATTATCATATATTTTAGAATTTTTCTTGCTGGTGATCTTTATAAAGCAGTGTAAACATAAAACAAAATGCAAACCCACAAGCAAAAGGTAAAATGAAAGTAAAATAGTATTTATTTAGATTATAAAACTAGAAGGGTATTTGATAAAATTTCACAGGATGCAAAGGAATTAAGAAATATTTTATAGCGAGAATAGTGTTTACTTATAATTTGTTCTCTAAAACATATCAATACATGTAACTCTGTGAATTAAAATGACAGTGTATATAAAGGTAATTTTTATAAGCTTTTGAGCAACTTCCTGACTTAGGAAATTGTTTGTAAATATTTTTTCTGGTTGTACCTTTCTCTATGGTATGAATATGTTGAAATAAATATTGCAATTTATATTTTGAATATTAAATCTGTGTTTGTGTATTTCTTCCAAATACTAGTGTACTAAATTCTGTGTAAAATATCTCTCTGTTCACTGACTGTTTCCTTATGAAAGAGGCTTGAATTCTGAAATTAAATATAGAAAACTGAAGTCTGCTTCATTCCATTATTTTCGTGGGAAAAAAAATAAACCCACAACTATATAGAGTAATGGTTCCTTGTTATTTAAGGTGAAAAGTCTGGCACATTCGAATTTTTGCTGCCATCCCCTACTCCATCACGATTCATAGCCAATCCATCAAAATTCTCATTTTTGCTACCAAATTATTTTCAAATGTATCAATATATTTTCATTTCCTTAGACAATATCAGAATCTGAGCTATATATTGTGCATATTTAGATACCACTGTTATTCCCCACAAGGATCTGAACCTTCCCCTCAAGACAACATCCAATGATACCCACATGACACAATCAGAATGGACGTTTTACAGTGTTAATAAGAACATGTTTCTTTTGTTTCTAAAACAGGTAAGAGTATTTTCCTGCTCTAAGAATATAAACTAGACTACTTATCCTGATCTAGAAATATTGCATGGTCCAGGTCTGTCTTAATTTCTTGTTCCTTCTTTTGTCAAAGTTGAAGCATTACTAGATTGTATTACCATCATATACTCAACATGAATTTTCCCCTGCATGTCATGAAGGATGTTATTCACTCCACTGGGCTCTCCTTCCTTCAGCAATCTGGGCATGCTGCTTTTCTTTTAAGATCTCCCCTAAAGCATCACTCTCCTATGGCAGAGACCCTCCCTGAACTCACTGAAAAAACTCAAGGTTCTGTAAATCAAGTTCTTCCAATCATCAGGCATGTTTCACTCAAATTTTGCTGAGTTACAACTTTATATAATCTATACGATTATAAGGTCATGGCATTCAATTCATGCTATTTTATTTTACATCTAAGATTGAATTATGTCACGTGTTTAAAAATTCAAAGTTATAAAAGAAAGTAAATATTTAGAAATTGCAATGTTTCAATTTTATCATTTACCCATATTTTCCTTTGCTTGTATAGGTAAACAATATAGTGATTTCCTGTACATAAATTCAGTGCTTACTTAGAATAATCTGGATATTCTTTGTGGCTGAGTGTGGGCAGAAGGCATACAAAATAAATAGAAATTTAGAATATTTTCTGTACAAAAATAGAGTATAATATATACACTGTACTGTTGATTGTTTTAACTTTGCAATTAAGTATCTTGAAGGATATTTGATGCCAGGATTCAGAGGACATTTTGTTATTATATGTTCATAGGATATTTTATATTTTAAAATTCCCTTACTATTGGACACTCTTTCTAGCCCTTATACATTGTATGTTTCCCTAATCTACAATTAAGTGAATATTCCTTTTTAAAGATTGAGTCATCTATTTAGGAAATTCAGGATCTTAAGGTTGTTTCTGGTTCCCCCAAGTATGGCCCATATTTTGTAGAATTAAAAATTATCCAACCTACTCTACTGTTCTTCATCATGTACTTAAGAGAGATGCTTGCAAGTAGACAGGCTCCAAACAATATGGTATGTTGTAATCAGTTTTCTCCTTTAGGAAGAATTAATAACAACAAAAATAATATGTGTGCCTAGTCACTCAGTCATGTCCAACTTTTGCTACCCCATGGACTGTAGCCTGCCAGACTCCTCTGTCCATGGGATTCTGGAGTGACTTACCATATCCTCCTTCAGGGGATCTTCCTGATTAAGGGATCAAACCAGCATATACTGTGTCTTCTGTGTCTCCTGAATTGGCAGGCGGATTCTTTTACCACTGAGCTATCTGGGAAGCCCCTACCACCCATACTAAAGAGGAAATATTTATAATGTGGCTAAATAAAATTAACTTAAAATAAATTTCCCATAAAGGATATAAGTCACCTGGAAAATGACACTTTTTAAGAGCTATTATATATTAAATAAAAGTTCCAGAAATATTTAAAACATTAATAATAGAAATATCTCTAATATAAATATCACAGCCATCAGGATAAAATATTCACTGTATCATTTACTTATTGAACACTTTATTTTCTATATCACCTCTTAAACTTACATTATTGCAATATACATAAAATGCATTATACATAAAATAATATATATAAGAAATGCAATATACCTAAAATAGTATGTATATTATATGTAAATATAAAATAAATATATTTATGTATATATATACATACAAAATAAATATATTTACATACAAAATAAATATATTTTATGTATATACATAAATTTTGTATTTATTTACACTTATTGTATTTATACATTAATACATTTACATAATACATATATTTGTATTTATATACATTTATTTTGTATGTAAATATATTTACATATAAATATATTTACATATAAAATAAATATAAAATAAATATATTTTATGTATATACGCACATAAATATTTACATAATTTACATAATTACAAATTAATTTACATAATTTAAATTTATGTGTTTAAAACGCATAAATTTTGTATTTAAATTTACATATAAAATGCATAAATTTTGTGTTTATTTACATTTATTGTATTTATACATTAATACATTTACATGATACATAATACATAATACATTTTTGTATTTATATACATAATACATAATACATTTTTGTATTTATATACATTTATTTTGTATTTACATACAAAATCAATATATTTATGTATATATATACATAAATATATTTACATACAAAATCAATATATTTACATATAAAATAAATATAAAATAAATATATTTTATGTATATATATACATAAAATGCATTATACATAAAATAATATGTATAAGAAATGCAATATACGTAAAAATAAATAGAAATATTAGAAAAATAAGGTGTAGTGTGCTTTTAAAAGCTAGCTCCCCCATAACTGATAGACCTCCTGAAAAGACAAAACTGTGTCCATTGCCAAGAATCACCAGATTCCAGATAAAGCCAATAGATTAGATACCATTCCCAATGTGAAGAGACCATAGAACCAATATATTATTGTTAGCCAAAATACCCAATTTAATGCTTTATTTAACAATTTTCTTACTTTTTTTTTTTTTTAGAAAACTGGAGAAGGGATTTAATAGTTAAGGGACATTTTTAACTAAAGCAGCAACTATTTTCCATTTAAGGACCACTCATATCCAAAGCAATTCTCTTTGGAACAACCTACCCAATTTCATGAACTTCTCTGGCAAGAAGTTCTGAGTCTTCATGACATATCTAAATATATGTCTATTTTCTCAGCCAAGGCATTTAAAATTCATTCTATTTTTGAGGAATTGTGTGAAATACAAATGAAACGAATAGGGAAGAGGAAACATAGATCCAGATTTCTACTAACGTAGTTGAAGTTTCAGTCCTTGTATCAGAAAACAGTCTTTGCCATTTTCAGCAATGGATAGAACATTCAGATGAAAAATCAGTAAGGATATATCAGACCTACTCCATATTTTAGACCAAAAAGTTCTAACAGATATATGCAGAACATTGCATCCAACAGAACCAAAATACACATTCTTCTTTAGTGCACATATAACACCCTCCAGGGTAGAAATATTTATAATAAATAGGTCAGGAAAAAAAAAAGTGTTAGTCACTCAGTCATGTTTGACTCTTTGTGACTTCATGGACTGTAGCCTGTCAAGCTCCTCTGTCCCCTCTGTCCATGGAATTCTCCAGACAAGAATATTGGAGTAGGTAGATATTCCCTTCTCCAGGGGAATTTCCCAACCCAACCCAAGGATTGGACCCAGTTCTCCTCCATTGCAGGTAGATTCTTTACCATAGATCAGAATAATGAGCATTAAAAATCTAAGAATATTGAAATTATTTGCTGCTGTTATTCAGTCACTAAGTCATGTCTGACTCTGTGACCTTATGGACCATGTGACCCTCCGAAGCATGCCAGGCTCCTCTGTTAACTATCTCCTAGAGTTTGCTCAAATTCATATTCATTGAGTCAGTGAGGCTATCTAATCATCTCATACTCTGTCGTTCTCTTCTTTGCTTTCAATCTTTCCCAGCATCAGGGTCTTTTCCAATGAGTTGTCTCTTCGTACAAGTGGGCAATGTATTGGAGCTTCAGCTTCAGCATCAGTCCTTCCAATGAATATTCAGGGTTGATTTCCTTTAGTATTGACTAGTTTGATCTCCTTGCAGTCCAAAAGACTGTGAAGAGTCTTTTCCAGCACCACAATTCAAAAGCAAAAGTTCTTTGGTATTCGGCCTTCTTTATGTTACAACTCTAACATCTTCATGTGACTACTAAAAAAGCCATAGCTTTGACTATAGGGACATTTGTTGGTAAAGTGATGTCTCTAGTTTTTAACACACTGCTTAGATTTATCATAGCTTTCCTTCCAAGGAGCAAGCAACTTTTAATTTCATGGCTGCAGTCACCATCTCCATTGATCTGAGATCCCAAGAAAATAACTGCTTCCACTTTTTCCCCTTCTATTTGCCATACAGTGATGGGACCAGATGCTATGATATTAGTTTTTTCATGTTGAGTTTCAAACCAGATTTTTAACTCTCCTCTTTTACTCTCATCAAGAGGCTCTAATATTCCTCTTACTTTCTGCCATTAGTGTGGTATCATTTGTTTACCTGAGGCTGTTGATACTTCTCCCAGCAATCTTGATTCCAGCTTTTGATTAATCTAACCCGGCATTTTCAAATGAATGTACTCTGAATGTAAGGTAAACAAGCAGGATGACAATAGGCAGCCTTGTTACCAAGTATCTTTTTTGACCATAATTTTTTAAAACCAGAAATCAAAAACAGAAAGAAACTGGAAAATACAAAAATATTGGAAATTTAAAAATCAAACTCCAAATAACCTATAGATCAGATAAGAATCAAAAAGGAAATTAAAAAAAAAAACCTTAAATTAACGTGGAAATATAGTATCTTAAACTTGTGGGATGCAGCAAAAGCAGTTCTAAGCGAGAAATTTATAGCTATAAGCACCTACCTTAAGAGAAAGAAAAAGAAAGATCTCAAATGCTGTGACTATTCCTTCAGGAAATAGAAAAAGAAAAGCAAGCTAAACCAAAAAATAGCATGAGGATGGAAATAACAAATGTTAGGTAGGAAATTAGACATGTGCATCAACAGGAGGCCTGGTTGAAAGGGATGCAAACTGATTTCTAAACTCCAATCCAGACACACCCAGGAGAGCTCACAGATATGCTACGAAATAACCACAGAACTTTTTTAATTCCTGCATATGCCGCCATACTCACAGGGTGGATAAAAAATAACCACAGTGGCTTCTCCAAATAACCTTAGGCATTTAAGAGCTCAATAAGGACTCATGAATATTCTATATCTAATTATAACAGTGAACCACGAACTTCCAGATGCTCAAGCTGGTTTTAGAAAAGGCAGAGGAACCAGAGATCAAATTGCCAACATTCGCTGGATCATCGAAAAAGCAAGAGAGTTCCAGAAAAACATCTATTTCTGCTATTGACTATGCCAAAGCCTTTGACTGTGTGGATCACAAGAAACTGTGGAAAATTCTGAAAGAGATGGGAATACCATACCACTTGACCTGCCTCTTGAGAATCCTGTATGCAGGTCAGGAAGCAACAGTTAGAACTGGACGTGGAACAACAGACTGGTTCCAAATAGGAAAAGGATTACGTCAAGGCTTTATATCGTCACCCTGCTTATTTAACTTATATAGAGTACATCATGAGAAACGTTGGGCTGGAGGAAGCACAAGCTGGCATAAAGATTTCTGGGAGAAATATCAATAACCTCAGATATGCAGATGACACCACCCTTATGGCAGAAAGTGAAGAACTAAAGAGCCTCTTGATGAAAGTGAAAAAGGAGAGTGAAAAAGTTGGCTTAGAGCTCAATGCTCAGCAAACTAAGATCATTGCATCTGGTCTCATCACTTCATGGCAAACAGATGGAGAAACAGTGGAAACAGTGGCAGACTTTATTTTGGGGACTTCAAAATCACTGCAGATGATGACAGTAGCCATGAAATTAAAAGATACTTGCTCCTTGGAAGGAAAGTTATGACCAACCTAGGCAGCATATTAAAAAACAGAGATATTACTTGGTCAACAAACGTCTGTCTAGTCAAGACTATGGTTTTTCGAGTGGTCATGTATTGATGTGAGAGTTGGACTGTGAAGAAAGCTAAGGGCTGAAGAATGATGCTTTTGAACTGTGGTGTTGAAGAAGACTTTTAAGAGTCCCTTGGACTGCAAGGCAACCCAACCTGTCCATCCTAAAGGAGATCAGTCCTGGGTGTTCATTGGAAGGACTGATGTTGAAGCTGAAACTCCAATACTTTTGTTACCTGATGTGAAAAGCTGACTCATTTGAAAAGACCCTGATGCTGGGAAAGATTGAGGGCAAAACGAGAAGGGGATGACTAAGGATGAGATGGTTGGATGGCATCAACTCAATGGACATGGATTTGGGTGGACTCCGGGAGTTGGTGATAGACAGGGAGGCCTGGAGTGCTGTGACTCATGGGGTCGCAAAGAGTCAGACACGACTGAGCGACTGAACTAAGCTGAACTGAGTTATAATAGACTTAATTATGGGAAGACATAAACAACAGTCTGCTATTATATAACTTACAATTGTCAATCGGCCTTGAGTGGATACCCATTTGCATTCCCTTTCATTGATTGGTGGTTAGTACAAGTTTGTCTTTGCACATGCCATAACTAAAAGGAGGAGACTGGAAGTATGAAAGGGGAAAGCCAAGAGTGTTCAATATGAAGGGTGAGGAGAACTCCTTTGGGGTCAGCCTGCTCTTGGATGTGTGTTCACCAGTAGTGCCACTCTTAGTCGCTTAATGGCATCTCTGTCCATGGGGATTCTCCAGGCAAGAATACTGGAGTGTGTTGGCATGCCTTTGTTTGGGGGATCTCTCCAACCCAGCTCTTGCACATTGCAGGTGGATTCTTTACTGTCTGAGCCACCATGGAAGCACTTATCTTGGGAGTCTCTGTCTAATTAAAGATTATATGCTTGAGCTAAACTGAGCTGTGACTTGTCTATACATGTTATAAATGCAATAGAGAATAAACACTGAGCTGTTTTTTAAAAGAAAAATAAAGTTGATAGAACTTTAGATAGGCTAAGAAAAAGAAGAGAGAGGCTACTCCTCCTTTCCCGGGTTTGATCCCTGGGTTGGGAAGACCCCATGGAGGAGGAAATGGCAACCCACTCCAGTATTCTTGCCTGGAGAATCCCATGGACAGAAGAGCCTGGCAGGCTTTATTTAGTCCATGGGGTTACGAAGAGTTGGACCTGGCTGAGCAGCTAACACACACACACTCCTCCTTTAATTAAAATATCTATTAATTCATTTTTCCTAGAGGAAAAAATAAAAGGCTAAAGTGAACATGATGTTATTAAAGATAATTCTGACTGCAGACATTATTTTATCAAAGTAACAAGTTTCTGACCAACTTAATGATAACAGCCAGTAGGCTTTACCAAATGCCAAGCACTGCTAGAAATTCACTGATCAGTTTTTGGTAATAATATTTCTATGGAATTTTCAAAAGATTCTCTAATGTTTTGGTACAACTCATCAAGAAAAACTTGGCACAAGGCAGTTAATTTTGTAGTATCTAGCTTAATAAGGTAGCCCTCAGCAAGAGAAAAACAGTGAATTTTACTTATAAGATCTTTGTTTGTTTCCCTGGAAGCCTTTAAGATTCTACTTTGGTATTAGGTTAGAAAACTGGACATGGAACAACAGATTGGTTCCTAATTGGGAAAGGGGTACATCAAGGGAGTATATTGTCACCCTGCTTATTTAACTTCTATGCACAGTACTTCATGTAAAAGACTGAAAACTGAAATCATTAATTGCTAAAAAAGTCTGTGTTTACCTGCTTTTGAACTCTTATTAGAAAGACTAAATATGTTTGAGTCTATTAATGTATTTTGTTCTTCACTGGAAGATTGTACTATGAAATGACATATATTTCTAGAAGTTAATTTTTAAAAAGGAACCCTTAGAAAAGGCTTTACACATGGTCAAGACTGATTAAGATTAGATTTAATTTAATTAATTTTAATATTAAAGGTGAAATAGTAAAAAACCAGAATTTGGTTTTTCTCTGTTAAGAGGGCAGTTTTTCTTGAAATATTATTCTGATTTTGATAAGATATTGTGAGATTTATTTACTGGTAATTTTATGCATTTGTCTTTCAAATCTCTTATTGTCACTTGTTTAAATGAATAAGTATTGTTTCATTGTGACTTGTGATCCTACTTTGCAAATATTTAAAATCTTTTGATATCTTTGTCAAACTTTCTCAAATCAAATTTTAAATGAAGTTTATTTGTTCTCTAGCTAATTTTGAGATGCATTGGCAGGGCTCTGGACATCTTGGAGAGATATTAAATTAATTAGGCTCATTTAATTTGTTAAATTACATGGGAAACATTATCAAGTGAATAAAGTTAAACTTTATTTAGTTGTATAGATAAATATTCTTAATATAGATGTTATAAAAATTATATGACCTTCTTAAAATTTGAATGCCCTAGTGCTGTGTCAATAGCAATTCCAGTCTTAAAATATATGTCCGATGTGTGTGTACTCAGTCTCTTCTGACATGCCCAACTCTTTGTGATCCTATGGACTGTAGCCCACCAGACTCCTCTGACCATGGGATTCTCCAGGCAAGAATGCTGGAGTGGATTGTCATGCCCTCCTCTAGAGGATCTTCTGACTCAGCAAAGGAACCTATGTCTCTTATGTTTCCTGCATTTTCAGGCAGGTTCTTTACCACTAGTGCCACCTGGGAAGCCCATTGTATGTCATAAAGATAACCAAATTTCCTTAACAACTGTATTGTAATCAGGTTTTTAACCATGCATTTTAACTCTTTTCATTTATAGACTGTTATTTTCTTACTCTTACACTTTTACCAAAAAATGCTTGTAGAAGGCTTGCTTTTATACTCCCAACCTAAATTAGACTCTACAGGACAAGGACTTACACTTTTAATGAAGACTATATCAGCAGTGGCTTCCTTATGAAAAATTGTTAAAGAAACACTAAATAGATTCTCCTTGAGCTATTTATGTTCCACATTCCATTAAGTCTCTTCTAATCTCTCACCATGCTCAGACCAATTTTGTAAGTTGACTAGTTTCTAACAGTATTGCTGTTTTCTGCATCTAATGTTAATTTGGTTCAATGTACTGATAATAACGGTAACATTGCAACTTTGCTTTCAGCAACACAAGAAGAAAACAACCAAGACTGCATTTTGTTAACAGATTATCTTCTTCTCCCAGGAAAGACTTACAAGAAACTCCTACTGATAAAACTGATACAATTTGATTTACACATGGGTCCCACTTAAGGGATGAGCGGGAACATTACCAAGCTGGATGTGCAATGATATCCACAGTCAACACAATTGAAATCTCTTCAGTTCAGTTCAGTCGCTCAGTCGTGTCCGACTCTTTGCGACCTCATGTGACCGCCAGGCCTCCCTGTCCATCACCAACTCTCAGAGTTTACTTAAACTCACGTCCATCAAGTCGGTGATGCCATCCAGCCATCTCAGCCTCGTCGTCCCCTTCTCCTCCTGCCCCCAATCCCTTCCAGCATCAGAGTCTTTTCCAATGAGTCAACTCTTTTCATGAGGTAGCCAAAGTATTGGTGTTTCAGTTTTAGCATCAATTCTTCCAAAGAACACTCAGGACTGATCTCCTTTAGAATGGACTGCTTGGATCTCCTCAAAGTCCAAGGGACTCTCAAGAGTCTTCTCCAACACCACAGTTCAAAAGCATCAATTCATTGGCACTCAGCTTTCTTCATAGTCCAGCTCTCACATCCATACATGACTACTGGAAAAACCATAGCTTTGACAAGACAGACCTTTGTTGGCAAAGTAATGTCTCTGCTTTTTAATATGCTGTCTAGGTTGGTCATAACTTTTCTTCCAAGGAAGAAGTGTCTTTTAATTTCATGGCTGCAGTCACCATCTGCAGTGATTTTGCAGCCCCCCAAAATCAAATCTGTTTCCATTGCTTCCCCATCTATTTGCCATGAAGTGATGGGACCGGATGCCATGATCTCAGTTTTCTGAATGTTGAGTTTCAAGCCAACTTTTTCGCTGTCCTTTTTCACTTTCATGGAGAGGCTCTTTAGCTCTTCTTCACTCTCTGCCATAATGATGGTGTCATCTGCATATCTGAGGTTATTCATACTTCTCCCGGCAATCTTTTTTCCAGCTTGTGCTTTATCCAGCCCAGCATTGCTCATGAAGTACTCTGCATATAAGTTGATGCTCTAGTATTTTATTAAATATAATCTAGACATTCAATGAATTTCCATTATTTAACTTTATATAGCTGAACTCCAAAGCTTCAAATTTCTAAAAATCTGGAGATAGTATTTGTAGGTAGACATACCATAAACATAACTTTCTTTAAAAAGCTTACCCAGAAGATTTTATCCCACTTATTTCTAATTCATTAATTCATGAAAATATCATAATACCAAGTTAATATTCTTGTTGGGAAATTTTAACACAGATAACATGTGCTTATTAACTTTCAGTAAACCTAGATACAATAAAAGTACACTATAAAGTTGATGACTCAAAGGACATGTCAATATTAATTAAACCATCAATTTAAATTTATTTTTATTTATTAAAATTTAGTCCTAGATCCTCCTTAAAAAAATGGGTTAGTTGAAGTTATTTTAGAAATATTTCATTTGTATATGCTTAAAGTAATTTACAATTAATTTTTATAACACCATCTGAAAGTAAGAATATGTATTATATTTATAATGTACACATAGATGTGTATTCATCCTAATGGACACAGAGATCTCATATCTTTTTCTGCCTGAGTTTAAAAAGGCCTTTTTTCCCTTTTTTCTTTCAGTTTTAGGTCTCACTAATTGAACCAAGGTTGCATTTTCAGGTGATATAGACTGTGTTTGCATTTCTAAGATATGATGGAAGTTAAAATGTCAGATTTTTCCTAGGAGCTTTTTTTTTTTTTTTTCTCAAAGTCAGAATTTTGAAAAGGTGTTTTTTAAGCCAGCTTTCTCTACAGTTTTGGAATGTCAAAAAGAGTTTCATCCTGTCCATTTAAGAGTTAAGATACGTGATTGCATGCATTAGCTTCATTTAAAGTGTATATAAGGCCAGTTGGGTTTAAGTGAGTGACTGTCTATCAGGGAACTGTTCAGCCTTTGAGGTGAAGTTTCTCTTTATCAGTTTGGTAGCCTGATTAAGACAAGATCAGATAAGATATGAATTTTCTCAGTGCAGTGTAATAAATAGAATATGTGCTGTTTCTAAGTTTAGCTCCTCAAGAAGCTACCTTTGGATCTATTTGACTCTCATATAAGTCTCAGTTTCTGGCTCTAGCATAAACTGCTATGGGTGCTTGGGCCACCAGGTTATCAGTATTATTGTACCCCACCTCAGTAAGCAGAATTTACCTAATGATTGCAGTGGGATCTCTTGCAGGACTGATGCACCAACATTTCTACTAGGTTCTTAGTTATCTGACAACACCTTATGGCTAAAATGAGCAAGTGCCCTTTTTTGTCAGAGATGGGTAGGCGTGGCCTCTCATTTTACTAGAAAAGGGCTTGTTCCGATCATATATATATATATATAATATTTTCAATTTAAACCAAAATTTAAAAAGATAAGCCAAGCCAGTTCATGCCAAAGCTCTCCCTAGATCTCCGCTTTGAAATGTAGCAGTACAATATATCTTAGGCATCCAACTAACAAGTAAAACAGTTCAAGTAAAATCCAGGTGTTATCTAAAGCAGTGATGTAGAGATAGCAGGTGAAATCACCAAAGCACCTGAGGAATACCAACAAGTGGGTGGGGCTCAAAGGGCCATGCTAGTACCAAGCACTGGTTCAGGGTAGACTCCAAGCATATTCTGATATTCTGCTGACTGTACCAAAAAAAAAAAAAAAAAGTCAAAAAATTCAATTGATAATCAAGTTAAGAAGGAAAAAGGAAATTTAGTCCAGTAAACTAAGGATTATAACTCAGCAGAGAAACTCTCAGAAAGTTCTGAGATGTGTCCCATCTATTGCCAGAGTCCAGCTCCAACAGCCGGGGAATCAACCTGAAGAGACAGGCGGTGTCGGCGAGTAACGATGCAGCCTCTCATTTTTCTTGGACTGCATATTTATTTCAAACTTAAGGTTCTCTTTTATACTTTTACAAAAGCATTTGGTCAGAGGTTTGACATTTTCAGTTCTCCCTGACCCAGATTTGTTGCCTCCATAAATCACTGTTGCCCCTCAAAAGGAGTTCCTGCCTCAGAGATTCTCTTATCTACTTCTTCTCATGTGTCCTTGTGAATACATAGTAACTCATGCTAATGTCTGGGCTGTATACCACATTCCTCAGTTTATTTCTTATCTTTCTAAATCCTGTTTGCCCCTAGTATCCTGAGCTCACTTTCTTTAAAAAGGCTTCTAACCACTAATATCTCCAAAATTCCTAATCTCTATAAGATATAGTAAAATATGCCAACATTACAACATTCCTTAAATCTTTAGCTTCTAACTATTTTAATTATTCCTAAGCCCTAAATTCAGCAAACTCCTTTGCCATAAACATTTCGCTCACAAATAGAGATAGCAATCCCTCCCATGGCCTCAAGCTGCGGCCTACGTGCTCATCCTGGAACACTCTTCTGTAAAGGTCCTTGAATGAATGTCAATGATTAACTTTATGAATTATTCTCTGAGCACAGCTGGAGAAGTCTTTGTGCCTTCTCATGTTCCTCTCAAGAACAATAAGCACCTTAATATTCCTTTCAGTCAACTCAGCCGAGGAGAGGAAAAAACAAGTCAGAATCACAAGGCCTAACTCCTTTATCCCAGGTCCGTGCCTGCAGGACAAGAAGAGTGAGTTGGGGCCGTGCCTCCATTTTGTCAGTAATGCCTAACGTGGCTCCCGACAATGTGTCAGAAGTTGAAGACAGTCACATAGATTTTCGAGACAAAGGATCATATAAAAGAAGGACATACGGATATTTCACGTAAAGTTCACCAGGAACAAATAGTGCAGGTAAGCACATACAAGGACTTCCCCAGTGGCTCAGCAGTAAAGAATCTGCCTGAAATGCAAGAGCCACAGGAAATGCAAGTTCAATCCCTGGGTTGGGAAGATCCCCTGGAGGAAGGCATGGCAACTCACTCCAGTATTCTTGCCTGGAGAATCCCATGGGCAGAAGAGCCAGGGGGGGCTATAGTCAATAGGGTTGCAGAGAGTTGGACACAACTGAAGTGACTTAGCACACACACACACAAGCATATACTAACTGAGCAAGTCAGAAAAAAAACCCTGGTAAAGCTGGGGAAGAGCACTATTCTTATAAGTAATTACCTTGCTACTGTCAGAAAAAAAAAGGGGGGGAAACTGATCTCTAAGGATGACCAAGATACTCTTCTCTTTGAGGAGCTCTGGTTAAAGTATAGTGCAGACATAGGTTGCACGTTAGGGAGAAAATATTATGCTTAATTTTTCTTCTCCCGCCTTAAGTACAAATCTTATTTCATAAGTTTGAGAAAAAATAGAATGTCAAGTAGCACTAATGGAAGGAAAAAATAAATCTATATTTAAAGTGTGGAAGTAAAGACTGAAATAGGACAAAAGTTAAAAGAAATAAAAATTAAAAGGAAGACAAGAAAGGAGGAATTTAAGAGAGAAAAAGAAAAAAAATTGGCATGTCCAGAATCTTTACAGTATAGCCTGATTGTAATTTATTTCTGACTAAAGAATTCCTGCTGAGGTTCTTTTCTGTACCAGGACATTTATGGAAATAGTCTCATTATCATCTTTAGAAATTCTTAATTCTTAAATTGGCCTGACTCTACACATGGACATCACCAGATGGTCAACACTGAAATCAGACTGATTATATTCTTTGCAGCCAAAAAAGCAGAAGCTCTATACAGTCAGCAAAAACAAGACTGGGAGCTGAATGGGGCTCAGATCATGAATTCCTTATTGCCAAATTCAGGCTTAAGTTGAAGAAAGTAGGGAAAACCACTAGACCATTCTGGTATGACTTAAATCAAATCCCTTATGAATATACAGTGGAAGTGACAAATAGATTTAAGGGACTAGATCTGATAGATACAGAATGAGGTTCGTGACATTGTACAGGAGACAGGGATCAAGACCATCCCCATGGAAAAGAAATGCAAAAAAGAAAAATGGCTGTCTGGGGAGGCCTTACAAATAGCTGTGAAAAGAAGAGAAGTGAAAAGCAAAGGAGAAAAGGAAAGATATAAGCATCTGAATGCAGATTTCCAAAGAATAGAAAGGAGAGAGAAGAAAGCCTTCCTCAGTGATCAATGCAAAGAAATAGAGGGAAATAACAGAATGGGAAAGATTAGAGATCTCTTCAATAAAATTAGAGATACCAAGGGAACATTTCATGCAGATGGGCTTGATAAAGGACAGAAATAGTATGGACCTAACAGAAGCAGAAGATAATAAGAACAGGTGGCAAGAATACACGGAAGAACTGTACCAAAAAAGATCTTCAAGACCAAGATAATCACGATGGTGTGATCACTCATCTAGAGTCAGACATCCTGGAATGTGAAGTCAAGTGGGCCTTAGGAAGCATCACTACAAACAAAGCTAGTGGAGGTGATGGAATTCCAGTGGAGCTACTTCAAATCCTGGAAGATGATGCTGTGAAAGTGCTACACTCAGTATGCCAGCAAATTTGGAAAACTCAGCAGTGGCCACAGGACTGGAAAAGGTCCGTTTTCATTCCAATTCCAAAGAAACGCAATGCCAAAGAATGCTCAAACTACTGCACAATGGCACTCATCTCACATGCTAGTAAAGTAATGCTCAAAATTCTCCAAGCCAGGCTTCAGCAATACGTGAACCATGAACTTCCAGATGTTCAAGCTGGTTATACAAAAGGCCGAGGAACCAGAGATCAAATTGTCAACATCCGCTAGATCATTGAAAAAGCAATAGAGTTCCAGAAAAACATCTATTTCTGCTTTATCGACTATGCCAAAGCCTTTGACTGTGTGGATCACAATAAACTGTGGAGGATTTTTCAAGAGATGGGAATACCAGACCACCTGACCTGCCTCTTCAGAAAACTATATGCAGGTCAGAAAGCAATAGTTAGAACTGGACATGGAAAAACAGACTGGAAAAGGAGCATGTCAAGGCTGTATATTGTCACCCTGCTTATTTAACTTCTATGCAGAGTACATCATGAGAAACACTGGGCTGGAAGAAGCACAAGCTGGAATCAAGATTGCCAGGAGAAATATCAATAACCTCAGATATGCAGATGACACCACCCTTATGGCAGAAAGTGAAGAGGCACTAAAAAGCTTCTTGATGAAAGTGAAAGAGGAGACTGAAAAAGTTGGCTTAAAGCTCAACATTCAGAAAACGAAGATCATGGCATCTGGTCCCATCACTTCATGGGAAATAAGTGGGGAAACAGTAGAAACAGTGTCAGACTTCGTTATTTTGGGCTCCAAAATCACTGCAGATGGTGACTGTAGCCATGAAATTAAAAGATGCTTACTACTTGGAAGGAAAGTTATGACCAACTTAGATAGCATATTCACAAGCAGAGACATTACTTTGCCAACAAAGGTCTGTCTAGTCAAGGCTATGGTTTTTCCAGTAGTCATGTATGGATGTGAGAGTTGGACTGTGAAGAAAGCTGAGCACCAAAGAATTGATGCTTTTGAACTGTGGTGTTGGAGAATAATCTTGAGAGTCCCTTGGACTGCAAGAAGATCCAACCAGTCCATTCTAAAGGAGATCAGTCCTGGGTGTTCTTTGGAAGGAATGATGCTAAAGCTGAAACTCTACTACTTTGGCCACCTCATGGGAAGAGTTGACTCATTGGAAAAGACTTTGATGCTGGGAGGGATTGGGGTAGGAGGAGAAGAAGAAGACAGAGGATGAGATGGCTGGATGGCATCACCGACTCAATGGACATAAGTTTGAGTGAACTCTGGGAGTTGGTGAAGGACAGGGAAGCCTGGTGTGCTGCAATTCATGGGGTCGCAAAGAGTCGGACACAACTGAATGACTGAACTGAACTGAATTCTTAAATGACCACTGATTACAGTGATTTGACACTCTTCTGATGGCTCAACTCTGAAATTCACTAATAAAAATTTAAAAAACAAGATAAAAAATAATACTCAGAATCAAATTATAAGATTTTGTGCAATCTCCTTTTAAGTACAGATATTTTATACTTCTTGGAATAATAGCAAAATTTGTTATTTTGTGTGACTGTCCTGAGAATATTGTGAGGTCATGTTATATTTGTAAACTCTAAGAGTGAATGTAAATAAATCAGAATTTTCAGCTTAGTAGAACATTGTTTTATGAATAAAACCAAAAACAGAGCTACTTAAAATTGGAGGAAAGACTTCCACTCTTGTACCTTCCACAGTCCGTGAGAAGAAATGTGGTAGTGAGGCAAGTTTTACTTTATGTTGTCTATTACATATCTTGTTATATTACATGAATAACACTCACATATATAATAGTGTCCAAAAAATGAAAATATAATGACCAAATGAAGATAAGACAACATTCATGGCTTATTTTCAATACTTGAATTCAAATATTCTATTTTCCACTGAAATCTTCATGTTGTAATACATTAGTAAATAGAAAACACAACTTGAATGCATTCATAAAGTTGTTATATGCTCACGACAGAAAACCAGTTGTAAGTAAATCACCCTTCTAAGTGGTCCTAAGTCCTAAGTGGTCCTAAGTCTTAAGTTCTAGGTTTAAGGTTGCCTTCTGATCCTTCAGGGAATAAATGCTATCTCTCATTGGAATCCTTGGTCGTTTCTCTTAGTTGATTCCTACCACGATTATATAACTGTAACCTCATGTGAAAAGTAAGATCATTAAACTTAAACCAATGGCAGAGGCTGAACGTAAAGCTTAAAACAGCAGTCATACACAAATTGTACAGCTAATTAAGCACCTTGGTCATGAATCAGGCAGCTATTCTTGAATAAAAATGTTTTTTGGTAACAGCTACCAATGACTATCCTTTCCTTACACATTTAAAGGATATGCAGAATGGAAGAGAAAAATGTACTGCATCACACCGTGGTTATTGAGATGTTCTCTTTTTATTCCATGTCTGATTGCCAAGTCTAATGAATGAATGGGAAGAAAAGTCACTTAATTTTGATACATCTGAAGGGTATATTACTCAAGTGCTTTTCTTCTGACCTCAGGAAGACATTGCAACATTGTCATCTGCATCTGTGAAGGAAACTTGAATCAGTTGTTGAGAAAATTATCCAAACAACTTATTTCAAGAACCAAGAGGAGTAGAGTATGATAATGAGGCTTGTCTCTGAATGGCTAAGAAACACCATGCACATTTTGTTTAAATGAAAGCTGGTATCTTTGAAAGATTCATTTTACAGCCCTGAACAGGCCACTTCTCTCTGGTAGTTTCAAGGAATTGTGCAGGCAGGCACAAGAAATAGATATATATGGTAGGAAATGTCAATGCTGGTGTCATATTTCTGTTATGAATATTTCTATCTAATATCAATAATGAGCTAATATCCCACTGTCACACTAATGCATGCTTCTCCCATATTCTGCCTCAGATATTTTCTGTATCATCTTTGATTTCATTTGACATTATTACTTTTTTTTAATTTTGTCACATTTTGTTGTATTTTTTACTTTGATCTTCTCAAGGTCTAGAGCAGTGTTTGGAAAATAACTTATAAGTAAGAAAGAGGAATATTGTTTTCTTTGTTGCCTGTACTTACAAAGTGTGTTAGCTGCTTGACACACAGATATGTTCTAAAGGCTTTACACCTGTCTGCTATATACCTGAAACATGAAATATAAAATTCTTCTGTTCTGTAGACAACTAAACAATAGCATTTCATTTCACTTTCCACCTCTTCTAAGCTCTCCTTAATATCAATCTTATTTCTGTTGCTGCTGCTGCTAAGTCGCTTCAGTTGTGTCCAACTCTGTGCGACCCCATAGACGGCAGCCCACCAGGCTCCTCCATCCATGGGATTTTCCAGACAAGAATACTGGAGTGGGTTGCCATTTCCTTCTCTAATGCATGAAAGTGAAAAGTGAAAGTGAAGTCGCTCAGTCGTGTCCGACTCTCAGAGACCCCATGGACTGCAGCCTACCAGGATCCTCCATCCATGGGCTTTTCCAGGCAAGAGTACTGGAGTGGGGTGCCATTGCCTTCTCCGAATCTTATTTCTACCTGTTAATATTATAAGGGAAATCTATACAGTGTATTTTCAGAGTTATTCTGATGAGCTATGCCTCACTCAGGATCAAGCCATATCAAAAGTTAAGTAAAGATGAATGTTACCATATCTGAATGAACTAGTTACTAGCTTAATCTTTATTTTTACAAATAAGAATCAGCATGACTGAGAAATTAACCAATGCTACCATCATAACAGAATTTTTGCTCATGGGATTCACTGATAATCAGGTGCTACAAGGACTCTATGTTCCATTCTTCTTCCTGATTTACCTGACAGCACTGATGGGGAATCTCCTCATTATAATTCTCACCACCACTGACCAGCGTCTCCAGTCACCCATGTATTTCTTCCTAAAGAATTTGTCCTTGATTGATATCTGCTACATCTCTGTCACTGTGCCCAAATCCATCATAAACTCTCTGACCAAAAGCCATTTCATCTCTTTCCTGGGATGCGCCTCACAAATTTTTCTTTTCATTTTTTTGGCTGGCACAGAGTATGCCCTCCTTATAGTGATGTCCTATGACCGCTATGTTGCCATCTGCCAACCTCTGTACTATGAGACAACCATGAATAGAGGCACCTGTCTGCAGATGGTGATAGCATCGTGGGCTAGTGGGTGTGCCTATGGATCCATTCATGTTGCAGGCACATTCTCTGTACCTTTCTGTGGGCCTTACATAGTACATCAGTTCTTCTGTGATATTCCTTCAGTGCTCACCCTTGCTTGTTCAGGAGAACAAATTCTAGAATATGCGTTTGTCATTGCTAGCTGTGCTTTTGCTTTTGTATGCTTTCTTTTCCTGATTGCCTCTTATGTTTACATTTTTTCAGCTGTCCTGAGGATTCCCTCTGCACAAGGCAGGTTCAAAACTTTTTCTACCTGTGTACCCCATCTCACTGTAGTAATATTGTTTCTCTTTTCAGGTATTGCCAATTATTTAGGGACTAATTCTAAGTCTGCATCATCACTGAGTCTCTTCATGTCTGTATTATACTCTGTATTACCTCCCAGCCTGAACCCTCTCATCTATAGTCTGAGGAACAAGGATATGAAGGCAGCCTTAGGCAAAATACTGGGTGGTAAATTGCTACTAAATATATAAGTACCCTGCTGACTTTAAATTGTATGGTACATACATTAAATAAAGTAAGTGAAATCATTTATTGAGAGCTCGATCTATTAACATTATCATATTTGCCATCTGTCCTGCCATAGATATACCAAATTTACATATTCTGCAATCAATTTATATCCGATTATTTTTATATTCTTTTTTTTGTGAAGTTGAGGTTGGTCTGGGAAACACAAAATGTATTGAATGTATTCCATCATTAATTTCATATCAAAAGATTCTGTTTGTGTTATTCGGATGGTTTCATTTCTTTTGTTAATATCATCACAATTTCTCTACATGATTATATTGTTTCTCCAAAATTTACACACCATGTTTTGTTTCCTAGTATTGTATTTTACAATCTTATTCTAGAAGTTATGAAGAAATGTAATTTTATTTTTCTTATCAAAATCCTTTTTCTTCTGTTAGAAACTTAGAGTAAAAAAGAACTTTTAAAAACTTCTGTTTAAAATATATTCATTAAAAATAGAAAATTATTAAGTAGCAGTAATCAAGAATCAGTCACAAAGAAGAATCTGATGGTTTGTAATAGCAAATGATGCATCACTTATTACACATTTCTGGTTAAAATGAAACTTTAGCAAAAATAGTTTAATTTATTTTTTTCCAGCCAGCCATGAGAAAGTTTATGTTTTATTTTATCATCCTACTTCTGTTTAATTTATATATATTTAATTCTCTAAATATCATTTACTATCTTCATAGATTCCTTTTCTTAAGGTATATGTATATATGTATATATATATACACACCCTGTGGTCATGTATGGGTGTGAAAGTTGGACTGTGAAGAAGGCTGAGCGCCGAAGAATTGATGCTTTTGAACTATGGTGTTGGAGAAGACTCATGAGAGTCCCTTGGACTGCAACGAGATCCAACCAGTCCATTCTGAAGGAGATCAGCCCTGGGTATCTTTGGAAGGAATGATGCTAAAGCTGAAACTCCAATACTTTGGCCACCTCATGCGAAGAATTGACTTATTGGAAAAGACTCTGATGCTGGGAGGTATTGGGGGCAGGAGGAGAAGGGGACGACAGAGGATGAGATGGCTGAATGGCAACACCGACTCTATGGGCGTGAATCTGAGTGAACTCCGGAGTTAGTGATGGACAAGGAGGCCTGGCATGCTGCAATTCATGGGGTCGCAGAGTCAAACACGAGTGAGCGACTGAACTGAACTGATACATATATACATTTAGTTAATTTATTTATTTTAATTGGAGGATACTTATAATATCGTGATGATTTTTGCCATACACAACTCGAATCAGCCACAGGTGTATGTGTCCCTCCCATCCTGAACCTTTCTCCCACCTCTCTCCCTACCCTGTCCCTCTGGGTTTTCCCAGAGCATTGACTTTGTGTGCCCTGCTTCATGCATCAAACTCACAGTGGTCATCTAGTTTACAAATGGTAGTGCATGTGTTTCAGTGCTATTCTCTGAAATGATTCCACCCTCACCTTCTCCCACTGAGTCCAAAAGTCAGTTCTCTATGTCTGTGCCTCCTTTGCTGCTGTGCATGTAGGGTCAGTGGTACTGTCTTTCTAAATTTCATATGTATGCATTAATATACAGTATTTGTCTTTCTCTTTCTGACAAATAGGCTCCAGGTTCATCCACCTCATTAGAATTGACTCAAATGTGTTCTTTTTTGTGGCTGAGTAATATTCCATCATGTCTATGTACCACACTTCCTTACCTATTCATCTAGGTTGCTTCCATGTCCTAGCTATTGTAAATAGTGCTGCAATGAACTTTGGGGTACATGTCTCTTTCAATTCTTGTTTCCTTGCAGTCTATGCATAGCAGTGGGATTGTTGGGTCATATGGTGGTTCTATTCCCTAGTTTTTTAAGGAATCTCCATAGTGGCTGTATCAGTTTGCTTTCCCAACAGTGTAAAGCAAAAGGGGAGCACAAATATAAATATTAAACTTAAAACTCAGTATTTATATTTAGGATCCCCTTTTCTCTCCATCCATTCTTATCTCATTCTCTTACTTCTTTTTTTATTAGCTCTATTTTATCTTTTTCCTCCCATTTTTACAGTCTTTCTTTATGTTTTTAATGCTTTTCTTTCTACTTCAAACTTAATAGAAAGAGCTGAATTTTGCTTACCTTAGTGAACTGAACTGAGATATGAAAAAGGGCTTGTATTTCATGTTGTATATACATCTTTCCCCAAACCCAGAACCCATTTAATGGTTTACATTCTCTTAAATTTCTCTTTTTTATGTCAAATATAGATTTCTCCTTTTAAAAAATAGTTTTCTCTTTTAATAAATTAAGTATATTGATGAGTATATGCTGTGAAATAAAATATAATTTTTTATTGAAATTACATGTTAAAATCAACATTATGTTTTCAATATTGTATTATAAAAATTTATACACAAAATATAATAATAGATGGTGGCCTTTTCAAAGGTAAGAGCATTATCTTTCTTTCCGCTTCTGCCACTGCTGTCCAATAGTCCAAAATACAAAATGCATATGCAATTCCAAATTTTCTTCCAGCCTCTTAGAAAAAATAAACAAGTAAATGTAGCATTTTATATTAATTTTTAAATAACTATATGTAGAATATTATCATTCCAATGTAGAATGCATGCAAAATTATATATTAACTATTGTATGTATTTTCGTATTTAGCCTTTCAAAGTCTGTGTGTATTTACATTTATAGTACATGTCAATTTTGATCAATTCAGTATCAAGTGCTTTGTAGCCTCATGTGTGTTATGCTTGCTGTATTAGGAAGCACAGTTCTAGACCCCAGGATAGATCTCAGTTACAATTACATAAATACTTATTTTGTTGTAACTTACTTAATTATGTAGAAATAATGCCAATTATTTTTATTAAAATGTGACTTATAATGCCATGTATATGAACCAAGGTATGCATGTGTAAATGTTGACTCATGCTTTAAAATGCATATTATTCTGAGTTACATTGAAGCATAAACTGAGTCTTTCAAAGTTGTCAGTAATAATTTTCTGATGTATGACAGATTTCTCTAGATTTTCCTCTCCATAGCTACTTTAAATTCAAAATCTAGACTGCTGTTTCATATGATGGTGTCATAATGCTCTATGTATCTCTCCAGTAAGGGGTTGCCTTTATACATAATAATGCTGTCAAAAACATTAACATTTTTATAAATCACAAAGGTTTGCTTATAACTAGCTATAAAAAGTTTGGTTAAAATTATCAAAAGTGTTTGTGAATATATGTGCACATGTGTGTGTTGGATATAAGAGTCGTATACAGAAATATATTGCATTTCTTTAACAATGAAGTATCAGAAAGAGAATTTTTTTAATCCTATTTAAAATTGGGTCAAAAAAAGCAAAACAAACTAGGAATAAACCTAAGGAAGGTGAAAGATATACACTGAAGCTATAAAACATTGTTAAATTAAATAAAAAATGATTCAAAGAAACCAAAAGATATTCTACGTTCTTAGATTGGAATAAGTCTTGTTAAAATGGCCATACTATCCATAGCAATCAACAGATTTAATACGATCTCTGTCAAGTGTCCCTATTTATCCCCCTTCTGAGATAACAACTTGACCATTAGTTTACAACTATGTGTTCAAAAGGAGATACAGATCTATCATCAGGAGAAATAACCTGGCTTGAATCAAGCGGTATCAGTTTACATGTTTGAGTAACATAAGTGCAAAAAATAAAAAATAAAAACACAAGCATAGTTAATTTCATGATATGCTCTTTATACTAAGAAATAAGTGATAAAAATTCAGAGTCATAATGCCAATTAACTTGACAAGGTGTCATGTTCTGAAGGGTTCTAATATGAGCAAACTTGCCAAACATACTTTTACTGATTTATTCATTTTTTTTCATGTTTATAAGAACATTAATGTTAAAAAAATTGGATTATTATAGTTTATAGATTCACATAGCTACACATTTCATTTTGTAACTTGAAATCTGTGTTAGTCTGGCAATCTATTTCTTGTAGGCCTCCAGAAAAACTTTCTCATCTTTGTCAATAGCTTCAGTGGTACAATAGATTATCTTCTCCAGGGAATAGAACACAGTGCCATTCAGCTACACATCTTCCTCAGATTCACATGGGTAATTTTAATCTAACTGGAGAGAGATACAGGGTAACATGAAGAGGCAAAGAAGAAAATATATCTTCAGCTTTCTTATCCATTCATCTGCTGATGGACATCTAGAATCAAATCGCCAGTCTATGTCTGATGCAGGATACAGCATGCTTGGGGCTGGTGCGTGGGGATGACCCAGAGGGATGTTGTGGGGAGGGAGGTGGGAGGGGGGTTCATGTTTGGGAACGCATGTACACCCGTGGTGGATTCATGTCAATGTATGGCAAAACCAATACAGTATTGTAAAGTAAAATAAAGTAAAAATAAAAATTAAAAAAAATTAAAAAAAGAAAATATATCTTCAAAAAAAAAAAAGAAAATATATCTTCATGATCTCTGTATATATTTTTATTCAGTGTTAACCTGTTAACCATCTTCTGGGCATTTTCTTTGATAAGAAGAACTAATGAATGGAACTAATATTTCACTTTAAGGAAAATGTACATTCATGAACACAGTACATCAAGTTTTACACATGATAATAGTAATGGTAAAAATCAAAGTAAATCAAATTTATTTAAGCACAAACACATTAAACTGTACATTGCCTGGATGCAGGGAAGATATTTTAATCATAAAAACTTTACTTTCAGTTGAGTAATAAAAATCAAACAAACATGAAAACAGTAAAAAAAAAATTTGAGTGTATAACACTTGATCCACTTATTGATTTAAGAATTTTAATACATATAAATTTTCAAGTCTTAGGTTAAACTGATGGGATGTAGAATTAAATAAGTTATTTCCTCAGGAAGAGCAAGTGTAGGGAATGATTATTAGAAACATAGTATTATTAGTAGTTAAGTACGATCATATATGGAGAATGAAATGGCACCCCACTCCAGTACTCTTGCCTGGAAAATCCCATGGACTGAAGAGCCTGGTAGGCTGCAGTCCATGGGGTTGCTGAGAGTCGGACACGACTGAGCGGCTTCACTTTCACTTTTCACTTTCATGCTTTGGAGAAGGAAATGGCAACCCATTCCAGTGTTCTTCCCTGGAGAATTCCAGCGACCGGGGGGCCTGGTGGGCTGCCATCTATGGGGTCACACAGAGTCCGACACGACTGAAGCAATCTATCAGCAGCAGCAGCAGCATGATCATATATATGCCTCAGTTCAGTTCAGTTCAGTTCAGTCGCTCAGTCGTGTCCCATTCTTTGCGACCCCATGAATGCAGCACGCCAAGCCTCCGTGTCCATCAATAGTACCACATAAATTCAAATAGGGTTGCAGTATTTAGTCTAGGTGTAAAATTAAGGTGGTCTTCATAGAAAGACTAGCACCTCTATCATAGTAAACATCCCTGTGCTGTCACTCTTTATACATCTTTATCTTTTTTTAAGGGTGGAAAGTTTAGTAGTTCTCATCTCTTATATAGCAGTTTGGAGATTTCAAATTTTCAATAATATTTAATATAAATATACTTATATATTTATATGTCTATCTCCTAGACATATTCATATTTAATTTCTTCTTGTATTGATGCTAATATATATATTTTAGAAAACTTATGAATTTTTGCCTAAAAAATTTATGACATTTTGCTTCCAATTGTTTGACTTAGTATGAATAGAATGCTAGATTTCTAATTTAAAAAATAGATGTGCCACAAGAAACAAAGCTTTACTGTATAGCACAGGGAACTATAATCAATATCTTGTAATAACCTATAATGGGAAATAATTTCAAAGATAATATATATTTATACATATGACTGAATCACCTTGTTGTGCACCTGAAACACCATAAGTCAAGTATATGTTAATAATACATATATAGATATACATATATATATATATATAAAGAGAAAAGATAACTGTATAAGCAAACAAAAAATATATACGAGAGGGAGTAAGAAAAGGTTGGCGGGGGAGAAAGGGAGGTGGGGGGGAGAAAGGGAGTTAGGGAGATCACTTTCAGTTTCCCTCTTCTTAAAATTAACATAAAATATATTTATCATAACCTAAAGAGTCGGACATGACTGAGCAACTGAACAGAACTGAATTGAATCTTAAAGGAGGACTTCCCTAGTGGATCAGATGGTAAAGCGTCTGCCTATAAAGTGGGAGACCCAGGTTCAATCTCTGAGTCAGGAAGATCCCCTGGAGAAGGAAATGGAAACCCACTCCAATACTCTTGCCTGGAAAATCCCATGGAGGGAGGAGCCTGGTGGGCTAATCTTTGCACTCAGCTTTCTTTATAGTGCAACTCTCACATTCATACATGACTACGAGAAAAACCACAGCCTTGACTAGACAGACCTTTGTTGACAAAGTAATGTCTCTGCTTTTCTATGCTGTCTAGGTTGGTCATAACTTTCCTTCCAAGTAGTAGCGTCTTATAATTTCATGGCTGCAATCACCATCTGCTGTGATTTTAAGACAATTCTTCAAATCATTTGACCCTTTCAGTTGTTTTGTCAGTCTTTTCCTTGTATTTTTTAGAGATATTTTATATATGCTATACATGAGTTCACTTGTCGGTTACATATATGTAAAGGCTACTTTTACATAAACTTTTACAAAGAGTCAGACACGACTGAGCGACTTCACTTTCACTTTTCACTTTCAATCTTAAAGGAATGAGTAACGCTGGACTGGAAGAAACACAAGCTGGATTCAAGACTGCCGGGAGAAATATCAATAACCTCAGATATGCAGATGACACCACTCTTACGCAGAAAGTGAAGAGGAACTAAAAAGCCTCTTGATGAAAGTGAAAGAGGAGAGTGAAAAAGTTGGTTTAAAGCTCAACATTCAGAAAACGAAGATCATGGAATCTGGTCCCATCACTACACGGGAAATAGATGGGGAAACAGTGGAAACAGTGTCAGAGTTTATTTTGGGGGGCTCCAAAATCACTGCAGATGGTGACTGCAGCCATGAAACTAAAAGACTCTTACTCCTTGGAAGAAAAGTTATGACCAACTTAGCATATTCAAAAGCAGAGGCATTACTTTGCTGACTAAGGCCCGTCTAGTCAAGGCTATGGTTTTTCCAGTAGTCATGTATGGATGTGAGGGTTGGACTGAGAAGAAAGCTGAGCGCTGAAGAATTGATGCTTTTGAACTGTGGTGTTGGAGAAGACTCTTGAGAGTCCCTTGGACTGCAAGGCAATCCACCAGTCCATTCTGAAGGAGATCAACCCTGGGATTTCTTTGGAAGGAATGATGCTAAAGCTGAAATTTCAGTACTTTGGCCACCTCATGCAAAGAGTTGACTCATTGGAAAAGACTCTGATGCTGGGAGGGATTGGGGGCAGGAGGAGAAGAGGACGAGGATGAGATGGCTGGATGGCATCACTGACTCGATGGACGTGAGTCTGAGTGAACTCTGGGAGTTGGTGATGGACAGGGAGGCCTGGCGTGCTGTGATTCATGGGGTCACAAAGAGTCGGACACGACTGAGTGACTGAACTGAACTGAACTGAACCCACTCCAGTATGGTGGCCTGGAGAATTCCACGGACAGTCCATGGGGTTGGAAAGAGTTGGACACGACTGAGTGACTTTCACTCACTTCACTTAACCTTTTATAATGTTGTGTGGTCCTCATCCAATCAACTAAAAGCCTTAGTTTAAAAAGACTGATATAAACCAAGAAAGAAAGAATTCTTTCTAAGACTGCAACATAGAAGCTGGCCTAAATTTCCAGACTCCTGTCCTACAGAATTCAGACTCAAGATGCAGCTTCAATTCTTACCTAAATTTTCAGCTGTCAGGCCCACTTAGAAATTTCAGACTTATCAATCATTACTTTTCTGTGAGACAATTCTTTCTCTGTCTCTCTATGGATAGATAGGTAGATAGACAGATGATAGGTAGATAGATATAGATATAGATGCATTTTTTGTATTGGTCTGTCTTTGTGGAAAACTGCCTAGTAATCATTATCTGTTCATCAATGTGTCTTAGGTATTTAAGCATTTAAAAATAAACCTCAGAGACTTCCCTGGTGGTCCAGTGGCTAAGAATCCACCTTGTAATGCAGGGAACATGGGTTTCATCCCTGGTCGAGGAACTTAGATCACGCACACTGCACAGCAACTAAGTTTGTGTGCCACAACTAGAGAATCTGTGCAGTGATGAAATGAAATTCATGTGAAAGGAATTCACAACTGCTGAACAACAATGAAAAACCTGTCAAAAAAAGATACCCCACATCCAAAGACAAAGAGAAGCCAGAATGAATCAGTAGAAGGGGTGTGGTCATAATAAAATCAAATCCCATACCCAGCAGGTACTGCTACTGCTGAGTCACATCAGCCGTGTCCAACTCTGTGCGACCCCATAGACAGCAGCCCACCTGGCTCTGCCATCCCTTGGATTCTCCAGGCAAGAACACTGGAGTGGGTTGCCATTTCCTTCTCCAATGCATGAAAGTGAAACGTGAATGTCAAGTCGCTCAGTTGTGTCCGATTCTTAGTGACCCCATGGACTGCAGCCTACCAGGCTCCTCCATCCATGGGATTTTCCAGGCAAGAGTACTGGAGTAGGGTGCCATACCCAGCAGGTAAGCAACCCACAAACTGGAAAATAATTATACCACAGAAGTTATTCCACAGGAGAATTCTGAACCCCATGTCAAACTTCACAGCTGGAGGTCAGGGAATGAGAAAAAGAGTCCCTAGAGAATCTGGCTTTGAAGACCACTGGGGTCTGATTGCAGGACTCCCACAACACTGGAGAAAACAGAAGCTCCACTCTTGGAGGGCACACACAAAGTCTTGTGCACACTAGGACCCAGAGGGGGAAAAATAGTGAACCCATCAGAGACTAGGCAAGATCTGCTTGGTAATATTGAAAGGTCTTCTGCAGAATTCAGGGTAGCTGTGGCTCAATTCAGGGATGAAGACACTGGAAGGATCAGTTCTGCGAAGTACTCATTGGAGTCAGCCCTTCCAGAAATAGCCACTAGCCCCACCAAACAGTCTGTAGGCTCCAGTGCTTGGTCACCTCAGGCCAAACAACAAAGAGGTTGGGAACACAGCCCCATCAATCAGTAGACAAACAGATTAAAGTTTTACTGAGTGCAAGACTGACCACCAGCGGGACAATACCCAGCTCTACCCACCACTAGCCCTTCCCCTCAGAAAGCTTGAGAAATCCTCTTAGTGTCATACATTAGAGGGTAGACATCAGAAGCAAGAACTACAACCTTGCACCCTGCAGAAAGAAAACCATAATCACAGATTCAACAAAGTGAATCAGTAGAGGAATATGTACCAGATGAAAGAGCAAGATGAAGCCCCAGAAAAACAATTAAGTGAAGTGGAGATAGGCAGCCTCTCAGGAAGAAAAGTCAGAATAATGATAGCAAGGAAGATACAGGATCTCAGAAAAAAAATTCTTTTATTTAAAAATTAGATATGTTTGACACATGGCGTGCATGTTCTAGTCATCCAGTTGTATCTGACTCTTTGCAGCCCCATGGACTGTAGTCCACCAGGCTCCTCTGTCCATGGAATTTTCCAGGCAAGAATACTAGAGCAGTTTGCTGTTTTCAACTTTAGGGGATCTTCCTGACACAGAGATCAAACCTGTATCTCTTGCATCTCCTGCATTGGCAGGCAGCTTCTTTACCATTTAGAAATACTGAAGGAGTCCCAAAAAGAGAAAAAAGAGAGAAGGGGGCTGAGAACATATTGAAAACATATTAGGTAAAACTTTCCCCAACCTGGGAAAGGAAACAGACATCCAGGTATAGGAAGCACGGAGAATACAAAACAGAAAGTCCCAACGGGACCACATCAAGACAAAGTGTAATTAAATGGCAAAAATTAAAGATAGAGATAGAACAATATAAGCAGCAAGTGGAAAGCAACAGTTATGTACAAGTGAGCTCTCATTATACTATCAGCTGACTTTTCAGCAGAAGCTCTGTAGGCAAAAAGAGAGTAATGCTTTATATTGAAAATGATGAAAGTGAAAAACCTATAGCCAAGAATAATCCATATGGCAAGGCTTTTATTCAGGTGTGATAGAGAGAGAAAAAATTTCACAGGCAAGTAAAACTGAAAAGGTTTAGCTCCATGAGACCAACTCTACAATAAATGTTAAATAGACATCACTAAATGGAAAAGCAAAGGCCACAATTTAGAAATTTTAAAGCTATAAAAGAAAAAAGACTAATGGGAAAAAGCAGGTATGCAATAAAGGTAGTATAAGCCTTTTATAAAACTAGTAGAAAGATTAAAAGACAAAAGTAATAAGATCATCTATAATAAAATTAGCTAAGGGACACACAAAAGAAAAATATATAAATAAGGATGTCAAAAACAGTAAACATAATGGGAGAAAGCAAAAATTCAAGGTCATTAAAATGCATTTAAATATCAGAAACAAAACAGTTACATATATATGTGTATATATATATGCATATTTTCTATATTGCTATATATAAGCCTCATGATAATCACAAGCCTAAAATTTGTAATAGATAAAAACACAACAAAGAAAAAATCCAAACATAAGTTAGTCATCATATCACACAGAAGGGAAGGAAAGAAGAAAGAAACACAAAAGAACTGCAAAAACAATCTTGAAGAACTACAAAAACAATGAGAAGAATGCCAATATGTACATATTAATACTTATTAGCAATTTATTGATTTACTTTTTAAAATTTACTTTTTATTTTATATTGGGATATAGTTTATTTACAAGATTGCATTAGTTTCAGGCGTACAGCAAAGTGATTCAATTCCGCATATACATATATCCATTTTTTCAGACTATTGTCCTGAATAATCCTTAATAATAATAATTTTTTTCCTGAATAATAGGTTATTATAAAATATTGAGTACAGTTCCCTGTGTTATACCTTAATCTTGCTGATTATCTATTTTGTATATTTTAGGGTATACATGTTATTCCTAATTTATCCTGCCTTTCCACCTTTCTCCTTTGGTAACCATGTTTCTTTTTGAAGCCTGTGAGTCTGTTTCTGTTTTGTAAATAAGTTTGCATTTATCGCATTTTTTTTTAGCTTCTGCATGTAAATCACATCACATGATATTTGTCTTTCTCTGTTGGACTTATTTCATTTAGTATGCTAATCTCCAGATCCATTATGTTGTTGTAAATGACATTATTTCATTTTTAATGGCTGAGTAATATCCCATAGGATATGTATACCATGTGGACACTCAGGTTGCTTCTATACGTTGACTATTGTAATAATGCTGAACATTGGGTGCATGTATCTTTTGGAATTATGTTTTTTTCCAGCTATATGCCCAGAATTGGAATCCTGGATCATATGGTAGTTTTATTTTTATTTTTTAAAGGAATATTCATAGTATTCTCCATTGTGGTTATACCAATTTACATTGCCACCAACAAGGTAAGAGGGTTCTCTTTTTCTCCACACCCTTTCCAGCATTTATTGTTTGTAGGCATTAATGATGATGACCATTCTGACTGCTATGAGGTGTTAGCCCATTGTAGTCGTGACATGCATTTTTCTAGTAATTAGCAATGTTGAGAATCTTTTCACATACTTTTTGGTCACCTGCATGTCTTTTTTGGAGAAATGTCTATTTAGATATTTTACCTACTTGTTTATGGTTATTATTACTATTTTTTAATATATTGGGTTTCATGAGCTGTTTGTATATTTTGGAGATTAATCCTTTGTCACTTTGTTTGTAAACATTTTTTACCATTCTATGGATTGTCTGTTTTGCTTATGGTTTACTTTGCTGTAGAAAAGCTTTTAATTTTAATTAGGTCACATTATGTATTTTTGTTTTTATTTTCATTACTCTAGGATGTGGATCTGAAGAGATCTTGTAGCAATTTATTTCAAAGAGTGTTCTGCCTCTGTTTTCATCTATAAGTTTTATAGCATCTGCACTTTCATTTGGGCCTTTAATCCATTTTGTGTTTGTTTTTGTGTATGGTGTAGAGAATGTTCTAATTTCATTCTTTTACATGAAGTTGCCCAGGTTTCCCAGCACCACTTATGAAAGAGACTGTCTTTTCTCCATGGTATTTTCTTGCCTTCTTTGTTGTACATCACTGACCATAGGTGTGTGTTGGTTTATTTCTGAGCTTCCTATTGGGCTGCACTGATCAATATGTCTTTTTTTTTTTTTTTTGGCCAGTACTATACTCTTTTGATGACTGTAGCTTTGTTTTAATAGTGTAGTCTGAAATCACAGAAACTATTTCCTCCAAGTTTATTTCTTTATTCTTAAGATTTCTTTGGTATTTGGGATCTTTTCTGTCTCCATACAAATTTTAAAAAGTTCATTCTATTAATATGAAAAATGCCATTGGCAATTTAATAGGACTGCATTGAATCTGCTTTGGGATAATAATAATTTTCACAATGTTGATTCTTCCAGTTCAAGAATATCTTTACATCTGTTTGTTTAATCTGCATTTACTTTCATCAACATCTTAAAGATTTAAGAGTATAAATCTTTTGTTTTCTTAGGTCATTTATTCCCTAGCATTCTTATTCTTTTTGATGTGATACTAACTAGAATTGCTTCCTTAGTTTCTCTTTCTGAATTTTCATTGTTAGTGTATAGAAAAGCAACAGATTTCCATGTATTAATTTTGTATCCTGTGACTTTACCAAATTAATTGATGAACTGTGGTAGTGTTTTGGTAGCATTTTTAGTTTTTTCTATGTACAGTATCATGTCACCTGCAAACAATGACAGCATTACTTCTTTTCCAATGTGAATTACTCTTATTTATATTTTTCACCTCTGTTGCCATGGTTAGGAATTCCAAAACTACATGGAATAAAAGTGGTAAGGGTGGACATACTTGTCTTGTTCCAGATCTTAGAGGAAATGCTTACAGCTTTTCCCTGTTGAGTGTGACGTTAGCTATGGTTTGTCATATATGGTTTTTATTATGTTGTGGTATGTTCCCTTTATGCTCATTATTCAAATCCCTTATGATTATTCTGTAGAAGTGACAGGTAGATTCAAGGGATTAGACCTGATAGAGTCCCTGAAGAACTATGACAGAAGTTCATAATATTGTACAGGAAGCTGTGATCAAAACCATCCCCAAGAAAAATAAATGCAAAAAGGCAAAATGGTTGTCTGAGGGGGTCTTACAAATAGCTGAGAAAGGAAGAGAAGTGAAAGGCAAAGGAGAAAAGGAAAGATATAGCCATCTGAATGCAGAGTTCCAAAGAATATCAAGGAGAGATAAGAAAGCCTCCCTAAGTGAACAATGCAAAGAATTGGAGGGAAATAACAGAATGGGAAATACTAGAGATTGCTTCAAGAAATTTAGAGCTAGCAAGAGAATATTTTATGCAAAGATGGGCACAACAAAGGACAGAAATGGTATGGACCTAACAGAAGCAGAAAATATTAAGAAGTGGCAAGAATACACAGGAAAACTATACAAAAAAAAACAAAAAAAAAAACCTCTTAATGACCCAGATAATGACAATGGTGTGATCACTTCACCTAGAGCCAAGCATACCATAGCATGAAGTCAAATTGTCCTTAGGAAACATCACTATGAACAAAGCTAAAGGAGGTGATGAAATTCCAGTTGAGCTATTTCAAATCCTAAAAGATGATGCTATGAAAATGCTGCACTCAGTATGCCAGCAAATTTGGAAAACTCAGCAGTGGCCACAGGACTGGAAAAGCTCAGCTTTCATTCCAGTCCCAAAGAAAGGCAATGCCAAATGTTGCTCAAACAAGATTAAGAGCTATAAACTTCCAGTTGCAGAATAAATGAATCACATGTATGAAATGCACAGTGTGGGAAATATAGTCAATAATTATGTAATACCTTTTTTTGGTGACAGATTATAGCAAAACTTATAATGGTGATCATTTTGAAATGTATAGAAATATTGAATAGAACTGGACATGGAACAACAAACTGGTTCCAAATTGGAAAAGGAGTACATCAAGGCTGTATATTGTTACCCTGCTTATTTAACTTCTATGCAGAGTACATCATGAGAAATGTCAGGCTCGATGAAGCACAAGCTGGAATCAAGATTGCTGGGAGAAATATCAATAACCTCAGATGACACCACCCTTATGGCAGAATGCAAAGAACGAAAAAGCCTCTTGATGAAAGTGAAAGAGGAGAGTGAAAAATTTGGCTTAAAATTCAACATCCAGAAAACTAAGATCATGGCATACGGTCCCATCATTTCATGCCAAATAGATGGGGAAACAGTGGAAACATGGACAGACTTTAGTTTTTTGGGCTCCAAAATCACTGCAGATGGTGACTGCAGCCATGAAATTAAAATATGCTTGCTCCTTGGAAGAAAAGCTATGACTAACCTAGACAGCATATTAAACAGCAGAGACCTTTGTCAACAAAGGTCAATCTAGTCAAAGCTATAGTTTTTCCAGTAGTCATGTATGGCTGTGACTTGGACTATAAAGAAAGCTGAGCTCTAAAGAATTGATGCTTTTGAACTGTGGTATTGGAGAAGACTCTTGAGAGTCCCTTGGACTGCAAGGAGATCCAGCCAGTGCATCCTAAAGAAAATCAGTCCTGAATATTCATTGGGAAGACTGATGCTGAAGCTGAAACGCCAATGCTTTGGCCACCTGATGTGAAGAACTGACTCATTTGAAAAGACCCTAATGTTGGGAAAGATTGAAGGCCAGAGGGGAAGAGGCCAACTGAGAATGAGATGGCTGGATGATCACCAACTCGAGGGACATGAGTTTAAGTAGGTTCCCAGCGTTGATATTAGACAGGGAAGCCTGGTGTGCTGCAGTCCACGGGGTCGCAAAGAGTCAGACGTGACTGAGGGACTGAAATGAACTGAACTATGTTGTCTAACAGGAACTAACATAGAGTTGCAGGTCATTTCTACTTCAAAATAAATTTAAAAATACTTGTAGAAGGGAATATCAGATTTGTGATTGCCAGAGGCAGAGAGTGTTGTGAAATGGAACTGAATCAAGGTGGTCAAAATGTATAAACTTCCAGTTATAAGATAATTAAGTACTGGGATGTAATGTACAAAATGATTGAATTACAGTGCTGTATGTTATATATGAAAGCAGTTAAGAGAGTAAATCCTAAGAAATCTCATCACAAGGGAAAAAAAATTCTATTTCTTATATTTGTATGTATATTAGATGATGAATATTCACTAAACTTATAATGATAATCACTTCACGATATGTAATTCAAATCATTATACTCTACACCTTAAACTTATACTACACTGCTGGGTGTCAATTATATTTCAATTAAATTGGAAGAAAACAAACAAAATGATTTAAGGTAACAGCAAAACACATGACACAAAACTGTGTGGTTTGCTAGTTGACTGTAGGTGTCTTATAGCTTAAATTATACCAGTAACTGTACGCTGTTAACTAGCAACAATTCTGATTTCTTTTTTGTATTAATTGAAATCTACAATACTTATATTTAAAGTAAAGCCATGAAAAAAAATAAAGTAAAGCCATGGATTAAAATATAGGTTTAAATTTATATATATATTTAAATATATATATAAAACTTTCCAAAGCAGAAGCCTTCAGGCTTACATACTCAGTAATTAATTCTATCAAACTTTTAAAGAATAAATGGAATTTAGAAAGATGGTAACGATAACCCTGTATACGAGACAGCAAGAGACACAGATGTATAGAACAGTCTTTTGGACTCTGTGGGAGAGTGAGAGGGTGGGATGATTTGGGAGAATGGCATTGAAACATGTATAATATCATATAAGAAATGAATCGCCAGTCTAGGTTCGATGCAGGATACAGGATGCTTGGGGCTGGTGCGATGGGATGACCCAGAGGGATGGTATGGGGAGGGAGGCGGAAGGGGGGTTCAGGATTGGGAATATGTGACACCTGTGGCGGATTCATGTTGATATATGGCAAAACCGATACAATATTATAAAGTAAAAAAAAAAAAAGAAAAGAAAACAATAAATGGTAGTCATCTCCAGAGATACTATTGAAATTTTCTAGGCTATTAAAAATGTTTCAAATGACCAAAAAATATGACTTTGGGGATTACAATGAATTGTTCTCCTTGGCCATCTTCTGTTAATGAGTATTTCCTGGTGGGGCACAGTATCCCAGAGGACAAATGCATGATCTCTCTGTAGTATGCAAAGCATCCACACTTCAGGAAAATTGACAATTTCATAATAAATTGTGTTTATTCTCTGAATACCACATGAGGCAGAACATTTTTACATACTCCAAAGGTTGTGCTACTCTACACATGCATTATTATTAAGACAATATGCTTTTTGAATAGCTAATATTTCCTCAAAATTTAAATGTTACAACATCTGGAAGGATAACTGCTAAATATGTTTCATAGAATTCTGCTTGAACTATCATGCTGACTAAAGAAGAATGCCCATGCTTTAAGAGTTGGATAAAGTGAGGGAGTTCATTTAATTGCTACCAAATTATAATCATAAATTTACTACTTCAGAGAGATTTCTAAAGCATTTATAGTAGCTTCTTTTAAGAGTCATAAATTTGGTTAGAGTCTGTTGACTTAAAAATCTTTTTAAAATTAAACTTAAAAAGTATTTTAATCTTTCTTTAAAGCATAGAAATATAGAAATATTTTAATTTTCATTCATTTTTACAGAAGTGGCAACAGAAACATATAGAGATGAAACCATAAGTTCAAGGAACTTTAATGAGTTGGCAGCAGATAATTTTGGACTAACGTCACCACTAAGTGGGGAAAAGGTAAGTGGGTAGTTCAATTCAGTTCAGTCACTCAGTCGTGTCCGACTCTTTGCGACCCCATGAACCACAGCATGCCAGGCCTCCCTGTCCATTACCAACTCTGGGTAATACATTTCTAAAGAAGAGATGTCAACGAGTTTGTAAGAGATTGACTACTGTGTGGCTTCCAAAAGTTCATTGGTTTGGTGTATTCATGAAAATACAGTGTTCTTTCCCTGCTTTGTGGGCCTAAGTTATATTTCTTTAATAGTTGATACTCAGCATTAAAATTATATAGCAGCAAAGTATTCCTCTCCTGGACAATGCTTAAGTTGGGGTTCTAATAAGAATTAAATTTGTGCATCCCAGCCCTTTCACAGTTCAATTTTTCTCCATTCTTTCATTTCATTTTAGGGAAAAGGGAAAATTAGTAAAAGGGGAAAATGACATACTAAGATCAAACCAAACGAATGATGCAGGAATGGTACAAGTCTCCTATGATAGAATGGTCAGCTATGAACTCCACACTAGGCGTCTCAGAAGCAATTATACATAAAGTCTTTATATCAGCAACTTTATGGGTAAGTTTTGTAACATTTTTCCAATACCCTTTACTCTTGTAAGCAACATTTGAACATTTCACAATATCTAATCAGATAACCCCAATACACATTGATTACAGCAGGCTATGCTTAGATCTGGTTTAGGGTTCACTCAACTGAACAGTAGAAACATCTTTACTGCTACCTCTTTCCCTACATTCATGTGTACTTCTGAATCAGAAAATATCACCATAAGATTAAACTCTCAACATTGGCTTCATTCATGATCGGTTTTGCTCATCTGACTAAGTGAATATCCCTAGCTCCAAAAGCTGCAAAGATATATCATAGTGCCAGTTTCCCCACAATTGTATTTCTTTTAATCCTTATCTTCTTTCCCAGTGTTACACTCTGTCTCTATTATTTGTCAGAATGCCACCTGCCACTGGCTCTGTCTATATGTTCTTATTAAATTTTCCTTCCTCTCTTCACCTCAGAGCAGAACATGCAGATATGTATATATGAAATAGGTTTTGGTATACCACCATTGTGACACTGCTTCCCATCTGTGGTCTTGGAGTGTTTGAATGTAAATATCCGAGAGCTCTCCAGGGTATTAGGACAGCCTAGAAGGCTTGAAGCTAAAACTCAAAATAGGGCAGTTTTCACCAAAATGAATCTCTTAACAGAAAGAGTTAATGAGTGGGACACTAAAGAGATGACTTAGAAGGTAGTTGTAGTTGCATAGCCATTACACATATGCCCATTTCTTGCATCTTAGCAAGAACCCAGGAGGCCAGCGCAGCGTGAGGAGTTTGGGAGTACAAACACCTGGGCTCAGATACCAGCTTTGACACTATAGTCTTCTTGAATATATTACTTCTCCACTCTCGGCATCAATTTTCTCATCTTTGTTGATAAGAATAGTAAAAAACCACTAGTGTTATAGAGAGAATTAAACAGGTTCACAGAATGCACATAACTCAGAACAGAGTTTGGTGTATGATGAGTCCTCTGTGTCTCATTCATTATGTACTCATGATTGAATTACTGACTTTCAGTGATATTTATAAAACATATTTTAATTCCTCATGGCAATATATCTTAGATGCATGGAAAAAATTGATGGTAATATCCTAACTTTATATATAAAGACACTTAATTCTAGGGACATAAAACCGTTTCCCAAAGTTAGCCAGGTAGTCAGTGATCACTCTTAGAGAAAATGCCAAATCTCATGTTTTATCTAGTGAATTTCTAGGCAACTACACAGATTGCAGTCCTGTCCTGGCATCCTCTCAGAATCAATGCAACATAAACAGCCAAGACATTTTTCTCTGTTTCAGAAATGGTAAGAGCAGGCAGAACTTTCTGCAGCAAAGTATTGAGACCAGGTCATGCATTTTCTTTTCTAAGTGAAAAGCAGCTTCCAAACTCAACTATGAGAGGTGCACTTCTCTGTATATCATGTAACAAACATTTGTAGATAAAGAGAAAACCCATTTGGAATTCTCTTATCAGAATGGCCTGTTCAGTAGTACCATGAGATGTTTGTTTTTATTTTCATGAATTGGATCAGAGAGAGTGGAAGGCAAAGCAGGAGGTCAGCAGACACTTACCTTTTCCTTCTTGCTGTTTTAGATCCCATTTCTATCACCTAGCCTCTGCTAAAGTCTTCAGAAAAATTGCTTGACATTTCCATTCATAAAATTACCCACATGGTTGTCATAGTTTGTAAAAATGCTGTGTGGATTTCTAGTACCTAAACACTCTAAGATCAATCAACTGCTGGTTGCAGCTTCTCTATCCCTCTGCTCTTTCCAGCTCTTGCACTTTAAGCTCCAGGCAATAATTTTCAGCTTCACTGATGACACCAGCTTATTTCAAGTCTGTTTTTTTTTTTTTAACTCATCAGACTGCTGCTGCTTCTTGAAATAAACTTGTGCAACTCAAGAGCACGCTATAATCTTAAAAGCTCAACTCAAATACACTTTCTGAAATTTTTCTTTTATCTCCATTTTTTCTCCCCTCTGTTAGTTATTATAGAATGGAATAAGATTTGCTAAGCAACTATACCTAAAACTTCTCATTGTGCTTACTTCTTGAGTGTGCTTGTGCTTCTACTAGCCAGCAAAACTTCTGATACAAAATTCATGCTTTTAAAAATTTAATATTCCCCTTATATAGCATAGAATGTAGTATATATACAATAAATTTTGGTGGATACATTAGCTGATACAATGTCCAAGAGAAATAGTTAATTTGTAGTTATTCATCTAACATGTATAAATACTTTAATACATGCTGTTAAAAGGATAAGACAACTGGTCCTCAATGTGTTTATGACTGAATAGAGAATAGTATAAATATTAAGTATATATAGATTTGATATTGATGAAAAAGAGATGAAAACCTCAATCTTGATTCATTCTAAATTGTTTTGTTTTCAAGGTAGATGGAAAATCTCTGATCAGTAGACCAGGTATCATGGGATAATTGATGATATTACACACTGGTATTCTTTACTTTAGCCCCTTCCCTTTATTTCAAAGTCTTCTTTCTGAATATTTAGATCTTTTCTTTGTTATTATATTATAATGTAATATTTGAATATGTATCATAAGTTCATTATTCTAGATCTTCTGACTTGTATTTCACATATAATGAAGCATAATATATAATTATATATAATTGAATAAATAATAAATATATATTACTATATAAATATGTAAAATATTTCATATATTAAATGATAAAAGATAAATATATTATTAGATAAGCCACAAGCTCTTCTATTAAAATTTTATTTGGAAGTGACAGTGTTAGTTGCTCAGTCATGTTTGACTCTTTGTGACCATGTGGACAATAGCCTCTGTCCATGGAATACTCCAGGCAAGAACACTGAAGCGGGTTGCCATTCCCGTCTTTAGGAGATCTTCCCAACCCAGGGATCAAACCTGGGTCTTTCATGTAGGAGGCAGATTGTTTACCATCTGAGCCACCAGGGAAGCCCAAGTTTTATTTCTTCCTGACCCAGGAATCGAACCTGGGTCTCCTGCATTGCAGGCAGACTCTTTACGGTCTGAGCCACCAGGGAAGCCTTAAGTTTTATTTATACATATTTATATATTGATTTTGACTTAATGATTTTTTGGAAACTATGCTAGATATGAAGGACATCAAGATAGTAGACATCACATTCAATACTCTTTAATGCTAATAATGTATAAGTATAGAAATACAGAGTTGTAGAAATGAATTGCAAAAGTGACTTCTGTAAAGATTTGCCAAAATGCTGATTAAATTGAGTCCTAAAGAATGTAAAAATATCTAAGCAGATGATGAGTATGAGTATGTAGTATCTGTATGAGTGAATACTATTAAAAATACAGTATGCAGTAAAACTTAACAATGGAAAACCACATTCTAAGTTTGGAGAACTGAAAGTGTTTCCTTCTGAGGCTTGGAAGGAGTTGCCAAAAGCCACCACGTTTGGCTTCGGCATGATTATTGAGGGGCTAGTAAACTACATGAAGGACTCTTGACCTTGCATCTTAACACTCTCATCCATACATGAAATACAATATTTATTCAAACTTTTATCCCCAGCCAAAGCACTGCCATTCTAGATCCACTATCTCAAACAGTTCTTACATTATCACTGTAAATTAGAACTATTCATCATCTCCATGTTGCAGTCAAGTAAACCAAAGCCCAGTGACATCTAGAGACTTATTCAAGATATACAACTAAGATGTGAAAGACCAAGACTTAAACCTTATCTGCCTCCAAAATCCTTGACTTTTCATCATGCTCCATAGACTTCCATTAACACAAGGAGAAGCAATGATTGCATGTGTGTCTAAGCACGATAAAGATGACTTTGGTGGTGTCTTGGTGGATTTTAATGACGCAAAAGAGAAATTTTGAAAACCTGTGCTAAGACAACATACTTAGTGGTAAAAGAGATATAGTTTAAAAAATAAAAAACTTGACAGAATTGTTTTTAAATAAAAACTTCAGGACTAAAATTTTAGGTCTTAAAGTGTTACCCTTTTCAGCTACATTTGTATTTTAAAAGAGACTTGGGGAGTGATAAACATCCAAGTGTCAAAACTCTGGCAAATTAATCATTATCACTCCCCAAGTCTCTCTTAAAATACAAATGTAGCTGAAAAGGGTAACACTTTAAGACCTTAAATTTTTGTCCTGAAGTTTTTATTTTAAAACAATCCGGTCAAGTTTTTTATTTTTTAAACTATATCTCTTTTACCACTAAGTCTTTTTATATATATATATATAATTTTTTTTATTTTATTTTACAATACTGTATTGGTTTTGCCATACATTGACATGAATCCACCACGTGTGTACATGCGATCCCAAACATGAACCCCCCTCCCACCTCCCTCCCCACAACAACCCTCTGGGTCATCCCCGTCCACCAGCCCCAAGCATGCTGTATCCTGCATCGGACATAGACTGACGATTCGATTCTTACATGATAGTATACATGTTTCAATTCCATTCTCCCAAATAATCCCACCCTCTCCTTCTCCCTCTGAGTCCAAAAGTCCGCTATACACATCTGTGTCTCTTTCCCTGTCTTACATACAGGGTCATCATTGCCATCTTTCTAAATTCCATATATATGTGTTAATATACTGTATTGGTGTTTTTCTTTCTGGCTTACTTCACTCTGTATAATGTCTTAATTATGACTAGGTATCAAATGAGTAGCTGGTAACAATACGTCATAGGTTGAGTGGGACTCTAGGTCAAAGTCTTCATGGAAAGAAAGGCATCAAAACAGTAGTTTTTAATTTTGTTCTTGAACATTGCAGAAATGTTCAGTCTGATTTTTCCAGGCATCAACTGACTTGGAACTGAATTGATGCACACTGTTCTTAACTACTCAATCTTCTTATTTCATTATTTGCAAAACTTCAATAATTGTAACTTCTTCCTATTCACTGGCTCCATATCCCAATGGTAGTTAAATCCTAATAATTTTCACTTCATGCTCTGAAGCATTTCTTACATCCTATTGATATCAACTTCACTGTCTCTAATTGTGATTGTCTACACCGTTATGTTATGGACTTCCCAGGTAGTGCTATTGGTAAAGAACCCACCTGCCAATTCAGGAGACACAAGAAATGTAGATTTGATCTCTGGGTCGGGAAGATCCCCTGGAGGAAGGCATGGCAACCCACTCCAGTTTTCTTGTCTAGAAAATCCCATGGACAGAGGAGCCTGGCGGGCTCCTTATGGACCTTATGTGTCCATAAGGTCACAAAGACTTGGACACTAGTGAAGTGAGTTAGCATGACACTGTTATTATTAGCTGCCTACATAGTTTCTGGACTAGGCTATCTTTGGTTTAAAATGATTCTACACTGTGTAAGCATATTTATCTAGCAAAGGAAAATTTAAAGCAAACCAAAACCCTCCTACAAAGCCTAGGCTATGCAGATAATATGTATTGATATTGGTATGCTTGAAAAAGTGAGTCAAATTTACCTTGTATCCTATTCTGTTATGTGGCATAGTCAATAAGCAATAATCATGCTTCAAATTTAGTTCCTTTTTCCTATGACATCCTATAATGTACTTTCCATTTCTATACTCATTTCTTTTTTAAAAATACTTTTATTTATTTTTGACTATGTTCAGTCTTTGTTACCGTGTGAGCTTTACTCTAGTTATGGAGAGTGGGGGCTATTCTCTAGCTGCAGTGCCACGTGGGCTCAGTAGTTGCGGCTCCTGGGCGCCAGAGCACAGGCTCAATAGTTGTGGCGCCTGCGCTCAGCTGCTCCATGGCACGTGGGATCAGCCCGGATCAGGGATCGAATCTGTATCTCCTGTATTGGCTGGTGGATTCTTTACCACTGAGTCACTAGGGAAGCCCTCTGTATTTATATCTTACCGTCAAGACATGGTTTATTCTGTGACTGTTCTCATCTTTTTGAGAGCACAGTTGATTCAATCTAAGCCTCGTCCTCTACAGATTCTTCTCCCTACTCTACATTCTCATAAGTACACTGCTTACACAGATAATAAGATGCATATTCTCATATTTTTCATCATGGCCCTACCTTACTTAATCTATTTGGTAGATTCTGATAATGCACATTGATGTTTATAATTCCTACATTTCCTACAAAATTCCATTACATTTATATCTAAAAAAAAATGATATTGATGAAAAGGTGTTGAGAATTTCAACTTTGATGCATATTAAAACTTTGGTTTTATCCTCAAGATAAATGGAAAACCTGTGATCAACAGATCAGGCATGCCACTTCACAAGATAACCAATGATACCATACTCCAGTATCCTCTACTTTGGCCCTTTCTCTTTACCTATATCCAAAGTCTTATTTCTCAATATCTAGATCTTAATTCCCTGGTGGCTCAGATGGTAAAAGAGACTGCCTACAATGTGGAAGACCCAGGTTCGATTCCTGGGTCAGGGAGACCCCCTGGAGAAGGAAATGGCACCCACTCCTGTATTCTTGGAAAATGCCATAACAGAGGAGCCTGGTAGGCTACAGTCCATGGGGTCGCAAAGAGTCGGACAGGACTGAGCAGCTTCATTTTCTTTCTTTCTAGATCTTAATTGCCAAGGGAATTGCTATAAAATTCTTTCAGTTTCTGTTTAATGTGACTTCATCACTCTGGAGTGAATACTCAAAGCAAGAGTAATGCAGTGGACCAATGACAGCAGACTCCTTGGGTTCATCCTGGTAGGTTTTTCTGACCAACCTCAATTAGAGCTCATTCTCTTTGGGGTAATCTTGTTTCTTTACTTCATGACGCTCCTCGGCAACTCTACCATCATCCTCGTATCCCTCTTGGATTCTAAACTCCATAATCCCATGTACTTTTTCCTCTCCCATCTCTCCTTCCTGGACCTCTGCTTTACCAGCAGTATTGTTCCTCAGCTTTTAGTCAACCTGGGGAGTTCAGATAAGTCTATCACATATGGTGGCTGTGTGGTTCAGCTCTATGTCTCCCTTGCCCTGGGATCCACGGAGTGTGTCCTTCTGGCTGTAATGTCCTATGACCGTTATGTTGCAGTCTGCCGTCCTCTGCATTATTCCTTTGTCATGCACCCTCGGGTCTGTAGCATCCTGGCCTCTATGGCGTGGCTCAGTGGGGTGACGACCACCCTCATACAGTCCACCCTCACCCTACAACTCCCTTTTTGTGGGAATCGCAAAGTGGATCATTTTTTCTGTGAAGTTCCTGTACTCATCAAGTTGGCTTGTGTGGACACCACTTTAAACCAGGCAGAACTCTTTGTGGCTAGTGTCTTATTCTTGGTGGTGCCATTGTCACTCATCATGATGTCCTATGGGAACATCGCTCAAGCAGTTCTGAAGATAAAGTCAGCCATTGGACGACGTAAAGCATTTAGGACCTGCTCTTCCCACCTGATGGTTGTCATCATCTTCTATGGAACCATTATCTTCATGTATCTCCAGCCTGCCAAGAGTAGATCCAAGGACCAGGGAAAGTTTGTGTCTCTCTTCTACACTGTGGTGACGCCCATGCTTAACCCCCTTATTTATACCCTGAGAAATAAGGAAGTCAAAGCAGCACTGAAAAAATTTATGGGGAAAACTTTATGATGTAGTGAGGCATGATTGTCAAAAGATATTTAAAAGAGCATTATTAGGACAGTAATTTAATGGATGATGACTCAACAAATAATTCAGTTATGTTCATAACCTTATAAGTAAGTTTCCATAGAAAAATTTTAAACAGAGCTTGAAATTCTACATTGGGCAAACTTGAGTTTGAATGCCTGTTTCATGACAGAACAGCTGGGTGACCCGATCAATTTGCATAACCTTTACATCAGCTATAAATATAAGCTGGAATGAATGATATTGAGCAGCTTAGATTAAAATTAGATTATTCTAGTTATTTTATTGCTTATAAAGTTTATTCATAAATTTATTTATTAGTCATAACTACATGAGTATTATACTTTTTCTTTTGCATGGATTGAAATATTTTGACCAATTACTCATGTCAGAAAGAATAAATCCTAAACATCCACACTATTATTCTTTCAGCTAACCATGGATTCCTGAACCTCTCAGGTTGTGATCCCATTATACACCGTGCTCATTATTGCTGTGCTTTCCTCCTGTTTGACAATTTTCTGACTTTTTAGTGTTTCTCTCCCTAGTAGATTTTTAAGAATGGCAACTATGCTATGACTGGATCAAAGTTTAAAGTAAAATCTGTACAAAGGTGACTCCCAGATTTGTGCTTCAATATAGATATTTACTGTCTATATTTTCATGTTCAATTATGTATTTCACTTCTACACTTGGGTATATTAAAACAACCTCAGAATTAGTACATCAAAGCTAAGTCAAAAGCTCTCTGGTTTTTTGGTTATTTTTTACTATTCTCAATATCACAAAATGGAACATACATCATCCCAACTCTGTCTCCCATTTCATTTGCTGTTTGTAACTTATATACAGTCTTGTGGATTTTACCTTTTAGTTATCTCTCTAATCTATCCACTTCTTTCCATTTTAATTTTCTACCACAAGTGCACTTCTAAGATGGCCTCCTTACTAGGCAGAAGATATTTATTTAATGAATTAATCATATTTTCCATTATATATGTTACTAGGTACATGCAATTTTTAACTCCTCATGAAACTTATATTTGTCTTATCTCCTTTATGAAGTACATTTGTTTATTAACAATTATTCAGGCATTGGGGACACAGATGTGAACAGAACAGCATCCACACTTGTAAAGGGTTTATATGCTAATCATCCAACTCAGTCCAATTGATAGATTTTCACTGTGTGATGGTATCTCTTGTCAAACAATAGAAGTCAATGTTAGATGGAGAAAAACCTCACTTTCATCAAATTGATTGTAAAATCAAATTTATCTCAATATTATATTAATGGCTACATGCTTTTATTTTGTTTGGATTTTTGATATTAAGCTGATACGGTTGCAAAGCAACATTATCTAGGCAGCAGCACCTCACCTTGAAGAAGGAAGGAAGGATGAGTTTATACTGTTTTTTGCTAAATTACAACTATTTTAATATGTGTATAAGAAGGGAAAGAATTCATGGGTAAATTTTAAAGGGTCTGACAGCTTAGACAAATAGTCTTCAAGTGGTATGTTTTTGGTGACAGTGAGGACATTTTTCTTTAAAATGAATGGAAGACTTACATGATATATACACAGATATAGCAAGATATAACTGGAAATAAAATGTTTTCCACTATATTGAGGATGATGCAAGCATCTCTGAAATCCAAGTAAACTGGAGCTTAATAATAGAAAAATGAAAAGGAAAACAAGCTTATGCAGCATAAGCTCTGACAGGTTTCTTTCTTTCTTTCTTTTTTTTTTTTTTCTGTAACATAAATGCCTGACTTAAGGTTTGATTGCTGAGAGACCCATTTCAGGGGTGAATCCACTACACAGATGGCAATCTGACAAATTGTTGGCCACCTTACTTGGTAAAGAGACAGGCCACCTCCACCCAATAAGGCTCTTTTGTTTTAGAGATTATAGATCACTTCAACAACTGACCTTTTGGGCTCATGAGGACTTTTTTCTCTTTTGGCTTTCTTTCTTTGAAGCATATTAATTTTATATATATATATATATATATATATATATATATATATATATATATATATATATATACACACACACACACACATATATGTATATATTTGAACATTTCTCTTTTATAAATAAATTCACGTGTATCCTTTTTTTTTTCAGATTTCACATGTAAGGGAAATGATATATTTGTCTTTCTCTGGTTTGGGCACTTTAAATTTCTGCTCTTGTGTTTAAGTTCACCTACAATAGATGAACTTAAGAAATCCTAGGTTCCTACCCATGATTTAAATAAAGTCAGAACCCCAAGCCCACTACTCTTCTCCCCAACCCCATGTGGCCCCATGTGTGCTGGGTAATTGTTAAATCTTGTAAATAATAAAGCTTATTTTTCAAAGTTTCCTGAAGGTTATTGCTGAAGGGTGTTTTGCAAGTACATAAGAACTACAATTGTGTCCAGTCACAACATTGATTATTGATAGTCTGATATCAGCACAAAATAGCTTAATAGGCAGGATGTAGAATGGAGACTGTTGGTAAGCATGATGGGACTTAGACAATCAAGGAAAAATGGGGACTCCTTGGTTTTGAATAAAAACAAAGCAGCAATTAATTTTCCTTCTACAGAACAACTAAAGTATTATATGAATAGAGAAGAGAAATAAGAATATAATTAACTTGTCTACTCAAAAATGTAAAGTGGCATTTTACAACAGTAAGAACAGAGCGGTGTAATAATGCTTGACATTTGCTGTTCAATTGTAACTCATTCTATAGCCACCTCAATATTGTGGGCCAATTACTTAAGAGATCTATCCTTGATGTTATTTTTCTGACTTGCTGTAATTTTTCCGAATTTTCTGTAATTGCCAAATTAGTATTTTTCTATTGTCCAAGCAAGCATTATAAAAGGGTTCAGTTCAGTTCAGCCGCTCAGTCGTGTCCAACTCTGTGACCCCATGAACAACAGCACACCAGGCCTCCTTGCCCATCACCAACTCCCAGAGTCCACCCAAACCCATGTCCATTGAGTTGGTGATGCCATCCAACCATCTCATCCTCTGTCATCCCCTTTTCCTCCTGCCCTCAATCTTTCCCCAAATCAGGGTCTTTTCAAATGAGTCAGCTCTTTGCATCAGGTGGCCAAAGGATTGGAGTTTCAGCTTCACCATCAGTCCCTCCAACGAACACCCAGGACTGATCTCCCTTAGGATAGACTGGTTGGATCTCCTTGCAGTCCAAGGGACTCTCAAGAGTCTTCTGCAACACCACAGTTCAAAAGCATCAATTCTTCGGCACTCAGCGTTCTTTACAGTCCAACTCTCACATCCATACATGACCACTGGAAAAACAATAGCCTTGACTAGATGGACCTTTGTTGACAAAGTAATGTCTATGCTTTTTAATATGCTGTCTAGGTTGTTCATAACTTTCCTTCCAAGGAGTAAGCGTCTTTTAATTTCATGGCTTCAATCACCATCTGTAGTGATTTTGGAGCCCAGAAAAATAAAGTCAGCCACTGTTTCCACTGTTTCCCCATCTATTTGCCATGAAATGATGGGACTGGATGCCATGATCTTAGTTTTCTGAATGCTGAACTTTAAGCCAGCTTTTTCACTCTCCTTTTTCACTTCATCAAGAAGGTCTTTAGTTCTTCTTCACTTTCTGCCATAAGGGTGGTCTTATGAGAAATAGATGGGGAAACAGTGGAAACAGTGTCAGACTTTATTTTTGGGGGCTCCAAAATCACTGCAGATGATGACTGCAGCCATGAAATTAAGGGACGCTTACTACTTGGAAGAAAAGTTATGACCAACCTAGATAGCATATTCAAAAGCAGAGACATTACTTTGCTGACTAAGGTCCATCTAGTCAAGGCTATGGTTTTTCCTATGGTCATGTATGGATGTGAGAGTTGGACTGTGAAGAAGGCTGAGTGCCAAAGAATTGACGCATTTGAACTGTGGTATTGGAGAAGACTCTTGAGAGTCCCTTGGACTGCAAGGAGATCCAACCAGTCCATTCTGAAGGAGATCAGCCCTGGGATATCTTTGGAAGGAATGATGCTAAAGCTGAAACTCCAGTACTTTGGCCACCTGATGCGAAGGGTTGACTCATTGGAAAAGACTCTGATGCGGGGAGAGATTTGAGGGCAGGAGGAGAAGGGGACGACCGAGGATGAGATGGCTGGATGGCATCATTGACTCAATGGGCGTGAATCTGAGTGAACTCCAGGAGTTGGTGATGGACAGGGAGGCCTGGCGTGCTACGATTCATGGGGTCACAAAGAGTCGGACATGACTGAGCAACTGAACTGAACTGAACTGATCTGCATATCTGAGGTTACTGATATTTCTCCTGTAATCTTGATTCTAGCTTGTGCTTCTTCCAGCCCAGCGTTTCTCATGATATACTCTGCCTATAAGTTAAATAAGCAGGGAGACAATATACAGCCTTGAAATACTCCTTTTCCCATTTGGAACCAGTCTGTTGTTCCATGTCCAGCTCTAACTGTTGTTTCCTGACCTGCATACAAGGTTTCTCAAAGGCAGGTCAGGTGGTCTGGTATTCCCATCTCTTTCAGAATTTTCCACAGTTTATTGTGATCCACACAGTCCAAGGCTTTGGCGTATTCAAAAAGCAGAAATAGATATTTTTCTGGAACTCTCTTGCCTTTTCCATGATCCAGTGGATGTTGGCAATTTGATCTCTGGTTCCTGTGCCTTTTCTAAAACCAGCTTGAACATCTGGAAGTTCACAGTTCATGTATTGCTGAAGCCTGTCGTGGAGAATTTTGAGCATCACTTTACTAGCGTGTGAGATGAGTGTAATTGTGCCATAGTTTGAGCATTCTTTGGCATTGCCTTTCTTTGAGATTGGAATGAAAATTGACCTTTTCCTGTCCTATGGCCACTGCTGACTTTTCCAGATTTGCTGGCAAATTGCATGCAGTACTTTCACAGCATCATCTTTTAGGATTTGAAATAGCTCAGCAGGAATTCCATCACCTCCACTAGCTTTTTTCATAGTGATACTTTCTAAGGCCCACTTGACTTTACATTCCATGATGTCTGGCTCGAGATGAATGATCACACCATCCTGATTAACTGGGTCCTGTACATGTTTTTTGTATAGTTCTTCTGTGTATTCTTGCCACTTCTGCTTATTATCTTCTGCTTCTGTTAGGTCCATACCATTTCTGTCCTTTATTGAGCCAATCTTTTATGAGATGTTCCCTTGGTATCTCTAATTTTCTTGAAGAGAGCTCTAGTCTTTTGCATTCTATGTTTTCCTCTCTTTCTTTGCATTGATTGCTGAGGAAGTCTTTCTTATTTCTCCTTGCTATTTTTGGAACTCTGCAATCAAATGGGTATATCTTTCCTTTTCTCCTTTGCTTTTCACTTCTCTTCTTTCCATAGCTATTTAGGATAAATTTAATTGGCACATGCTTTGGAAAGTGCCAAGGTAAGTTCCTGGTGTTTGTGTTAGTTGCTCAGTTGTGAACTACTCTTTGTGACCCCATGGAATATAGCCCACCAGGCTCCTCTGCCCATGGAATTCTCCAGGCAAGAATACTGGAGTGGGTAGCCATTTCCTTCTCCAAGGGATCTTCCCAACCCAGGGATTGAACCTGGGTCTCCCACTTTGCAGGTACATTCTTTACCTCTGAGCCATCAGGGAAGTTCCTGGTATCTTCCCACACAAACCATTAGGTGATATTAACAAATGATGATCACAGGACATTTTTTTCATGATCATATCCTGGGATCTTCTGTTATGGACATTTTAATGAGCAACATATTTTCCATAGAGGGAATACGGTAATTTCCTTATCCTTCTGGGGACTTTCTAAGGCCATATTAACAGTCTTTTTTTTTTTCCTAGTATAAACCAACTCCTAAAGGAGGAAATAAGTCACTGGGGTTTTACCCTTTCAAGTTCATTCTTTTCAGAATTTCCGTCACCGGGGATTGCTCATTTTCTTCTGGCACGTTTCTATACAAACTCCAGCATCTAGTTTAGAAACTATTTACTTTTTCATTATTTGAAACTGGCATTTCCATATTGTACCACATACTGCATGAGCAGACACAACATCTTTCTGAGCTGTTGCAGAGAGATTCAGTTCCAGAGAAGTAGCTTTCTAGCCATTGTGATATTTCTTACTCATAACTGAGGGTCAAAATTCATTCACTTAGTAAACTCCCAAAGATGGTTTCAGTATTCTTGCATGCTCTTCCAGGTAAGAAGGAAAGATTAGGTATTATCTTTGTGGGCATACCGACATTAGTTTAGTTGGTAGTCAGTGACAGGGCTTTACAACAGCCTGAATGTTTCCTTTTCTCAGAACCTCACATTTGGTTCCTAGTTCGCACCGTCGTGAACATTTCCTGTGGCTCTGGGACCTTAATCAGGAATACCTTTATATTTCCTCTCAAGACACAGGCACCCGGAAATACTGTGAAAAAAGAAGTAACTCCCGAAGCTAGAAAGCATGTTCTCAGCCTCAAACAGGTATGTTGACAGATGGTACCTGCTGTGGTCATCATAGTCTGGTTGTCTGTTTTACTGCATGTAAAGCAAGCTATGAAATCAAAGAAATTCATGTCCTATTCCTTATGACCCCATGTACCGTAGCCTGATAGGCTCCTTTGTCCATGGAATTTTTCAGGTAAGAATACTGGAATGGGTTGCCATTTTCTACTCCAGGGGATCTTCCCGAGCCAGGGATTGAACCTGCATCTCCTATGTCTCCTGCATTGGCAGGCGGATTCTTTACCACTGCGCCACCTGGGAATCAGAAATGTGTCTTTGTTTACAAGTCTATTTCCACTTTAATTGAAAGTTTTAATGATGGTATTTTGCACAACAGATGATTGGCAGTTTTATAATAAAGCATAAAAATTGTTTACAATCTAGCCTCAATTTGCTGTTTTGTATGAACATTTCTTTGTGAAATATAATTTAGTCAGTAACCATTCTACATTTTCCTGATGTTTTCCACACGATTCAGCCAGTCCCTCTTTTATTTATTTTTTTTAGTTATTTATTTTTTTAATTTTAAAATCTTTCATTCTTACAGGTGTTCCCAAACATGAACCCCCCTCCCACCTCCCTCCCTATAACATCTCTGTGGGTCATCCCCATGCACCAGCCCCAAGCATGCTGTATCCTGGGTCAGACATAGACTGGCAATTCAATTCTTACATGATAGTATACATGTTAGAATGCCATTCTCCCAAATCATCCCACTCTCTCTTTTAAAAACTACTGCTGATTCGAATCATTTGTTTTTGTAGCTACAGGTTGTCTTAAATTCTTAGAGAGTGAGGAGGAGTACATTTTACTTCCCAAACATTTACCTTGTTTCTTGGAGAAATTCTTCAAGTATATACGTTCTTCATCTAACTTTTGTTTCTTAGAGATCTTCACTTCATTGTTTTTCTTTGCCTTTGATTTTTGTTGTTGTTGTTGCATCTTATTTTGAAAAACATAAACATTACGCTTCCCTGGTAGCTCAGCTGGTAAAGAAGTCACCTGCAATGCAGGAGATCCCAGTCTATTCCTGGGTCCAGAAGATCTGCTGGTGAAGGAATAGGCTACCCACTCCAGTATTCTTGGGCTTACCTGGTGGCTCAATTGGTAAAGAATCAGTCTACAATGTGAGAGACCTGGGTTTGATCCCTGAGTTGGGAAGATCCCCTGGAGAAGGGAATGGCTACCCAATCCAGTATTCTGGCCTGGAGAATTTAATGGACTGTAGAATTCATGGTGGAGAAGGAAATGGCAACCCACTCCAGTATTCTTGCCTGGAGAATCCCAGCCACAGAGAAGCCTGGTGGGCTGCTGTCCATAGGGTCACACAGAGGCGGACATAACTGAAGTGACTTAGCATGCATGTATGCATTGGAGAAGGAAATGGCAACCCACTCCAGTATTCTTGCCTGGAGAATCCCAGAGACAGAGGAGCCTGGTGGGCTGCCGTCTATGGGGTCACCAGAGTTGGACATGACTGAAGCAACTTAGCAACAGCAGCAGCAGAGTCCATGGGGTCGCAAAGAGTCCAACTCGACTGAACAACTTTCACTTTCAAACACTAGGTTCAGTGCTTTATGCTTTTTACATATCCATTATCTTTTGACGTATACAGTGATCTAGACTTGTCTTTTCCCAAATACAGCAGAATCATTTTGTCTTGCATTTTCCATCTTCCCACCCCAGCCCCCAGTGCTATTTTAGTGGTATTTTTAGGATATGAGAAGGAGAATTAAATGTTGGTAATTTAGAATTTGTGTTCTATCCTTCAATCATTTGATGGGAAAGTACAGAGGGCATCTTGAATGTTCACTCAAGATATATAGTTTTCAATCATTTCTTCCCTTAATGAAATCTCTACTCTGGAACATGCCCAGCTCAACTTGATATTTGACCCTGTCACTCAATTATGAAACTAGCTAATCTTCCCAGCTATGGAACCTTCCCTTATATGGGCTATACTTTCAGAAGGATATACGTTTCCATGGCACTTTATATTTTATACTTTGTTTGTCCAAGATGAGACCTATATCGAATGGTGCTTCGTGAAAATAGTTTCACTCTTTGTTCATGTGATTTTGTTAAATTTTAACATATCAGGAACATAATATATGGAATATACAATATAGGCTTATAAGCATTCCATAGCTTTTAGAACTGTTCCTGCTTAGAATAGTATTCACTTTCTATTTTCTGCCATTTGTGTTTAAGCTATTAGTTTTAAAGAGAGAAGTGGAAATACTGCATTCATTGTCAATATTTACATCTTAAAAATGTTTTTCGCAACTTGTTTTGAAACTTTCATACTTAGTAATGCATAATATGTTCTTAATGAGCAATAAAGATATTTTACTTGCTCAGAAAAATACTGTTACTTAATGAGTCCAAGTTAGTGATATCTATAACTGGAATTAATCGCTTCTTGTGAACTTAGCAATGTACATTTGGAAGGTGTTTGGACACTGCTGCTGTTTCCTGTAATCCACTCATTCATGTTTATTGTGAGGTTTTTAAAGGTTCAGATGAAAGAAAATGTAAACTGAAGTAGTAATTGTTTACTATGCAAAGAAAAAGTCAATGAACTGGAATATTGCCAGTGAAGTGGAAGGTAGACATTTTGCAGGGCACTGATCTGAAGTGATAGAGAGCTACTGCATAATATCTACTAAAAATATTTGAAAAGGGATCATTTGCTTAGTAATAAACAAAATTTATGGTATTTCCTACTGAGGAAGGATGAGAAAAAGATGAAATAATGAGGATATGTCAGAGTGTTTCAATTTGGTAGTTACAAGACTGGGATAGAGTTCATAAAAATCAAGAAAAGGGCAATGTGTGGATTTGACCCCTAGTTATGACATTATAAGTCCACTTTCTCAGCCTCATGCTTTCAATAAAAAGCCATGTTCAAATAGATAGCAGAGCCATATATGTTTGAGATATCTCTAATTTGAGGGAAGGTTGGTAAGCTCTGATCATTCATTTGGTAGTGATATCTACTATCTACTAGTTGACTAGAGATATGTTAGTTTCCCTAGGGAAAAAGAAAGAGGTATAATACGGTGGATATGAATTGAGTGAACTGCTGAATAATTTTTAAAAGGTTACTTTGTGCTGACCACTCTAAGGGTTAGAGACAGAGAAGTCGTATCTTTATGACTCCTGGCCTCATGAATCTCACAATCTGTTGTGTCTGTTGTGAGTAGACACATATACAACTTAGTCAAATGCAAAAATATATTTATCCATTATCAAGGTTCTCAGATATTTAAGAATAGATAGTAAAGATTATTTTGGGGGTGTGTGGTAGTAAAGTATGCTTACTACCATAAGGATAATAAAGAATGTTTTATTTACCCTTAATAACTTGCTTTCAAAATATGAATTACATTTTGCAATCACACTTTAAGTCGATAACAAATATGCAAATGATTACAGGAAAAAGAAATAAAAAATCACATGGCTAGCATTTCATTTCCTAAAGACTTTTTGGAGCCTGGAGGATCCTGGGTCTCTGAAAAACAGAGAATGAGCAATTTTTCAAAAGCACATAAACAAACACTAAGGGAAAGAAAAAGAAAGATAGGTAAGAGTATAGAATTAACTGGTTGATCATAAGAAACAGATTCAAATGTTGCCTTAAATACTAAATACATATGCACCTTTGACTGAACATATAGCTCTGAGTAGTTGATTTTTAATTAATACCAGTCTCATCTGGTATATTTAAAACTTACATAATGTTACAACTAATTTCCACTCTTTGGGGGTGATTAAAAATGGTCTTATTCTCACTTTACTGAAAGTTGCTTAAATAAACCTGTTTTTTTTCTCTAGTTGAAATTAACTGAGTTTCCCCTTCATGTGACTAGAAAGACATCAATATAAAGGGGTACATTTGGTTGGATGGAAATGATAATAAAATTAATTTCCTAAAACAGAGACAGTGCTTCTTTTTTAACAGCTTTATGAAGTAGAACTAATATATAAATAAATCACAATTTATTTAACATATATAAGTTCATGTGTCTGGACATATGTGTGGACCCATGATACAGTCACCACAATCTAGGTAATACATTTATATGTCTTCTCCTAAAGTTCCCCTGTGTTCTTTTGCTTTTTGTGTGAATGTGTGGTAGGAACACATAACATGATTTAGCCTGTACTAAATGTTAAGTACATAATATAGTATTGTTAATTATAAGCAATATGTTGGACAGCAGCTCTCTAGAGCTTATATGGTATAGCTGCAATTTTTAAACCATTGAGCACTTCCCTGTTTCCTCCTCCTCCCATCCTCTGGCCATCACCATTTTATGTTTCTATAAGGCTGACTGTTTTGCATATTACATATTAGAGGTGTGTTTGTCCATTTGTATCTGACCTATTTTATGTAGTATACCATCACAAAGTACATCCATGTTGTTGCACATTGTAAGACTTGTTTCCTTTTTAAGGCTAAATATATTTCATCAATATTCTAATAATACTCCATTAATTAAAGTTGACTAAAATACCGTAAGGGGCTTCCCAGGTGGCACTAGTGGTAAAGAACCCATCTGCCAGTGTACGAGGCATTAGAAACACAGGTTTGATCTCTGGGTCAGGAAGCTCCCCTGGAGGAGGGCATGGCAACCCCTCCAGCATTCTTGCCTGGAGAATTCCCAAGGACAGAGGAGCCTGGCAGGCTACAGTCCACAGAGTTGGACACAACTGAAAGGACTTAGCACGCATGCACGGAATATGCTGTATCTTCTATATTTATTCATAATATCTTATCAATATGCTAACAATACTCCATTAGTTAAAGTTGAATAGTATATCTTTTTATTTGTCCATTATTAGACGGACATTTAGGTTGGCTGTTGTGAATAATGCTGCAATAAATACAGGAATAAAGTTATCACTTAAAGATCCCAATTTTAATTCTTTGGGGTGTATACCCAGAAGTGGGAATGTTGGACTGTATGATAGTTATAATATTTTGAGGAACATTGATTCTGTTTTTCATTGCCACTAATACTGTACAAGGATTCTAATTTCTCCATAATCTTTCCAACATTTGTTGTCATTTTTTTTTATAACAGCCATACCTATAGGTATGAGGTGATATCTCATTGTGGGTTTATTTGCATTACCCAGATGATTAGTGATGTTGAACACTTTTTCATATGCCTACTGGACATTTGTACGTCTTGTTTTGAGAAATGTCTGTTCAAGTTCTTTTTTACTTTCTAATTGGGTCACCTCCTTTGTTGTTGTTGTTGTTGTAGACATTTGAATCTTTTACATCTCTTGGATGTTATGTATAATTTTGTATATTTTCTCTCCTTCCATAGATTTTTGCTTTTGTTGCCCATGGTTTGGTCTTATATCTTTAAAATCATCACCAAGACTAATACCATTGTTTTCCTCCATGTTTCTTCTAGAAGTTTCAGTTTCAGATTTTACATTCAAATCTTTAATCTAAGTTGATTTATGTGTATGGTGTAAGATAGGGGTTCGATTTTATTCTTTTGCATGTGGATATTCCGTTTTCCCCAAACTGTTTATTGAAGAGACTGCCCTTTCTACATTGTGTATTCTTGGTTTCTTTGTTGAAGATGATTCGTTTGTATGCAAGCGTTTATCTCTAGGTTCTCTATCCTGCTCCATCGATCTATACGTTTACTTTATGCCAATACAATACTGTTTTAATTACTATAGTTTGATCATTTTTTTAAAAAAAATCTGTTCTTTTCTATCTTGCAGAGCATCAGAAGACACCTATGCCATTGAGAGAATGCACACTATTTATGTAGAATGTGCATAATAGGAAAATAGATACAAGTTATGAGGTCTAAGCATTTAACATATAACTTTGGGGAGAGATGACATTGTCATTTATCTGACCTTATGTAATACATAATCTTTCTCAGCTATAACTCAACTTTCTGGAACATACTTTGCACATGGGGATGGTTAAGAGCCCCAATGAGGGAAACATAACAGGTTTTATCCTGTTAGGGTTTTACGATTATCCTCAGTTATAGACAGCTCTCTTTGTGGTCATCTTGAACTTATATTTACTAACCATTTTAGGGAACACCACCATCATTCTGATATTTCATCTGGAACCCAAACTTCATACACCAATGTATTTTTTCCTTTCTCATCTCTCTTTCCTGGACCTCTGCTTTACTAGCAGTGTTACTCCACAGCTCCTGGTAAACTTGCAGGATCCCATGAAAACCATTACCTATGGTGGCTGTATGGTTCAGCTGTACATCTCTCTTGCTCTTGGATCTACTGAGGGTGTGCTTCTGGCTGTGAAGTCCTATGATCGCTATGTGGCCATCTGCCGTCCCCTCCACTATGCTCTCCTAATGCATCCTCATCTCTGCATGGCCCTGACATCTTTAGCATGGCTTAGTGGTGTGGCCACCACCCTGGTACAGTCCACTCTCACCCTGCAGCTACCTTTATGTGGGCATCACCAACTGGATCATTTTATCTGTGAAGTCCCTGTACTTATCAAGTTGGCTTGTGTGGATACCACTTTTAATGAGGCTGAGCTCTTTGTGGCTAGTATCCTCTTCCTTGTTGTGCCTATCTACTTCATGCTAGTCTCTTATGGTTACATTACTCAAGCAGTTTTGAAGATCAAATCAGCTACTGAAAGAAAGAAAGTTTGTGGGACCTGTTCTTCCCATGTGACAGTTGTCATCATGTTCTATGGAACCATCATGTTCATGTATCTGCAGTCAGCCAAAAGTACATACAAAGATCAAGGAAAGTTTGTCTCTCTCTTCTACACAGTGGTGACCCCCATGCTTAATCCTCTTATTTATACTCTGAGGAACAAAGAGGTCAAGGAAGCACTAAGAAAAGTTCTAGGGAAGATTCTGGTAATAAAGTTTACATGATGGTCAAAAAATGGTTTAAAGCACTACTATGATAAATAGCTAATTTTTGTGGTTAAAGAAAATCACATAATGTTTTAAAACTATTTTTCCCCATTTCCTTTAGATTAATTTCTTATAAAACACTCTGTACGCACCTATGGCCACCTTATCTTTGACAAACGAGGCAAGCATATACAATGGAGAAAAAACAATCTCTTCAACAACTGGTGCTAGGAAAACTGGTCAACCACTTGTAAAAGAATGAAACTAGATCACTTTCTAACACCATACACAAAAATAAACTCAAAATGAACTAAAGATCTAAACATAAGACCAGAAACTATAAAACTAGAGGAGAACATAGGCAAAACACTCTCTGACATAAATCACAGCGGGACCCTCTATGACACACCTCCCAGAATATTGGAAATAAAAGCAAAAGTAAACAAATGAGACCTAATTAAAATTAAAAGCTTCTGCACAACAAAAGAAACTATAAGCAAGGTGAAAAGATAGCCTTCAGAATGGGAGAAAATAATAGCAAATGAAGCAACTGACAAAGAACTAATCTCAAAAATATACAAGCAACTCCTGCAGCTCAACTCCAGAAAAATAAACGACCCAATCAAAAAATGGGCCAAAGAACTAAACAGACATTTCTCCAAAGAAGACATACAGATGGCTAACAAATACATGAAAAGATGCTCAACATTACTCATTATCAGAGAAATGCAAATCAAAACCACAATAAGGTACCATTTCATGCCACTCAGAATGGCTGCGGTCCAAAAATCCACAAGCAATAAATGCTGGAGAGGGTGTGGAGAAAAGGGAACCCTCTTACATTGTTGGTGGGAATGCAAACTTGTACAGCCACTATGGAGAACAGTGTGGATATTCCTTAAAAAACTGGGAATAGAACTGCCTTATGACCCAGCAATCCCACTGCTGGGCATACACACCGAGGAAACCTGAATTGAAAGAGACACGTGTACCCCAATGTTCATTGCAGCACTGTTCGTAATAACTAGGACATGGAAGCAACCTAGATGTCCATCAGCTAATGAATGGATAAGAAAGCTGTGGTACATATACACAATGGAGTATTACTCAGCCATTAAAAAGAATAATTTGAATCAGTTCTAATGAGGTGGATGAAACTGGAGCTGATTATACAGAGTGAAGTAGGAAAACACCAATACAGTATACTAACACATATATATGGAATTTAGAAAGATAGTAATGATCCTGTATGTGAGACAGGAAAAGAGACACAGATGTATAGAACAGTCTTTTGGACTCTGTGGGAGAGGGAGAGGGTGGGATGTTTTGGGGAAATGGAATTGAAACATGTGTAATATCCTATAAGAAACAAAACGCCAGTCCAGGTTCGATACAGGATCCCTGGGGCTCGACTGAATTCCATCACTTCCACTAGCTTTGTTTGTAGTGATGCTTTTTAAGGTCCACTTGACTTCATATTCCAGGATATCTGGCTCTAGATGAGTGATCTCACCATCGTGATTATCCAGGTCATGAAGATCTTTTTTGTACAGTTTTTCTGTGTATTCTTGCCACCTCTTCTTAATATCTTCTGCTTCTGTTAGGTCCATACCATTTCTGTCCTTTATCGAGCCCATCTTTGCATGAAATGTTCCCTTGGTATCTCATTTTTTTTAAGAGATCTCTAGTCTTTCCCATTCTGTTGTTTTCCTTTATTTGTTTGCATTGATCACTGAAGAAGGCTTTCTTATCTCTTCTTGCTATTCTTTGGAACTCTGCATTCAGATGCTTTTATCTTTCCTTTTCTCCTTTGCTTTTCACTTCTCTTCTTTTTACAGTTATTTGTAAGACCGCCCCAGACAGCCATTTTTCTTTTTTGCATTTCTTTTCCATGGGGATGGTCTTGATCCCTGTCTCCTGTACAGTGTTACAAATCTCATTCTATAGTTCACCAGGCACTCTATCTATCAGATCTAGGCCCTTAAATTTATATTTCACTTCCACTGTATAATCATAAGAGATTTGATTTAGTGGTTTTCCCTACTTTCTTCAGTTTAAGTCTGAATTTGGCAATAAGAAGCTCATGATCTGAACCACAGTCAGCTCCTGGTCTTGTTTTTGTTGACTGTATAGAGCTTCTTCTTCTTTGGCTGCAAAGAATATAATCAATCTGATTTTGGTGTTGACCATCTGGTGATGTCCATGTGTAGAGTCTTCTCTTTTGTTGTTAGAAGAGGGTGTTTGCCATGACCAGTGCATTTTCTCAGCAAAACAATATTAGTCTTTGCTCTGATTCATTCATTATCCCAAGGCCAAATTTACCTGTTACTCCAGGTGCTCCCTGACTTCCTACTTTTGCATTCCAGTCCCCTATAATGAAAAGGACATCTTTTTTTGGGTGTTATTCTGAAAGGTCTTGTAAGTCTTCATAGAATCGTTCAACTTCAGCTTCTTCAGCATTATTGGTTGGGGAATAGACTTGGATTACTGTGATATTGAATGGTTTATCTTGGAAATGAACAGAGATCATTATGTCATTTTTGAGATTGTATTCTAGTACTTCATTTCAAACTCTTTTGTTGACCGTGATGGCGACTCCATTTCTTCTAAGGGATTCCTGTCCTCAGTAGTAGATATAATGGTCATCTGATTTAAATTAACCCATTCCAGTCCATTTTATTTTGCTGATTCCTAGAATGTAATCACTATAATCACAAATACGTCCAACATGGACAGTATAAGCAAGATGTCAATTTAAAAAAAGAAATGATAACAACATCTTATGGGAATAGGAAAAGATGTATGTATTTTCCATTAATCCATGTATTAGATAAACATTTACTGAATGTCTACTCTAGATTACACAACAAGCTATTCACTGAAGATTTAAGCCTACCTCCAGGATAATACAATTTAGTCAAGGAGAGACATTTATCAAAGACTTACAGAAATATATGTCAAATTTCAATTAAAATTAGCATTAAAAGAAAGGATATATGTATACATATAACTGATTCACTTTGATGTACAGCAGAAATTAACACAACTTTGTGAAGCAACTATATTCCAGGAGCAAAAATTAATTAAAAGTAAGTGGTTTTTCCAGTGGTCATGTATGGATGTGAGAGTTGGTCTGTGAAGAAAGCTGCGCACTGAAGAATTGACAGTTTTGAATTGTGGTATTGGAGAAGACTCTTGAGAGTCCCTTGGACTGCAATGAGATCCAACCAGTCCATTCTGAAGGAGATCAGCCCTGGGATTTCTTTGGAAGGAATGATGCTAAAGCTGAAACTCCAGTACTTTGGCCACCTCATGCGAAGAGTTGACTCATTGGAAAAGACTCTGATGCTGGGAGGGATTGGGGGCAGGAGCAGAGGAGGACGACAGAGGATGAGATGGCTAGATGGCATCACTGACTCGATGGATGTGAGTCTGAGTGAACTCTGGGAGTTGGTGATGGACAGGGAGGCCTGGCATGCTGTGATTCTTGGGGTCGCGAAGAGTCGGACACGACTGAGCGACTGAACTGAACTGACTGAAGTACTGTGCTGGAGAAATGTAATGCCCAGGAAGCACATAGAGAAACTGAGCTAGCCTGGAACAATCCTAGGCAAAAGAGGTCTCATGAAGAAATGTACAAAAGAAGGAAAATTTATCACTAGATTAGGAACAAAGAAAAGATCATAGTGGATTTTATTTCCAGAAGTTGAAGATCTGAAGCTCATTATTTGCAAACTCAAATTTCTTGACTTTTGTTTTTACTTCCTTAAACATATCTAAGTCATGCGATTGAAATTTCCTACCTCTATTTTCTCTTCCTCTCAACATTTGATCAAAGCTTCATCTCTCACTGTATGCTTTGAGCCTCTTAGAATCTTGTTCAGCCTCTTTGCCCTCTGCTTATTCTAGTTCTTCGCTTATGTCTTTCTCATTCATTTTCAGGACAAGGGTCATTGTAGTTCAGTCCTGTATCAGTCACACAGTTTTTATAACCCATTGTTGCCCTTTGGGGTTTTTTTTGTTTGTTTGTTTTCATTTTCCAATACGTTTTTACTTCGGTTTTCCTCCCCACTTTCCAGATTCAATTCCTTCTTAGCCTTTGAAATATAGCTTAGATATTTGCTTTACAAAAGCACAAATTGCCTCCCTACACCTGCCTTCATGCTAAGCATTTTTGTGTTTGGCCTCTTTACTCCATGCACCCAGGAGCTTGTTTTAATATTAGTATGAGCAAATATATGTGTCTATAACAAAGCTAGGCTTTAGTACATGTGTCTTGTCTCACTAGACTGCACGGGTGCAAGCTATACCAGAAAATGCCATATTGTAGGTTTGAGAAAGAAAAGAGGAAGACAGATAGATAACAGACTGTCGCTTTGTTTTTGTTTTTGTCTTGTTGATAAGATGAAATCCACATAGCATAAAATTGGCCATTTTAACTTGTACAATTGAGTTGCATCTGGTTATATTTGCAATGTTTTGCAGTGTTCACTTCACTTCTACCTGGTTTCTTTAATTTGAGAATGAATTATATACATTATCCAACAAGGAATTTCAGGTATCACATTTGCTAAAAGTGACCATAAAATTGGTTTGCCTGCAAGAGCCCGAGTTTATATCTGAAGTCCTAGCACCTTGCTCAGTTTGCCAGTTGTCACATAAAATGATGTTTCCATTAGGATGACAAACATAAGGACAACATATATCTTTACAATTTCAACTAGAACCCTATTGGTTTTATCATCCATTTGGTCTCGACAGGCATCATGCTTATTAGTATCACTTCAATAAGTAAAACCAAATCTTTCATGATAATCTTTCTCTACACATTTAATATTACTGTCAGAATGTGCCATCAGTGTCTCAGATAATTATGTCAGTGAATTAAAAGATCACAATGGATGTAAAATAAATTCTTCTAATTTGATTGAAAATATCCAGTTATTTTCAGTTTCCTTAGTGCCATATTCATATCCTTATTTCTCAGGCTGTAGATTAGGGGGTTCATGATGGGTGGCACCACAGTATAGAATACTGAAATTAACAAATCCAAAAGTGATGGAGATTTGGGTAATGGGCGTAAGTAGGCAAAATATCCAGAAGAGAGAAACAAAGTCACAACAATGAGGTGTGGCAAGCATGTGGAGAAAGCTTTGGATCTGCCTTGTCTGGAGGGTATCCTCAGCACAGTGGAGAAGATGTGAATATAAGATATATCAATAAACACAAAACAGCCAAAATCTAGCACTAGGCTGAGCGCAATGACTACTAATTCCCCAGTGTTAAATGAACAAGCCAGAGAGAGCAGTTGTGGGACATCACAGAAGAACTGATGAACTTCAGGAGATCCGCACATGGGTGTAGAAAAGGTAAAAGCTGTGTGTAGAATTGCATTGAGACTTCCACTGAGCCATGAAGAGGCAGCCATCTGCACACAGGCTCCATGGCTCATGATAATGTCATACCTGAGTGGGTGGCAGATGGCAATATAGCGGTCATAGGACATGACTGTGAGTAGCGCTACTTCTGTAGTGGCTAAAAGGAAAAAGAAAAACACCTGTGAAACACATCCAAAGAATGAAATGGTGTTGTCATTGGTCAGAGAGTTCATGATGGATTTGGGGACAGGGATGGAAATGAGGCCAACATCCAGAAAGGATAAGTTCTTCAGGAAGAAGTACATTGGCGTGTGGAGGCAATGATCCTTGGTGGTGAGCGTGATGATAAGAAGATTCCCAAGCAGAGCTGCCAGGTAAATTAGCAAAAAAAGCACAGCATGAAAGATCTGGATCTCCCGAATATCACTGAATCCCATTAGAAAAAATGTGCTCCTAGAGGTAAAATTGTCCATTTCTTTGACATTTAATCACTGACTTACTCTAAAAGAAAAAGAACAAAAGTAAACAACTTGAGGCTCAGCTTGAGAGGGTTTGCTGTTCTATTTTAACTTCCCTTTCTCCCACTCACATTCATGTCTGTGAGAATAATTGAGACTTCATGAAACTAATAGCAAGTTCCAATGAGCTTATTTTACCACAGTGATCACATAGTAGTATGACTGAACAGGGTGCCAGTCCAGTTCAAATCATCTACTTCATAATTTTATGTGGATTAAGGCCTAATTCTCTGTATCTCACTCAAGTGAAATTATACATACTTTATTTTACAATATGTAGTGAGAGAGGCAGTGGATTTTGATCGATCAGTCTTAAACACAAATTTAAACTTAGCCACTTACTTACTTTCTAATGAATTAATTATCTAAGCATTGGTTGACTCAAATTCCAGAGTAAGCTTTCTTGTCCGATTATTATTCTAATACAATTGGACAATGCATATAAAAACAACTAGTATAGCTTCTCAACAAGAAAACCTTCAACAAGCATTTTCTCTACTCATTAAATCATTCTTCCTTATGCCAGAGTCAGAAAAACTGTGAAAACCTTTGAAATGAGAAAACTCTGTGTGTGTGTGTGCACACGTGTTTTGGATCATCATTGCATTTTATTGTCTTTGAAGTAATTTCAATTAATGAAGTTGCAGGAATAGTCAGTACAGCAAATTATTCTTGTTCATAGAAATACAAATTAGATGTTATTCATTTTGCTTTATAGTTAGACCCTTTATACATCTACTTGCAAATTCACTTCAGCATTCTTTTTCTGCCTTCATGTGTGTAGTACTTTGATTTCTCTTTTGAACCACTTATAATTATATCTTGCAGATTCCTGGTGGCTCAGAGGTTAAAGCGTCTGCCTGCAATGCAGGAGACCTGGGTTTGATCCCTGGGTTGGGAAGATCCCCTGGAGAAGGAAATGGCAACCCACTCCAGTATTCTTGCCTGGAGAATCTCATGGACAGAGGAGCCTGGTGGGCTACAGTTCACGGGGTCGCAAAGAGTCGGACACGACTGAGCGACTTTACTTGACTTTAATGAGTTGGATAAAAAATTTTGACCTGTGTTTGTTTCATATGTGTATAAGAGTAATTATTTTATCCTCTTTTCCAAAATTATACTTTAGCACTTGACATGAATGACAACTGCTGATACTCAGAGTCAAACCTTATGAAAAGGCTTAAGAGGTCTTATATAGAAATATTTAGACAACTTATTAGGAACACAGACAACAGAAAATTTAGACAGTCTCAAGTTTTTTCTTTGTGTTATATTTTATTTAACTAAATACTACTCACAGGTAGAACAGAACAGTTTTACATTTTCAGCATAATGTTAATTTCAAACAGGTAAGAAGTTTTTACCTTTACATCAGATCTTCAACATTGTTGCTGTTGTCTTTCCAAAATCATTTCAATGAATCATGCATTTATAGCTACATCTCCTACTTAACTATCTGAGGCAATATACTCTCCTAATTCACACCTGCTTGGCCAGCTTTCCTTTTCCCTTTTATTTATTTATTTTTTTCATTTTTTTTTAATCACAGGTTACCCCATTATTTACATGATGGAGAGAATTAAATGTCCTCCTTGGTGTTTAAATGAGAAACATTCTTACTCTCTTGCTTCAGAAGAATGGCTCCAATCTTCTGAAAGTCATAGTGTACTGATGCACAATGCAAACACCCCATGTGTGCATGCGTGCATGCGTGCAAAGTTGCTTCAGTCATGACATACTGTTTGCGAACCTATGGACTGTAGCCTCCTGCTCCAAGCAAGGGTACTGGAATGGGTTGCCATGCCCTTCCTCAGGGGATTGTTTCCACCCAGGGGTAGAACCCATGGCTCCTGCAGCTTCTGCATTGCAGGAGGATTCTTTACAGCTGAGTCACCACTGGGGAAGCCCTGGACATTCCATGCCCTTTAGTAAAACTTTTAATTTGTGTATTTATTACTGTTATTCAGAAGAGATAATTTATGCAAACTTCCCTTGTGAGGCCATCTTAAGCAGATCCAAGATTTTTGCCTAGCATGTTGAATTCCTAATCTAATAACTGTTTACTCAACTCAGTGAATGCAACAACTTATTTTTCGTACACTATATTATTGATCTTAAAGTCAATTTTTTTTTCTTTTTCTCTTATTCTTCTGCCCCAAGGGTTCACTCTACTTTTTTTTCTCTCTCTCATGCATTTTGAATTTCATTATTCAGACAACCACTCACAAATTCATCCAAAATGTTAATGTTGATTACTTATAAGTGTATATGCTCTATGGGAAAAATTCTGAAAACTTGCATTCTACTTCAAATCATTAGATATAATCACAAAGCAATGAAAATACAAAGTAACTCATTGTGTGACAGGGTTCATGTTTGGGAACGCATGTAAGAATTAAAGATTTTAAAATTAAAAAAAAATAAATAAAATTAAAAAAAAAACTTTGAATAATAAGTTGAATTTAACTTTTTAAAATCAGTTCCAGCAATACAGTACCCTGCATAGTTCTCTCCTGGAAAAATTCTCTCATGATCTTCTATTTATTTGAATATCATTGTAATTTCTCCTACACCAAATTCTTACCTCCTAAAAGCATGGTTAATGTATGCTGCCTTCCAATTCTATATACCTACATCTGTGCCCTACTGGCAGGATTTTTTTCCCCTTCATAAATGTAGTTTATGATCTCACTTAAATGTGAAAACTAGGAAAAAAAAAACAGTTATAGAAACAGAAAACAGATTGGTGTTTTGCAAAGATGGAGGAGGTGGGATGTGAGGAAAAGGGTAAACAAGGTCAAAGCATATAAACTTCCAGTTATAAGACAAGTAAGATAATGGGAATAGCATGGTGGACTATAGTCAAGAATACTATTTTACATGTTTATATTTGAAAGTTACTGACAGAGTAAATTTTAAAAGTTCTCACCATAAAAAAAGCAAAAATAAAACAAAGCAAACAAAATTATATAAGATGATCATATGTTAACTAATCTTATTGTGGTAATCATTTATATATATATATGTATATATATATATCACTACATAATCTACCTTTAATTTTCACAATGTTATATGTCAATTTTGTCTCAATAAAACAAGAAAAAGTGGTTGTTCCCCCAAATTACTTTTATTTTTCTTCTCATCCATCTTCAAGCTTAATTTGGTGGTTTTAGCAATCAAAATAAGCTCTAAGCAATACTGCCAACTTTCCTTTAAAGATCCAGAAAAAAATTTACCTCAAACTTGCTCTGCATTTACATTTTAATTAAATGACAAATGAGAACATAATGTTTTCTTACTCTACAACTATAATAAACTTGTAAGATGGTATTTATTGAAGCACAAGAGGGTGGATACTAAATATTCCAGGAATTCTAAGGGAGTCACTGTGGATTAGATGAAGAAATGTGGGAAATGAAATGATTAGCCCTTGAAATATTGACAGTGTTCAGGAAGGAAGAAGAGAATATTCCTTCTTCAAAAACAGGAAAAAGTGTGAGCAAGGCAGGAACAAGACTAGGCAGCTTAAGGAACGTTTATGTAGAATCACGTGTAGCAAAGGTGTGTGCATGAGATGTGATGTAGAAATGAGTAGTTCAGCTTTTTGTCTACTCTGATTACAAAGGGCACTTGCAGACTTAAAGAGGGTGGTATAGTAAAGACAGCATTTCCAAAAATCAACAGTTCTTTAGGTTTAGAAATTTTTTTAATAAAAGATTTTTTTTGAGGAAGCAAAAAAAGTGAGTGCGTTATTTTAATAGTACACATGTGGTTATTAAAAGAAGTTCTGGAATGAAATAGGTCTGAAATGGAAAGAAAAAGCACAAAATAAATGTGAGAAAGATGAGTGGAAGCTTTGAATGTGTTACTGAATGAAGGAGAGGTGAGAATAAAATTCTAGACACAGATGAGGCTATGAATTATTCCACCCTTGCTTCTAAACCAGGCAAGAGGTAGAATGTGCAAGTCTGTGCCTGAATCACTTTGTGCCTCTTTCCCACTGTGGCTCACCTTGTTCTGAACTGCAGTGCTATAGCAAACATTCCTGCTTCTTAAAGACAAAGAAGAAAAAGTCTGCAAGAAAGCATCCTTATATCCGAGAGGATGAACAGCTTGCTTAATGTTTCTGCATAAAATGGTTGTATGTATTTTTATTAATTATGAAAGAAAATAAAAATTTTTTCACTGGTATAAAGAAAGTCCTTTCATTGTTATTGCATTGTTGGAAGGTTTTGTAGAGGTGAAAAAAGCCACCTTTTGTCCCTTGAAAGACCATCAGACTTCCAATGGCCTGATTCACCCTGACTTCAATGTCCGGGGTCAGAATGGGATGGGCACTGGCCTCTCTTCCTTTCCTTAGATCTGCCCCAACAGGAAGACTCAAAGCAGAACATGTGGAAATAATCCTCAAACACTTAATTGTCTCTGACCAAGCCAAAATATTAGGAAATGTTTTTTATTTTAATTATTCAGGCAGTCAGTTTTAAAACAAATTTTTGTTGGAATGCAATAAAAATTTCTTATATTTTGATGAGGTTCTTAAAATATCTCTAGGCCCATAAATAATTTTAATCTGAATTGCTCACCTTTTTGTTTTATAGCTCAGAAGTCAAATTCACGTACCTGTGAAGGGGAATTAATTCAGCATTACCCTCCCCCACCCTATATAACAGGTTGGTATTTTATTTTCTTCAGAATAAGTGGGCCTGAAAAGGCATGCATTTTGGCAGCTAGTTTAAGGGAAGAATGATTAACAGGACTTTCCTGGTGGTCCAGTGGTTAAGACTCCAGGAAACACGTGTTCTATCTCTTGTCCAGGAAGATCCCATGCCGAGGAACATCCAAGCCCATGCACCACAGCTATTGAGTCCATGCGCTGCAATTACTGAAGCCTGTGTGCCTAGAGCCCACTCGTATGTGACAAGTCACTTCAGTCATGTCCAACTCGCTGCAACCCTATGGAATGTAGCCCACCAGGTTCCTCTCTCCAGAGGATTCTCTAGGTATTAATACTGGAGTGGGTTGCCATGCCCTCCTCCATGGTATCTTCCCAACACAGGGATAGAACCCACATCTCTTACATCTCTTGCCTTGGCAGATGGGTTCTTTACCACTAGCACCACCTGGGAAGCCCCTAGAGCCCATAGTGTGCAACAAAGTGTAGCTCCTGCACACCACAACTAGAGAAAGCCTGCATACAGCAATGAAGACTCAGCACAAACAAAAATAATATTAAAAAAGAAAAAAGAATGATTAACAGTTTGTGAAAAGTACTGTTGAGAATGTGAGTTCTTGAGCACTTGCCTGCACCTGCTACATTCTAAGATGGTCCCATGTTATTTAATATGACTTAAATCAATGCTCAGGCTTCCCTGGTAGGGCAGCTGGTAAAGAATCCTGCAATGCAGGAGACCCTAGTTCAATCCCTGGATCTGGAAGATCTCCTGGAGGAGGGCATGGCAAACCACTCCAGTATTCTTGCTTGTAAAATCACATGGACAGAGGAAACTGGCAGGCTACAGTCCATGGGGTCGCAGAGAGTTGGGCAACTGAGCAACTGAGCAACTAAGCACATCTGAGCACATATCCATGCTCAAGCAACCCATCTTAGATACCCATTATACAGAGACAGACCTGTGGTGAGCTTAAGAAACCAATCCCACATGACACAATGCAGAAGCAGGATTTGGACACAAGGGCCTCACTCTTAAGCTTGACATACTTGAATACTATATGCTGTGGTAACACTCAGACTTACTTTTATCCCAGGTTGTCATCATTAAACACTTTTACAGAGGTGATTACTTTAACCCTCTTCCTCTGCATGGTGCCTCTATTTATGAAAACCAACCTCATATCCCAGTGCTTCCCTATTCCTCCAGAAGATGGGATACAGTGACTAAGAGAGGATTGGTTTATTGGGGTCTTCTCCTTTCTATCTCTTTTTATGGACTTCCAGAACATAACAGTAACAGCTAATGTTCATAATACTCTCAGTCTGTCTACTTCACTCATGTTACCTCTTCTGAACTTCAAACAGATTACTATACACACATTAAAAACAAAAACAAAAAAAAATGAATACTTACAGAAGTACTAGGGTTGCAAAGTGAAGTAATAGGTTCAGAACACCTGTGGACACAGGTTCAGAGCAAGAATAGCATGAACTTCACTGGATTTTTTTTTTAGCTGCAGAATATAATCTTATACAAAAATTTTCCAGACACAGTATAACAGGATTCCTGCCTATGCTTCTTCACTTTTTAAGGTGATTTTCCTTCAATTGCGTAAGTAAGCACCCTGAGAATAGACTCAAATTAAAAAAAAAAAAAAGATCCTTGTAAAGAAAGAGACTTTAGAAGAGCTGCATCATTCATCACTAGAGCTGTGACAAAATCCCAAGAGACACAGAGTATTTCAATTTTTTATCCGAAGTCATCTTTCTTTAACATTATGACATGATGAATAAAATCCTTAATTATTTTAAGGTAAATATATTTGTCAGGCTGCACAAGTTTTAAAATGTGTATGAGCCATTTGTCTTAATTTTGTGTCAGTGTTTTTTATAACTTTTTTCATGTTTCATTGGTCTTTATTATCTTCTTTAAGCTTTCTGTATATTAGGAAATTTAAAATTTGTCAGCCTCGTGCTTCTCAGACATAAGAACAATTTTCCTCTGCTTCCCCCCCCCCCCCATTTTTTCCTGTAATGATATTTGCCCAAAGAATTTTTTTAAACCAGTCAAGTTCTGGTTTCTTTGGGGTCTTGCTTAGAAAAGATTTTCTCTCTCTCCCAATTTTTAGGCCAAACTATTTTTAAAAAGTCCAAAATGTACCTTTCTAGTTTTTTTTAAGCTCTAATTCTTTTGTTCACCTCATTCAGAAGTATTAAATTTTTATAGCAACATTTTACAATACTTTTATTCATTTTCCAAGCAAGTTAACTAATAATTTATTAATCTATCAATGTATAAATTCCTCCATTATAGTCCACAGATATGAACTATCTAATCTAAGTATATGCAGATTGTAATTACTTTATTAATGTAGGCATACTAATAGCTGATTACTAAATTATTGCTTTAGTATATTTATAGTTTTCCAGGCAGGCAATCATAATCTTCTAAGAATAAACATAATTTAGCCATTTTTCCCATTTGAAAGCTCATATTTATTTACATATATTGGGAAAGAAGAATATATTAAATATAAAATAAATTTTTCTTATTTCTAATATTTTTGGACTATGTGTCATGGTGCACACCTAAACATATTGTAGGGATAAATAATTACTAAATTATCATTAGGTTTTACTAAAAGTGCTGAAGTTTATGAGGACGTGATTGTTTTTAATTAAATTAATTGTGAAATATATTAATAGATTTCTGGCAGTTGAAACCAATTTGAGCCATGGAATGAAACACTTTTGTGTTGTAGCTTCTATCTGCTTTTGATAACAGTTAATTTTGCTTTAGTTGTGTATATTCCCCTGGTATTTAGAAACAGTATATACTTGTATATCTTTTCTGAGTAGGCATATTTAAGGGTTTTTTTTTTAATACAAAATACAAAAATTATAATCAGACTCATACAATCATTTTAAATAAATCAAGAACATACTTTTTAATCAATTAATTTTAATTGGAGGGTAATTACTTTACAATATTGTGATGGTTTTTGCTGTACATCAACATGAATCAGCCACAGGTGCATATCTGTCCCCCCATCCTGAACACCCCTCCCACCTTACTCTCCACTCCATCCCTCTGGGTATGAAAATATTATGCTCAGTGAAAAAATTCTGATTCAAAATGCCACATATTACATGATTTATATGAAATGTCCAAAATAGATAAATTTACAGGTAAAGAAATTGGTTTAGTGGTTGCCAAGGACAGAGGTAAAGAGAAAATCATGACTTTTTTGGGGTAGAGAGTTTCTTTCTTAAATGATGAAAGTATTCCAAAATTAGATAATGGTGATGTTGCATAACTCTCTGAATATACTAAAATTCACAAAATTGTAGAGTTTAAAATAGTATATTGTATAATATGTGAATTATATCTTAATAAAACTTTTATATTGCAAACAAAAGCAAAGTAATTATCTTCTATTATGCATTGCACATAATTCAGAATGTTTTCATGTAAAGATAAACATAATTCCATTTTTTTAATTAATTAATTTATTTTAGTTGGAGGCTAATTACTTTACAATATTATGGTGTTTTTTGCCATGAAGTGAAGTGAAGTGAAAGTCGTGCAGTCATGTCTGGCTCTGACTGCATGGACCATACAGTCCATGGAATTCTCCAGGCCAGAATACTGGAGTGGGCAGTCTTTCCCTTTTCCAGGGGATCTTGCCAAACACAGGCCTCCTGCATTGCAGGTGGATTCTTTACCAACAGAGCCACAAGGGAAGCCCAAGAATATTGGAGTGGGTAGCCTATCCCTTCACCAGTGGATCTTCCCAACCCAGGGATCAAACCAGGGTCTCCTCCATTGGAAGCAGAACCTTTACCAATTGAGCTATGAGAGAAAGTATGAGGGTTTTTGCCATAAATCAACACAGGTGTACATGTGTCCCCTGGTCCCAAAACCCCTCCAACCTCTCTCTCCATCCCATCCCTCTGGGTTGTCCCAGTGTACCAGCTTTGAGTGCTCTGTTTCATGCATCAATCTTAGATTGGTCATCTGCTTCACATATGGTAATATGCATGTTTCAATGCTATTCTCTCAAATCACCCCACTCTCACCTTCTTCCACAGAATCCAAAATCTGTTCTTTACATCTGTGTCTCTTTTGCTGTCTCATATACAGGGTAATCTTTAACATCTTTCTAAATTAATTAATGCTTTAATGCTTTTCTTTCTAACTTACTTCACTCTGTATAATAGGCTCCAGTTTCATCCATCTCATTAGAACTGATTCAAATGCATTTTTTAAATAGCTGAGTAATATTTCATTGTGTGTATGTACCAAAACTTTCTTATCCACTCGTCCACTGATGGACATCTAGGTTGCTTCCATGTCCTAGCTATTGTAAACTGTGCTGCAATGAACATTGGGGTACACATGTCTCTTTCAATTCTGGTTTCCTTGGTGTGTATGCTCTGCAGTGGGGTTGCTGGGTTGTATGGCAATTCTGTTTTCAGTTTTTTAAGGAATCTCCACATTGTTCTCCACAGTGGTTGTACTAGTTTGCATTCCCACCAACAGCATAAGAGGGTTCCCTTTTCTCCACATCCTCTGCAGCATTTATTGTTTGAATATTTTTTTATAGCAGCCATTCTGACCAGCATGAGATGGCACATCATTGTGGTTTTGATTTGCATTTCCCTGATAATGAATGATGTTGAGCATCTTCATTTGTTTGTTAGCCATCTGTATGTTTTCTTTGAAGAAATGTCTGTTTAGTTCTTTGGCTCAGTTTTTGACTGGGTCTTTTATTTTCCTGGTATTGAGCTCCATGAGCTGCTTGTATATTTTTGAGATTAATTCTTTGTCAATTGGTTCATTTGCTATCATTTTCTCCCATTATGAAGGATGTCTTTTCACCTTGCTTATAATTTCCTTATTGTGCAAAAGCTTTTTATCTTAATTAGGTCCCATTTGTTTATTTTTGCTTTTATTTCCATTACCCTGGAAGGTGGGTAATAGAGAATCTTGCTGTGATTTATTTCAGAGAGAGTTCTGCCTATGTTTTCCTTTAGAAGTTTTATAGTTTCTGGTCTTACATTTAGATATTTAATCCATTTAAATTTATTTTTGTGTATAGTGTTAGAAAGTGTTCTAGCTTCATTTTTTTGCAGATGGTTGACCAGTTTTTCCAGCACTACATGCTAAAGAGATTGTCTTTTCTCCATTGTATATTTTTGCCTCTTTTGTCAAAGATAAGGTGTCCATAGGTGCATGGATTTATCTCTGGGCTTTCTATTTTGTTCCATTGATCTATATTTCTGTCTTTGTGGCAGTACCATACTGTCTTGATGACTGTAGCTTTGTAGTATAGCATGAAGTCAGGCAGTGTGATTCCTCAAGTTCCATTCTTCTTTCTCAAGATTGCTTTGGCTTTTTGTTTTTTTGTGTGTTTCCATACAAATTGTGAAATTATTTATTCTAGTTCTGTGAAAAATACCTTTGGTAGCTTAATAGGAATTGCATTGAATCTATAGATTGCTTTGGGTAGTTTACTCATTTTCACTCTATTGATTTTTCCAATCCATGAACATGGTATATTTCTCCATCTATTTGTGTCCTCCTTGATTTCTTTCATCAATGTTTTATACTTTTGTTTCTTTAGGTGAATTTATTCCCAAGTATTTTATTCTTTCATCACAATGGTGAATGGGATTGTTTCCTTAATTTCTCTTTCTGTTTTCTCAGTTTTAGTGTATAGGAATGCAAGGGATTTCTCTGTGTTAATTTTATATCCTTCAACTTTACTATATTCATTGATTAACTCTAGTAATTTTCTGGTGGAGTCTTTAGGGTTTTCTAAGTAGAGGATCAAGTCATATGCATACAGTGAGAGTTTTACTTCTTCTTTTCCGATCTGGATTCCTTCTATTTCTTTTTTTCTCTGATTGCTGCTTTCTTCTCTGATAGCTTCTCTGATTGCTAAAACTTAACTATGGTCAATAGTAGTGGTGAGAGTGAGTACCCTTGTCTTGTTCCTGACTTTAGGGGAAATGCTTTCAATTTTTCACCATTGAGGATAATGTTTACTGTGGGTTTATCATATATGGCTTTTACTGTGTTTAGGTATGTTTCTTTTCTACCTGCTTTCTGGAGAGTTTTTGTCATAAATGGGTGTTGAATTTTGTCAAAGGCTTTCTTTGCATCTATTGAGATAATCATATGGCTTTTATCTTTCAATTTGTTAATGTGGTGTATCACATTGATTGATTTGCAAATAATGAAGAATGTTTGCATCCCTGGAATAAACCTCACTTGGTCATGACACATGATCTTTTTAACATAGTGTTTGTTTCAGCTTGCTAGAATTTTGTTAAGGATTTTTGTATCTATGTTCATCAGTGATATTGGCCTGTAGTTTTTTTTTTGTGGCATAATATAATAACAAGAATATATATATAATGCTGATACATAAGATCTTTCTTTAGTTTTAACAGCAACTATTACTCTTTTATGGGTAAATATTATAATTTACTTTACCTGTACCCTTACTGTTAGACATTAAATCTTTGAAAACTACTAGGTTGTTGTTGTTGCTTTTTTTTAGGAACAATGTTACAAGAAGAATTATTTTAAGTGTAATATTTCAATCAATCCTAAGATCATCAATAATGTAAACTATTTCAACATGCATCAGTGAGTTAAGCAACAATAGTACATATTTATGTGCATTGATACATTGACTCTATTTACATTTATTGCTATGACTATGTATAATTAACTCCATAGCCTTATTCTTTCAGCTTTTCATAAATTTTTTGTTTTGATTTTTCAAGTGTGCTTTCACTGTAATAACTTAGAGCTGTTTTTTTAAATCTGATTCCAATCCACTTGATAGGTAAATCTGTATTTTATCACCTCTTTAGTTTTTGTTCTTGGTTTACATCTGTAAAATATTACTGACTCCTCAATATTAAAATAAAAATAGCAACAAACACAATCTCTGTCACCTCATCTATTTACTATCAATTTTCTTGGTTTAGCTGTTTCTAAATTAATACTTCTTTCTTGAATATTCTCCCTTTTCTAGTTATTCTTTTGGTAATCACTATTTTCAATACATATTTGTAAATATTTGAGATTTTTAAAATAAAAACAACTTTAGCTTTCTATATTTTATTTTCTATTCTCATCTGTTACATTATTTCTCTCCTTTCTCATATTTGTAAAGTAGAAATATGATGACTTTATTTAAGATATGTTTATAAGGAACATATATTGCTGATGTCCCTGAATAGGCAGGAGGAAACATATTCCTTCAATGCCTTATAAAATTCTTATCTACTTACTTTCTTTCCTCTCCCCCCATTCATACAACTTCCTCTTCAGAAATCCATATATTGCTGGAGAGAAATATGTCCCTCTTTTCACATCTTGTACAGCTGGCAAGTTGAGCAGCCACTCAACACTTTTACCTTTCACGTCCTCAATGGGAGAAGTCACCATCTTCTACCTCCCCTATCAGGTACAACCTTGTTGTTGCCAGACACCATCAAAAGCCCAACCAATCAGCCCCTTGCATTATCACCCTCAGGAAAGGGATGAAATTGACAATGTTCTTTTTTGTATGTTCATCTATACCCATTCTTTTCTTCTCTGGTGGTGTGCCAGTTTTTCCTGTTAAGCAGACTAAACTTTCACAAATTCTCTATCACTGGTGAGTATGCACTCACTTTTGTGATTTTCAGGTTTCTGTATTTCTAATGGGAGTGAACAGGAATGGACCTGGCCTTCTCGTTCTCTTGATTCTACAGCTCCAACAGACACTATTTGCCTACTTGCAGATGAACAGATGGGTAAAAACCTTCTGTGTGTCCTGATGCAATGGACAGAGGAATTTTATGTGGTTAGAGATATTCAAATAGCTGTTAATCAAAAAGGAGAGAAGAATGGAACAACATATAACATCATGACACTGACATCACTCAATATCAACTTTATTAAACCGAGACATTTGTGACACATTTTGAAGAAAAAAGTGATTTGGCAAAAAGTAATACTTATGAAGGATATAGCTGCTTTGTTGAAACAGACTAGAGATAGAAATAAGTGAATCAGGAAAATAGTAATGAAGCCATTGCTGGAACATAAGGGCTAGATAGATGCTTGGACTATAGTGATCGTGCAACAGGAGGGAAGGGGCTAGGGCACAACTTTTGAAAGAATGACATAGCCTGAGGACCCAACATAAAATGATTAGAATCAAATGGGCCCAAGATGACAGACAAGTCAGTTTCGGCTAGATCTTGATCCTCAGTCAGCAAGCTAAATGACACACTCAGAGTCTCCATGACAGTTCCAAGGTGCTATCAAAAGACCAAAGAGTGTTAGTTGTTGTTCAGTCACTCAGTCATGCCCAACTCTTTGTGATCCCATGGACTGCAGCATGCTAGTCTTCCCTATTCTTCATTATCTCCTGGGATTTTCTCAAACTCATGTCCATTGAGTCAGTGATGCCATCCAACTATTTTATCCTCTCTCATACCCTTCTCCTCCTGCCTTCAATCTTTCACAGAATCAGGGTCTTTTCCAATGAGTTGGCTCTTTGCATTAGGTGGCCAAAGTATTGGAGCTTCAACTTCAGTACTGGTCCTTTTAATGAACATTCAGGGTGGATTGCCTTTAGGATTAGCTGGTTTGATCTCCTCGTGGTCCAAGGAACTCTCAAGAGTCTTCTCCAGTAGCACAGTTCTAAAGCATCAATTCTTAGGTGCTTGGCCTTCTTTATGGTCTAACTCTCACATTCATACATGTCGACTGGAAAAACTTTAGCTTTGACTACATGGACCTTGGTCGGCAAAGTGATGGCTCTGCTTTTTTTTTTGCTTGAGAGCAAATAGCCTGAGTTTATTTTTTTTTATCTTCTTTTTTTTTAATTTTTATTTTTACTTTATTTTACTTTACAATACTGTATTGGTTTTGCCATACATTGACATGAATCCACCACGGATGTACATGCAATCCCAAATATGAACCTGCCTCCCACCTCACTCCCCACAACATCCCTCTGGGTCACCCCCATGCACCAGCCCCAAGCATGCTGTATCCTGCATTGGACATAGACTGGTGATTCAATTCTTACATGATAGTATACATATTTCAATATGTTGTCTAGGTTGGTTACAATTTTTCTTCCAAGGGGCAAGTGGCTTTTAATTTCATGGATACAATCACTGTCTGCATTGATTTTGAAGCCTAAGAAAATAAAGTCTGTCATTGTTTCCCCATCTATTTGCCATGAAGTGATGGGACTGGATGGCATGATCTTAGTTTTTTGATTGTTGAGTTTTAAGCCAGCTTTTTCACACTCTTATTTCAACTTCATCAAGAGGCTCTTCAATTCCTCTTCACTTTATGCCACCATTAGGGTGATGTCATCAACCTCATCCTATTTGAGGTTATTGATATTTCTCCCAGGAAACTTTCATCCAGCCTTGCATTTTGCATAATGTATTCTGGATATAAGTTAAATAAGCAGGGTGACAATATACAGCCTTGATGTACTCCTTTCCCAATTTGGAACCAGTCCATTGTTCCATGTCCAGTTCTAAATGTTGCTTCTCGACCTGCATACAAATTTCTCAGGAGGCAGGTCAGGTTGTCTGATATTCTTTATCTTTAAGAATTTTCCACAGTTTGTTGTGATCCACACAGTCAAAGGCTTTAGCATAGTCAATGAAGCAGAAGTAGATGTTTTTCTGGAATTCTCTTGCTTTTTCTATGTTCCAGTGGATGTTGGCAATTTGATCTCTGTTTCCTCTACCTTTCCTAAATTCATCTTGTACATCTGCAAGTTCTCAGTTCACATACTGTTGAAGCCTAGCTTAAAGGATTTTGAGCAATAACTTGCTAACATCTGAAATGAGTGCAATGGTGCTGTAATTTGAACATTCTTTGGCATTGCCCTTCTTTGGGATTGGAATCAAAACTGAACTTTTCCAGTCCTGTGGCCACTGCTGAGTTTTCCAGATTTGCTGGTATAGTGACTGTGGCACTTTAACAGCATCATCTTTTAGGATTTGAAATAGCTTACCTGGAATTCCACCACTTTCACTACCCAATTCCCAGAAATCTCTACCCTTTCCCCTCAATAGTTGGAATAATGCTCTCACTCATTAGCCTATGAAATTACCCAGTCCATAAAAACTAGCCCTGTTATATTTCGTGTCAGCTGCACTCACCCTTTAGGATGCCCATACCCTGTGGAGTGTGTTTCTCTCTGAATAAAATCACTTTTTACCTATTACTTTGTCTCGCACTGACTTTTTTCTGTAATGAGACATCAAAAGCCTGAGCTTCATTAGGTCCTGAATTTATTAGGTCTGTGAACTCAGTTGGGAGATTGTGGGTTCTGGATGGGTTCGAGTCTGTCTGAGTAGGTTCAAGTTCCAAGCAGAATTTTGGCCAGGTTCAAGTCCCAGCACATTGGTTCAAGTCCCAATCAGAGGCAGATGGTTTCAACTGATGTATGCCTAAACCAATATAATATTACAAAGTAATTAGCCTCCAATTAAAATAAATAAATTTAAATTTAAAAAAAAAGAAAATTTCTGCATATGCTCCTCCTACCATAAATTTTAGAAATGAAAATGATATGAGAAACAAGAAAGAGTCCTAAGGGTATGCATTAAGCAAGGATTCAATTAAGCTTTCTGAGAATGGTAGGGAAGGTCAAATTTGCATCATGTGAAATAAAAGGATTTGATTTTGGTCATATTATGCTTGCGTGTGTGCCTGATAATTTGCCTGAGTCATGTCTGACTCTTTGCAACCCTATGGACTGTAGCCTGCCAGGCTCTTCTTTCCATGGGATTCTCCAGGCAAGAATACTGGACTCAGTTGTGTGCCCTCCTCCAAGGGATCTTCCCAACCCTGGGATTGAACCCATGTCTCTTACATTTCCTGCAAGGCAATCAGGTTCTTTACCACTAGCACCACCTGGGAAGCCCATGTTATACTTGAGGTTACCCTTAAACATCTAAATAGAATAAAATGTCAGATACTCAAGCCTGTGGCAGAGTTGAAAGCTTCAGAGGAGCATCTAACAACTTTCAGCTATCCTTTTCTACCTAAGTCTATGAAACAAGAATAAGTCATACCAGGAGCAGATGTGAGTTAATAAAGCAAAAGGCTGAAAGATTTTTTCTTTCATCATTAATTATGATATTAGCTATGAGTTTTCATAAATGCCCTTTATCATAATCAAACTATTGCCATCTACTTCTAGTTTTGTAGGGTTCTATCATATTTTAAAAAATGGATTGTGTCAAATATTTTCTGTATTTTTTTTGTATCATGTAATTTTTTAGCCCTATTTTTTTATGTGAATGAGAAATGTTGTGTTAATTCACTTGCTTATATTAAACTACATTCACTGTTTTGTAAAAATCCTGGCTGACCATATCGCACTATCTAAATTTAAAGCAATTTAAATTACTTTCAGATTCAGTTTGCTAATATTGTGTGGAAGATTTTATTTCAAAATAAGAATATTAGGTTGAGAAGTTTTGCTTTCATACGTGCTTAGTCATGTCCTATTCTTTGTGATTCCATGGACTGCAGCCTGCCAGGCTCCTCTGCCTATGGAATTTTCCTGGCAATACTACTGATTGAGTTCAGTTCTATTCAGTTCAGTTGCTCAGTCGTGTCCGACTCTTTGTGACCCCATGAATCGCAGCACGCCAGGCCTCCCTGTCCATAACCAACTCCCAGAGTTCACTCAGACTCACGTCCATCGAGTCAGTAATGCCATCCGGCCATCTCATCCTCTGTCGTCCCCTTTTCCTCCTGCCCCCAATCCCTCTCAGCATCAGAGTCTTTTCCAATAAGTCAACTCTTCGCATGAGGTGGCCAAAGTACTGGAGTTTCAGCTTTAGCATCATTCCTTCCAAAGAAATCCCAGGGCTGATCTCCTTCAGAATGGACTGGTTGGATCTCCTTGCAGTCCAAGGGACTCTCAAGAGTATTCTCCAACACCACAGTTCAAAAGCATCAATTCTTTGGTGCTCAGCCTTCTTCACAGTCCAACTCTGATATCCATACATGACCATAGGAAAAACCATAGCCTTGACTAGACGGACCTTTGTTGGCAAAGTAATGTCTCTGCTTTTGAATATGCTATCTAGGTTGGTCATAACTTTTCTTCCAAGGAGTAGGCGTCTTTTAATTTCGTGGCTGAAGTCACCATCTGCAGTGATTGTGGAGCCCAAAAAAATAAAGTCTGACACTGTTTCCACTCTATCCCCATCTATTTCCCATGAAGTGATGGGACCGGATGCCATGATCTTCATTTTCTGAATGTTGAGCTTTAAGCCAACTTTTTCACTCTCCACTTTCACTTTCCTCAAGAGGCTTTTTAGTTCCTCTTCACTTCTGCCACAAGTGTGGTGTCATCTGCATATTTGAGGTTATTGATATTTCTCTCGGCAATCTTGATTCCAGCTTGTGTTTCTTCCACTCCAGCGTTTCTCATGATGTACTCTGAGTGGGGTGCTATTTCCTAGTCCAGCAGATCTTTCTGACCCAGGGATCAAACTTATGTCTCTGCTTTCATATTCATGACATATGTTACTTTGAACTTTTTTCTTGTAATGCCTTTAACTGGCTTTTAAAATGAGGAAATAAAAAAGATCTTCATAACCCAGATAATCACGATGGGGTGATCACTCACCTAGAGCCAGACATCCTGGAATATGAAGTCAGGTGGGCCTTAGAAAGCATCACTATGAACAAAGCTAGTGGAGGTGATGGAATTCCAGTTGAGCTATTTCAGATCCTGGAAGGTGATGCTCTGAAAGTGCTGCACTCTATACGCCAACAAATTTGGAAAACTCAGCAGTGGCCACAGGACTGGAAAAGATCAGTTTTCATTCCAATCCCAAAGTTTCTTGGGATTGGCAAAGAATCTTGGCAATGCCAAAGAATGCTCAAACTACTGCACAAATGCAGTCATCTCACATGCTAGTAAAGTAATGCTCAAAGTTCTCCAAGCTAGGCTTCAGCAGTACGTGAACTGTGAACTTCCAGATTTTCAAGCTGGTTTTAGAAAAGGCAAAGGAACCAGAGATCAAATTGCCAACACCAGCTGGATCATGGAAAAAAACAAGAGAGTTCCAGGAAAACATCTATTTCTGCTTTATTGACTATGCCAAAGCCTTTGACTGTATGGATCACAATAAACTGTGGAAAATTCTGAAAGAGGTGGGAATACCAGACCACCTGACCTGCCTCTTGAGAAATCTGTATGCAGGTCAGGAAGCAACAGTTAGAACTGGACAGGGAACAACAGACTGGTTCCAAACAGGAAAAGGAGTATGTCAAGGCTGTATATTGTCACCCTGCTTACTTAACCTATATACAGAGTATATCATGAGAAACCCTGGGATGGATGAAGTGTGATCTCAAATCAAGATTACCAGGAGAAATATCAGTAACCTCAGATATGCAGATGACACCACCCTTATGGCAGAAAGTGAAGAGGAACACTAAAGCCTCTTGATGAAAGTAAAAGAGGAGAGTGAAAAAGTTGGCTTAAAGCTCAACATTCAGAAAACTAAGGTCATGGCATCTGGTCCCATCTGCTGCTGCTGCTGCGAATTTGCTTCAGTCATGTCTGACTCTGTGTGACCACATAGACGGCAGCTCACTAGGCTCTCCCATCCCTGGGATTCTCCAGGCAAGAATACTGGAGTGGATTGCCATTGTCTTCTCCAATGCATGAAAGTGAGAAGTGAAAGTGAAGACGCTCAGTCGTGTCTGACTCTTAGTGACCCCATGGACTGCAGCCTACCAGGCTCCTCTGCCCATGGGATTTCCCAGCAAGAGTACTGGAGTGGGTTGCTGCCAGGGTCCAGCCCTGGTGGATCAAGGGAATTTGAAGGGTGGATGGCATTGGCAAGGAAAGCTTATTTATTTATTAATATAGAAATATAAGATCAGATTAGGGAGAAATAGTGTAGTAGGAAAATTAAATGGAGAAAGAGGGCTGAATAACTTGGATTACATGGAAGACCAATAAAATTCCAGAAAAGGAATTTGCACCATCTATGTTGGGCCACCAGCGCTCGCTTGAATATCTAAGGGTGCCTCTCCTTAGGCTCCCTTTCGCACGTGGGTCTTAACAGCCACGGCAAGTAAGTAGACTTGGCAAGCCTTCATGCCCCAGTTGGGAAGTCAGCCTGAAATTAAAGTAAAGAAGAGAGGGAGGGAAAGGAAGAAAAGGAGAGAGAGAGAGACACGGGGGAAACCAGTCCAGCGACTGGCTCCAGCCTCTATTGTTCAGAAGGCCTTTTATACTTTTGATAAAACATGGACATCAATGGGTAACACAAATTATGCAGCGTTAGCAGTCCAGACTCTTATAAAAACCAGGCTTTTCTCTCTGCATACCTAATTGTATACACAAGTCTTAGGTAATTTACATCATCTTCCAGCCAAAAGGGCCAATTAACATTTTACAGCCTTTTTTTCTGATAAGGGTTTGTCAACCAGAAGACTTATTTATGTTGATCTTCCCAAAGTCTGGTGCCATTCTCAGAAAGCACAAAATAAAGTTACATTCTTACATAGCAAGGACACAAGAGGAGTGCAGTGATATATAACAAAAGAAGTAATTAACTCAAAAGTCTAGTGTTGCTAACATCAAAACTACTATATATCTTTTTCCATATCCCGTTTACATTGATTAACATCCTCCCAGGTGCCTAAAAGATAAAGAATATGGAGGCCTGGCGGCAATCATTGAGTCAACAGTGAAAACCCTCTACCAATATAATTTTTAACTCTTTAGAAAAGGCTCTGTATCTTTAAGATGCTTTTAAGCTTTGTGCCTCTAGCGGTTGGGGGCTGCAAGCAATTCACAAGCTGTAAGAAGTCCAGGGAATCCCTTAGGCAAGCTAGAGAGCAATCAGAGGGGGTTTAACTGAAACATCCCTTTCAAATGCAGAAGACTAAAGCCCTGAGTTGACTTTTTTTTCCAGAGAATAACAGAAGAGTGGAAAAGCAGGCAGATTCTTATTTTTGGGGGTGGCTGGATGCTCAGGAAATTCCAGGGGAAAAACCTGAGATCTGATTAGCCTTGCCATCAGAGCTCTGCCTCATGACCTTGTCATGGGTGGAATTCCTCATGCTGGCTCTCGACAGGTTGCCATTGCCTTCTCCGCTGATCCCATCACTTCATGGCAAATAGATGGGGAAACAGTGGAAACAGTGTCAGACTTTATTTTGGGGGGCTCCAAAATCACTGCAGATGGTGATTGCAGCCATCAAATTAAAAGATGCTTACTCCTTGGAAGGAAAGTTATGACCAACCTAGATAGCATATTGAAAAGCAGAGACATTACTTTGCCAACAATGGTCCATTCTAGTCAAGGCTATGGTTTTTCCAGTGGTCATGTATGGATGTGAGAGTAGGACTGTGAAGAAAGCTGAGCGCTGAAGAATTGATGGTTTTAAACTGTGGTGTAGGAGAAGACTCCTGAGAGTCCCTTGGACTGCAAGGAAATCCAACCAGTCCATTCTAAAGGAGATCAGTCCTGGGTGTTGTCTGGGAGGAATGATGCTAAAGCTGAAACTCCAATACTTTGACCACCTCATGTGAAGAGTTGACGCATTGGAAAAGACTCTGATACTGAGAGGGATTGGGAGCAGGAGGAAAAGGGGACAACAGAGGATGAAATGGCTGGATAGCATCACCGACTCAATGGACATGAGTTTGAGTGAACTCCGGGAGTTGTTGATGGACAGGGAGGGCTGACGTGCTGCGATTCATGGGGTGGCAAAGAGTCGGACACAACTGAGTGACTGAAATGAACTGAACTGAACTGAACTGAAGGGAATATTTCATGCAAGTTTAGTTCAGTTGCTCAGTCGTGTCTGACTCTTTGCAACCCCATGGACTACAGCACGCCAGACCTCCCTGTCCATCACCAACTCCCAGAGTTCAGTGAAATTCATGTCCATGGAGTCGGTGATGCCATCCAACCATCTTATCCTCTGGCAGCCCCTTCTCCTCCCGCCTTCAATCTTTCCCAGCATCAGGGCCTTTTCAAATGAATCAGCTCTTCACATGAGGTGAATAAAGTATTGGAGTTTCAGCTTCAACATCAGTCCTTCCAATGAATATTCAGGACTGATTTCTTTTAGGATGGGCTGGTTGGATCTCCTTGCAGTCCAAGGGACTCTCAGTAGTCTTCTCCAACACCACAGTCCAAAAGAATCAATTTGTCGGTCCTCAGCTTTCTTTATAGTCCAATTCTCACAACCATACATGACTACTGGAAAAACTATAGCCTTGACTAGATGGGCCTTTGTGGGCAAAGTAATTTCTCTGCTGTCTAGGTTGGTCATATCTCTTCTTCCAAGAAGTATCTTTTAATTTCATGACTGTCTGCACTGATTTTGGAGGCCCCCCAAAATAAAGCCTGCCACTGTTTCCACTCTTTTTCCATCTATTTGCCATGAAGTGACGGGACCAGATGCCATGATTTTAGTTTTCCAAATATCGAGCTTTAAGCCAATTTTTTTCACTCTCCTCTTTCACTTTTATCAAGGGGGTCTTTAGTTCTTCTTCACTTTCTGCCATAAAAGTGGTGTCATCTGCATATCTGAGGTTACTGATATTTCTCCTGGTAATCTTGATTTGAGATCACACTTCATCCATCCCAGGGTTTCTCATGATATACTCTGTATATAGGTTAAGTAAGCAGGGTGACAATATACAGCCTTGACATACTCCTTTTCCTGTTTGGAACCAGTCTGTTGTTCCCTGTCCAGTTCTAACTGTTGCTTCCTGACCTGCATACAGATTTCTCAAGAGGCAGGTCAGGTGGTCTGGTATTCCCGTCTCTTTCAGAATTTTCCACAGTTTATTGTGATCCATACAGTCAAAGGCTTTGGCATAGTCAGTAAAGCAGAAATAGATGGGTTTTTTTCTGGAACTCTCTTGGGTTTTTGATGATCCAGTAGATGTTGGCAATTTGATCTCTGATTTTTATGCCTTTTCTAAATCCAGCTTGAACATCTGGAAGTTCATGGTTCATGTATTGTTGAAGCCTGACTTGAAGAATTTTGAGCATTACTTTACCGGTATGGAGATGACTGCAATTATGCAGTAGTTTGAGCATTCTTTGGCATTGCCTTTCTTTGGGATTGGAATGAAGACTGACCTTTTCCAGTCCTGTGGCCACTGCTGAGTTTTCCAATATGCTGGCATATTGAGTGCAGCACTTTCACAGCATCATCTTTCAGGATTTGAAATAGCTCTACTGGAATTCCACCACCTCCACTAGCTTTGTTCGTAGTGATGCTTTCTAAGGCCCGCTTGACTTCACATTTCAGGATGTCTGGCTCTAGGTGAGTGATCACACCATCATGATTATCTTGTTCATGAAGATCTTTTTCATACAGTTCTTCTGTATATTCTTGCCACCTCTTCTTAATATCTCCTGCTTCTATTAAGGCCATACCATTTCCGTCCTTATCGAGCCCATCTTTGCATGAAATATTCCCTTGTTTCATTTGCATGAAATGTTCTCCCATTTTCTTGAAGAGATCTCTAGTCTTTCCCATTCTGTTGTTTTCCTCTACTTCTTTGCATTGATTGTGGAGGAAGGCTTTCTTATCTCTGCTTGCTATTCTTCAGAACTCTGTATTCAAATGGGTATATCTTTCCTTTTCTCCTTTGCTTTTCACTTCTCTTGTTTTCGTAGCTATTTGTAAGGCCTCAAACGACCATTTTGCTGTTTTGCATTTCTCTTTCTTGGCGATGGTCTTGATCCTTGTCTCTTGCACAATGTCATGAACCTCCATACATAGTTCATCAGGCATTATGTCTATCAGATCTAGTCCCTTAAACCTATTTGTCACTTCCAGTGTATAATCATAAAGGATTTGGTTTAGGTCACACCTGAATGGTTTAGTGGATGTTCCTGTTTTCATCAGTTTAAGTCTGAATTTGGCAATAAGGAGTTCATGATCTGAGCCATAATCAGCTCCCAGTCTTGTTTTTGCTGACTGTATAGAAGTTCTCCATCGTTTGCTGCAAAGAATATAATCAATCTGATTTTGGTGTTGACCATCTGGTAATGTCCATGTGTAGAATCTTCTCTTGCATCGTTGGAAGAGGGTGTTTGCTATGGCCAGTGCATTCTCTTGGCTAAACTATGAGCCTTTGCCCTGCTTCGTTCTGTACTCCAGGGCCAAATTTGCCTGTTACTCCAGATGTTTCTTGAATTCCTACTTTTGCATTCCAGTCCCGTATAATGAAAATGACATCTTTTTTGGGTGTTAGTTCTAAAAAGTGTTATAAGTCTTCATAGAGTCATTCAGCTTCAGCTTCTTCAGCATTACTGTTTGTGGCATAGACTTGGATTACTGTGATATTGAATGGCTCGCCTTGGAAATGAACAGAGATCATTCTGTCATTTTTTAGATTGCATCAAAGTACTGCATTTCAGACTCTTTTGTTGACTATGGTGGCTACTCCATTTCTTCTAAGGGATTTTGTCCACAGTAGTAGATATAATTGTCATCTGAGTTAAATTCACCCATTCCAGTCCATTCCTAAAATATCGACATTCACTCTTGCCATTTCTGTTTGACTACTTCCAATTTGCCTTGATTCGTGGACCTAACATTCCTGGTTCGTATGCAATATTGCTCTTTACAGCATCAACCTTGCTTCCATCACCAGTCACATCCACAGCTGAGTGTTGTTTTTTCTTTGGCTCTATCTCTTCATTCTTTCTGGAGTTATTCCTTCACTGATCTCCAGTAGCATATTGGGCACCTACTGACCTGGGGAGTTCATCTGTCAGTGTCCTATCTTTTTGCCTTATCATACTGTTCATGGGGTTCTCAAGGCAAGAATACTGAAGTGGTTTACCAATCCCTTCTCCAGTGGACCACATTTTGCCAGAGCTCTCCACCATGACCCATCCATCTTCGGTTGCCTTACACGTCATGTCTTAATTTCATTGAGTTAGACAAGACTGTGGTCCGTGTGATTAGATTGGTTATTTTTCTGATTGTGGTTTCAGTCTGTGGTTTGCATTTCATGCAAAGATGGGCCCACTAAAAGACAGAAACAGTATGGAACAGAAGCAGAATATATTAAGAATAGATGGCAAGAATACATAGAAGATCTCTACAAAAAAATCTTAATGACCCAGTTAACCATGATGGTGTGATTATTCACCTAGAGTCAGACATCCTTGAGTATTTTTGAGAACAAGAGGTGTTAATTTTTTTTTCAAATACTTTCTAGAATTCATCAGTAAAGCTATCTAGTACTGTATTTTAGTTTGATTAAAATTTTGAATATTGAATCAATCTCTTTACTTGCCATAATTCTAACTTCTTTTTCCTTAAAATTTGAGTTAATTTTGGTGCTTTAGAAATTTCTCCATTTCATGAAGACTACTGATCCATTCATAAAATTGTTTATATATTCTCTTATAAACATTTTCAGAGTTTTTTTTTTAATTTGTGTTTTTAATTGAAAGATAACTGACTACTTTATAAAATTGTGCTGGTTTCTAAGGATATTATTGATGCTATCATTTTGATTTCTGAATTTCATATATATGTGACTTCTCTCTTACATTAACTGAAATTTTTTTCACTTTCTTTGTCTTTTCAAAGAGACAACTTTTGGTTTTATTAATTCTCTAGATTATTTTTCATTTTTTTCTATTTTCTACCATTTAATATGTTCTTCCTTGTATTATTAATAGCCTTGGGCTTATTTCCCTCATTTCTATTTTTGCAAAAAATGAAATTACAGTGTTTATTTAAGAACATTCTTCATTTTACTGTAGTCATTAATAGATATAAATTTTCTTCTGAGAACTGCCTCTACTACATCTCAGAAGTTTAGATATGCTCTGTTTTTATTCATTCATCTCTAAATATTTTCTCTTTCTTATGAAATCTTATTTGACCCATTGGTTATTTATAATGTGAATTTTCTAATTTACCTTTGTTTTTAATTTCCAGATGTGTTTAATTGTGATTGAAGAGGGTATATGTGCGATACTGATATGTTTTCAATTTATTGAGACTTATTTTGTAATCTACCATATGGTCCATTTCAGAAATTTTTCTATGTCACTTGTGAAGAATGTGATTTCTATTGTTAGATTGTCCTATATGTTTTAGTTATATCTAGATGATGTATTGAGCTGTATGAGCCCTCTAGTTTTTATTGTTCTTTGTTGTTGTTGAAATTCACTATCTATTGTATTATTAAATGTGACGTAATGACATCCCCACTTACAGTGTAGAATTGTCTTTCTTCTTTCTGTCAAAGTTTATGTCATATAGCATGAGGTTTTCTAGTGGATATATGTATATAATTGTTGCAGTTTCTTTTTGAATTGATAGTTTATTAATATATAAAGACTTTTGTTCTTTTAACATATTTGTTTTTAAATTAACAAAATTAATTTAAAGAGTTCAATTCTGTTTTGATTCCTTTCTTTATGAAATACATTTTCTATCATTTCACTTTCATCCTATTTTTATCTTTGCGTCTAAAATAAGTGCTTTGTATACAACATATAAAAAAATAATTTAAAAAAAATACTGTTTCATTGGGTCTGTCTGGACGTATAGTTTGCCATCAATATATGATGTAGTAAATGATAGAAAGACTTATGTCTGCCAATTGCTCTTTTTTAGTATGTTTAGTCCACTCTCTTATAATTCATCTCCTCAAAACTGCTCTTACTTATGATTAATTATTTTAGCAAATTGAATTAATATCCTTTCTTATTTCTTTTGTATATATTTTATTGATATTTCCTTTGTTGCTAATTTGGAGGTTAAGTCTTTTATTAAACATTTAGAACATTTAAATTTGAATTTATGCAAAATTAATTTCAATATTAAATATTCTACTTCAATACATTTCACCTCGCTTTTTAGTTATTACTGTTTCAAACTGCATTTTTGCATATTGTGTGGATATAACTGTTAATTCATTTTTTAGCATTTCCCTCTGAAAATATGTAGAAAATAAAAATTGCAACTACTCACTAAAAACAAAGCCAGTTCAGTTCAGTTCAGTCATGTCCAGCTCTTTGCGACCCCATGAATTGCAGAACGCCAGGCCTCCCTATTCATCACCAAGTCCCGGAGTTCACGCAAACTCACATGCATAGAGTTGGTGGTACCATCCAGCCATCTCATACTCTGTTGTCCCATTTTCCTCCTGCCCCCATTCCCTCCCAACATTACAGTCTTTTCCAATGAGTCAACTCTTCCTGTGACGTGGCCAAAGTATTGGAGTTTCAGCTTTAGCATCATTCCTCCCAAACAACACCCAGGACTGATCTCCTTTAGAATGGACTGGTTGGATCTCCTTGCAGTCCAAGGGACTCTCAAGAGTCTTCTCCAACACTACAGCTCAAAAGCATCAATTCTTCAGCGCTCAGCTTTCTTCACAGTCCAACTCTCACATCCATACATGATCACTGGAAAAACCATAACCTTGACTAGATGGACCTTTGTTGGCAAAGTAATGTCTCTGCTTTGAATATGCTATCTAGGTTGGTCATATCTTTCCTTCCAAGGAGTAAGCGTCTTTTAATTTCATGGCTGTAGTCACCATCTGCAGTGATTTTGGAGCCCAAAAAAATAAAGTCTGACACTGTTTCCACTCTATCCCCATCTATTTCCCATGAAGTGATGGGACTAGTTGCCATGATCTTCGTTTTTGAATGTTGAGCTTCAAGCCAACTTTTTCACTCTCCTCTTTCACTTTCATCAAGAGGCTTTTTAGTGCCTCTTCACTTTCTGCCATAAGGGTGGTGTCATCTGCATATCTGAAGTTATTGATATTTCTCCCGGCAATCTTGATTTCAGCTTGTGTTTCTTCCAGTCCAGTGTTTCTCATGATGTACTCTGCATATAAGTTAAGTAAGCAGGGTGACAATATATAGCCTTGACATACTCCTTTTCCTATTTGGAACCAGTCTGTTATTCCATGTCCAGTTCTAACTATTGCTTCCTGACCTGCATATAGGTTTCTCAAAAGGCAGGTCAGGTGGTCTGGTATCCCGTCTCTTTCAGAATTTTCCACAGTTTCTTGTGATCCACACAGTCAAAGGCTTTGGCAAAGTCAATAAAGCATAAACAGATGCTTTTCTGGAACTCTTGCTTTTTCATGATTCAGCGAATGTTGGCAATTTGATTTCTGGTTCCTCTGCCTTTTCTAAAACCAGCTTCAACATCAGGGAGTTCACGGTTCATGTATTGCTGAAGCCTGGCTTGGAGAATTTTGAGCATTACTTCACTAGCGTGTGAGATGAATGCTATTGTGCAGTAGTTTGAGCATTCTTTGGCATTGTCTTTCTTTGGGATTGAAATGAAGACTGACCTTTCCCAGTCCTGTGGCCACTGCCGAGTTTTCCAATATGCTGGCATATTGAGTGCAACACTTTCACGGCATCATCTTTCAGGATTTGAAATAGGTCGACTGGAATTCCATCACCTTCACTAGCTTTGTTCATAGTGATGTTTTCTAAGGCCCACTTGACTTCACATTCCAGGATGTCTGGCTCTATGTGAGTGATCACACCATTTTGATTATCTTGTTCGTGAAGCTCTTTTTTGTACAGTTCTTCTGTGTATTCTTGCCACCTCTTCTTAATATCTTCTGCTTCTGTGAGGTCCATACCATTTCTGTCCTTTATTGAGCCCATCTTTGCATGAAGTGTTCCCTTGGTAGTTGTCATGTTTCTTTTATTCACGTGCACAGGTATCTGACATTTTTTATATTTTTAAAATTTCTCTGCAATGTACTTATTTATTGCCCAGTTTCCTTTCAGTTCAATCAGAAAATTCACTTAGGCTTTTCATGTAACAAGTTTCATGGTAATAAAATCTCTCAACTTTTATTTATTTAGAATGTCTTAATTTCTTCCTCATTTTTAAAGCCAGTAGTACAGGATATGAAATTCTAGTTTGACAGATTTTCTCTTTGAGCATTTTAAAAACTGTTATTCAATTGCCTTCCAGCCTCCACTAATTTTTATGAAAATTTGATTGTTAATCTTACAGAGAATCCCTTGTACATGAGAATTCACTTCTGACTTGTTGCTTTCTGGAATCAGTCTTTGTCTTTCTGTACTTGATTAAAATGTGTCTTGTGAATCTGTTTGGTTGTGTCTTGCTCAAATACCTAAATTTCTTGTGTTTTTAGATTCATGTATTTCATCAAATATGAAAAATTATGTACTTTTCCCCCCATGAATATATTTATTTATTTTGCCATTTTCTCTGTCTTTTATCCTTATTAGATACATATAATGTATAATCTGGTCTACTAGATAGTATTCCAGAATTTTCTCAAGCTCCAATTATTCTTCTAAATTTTTATTTAATTCTGTTTTTCAGATTCAATAAAAATTTGCCTATCTTCATGTTCTCCTACTGTACCTACTCAAACCTGCTTTTGAATTGTTTTGCTAACTTTTTCATTTAGTCATTCTGTTCAAATCTATAATTTTTTGATTCAGTTTCCTAATTTTTCATGCTTTCTCATATTTATCTTTTATTTTACAGATTTCCTTTATTTTTTCCCAGAGCTTGATTTAGTAATTTTAACATAGTTTTAGGCAGTTGTTTTAAAATCTCAGTGTGTGTGCTAAGTCACTTCAGTCGTGTCCAACTCTTTGCAACCCTATCTCAGTAGGTACTTCAAATACTGGACTTTGCTACAAATATTATCTGAATTTTTTTTTTTCCTTTAGGGTTTTGTTGGTTTTTTTTTTTTTTTTTTTGCTTTGTATGCTTTATTATTTTTTTTTTTTTAGACATTAGACATCATCCTATTCTAACATGGTAACTCAGAGATTATCTTCTCCCAGTCCAGGGCTTTCTGATTTTCTTTTAATTTTTGAAAGCTCTAGTAGAACATTGTGAGAAGGAAGTGGCAACCCACTCCAGTATTCTTGCCTAGAGAATCCTGTGGACAGAGAAGCCTGTTGGGCTACTGTCCATGGGGTAGTACAGAGTCAGACACTACTGAATTGACTTAGCAGCAGCAGCAGTAGAACATTTGTTTAAGTAACATTCTAATTTATTTTTTTACTTTAAAAAATTTTGTGTGGTCAATACATGTGCTTGCTTTAAATCACTGTAGTTTGTAGCTAATATTTTGACAGCAGCAGTAGAACATTTGTTTAAGTAACATTCTAATTTATTTTTTTGCTTTAAAACATTTTGTGTGGTCAATACATGTGCTTGCTTTAAATCACTGTAGTTTTTTAGCTAATATTTTGACAAAAATCTATTTTAATTCAACAATTAGAAAAAAATTCATGTTTGGTTCATGTTTGGGAACGCATGTAAGAATTAAAGATTTTAAAATTTAAAAAATAAAAAAATAAAAATAAAAATAAACAAATTAAAAAAAAGAGAAAAAAAAGAAAAAATTGAAGAAAAAAACACACAGAAAACTTCTGTAATATAAACCTCTGAAAAATGACACAATATTTATACCTATTATACTGGTCAGCTTTGTTATTCATATACAGTCAGTAAAAGATTTTTAGTTATCTGCTATAGCAAGAGTTAAAGTCAGTGTTGTTGCTGTTTTTGTTTGTTTCGCTGGTTGTGTAATTTTCCATTGGAAATAAAGAGTTCTCAATGCTAAACTAGTTTTTACTGTTCATATTAGAGAATAGTATCTTCTATGGTATGGGCATGCGGGAGTCAATGGGGTCACAAAGAGTCGGATACGACTGAACAACTGAACTGAATTGATCTTCTGCGGTGGCTGAAATATCAAGAGACACAATTCTGAAATTTATATTTTGAAAGATAGTGACAGTTAATGAAGCCACTTAGGAGATTATTTCTTCAGTTCCTGTGGAGATATTTCTAGTGCTACCACAACTGCTTTGTTCTTCCTTTGGCCCCTAGGGAAGAGTACTCTGACTCTAACCCTGGGAAAGTCCTCAGAAATTAGTTGTGTATTTGTCAAGGTAGAGGACATATCTCCAAGGCTTAAGATTGATGAAGTCGCAATACTTTTCACAGGGGAATCTCTGACCATGTTTTTCGCTACATCCTGCACAGGGAAAAATAAACTAAGGGGAGAAAAACACAAAGGGAATTTCGCATTTATCTAAAGCATAGGGATGTGCCACGTCGAAAGACAGCAGGGAGGAGATCCCTTTGCTTATTTCCCTTACAAAATAATCGAATATAGTGTGCTCTAGTTCATAGCTATGTTGAAAAGGAACATTTGAAGAATATATAATTAATACTATTCCATTCCTGAAAAATCATCAAACAAAATATTTGATGTGAGTATACCTGGCAAGATATAATCTGTGTTATTTCTCACTTGTCTAGAGAGTAACATAGCAGTGCTTTTGCAATTTCATTATTTCTGCAATCTGAGGCAATAATCAACCTCAGAAATTCATTTAGCCTGAATCTTATCAATGAAAATTTTAAATAAATAATATATTTCTCCTTATACTTAAATATTTAATTTTATAAAAATGCTAAATAAATTAAAATTGTATTTTTCTACATCAATTTTTTGCTAAGATTATGCATAGCTAGAGAGTGTATAACCCTATTTTTCTAAAGGCAGATTTAAATAACTGTGATAGCTTTCTGAAAAAGAAAATGTATTGCTTTGGGGTATGGCATTGATCTGATTCTCTTGTCAAAACTCTATTTATATTATTTCCAAATGTTTTTTTTCTTTTCATTTTAGTACTAGAAGAATAGTGATAATAATGCTAGGAGAAATAGTGATTGATATCTTTTAGTATGACTAAGTACCATGCCATTGACTATATAGATAATGGCAATAAGATACACTTTGGACACTTGGTCTAGACATGAATAATATATATTTTAATATTTTTCATCTGAAATCAGAGAATCAAATTCAGCAAATATATTTTTAAAAGTCTGTCCCAGTTCTTTCCTCTAAATGGTTTCCTCAAATTATAAATTATAGGTCAATTTTTACTCATATTTTTCAAAATCTTTTCAAATAGTGTTACACCTGCTAAAAGCACAATTTTATTTTTGTTAATCAGATGAAAATAGCAAAAAAGGATTAAACTTTTTGGGATACTAAAACTGAAGGTTAGATTAGTAAGACTTGTAAACTATCCCTTGACCATACTAACCTAACTTAGCCGTTTAACAAGGTCTAACTTAAAGCTTTTTTTTTTTTAATCTTGAAAAAGTGTACTTTGTATGCAGTACACCACAGAGAACATAAATACTGTGGCATAAACCCTATACACATTTCTATATAAAGATTTATGATTCAAAACATTCATAAAGGTTTAATGAAGAAATACCTAGATATGAACCGTATTGCTGTCATGTTACATTCAGCTGCTGTTTTCATTGTGATCTGTATTATCTGTATTTTTACCACCAGAACTTCTTTAAACATGATAAAATGTTTTACATATATAAGAACATTTTTATTATTGGTATTCAATTTTTTATCATAATTTGCATTTATCATCTGTGTATTTTGGTACTAAAGCACATGTATATAAAAATATAACTGTTGAAAAACATTGTCTCTCTGAAAACAAGATTTCCTTTTAAAAAAAAATTTGTAAGAACATTTAAGGTTTAAGTATAGTCATAAATACTGTATGGTATATTTAAATATTTGAAAATCCCATGGACAGAGAAGCCTGATCGGCTACAGTCCATGGGGTCGCAAAGAGTCGGACACGACTGAGCGACTTCACATTCACTCACTTTCACTTTTAGGTGGATATGTTGTAGCCACGTGTTCCGGGAAACAAACTCACTCAGAAGGACAATGCAGATAGTGGAGTGCAGTTTATTACACTGGTGGGCCCAAGGCAGAGTCTTCCCTTAGCCAAGGACCCCAACCAGTTTTTGTGAAAACCTTATATACCCTAAGCATATGTGTCCAAACACACCTCCCCCAAATTCCCTGAAACTAGTCTGAACAAAGGAAAAAGAAAGATAAATCAAAGTTAACCCATGATTCATAAGTCTTAAGCCTAGGTAGTTAAGAGTGGACAATTATCGATAGGCTTGTGGTCATACCCCAATAAGCATAATAAAATGTATGATTCTATTTGGTAACACAGATAATTAAGGTGCCCTTTTAGGAGATGGAGAGCCTTCGGGCTCTTCCTTCTGGGGGCCTGGTTTTCCAGTTGGTATATAGTTTCCATAGATACTGGGCATATAGCTCAAAGTCCACAGTCCGGCCCAAGATGGAGTCCTGCTTTCAAGATAGAGCCTGTTCTGTTTCCCCCTTCAGATATATCTCATATTAAGTGTTATTTAACATAGCCAACTTATGGAAACAAACACTATGGACATTGAAAGATGAATGGATGTGTTGTTAGGGAAATTAAATAGATAGTCTTGTTTAGGCTTCAGAGACAAAGCAAAACAGGCCTCTGACCTTTCTTCTAACCTGTCTGGACACTGCCCTGACTAGGAGTGACTGGGAGTGACTGCCCGCTGTGAATGCAAGACTTGCAGCACCTTAGATAAAATGGGGGAGGAATCTTGAGATTGTTGAGCCCCTGGAGAGGGCCTGGCAAACCAAGCCTAGGCTTAGCAACATTCTAAGTTTTACATGACAAAACCACCAGCTTTAAAATGAAACCAGACTTGTAATTTGGTCGCAGATGGATGATGATATCAGCTTGCATCCTGGCATTATAAGCTGGAACCCCAAACTGCAATCATTGAAGCATCACCCATGTAGTAGACACACTGACTGTGACATTTTCCCAGTTGGGACTCCAGATGTGCTGCGACACAGGAACTTCTCAGCGCTGTTTAAGTCTGGGTGTTGGTCAAAACCCAATGTGGTGTGGTGATGTATGCTCTGCTCTATTTCTCATTCTTTTAATGTTAGTGGCTCAGAGGTTAAAGCGTCTGCCTCTATTACAGGAGACCTGGGTTCGATCACTGGGTTGCAAAAATCTCCTGGAGAAGGAAATGGCAACCCACTCTAGTATTCTTGCCTGGAGAATCCCATGGACTGTGAAGCCTGGTGGGCTAGAGTCCATGGGGTCGCAAAGAGTTGGACACGACTGAGCGACTTAACTTAACTCGCCCCCAGAGTCATAAAGCCATTAACTGGAAGAGTTGGGATCTGAACTCGGGCAGTGAGATTTCAAAGCCTTCATTCTTCTAATTCCTTTCTTATAAGCTAGATAATTCTCTAATAAACATTTGTATTATTTATTTGTATATAATGAGTGGCTTATTTTGTTAACAAATACTTTGAACCTGAGATGAAAGTGAAAGCTTTCAGCAAAACAATGTGTAAATTTAATAATTTTTAAAACTATTTTTGAAACAATGCATGAGAATTTGTGAATGCAATGGTTTTTGAAATAAACAAGCTAAGGTTAGAGCACCTAAAACAATATGAACAAATGCTTTTCCATAGGTGTTGAATTCCCTCTTTGTTTTGTGTTCTGGAAACAGAATTGTTCATTTACCAGTCTCCCACCAAACCTTAATTGATAGCATATAACAGGGCTCATAAATGTAAAAATGTAGCCAATACTTTGTCTTCATATGGACACTTGCATGGCCCAGGAGCTCTATTCTGAGACTGACCACCTCCAACCACTGGTCTCAGATTTGCATGTTTTTTATTTCTTCACTCTCTTCTAATGTTTACTATGTAAAGTCCTCAGAGATAGGTAAATGTTACTATCTTTCAATAGCCATAATTAACATATTGTATATAAGTACATATTATATATAATTCTATATTATGATTAATAAATGCACTTTACTAAAACAACCTACCCAGTACAATACATGCCCCACCACTTAAAACTATAGAACTAGAAAAATAATTTACTTCTTTAGTTTCTTCATTTGTAAAGTGGATTATTAGGCTATTGTTCTTTCTGATTTATTTCCTAAATCAAATAAACTAAATCATGTCAAATTAAAGATGCCAATTATGTTTTTCCCATCATTAATTTTTAATTTTTCTTAACAGTGCATTATTATCATCAAAGAAAGAAAAATATAGTATCCCTTTCTTGTTCATATTTTGGCTTTGTTGTTTCATTCCAGATTAGAGACAATGAGATATGAATGTGGCAAATCAAACAAGAGTGACAGAGTTTGTTTTTCTGGGATTTTCTGGTGTTCTCTATCTAAGGCTTGCATTATTTGTGATGTTTCTTACTGTGTATCTTCTCTCTCTCATGGGAAACACCCTCATCATCTTCATTGTTCTCATGGATTCCAGACTCCAAACACCCATGTATATTTTCTTAGGAAATTTGTCATTTCTGGAGATCTGGTACACAACAGCCACAGTGCCTAAATTGCTGGCCACTTGTCTCTCACAGGTTGTTACCATTTCCGTTTCTGGTTGTATAACCCAGTACTACTTTTTTTTCTCTATGGGGGCTACAGAGTGCATCCTGTTGGCTGTGATGGCCTATGATCGCTATGTGGCCATATGCAGCCCTCTAAGATACTCATTCCTCATGAATCTTCAGGTATGCCTATGGTTTTCAGCTGGATCTTGGATTGGGGGCTTCATTGCCCCTGTTCTACCTACTGTACTTGTCTCTTATTTAAATTTTTGTGGTTCTCAAAAGATCAATCATTTCTTCTGTGACTCAGAACCAATTTTTCAACTCTCCTGCTCAGATACATTCCTGGTGGAGGCCTTGGGTTACACATGTACCTCTGTTGTGATTCTAAGTTCTTTTCTTCTCACTACGTCTTCCTATGGACACATTGTGGTCACAATAATGAAGCTATCTTCTCGAGAGGCTCGGAAGAAAACTTTCTCCACCTGTGCCTCCCACCTCACTGTGGTCACCATCTATTATGGCACCATTATTTTTGCCTATGTTTGCCCTCCAGCCAAGCACAACTTTACTATGGGTAAAGTAGTCTCAGTGTTCTACTGTGTGGTCACCCCACTTTTAAATCCTCTTGTATACACCCTAAGAAACAAAGATGTGAAGAAAGCCTTCAGAAAAGTTCTAGAAAGAAAGAGATTGTTCTTGGCCAGACATATCCAGGAGATGTGAGAGATTAATTAATATGAAAAAGCTAGAATGGATTACCACATTACATATGCAAATGGTAAATATCAAAATTATATTATAAAATTGATGCTACCTAATATGGATATTTTTGCACTTCACATTTTGGTTTGAATTCAACTGAAATAGATATTTGGTAATTAGTGTTTAAGAATACTTCATTGCAAAGCTATAGTGATAAAGAGATAAATACATGAAGTTCCTACTCACAAGCACTTACAGTGGGAAAATTGGCAGGTTAGTTCTAAGCAATTGTTTGGCCAATTTTATAAAAATCTACACCTTAATAGTAACTATTAATACAAGCTAAAAATTGTTTCTAAGGCAGTGTTACTCCATGTGGTTGATTGTCTATCATAAATATGTCATTTTGTACATTAAAATAGTTTTATCAATAAACACTTGTTAAATAAATATAGTGAGCCAGACACTATTCTCAAGCATGAATGTTTATTTATATATGTATATAAACACATAGATAATTTCTTTATAAATATATCAGGAAAATATTAGATAATTTAAAAATTTTAGATGTTTTACACAATTTTAAATATTAAGAAAGGTAACATGATGGAAGGAAACATTTAGAACTGGACTATACAAGTATTGAGTATCTAACATGATAAAACAAATTTCTTAGGTTTTTATAAAATATTCAAGCAAATAATCATTTCAGCATGTACTAACGCATTTTGGAGCCATAGAAAAGTGGAAAATGGGGAAGAAAATATGTTTATATTATCACGTTCATTTTTTTGTGTTAATTGAGATGCTTCAAATTTTTTAATAATTTTGGCACAGCTTCCCTGGTGGCACAGAGGTTAAAGCATCTGCCTGCAATGTGGGAGACCCAGGTTCGATCCCTGGGTTGGGAAGATCCCCTGGAGAAGGAAATGGCAACCCACTCCAGTACTCTTGCCTGGAGAATCCCATGGTTGGAGGAGCTTGGTGAGCTACAGTCCATGGGTTGCAAAGAGTCGGACACGACTGAGCGACTGAACTGAACTGAACTGAGGACCGGGGGAGCCTGGTGGGCTGCCGTCTATGGGGTCGCACAGAGTCGGACACGACTGAAGCGACTTAGCAGCAGCAGCAGCAGCAGCAGCAGTCTTTTAAGCAATCAAAGTATTCAACAATCTATTTTTAATGGCAAGATTATATAATTAAATCATGAATTGCTTGCACATGCCAATGCCTGAAATATTTATTTGTTTAAATTTTTACATATTTTCTGTGTATGTTAAAACTCAAAGATTTTTTTTCTGAATGCCTAGTTTTTATTTTGTTTATCTTACACTTTCTTGGAAACTATTGTCACAACCACTGGTTCATATAAATGAAAAATGTATGCCACACTTCAACATTTTTCTGACCCTTCTTTTGCCACCAGAATAATAGAGCAATATGCAAATTCTCACAATAACAGTGAAATGTCTTGTGTCATTAGACAAGTATTTCTGTATACCATTTTTCTACAGGGATTAAAAAGTTCTTTTATACATTTCTGTCCTACAGTTAAGCTTAAGTATTGAACTAACAAAAGAAAAATACACAGGATAAAATCATATACATTTTGTTCTAATTTTTTTTTACATGTGCTTAAATGTCTTTAAAAGGAAACCAAATGTCAAAGAATGATAACTCCTCACCCAGTTTTACAATGATTAAGTCATTTGTTGCTGACTTCCAGTGCACCCTGAGAGCAAATATAAGGCACTTTGTACTTTGAAAAAAAGTGTACCACTAAGATGGTTAGATTTATATCTCTGAAAAAATTTTAATAAATTCTGATTTTTGATCATTCCTTAATATAGAGAAGGCACTAAACCAAGTGGTGTCTGCTCCTTGTGTCTAGCAGTAAACTTTTACCAAGATGTATGCTTGATTACATGCATTCTTTAGCCAAAAATCATATACATATATAATCATATACACTTATATATGAATAATCATAGACACACACTGTCTTCTCCATTTCTCTTTAGATTTGTTTTCTCAGAGTTATTGAGAGAATATCTCTGAGGATACAGTCATAAGTAAGATCCTGCCCAAACATTAAACTCATATCTCTCACTTTTTAAAATTTAAATTTATTTATTTTAATTGGAGGCTAATTCCTTTACAATATTGTATTGGTTTTGCCATACATTGACATGAATCCACCACGGGTATACTCATGTTCCCCATCCTGAACCCCCTCCCACCTCCCTCCCCGTACCATCCCTCTGCGTCATCCCAGTGCACCAGCTCCAAGCATCCTGTATCCTCCCTCAAACCTGGACTGGTGATTCATTTCTTATATGATATTATACATGTTTCAATGCCATTATCCCAAATCATCCCACCCTTGCCCTCTCCCACAGAGTCCAAAAGCTGTTCTATACATCTGTGTCTCTTTTGCTGTCTCCCATACAGGGTTATTGTTACCATCTTTCTAAAGTCCATATATATGTGTTAGTATACTGTATTGGTGTTTTTCTTTCTGGCTTACTTCACTCTGTATAATCGGCTCCAGTTTCATCCACCTCATTAGAACTGATTCAAGTGTATTCTTTTTAATGGCTGAGTAATACTCCATTGTTTATATGTACCATACACTTAAATAAATTCCATACACTTAAATTATTTGAGATTTATATTGTGCCCTAGTATATAGTCAATCCTAGAGAATGTTCCATTCTACTTGAAAAGAACATGTATTTTGGGGGGGGGGGGTTGGATGAAGTGTACTAAAAATATTGATTAAGTCTAACTATTCTATAGTTTCATTTAGAGTCTGGTTGCCTTACTGATTTTCTTTCTAGAATGAATCTGTTCATTGATGTGAGTAGAGTATTAAAGTCTCTTTCAATTTTTTCAACTTCTCCCTTTATATCTGTTAGTATTTATTTTATGTATTTGGGTGCTTCTATATTAGATCCTGGAGAAGGAAATGGCAACCCATTCCAGTATTCTTGCCTGGAGAATCCCATAGACGGAGGAGCCTGGTGGGCTGCAGTCCATGGGGTCGCTAAGAGTTGGATACGACTGAAGTGACGTAGCACCAGCAGCAGCAGTGTACATTTGTGGAAAATTATGAATATCTTATCCTTTATTGATCAGAATTCTCTAATAGAAATAATTTAAACAGCTTGTTAATAGCAGAATAAAAAAGAAAATCCTACTTCCTAACTTCAGATTTAATCTTCTTTTCATTACTCCACTGCTTCTAACATTCCACAGGACTTTACTAGAGCTGATTTAATGTCCTTATTCTTCAGACAATAGATAACAGGGTTCAAGATTGGGGGTACCACAGAATAGAACACAGACACCAGCAAGTCTAGAAGAGAAGGATTGTTGGATGGTGGCTTTAAATAAGCAACAGCACCCATTAAAAGGAATGCACTCACAACAGTGAGGTGAGGCAGGCAGGTAGCAAAGGCTTTGGACTGGTTCACTCTGGTTCGGATCCTCAACAGAGTGGAAAAAATATACACATAGGAGAGCACAATGCAAACTAAACATGAAAATGCGTAACAGACCCCAATCGGCATGCTGACAGTAATAGTTGCGTGTTCTTGAGAACAAGTGAGTTTTAGTAAGGCAAGAACATCACAAAAGAACTGATGTATCTTATTGGACCCACAAAAATTAAAAGAGAATGTCCTAGTGGAGTACAGTATTCCCAAGGATCCACCATTGAACCAGGACACAGCCATCAACTGGACACAGGTCCTTTTGATCATGACAGCCTCATAATGCAGAGGGCAACAGATGGCAACATAGCAGTCATAGGACATCACACTGAGGATACCAGTCTCTGACCCAGCCATTAGTACTAACAGGAAAAGCTGTAACACGCATTCCAGGTAAGAGATGGATTCAGTAAAGGTGATGCAGCTGAAAATAAATTTGGGGACGGTGGTAGAAATAAGGCACAGATCTAAAAAGGACAAATACCTGAGGAAAAACTACACTGGTGTGTGGAGGTGTTGGAAAAAAATTGTGAGGGAGATAATAATTTAATTCTCCAACACAGATACTAGGTAGATCAGTGAGAAGACCCCAGCCTGCAGCCTCAGTAGCATCTGATTCTGAGTAAATCTCACAAGCATGAATTCCATTGTCAGTGTTTGATTCACCATATTTTAAAAGTATAAGCCACCTAAAAATAAAGAAAAATTATATTAATATAACATGAAATGTCTGTTGTTTCTTTATTTTTGAAATATATATTCTTTAACATTATGTGCTAAACAGAAAGTTTTTAAGTGCCACATTCATAGTCATAATCATAGCTGGCTTAGGTATAAAATTATCAGTATTACAATTCAATATGGGGTTTCACAGTGGCACTAGTGATAAAGACAATGCAGGTAAGATGTAAGACATGCTGGTTCAAACCCTGGATCTGGAAGCTCCGTTGGAGAAGGGAAAGGCTAATCACTCCAGTATTCTTGCCTGCAGAAACCCATGGACCAAGGAGCCTTGCTGGCTACAGTTCATAGGGTCGCATAGAGTCAGACACACTTGAAGCGACTTAGTATGGCACAGCACAGGTCGATATCAGTCAGTCAATCCAGTCGCTCAGTCGTGTCTGACTCTTTGCCACCCCATGAATCGCAGCACGCCAGGCCTCTCTGTCCATCACCAACTCCCGGAGTTCACTCAGACTCATGTCCATCGAGTCAGTGATGCCATCCAGCCATCTCATCCTCTGTCGTCCCCTTCTCCTCCTGCCCCCAATCCCTCCCAATATCAGAGTCTTTTCCAATGAGTCAACTCTTCGCATGAGGTGGCCAAAGTACTGGAGTTTCAGTTTAGTTTCATCATTAGTTTCAGTTTCATCATTCCTTCTAAAGAAATCCCAGGGCTGATCTCCTTCAGAATGGACTGGTTGGAACTGCTTGCAGTCCAAGGGACTCTCAAGAGTTTTCTCCAACACCACAGTTCAAAGGCATCAATTCTTTGCGCTCAGCTTTCTTTACAGTCCAACTCTAACATCCATACATGACCACTGGAAAAACCATAGCCTTAACTAGATGGACCTTTGTTGGCAAAGTAATGTCTCTGCTTTTGAATATGCTATCTAGGTTGGTCATAACTTTTCTTCCAAGGAGTAAGCATCTTTTATTTTTTTTTTCCTTTCTTTTTTTTTTTAATTTTTTTTTATTTTTTAAATTTTAAAATCTTTAATTCTTACATGCATTCCCAAACATGAACCCCCCTCCCACCTCCCTCCCCATAACATCTTTCTGGGTCATCCCCATGCACCAGCCCCAAGCATGCTGCATCCTGCGTCAGACATAGACTGGCGATTCAATTCACATGATAGTATACATGTTAGAATGGCATTCTCCCAAATCATCCCACCCTCTCCCTCTCCCTCTGAGTCCAAAAGTCCGTTATACACATCTGTGTCTCTTTCCCTGTCTTGCATACAGGGTCGTCATTGCCATCTTCCTAAATTCCATATATATGTGTTAGTATACTGTGTTGGTGTTTTTCTTTCTGACTTACTTCACTCTGTATAATCGGCTCCAGTTTCATCCATCTCATCAGAACTGATTCAAATGAATTCTTTTTAACGGCTGAGTAATACTCCATTGTGTATATGTACCACAGCTTTCTTATCCATTCATCTGCTGATGGACATCTAGGTTGTTTCCATGTCCTGGCTATTATAAACAGTGCTGCGATGAACATTGGGGTACATGTGTCTCTTTCTATTCTGGTTTCCTCGGTGTGTATGCCCAGCAGTGGGATTGCTGGGTCATAAGGTAGTTCTATTTGCAATTTTTTAAGGAATCTCCACACTGTTCTCCATAGTGGCTGTACCAGTTTGCATTCCCACCAACAGTGTAGGAAGGTTCCCTTTTCTCCACACCCTCTCCAGCATTTATTGCTTGCAGATTTTTGGATCGCAGCCATTCTGACTGGTGTGAAGTGGTACCTCATTGTGGTTTTGATTTGCATTTCTCTAATAATGAGTGATGTTGAGCATCTTTTCATGTGTTTGTTAGCCATCCGTATGTCTTCTTTGGAGAAATGTCTATTTAGTTCTTTGGCCCATTTTTTGATTGGGTCGTTTATTTTTCTGGAGTTGAGCTGCATAAGTTGCTTGTATATTTTTGAGATTAGTTGTTTGTCAGTTGCTTCATTTGCTATTATTTTCTCCCATTCAGAAGGCTGTCTTTTCACCTTGCTTATATTTTCCTTTGTTGTGCAGAAGCTTTTAATTTTAATTAGATCCCATTTGTTTATTTTTGCTTTTATTTCCAGAATTCTGGGAGGTGGATCATAGAGGATCCTGCTGTGATTTATGTCTGAGAGTGTTTTGCCTATGTTCTCCTCTAGGAGTTTTATAGTTTCTGATCTTACATTTAGATCTTTAATCCATTTTGAGTTTATTTTTGTGTGTGGTGTTAGAAAGTGATCTAGTTTCATTCTTTTACAAGTGGTTGACCAGTTTTCCCAGCACCACTTGTTAAAGAGATTGTCTTTACTCCATTGTATATTCTTGCCTCCTTTGTCAAAGATAAGGTGTCCATATGTGTGTGGATTTATCTCTGGGCTTTCTATTTTGTTCCATTGATCTATATGTCTGTCTTTGTGCCAGTACCATACTGTCTTGATGACTGTGGCTTTGTAGTAGAGCCTGAAGTCAGGCAAGTTGATTCCTCCAGTTCCATTCTTCTTTCTCAAGATTGCTTTGGCTATTCGAGGTTTTTTGTATTTCCATACAAAGCTTGAAATTATTTGTTCTAGTTCTGTGAAAAATGTGGCTGGTAGCTTGATAGGGATTGCATTGAATTTGTAAATTGCTTTGGGTAGTATACTCATTTTCACTATATTGATTCTTCCGATCCATGAACATGGTATATTTCTCCATCTATTAGTGTCCTCTTTGATTTCTTTCATCAGTGTTTTATAGTTTTCTATATATAGGTCTTTAGTTTCTTTAGGAAGATATATTCCTAAGTATTTTATTCTTTTCGTTGCAATGGTGAATGGAATTGTTTCCTTAATTTCTTTTTCTACTTTCTCATTATTAGTGTATAGGAATGCAAGGGATTTCTGTGTGTTGATTTTATATCCTGCAACTTTACTATATTCATTGATGAGCTCTAGTAATTTTCTGGTGGAGTCTTTAGGGTTTTCCATGTAGAGGATCATGTCATCTGCAAACAGTGAGAGTTTTACTTCTTCTTTTCCAATTTGGATTCCTTTTATTTCTTTTTCTGCTCTGATTGCTGTGGCCAAAACTTCCAGAACTATGTTGAATAGTAGCGGTGAAAGTGGACACCCTTGTCTTGTTCCTGACTTTAGGGGAAATGCTTTCAATTTTTCACCATTGAGGATAATGTTTGCTGTGGGTTTGTCATAGATAGCTTTTATTATGTTGAGGTATGTTCCTTCTATTCCTGCTTTCTGGAGAGTTTTTATCATAAATGGATGTTGAATTTTGTCAAAGGCCTTCTCTGCATCTATTGAGATAATCATATGGTTTTTATTTTTCAATTTGTTAATGTGGTGAATTACATTGATTGATTTGCGGATATTGAAGAATCCTTGCATCCCTGGGATAAAGCCCACTTGGTCATGGTGTATGATCTTTTTAATGTGTTGTTGGATTCTGATTGCTAGAATTTTGTTGAGGATTTTTGCATCTATGTTCATCAGAGATATTGGCCTGTAGTTTTCTTTTTTTGTGACATCTTTGTCAGGTTTTGGTATTAGGGTGATGGTGGCCTCATAGAATGAGTTTGGAAGTTTACCTTCCTCTGCAATTTTCTGGAAGAGTTTGAGGAGGATAGGTGTTAGCTCTTCTCGAAATTTTTGGTAGAATTCAGCTGTGAAGCCGTCTGGACCTGGGCTTTTGTTTGCTGGAAGATTTCTGATTACAGTATCAATTTCCGTGCTTGTGATGGGTCTGTTAAGATTTTCTATTTCTTCCTGGTTCAGTTTTGGAAAATTGTACTTTTCTAAGAATTTGTCCATTTCTTCCACGTTGTCCATTTTTTTGGCATACAACTGCTGATAGTAGTCTCTTATGATCCTTTGTATTTCTGTGTTGTCTGTTGTGATCTCTCCATTTTCATTTCTAATTTTATTGATTTGATTTTTCTCTCTTTGCTTCTTGATGAGTCTGGCTAATGGTTTGTCAATTTTATTTATCCTTTCAAAGAACCAGCTTTTGGCTTTGTTGATTTTTGCTATGGTCTCATTTGTTTCTTTTGCATTTATTTCTGCCCTAATTTTTAAGATTTCTTTCCTTCTACTAACTCTGGGGTTCTCCAACTCTTCCTTTTCTAGTTGCTTTAGTTGTAGAGTTAGGTTATTTATTTGACTTTTTTCTTGTTTCTTGAGGTATGCCTGTATTGCTATGAACTTTCTTCTTAGCACTGCTTTTATAGTGTCCCACAGGTTTTGGGTTGTTGTGTTTTCATTTTCATTAGTTTCTATGCATATTTTGATTTCTTTTTTGATTTCTTCTGTGATTTGTTGGTTATTCAGAAGTGTGTTGTTCAACCTCCATATGTTGGAATTTTTAATAGTTTTTCTCCTGTAATTGAGATCTAATCTTAATGCATTATGGTCAGAAAAGATGCTTGGAATGATTTCGATTTTTTTGAATTTATCAAGTTTAGATTTATGGCCCAGGATGTGATCTATCCTGGAGAAGGTTCCATGAGCACTTGAAAAAAAGGTGAAATTCGTTGTTTGGGGGTGAAATGTCCTATAGATATCAATTAGGTCTAACTGATCTAATGTATCATTTAAAGTTTGTGTTTCTTTGTTAATTTTCTGTTTAGTTGATCTGTCCATAGGTGTGAGTGGGGTATTAAAGTCTCCCACTATTATTGTGTTATTGTTGATTTCCCCTTTCATACTTGTTAGCATTTGTCTTACATATTGTGGTGCTCCTATATTGGGTGCATATATATTTATAATTGTTATATCTTCTTCTTGGATTGTTCCTTTGATCATTATGTAGTGGCCTTCTTTGTCTCTTTTCACAGCCTTTGTCTTAAAGTCTATTTTATCGGATATGAGTATTGCCACTCCTGCTTTCTTTTGGTCTCTATTTGCGTGGTATATCTTTTTCCAGCCCTTCACTTTCAGTCTGTATGTGTCCCTTGTTTTGAGGTGGGTCTCTTGCAAGCAGCATATAGAGGGGTCTTGTTTTTGTATCCATTCTGCCAGTCTTTGTCTTTTGGTTGGGGCGTTCAACCCATTTACGTTTAAGGTAATTATTGATAAGTATGATCCCGTTGCCATTTACTTTATTGTTTTGGGTTCGGGTTTATACACCCTTTTCGTGTTTCCTGTCTAGAGGATATCCTTTAGAATTTGTTGGAGAGCTGGTTTGGTGGTGCTGAATTCTCTCAGCTTTTGCTTGTCTGTAAAGCTTTTGATTTCTCCTTCGTATTTGAATGAGATCCTTGCTGGGTACAGTAATCTGGGCTGTAGGTTATTGTCTTTCATCACTTTAAGTATGTCTTGCCATTCCCTCCTGGCCTGAAGAGTTTCTATTGACAAATCAGCTGTTATCCTTATGGGAATCCCCTTGTGTGTTATTTGTTGTTTTTCCCCTGCTGCTTTTAATATTTGTTCTTTGTGTTTGATCTTTGTTAATTTGATTAATATGTGTCTTGGGGTGTTTCGCCTTGGGTTTATCCTATTTGGGACTCTCTGTGTTTCTTGGACTTGGGTGATTATTTCCTTTCCCATTTTAGGGAAGTTTTCAACTATTATCTCCTCAAGGATTTTCTCATGATCTTTCTTTCTGTCTTCTTCTTCTGGGACTCCTATAATTCGAATGTTGGAGCGTTTCATATTGTCCTGGAGGTCTCTGAGATTGTCCTCGTTTCTTTTAATTCGTTTTTCTTGTTTCCTCTCTGATTCATTTATTTCTACCATTCTATCTTCTATTTCACTAATCCTATCTTCTGCCTCCGTTATTCTACTATTTGTTGCCTCCAGAGTGTTTCTGATCTCATTTATTGTGTTATTCATTATATTTTGACTCTTTTTTATTTCTTCTAGGTCCTTGTTAAACCTTTCTTGCATCTTCTCAATCCTTGTCTCTAGGCTATTTATCTGTGTTTCCATTTTGATTTCAAGATTTTGGATCATTTTCACTATCAATATTTGGAATTCCTTCTCCGGTAGATTCCCTACTTCTTCCTCTTTTGTTTGGTTTGGTGAGCAACTCTCCTGTTCCTTTACCTGCTGAGTATTCCTCTGTCTCTTCATCTTGGTTATATTGCTGCGTTTGGGGTGGCCTTTTTATATTCTGATAATTTGTGGAGTTCTCTTTATTATGGAGCTTCCTCACTTTGGGTTGGGTTCTATCAGTGGCTTGTCAAGGTTTCCTGGTTATGGAGGCTTGTGTTGGAGTTTTGGTGTGTGGAGCTGGGTTTCTTCTCTCTGGAGTGCAGTGGAGTGACCCGTAATGGGTTATGAGACATCAAAGGTTTTGGGATAATTTTGAGCTGCCTGTATATTGAGGCTCAGGGGAGTGTTCCTGTGTTGCTGGAGAATTTGGGTGGTATGTCTTGTTTTGGAACTTGTTGGCCCTTGGGTGGAGCTTGGTTTCGGTGTAGGTATGAAGGCATTTGATGAGCTCCTATTGCTTAATGTTCCCTGAATTCAAGAGTTCTCTAATGTTTTCAGGCTTTGGGTTTAAGCTTCCTGCTTCTGGTTTTCAGTTTTATTTTTACAGTAGCCTCTAGACTTCTCCATCTATACAGCACTGATGATAAAACATCTAGGTTAAAGATGAAAAGTTTCTCCACATTGAGGGACACTCAGAGAGGTTCACTGAGTTACAAGGAGAAGAGAAGATGGAGGGGGTAGTTAGAGGTAACTGGAATGAGATGCGGTGAGATCAAGAGAGGAGAGAGCAAGCTAGCCAGTAGTCACTTCCTTATGTGCGCTCTATAGTCTGGACCGCTCAGAGGTATTTACAGAGTTATACGGGGAAGAGGAGAGGGAGGAAGTAGACAGAGGTGACCAGGAGGATAAGAGAGAGGAATGAGTAGGAGAGAGACAAATCCTGCCAGTAACCAGTTCCTTAGGTGTTCTCTACCATCTGGAACACACAGAGATTCACAGAGTTGGATAGAGAAGAGATGGGGGAGAAAAGAGACAGAGGCCACCTGGTGGAGAAAAAGGAGAGTCCAGAGGAGGAGAGAGTGGTCAAGCCAGTAATCTCGCTCTCAGGTAAACTTGGGTAGTGAAGTTTGGGTTTTTAAATGTACAAAATTGACAACAAAAACCTAAGAGCAAAGATTAAAAATCTGGAGTAGAGGTTGGATTTTCAAAGATACAATATTAAAGAAAAGCAGAAGGAAAAAGGAAGAAAAAGAAAAAAAAAGAATTATTAAAAAACAAACAAACAAACAAAAAAAAAAAACACCAACAACCATCCAAAGAGTATATATGGTGTTTGCCTTAAAAAAAAAAAAAGTCTTTTTTTTTTTTAAATGTAGTACTAGGTTATAGAAATAAAAATTAGAGGAGAAATAGAAGAGAAAAAAAGCTCAGAAAAAATAAAAAAAAAGCAAAAAGCAAAAAAAAAAAAAAAACAAAAAAAAGAATGATTTTTAAAATATTAAAAAATTAAAAATATATCTGGCTCTTCTCTGATGTTATGGGCCTTGTGGGCTCACTTCCAAGGTGGTTCCCTCTGTTTAACTTCTTCTGTTTGCTGGTTTTTAGGCTCACTAGTTCAGTCGCGCTGTGGGGAGGGGGGATGCTGTTTTTGAAGACAATGGTCTGCTTTTCTGGTTGCCTGATGTCCTCTGCCAGCCTACAGAAGTTGTTTTGTGGAGTTTGCTCGGCGTTGAAATGTTCTTTTGAGGAATTTGTGAGGGAGAACGTGATCTTCCCGTCCTATTCCTTCGCCATCTTTCCCTCCCCCCAGCATCTTTTAATTTCATGGCTTCAATCACCATCTGCAGTGATTTTGGAGCCAAAAAAAAAAATAAAGTCTGACACTGTTTCCACTGTTTCCCCATCTATTTGCCATGAATTGATGGGACCAGATGCCATGATCTTCGTTTTCTGATTGTTGAGCTTTAAGCCAACTTTTCCCTCTCCTCTTTCACTTTCATCAAGAGGCTTTTTAGTTCCTCTTCACTTTCTGCCATAAAGGTGGTCTTATCTGTATATCTGAGGTTATTGATATTTCTCCCGGCAATCTTGATTTCAGCTTGTGCTTCTTCCAGTCCAGTGCTTCTCATGATGTGCTCTGCATGTAAGTTAAATAAGCAGGGTGACAACATACAGCCTTGATGTACTCCTTTTCCCATTTGTAACCAGTCTGTTGTTCCATGTCCAGTTCTAACTGTTGCTTCCTGACCTGCATATAGGTTTCTCAAGAGGCAAGTCAAGTGGTCTGGTATTCCCATCTCTTTCAGAATTTTCCACTGTTTATTGCGATCCACACAGTCAAAGCTTTTGGCATAGTCAGTAAAGCAGAAATAGATGTTTTTCTGGAACACTTGTTTTTTCCATGATCCAGCGGAGGTTGGCAATTTGATCTCTGGTTCCTCTGCCTTTTCTAAAACCAGCTTGAACATCTGGAAGTTCACAGTTCATGTATTGCTGAAGCCTGGCTTGGAGAATTTTGGGCATGACTTTACTAGCGTGTGAGATGAGTGCAATTGTGTGGTAGTTTGAGCATTCTTTGGCATTGCCTTTCTTTGGGATTGGAATGAAAACTGACCTTTTCCAGTCCTGCAGCCACTGCTGAGTTTTTCAAATTTTCTGGCATATTGAGTGCAGCACTTTCACAGCATCATCTTTCAGGATTTGAAAGAGCTCAACTGGAATGCCATCACCGCCACTAGCTTTGTTCATAGTGATGCTTTCTAAGGCCCACTTGACTTCACATTCCAGGTGTTTGGCTCTAGGTGAGTGATCACACCATCGTAATTATCTTGGTTGTGAGGATTTTTTTTGTACAGTTCTTCTGTATATTCTTGCCAACTCTTCTTAATATCTTCTGCTTCTGTTAGGTCCATACCATTTCTGTCCTTTATCGAGCCCATCTTTGCATGAAATGCTCCCTTGGTGTCTCTAATTTTCTTGAAGAGATCTCTAGTCTTTCCCATTCTGTTGTTTTCCTCTATTTCTTTGCATTGATCTCCAAGGAAGGCTTTCTTATCTCTTCTTGCTATTCTTTGGAACTTTGCATTCAGATGCTTATACCTTTCCTTTTCTCCTTTGCTTTTCACTTCTCATCTTTTCACAACTATTTGTAAGGCCTCCTCAGACAGCTGTTTTGCTTTTTTTGCATTTCTTTTCCATGGGGATGGTCTTGATCCCTGTCTCCTGTACAATGTCACGAACCTCATTCCATAGTTCATCAGGCACTCTATCTATCAGATCTAGTGCCTTAAATCTATTTCTCACTTCCACTGTATAATCATAAGGGATTTGATTTAGGTCATACCTGAATGGTCGAGTGGTTTTCCCTACTTTCTTCAATTTAAGTCTGAATTTGCCAATAAGGAGTTCATGATCTGAACCACAATCAGCTTCTGGTCTTGTTTTTGTTGACTGTATAGAGCTTCTCCATCTTTGGCTGCCAAGAACATAATCAATCTGATTTCAGTTTTGACCATCTGGTGATGTCCATGTGTAGAGTCTTCTGTTGTGTTGTTGGAAGAGGTGTTTGCTATGACCAGAGAAGTTTCTTGGCAAAACTCTATTAGTCTTTGCCCTGCTTCATTCCATATTCCAAGGCCAAATTTTCCTGTTACTCCAGGTGTTTCTTGACTTCCTACTTTTGCATTCCAGTCCCCTATAATGAAAAGGACATCTTTTTTATGGGTGTTAGTTCTAAAAGGTCTTGTATGTCTTCTTAGAACCGTTCAACTTCAGCTTCTTCATCATTATTGGTCAGGGCATAGACTTGGATAACTGTGATATTGAATGGTTTGCCTTGGAGACAAACAGAGATCATTCTGTCGTTTTTGAGATTGCATCCAATTACTGCATTTCAGACTCTTGTTGACCATGGTGGCTACTCCATTTCTTCTGAGGGATTCCTGCCCGCAGTAGTAGATATAATGGTCATCTGAGTTACATTCACCCATTCCGGTCCATTTTAGTTTGCTGATTCCTAAAACGTTGACGTTCACTTTTGCCATCTCCTGTTTGACCACATCCAATTTGCCTTGATTCATGGACCTGACATTCCTGGTTGCTAAGCAATATTGCTCTTTACAGCATCGTACCTTGCTTCTATCACCAGTCCCATCCACACCTGGGGATTGTTTTTGCTTTGGCTCCATCCCTTCATTCTTTCTGCTTTGGCTCCATCCCTTCATTCTTTCTAGAGTTATTTTTCCACTGATCTCCAGTAGCATATTGGGCACCTACTGACCTGGAAAGTTCCTCTTTCAGTATCCTATCATTTTGCCTTTTCATATTCCTCATGGTGTTCTCAAGGCAAGAATACTGAAGTTGTTTGCCATTCCCTACTCCAGTGGACCACATTGTGTCAGACCTCTCCACCATGACCCGCCTGTCTTGGATGACCACACTGGGCAGGGCTTAGTTTCAGTGAGTTAGACATGGCTGTGGTCATAGTGTGACCAGATTGACTAGTTTTCTGTGATTATGGTTTCAGTGTGTCTGCTCTCTGATGTCCTCTTGCAATACCTACTGTCTTATTTGAGTTTCTCTTACCTTGATGTGGGGTATCTCTTCACAGCTGCTCCAGCAAAGTGCAGCCACTTCTTCTTACCTTGGATGAGGGGTATCTCCTCACCACTGCTCCTCCTGACCTTGAACGTGGAATAGCTCCTCTAGGCCCTCCTGCGCCTGCGCAGCCACCGCTCCTTGGACATGGGGTTGCTCCTCCCGACTGCTGCCCCTGGCCTCAGAAGTGGGGTAGCTCCTCTTGGCTGCTGCCCCTCAGGCATGGGGTCCTCCCGGCCTCTGCCCCTGACCTCGGACATAGGGTAGCTCCTCTCAGCCATGCTCTTTGCATCATCGCACCCACCCGCACTCAATATAACTTAACCTAAATTTATTGTGAAAGACTAAATTTCCCTTTTACTTCTCTCTGTAATTACTTAAAATTACTTTTGACTAAGTTTATTTCTACTGGGAATTTAAGAATTGACAGTGTGATAATTATTGAAGACCTTGGACATTTTTGTGCATAAATATTATCCTGGTTAATGTGATTTTGGTGTGGGTTTTTCTGCTGATTGTATACTTAAATCTGTTAAAATCATTATTATGAGGCGATATTCTAATTTATTATTCAATTCCTATCAAAGGACATTAAGTTTGTACTCCATCTTTTTGTTAAAAAATAATTACTTGGTGAACATTTCATATTATGATTTATTTTCCTTTTAGTGAAAATATCTAGTATAGCACAGAGAAATTAGAAAGCTAATCTGGTAATTCTAACAAAATGGTTTACAAATGTATGGTGCCATTTTTTTATGAAAAGAGAACAACTTAAGTCTATAAGCAAGATATATAGCCTACTATATAAGGAAATAGTTAATTAATCTGAAGAACTAACATTAGAGATGTTGATTGCATCTAATGAGAAAAGCAGATTGTCTTCCTATTTTAAAGACAAACAGGGTTTATCATCCAAATTACTCATACACTCCAACATGAGGAAGGTCTGTGGTTACGTTTTCTTCTCTCAGATCATTTTTAACTTTAGAGTCTCTGATTTTACTTTAGTGTCACTTTAACAGCAATTTCTTTACTTCCCCATGAGCCTTTTTTCTTTCCCAGTATTTATGTTTTTTTATTGATCACTAATTTAAGAAAAATAATAATCTATCTATCCTCTGCACATAAGACACAACTTTCTATACATAAGGCTCTGACTAGATACTAACTACAAAAACATCAAGGATTCTTTCTTTACTCAACCACCTTAATCATGCATTCCTTTCTCTCAAACTTCTATGGAATCTCTGGTCCTGAGTCCATCTCTATTGCTTATGTCCCCAACTGTTGCATTTATATACCATGTAACTCTACCATAGAATTTTTTTAAAAGCTAAATGAAGTGGGAATTCATGATCATTAACCCACTGAGAATTTTCTACTTACAGAAAGTCTCTCATTCAGGTTAATTTCAGTGCCTTCATTATCTGAGCATCCTAGTGCCAAAACAGTGTTTTTGCAACTGAAACAAAGCAGAAATTATTCATTCTCCAAGTGACATTGAGTTAGATTCAAAGGTACTCTTGGGCTCCCCTGGTGGTTCAGATGGTAAGGAATCTACCTGCAATGCGGGAGACCTGGGTTCAATCTCTGGGTTCGGAAGATCCCCTGGAAGAGGGCTTGGCAACCCACTCCAGTATTATTACCTGGAGAATCCCCATGGACAGAGGAGCCTTGTGAGCTACAGTCTGTGGGACTGCAATGAGTCAGACATGATTAAGCAAAGCACAATCTTGTGCCCATATTGATGCTCCTTCTCTCAACCTGAAAAATTAAGCTCAGTTTTTCTGTTGATTTTCTTTATGTTGTTTCTGCACCTTTCAATGTAATGGTTTCTCAAAGTTTGGCAAGTCTCACTTTGTTGATTTCTTCTTAATCTTTAATTCTGAAAAGTGCAAACTAAAACATGTACATATGATCTGATACTGCTGTTTTCCTCTCAAAATGTGGACATATTTTTAATTAGGAAGACCAATATATATTTTAACATCTGAAAGCCATGCATTCTGGTTTCATGATCATTATTGATATTTTTATAATAAATCATAATTGTTAACACTTCAAGACAAAATCTTCCTATTGTTTAATATGATTAAATTTAAAGCCAAAAATGCTCATATTCTCTAGTCTTATCTTATTGTAAAAATGGTCTGAAGCCATCTAATCCTAAACTGTATTATTGGGAAAGCAAATAGCTATATTTTAACATAAAAATATGCTCATATAAATATCAAGTCATTTAAAATTTCTAACAGACAACAGGGAAGTTTTTCTCACTTTTATGCACTTTGGACAAGGAAATCCCTCTTTATGAAGATCTCTTGTAATAATAAGATTTTATTTTATTGAATACTATGATTTTATATTTCATTTTAAAAGTTAATGTGTTAATAGCAGAAAATTGAATAAATAGCATAGGAAAGAACATCTCATAGAAAAAGTAAGCGTTGGATTTATTTTTCTTTTGATTAAAAGTAAGGGGAGTAGTGTAAAAGAGAGAGGACAAAAGGTGTTGAAAAAGTGAACTAAAATATAATTTAAATTTAGGAGGTTAAGTTAATGATGAAGAACCAGCCAGGACATCTAAGAAACCTGTCAAATACATATACACACCCCACAACATACACAGACATCATACACAGTGCATGCATACATGCACATCATATGCACCACATTACAACACACACACACAGAGACACACAAACACACACTGTACATGTTCCTCACACCACTTTTCAGAAGGTATGTGTTGTAAATCAGTCTAGAGTTTCACAGATATGAAGAAAACAAGTCCTCAGTATTTCAAGTATAGTGACATATGTTTACATGATTTTCTATTAATATTCTGGATCCAATTATTTTCCAAGGATCAGTTCCAGCCTCCAGCACTTTATGAATAAAGATGCATGTAACTTTTATGACACATAGAAAATCTGAAGGGGGGACCACCAAAACTTTGGGAAAAATTTTAGTGATGAGAGGAAAAGGAAGAGAGTGATAAAAACAGATATAAAAATATTGTAAGAGAGAAGATGATCAAATAAAAATGGCTATGGAAATCAATATGTAAAGAGAGAGAGAATTTCAAGTAAAGGAGGAAACAGCATAATGCATTTCAGAGATTATCCTGTAGACACTAAAAGCCTAATCTTAGCTTTGTGTATTAGAATACCCTTGCTGAATTATAAGAAAAAATTAAATATCACAGTGGCAGGATAGGAAACTGGGTGAAATGAAATTAAGAGACAACTAAATTTCACATTCTTTCCATGTTTGGAATTAAAGCTTAAAGAAAACATGCAGTCATTTATGCTGAGCAGTGGTACATACAATTATTGATCTTGAGTATTATACAAACTACATCAGAAATGTAAATATACAGGTAGAAATTAAGAATTGTAAAGGAAAAAAGAAAAGAAGGTGGAAGTAAAAAAGAGAAAAGTAAAATAAATGGATGATTAGGAGGGAAATAGAGCATCAGACTATTGTGAGATAATAAAGAACATTGTAGGGTATAGAAGAATGAGGAATAAGAGCAATTTTCCATTTGTAACATAATGAGAAGTCTGTAACAGTTATCTCGTACATGCTAAAAGACCATTTTAGTATACTTTTGTTTGTCTCTGAGAGAGTTGGCAAAGATATATGGAGTTTTCCTCAGTGATTTCTAATATTCTTCACCTTCATAGGGTTCATCTATTCCAGAATAGGTCATTTTCTGGAGGGTAAAATTATTGATTTCAAGTCCAAAAGATATGAGAAATGTCAATTTCATGCTGTTTTATAAACAAACAGTTCTTGTCCTACTTTCAGGACACAACTGAAGAATCTAACTCAAAATTTATAACTTATGAGCTAGGTCAGGTTCGTCAAGTTTAAGGACAGTGCTGGTTTATGTTTCACCTGTTAAGGAGTGGAAAACATTGCCTGCAGCCCCGAAAACTAATTTCAAGGTAGTAAAGCAGACATTACAGTTTCTGCTCAGTGTGTGTGCTTCTGGAATGACCAAGATAAACTAACTAGAAAGTGCTCTTTTGTGTTTCTCTCATTCCCACAATGCTTGACTTTGATAATGAACTTTTCTCCCTTCAGGTTTATTTTTATCTTGGATTACTGTGTCATTTGTTCTACAGATAACGTTGATAACAATAAACCTTTAACCTATCATATTGATATACTTGTCCACAGTAATTATACATAATTGAAAAAAGTCTACAAGCTGTGTCCCAACAGACCAAAAATTTGCAAACTGTTTATAGTGCATGAAGTGGCCTAAAACAAGGAGGTATCTAAGGGAGATCTGGGGTTTGGCAGGTGGTACTAGTGAAAAAGATTCACCTGCCAGTACAGGAGACACAGGAAACATGGATTCAGTCCCTGGGTCAGGAAGATCCCCCTGGAGAAGGAAATGGAAACCCTCTCCAGAATTCTTGCCTGGGAAATCTCATGGACAGAGGAGCCTGGTGGGGGTGCAAGAGTCAGACACGCCCGAGCACACACACGGGAGCTCTGAAATAAATAAAATCTAAATTATACATCTATGCCCTATTTATGTGTTATAATAACAACAAATCTGTCACTTTGGACAGGAGTAGGAGATAAGATACTGAGAATGCAAAAAAGAGGAAAATAGGCAGAAAATTAGTTGTACAGCATCTTACAGTCCTGATAATGTTTTAATTATAAAGTATGGTCAATACGAAGAATAGCATTTATAGAAAAATACTGATGAGAGTGTTTCCCCACGTTTTTAGATTTCAAAATAATTTTAGTGAAGAAGAAAATGAAACTGAAAAAGCTAAGTAATTTGGGGATTTTCTTCAATCCACAGGTTTTGTTCAAAATAAAGTACGTGTTTTCAAGTTATAGGAAGCATCAGAACTGCAAATAGTTTTCCCATAAACCTCCACATTCCCATTTCAAATCCCCGCCATGACCTTCCAACTCACAATGGTTTTGGTTGAACGTCTCTATCCTGTTTATGTCAGCATTGTTCCCTTTATGCTGTCTCCAACTTCTAGGGGAAAAAAGTGTTCTTGATGTCCTATGTCTCAGGCATTTCTTTTCCCAATAACGGACAAGGCTTTTAAAGAAGTTACAAGCGGAACTTCATAAAATACATGGGCTTCTCCCAGGATGTTTAAGCTGTACTATTTCTTAGATTCTAAAGCCTTGGAGACCCTAACTTTAACACTCACCTCAGATCTTAGAGTTGATGCCACTGTCTTGGTCATGGGTCTCATTAAAATAAACTCTCCAGCAACCCTTTATATATATATATATATATATATATATATATATATATATATGTATGTATGTATATATATGTATATATATATATATATGTATGTATATATATGTATATATATATACACACATATATACAGCCTGCCATTCATTTGCTTCTAAAGCATGCAAAAATTTAAATTTAACTCTGTGTCCAATAATCTTCAAATTAAGTCTAGTAATCTCAGCTCAGTTTCAATGGAGAAGGACACTAGGACATTGTCCTCTAACTTAGAGATCAGTAACATAGTTTTTGTTTAAGCTCCTGAGATACTAAATGGCCCATCGATCTTTCCTCTACTGTCTCTCTTGATATAAGTCAATCTCCATTGAGGATAACTATTCTTCAGACTCTCAGTAATGCCCAACCATGTCAGGGCAAAAATGTCCCAAGAGCTTTTAATTATTGACATCTGTGGTAGTTCTCAAGGGATGTCAATGAGCATAAAAGAGTTGTGGTCAGTTTTCATTCCAATCCCAAAGAAAGGCAATGCCAAAGAATGCTCAAACTACCACACAATTGCACTCATCTCACACGCTAGTAAAGTCATGCTCAAAATTCTTCAAGCAAGGCTTCAGCAATACGTGAACCATGAACTTCCTGATGTTCAAGCTGGTTTTAGAAAAGGCAGGGGAACCAGAAATCAAATTGCCAACATCCGCTGGATCATGGAAAAAGCAAGAGAGTTCCAGAAAAACATCTATTTCTGCTTTATTGACTATGCCAAAGCCTCTGACTGTGTGGATCACAAGAAACTGTAGAAAATTCTGAAAAAGATGGGAATACCAGACCACCTGATCTGCCTCTTGAGAAACATATATGCAGGTCAGGAAGCAACAGTTAGAATTGGACATGGAACAACAGACTGGTTCCAAATACAAAAAGGAGTACATCAAGGCTATATACTATCACCCTGTTTATTTAAGTTATATGCAGAGTACATCATGAGAAATGCTGGACTGGAAGAAACACAAGCTGGAATCAAGATTGCCAGGAGAAATATCAATAACCTCAGATATGCAGATGACACCACCCTTATGGCAGAAAGTGAAGAGGAACTGAAAAGCTTCTTGGTGAAAGTGAAAGAGGAGAGTGAAAAAGTTGGCTTAAAGTTCCACATTCAGAAAATGAAGATCATGGCATCTGGTCCCATCACTTCATGGCAAATAGATGGGGAAACAGTGGAAACAGTGTCAGACTTTATTTTTGGGGGCTCCAAAATCACTGCAGATGGTGATTGCAGCCATGAAATTAAAAGACGCTTACTCCTTGGAAGAAAAGTTATGACCGACCTAGAGGGCATATTCAAAAGCAGAGACATTACTTTGCCAACTAAGTTCCATCTAGTCAAGGCTATGTTTTTTCTGCGGTCATGTATGGATGTGAGAGTTGGACGGTGAAGAAGGCTGAGCACCCAAGAATTGATGCTTTTGAACTGTGATGTTGGAGGAGACTCTTGAGAGTCTTTTGGACTGCAAGGATATCCAACCAGTCCATTCTGAAGGAGATCAGTCCTGGGTGTTGTTTGGAAGGAATGATGCTAAAGCTGAAACTCCAGTACTTTGGCCACCTCATGTGAACAGTTGACTCACTGGAAAAGACTCTGATGCTGGGAGAGATTGGGGGCAGAAGGAGAAGGGGACGACAGAGGATGAGATGGCTGGATGGCATCACGGACTCGATGGACATGAGTCTGAGTGAACTCCGGGAATTGGTGATGGACAGGGAGGCCTGGAGTGCTGCGATTCATGGGGCCACAAAGAGTCGGACATGACTGAGTGACGGAACTGAAATGAACTGATGGAACAGCATCATAATGAAACTCAGCAGGATCTTCTCCTTTGTTGTCATAAACTGGGATATGTTTTCAGAGCCTAATCATGTAATGTTATCCTTGTCTCAATGTTATCCTTGTTTTCTAGAGTAGACATGAAATTATCTTCCTTTTTTCATTGTTTTGCTCCATGTCATGGTCTCTCTAGGTATCATGGATGACATACCCTCTGTGTTGCCTATATCTTGTTTCTGTTAAATAACAAGCTCATGTTGTAACTTTCATATTTACCATGGAGTTGTTGCTTAGATTATACATTTATCCTCATAATTTCCTGATATCATGAGATCCCCATGGACTCTAATCATATAAACTTCAAAAAAAAAAAGACCTTTTTATTTCGTATTGGGATATAGTTGATTAACAAACAATGTAATAATTTCAGGTGAACAGTGAAGGGACTCAGACATACAAATACATGTATACATTCCACACACTCCCCTCCCATCCAGGTTGCCACCTAGCATTGAGCAGAGTTCCATGTGCTATACATTAGCTCCTTACTGATTATTCATTTTAAATACAGCAGCACATACATGCCCATCCCAAACTCTTCAACTATCCCTTCCCCTATCCTTCCCCCAGACAACCATAAGCTTGTTCTTAAAGACTGTGAGTCTATTTCTGTTTTGAAAATAAGTTCAACTGTATCATTTCTTTTTAGGTTCCACATATAAGACATGTCATACAATACTTCTCATTTGCTAAAAGACAAGGTCCACATAGTGAAAGCTATGGTTTTTCTAGTAGCCATGAACAAATGTGAGAGTTGGACCATAAAGAAGGCTGAGGACTGGAGCACTGATGCTTCTGACTTTTGGTGCTGGAGAAGAATCTTGAGAGTTCCTTGGACAGCAAGGAGATCAACCAGTCAAACCTAAGGGAAATCATCCCTGAATATTCATTGGAAGGACTGATGCTAAAGCTGAATCTCCAATACTTTGGCCACCTGGCAAGAGGAATCAACTTATTGGGAAAGACCTGGATTCTGGGAAAGATTGAAGATAAAAGAAGACGGTGGCAGAAGATGAGAAATTGGATGTCATCACTGACTCAATGGACATGAGCTTCAACAAACTCCAGGATATAATGAAGAAAAGGGAAGCCTTATGGACTTCAGTGCATGGGTTCACAAAGATTCAGACATGACTTTGCAGCTGAACAACAACGAACAACAAAAAAATCCACAAATAAATGCTGGAGATGAAGTGGAGAGAAGGGAACCTTCCTACACAGCTCTTGGGAATGTGAATTGCGAATTAAATTGTGGTTCCACAGCAACTATGGAAAACAGTATGGTGGTCCCTCAAAAAACTGAAAATAGAGCTACCATATCGCCCTGCAACCTCACTCCTGGGCATATATTCAGAGAAAGAGATAATCTGAAAAGATACATGCACCTCAGTGTTCACTGCAGTACTGTTTACAATAGCCAAAACATGGAATGACTATACAGTGGAAGTGAGAAATAGATTTAAGAGACTAATCTGATAGACAGAGTGCCTGATGAACTATGATAAAGGCTCGTGACATTGTACAGGAGAAGGAATCAAGATCATCCCCAAGAAAAAGAAATGCAAAAAAGTAAAATGGCTGTCTAAGGAAGCCTTACAAATACCTGTGAAGAGAAGGGAAGTGAAAAGCAAAGGAGAAAAGGAAAGATATACCCATTTGAATGCAAGTTCCAAAGAATAGCAAGGAGAGATAAGAAAGCCTTCCTCAGCAAACAATGCAAAGAAATAGAGGAAAACAACAGAATGGGAAAGACTAGAGATCTCTTCAAGAAAATTAGAGATACCAAGGGAGCATTCCATGCAAAGATGGGCTCAATAAAGGACAGAAATGGTATGGACCTAACAGAAGCAGAAGATATTAAGAAGAGGTGGCAAGAATAAACAGAAGACCTGTACAAAAAAGATCTTCACGACCAAGATAATCACAATGCTGTGATCACTCACCTAGAGCCAGACATCCTGGAATGTGAAGTCAAGTGGGCCTTAGGAAGCATCACTACCAACAGAGCTAGTGGAGGTGATGGAATTCCAGTTGAGCTATTTCAACTCCTAAAAGAGATGCTGTGAAAGTACTGCACTCAATGAGTCAGCAAATTTGGAAAACTCAACAGTGGCCACAGGACTAGAAACAGTCAGTTTTCATTCCAATCCCAAAGAAAGGCAACGACAAAAAATGCTCATACTACCACACAATTGCACTCATCTCACATGCTAGTAAAGTAATGTTCAGAATTCTCCAAGCCAGGCTTTAGCAGTACATGAACCATGAACTTCCAGATATTCAAGCTGGTTTTAGAAAAGGCAGAGGAACCAGAGATCAAATTGCCAACATCCACTGGATCATGGAAAAAGCAAGACAGTTCCAGAAAAACATCTATTGCTGCTTTATTAACTATGCCAAAACCTTTAACTGTGTGGATCACAATAAACTGTGAGAAATTTTGAAAGAGATGGGAATTCCACACCACCTGATCTGCCTCTTGAGAAACCTATATGCAGGTCAGGAAGCGACAGTTAGAATTGGACATGGAGCAACAGACTGGTTCCAAATAGGAAAAAGAGTACATCAAGGCTGTATACTGTCATCCTGTTTATTTAACTTACATGCAGAGAACATCATGAGAAACGCTGGGCTGAAAGAAGCACAAGCTGGAATCAAGATTGCCAGGAGAAATATCAATAACCTCAGATATGCAGATGACACCACCCTTATGGCAGAAAGTGAAGAGGAACAAAAACAGCCTCTTGACGAAAGTGAAAGAGGAGAGTAAAAACATTGGCTTAAAGCTCAACATTCAGAAAACTAAGATCTTGGCATCTGGTCCCATCACTTCATGGGAAATAGATGGGGAAACAGGAAACAATGGCTGGTTTTATTTTTCTGGGCTCCAAAATCACTGTAGATGGTGATTGCAGCCATGAAATTAAAAGACGCTTACTCCTTGGAAGAAAGTTATGACCAACCTAGATAGCATATTCAAAAGCAGAGACATTACTTTGCCAACAAAGGTCCATCTAGTCTAGGTATAGTTTTTCCAGTGGTCATGTATGGATGTGAGAGTTGGAGTATAAAGAAAGCTGAGTGCTGAAGAATTGATGCTTTTGAACTGTAGTTTGGAGAAGACTCTTGAGAGTCCCTTGGACTGTAAAGAGATCCAACCAGTCCATTCTAAAGGAGATCAATCCTGGGTGTTTATTAGAAGGACTGATGTTGAAGCTGAAACTCCAATGTTTTGGTCACCTGATGCAAAGAAGTGACTCATTTGAAGAGACCCTATCCTGGGAAATATTGAGGGCAGGAAGAAAAGGGGACAACAGAAGGTGAAATGGTTGGATGGCATCACCGACACAATGGACATGGTTTTGGGTGGACTCCAGGAGTTGGTGATGGACAGGGAGGTGTGGCGTGCTGCAGTTCATGGGGTCACAAAAAGTCGGACACAACTGAGCCCCTGAGCCAAACTGAAGACATAAAAGCAACTTAAATGTCCAGTGACAAAGAAAGGGATAAAGAAGATATGGTACATATATGAAATAGAATATTAATCAGCCATTATAAACAATGAAATAATGCCATTTGCTGCAACTTGGATGGACCTAGAGAGTGTCATACTGAGTAAAGTAAGCCATTATGTGAACTTTTGAATCAGCTTATCAATTTCCAAATTACTTGGAATAATTTTGATAGACTTTAAGCTAGATCCATGAAGAGAACTTTGTCATGGACACAATGTTGAGTACAGTCAGCATTAAAGGTAATATTTTTCTCCATCTTAACAGTTATTCTAAAATTTCCTCAGTGATGTTTACAATTTCAATACAATTTGTTATGAACATGTTTGGTTAAATCCATCAATGAATTCTTCACTATGTCATTTGATCTTGTATTTGTTTGCTAGCACTGCCATAAGAAACTACCACAGACTGGATGACTTACACAACAGACGCTTATTTTCTCAGTTCTGGAAGGTAGAAATCCCAAATCAAGGTGTAAGAATTCTGATTTCCTCTGAGTCCTCTCCCCTTTTCTAACATGTGATTACCATCTCTCCAACTCTTTCAACTCTCTGTATAAATCCCTCTGGTGTGTTTAGGTGTCCTAATAGCCTTTTTTTTTTAAAGAAACAATGGTCAGATTGTATTAATATTAGACCACCCTCAAAATTCTCCATCCAGGCTTCAGCAATACGTGGACCATGAACTTCCTGATGTTCAAGCTGGTTTTAGAAAAGGCAGAGGAACCAGAAATCAAATTGCCAACATCTGCTGGATCATGGAAAAAGCAAGACAGTTCCAGAAAAAACATCTATTTCTGCTTTATTGACTATGCCAAAGCTTTTGACTATGAGGATCACAGAAAACTGTGGAAAATTCTGAAAGAGATGGGAATACCAGACCACCTGACCTGCCTCTTGAGAAACCTGTATGCAGGTCAGGAAGCAACAGTTAGAACTGGACATGGAACAACAGACTGGTTTCAAATAGGAAAAAGAATACATCAAGGCTGTATATTGTCACCCTCCTTATTTAACTTCTATGCAGAGTACATCATGAGAAACTCTGGGCTGGAAGAAACACAAGCTGGAATCAAGATTGCCAGGAGAAATATCAATAACCTCAGATATGCAGATGACACCATCCTTATGGCAGAAACTGAAGAGAAACTAAAGAGCCTCTTGATGACAGTGAAGAGGAACTAAAGAGCCTCTTGATGAAAGTGCAAGAGGAGAGTGAAACAGTTGGCTTAAAGCTCAACATTCAGAAAACGAAGATCATGGCATCTGGCCCCACCGCTTCATGGCAAATAGATGAGGAAACAGTGGAAACAGTGTCAGACTTTATTTTGGGGGGCTCCAAAATCACTGCAGATGGTGATTGCCGCCATCAAATTAAAAGACGCTTATTCCTTGGGAGGAAAGTTATGACCAACCTAGATAGCATATTGAAAAGCAGAGACATTACTTTGCCAACAAAGGTCCAATCTAGTCAAGGCTATGGTTTTTCCAGTGGTCATATATGGATGTGAGAGTTGGACTGTGAGGAAAGATGAGTGCCGAAGAATTGATGCTTTTGAACTCTGGTGTAGGAGAAGACTCCTGAGCGTCCCTTGGACTGAAAGGAGATCCAACCAGTTCATTCTAAAGGAGATCAGTCCTGAGTGGACTGATGCTGAGCCTGAAACTCCAATACTTTGGCCAACTCATGCAAAGAGTTGATTTATTGGAAAAGACTCTGATGCTGGGAGGGATTGGGGGCAGAAGGAGAAGGGGAAGACAGAGGATGAGATGGCTGGATGGCATCACCGACTCGATGGACTTGAGTTTGAATGAACTCCGGGAGTTGGTGATGGGCAGGGAGGCCTGGCAGGGAGGTTCTGGGATTCATGGGGTTGCAAAGAGTTGAACACGACTGAGCGACTGAACTGAACTGAACTGAACTGAAATAGTTAAGAAAGGGACAGTAATTTCTCTTGATCCCACATGGTCGTCATTGACTTTAGTTCAAAATAATCCACATGCCTAAGTGGTACATCTTAGGGAAGCTTGATCTAAACCCCTAATGATAAATTTTTTTTGATTAATAATGCTAAAAATTTTTATGGATGAAGGATTTTTTAAAAATGAAAAAAAGAAATCCCCAAATTATTTTTCAATAAATTAGAGTTCTTTGAAACAGATTTCTCAAACTTGAAGTTATATCCATTAATACTATCTTTATTTAAAAAAAGTTTGTCAAAATAAACTGAAAGACTCAAAAAGTATTTAGCAGTGATTTAATACATCCAATAATTTACCACCATGGGATAATTCTAAATAGCAATGTATTTTTTTCCTAAATTGAATTTTTATAAATTATTGATTTGAAAAAAAGAACTAAATCAAATATCCAGAAATTAGGTATAACTGCTTGATAATACATCATGCAAATAATACTTAAGTTGTTTTCTAATCAACATAAAAGGAAATACTCAAGTTACCCAGTTCATGTTTGGTTATTTTCTTCACCTAACATTTAATCTCGTGTGCAATATTATGCTAAACCAACTCACTCATTTATCCACACAAAAGCTGAACACTATTTCCTTGGTTTTGATATAATGAGGTGTGCACCAGAAGAGAGTGAGTTGTCGAAGATACTATACCAACTGCTTTTTTTTTTAAGTTGGGACTCACTCATCAAAGCAGGAATGCTATTTGTCTCAGAAAATAGCAATTTGACTCTTATTAGAAATTTTGATTTTTGGAAATCCTCAAAAAGTACGATTAGAAATTTATTTATTTATTTATTTAGCTCTGCATGATTGCATGCTAAGTCTCTTCAGTCATATCCAACTCTGTGGGACCCTACAGACTGTAGCCTGAAAGCCTCCTCTGTCCGTGGGTTCTCCAGGCAAGAATACTGGAGTGGATTGCCATGCCCTCCTCGAGGGGATCTTCCCAACCCAGGGATCAAACCTGTGACTGTACCACCTTTCCTGCAACTCAACCACTATCGCCACCTGGGAACTCCTATGGAAGCACAATTGATTTACATAAGATATACATTTACTATATACATATTGATTAGCTTGGATGTATGCATACACCCAGGACACCATTAGACTTCCCAGGCAGCTCAGTGGTAAGGAACCCACCTGTCAATGCACACCAAGGTACTTCACATACTCATCACCTTCAAAATTTTTCTTGTGATCTTTTGTGGGTTTTTAGAGTTTAGGACTCTCAAGAGTCTTCTCCAACCCCACAGTTCAAAAGCATCAATTCCTCAGCGCTCAGCCTTCTTCACAGTCCAACTCTCACATCCATACATGACCACTGGAAAAACCATAGCCTTGACTAGAAGGACCTTAGTAGGCAAAGTAATATCTCTGCTTTTGAATATGCTATCTAGGTTGGTCATAACTTTTCTTCCAGGGAGTAAGCATCTTCTAGTTTCATGGCTGCAGTCACCATCTGCAGTGATTTTGGAGCCCCAAAAAATAAAGTCTGACACTGTTTCCCCATCTATTTCAACCATGAAGTGATGGTTGGACTGCAAGGAGATCCAACCAGTCCATTCTGAAGGAGATCAGCCCTGGGATTTCTTTGGAAGGAATTATGCTAAAGCTGAAACTCCAGTACTTTGGCCTCCTCATGTGAAGAATTGACTCACTGGAAAAGACTCTGATGATGGGAGGGATTGGGGGCAGGAGGAGAAGGGGATAACAGAGGATGAGATGGCTGGATGGCATCACAGACTCGATGGACGTGAGTCTGAGTGAACTCTGAAAATTGGTGATGGACAGGGAGGCCTAGAGAGCTGCAATTCATGGGGTCACAAGGAGTTGGACATGATTGAGCAACTGAACTGAACTGAATTGAACTGAGACTTTAGGAATTTCATGGATTTGAAATTCATGCTCACAGTAAATAACTAATGGCAGCAGATCAGGTGTACATTGTTGACTTATGACGATTTAAGAAGTTAACTTTCAACATAGACATACCTTTTGAAAGTTAATGTTTGTTATTCCCTCAGTGAAATACTTTGCCTTATTTCCTTCAAGCATATGCTTTCTTATTCTGTCATCCCCTACATTTTTTGAGTGAGGACCCAGTAGAGATCTCAACAAAATATAAACAATGAAGACCTATAGGGTAGCTGCTATTCAGCCACACAGATCTTTTTCCTATGAGAAGCAGCCTACATTTTGCATGTGTGAAACAATGTGGAACAGAACAGAATACATCTTCAACGTGGTTAAGCATGACAAGTCATCTTTGCTGCTTCAAACCTATGTGTGTGTGCTTAGTTGCACAGTCTCCCAGTCATGTCGGACTATTTGTGACCAAATGAACTGTAGTCTGCCAGGCTCCTCCTCTGTCCATGGGATTCTCCCGGCAAGAATACTGGAGTGGGTTGCCATTTCCTCTTCCAGGAGATCTTCCTACCCAAGGATCAAACAAGCATCTCCTGAGTTTCCTGCATTGGCAGAATAATTCTTTTACCACTAGCCATAAGGAAAAAATAAAAAGAGAGAAATAAAACTTTCATTCATGTGTTAATGGTTGAAAATAAATATCTTGGAGTCATTTAAAGGAAAATCAACTATTACAATTATTTTTTTCTATAGTCAATTTCCCTTGAAGCCATGTGGCATTTAACCTTGGTGACTTACTAACAGAATTCTTTAGCATTTTCAAGACAAACATTTTGTGGTGTAAGAAACATTTATTGCTTTTTCCAAGCCCTCTTGCAGTTTTGTCGCCATTTAACTTTTAACATCACTTGCTTATTTGAATGTTTTTGTTCACTATCCTTGTTAAACAAAGATCTCACATTATAATTATCAACTTTTATACGTACATATTTTACTATATGTTATCCAAAAAATCATGTGTTGAAATAATTGCACACTATGATTTCAATTATCCTTCTATTTATTTAACCTTTTCCTATTTCACAAACGTATTTTAAAAGTTTTCACTTTTCACATATTTCATCAAAGCTATTTTACAAGGGAGAAGAATTTAAAGTTTACTCAATAAAACACCCTTCTTATTGACTATTACACCTCATTTTATAAATGAAATCCAAGGATAAACCTAATTCAGTATATAAAGATATTTTTCTTAAAAAATGTCCAGTTTGCTTATTCCAAGAACTTCCATTCCTATCACATATGAGAAAGTAGCACAAGTATATACAGGTTTTGAAATTTAATTGATTTTTTTTCTGGTTTTTTTTTTTTCCCTCCTCTCCTTACATCAAGAAAGATTCGCCTTTTTCTCCATATTCTCACTTGGAACCCCTGAACAGATATGGAGACAATTGACAGAGGTCTGTTTTGTTGGAAGCAGCTTATTTTCCTTTACATTTCTTTAGCAGAGTTTCTCTTACTTCCTTGTTACGGAGAGTGTAGATGAAGGGATTAAGAACTGGAGTTACCACGGTGTTCAAGACATGAACAGCTTTAGTCAGATTCAGAGCCTCTTTAATGGAGGTGCGGACATGAAGGAAGATTGTAGAGCCGTACCAGATGAGTACCACTGTAAGATGCGAGGAGCACGTGGAGAAGGCTTTGCTTCTGCCCTGGGCTGAGGGAATCCTGAAGATGGTGCTGATGATGTAGACATAGGAGACAAGGGTGATAAGGCAAGAACTTAGGATGACCACAAAAGCAATCACAAAGCTTACAAGTTCCACTGGCCGTGTGCTGGTACAGGCCAGAGCAATCCAAGGTGCAATGTCACAAAAGAAGTGGTTGATAGTGTGGGGCCCACAGAAGGTCAGGCTGCTGATGAGGGCTGTGGGAACTGCAATGGCCAGGAAACCACAGACCCAGGAGCCCAGAGCCAGCTGCATTGAGAGAAGGCTGTTCATGATAGTCCCATAGTGTAGAGGATAGCAGATGGCCAAATAACGGTCATAAGCCATGGCTGCCAGGAGGAAGTACTCTGTGCAGCCCAATGAGAAAACAAGGTACATCTGCAAAAGACAGCTGGTAAATGATATGCTTTGGCTTCTCCCCAGTAGAATGGCCAGGGCTTTGGGGACTGCAGCTGTGGTATACCAAATCTCCAGGAAAGAGAGATTGCTTAGAAAGAAGTACATGGGGGTGTGTAGCTGGTGGGAAGTACTCACCAATATCAATATAGCCATGTTACCACCAACTGTGAGGATGTACATAATCAAAAAAAGCATGAAAAGAGAGAGCTGAAGGATCTGGGAGCCAGGAAAGCCCAATAGGAGAAAGTCCTGGGGAAGAGTTTCATTGTCTGTGTTCATAGAAAAACACAGACCCCCATATGGAGGTCTTTAACTCAATCAGGCAGTTCTAGAAAAATAAAAAGAAATGCACTCATGAAAGTGCTTCAGTACTTGAATGCATACTGACAAACTAACATCTGTTGAGTGCCTGCTCTGTGCTTGGAGCTATGCATGATTAGTATCAGTTAACTAAGTAGAGAGTTGTGCATTTATAACGAATTAACAGACAGTACAAATAATGTTAGCAATTTTGCAAAGATTTCATCTATGGTTACACTTCAGATCCAAGATTCAAATCTAGTCTTGCTGCTTTAATCATTCCTGTTCTAACCAGGTCACAGATTACTGGTTCACAGATTACATCCACAGATAACATCTAAACACAGGAAGGGCTGAGCATTTCATGCAGACTCAGTTCAATACTTTGTTACTAAACTCTTTGTCACAGTCCTTAAATGAAATTATGTACTTTATCTTTGTTGAGAAATAGGCCTCTCAAATGTAGATTCTAGACACTTTCATATCTGACAGTTATAGTTTCTGAATTGATCTTTATATATATATGCTCTGAACTCAAAAATAATGTCTAGAAACAAACTGTAAGAATTTAAGAAATAGTTTCAAATTCTCCAATCTTAATCATTTCATGTTTAAATTTGTGTTATATTATTCACATCAAAAAATTTCCATATTAAACAATGAACTTAAGGCAATTTCTTCCTGCATCTAGGATTATTGTTATTCAGTTGCTATGTTGTGTCCAACTCTGCAACCTCAGAGAATGTAGCACGACAGGCTCCCCTGTCCTCTGCTACCCTTATTTGGAAGTGAATGAACAGCTGAAAAGCAGAAAATCATTTTGAAGCTAGTTTTTTTTCTTTTTTTCCTTTTTGTATACTTGTGACTTATTTTTAAATGCTTTGTTTGAGGATGAACCCTATAAATTAGAAGATCAATTGGAAAGCTAAAACTGTCAAACATTCAGGTCATAAGAACCTACACCTGAGTGCAGTTTATTGCACAAAGTGAACTTTGGTGTCTTCAGTCTCTGAGAAGTCTCTATGAAGGAATGTTTTCTCTCTCTGTCCTCAAGTATCCAGTCTTACACTCTTACACTCCAATAACAAATGTCATCTCTTCCATAAATCTCAGCAGATTTATTATATGTGTAAACAAGGCAGAAAGGGACTTCAATGTCATTTATAGCAGTGATCTTAAGTTCTAATGGGTACATCAATCATTTGAGGGGGATATCAAAATAGAGATTACAAATCAGTCACCTGTGGTGGGGACTGTGATTTTGCATTTCACACAAATTTCCAGAAAGTGTCACTGCTGCTTGGAGATCCTACTCTGCTGAGGAAGGAACTAGCTTCCTTTTAATTTTGTAAATAAAGTAAAGATCAGGGAGATGACATGACTTTCCCAAGTTTTGCTTGGTTGAGTAGTAAAAGCCCTAAATTATTACATATTTAATTATCCTAGTAAAGAAAAATATATCTTAGTTTAGACATTGAGGGGTTAGATAGAGAAATAAAGACTACAAAGAAATGTTCATGGCAATAAATGCTAAATAATGGTTTTCACAAATTTCTTAAAGTAATATGTTCCAACATCTGTATCACTTGCAGCCAACTAATAGAGTTAACAATATTTTCTAGTTCAAAGTACCTATGGATGTCTTTGGTATTAGTCAGCTGTTTTTCTTTAAACAGTAGTCAAGGACTCACTAGGTAACTATAAACTCATAATAATAGCCAATAGTAGCAAACACATAGTGAATGCTTATTTGGCAGTCACTAGCCAACTGTCCAGGCTTCCTTCATAGCTCAGTTGGTAAAGAATCTGCCTGCACCTCAGGAGACCCAGGTTCGATTTCTGGGTCTGGAAGAGCCCCTGGAGAAGGGATAGGCTACCCATTCCAGTATTCTTGGACTTCCCTTGTGGCTCAGCTGTTTAAGAATCTGCCTGCAATGTGGGAGACCTGGGTTTTATCTTTGGGTTGGGATGATCCCCTGGAGAAGGGATAGGCTACCCACTCCAGTATTCTGGCCTGGAGAATTCCATAGACTGTATAGCCCATGGGGTACCAGAGTAGGACGTGACTTTCACTTTCAGCCAACTGTCTAATATGATCTTGTAAATACTATTATTTTATTTTATTGTTATCTTACTAGTTTTACAGATGAGAAAATTGAAACACAAAGAAGCTAGAGAAGCTGTCTAAAGAGGTGCTGTGATTATCAATTCTACAGGTTCAGTCCCAGAGCCACAGCACTTTGGACCTGCTGCTTTCAAAGACATTTTAAAAGATAGACATTTGATTGGAAAATGCAAAAGAATGATATTTTAATTCATGTTCAAATAGGAATAACTACTGGATATGTAAAATGGAAATAGGGCAAAGCTATTTCTAAAATCTATTAGTATGAAGTTATGGTATTTTCACCAACTCGATAAACATGAGTTTGAGCAAGCTCCTGGAGTTGGTGATGGACAGGGAAGCCTGGCATGCTGCAGTCCATGGTGTCACAAAGAGTCAGACATGGCTGAATGACACAACTGAACTGAAGTGAAAAATGTAAAAATAATATAAACAAAATAATTATATTTATCATTTTCCAAATTTAAGAATTAATTTGATAACTGAAAATTAAAGCATACATAGAATACCTATTACCACATTATGAAATGTCATTTTCAAGTTTTACTTTCAGTTATATTGCTGAATTGGTCAGACACAATGAATTAATAATATTTTCTTAAAGTAAGTGATCATCACACCCTACATTTTAAAACCTTGTATGTATTGCTCTATATTTGAATAATTTTAGTATTAATTCTAACATGACCTACTTGGGACTTTATGCAGATGACTTCAGAGTTTTTAAAAAATTAGAGATATTAATATTCTGATTTACTGGCTTTAAATAAATTATGTATTATTCAAAATTAAACAACAGTTGGATCTTTTATAAGAAAAATATTAAATTATTAACAATTTACTAGCTGATTCAAAAAGTAATTTTAATTTTTTACATTTGGAAAATGACTTTGCATACATAAGACTTTTCTTCCACAAGCATGCACTATTTTAACAAAAATGAATACATTTATGTTGTTTCTGAACCATAGGAGATTTGAGGTATTTATTAAATGCTACAAAGGGCACATTATAAACCAAAATTTTGTGGCAACAAATTGACTAGAGCATAATGAACACAGAATCACCTTGTTTACTTACCCAGTTCCAATTCTTTCTGCCATAAATTGTCTTTCAATTTTATATTTTCTCTGTTTTTTATTACACAATTGTTTTATTTAAAAATATTGTATTTAAGTTTAGCAATTCTCTCTATTCCCCTCTATTCTTTTTTCATCTTATTTTATTGTACACTTTTTTCTTTTAATAGTTATTACTTTTGATTAACTCAATTTTCCATAGTCCTTTAAACTTGTTCTCAGTTGAAATTCTTATATTTCCTTTTCTATTTCTTTCTAATTCTGTAGTGTCTTAGTTACATTCAACTGTCCTTTAGTGTTTTACATTTTCTCCCTCTCACACTTCCTCCTAATAAGTTCTATACTAAAAACAACTTGCTATTAAGTAAATTCTTAAGTGATCATGAACCTTCTGGGGAAAAGTAATGTAAATTCTCTTGGGTACTTATGGCTAGCTCAAGAAGACATAATCTTCTGTTAGATCTTTCTAAATAGATGGGGTGGTATCACTCATACGTGGAATCAAAAAGATAATACAAATGAATATATATGTAAACAGGTGATCCTAGTGGTAAAGAATCTGTCTGCCAATGGGGGAGACATGAGAAAGGTGGATTCGATCATTGGGTTGAGAAGATCCCCTGGAGAACCAAATGGCAACCCACTTTAGTATTCTTGCCATGGACAGAGGAGCCTGGCAGGCTACAGTCCATGGGGCCACAGGGAGTGGAATGCCACTGCACAAACAGTCTTGCTATGTTATCAGAAAGACTCACATATTGAAAAATAAAACTCTGGTTACCAAAGGTGAGAAAAAGTGGGGACGGACAAATTAGGGATATAGGATTAATGAACACAAACTCCAATGTATTAAATAGATAAGCAGCAAGGATATACTATATAAGACAGGAAATTACAGCCATCATCTTGTAACGACTTATAATGGAGTAGGGTAGTAGCATTGGCTGCTCAGTCGAGTCTGACTGTGACCTCATGAGCTATATATAGCCCACCATGCTCCTCTATATGTGGGATTCTCCAGGCAAGAGTACTGGAGTGGGTTGCCATTTTCTTCTCCAAGGGATCTTCTTGACCCAAGGGTTAAACCCAGGTCTCCTGCACTGCAGGCAGATTCTTTACCGTCTGAGCCACTAAGGAAGTATAATCTACAAAAATATTGAATCAAGATGCTGCATACCTGGAATTAACATAATATGCTAAATCAAATACACTTCATTAAAAATAAATGGGTGATTTTGGATTATTTTTAATCATTTGATTTAAAAAGCTAAATTATAAAATTACTTGCCCTAGAATCAAAATATTTCCTTAGATTTTAAATATGTTAATCTGGGTGCTTTGTCTCACTGAGAGCTCCTAGAAAATGCAAATAAAGAATTTGTAAAAAAAAAAAAAAAAAGCCGAATTCAATTACATAAATCACCTTAACTTAAAAAATTAAATAACATAAAGCATAATGTAATGGGAAATTACAATGAAATCAAAATAAGAAAATTAAAAATCTTCCTGGCTGTTCATCACACTAAAATAGCTGGAAAATAAAAGGCCAGTTGCAAATATAACAATTTCACTAATAAATAAGTTGTATTTATAAAGTATTATAAAAACTTCCTTCTTTGAGTGATTAGAATTTCTCACTGAGAAATTTTCTTCTTAAAAATCAGGTTTTCAAAGATTTTGCTATTTTAAATTATACAGGTAAAAATGGAGTACGCCAACCTACTGGGAGTACCTTCTTCACTCTGATAAGGACAGACAATCCAACCTTCCAGCACAAATTCAGAGGCTCAGATAAGAAGTTTCTGGACACAAAATTCCTCATGTAAGTTAACTTTGTAGTTCCAAGAAAAATAACTTTTGCCCTTGTTTACCATCTAGACATGATGTTGACTCTTTACATGGAGACTTGGTTTATAGGCACAAGTCTATAAAACCCTCCTCTTTTAAATTCCATCTTAACTTCTTCCTTTCCCCAAATCTATAATAACTCTCCATTTTTATTTTGTGCAATGACATACCACACAAACCCTATCATTTGTAGCCTCTGTTCTTGCAGTAATTTGATAAATCTGACTTTGCAGGATTACATGTGCTTACCTAGTGGCCTTTGGCTGATTGAGCTACGATAGAACTAAAGGAAGAAGGAAAATTTAAAAAATAAATAAATAAACAGATAAATCAATTAAATAGAGTTAGGATACCAGAAGGCAGAACTCTCATGCCTTGAGACGGTAACAGAATCCAACAACAAGAAGAAAGACTCCTCTTATTTCCTGGCAAAGGTTTCACACAAAGAAATATCAAGAGCTATGTCTGCTATAGCACTCCCCATAATTTTTGCCCACTGTAGAAGCATTCTCTTTCTTTTGCTGTCTGGGAACTTGCACATGGCTTGCCATAGTTGCAGACATGGAACTGCAATGATTTACTGATCCTGCTGCAGATATCTGGCAATCTATGCTAAGTCAGCAAAACACATGTCATGGCTTATCTACAGAAATATTCCATGAATCCTAAAATATTATTCACATATCCCTAAAATATTATTCATATTATTCACTTGCAAGCTTACAAATTGTCTTAAACAATTGAATTGCAGACAGAGTGTGGGACGTCACAGAGGGCAAGCTTGGCCTTGAAATGTGGTGTGTTTAGCTTTTAAGAGCTGGGTAATTTCATAGGGCATTGACTGACAGGATTATTTCAACTATTTGGGGAAGGGGGCAGAGATCTCCAGAAATTGGACCACCACCCATTTTTTGGTCTTTGATAGTCTTGCAACTGTCATCGTTCCTCTGGGTGTGTCATTTAGCTTGCTGATGTGTTACAATGAGGGTATATTGAAGATCAAGGCCTATCCAAAGTTGACTAGTCGGCCATCTTGGGCCCATTTGATTCTAATTAGTTTATGTTGTGCACTTGGGTTATGTTATTCTTTCAAAGGTTGTGCTCTGCCCCTTCCCTCCTCTTTCAAAGTATAAAAAATAATGTATATGATGGGGAGCAGAATTTGTCACTCTAAAATATGCCACTTTGACCTAAGGAGTATTTTGAGCTAAAAGGAATCAAACTGTAACAGATTCAGGAAGATCTGTACTACTCTCTCATTTGCTTACATTTGCCTTGGAGATGGGACTTTTACCAGGAAGAAAGCTATTGATCAGAAATACCTTTTACCTAAGAAACTGTTCCACATAACAGGCAATCTTTGTTTTCCAAACATTGTCTCTGCCTCCCTGTGAATCCTGAAGATCACCTGGTATCCCCAAACCTTTACTCCTTTTTAAGGTGTTATTGGCTGCCTTTTGGATTCTTATATTTTTATGGGGGTCATGTATATAAAAAACCTGTTTATTTTTCTCAAGTTAATATGTTTTATGTTAATTTAATTATTAGACAAGCCAAAGAGTATAGAAAGGAGAAAAAAAAACTTTTCTGCTCCTACATATTATTGTTTTTCAGTTGCTAAGTCATATCCAGCTCTTTGTGACCCTGTGAACTGCAGCAGGCCAGGCTTCATTATTTTTCACCATCACCTGGAGTTTGCTCAGATTCATATCCACAGAGTCAGTGATGCCATCCAACAATCTCATCCTCTCTCATCCCCTTCTCCTCCTGCCTTCAACCTTTCCCAGCATCAAGCTCTTTTCCAATGAGGTGGCTCTTCCTAAAGTACTGGAGTTTCAACTTCAGCATCAGTCCTTCCAATAAATATTCAGGGTTGATTTCCTTTATAATTAACTGGTCTGATCTCCTTGCAGACACGAAATTAAAAGATGCTTGCATGCTCCTTGAGAGAAAAGTTATGACCAACCTAGATAGCATATTAAAAAGCAGAGACATTACTTTGCCAATAAAGGTCCATTTAGTCAAAGCTATGGTTTTTCCAGAGGTCATGTACAGATGTGAGAGTCGGACTATAAAGAAAGCTGAGCATCAAAGAACTGATGCTTTTGAATTGTGGTGTTGGAGAAGACTCTTGAGAGTCCTTTGGACAGCAAAAAGATCCAACAAGTCCATCCTAAAGGAAATCAACCCTGAATGTTCATTGGAAGCCTGATGCTGAAACTGAAACTCCAATATTTTGGCCACCTGATGCAAAGAACTGACTCATTTGAAAAGACCCTGATGCTGGGAAAGGTTGAGGGCAGGAGGAGAAGGGGACAACAGAGGATGAGATGGTTGGATGGAATGAAATGAAAACTGATCTTTTCTAGTCCTGCAGTCAGTGCTGAATTTTCCAATTCACCAACATATTGAGTGCAGCATTTTAACAGCATGGACATTAGTTTGAGTAAGCTCCAGGAGTTGGTGATGGACACAGAAGCCTGATGTGGCACAGTCCACAGGGTTGCAAAGAGTCGGACATGATTGAGCAACTGAACTGAACTGAACTGATTTCCTTGCTGTCCAAGGGACTCTCAAGTGTCTTCTCCAACACCACAATTTGAAAGTATCAGTTCTTGATTGCTCAGCCTTCTTTATAGTCCAAATCTCATAACCATATATGACTACTGGAAAAACCATAGCTTTGACTATATGGACTTTTGTTGGCAAAGTGATGTCTCTGCTTTTTAATATGCTGTCTACGTTTCTCATAGCTTTCCTTTCAACGAGTAAACATCTTTTAATCTCATGACTGCAGTTACCATCCATAGCGATTTTGGAGCCGCCAAAAATAAAGTCTGACTGTTTCCACTGTTCCCCCATCTATTTCCCACTTACATCAAATAAAATAGACATTAAAATAAAGACTAATATAAAAGACAAACTAAGGGCACTACACGATGATAAAGGGATCAATTCAAGAAGAAGCTATAACAAGTGTAAATATGTGTACACCCAATATATGAGTACCTAAATATATAAGGCAAATGTTAGCAAGCATAAGGAGAAGTTGACAATAGCACAATAATAGTAGAGGACTTTAATACCCCACTTACATTGATGGACAGATTACCCAGACAAAGCTGGGAAAGATTGAAGGCAGGAGGAGAAGGGAATTACAGAGGACAAGATGGTTGGATGTCACCACTGATTCAATGGGCATGAGTTTGAGCAGGCTCTAGGAGATGGTGAAGGACAGGGAAGCTTGGCGTGCTGCAGTCCATGAAGCCACAAAGAGTCAGATACAACTGAGCAACAGAACAACAACAACAACTCGGACACAAAATCAGTAAGAAAACACTGGTCTTAACAACACATTAGAGAAAGTAGACTCAATTTATATATGTCATTTATATTTGCCTTCTATATTTAGGTGTTCATGTGTGGGGTGCAGTAAAGAACCTTCATGCAATGCAGGAGACCTGGTTTCAATCCCTGGGTCAGGAAAATCCCCTGGAGGAGGGCATGGCAACCCACTCCAGTATTCTTGCCTAGAGAATCCCATGGGTGGATGAGGCTGCTGTGCTGTAGTTCATAGGGTCACAAAGAGTCATAAACAACTGAAGAGACTGAGCAGCAGACAGCAGCAGCATGTTGAGTGCATATATTTACACTTACTTTATCTTCTACTCAAACTGATCCCTGTATCATTATGTAGTGCCCTTATTTGTTTTTTAAACAGTCTTTATCTTAATGTCTGTTTTGTATGATGTAAGTATATATGGCCTTCCCTGGTGTCTCTCCTGCAATTTAAGAGACCTGGGCTTGATCCCTGGGTGGGGAAGATCCCCTAGAGGAGGGCATGGCAACTCACACCAGTACTCTTGCCTGGAGAATCCCATGACAGAGGAGCTTGTTGGGCTGCAGTCCAGATGGCCACAGAGAATAGGACATGACTCAGTGACTAACACACACACACACACACACACACACACACACATACATATACATAGAGAGAGAAAAAAAAACATTTCATCTGATAGCAGAAGAATATACATTCTTTTCTTTTGAAGTACACATGAAATATTTTCCAGGACAGATAATGTGGTAGCCACAAAATATGCCTCAGAAAAATTTTAGAAAATTGGAATCATATTAATCATCTTTTTTTACCGCAACACAATGAGATTAGCAATAAAGCACAAGGGGAAAAGATCGCTGGGAGAAATATCAATAACCTCAGATATGCAGATGACACCACCCTTATGGCAGAAAGTGAAGAGGAACTAAAAAGCCTCTTGATGAAAGTGAAAGAGGAGAGCGAAAAAGTTGGCTTAAAGCTCAACATTCAGAAAACAAAGATCATGGCATCCGGTCCCATCACTTCATGGGAAATAGATGGGAAAACAGTGGAAACAGTGTCAGACTTTATATTTTGGGGCTCCAAAATCACTGCAGATGGTGAGTGCAGCCATGAAATTAAAAGATGCTTACTCCTTGGAAGAAAAGTTATGACCAACCTAGATAGCATATTGAAAAGCAGAGACATTACTTTGCCGACTAAGTTCTGTCTAGTCAAGGCTATGGTTTTTCCAGTGGTCATGTATGGATGTGAGAGTTGGACGGTGAAGAAGGCTGAGCACCAAGGAATTGATGCTTTTGAACTGTGGTGTTGGAGAAGACTCTTGAGAGTCCCTTGGACTGCAAGGAGATCCAACCAGTCCATTCTGAAGGAGATCAACTCTGGGATTCCTTTGGAAGGAATGATGCTAAAGCTGAAACTCCAATACTTTGGCCACCTCATGAGACCAGTTGACTCATTGGAAAAGATTCTGATGCAGGGAGGGATTGGGGGCAGGAGGAGAAAGGGACGACAGAGGATGAGATGTCTGGATGGCATCACTGACTCGATGGACATGGGTTTGGGTGAACTCCGGGAGTTGGTGATGGGCAGGGAGGCCTGGCATGCTGCGATTCATGGGGTCACAAGGAGACACGATTGAGCGACTGAACTGAAATGAACTGAACTGAACAAGGGAAGAAAAAGAAAAAAATAGCTAAAAATAATATGATACCAAATAATCAAAGGATCACTGAGGAAATCAAAATGGAAGCCAAAATATAATTATTGACAAATTAAAATGAAACCACGATGAACTAAAATCAATAAGATGAACAAAAAGCAATTCCAGGAGGAAATTTTACAGCACTACAAACTTACCTCAGGTGACAAAAAAGATCTCAAATAGACGACTTTACACCCAAAGGAACTAGGGTAAAAAGAATAAAGAACAAAACCCAAAATTCAAAGAAGGAAAGAAATCATAAAAATTAAAGCAAATAAATGAAATAGAGGGAAAAAAATAGAAAAGATCAATGAAATTAAAAGCTGATTTTTTGAAAAGACAAACAAAACTGATAAACCTTTAGACAGACTCATCGATAAAAAAGAAAGAGGGCCCAAATTTAAAAATCAGAAATTTTTAAAAAAGTTATTATACAACTAACACCAGAAAAATGCAAAGTATCATAAAAGACTACAATGGACAAGTAACCAAAAGTAAATTTCTCATCTAGAAAAAGGAACACATTCTGAAAAAGGTAAAATCCAAAGACTGAATCAAGAATAAATAGAAAATATAAATTGACTAATTACCTACAAGCAAAATAAATCAGTAACTTTAAAAATTCCCCAAAATAAGAGTCTAGGACAAGATGGCTCTACAGGTGAATTCTACCAAACATTTCAAGGCATATTAACACCAATCTTCCTCAAACTATTTTAAAAAATTGCAGATGATGGAATATTTCTGAAGTAATTCTTTGAGGCCAACATCACCCTGATATCAAAAGAAAAGATATTACACAAAAGATTATAGGCCAGTATCATTGATTAAAAAATAGATGCCAAAACCACAATAAAATATTAGTAAGCCAAACCCAACAAAATAAAAAGAAAGATATGAGCATCTGAATGCAGAGTTCCAAAGAATAGCAAGGAAAGATAAGAAAGCCTTCCTCAGCAATCAATGCAAAGAAATAGAGGAAAACAACAGAACAGAATGGGAAAGACTGGAGATCTCTTCAAGAAAATTAGAGAAGCCAAGAGAACATTTCATGCAAAGATCGGCTCGATAAAGGACAGAAATTGTATGGACCTAAGAGAAGCAGAAGAGGTGGCAAGAATACATAGACGAACTGTACAAAAGAGATCTTCATGACCCAGATAGTCACGATGGTGTGATCACTCACCTTGAGCCAGACATCCTGGAATGTGAAGTCAAGTGGGCCTTAAAAAG